>NC_053397.1:46380479-47810099 GCF_905171765.1 Bufo bufo | reverse complement strand
TGTTTGTAGTTATGTATTTATCAATGCTACAGTCTTCTGTCCCGACTCCCAAGTCCCTATCTGGAGCTTGGGCGGGCCCCGCTTCCCCTCTGCTCAGGCTCCCCACCCCGACCCAGCCAGTGACATACTGCAACGCTGCTCATTCTCCTCGGTTTGCTGGGCGCTCGCACTGAACTGGCCAATCCATTTAGTGGTACAAAGCTCCTGCTGCTGATTGGCCAGTGTGCGAGTCACAGGCTCAGCAGACAGATCAGAGAAGAACTGTGCAGGCGGGTGGTTGGGCAGGGTGGCAGTCTTGTGCTTACCGCGCTCACCACCTGCCTCATACTGCCACCAGTTCCACTGAGACCCAACTCCAACCAGCCCCCAGCATCGTCGGCTTGCCCCTGGCCTGTTGTGTGCCGCTGCCAGTCTGCCACCAAGGACAAAGTAAGTTGTACACTCACAGCAGTGAGTGACAGACTCTACGTTTTAAAAAGTTCATGGGGGGTGGTGAGGGATGTCTATTGGTGGGAAAAGGGCAGGAGCAGCAAGCAGAGTTCCTGCAGGGTTGGGGGGGAACTGTTCTATAAGGGTTATTATTATATTGAGGACTCAGGAGGAGTACCCCCCCCCCCAATGAACTCTGCTGTTAAATTGCTAATTTAGAGTACTGTGTCATGGGGGGATGGTTAGTGGGGGGAAGAGGGCAGCAGAAAGTATGGTTGGGGAACACTATTCTATAAGGCTTATTATTATATAGAGGACTCAGGACAGTGCACCGCCCCCCGTAATTTAACCCCTCAGGTCCCACAATTAATAGCAAATTTTTTTTGAGATTAATAGTAAAAAAAAAAGCGAAAAAAATCTTAAATAAAATACACTGATATATTAAACGTTTAAATCACCCCAATTTTACATATAATAATATATAAACAATAAAAAAATCATATTAGGTATTGCCGCACCTGAAAATGTCTGCACTGTTAAAATATTTTAAAAAAGAACCTGTAGAGTAAACGCCTTAACGAAAGAAAAAAAAAATGAACAACGGAAAAAAAAAAATGGAAAACACGCAAGAGCAGGTGGTGGGATGGGTAGCGGGTGGATTAGGGGGCCCAATTCAGATTCTTGCTATGGGGCCCAATGATTTCTATGTACGCCCCTGCTTAAATGCTGCTGTATACCCTGGTGGTCTAGGACAGTAAGGAGCTTAAATGGTACGGTATATCCTAATGGTCTAGGACAGAAAAAGGGCTTAAATAGTACTGTATATCCTAGTGATCTAGGACAATAATGGGCTTAAATAGTACTGTATATCCTAGTGGTCCTGGACAGTAAAGGGCCTAAATGGTACTATATATCCTAGTGGTCTGGTACAGTAAAGGGCCTAAATGGTACTATATATTCTAGTGATCTGGGGCAGTAAAGGACTTAACTAGTACTATATATCCTAGTGGTCTGGTACAGTAAAGGTCTTAAATAGTACTGTATATTCTAGTGGTCTGGGACAATAAAGGGCTTAAATGTACTGTATACACTAGTGGTCTAGAACAGCAAAGGGCTTACATGGTATTATATACCCTAGTGGTCTAGGACAGTAAAGTGTTTAGTGTTGTTATGTTTTATGTATTTAAATAGATCCAATATTATGTACTGAATATTTTATTGCAGGGCCAACTGCTTTCTGAAGATGCAGGAGTTGTGATAGGCCATTTTTAAAGAAAACTTTGCTAAATATAGAAAATGGTAAATAAAATGTATGGGTATATTTGGGAGAAATGGCTTTTTTAACAGAAGCGAAACATGAACAATAAACCAAAAATGTATTTGGAAATTTCAGAATTCTGTGAATCAAAGGTGATATAAGGTACTATGCTTTATTATGCTTTTCTGATCACAGGTTTTATTTAAGCTTGTATTGAAAAACAGAAGCTTCATCTTACAGCAAATGTTCACTTTTAGGAGATTTCCTTTAACGCTATTTAAAAAAAATCCAAAGTCGCATCTTACCAACCGACTCTGCAGAATGGAATTACATTAAACTCTATGGATTAGTTGACAAGAGAAAAGTTCAATGGTGTTCATGCAGACTGTACCTAAAAAGTCTATAGTCACACAGTAGCTCGGTGGGATGGTTTCTCTGTGGGACTTTTTATACTTTATAAAAGAAAACTCTAAAAGGAAGAACTGAAGAACTTTTTTTTTTCCTTCTAAAGATGAAATATTTTAAAAGATAGAACAAGCATGCAATAAGAAACAGAGGTGAAAATAAATAAAGCAAACAATAGATACCACCCACAGAAGCTTCCGGTTAACAGATTCATTAGTGTGATATATTAATAAATATATTTTGCTACTGTGTCTAAATAAATGTCTTGTTTTTTGAAGGAGCCTTAATATTGTTTTCATTTTTTTCGACCTAGGATTTGAGATGAGTTAATATTTAAAGATGAGAGATGAGCAAATTGATTCTAAACAAATTTATAAAATGTATAAAAAATTGGAGTTGCATCTGAATCCAAATTGTTTGGTGACTAATAGAGATAAAGGGAACATATGAGTCCTGGTAGACCTCAGGGCATCATATACACATGTTCTTTGGAGCAGTTTTGGTTCAGGTAGAATCAATTAGGACCTCTATCCAATCGATCTATAGATTTGATTGAATTCAACTCAAATCATATTTTCTCATCATCTCTATTAAAAATGCACTGCCACTAAAAAATTGTATTCTTTTTTTTCTATTATGAGGGTAGATGATCTAAATTATAGTGAAGTAACATTTTAGTAAATACAAAGGGGCACATTTATCAAGACCAGTGTTTTAGACGCCAGTCTTAATAATCCCATATGCTGGCGGTGGTTCTGCCAAAGTTATGAAGAGGCCCGTCCCCTTCCCCACTTTGTAAATGATCCTCACTGGCTCCTGATAATGGCATGGACTCTGGCCCAAAAGGAGTATTGTAGTTTAGAAAAAAGATAGTCCAACAGTAAAAACCTAAAGTGTTTTATTAATAAGTTAAAATCCACCACAAGCAATGGTGAATAAAATCCCCCACAATACAGTATCTCCAGGACATTGTGAAACCAAATCTACCACCTTGTCTAATTCAGTTAGGACATGTGGTGGTGCATCAAATAAAGCTCACTCACACACTTGATCCTCAAATCTCTCCTCCATCGAGAATGTTCGGGAATGGATAGAGCAACAGATCTCCTATGCAGGGTTGCCAACTGTCCAGAAACTTCTGGGCAGTCCACAAAAATAGGCAACTTTTTTCCTGTGTCCGTGAGAAAAAAAAAGATGTGTCCGTGATTTTTTTTTTAGGCTGGTGGGACTTGATTAGATTATTTTGATGGTAATTATCATCATTTTACAGCTCACAGTAAATGCTGTTAATGAGTTCTTCTTATTAGTATATTGAGCTATAGACATGTATTACTTATAATCTTTATCATTCATTTTGGTTTTCCAGTTTGTCCGTACAAATGTTGGTTGTCTGTGATTTTGGGATAAGTTATCAAAAAAAAAATTCTGGTTGCCAATCCTGCTCCTATGCACAGCAGCCAACAACCACCTTGGTTTAACTACAGGTCCAAGTTGAAAGAGCTTTGAATGACATACTGTACCACAGGAGGGTATCCATCAGGTGTAAGACCGTTACCATGCCAGTGTGGCAGCTTGCCTCGCATCAAAGGCAGATGCCGCCCAGTATTAATATAACCCCGCGTTAACATATATCCTGCGGTAGAACCCAAAATAAAGGGTGCACCACCTTGCTTTTGTGATCATTGACTAAACACAATTAGCAATGTATACTATTGCCTTTCTTTCCAGGGGTTCTTTGTAGATTTTGGCCGCTGTATAATAATACTATACATATTATTAACTACAGCTTGCATTAAATACAAATATAACTTGTACAAGAAATCCAATCATTGATATTAGTAAAGTCAGAAATAACAAAATCCAAGGACACAATCATCTTGAAAAACAAATTCAAAGGTCTATGACTCACACAAAGGTTGGGGCATACATCAAGATTTTTGTCAAGCTTTCTCATATTTTTGGTAGCAGGGATATCTGTAGCCCTATTCTTGATGGGGAAAAAAGGGTGGCAAAAAGATCCCCATTAAAAGCAACAAATTGTCCTAGCAATGTAGCCTAGAAATCATGATGCCAGTGTGAACAGATTCATAGTTTCTATGTTAATATTTTTTTTTTTCAAATAGTATGTCAATCAACCTGGGAACATATGCAGCACATTGTGCATGTCCTTAAGCAGTGTTCTGTTTTAGCTGATAGACTACGTACTATAAATGCGCGCTCTGGCCCTCATCTTCATTGATAGCATACTGGATACGTACTTCAGTTATGCAGATTTGAAATGTGTTGTGCTGTACAGTCAGAAGTGGATGCAATCAGAATATCTAAACACTTGTAGTATCTCTGGAAGGGCATGAAGTGCTTAAATACTTCACCGCTGCTTGAGTTGCAAATGCTTTAGAAGATGCTTGTGTTTCGTGGTAGAAAGGACAAAGCGATCCGCGAAATCTATTCCTATCAATGCAGCTGAATTTATTCTCCATGTGGTAAAAGCCACACAGAGACGACAGATGTAATCCACCCAAGATTTGTATTTCTTAAAAGAATTTTAGAGAAGTGTAAAACGAGCCAAGGAAAAGCACCTGCTTTGGTTCTTCACAATAGAATTTCTTGAAAGATTAATGTTCAGAGGCCAAGCTGTTAAGGTGATTTCTTGTGTTTAAGATGCATGCAGTACACTGAATCCTTTCCCCCTACTTATCAAAGATATGTCACATCATACCGAAGCTCAAGAGACTATATTTCTCATTTCATAGGCCATGGAACAGCTTTCACAAATTTGGTTGGCAGTTCTTTCCAAAGAATGTGTGATCAAAGAAAGATATTCAAAGCATTTTCTATAAAATATTGTTATATTCATTGCATAATATCTTACTCCATTGTTGCAATGTGTGGCCCTGATCAAATTTCTTCAGCTGAGAAATGTGTGATTCTCCAGTCTTTTTATCTCTTGTATGATTTCTTAAGAATATCTTTCAATAAAGAAAGTTTCTATTCGGGTGTAGGCCCATGTAAAACCGCTATTTTTGTCATATCCATATTTTTTACCTTAAGCTTTCTAAGAATATATTTGTCTATTCTACACGATACACCATTTTAAAATTCAGTTTCTCACTTTGGAAGCTTCAACATATTTATCTTTTATATGGACATTAATTTGAGCTGTGTAACACATTACTTCCCCTGTGATGACACTGCAGAAAAGCTAAACAATTGCATTTGGATTACAGTTGATCACTGGGAGTCCCAACAGCACAACATCCTATAATCAATTCATTATGAAGGACCATTCTATCAAAATGGGCTAACCCATATAGGCTTGGTTCTGGGCTTTAAGGCTTTTGGAGTGTCATACATGTACAGAGTGGGATTAAAGGTCCTGTTCCTGCAATCTAGTAGAAGCAGGTAAGGTCCCCAGCTATCAATGACAGCCAGGGACTCCAAGGAGAATACTAAAATGGTTTATTACCAATTCTTCTTTCTCCTCTGTTCAGTGCATAACACTCAACAAGTGAATAGAGGAACCCGAAAATCATGTAGTCCCCAGGTGTCTTGGTCAGAGTGGAGATACTAGGTCTTAGCAGACTAATCAGCTCTGCCTGTATCAAATTCCCCCACAGGGGGCTGTTTTTCCTTGTAAATGGGGCTCCTTTGGATGCCCCATTTACAGTTGAAATGCTGCAAAGAGCAAATAAAAAGTGTCAGCCTCCCAGTGATCAGACCCTTCTTCTTGTTAGGATGGCTTCACAATTGCTTTGAGCTTTTCATTCTACTGATCGGTCAGAAGAACAGAAATATGAAAAAGTAGTCTTTGCTGAGGGTTAGTTTGTGCTATTTCTTATTTTTCAGTTCTTCTGATAGATCAGAAGTACGCAAAGCTCAACGCAGATATGAACTTGACCTAAGGATTTGGTTCGGAATATATGAACCATTATGAAGTTTTCTCTTCATAGTTGCAAAAACTTCAAGGGAAATGTTTTACTAATGCAAAGATGTAACTTATGCAATGGCAGATGTAAATGTGCCCTATCCTTATATCTACAATTTAGCATAATCTACCAACAAAGAACATTGTTTTATTTCAAACAATACTCGATTAACAATTTTCCGCAAAAATTTGAAACCACAGTAATTAATGTCGATGCCATATTTATTATTTTTACAGAAATGTGAGAAACTGGAAAATAATTTTGATGACATCAAACATACTACTCTTAGTGAGAGAGGAGCTCTTCGAGAAGCCATGAGGTAAGTTCAGATCACCATGGTAACAGTCATCCTTGTGCTAATACAAGAAGTCATTCTTCATTATTGGGGGAGTAAATGAGTTCATTGCCACTGTTCAGCTATGTTCTCCAAGGTATTAATTTGTCACTGGATAGGCTTCCCTTGAGGATATGCTTTGGTTTAAAGCTGCATAAATAATAAGCCTCACTACATACTAAAAAACTAAATGTTTAATTGGTGGCTTGAAATGCTTTAAGGTGCTTCTGAATTATATTTATTCTGAACCATGTATGAATAGCAATGCTTGTATTCTAGAAGGAGCATGAATTGTGCATACTGAATAATGTAACTAAGGCCGGTATTCTAAAAAATAAAACTTGTTTCCTGCAAAAAAAAACACAGAGTACCAGTGTTGTCCATAACAACCAATCAGGTTACTTCTTTTATTTCGTACCAAGCCGTGAATGAAAGAAAGCTGAGAACTTATTGGATGCTATTGGCATTATTTTTTGTTAAAAAAATGGAGAACCCCATTTACATGGGCAGATTTTTCTGATAATATCTAAAGGTGGCCATACACATTAAATAGAAGTTGGTTGAATATTAAGCAGTAGTTGAACAAACATTTGGTGAATGACTGTTTTGCAAACTCGGCCATACAAATTCTAGGCCATATTTTCTGTTACAGTGATTTAAACTGGTTAATTTTTCTAGGAATGTTCTTTCAAAGAAAGATCTTTTATTCGCAAACTATCTCTCTTTGAATAAAATAACTTTTTAAAGACTATCAAATGAAAATATTAAACACGACCAACTTGTTTTTAAACAAGACATTTTAACCAACAAACAATAGTTTTGGTTGAAATAGACCACTTTAGGCTAGTGTTTATAGCGACCTTTAGATTTACATTACCACAGTGGCTGATGCTGAAGGATAAATCCGGAGCTCTTTTAGACTGTCTAGTCTAAACCACCAAGTTTATACCACTGATTACGCCACATAAATTGATACCATATATTCTAAAGTAGTGTTGGCACATAGTGCTGTATCTCTCTTTGTCCAAAGCAAGGGAAGGTGTCTAAAACCCTTAATAACTGTGGTGTGAGGCATATACACTAGTATTCTGATCATTTGCAAAAGTAACTCTGCAGCATTATAATGAAGAAAGAAACCATTTTTTTAATTTTTTTGCAAGATAGTGAATATGTGATCTAAACCTGGATTGACAACTCATGGAGACCTCAGCTTCTGAACCATCATATATCTACCAACTATGCTATTAAGTGGACAAGCAAATAATTCAGTTTCTTTTTCTCCAATTTCCTTCCTATTACATAAGATATTAATGATATTTTAAAAGGTTGTCTGAGATTTTTGTATTGATGGCCTATCCTCAGGAGAAGTCATCAATATCATATCGGTGGAGGCCTGACTCCCAGCATCCCCGACAATCAGATGACCAAACACAGTTCTTGAATGGGACTGCACTGTAGTTCTCACTGGAGAGCCGCAGCCTCTTCTAACAGCTGATCTGTTGGGTGTCGGGAGTCAGTACCCTACTGATCAGATATTGGTGGCTAATTCTTAGGACAAGTCATCAATATCAGATCAGCGTAGGTCTGACTCCCAGCATCCCCGACGATCAGCTGTTTGCTCTGGTTAGCATGGTGGCCTCCTCACAGCTTACCAAACACAGTGCTTGAATAGGATTGCACTGCAGTTCTCCCCAGAGAGCCACATCCTCTTCTAACAGCTGATCCGTGGGGTGTCAGGGGTCACGTGCTGCCGTTATTGAGAAGATAGGAAGATTTATTATAGGCAAATGAGCCTCTAGGAGCAGAGGGGCAATGCTCCTGCTCCTAGAGGCTCCGTTCTCCCACCTCTGGCATTGCCCTTCTAGACTCGATTGACAGGGACAGGCAGTGTTCATGGCATCCTACCTGGCCCTAAATTTGGGTAAAACCTTCAGCCATTTGGTATGCGGTGCAGGCGTAGTGAAGAAAGGATGCTCGCAGGTGTGGACTTCATTACTGCACCACATGCATCACAGTACAACCTATCCTCTTCAATAATGCCGGCATCGCTCTTTTTCTAGGTGCACTGTGATGTATGCGGCGTAGACGCAGTAGTTTTGACATCGACACCAGTTTTCCTAGAGGCTCCTTTCTCCCACCTCTGGCATTGCCCTTCTAGACTCGATTGACAGGGACAGGCAGTGTTCATGGCATCCTACCTGGCCCTAAATTTGGGTAAAAGCTTCAGCCATTTGGTATGTGGTGCAGGCATAGTGAAGAAAGGATGCTCGCAGGTGTGGACTTCATTACTGCACCACATACATCACAGTACAACATATCCTCTTCAATAATGCCGGCATCGCTCTTTTTCCAGGTGCACTGTGATGTATGCGGCGTAGACGCAGTAATTTTGAAATTTACACCAGTGTTTTGGGGTCAGACCTCCTCTTGGGGTCCTAGAACTGTAGCTTTTGTTGATATTCCTACACAGCCTTCACCCCTCTCTGTGTTGGCAGCCTGTATGAAGTGGGCTGGGTTCATTAGCTAAGCCAACCCCTTTCTCCATTACGGTTAATTCAAAGACAGAGAAGGAGAACTCATCCAGACTGCCAGTTCCTTTAATCATTTAACCAACACAGAAAGAAGGAGGAAGCTTGGTGCCTATGTCAGAACATCATAGGTCAGACAAAGAAGCTACACTTCTGGGACCATGAGAGGACAGAAATTGGGCCATTCATACCATTTCCAGTTAGTTTAATTACTTTATCATTTAGAAACCCATCAAGAATTGACATTGGACAACCATTTTAACACCTTGCAATAATTATATAGGTTTGCAAACATCTTATTTATATCTTTACTTATAAGACTTTTCATATGGCATGCTATTTGACTTACACAATATTTTAGCAATCATGGCTTTTATTTATTTATTTATTGCTTTGTATTTAGTAACTACTGTTGATCAATGTACTTTATTAACTTTGCATTAAAAATTCTTGCCGTTAAACATTTCTTTCTGAAGTATGTGAGACCGTCAAGAGTTTCCACGCGTCATAGCACATCAGAAATTGATTATTGCTGTATTGTAAATCCTAATGTACATTCTGCATCAAATTATCCAATTACCAATTCCATTTACATCCATTAGATTCAGGCATCTTTTTATGCCAAGGTTTGTTTTGTGAAAATCATTTAATGTAGTGCAAAGAAATCCTACAGTAACCTAACTACTTGGAGAGCAATATGAGCTATTTTTCTTATTTTTTTAACCTGCAAGACATATACAACTTGAAGCTCTTGGGCGCCAATTCAAAATCTGTAGCAGGTACCCCACCCCGCGTCATGGTTAATAATGTGTTCTTCTGCAGCAATTGGGGCCTTTGGACCCACTAAGGCACAGGGACCCAGGTGCATCTGCTACCTCTGAACGCCCTATGTCGACAAACCTGTTATTTCTATGTATAGGTACCTCTTTAAGCTACTGATCCTGTAATGGGGCGGCTCTTTTGACATATAAAAATTGTAGGTGGCGACATCATCACTTACATGAATCTATCACTGGGAGAAATTATAAGCAAAGTACATTGTATTAACATGCAGATTTCTTTCAATTAAATTAGCAACTGACAGATAAACTTTTTGCAGATTTCATACACAACAAATCCTCGATGTGAAAACTGACCCTGTGGCTAATTTTATATTGGCGTTTTTCCCATCTGGGTGCTGTCCGAGTTTAGAACAGACTGAGGACTGATCCACTCAATTTAGGCTACTTTCACACTAGCGTTTTGCTGTCCGCTCGTGAGCTCCGTTTGAAGGGGCTCACGAGCGGAGCAGAACGCTTCCGTCCAGCCCTGATGCAGTCTGAATGGATGCGGATCCGCTCAGACTGCATCAGTCTGGCGGCGTTCAGCCTCCGCTCCGCTCGCCTCCGCACGGCCAGGCGGACAGCTGAACGCTGCTTGCAGCGTTCGGGTGTCCGCCTGGCCGTGCGGAGGCGTGCGGATCCGTCCAGACTTACAATGTAAGTCAATGGGAACGGATCCGCTTGAAGATGACACCATATGGCTCAATCTTCAAGCGGATCCGTCCCCCATTGACTTTACATTGAAAGTCTGAACGGATCCGCTCAGGCTACTTTCGCACTTAGAAATTTTTCTAAGTTATTAATGCAGACGGATCCGTACTGAACAGAGCCTCCGTCTGCATTAATATGATCGGATCCGTTCAGAACGGATCCGATCAAGCGCTAGTGTGAAAGTAGCCTTAATCAGTCTCTTCAGATGTCTCCACATTGGTCTGCAAGAAAAACAGACTACACATGGTCTAGACATGTTTCCTATTGGCCGTCCGAATGAGGGCTTATAATTATAGAAAAAAGGGCGGAGACGGCACGTCCGGTTGGAACTTTATCCCAGATGTAACGTTTCAGCTATAGAGCCTTTATCAAGCAATGCTTTATAAAGGCTCTATAGCCAAAACATTGCATCTGGAATACATTTCCAACAGGACAACCTGTCTCCTACAATTTTTTTCTAATTATATGCAGATTAACTGATCAACCTAGGAAAGCTTTCTTTTTCAATAGAATGAGGGCTTAGGCTCAGTTCACACCTGAGCGTTCTGAAAGGAGCGCTCTGTATGCGCGATTGTACGGGCGTTTACAAGCGCGCATACAGAGACAAGTGTACACACAGTGTCGCGCGTTCCCGAAAGTCTATGTACGGGAACGCGCGACAAGCGCCCAAAAAAACGCTCCTGTACTTGTGTGAGCGTCGGGCGTTTTACAGCGCGATCGTACGCGCTGTAAAACGCCCAGGTGAGAACCATTCCCATAGGGAAGCATTGGTTTCTCCTTGTTGAGCGTTTTACAGCGCGTAGGAACGCGCTGTAAAACGCTCAGGTGTGAACTGAGCCTTAGAGACACAATGGCTTACTGCAGATGCATTGCCCCAACTCCAGATGATCTCTTCTATAAAGGGTAATACATGTATTCACATTTTTGTGCAAGCTCTAATATAATAGAATAAATAAACCTGTCCAGGAAAAAAAAACATACTGAAAAATATAACACGGAACTGAGAAGTTATATTTGATATTAGGAGTATTTTTAACTTCTAGATACATCTTGGCCAAAGGGTCTAATTTATTAGGCTGTAGTTGCTGCTGATTGCAGCTAGATCGTGAGAAAATTGCTTTTCAGATGAGCACATTTTCTAGCCTCTAAGCTCTTGACTCGATGAAAATAAACTGTAAATGAACGATAATAAAATTTATTTTTGTCAGTGTATTTCACCGCAGTAAAATAAAAATAATTAATGTTAAATAATAGGGAGTATTAATAGATGCAGATGGACCTTTTGCTTTCCAGTAAAACTCACTTTAAGCCTTAAAGAAAGCCCAAAAGAATTTAAAGGACCCTGTTAAATTGGTAGCATCTAATAACTTCTACTTACAATTGAAGCAGTGATTACAATAAGTGCACAGTAAAGGCATGCAAAATAATTTAAACGTCAATGAGGTTTTTTTTTTATTAAGTCTTTAACTATGGCTTCATGTGCTGCTTTAATTTAAGGAGCATTCCAAGATACTATTCTATTAAAGGGAATCTGTCACCATTTGTATCGGGGACAAGAAGCTCAGATCTCCATTTTTTATTTTCCTACTGCTCTCCGTTCCACTGGTGTAAGCGCTGGAAGCTAGGTATTGTAACACAGTCGGCACTGCAGTGCTATGCTGACATAATGGAGAGGACTCCTGTGCGCATGCCCAACAGTCCCAACAATGTATTTCAATGGATCCTTAAATGCTGACAGTAGAGGAATGGGGGGCAATGGGAAATAAAAAAAAATAGCGATCTGGACACCTTTAGTACTACTCATGTATTACTGCAAATAATAGTCCAAGATCAAGGTGGCATTCCCTTTAAGTAGAATACACAGTATACCAAAGCACATCTTAGGCTAGTGGTGGTCAACACATCATGGTATGAGGCTTGAAATGTCATTTTTAGAAAAGAACCATGCAAATACAAAATCATTTAGACTGGGGCCACAAGGCTCCATATGGTTGTAACCTGCTATTATATTGGAGTCACAATGCCATTTTGGAGTAAGTCTCATATGATTTAGGTTGTTCAACACCCAAAAGATACGCACCAAACAAAACCTTCTCACACAACACAAATAAGTCACAGTCGCACACAACCTACGTTTAAAGGGGTTATGCACTTTGTTTTAACTGATGATCTATCCTCTGGGTAGATCATCAGCATCTGACCGGCGGGGGTCTGACACCCGGGACCCCCGCCGATCAGCTGTTTGAGAAGGCAGCGGCGCTCCAGCAGCGCCGCGGCCTTCTCATTGTCAGACCCCCGCTGGTCAGATGCTGATGATCTATCCAGAGGATCTCATTGACTTCTATGGGAGAGTTTTCTAGGCATGTTCTGTGAACTGTGCAGAGGTCATTGTACAAGGAAACAATAGATAAGCTCTGACAATCACCTATTGTGATAGGTGGATCCTTTCTTATCTATATACAGAGGCAGTGGCGTGCCTAGCCTAGGGTGCTTGGGGTGCTTTCTCTGCCCCCCCCCCCCCAATACTTTAAAAAAATTGTACCCCCTCACAGTAGTTTTGCCCTCATTGTACAACATTCACAGTAGTTTTGTACAGATGTGTGCCCCCTCACAGTAGTTATGCCCACATTGTGCTCTCTCACAGTAGTTATGCCCTCTGTGCCCCCTTTACAGTAATAATCCCCATTGTGCCCCCTTCACAGTAATAATCCCCATTGTGCCCCCTTCATAGTAATAATCCCCATTGTGCCCCCTTTATAGTAATAATGCCCCCTTCATAGTAATAATGCCCATTTTGCTCCTTCACAGTAATAATGTCCATTTTGCCCCTTAATAGTAGTAATGCCCACTGTGCTAGTAATGACCTCTGTGCCCCCTCCATAGTAGAAATCCCCATTGTGCCCCTTCACAGTAATAATGCCTACTGTGCCCCCTTCTCAGTAATAATGCCCACTGTGCCCCTTTCATTGTAGTAATGCCCTCTGGCTCTGTGCCCCCTCCATAGTAGAAATGCCCATTGTGCCCCCTTAACACTAGTAATGGTCTCTGTGCCCCCTCCATAGTAGTAATGCCCTTTGTGCCTACTTTACAGTAATAATCCCCATTGTGCCCCCTTCACAGTAATAATCCCCATTGTGTCCGCTTCATAGTAATAATCCCCATTGTGCCCCTTTTATGGTAATAATGACCACTGTGCCCCCTTCATTGTAATAATGCCCATTTTGCCCCTTCACAGTAATAATGCCCATTTTGTCCCTTCACAGTAATAATGCCATGTTGCCCCCTTAGTAGTAATGCCCACTGTGCTAGTAATGCCCTCTGTGCCCCCTCCATAGTAGAAATCCCCATTGTGCCCCCTTCTCAGTAATAATGCCCACTGTGCCCCCTTCATTGTAGTAATGCACTCTGGCTCTGTGCCCCCTCCATAGTAGAAATGCCCATTGTGCCCCCTTCATATTAGTAATGCCGTCTGTGCCCCCTCCATAGTAGTAATGCCCTCTGTGCCCACAGCTATTTGAAGAGAGGGCAGCGCTCATATGAGAGGGCAGCGCTTATACAAAAAAAAATCAGACAACCCCTTTAAAGACATACTAGGAAAACATTACATACAGCGCTACAGAACAAACAGGGTTATACAGCACCACACACCTCTTACATCCAGTGACTTCTATTCTCTGATGTAGATATTCTCTTTCCTCTTCTTCTCCTGTTAGATCAGACCACCATGGTGACTTTTCAGCCGCACCTCATCTCTGCAGAATTTAACAAACAGACATCCTACTTTTCTATCATCCTCCCACCTTCTCAACACCCCATCCTGCCACCCCCAGTGGCGTCTCTACCTTTCAAATTTTGGGGGGGCACACTGGGGGCCAGGACAAAAGTAGGGGGAGAAGCTATAACAACGATACATTTACACAAGTACGCTTAGAAATGCTGCGATACTTTACCCAATACCTAAAACCGCAACAGGGAAGAAAAGTCCTGCTCTCTGTGGTTTAAAAAATAAAGAAAAAAATCACTCAGATTTCAACATGTCCTAGCTGCCTGTGGATGACACTTTTATAGTGAGGGGGATCTGTGAATGACACTGCTATGGGGGGGGGGGATCTGTGGATGACACATACCGTATATAGCATCTTATGCTATATGTGTCATCCACAGATCCACCCCATGACAGTGTCATCCCCATTTCCCCCTCTATAACAATGTCATCCACAGATCTCCCTCCCCGCCTCTCACAGGAGTGTACATTTGACATTTCTAAACTGTAACCCATATCCTGCAGTAACTTTAACTTTAAATCCGGATTCAGCGGCCGCTCATCTCTACTAGTACCTTAACCTTACACCACTCGGCTAGCTTCGGTAACAGGGCCAGGCTACAGCCTACAGGTACTGCCTGTTAGTTGTTACCGAGCGAGTGCTGATTTCTGCAGGTCAGAGGATACGGATTACAGTTTAGAAGAAATGTACACTCCTGTGAGCGGTCCAGTGGCGGATCCAGAGCCTGGTCTCGGGAGGGGCACTTCCAGATTATTTTCTGTCCGCCGCCACAGAACAAGGGTGCTTATAGAACAGACTACACAGTGTAGCGGTATACTGTACATTGTGTGGCACAGTATAGCGGTATACTGTATATTGTGTGGCACAGTGTAGCGGTATACAGTACATTGTGTGGCACAGTGTAGCGGTATACTGTACATTGTGTGGTACAGTGTAGCGGTATACTGTACATTGTGTGGCACAGTGTAGCGGTATACTGTACATTGTGTGGCACAGTGTAGCGGTATACTGTACATTGTAAGGCACAGTGTATGCTATATGTGTAGAACATAAACATTTTTCACATGAAAACTTACAATTATTTGGCTTGGCCCTTGGGGATCTCGGACGCCACTTCAACACTTTGGCCGGGGGCTCGGTGGAGCTGATGTTGTGTTTCATCCTAATGAGAAAGATTTCATAATAAGGATTTGGAGAAGGGGCAGAGGGATAGCAGAGCAGGGAGAGGCTGGTGCTGCTACTAGGAGCTCATACCATGGGGGAGTAATAAAACCCACCATAATGCGCTCCCCCAGTAGAAATAATTATCCTTATAATGTGACAGTGCAAAAAATACCCCCTTGTAATGCCCCTAGTTGAGCTAATGTTCCCCATAATGTGCCAGTATAAAATACCCCTCCCTATATAGTGCCCCCAGTAAATGCCCCCATATTGCTCCTCTCCCCCATCCTCCTAGTGCCCCCCATAATATACCAGTATAAAATGCCCCATATATCGTGCCCCAGTAGATGCCCTCAGTGTCCCCCATAATTTGCAAGTATAAAATACCCCTTCTTAGTGCCCCCATAGTACTCCTCTCCCCCCTTCCCCATAGTACCCACCATAATGTGTCCCAGTATAAAATGCTACTGTACAGAGCCCCCCATATATCGTGCCCCAGTAGATGCCCTCAGTGTCCCCCATAATTTGCAAGTATAAAATACCCCTTCTTAGTGCCCCCATAGTACTCCTCTCCCCCCTTCCCCATAGTACCCACCATAATGTGTCCCAGTATAAAATGCTACTGTACAGAGCCCCCCATATATCGTGCCCCAGTAGATGCCCTCAGTGTCCCCCATAATTTGCAAGTATAAAATACCCCTTCTTAGTGCCCCCATAGTACTCCTCTCCCCCCTTCCCCATAGTACCCACCATAATGTGTCCCAGTATAAAATGCTACTGTACAGAGCCCCCCATATAAAATACCCCTTCTTTGTGGCCTCAGTAGATGCCCCTATAGTGCCCACCAATAACATGCCAGTAATAAGTGCCCCCCATCACGTGGCAGTAATAAGTGCCCCCCATCACGTGGCAGTAATAAGTGCCCCATCACATGCCAGTAACAAAAGCCCCCCATGACGTGCCAGTAACAAGAGCCCCCCATCACGTGCCAGTAATAAGCCCCCCATCACGTGCCAGTAATAAGCCCCCCATCACGTGCCAGTAATAAGCCCCCCATCACGTGCCAGTAATAAGCCCCTCATCACGTGCCAGGAATAAGCCCCCCATCATGTGCCAGTAATAAGCCCCCCATCATGTGCCAGTAATAAGCCCCCATCATGTGCCAGTAATAAGCCCCCCATCATGTGCCACTAATAAGCCCCCCCATCATGTGCCAGTAATAAGCCACCCCCCAATGTGCCAGTAATAAGCTCCCCCCCAATGTGCCAGTAATAAGCCCCCCCATGTGCCAGTAATAAGCCCCCTCCCAATGTGCCAGTAATAAGCCCCCCAATGTGCCAGTAATAAGCCATGCCCCCAATGTGACAGTAATAAGCCCCCCCAATATGCCAGTAATAAGCCCCCCCAATGTGCCAGTAATAAGCCCCCCCAATGTGCCAGTAATAAGCCATGCCCCCCAATGTGCCAGTAATAAGCCCCCCCAATGTGCCAGTAATAAGCCCCCCCAAATGTGCCAGTAATAAGCCCCCCTCAATGTGCCAGTAATAAGCCCCCCCAATGTGCCAGTAATAAGCCCCCCCAAATTTGCCAGTAATAAGCCCCCCAATGTGCCAGTAATAAGCCCCCCCAAATGTGCCAGTAATAAGCCCCCCTCAATGTGCCAGTAATAAGCCCCCCCAATGTGCCAGTAATAAGCCCCCCCAATGTGCCAGTAATAAGCCCCCCCAATGTGCCAGTAATAAGCCATGCCCCCAATGTGCCAGTAATAAGCCCCCCAAATTTGCCAGTAATAAACCCCCCAATGTGCCAGTAATAAGCCCCCCCAAATGTGCCAGTAATAAGCCCCCCTCATGTGCCAGTAATCAGCCATGCCCCCAATGTGCCAGTAACACTGTTGTAAAAAATAAATAAATCATACTTACCTCCATGTCAGCGATGCGATGCAGGCCTCTTCCGGCCTGTGTCCCGCGCTGTATGGCTCAGGCGGTGCGATGACGTCATTGCGCCGCCTGCAACGGCCTCTGATAGGCTGCAGGCACTAGGCCGGCAGCCTATCAGAGGAAGGGGAAGGGACACGCCTCTCCCTTCCCTGCACCGCCGCAGCACAGGCGGGCAGATGACTATAGAGATGAGCGCAATGGAAGCACTCATCTCCCTGTACCCGACTGCGGCGGCTCACTTGTGGGCGGCATTTTAGTTGGTGGGGTACATGGGGGGTCACAGCCCAATGTAGGGGGGGCCGTGGCTCCCTCTGGCATCCCCCTGGCGACGCCACTGGCCACCCCCAATACTGTGTCCACTGTGCTCCCCAATACTTTCCTGTAGAAACAGTCCCCCTGAAAATACTGGTACCACCCCTTTATATTGTGCCCTAGTACAAAAAAATCCCCCATATAAAACCCTAAATGATATCCCCCATCCCAGACCAAACCCCCTTTAGACCTCTATGTCAGACCCCATATAAGACACCAGTTTTAAACCTCAGATCAGACCCCCATTAGACCTCCATGTAAGACCCCGACCCAATATCAGACCCCAGATAAGACCACCCCTTATAATACCCCCATTAGACCTCCAGACCCCCATATAAGACCTCCAGACCTACATATCAGACCTCAGTCCAGACCCCCATATCAGACCTCAGACCAGACCCCCATATCAGACCTCCAAACTCCCATATCTAACCCCATAAAACTTCCAGATCCCCCAGTCAGACCTCCAGACCCCCAATCAAACCCCCATTAGACCTCCAGACCGCCCCCTTCAGACCCCAAATCAGACCGCCATTAGACCTCCAGACCCCCCAGTCAGACCTCCAGACCTCCATTCAGACCAATATTAGACCTACAAACCCCCAATAAGACCTCCAGACCCCCCCAATCAGACCTCCAGACCCCCATTAGACCACTTCAGACCCCCCCGTCAGACCTCCAGACCCTCGCAGTTTGACCTCCTGACCCCCAGTCAGACCTCCAGACCCCCCAGTCAGACCTCCAGACTCCTCATAGACCCCCATTAGACCTCTTCAGACCCCCCATTAGACCTCCATATAAAACATCAGATAAGACTGTAAAATAATAAAGTAACTTACCTCTCCTGTCACCACTCTCCCTGTCCTGGCTGTCTTCTCTTCTCAGGGCCCGCACTGCACTGCAGTCACCTGACCTCCTGCAGCGTCAGGTCAGAGTGTGCCCTGTACATCCTGATGCTGCAGGCAGTCAGGACACAGCAGCGCGGGCTCTGAGAAGAGTGAGCAGGAGTAAGTACTGTACAGCACTCACAGCGCTTCTCTCCCCCTCCTCCTGCAGACTAGTGAGCGCTTCCATTATGGAAGTGCTCACTAGTATTCCCTTTATAAGATGCACTGCATCTTATAAAGGGAAAAGCAAGGAGCGCTTCCATCTGTATTGTTGGAAACGCTGATTGCTTCTGTTCTGGCACCCCCTTGAGAGCCGCCACCCCGGGTGGACCGCAGCCCCCCCCCTCCCGCCCCCTAGGCATGCCACTGCACAAAGGTGATATCATTATAGGTGGGGTTAGAATGAGAGATAAGCAGGTAACTACAGTAAAGTGAACTGTACAGACCAAGAAGTTAGGCTTAGTGACCAGGGCAAAAACTGCAGTGTTTTATGGTTTTTGTTTAAATATAGATATTGAAATGGAACATTTAAAATAACATCATAAAAATTCTTTAAATTGTAACTGTCATATTTTTTTTTTATATGCTAGTTAATTAGAGCTAGGCATGTATACCTGAGTTAGTCTGTCAATGATTGTCAAAAGATATGTAATTACCTTATAATAACAGACTTTATTATTGTCCTCTGTCCCTTTCCACTGCTCCCTTAAAAGACAGTTGCTATGGCTAGTCTGTCTCTGGCTAAGAAGACAGGAAGACAGAGGGTCGGTCCTTCACACTGCATGCCTGCATTAGGCTTCAGAGTGAGGAGGCGTGTCTCTCAGTAATCCAATTTCATTGGCTGGCATGGAGCTGCTGACTATAGCAAGTGTGTATAGGAAGTAAGGAAAAGCAGTTTTGGCCTCAGAGAACTGGCAGAGGAGCCATCTTGAGAAGATCCTCATATTGTAAATGTTTAAACAGCCGTAACTAAGGGAAAAACTCAAGGAAACAGTGGTATGTGAAGAAACTAAAGATTGCTTTATGCATAATGCTGCTGCAGCAGTAACATACAAACCGGATTCCAAAAAAGTTGGGACACTAAACAAATTGTGAATAAAAACTGAATGCAATGATGTGGAGATGGCAAATGTCAATATTTTATTTGTAATAGAACGTAGATGACAGATCAAACGTTTAATCCGAGTAAATGTATCATTTTAAAGGAAAAATACGTTGATTCAAAATTTCACGGTGTCAACAAATCCCAAAAAAGTTGGGACAAGTAGCAATAAGAGGCTGGAAAAAGTAAATTTGAGCATAACGAAGAGCTGGAAGACCAATTAACACTAATTAGGTCAATTGGCAACAGGATTGGGTATAAAAAGAGCTTCTCAGAGTGGCAGTGTCTCTCAGAAGCCAAGATGGGTAGAGGATCACCAATTCCCACAATGTTGCACAGAAAGATAGTGGAGCAATATCAGAAAGGTGTTACCCAGCGAAAAATTGCAAAGACTTTGCATCTATCATCATCAACTGTGCATAACATAATCCGAAGATTCTGAGAATCTGGAACAATCTCAGGCCGTAAAACCATACTAGATGCCCGGGCCCTTAAACGACACTGCACCACAAAAAGGAATGCTACTGTAAAGGAAATCACAGAATGGGCTCAGGAATACTTCCAGAAACCATTGTCAGTGAACACAATCCACCATGCCATCCGCCGTTGCCAGCTGAAACTCTACAGTGCAAAGAAGAAGCCATTTCTAAGCAAGATCCACAAGCTCAGGCGTTTTCACTGGGCCAGGGATCATTTAAAATGGAGTGTGGCAAAATGGAAGACTGTTCTGTGGTCAGACGAGTCACGATTCAAAGTTCTTTTTGGAAATCTGGGACGCCATGTCATCCGGACCAAAGAGGACAAGGACAACCCAAGTTGTTATCAACGCTCAGTTCAGAAGCTTGCATCTCTGATGGTATGGGGTTGCATGAGTGCGTGTGGCATGGGCAGCTTGCATGTCTGGAAAGGCACCATCAATGCAGAAAAATATATTCAGGTTCTAGAACAACATATGCTCCCATCCAGACGTCATCTCTTTCAGGGAAGACCCTGCATTTTTCAACAAGATAATGCCAGACCACATTCTGCATCAATCACAACATCATGGCTGCGTAGGATAAGGATCCGGGTACTGAAATGGCCAGTCTGCAGTCCAAATCTTTCACCTATAGAGAACATTTGGCGCATCATAAAGAGGAAGGTGCAACAAAGAAGGCCCAAGACGATTGAACAGTTAGAGGTCTGTATTAGACAAGAATGGGAGAGCATTCCTATTTCTAAACTTGAGAAACTGGTCTCCTAGGTCCCCAGATGTCTATTGAGTGTTGTAAGAAGAAGGGGAGATGCCACACAGTGGTGAAAATGGCCTTGTCCCAACTTTTTGGGGATTTGTTGACACCATGAAATTCTGATTCAACATATTTTTCTCTTAAAATGGTAAATTTTCTCAGTTTAAACTTTTGTTCCGTGATTTATGTTCTATTCTAAATAAAATATTAGATGTTGGCACCTCCACATCATTGCATTCAGTTTTTATTCACAATTTGTATAGTGTCCCTACTTTTTTGGAATCCGGTTTGTATGCAAAATTAGATTTTTTGATGAAAAAATGACAGTTACCCTTTAAAAATATGTTAAACATAAAAAAGTGATTTTGAAAAAAGGGAATTGTCTGATGACATATGTCCTTCAAGAGCACACCACTGTGCAAGGTTTTAAGATGGATGTCTTGGTTCCTTAAAGTCCTACTTACTCAAATTTTACAGATTAAACTGTGATGGCACTTCTTTGAAAAGAGAGTTTTCATTATGACAAACACACAAAAAATCGAACATCAGTGTGATATACTAATAGAGCTATTTTGGTCATTGTAGTTGCATCCACAAAGCATCCCCCCAAAAGTATAAAACTTTGGTTCTGTGGAGTCACATGAGGCATCATATCATCTCAGTTATCTGGTCATCCGCTCTGAAAAATCCCCTCTCCATTACTTGCACTATTGAGGGTGACGAAGTCTGAAACTACAGTTTGCAAATAAATGTGTGTGTCATAAACTGCTGTACAGCTAGCCACAAGGTGCTGAAGACAAAAATGTACGGAGGTTGTAACAGCGGCTGCTGTGCGCCGCTGTTCCCCTGTTTATCGATCCCGGGCGCTGTGTTCAGCGGTGATCTGCTGCCAGTATTTCCTTTCAGACCTGGCCACAGCATGCTTGCTGCTAGTTTCCTGCAGCATTTCCTTAAGTGCCAGTGCGCATCACTTCCTGTGTTTTATGGGTTGGATCATGTGACCTCACCACCAATCCTAGCCCTTCTGCACATATATAAGTGGCTCAGCCCCCTTCCCAGATGCCTCAGTGTCAAGGTCCTTGTGTCCTGCTAGGGTTCCTGATATCCGCTTGTGTTCCTCTGTTACTGACTCATACTTGTGTACCTGGACTCTGCTACCTGTTTTATCCCTGCCTGCTTGCCTTGACTCTCCTGTTGCCTATCTGGATTGCCTGACCTGTACCTGTGCTGCCTGCCCTGACCTATTGCCTGTCTGACTTCGCCTCTGCCTCCTCCTTCGGTCCTGCACTGTTGCTCCTGTTAATGATTCAGCTTGCTGACAATGCCTGTACCTCTGGTACCTTTCTCAGGTACCTCCTGGTCCGCCTGGACCAGCTGCCTTGTGTGCCTATCCTCCTCAAGAGGTTAGCGACCTGGTGTTCCCCTTGGGAAAGTCTATCCCAACCATCAGGGGTGCTGTGAAGATCAAGGGGTTCACTTAGACAACGCCCTCAAAGGAGGTAGGACACGTGGCACAGTGGGTTCACATCTGCTGGTTCATGACAGAGGCTCCGCCAATTTCTTCTGTAATTAGATTTTATCTTTTTTAATTAAATTAAATTAGCATTTACATGTTGGTACCTTATAGATGATAATTGCTTTATAAAAACACCATTAATTTCTGAGGGTTGTACAAATAAAAAAAATGTTTAAGTACATAAAACAAGACAATACAAGCATTAAGTAGTAATGAGCGGCATAGGCAATATTCGAATTTGCGATATTTCGTAAATTTTTGGCCGAATATTCGCCATAAATTTGCAAATTCGAGAATTCGTGCTCTCCAGTCATTATTTACTTGATTGTGAATATCGGCAATGTAATATATTCGCAATAAAATTTAGCGATTAGAATATTCACGATCAACTCTAAGGGGTAGGCAACTTTCCTATTGGTTGCAAAGTGCCAATATTCTCGATAAATTTGCATTTAAAATATTCGCGTTTAACACTATTCACGAATACGACTATATAGCACTATATTCTAAATATTATCAAATTCTCGAAGTGACGATATTCGTTATTAAAATTTGCAATTTGAATATTCACTCTCAACACTAGCAATAAGTACAATAAACATAGTTATTGAATGACAGACCGGTATAGAAAGAGATAACCCTGCCTGCTAAAATTACAATCTACAAGGCAAGGGAAAGACAATAGGTGAGGCTAGTAGCTGTTCATATGGCAGTGTAGTCACAGTAACTATTGTTAGAATCTGTGTACATCTGTGTTAGGGATTATGGGGGTCATTTACCAACAGATATACGCCACATACTGTCGGGCTCTCTTCCCTGCTCACGCCAGGTCTAAAAAAGGGGACAGGGTGAGGGCGGTGAAGGAGGCGGGCCAGCAGACCCACCTTATTTACCCTTTTCTACGCCTGTTTTAGGCATAGAAAATAGTCTAAATCTGTGACAGCAATGGAGCTGACGTAGATTTAGACAAACGGTGGTTATGTGGAAGTTATGTGGAGGTCGGCAATCGGAAAATTTGCGATAATAATTCGCGATCAACACTACTCCTAAAGACAAATATATGGCAGCCTTCTCATTGAGGATCAGTGAGGGATCATGGGCACTGATGAAAAAAATATCTAGAATATTCGCGACTACGAAGATATAGCACTATATTCTAGATATACGCAAATTCTTGAAGTGCCAATATTCGCAATAAAAATTCACGATTAGAATATTTGCGATCCACACTAAAGATAACCACAACTATATCCAATCGGCCTCCATAGCAACAGCATATGCTTACTCTTTCGTAGGGATATTATTACTACAATAAAAACCTAACTTTCATAAAGTAAAATTAGCATACTGTTATTTGTGGTGATCCTTGGATTTGCACATCAGTAAGTCAATATTCTGGGTCCTTCCTGAAGTCAGTAGTGGCCAGTTATGTTCATAGTTCCAAGTCCTGAGGAACATCTCTTTATCATTTTAGGCATTTACACTTTAAATCAGCTATTAATACATACTTTGACTTTCCACTTTCTCTTGAAACCGATGGAGTATACAGGAGTTTTAATACTTTACCATATTTTGACAGGGGATATCTATACTGAATTGGTTTTACCAAGTTTACAAAGGCTTATGAGCTTATCCGAGCTTACATGGGTTTTCATGTATAATATTCTAGATAACATAAATAATTTCACGATCATGTCAGCATTATAATTTTATTTTAAGAGATAAAATAAAATATGATTTTGTTTCCCTTTTGAGAATATCACCAACTGAGGGGGGATCATGAAGGTTTAAAGAGATTTCCCTTCACCATACAGTTTCACAAGCTGCCGATAAAAATGACAGCTAAATTCCACTGTCTAATCCATGAGAACCTAGCAAAGATAAAAAAAAAAAATCCTATAGATTTTTCGAATGTTTTTAATATATAGTTTCATAGTTTACATTTATTTTGTCATAATTCACTGAAAGCTTTATTTTACGAGTTTAATTCAGTCTTGAGCTGACAGGCAGTGAAAGTCTTGACCACCTTGCAAATCATGCAACTGCATGTGGCCCTCATCTGTCAGGAGGCCCCTTTGAGCAAGTCAGACAGCACCAGTGAACAGTGGACCATGGAAGTCTATGGCTCCTGTTCCTATGGTTCACTTTCATAGGCCTCAGGCAATTAGGCCTAAAGCCTATGAGGCAGTATAACAGTGCACTAGCTCACTTGTGGTGACCACCTGCACCAGGTCTTAAACAATGTCTTAGACAATGATGTTGCCATGTGTGCTGGGACACAGGCCCATGTAGAGTGCTAACGAGGTAATTCCTTTTCTTTTTATTTTCTGGCTACTGGGGAAATTATAATAATACAGGAGCACTGCTGGGGGACATTATGATAATACAGAAGGCACTGCTGGGGGGACATTATACTAGAGGGGCACTACTGGGAGTAGTACAGAGGGGGACCATTATAATTAAAGGAGCCACTGTGGGAGGACATTATAATAATAGGGGCCACTGCTGGGGGCAGTACAGAGTGGAAGTAATATATACACAGTGGGCACTGCTGGGGACAATCTAATAATACAGTGGGCACTCCTAGGGACATTACAAAGTGAGACATTATAATTACAAGGAGCACTGTTGGGGGGCAGTATTATTATTATTATTATTATTATTATTATTATTATTATCATTATTATTTTATTATTATTAATAGAGAAGGTATTACTGGGGTTGTACAGAAGGAGTATGATAAATACAGGGGACACTGCTGACACCCAATATAATAATACAGGGGACACTACTGGAGGTAGCAGAGAGGGGGGAATATAAATACAAGGGCACTGCTGGGTAACATTAAACATACTGTGGGCAATACAGAGGGAAATTATAAATATTGGGGGCACTACAGGCGTATAAACACTGGGGGCATTAAATACTGGTGGCACTACTGGGGCATTATAAATACTGGGGATGCTACAAGGGCCATTATAATTACTCAGGGCACTATAGATGCCATTATATATACCAGGAGCAATACAGAGGGGCTTTTTATAAATACTGAGGGCACTACAAGGGGCATAATAACTGCGTTATTAATGCCGGGGGTACCGTGGGAGCATTATTATTATTGGGCACAATAAGGAGAGCATTTTCACTGATGAGGTACTCTTGTGGAGCATTAGTACTACTGAGTGCATTGTATGGGGCACTATTAATAATGGGGCCACTTTCGGGACTACCTCTATGGCACTTTATAGGTATTTAGGGAGCACAGCTGGCAAAGTATTGTAGGTGGCAACAGGAAAACACCAGGAGGGTGAAGATGATTTAAAAATGAGAAACCTAACATGTCTGTGTGGCAAACTCTGTAGAGATGAGACATGGTTGAAATTATTCATATTGGCGGTCTGGTCCAAATAAAGAAGATGAGGAAAGAGATCTTCTGTATCAGTTGAGACTTCACTGCATGTAAGAGGTATCGAGCACTGTATGAAATGTCCAATTCAGATATGCCTGGGCTGGGGGTGAGGGATTGGATTTTTAATTTGGTAGGGGGGTGGGGTGCCATTTCAATTTTCACCTCAGGCAGCAGAAAAGGTAGAATTGTCCACACGACAACTTTCAACTGTATTTGTGTTCTAAGGATGCAGATATAGGTGTGAACAGACAGGGGGCCACCATAATTTTGATTCCTGGCTGGCTGTCCTGGTTAGGTCCCCCAAACATAATGTTGCTTGGGGCCCCAAAAAAGCAAGGTCCCATACATATATGGGCTCAGACATTCAGTGCCTGTGCCTAATTCAAACGGAAATTACAGATAATGGTGTAGGACAGGCAAAGAAACACGGTTATGTAGTTGTCCTGAGATCAGCTTTGAGAGAACAAGTTTTACCACAATGTATATTAGAAAATTTGTACAGATAATTCTGATTCTGTGGTTCCCCCATGACCAATGGAGCGCCTGTAATTGCCCATATACAGCAGAGGTGAAAGAGAAAATTACACATATTTAACACAATTATTACTGCATTGTAAAAACATAACGGAAAAAAAAATGTGCTACAAATATAAGCAATTTTTATATGCCAGTGCAGGCATAAT
Organism: Bufo bufo; assembly: GCF_905171765.1. Taxonomy (NCBI): domain Eukaryota; kingdom Metazoa; phylum Chordata; class Amphibia; order Anura; family Bufonidae; genus Bufo; species Bufo bufo. Next base: position 47,783,663 of record NC_053397.1, on the reverse strand, counting down.
ATGTGCTTAACGGTAAACAATCTGAGGTCAGGGTTGGCAATGAAGGGTCAATACAAAGGTTAGGCACAGCAAAAGGTCCAGAGTCCAGTAAACAGGCAGTGGTCGGTACACGGGTAGACAGACGAATGCAGCACACCTTTGCAGGAACTAGCAAGCTAAGGAACCTATCACTCAGACATCCTTTCACAGGGGAAAGTGTCTTAACTCTATCACAGAAAGCAACCATATAAAACTTAACTTTTATTAGGATCATTAAATATCCAATAAAGGACTAATAAACATAAATGCAACAACAGAAGAGCTGTAATGAGCCGGACAAGTGGCCAAAGCCTATGGGATGAGCAGTGGGGCAACAAGTCTATATACCTATGTCTGTCCCTGCTCCACCCTACAATGATAACCTCAGCTCAGAGATACACCTGGATGGTAGGCGTACTCTGTCCGCGTACCTTGGCTAACATGTCCTTACGAGGCCCTCACTTCATTATAATATACGATACAAAATTGAAAATCACACAATTTGACATACAGTACTTGGTTCACAATCTCAATACTATTCACAGGCCCAACGCGTTTCCCCTTATAATAACTAAGGTTCGTCAGGGGACATTTGGTATCAAACATTAATAGTTAGATAGTAAGTCAAGTGTATAAAAAAAATTACACAAAGGAGACAAAGAGAAAAATAAGGAAGGAGAAACTGGAGCGCCCCAAAACGGCACTGGTCTGTGAGAGATAAACTACACTTTATGTATAGAAGAGAACAATGTTGAGGTCAAGAGATACTTCTATAATAACCACCAGTGTAGTACTTATCTGATAGATCAAGTCGACGTTCATTCACCCACAGACCGATGGTGCACAGTTGGAGGGGCTCCAGGAGGCAGAAAGATACTGCTCCAGTTAGTCTAAACAAACACACTCACTTTTAAAAGCCTAGGTAGGGGCGGATCATTCAGCACAGGCCAATCCTGATCCAATCACATGGTCATGTGATTAGGCCTGTACTTAGCTTGATATAACTCCGCCCATAATGATCACATGACGAGACAAGTCAGTTACCAGGTTCGACTTAAAATACCTATAAACCAATAGCCAGCATGTGGTATTCTCAGTCGTACTACATAGAGGGCGCGTCCTCCGCATTATCTCTCATGGAGAAACCGCGCCAACCTGCCTCTGTGCCGCTGCACCATCGCTACAATCGCGGCTCCCCTGCTACTCCGATTACATGACATACTCACGTGATCCTTTACAATATGGCCGTGCGTTCCACCTATACAACAAATGGAACGCACGTACCGTTTCCAGGTATTGAGGTCACGCGGCAGGTCACGTGGTATAGAGAATGGCCTCGCGCTCCGCCGATGCACACAAGGGATCACACTGCGCAGTAGTTTTGCGCAACTAGGGTATCCGGACAGATCATAGAAAGGTGCGCCTCCAGAGTGCTACCGTGTGTGTGCCCCACAATGGAGGAGCATATATATTTAATAACACCACATTATAGGGGCAGCAAGGCAGTGTACAGTGATACAAAAACGGAAGTGTACAAAGATACAAAAAATTAGTGTGCCATAGACCACAACCTGTATTTGCTGACACATAAATACATTAGATACAACAATAGCCGCTCAGATACAGAGCTATCTCTCAAATAATAAAGATGACACTTCTTATGTTGATAGCGATTTCTATCAGCTATAGAGGACAAAGCGACTTAATACAGAAAGAAGCTAGCCATATTTCAAATAAGTGAATCTTCCAGGTTCAAGGTTAAATAAAGCATGAGAACGTGAGTTTCTCATTAAGCCACCCTGGTGACTGGGAGCGAAATCTGTAGATCCATTCAGTCTCTTTTTGAAGGATTCTTCGATCCCAGTCACCCTTTCTGGGAGAGGGTCTCACTACTTCCAGGGCCGTGAATTTCAAAGACTTCAAATCCCCACCATGATGTTCCCACATATGATTCGCTATAGGGGTATCTTTCTTTTTCTTGATATCATTATTATGTTCAAGAATGCGTCGGCGAAATTCCCTAAAACTCTTTTCCACGTAATCCTTGGGACACGTACACTGACAGAGATATACCACCCCCTTACTCCTACAGTTAACAAAATCTCTGATATCATAAATCTTATTTGTAACTGAGCAGATGTTGATCTTGGTGTTGTTGAGGTAGCAACATGCCATGCATGACCCACTGCGAAACGTGCCGATCAGTTTTCTATCTAGCCACATACCGTCAGGTACTGATCGTGAATAATGGCTATGTACTAAACGGTCACGTATACATCTACCTCGTCTAAAGGTGATACTCGGACGGGGAAGGAGTACATCAGACACACCTGAACCCATTAGGAGAATGGGCAAATATTTTTCAATAATGGCCCTGACCTCCTGATTTTTTAGGAGATAATCCTCATGATTTTGTCTCCTTTTGTATTGGATTCCCTAGGTACAAGGAGGGAATTACGTTCACACAGTTCTGCATTTTGAAAAGCCCCTCTTAGGACCTGCTGCGGATACCCCCTCTTCCTGAAACGGTCCTGAAGTTTTTTGGACTCATGATGGAAACTTTCTGTGTCTGAGCAATTCCTCCTCATCCTTAAGTACTGACCCCGGGGAATCCCCCTTTTTAGATTCGTGGGATGATGACTGTCCCAATGGAGAAAACTGTTTGTCGCGCTAGCCTTCCTAAAGGTGTTCGTGACTAATCTATCTCTTTCTTTGGTGACTCTGACGTCTAGAAAAGTTAGTGTGTCTGGATGAAACTCAAAGGTGAAAGACAGGCCCAACTCGTCAGGGTGAACTCGAGGAGGGTCACAACAAATTCATTGTGGAAACTGTGGCATACTGCCCTCGTTTTGAGAAACTCGGCCACCGCCTTCAGTCCCTTTGAATGAGGAATGGAGCTGTACAGGGATTCAACATCTATGCTCGCAAGTGAGCATGATGTTTCTATATTAATTGTCTCTATTTTCCATATAAAATCCATAGTATCCCTTGTATAGGAAGGAAGGGCAGATACAAAGCCCTTAAGAATCCGATCGATATAGATAACCGAGTCCACCCCATGGGTAACCGAGTCCACCCCAGACACAATAGGGCGACCTCGCAATGGGGATATGCCTTTATGAATTTTTGGTAGTCCGTAAAAAGTAGCTGTCTGGGGTGTACTCGGCAACAGAAAGTGGTATTCAGTATCGTTAATAACATTCCTACTTATCCCATCATCGAGTATGGACACAAGTTCACTTAGGAAGATGTCCGTAGGGTCTGATGACAGCACCTGGTAACATTGTCTATCATTCAACAGGCGTTCACACATTTGCTTATACTGCATGTTCCCCATAATTACAAGATTTCCCCCCTTGTCAGCTGATTTCACCACTATTGAAGTGTCCCTTTCCAAACTTAAAAGGGCCTCAGTTTCAGGACCTGATAAGTTATGAAAGTATGGTGTAGACTGCGGTAGTTTTTCAATATCCTCCGTAACCATTTGTAGGAAAATATCTATGTGATCGTAATTCATGGGGGGAGGTAGTTTCTTACTCTTGGGGCGAAGATTCGTGAACGAGATCCCTCATCCAACAAATCTAGAAAGATTCTAAAGTCAGCAAACTCTTCTTGCAAACCGAGTTGTTCACAGGTAAGTCTATTGCTATTTTTCATGAACTTATGCCATTTTAATTTTCTTGAAAATAGGTGAAGATCCTTAATCCACATGAACGGGTTAAATTTTGTTGTTGGGACAAAGGAGAGTCCCTTCTCCTATTTTGGTGCAATCCCGGAGTAGATAGGGGCCGCCCCTAGCTAAAAAATCTCCCTGGGTAGCCGGTGTGGGGTTGGGGATTATCGAGGAGGAGGAGGAGGGTGATGGGTACTCGCCAACTTTCCCTCTCTGACCACTTGATCTTGGCCATCTCCTATTGTTATATCGACCTCTACCTCCACCTCTCTGGCCCCGTCTATAGTTAGTACTACCTCTGAGGTTGGAGAACTCAGAATCCGAGAACTCCTGTTCAGAGGAGGAGAGATCTGTTAAAGAGAGAGGGTGGGACTTGTTGTCAAGCTGGTATGCTCTATTTTCCCTGAAATCTTTCAGGTCTGTATTGAACTGTCTATGCTTCCTTTCCTTGATCTGACCCTGGAATCTCTCTACCGCCGTCTGCAGAGAGGACTCCCTCCTATTAAAGTCGGGGTCAGTCTTTAAAGACACAGCCAACTCAATCAAGCCCCTCAATTTATCTGAGGATTTTTCAGAAAAACACTCGCTCTTCAGCGAGGAGTAGATTCATTAGCCTCATGGAACTATTGGTGAGCTCCTGTTCCCACTGTGTCAGTGATCCCGGAGAACGCATACGCTGAGCTGGAGTTATAGGGATGCGTAGTCCTCTAGGAATAATTTTGTGCTTCAAATAGCTTTCTATGGACTTAATTTCCCACCGTGATTTTATGTTTTTTTTATATTCATCATATAAATCAGAAAATGTTAGTTTGCAAGTTAGTGAGTTTGATAGACCAGGTAGCTCCTTATCTGAAAAAATATCACGCGCTTCTTTTATAACATCCTCCGTGAACAGTGTGCCTGATAAAAAAACCAGCCATAGAGAAAACAATTTCTCTGACAGAATATAAACCTCAGGGATGGTTGCAGTAACAAAACTCTATCACAGAAAGCAACTATCTAAAACTTAACTTTTATTAGGATCAATAAATATCCTAAAAAGGACTCATAAACATAAATGCAACAACAGAAAGAGCTGTAATGAGCCGGACAAGCGGCCAAAGCCTATGGGATGAGCAGTGGGGCAACAAGTCTATATACCTATGTCTGTCCCTGCTCCACCCTAAAATGATAACCTCAGCCCAGAGATACACCTGGATGGTAGGTGTACTCTGTCCGCGTACCTTGGCTAACCTGTCCTTACGAAGCCCTCACTTCATTATAATATACGATACAAAATTGAAAATCCCACAATTTGACACACAGTACTTGGTTCACAATCTCAGTACTATTCACAGGTCCATCGCGTTCCCCCTTATAATAACTAAGGTTCGTCAGGGGACATTTGGTATCAAACATTAATAGTTAGATAGTAAGTCAAGTGTATAAAAAAAAAATTACACAAAGGAGACAAAGAGAAAAATAAGGAAGAAATGTCTTAACTACTTCAGGGTTGAAAGTCCTTGGCTGGTGAAGATTATGGGGTACACATTGGCCCTTAAAAAGCTAGAGTGAGAGTGTGCACTTCCTATGGGCAGGAGAGGAGAGGCATTGTGGGTGAGCAGGCTATGGCTTCTATGGAGAGACAGTACAGGCCTGGTAACTGGACCTGCTGGGAAGAAGGCAGCATGAGATGGGTCTGGGGAACGGGTAGCTTGCAGCCAGCACTGTAACACTTATATATCTAGACCTTTGTTTACTGCAGATTGATCTTATTTAGGGTCAGACTGTGAGCAAAGGGTAATAGCTCCAGGATGTCCACCATGTTGGTGCTTTACCATTAAGCCTCAAAGTGATGCTGTTGGCTCAGGTCAGTAAACCCTTGGTCTGGTTGAGATTTGTGATCATGACACAAGCACAGAAATGTTTCTGTTTCTGAGATTGTATAACATTGGTTTAACTTTATCTTTTATAAAAGTTTATGAATTATTTTAAATTCAAGTGCAGAGAGAGTTATCATCAAACCACAGTATGAATGGTTTTGTGTGCTTTCCCATCTATTTTATACTTTTTATTTAAGTACAATACAGTACAGTAATATAAGAAATACCATACATTCACAAGGGATCAAGGTAAATCATTTACAAAAAGTACAGTACATTAGAGCATGCCTTTTATTCATTTTGGTAAAATAAACAGTCTGGTCTGTTGTCTCCTGGCTCTTCTTAAGATAGAAATAAGTTTTAACAATCTAAAAAGAAATTGGCGGAATATAAGGACATTTCGGTTAAAGTCCTTTTACATGATGAGATGATTGCGTACTTTAAGTGATTATTCATCTAAATGTTTACAGCTAGTGTTGAGTGAATCAAAGCATCCGAAGAAGAATTCGATCCAAAATTTAGGAAAACTTTGATTCGCAACAAAGACAAATTTCTTTGCTCTTCATGGTAACAAATAATTTTTTCCTAAAATAGCTCCTGCACATGTTAGGGTGCATTCACATCACCGTTTAGCTTTCCGTTCTTCTGATCCGTCAGAAGAAGAGAGAGAGAGAGAGAGGGGGGGGGGGACTGTAAAAAAACAGATCCTGTTGCATCAGTTGTCCGTTTGAACCATTTCCGTCTGAGATCCATTTCATAGAGGGAAACAAAAGTTCTGCATGCAGTACTTTTAAGAAAAATATTATATCTGTTATCTTATGGCACAAAAGAAATGTCAAAGGTGTCCCATTAAAAAATAATATTAAATACATGTAGGTTGGCTCAGAAATGAGTTATTTGCAGTTATATAGGCCCATTGTTACAACTGAAAAATTGGCCTGGTAAGGAAGGGGGAGAAACATTCTGGAAATGAAGCGGTTAAAGGGGTTGTCCGAGTTCAGAGCTGAACACTAATGGGTGGGCTTTAGTGCTGCCTTAGCCCGCCCATCAGAACCAGTAAAGTCACTGGCAACACTGCTAGGTGGAAGCCTCCGCCTAGCAGTGATAAAAATATAAACAAACAGCCCTTGCCCTGCGCACTACAGAGCAGGGCATGGGGGAGCATTGGAGCATGAAATTAAAATGGGAGTATGTCCGGGTTCAGCTCTTTTAAGTATGTTAATACAACATCATACTGTCTATAGATGATCTCTCTCTCAAAAAAAACAAAAACAAAAAACAATTTAAGCTTGTTAAATTATTTAATCAATTTTCCAAATTTTAATACTAAATGTATTTATTTCCCCTTGAAAGGAATGATCACAATTTAATATTAACATGACTTTACATTGCATAGCAACACAGTATGAAAAATGTAGTGGGCCTACGTCCATATTATAGCTCTTGGAATCTTGTCATTTTCAATATGCCTGCTTGATTTATGGCATCCATCCATATGCATTCTAGTGGCTGGCTAACATAAGAGAATGGACATGTGCCCAGAAATAAGTATATTAATACTTAACTCTTTCATAATAATTTTATATGTCTGTCATGTCAGAATAAATGGTCCAATTAAAATTTCAGCTGTTAAATTCTATTCTGTAGTTACAATAAATTATATGGAAAGAGAGCATTGAAAGTATGTAATATGATGTTAAAGATGTATCTCAATGGCATATTTCATATTAATATAACCAGGGTCTTATAGAATGCTTATTTGATATAGGAGAAAGCATTGTTTTGTGTGACTCAAGACATAAAGGGGTTGGCTACTTTGGAAATAATATTTAAAATTGGGTAATGCAGATACTATGTATGTAACTCACTAATATACTGTTTGGATTTCTTTAGCATTTTAAATCTTCTTTAAGCCATGCTACATGAACTGCAACCATCTGTGCAATCCATCTAAAAGATGGCTGTAGATGTATTATTTTTTATTAACCCCTGATTTACTCCTGAACAGCTTAATGTGAGTCACAGATGACGTGATCAGCTTTGAATGCAGTATCTGAGACAGTTCCCCGTCATTGTGCCCACTCCATATAATGGAAAGCGATTCATGACAAAGTCCTTTATAACAAATCAAATTTCTTGTTTGAAGTTCGGCGAAGAAGCCAAATCAAATTTTCCAAAACTTCACTTCTATTTAGCAGTGCATCGCTAGGAAGTGCCTGAGCGCTCCTTCTTTATTTGTATATATGTGGGCTTAAGAGTCCAGTGAATAGTTGTATTTAGTGATTGACAGCCCTATTTGTATGAGGAGGTGTAGAGTGATAACTGTCAATCAGTGAGTAGGATCACACACTGGATTCAGTCCGCTCAGATACTCTTGCCGTATAACATACTGTCCGCAGGTTGATTGGCACATTCACTTTTGCAGGCCAAATGCCTTTATTAAAGGAAAAGTAATGTTTTCAAAATATCTAGATTTTAGCAAATCTCCCAATATGATCATACTTGTTATAAAATCATGGAAGCATTGACGTAATTTATGATACCTGCCTGCTAGAGTGCAGAGTAAAATGACTGGTATAGTTAATATGCTTCAGTGTTCAAAACTGATCTTTGATGTTCAAAGGAATGAAAGAAAACAAAGAATTCATCATCAGAGGCAAAACATCATGTATGCTGAATTCGACAACTTTCTTAAAAACATCAAGGGTCAGTTAATTTTACTAGCAGTAATGTTACTTTCATCAAGTGGTGTTTTCAGAATTTTTAAGATAAAGAGACATACCGTATTCTGTTTAACCAAAGCCAACCTTTATAATTAGAGTGAAAGCAAAATGTTACCTGCCTTCTTTAGGGCCAAGTAAATAAAAATTGACTTATTAAAGCACACAACATGCTCACAATTTTGCAGCATACCATTTGGGCACTGAGCTCTCATTTCTGCCACTGAGGGAGGTAACATCTACAGTATACAAAATCTGTTAGCAAGGTTAATACACTCTTGATCCCAGAGTGACACAGACAGGTGGTGGAGCTGCTGCTGCTGCAGAGTGGAAGTATAGATCCAACTCGAGTGGTGGTGCCAGTGTTGAGCTGTGGACGTTCAGCAGAGTGGAAGAACACATGGTAAAGAAAAGCTGTAGCAGTGCTGAAAAGGTTCTGAGCTATGGATGTGCAGTGAGGAAGCAGAGTTGAAGCACACTTGGTATATTAAAGTTGGTTCAGCAGTGGCGGGGCCAATGTAGCAGGGTTGGATTCAGCGGAGTTGATTTAGTGGCAAAGTCATTGCGGTAGGGTTGGCAGCGGAATAGATGTTGTTAATAAGACAGATGAACAGACTGATAACAATGAACTTCCTGAATAGTCAGGCAGCATCCTGCCAGCAAAGACAGGTTTAAAAAATCATGATGTAATCAAAGTACTTTGAGTCGGTGTAACAACATGATACATAGGAGAGGGCACAAACCTGGTCAGAAAAGCAGGATCCAGGACAGGTAAAACACCTATAAAATACCTATTCTCTATGAATTAATTAAAGGTGTTGTCTGTGTAAGCATAATCATAACAAAACAATAGCTGATCTTAGAGAGACCAGCTACAGAAAACACTGTGGAGCCTCATTTAAGAGTCTCGACACAGCAATGCAAACTGCAAAGCTTCCTGGGAAACAGTAATATGCAAAATAACTGTGGAGCCCCAGTTATGGGTCTTCAACACAGAGAAAGCCAGATATCCCTCAAAGAAAGGAAAACCAAGCAAAGGGGTTTCCCTATTACCGAGATCACCAAATCCACCATATTAAGTGGCCCCTATGTCAAGATCTCACTCTTTTACAAGCTTTAAGGATGTGACGGGGAAGACCTAAGCCAGTTATCCATCCACAGACAGCTGTTTTGGGGTGTTGCCCCTCATCAGTGTGGAGTATGATTCTGGCTAACCGGGAGCAATGCCTTGGAGACTACTCAAACAAAACAATAGCTGATCTTAGGGATATCAGCTACAGAAAACAGTGTGGAGCCTCATTTAAGAGTCTCAACACAGCAATCCAAAGTGCAAAGCTCCCTGGGAAACAGTATTCTGCAAAATAACTGTGGAGCCCCAGTTATGGGTCTTCAACACAGTGAAAGCCAGATATCCCTCAAAGGAAGGAAAACCGAGCAAAGGGGTGTCCCCATTACAGAGATCTGTCCCCATTACAGAGATCACCAAATCCACCATATTAAGTGGCCCCTATATCAAGATCCCGCTCTTTTACAAGCTTTAAGGATGTGATGGGGAAGACCTAAGCCAGTTATCCATCCACAGACAGCTGTTTTCGGGGTGTTGCCCCTCATCAGTGTGGAGTAGGATTTTGGCTAACCTTGGAAACTACTCCTTAAAGCTTGTAAAAAAGCTGAATCTTGACATAGGGGTCACTTAATATGGTGGATTTGGTGATCTCTGTAATAGGGACACCTCTTTGCTCAGTTTTCCTTCCTTTGAGGGATATCTGGCTTTCTCTGTGTTGAAGACCCATAACTGGGGCTCCACGGTTATTTTGCATATTACCGTTTCCCAGGGAGCTTTGCACTTTGGATTGCTGTGTCGAGACTCTTAAATGAGGCTCCACAGTGTTTTCTGTAGCTGGTCTCCCTAAGATCAGCCATTGTTTTGTTTGAGTAGTTTCCAAGGCATTGCTCCCAGTTAGCCAGAATCCTACTCCACACTGATAAAGGGGCAACACACTGAAACAGGTGTCCGTGGATGGATAACTGGCTTAGATCTTCCCCGTCACATCCTTAAAGCTTGTAAAAGAGTGAGATCTTACCCTTATATGCTAATAAGGATGAGGGATGAGAGAATCAAAACCTGTGAGGGGCAGTTCCCACAGGTGAAGAGGCACCTACCTGCCTGTTGATTCACGCAGCTGGACAAAGAGGCCCTGCTGGCAAAGAGGCCCTGCTTCCGCTTTGGGAGCAGCAGCTATTCATGTGCTGTTACCAACGCATGCATAGCTGCTCCTACAGTCCTAATAAATCAATAATTAATGTCTTATAAATCTGACTATTTTGTTACCCTGCATTTTGTCCATGCACTGCAGATGAGAAAAGATCTGAATACTTTTGTAACTGCATGTAAATAGCCACTGAGCTATTCAATAAAATATATCTGTATAGTGCCACCTGCTGTTTGTTCTTTTCCTTATTTTTTGTCCATCTCACTGACCTGGTCAAACTTGCTCAGTTTAAATTGACAGTTTCCACCAGCCATACGTTCTGTTAGAAACTGTGGCACTTGCGAGGGAAGAGCTGCAGTAGGAAGGACACATCCCCTGAGCTATCAGGCAGAAGATAATCTATCAGAGTAATTTTAGCAATGGATTGGGAGATCTCTGGGCCCTTCTGAGGTACAGGGCTGGTTCGAGTTTTCTTAGAAAGAGATTGCCATACTATATGATGTCTGACTTTAATTTTTTATGTCAGTCATGGCATAACCCCTTTAAGATGGCATTAATGTTGGGGTCGGTTTTAATCCCAGGGTTTAGCATCTGGGCATATGTCATCTATAAAACACAGATTATTTGCTTTATTTTTATACTAAAGTGGCATTAGAAATTCTTTCCTTATTTATTTCTATTTTGACTGTACATCTGCATTTCTTCCTATGATAGTTAGATGATATGCCATTATTTCATATTAAGCAGGGATTGTGTGAAACTCCAAAGTTATCATGCATTTTAATAAGTTATGTTATAAAACAGACACAACTCCTGTTGTGTATTACAATTACCGGATAGTAAAAAAGCTACAAAACCTTGTAATAGTGAGTTTTCTATTTGATTCAGAAAGTTTAGCACAGCAGGAAAGTTGGCTTTTCACCTAAATTGTGTGCTCTATCTCAGATTGGGAGACTTTTTTTCATGTGGCTTTCATATATAAAGTTAATAACTATGAAGAGGGTGTTCAATGAGACAACCATGCTGGAATCTACATTCACAGTATACATTAGAAATGACATATGCTGGAATGCTATTTTATGTTGCCATACAGAAATTGGATTGCATACGTGAAACTTTCTTTTCTTATGCGAGGGCGTAAAAATAGCATGAATGGTGCTTAATTGAAGAGATTAAGGTTGCAGATATTAACAGGGGATTCTGGAAATTTCATTAGGTGATGACTTTTAATAGGTTTAATTGTGTTCTTAATCATAACTGTGCTACAATTAAAAAAGAAACACAAAGAGAACTAATTGCAGACTAGAGGAGCCAAGCAGTTTTCAGAACTAAAGGAGAAATTACACTACAAAGAGCTGGTGGAAATTATTCTATAATTGCTATTGAAACTGTAAAGTGAACTCTGTTATTTACATTTTCAATTCATTTTAACATATAGATGTTGATATCAAATGAGCATTGTTTTGAGCATAGAACCTCTACAAAGAATGTACAATCTTTTGTGCTAACCCGATTCTTTGCTCATCTCTGTGAGTCATAGGTCCATAATGAGTTTTCTTTTATAAAACTCATAATGTTAATCTTAGATTTTTATATACTTTACCTTAAAGTATTAAATCTAGGCAAAAAAAGGCAATGACTAAAACAATGTAACAACTGTTATATTAGATCATCATTAGAGATGAGCTAATCGAATCCAACGAATCCCACGAATTTCAGGATAAATTAGATTTGTCTTGAAGCCTAATTTCCTCGTGCTTCGTGTTAGCGAATCGATTTAACCTAAAATAGTGTAAGGAAAAAAAAAAAAAACATACTTACCTCCTCCATTTGCTTGCGATGGGCCACCAGCCTCCTTCTTGATTGAAGAAATTGGCCGAAATCCCGTGCATGGTGACGTATGACGTAATCTCGCGCCGCACGAGATTTCACTTCAGATCCTCAAGAAAGATGGTGGCGGCCGGCCCATTGCGAGCAAATGGAGGCAGTAAGTTTGATTAATATTTTTGTTTATGTTAATGTCACACTGTTTTTACACTCAGATGCTGCGATCATGTATGAACACGGCATCTGAGGGGTACAATGATGGGGGGCAGCGCTATCGCAGCTCCCTGTCATTGCACCCGCCACTTACAAATAAATGCACTTTGTGACAAAATTATTCGTCACGAAACAATTTTTTTTGTAAAATTTGGCGAATCAGCTGAATCTAACTTTTTATAAATTCACTCAGCTCTAATTATCATCATGGGAGCTGTGCTAAAAAATGTTGTGTTAGATGCACTTGTCCTATGGCCCCTCTACCACATAGGATGCAGGTACTATTGATGGCCCATGATGGTTAGAGGTCTTGGACCCAGATCATTCACAGTCCAATTAAGTATAGAATACATATGTGTGTTCACAATTCTGATATTTTTCCATAAGTGCCAGAGTAGGGTTCCTTGGGTCCACCAGAGAAATTTTTTCTAGGACCCAACCCCTATATTATCAATAAAGTCTAATAGGTTTTGAATCAAAGACAGAGACCCTAGTGATTGGCTTCAAAGGCTGCATTAAACATTTGCTTTTCTAATCCTGGACCTTTGGGGCCCACAATACTATGAGAGCCTGGGCCCAGTGGAGTATCTCCTGGTACTCTTCTGGTCCAGTCTGACCCTGCGCTGAACTATTCTATCCAGTAAAAAAGGAAACCTGAATGACACAATGGATCATTATGGATCCATCACAACCTCTGAGTGAACAGAGCCTAATCTTTCTAAACTATAAGTACATGTGGAGTAACAGAGTAAGCAGGCCATTATCAGGAAGGGACTGTTCCATCACAATAACTGCCTGCTCATCGGTTGAGGTGAAAAGCTGCATTTACATGCAGTGATCACCTCGACTGTAAAGGGACGAGCGATGTCTACTGCTCTCATTCACCCTCGTACTGATTGTTTTTTGGCTGCATGGTCTACTGCCCAGAAAGAAAATGACTTAATGTGCTGCATGAAATATTATTTCACCTGATGAAAGAGAGTTTCACTCATTCATGATGTGATCGGAAGCACATTTATAAGGGCGAACTATCCAGAATGAGCATTCATAGTAGCATTCATTCCCAGGAATCTTCCCAACAATTATGAGGTGTAAATCTACCTTTAGAAAATCCATCAGAAAATGTCCCGCTGTAAATATCATGTTTTTATGATAGACTTATTTTGAAATAATTTTTTACATTTTCACTCAAATTCCTTAGGCTTCATAACAGGCTTGTATAAAGAGTTTACTAAAGTCTAGAGTGTTCAATGTTTCATTCTACTTTTTTTCCTGTAAGCGAATAGTTTAGCAAATATGGATATTTATGTATCAGAAATTCAATATGTGCTCCATGAGGACATATGGATCCTCATCGGTGTTTTTGTATAAACTATGTGATTTTAATAGTCTAAGAACAAGCTGTCGAACTAATGACCTATAGAACAGATGCAGCATGGAAGGAACTTTTGGAAATCCTCCCTCCTGGTCCTAATGCTGCAATGAAGCAAATGCTATTGCTTTTATATCATCCCTTTTAGATCAATGTTAAAAAAAAAGCCTCCAATTCATCCTGCTTGGATGATATCTGGACAGTTTAGTCTGCCATACCTTTATCTATTCTTGTTTGAGGCAAGTTCAGAGGTTAATCAGACTATTTGCATTAACTTCTGCAACAGCAATGGAAAAACACAACTGTTCACACATTTAAATTAAGGCTTGTATTTAGTGCTCACCAGAGAGAGACAAAGCTACCAGATGGCGACGTAAGTGGAAGTGCTGCTCTAGCAATAAGGAAATCAGCTAGAGCCCACAGGAGGCACAGTGGTCTTGGCAGTTGAGGGAGTTTACATTCCACAGTGAATGGTCTTGTCAGTGAGATATTTGCATTGGAATTACTAATGTATTTATGATGTGAAAGTATACCTGGCAATGAATGGATACAATGCAAATGAAAATATGAAGAGTTTACAATATCTAGCTTGTGTTTAGTGCCTTTTAATAATCTTTGTTACTTATAGGTGTGCTTCTGTATTGAATACGTTTTTGGTCATCTACTTGAAGCGAAGAGGTTTTGTCCACAAGTGGTTGAAGGATTTATCCTAGAAAAATTATTTCTCACCTATCCACAATACCCATGGAGGGCCCCACACGCACATGATCCCAAGAACTATGGCCCTCAAGTCCCCTCTCTGAATGGAGTGGTAGCACATAGGTCGATGCACTGCTCCATTAAATTCTATGGGCCTGCTTAGACAGCAGGCTTGAGCGAATTGACCTTCGGATCATAGATCTGAAGTTGATTTATTGAAATTCTTCCATTTTAATGCTTTTTCCGTAAAGCATTAAAATGTATTGGCTCCGTGGAGCCAAAGTTCGTCTCTCCCGAAGTCACGCAAGACTTCGGTGAATTACTACTATATTCATATCTGTGTATTTAAAAACAATTTAAAATAGGAATCCAAAGTTGGCCTTGGTACCGAGGTACCAGCCAGTACCAAAGCCCACTTCAGATTCCAATTTCAAATTGTTTTTAAATACGCAAATATGAATTCAGTATTAATCCACCGAAGTCTCGTGTGACTTCGGGCGAGACGAACTTTGGCACGGTGCCTATACATTTTAATGCTGTACGGAAAAAGCATTAAAATTTAAGAATTAGAGCAAATCAACTTTAGATTTATTATTAGAAGATCGATTCGCTCAAGCCTTCCCATGGTATGTAACCTGTAGGAAACAACATTCTGTACTTGTCACGGATGGAGTGTGGGGGAACACTCCACACCGAGCATAGGAACGTGGCCTGGAAACTAGGGAAGGGAAGAAAGTCACCTCCTAGAACAACCCTAATCCAAGTCCTCACTCATGAACTGACCTTGATGGTAGGAAAGTTCATACACACTTCCCCCTGAAGAAGCTTGCGTGAAACGTACGTTGGGGTTGCTGGAGCATTACACAGGTATTTTGTTCATGGCGTCATAGTGAACTATTCAGCTTTAGTTATCCATGTACTCTGCGATATTTGCACTTTGCACTTTATATTTATATCCTGGTTACCATGTATGATATCTTTACTTAGCTTCTATAGTTCTGCCTGACTATATGTATTTTTGACATCCTGCTTGGCCTACATGCACATATGTGCTATATTTACACATTTATTGTTTGTATTCATTTGCCATTTCAGGTTTTAGTCGTGCTCCATGTCATCTTGTGTGCCCTTTTTTCCACCATCCATTGTTTTCTATGTGTTTTTACTGTGATTTGTCTTGTATGGAGACGCTAATAAAGTTTATACATATATAATACTATTGAGTGCGAGCCCTGTCTTTCTCTTTTTGGTGTACTACTATACGTGCTGGCTTTGCACGGGTACTCACTTTCGTGAGTCATTTATTATTGGTGCTTACAGTAACCTAGAGCCCTAATACACCCTGTAAGGCCCTTGTATAGTGACAGAACTTGAGACAACCTATTCCTCCACCAGAAGGATTAACTGGAGTCTCCCTCAGACCTGGATATAACAGATAGGGGGAATTCAACCAAAAAATGCAAATAGGAAAAGACGACACTTAACTTCACTAGAAGTAAAGGCAGCGCCAGGAGCTCAACCGAGATCCAACAACCAGTAAGTCCACAGTCCATAAACTGAAACTATTAACCGCACCCCTAGAAGGGGTAAGCAGTAATAAATAGGGGAAGTTAAATGACCAAACCAACAACCCCTGCCATAGGTGTGGTCATTACCAAAACAACACAGACACAACAAATCCACAAGGAACCATTCAGATTAACCGACGTGTTGCCAGTCTCTCTGATCTCTTGGCCCCTGTCAAGGGAGTGTCCTTGACAGTACCCTCCGTTCTACAGGTGACCTCCGGGCACCCAGGACCGACCTTACCTGGGTGAAACTTGTGAAAGGCTTTCACCAAGCGACTGGCATTCACGTCAGATGCTGGTACCCACATCCTCTCTTCTGGTCAATAACCCTTCCAGTGGACAAGATACTGAAGAGATCCACAGAGAGCTCAAGAGTCGATTATCTTGGCGATCTGAAATTCCAAACTACCGTCCACCATGACAGGAGCGGGTGTCAAGGAAGACAGCTGCAAAGGTTCAACATATCTCTTCAACAAAGATTTGTGAAACACATTATGAATTTTCAGGTCCTGAGGAATTTCAAGACGAAAAGCTACAGGATTAATGATGGCAGTGATCTTATATGGACCAATATATCTTGGACCCAACTTCCAAGGAGGTACCTTCAACTTAATGTTTCTTGTGGACAGCCACACAGAATCACCAACTCTTAGGTCCGGACCTAATGATGATGAAAAACATTCTTTCTCAGGGTTACCAGAAGTATCTGAACTAGAAAATGTGCCAATCTGCAGGTGAAACCCATATGCCCCAAAAAATTATGACTCACCAGTGGATTCCTGACTACGATTGTTTATGGCAAACTCTACCAAAGACAAAAAGGAAGACCACTCCTCCTAGTTCTTAGATACAAAACATCTCAAGTAAGTCTCCAGACTGTGATTAGTGCACTCCGTCTGTCTGTTTGACTGGGGATGAAAAGCCAAAGAAAAGGACAGTTGTATCCCCAGTCGAGTACAGAACGCTTTCCAGATTCTGGAAATAGGTGGTACAGGCTGACATATAGTCCTTAACACACTTACGCCACCCAGCTAATCAGAATCTACGAGATATGAGGTCAGCGGGGATCTGCTCCCAGGGTGTCCCCTAAGAACCATACAATGATGTTACTCAAACACCTTGTAACATAATTCCGGTCGTATGAATAGTTTCCCAGAGGGACACAAATTCGGTGCATCTCCCTGAGCCTCTAACACCTTCACCTCAAGGTCAGGGTAAAGAGAGGATATCATCATCCCTTTAGACAGTATGGGACTTGGATTTTCAAAATCACCACCTCCAGGAAAACTATGTGACAAGGCATCCGCCTTGACGTTCTTAACCCCAGGACAATAGGTGACAGCGAAATTGAATCTGATGAAAAACAATGACCATCTGGCTTGTCTCGGGTTCGGTCATTTGGCTGACTCCAGGTAAGCCAGATTTTTGTGATCAGTGAACACCGTGATCGGATGAATCGCCCCTTCCAACAAATGACGCCACTCCTCAAAAGCCAACTTAATTGCCAGTAACTCTCTTTTACTCACATCATAATTTCTCTCAGCAGGAGAGTTTTTTTTAAGAGAAAAATGCACATGGTCACCATTTACCAGTTGACGGGCCTTGTGATATAATTGCTCCTACACCCACCTCGGACGCATCCACATCCACAATGAAATGTTGTGATACATCCGGCTGCACCAATGTAGGGGCAGAAGCAAAGCATTCCTTAATCACAGAAAAGGCTCGCAACGCCGAATCAGAACACACCAAGACAGCCATCCCTTTTCTTAGTCATGTCAGTTAAGGGTTTTACTATTGTCGAATAATTCTGAATACATTTTCGGTAATGGTTGGTGAACCCTAAAAACGGCATAAGAGCCTTCAGATTTTTGGGTCGATCCCAGTCCAATACAGCAAGGACTTTCTCTGGATCAATTCGAAAACCCAAAGATGACAACAGGTAGCCCAAAAACTGCACCTCCTGTATAGCAAAAACACACTTCTCCAATTTTGCATACAATTTATTATCTCTTAGGATCTGTAACACCTGTCTCACATGATCCTGATGTGTTTCCACATCTGGAGAATAAATTAGAATGTCATCTAAATAAACGACTACAAACCTCCCCACCAGGTGATGAAAAATGTAATTCACAAAGTGTTGGAACACCGCAGGAGCATTGGTGAACCTGAAAGGCATGACCAGTTTCTTAAAGTGCCCCTCAGGGTATTAAAAGCCGTCTTCCATTCATCCCCTTCCTTGATCCTAACCAGATCATTTGCTTTCCTTACGTCCAACTTGGAGAACACCTTGGTGCCAATAATCTGGTTAAACAAATCGGGAATGAAAGGAAGAGGGTAAGGATCACGGACAGTAATCAGAATAAGTTCACGGAAATTCAGACATGGCCAAAGACCAATCCCCGCTGCCCCGATCCCCCTGCTGTGTGTGATGGCGGCGGCTCCATTACTGAGCCGCCGCCATCAGCAGAGAGTGTCAGCTCTATGCTGACACTCTCCTGTAACCCCATAGATGCCGCGGTTGCGGCATTTATAGGGTTAATAGAGGGAGGGAGCTCCCTGGGCTGCAGCGCTGTGATTGCAGCACCCGATGGTTGCCATGGCAAAGGCGTCCAGTGCTGCCACCTACAGGACATCTGGAAGTATTATACTTTGTAATGCAAGAGCATTCCAAAGTATAGTACAACTATCATCCCCACTGGATCTTCAAGATCCAAGAGGGAACTGATAAAAAAAGTGAAAATAATAAAAGTAAAAATAAATAAATAAATAAAAATGTAAATTAAAAAAAGAAATAGCCTTTTCCTATAAAAAATACACATATTAGGTGTCACCGCGTCCGTAAAGACCGTCTCTATAAATATATTACATGATAGACCCCGTCTGATAAACACCATAAAAATAAAATAAAAAAAACGGTGCCAAAAAAGCTATTTTTGTCACCTTACATCACAAAAAGTGCAACAGCAAGCGATCAAAATGGCTTATGACCCCCAAAATAGTACCAATCAAACCGTCACCTCGTTCCACAAAAAATGATACCCTATTTAAGACAATCGCCCAAAAAATAAAAAAGCTATGGCTCTCAGACTATAGAGAAACTAAAACCTCATTTTTTTGGTTTCAGAAATGCTATTATTGTGTAAAACTTAAATAAATAAGAAATAATATACATATTAGGTATTGCCACGTCCGTAACGATCTTCTCTATAAAACTATCACATGACCTAACTCCTCAGATGAACGCTGTAAAAATAAATAAATGAAAACTGTTCCAAAACAGCCAATTTTTGGTTCACCTTGCCCCATAAAGTGTAATAATGAATGATCAAAAAATCCTATGTACCCAAAAATGGTACCAATAAAAACCTCAACACTTTCTGCAAAAAACGAGGCCCTGCACAAGACGATCGGCAGAAAAATAAAAAAACATATGACGTTCAGAAAACCAATCCAGCACAATCTGCCTTCCAAAAACCGTATGGCATTCCTTTCCTTCTGCGCCCTGCCGTGTGCCCGTCCAGCAGTTTACTACCACATGTGGGGTGTTTATGTAAACCGCGGAATCAGGGTAATAAATATTGAGTTTTGATTGGCTGTTAACCCTCAATGTGTTAAAGAAAAAAAAATTATAAAATGGAAAATCTGCCAAAAAGTGAAATTTAGAAATTTCATCTCCATTTTCCTTTAATTCTTGTGGAACGTCTAAAGGGTTAACAAAGTTTGTAAAATCAGTTTTGAGAAACTTAAGGGGTGTAGTTTCTACAATGGGGTCAGTTATGGGGGTTTCCACTATGTAGGCCCCGCAAAGTGACTTCAGACCTGAACTGGTCCTTAAAAAGTGGGTTTTGGAAATTTTCTTAAAAATTGTAACAATTGCTTCTAAACTTCTAAGCCTTCTAACATCCTAAAAAAATAAAATGACATTTCCAAAATGATGCCAACATAAAGTAGACATATGGGGAATGTTAAGTAATAAATATTTTATTAGGTATGACTTTCTGTTTTAGAAGCAGAGAAATTGAAATTTGGAAAATTGTGAATTTTTCAAAATTTTTGTTAAATTTGGGATTTTTTCATAAATAAAGGTGAAATATATTGACTCAAATATATGACTATCATGAAGTACAATGTTTCACGAGAAAACAACCTCAGAATGGCGTGGATAAGTAAAAGGGTTCCAAAGCTATTACCACATAAAGTGACGCATGTCAGATTTGCAAATTTTGACCTGGACACTGGGGCATCAATGACCCTTGGTCATGAAAGGGTTAATGACGGATTTGGTTTGTTTTTTGTTTTCACACAACCGCAGCCTAACGGAACGGATGCATCCTGATTTGCAAAATCAAAATGGATCTGTTTAATTCCGGTTTTGAGATCCTCTGCCGGATCTCAAAATCAGAATTAACAACGCAAGTGTGAAACAGGCCTTACTGAAGGGGTAAAAAGAACTTGTGTTTTATTGAGAATCTACTGTGCACCTTCTAGATTAAAAGGTACTGAAGGACTACAATGGTGAGAGAAAGTGTTAATAAAATTATATGCATTACATAGTACATTGACTGTAATGGTGGAAAGCTTTAAAATTATTCTTTTAATTTTCCTTTTGTACTTTCTTTTAAAATATGTTTAACAGATAATTCCAGGAGCTTTCCTCCCATATAAAGCATTGCCCTTTAAAAAGCATTATGCTAACATCTAGAAGGTGCATGTTAGAAAAGCAGTAGTTTAATCAATTCCTCACTGAGCCGTGCTGACCTAAGATTTAAAGGGCAAATTGGGGCACTCATAATTGCAGTCAAGCTGCATTGGCCTCAAAAGAAAGGTCATCTATCTGCTTGTGCTCACAGTAGAAATCTATTAATGAATGCTGGTGCATGTCTGATGTGTTCTAAACAGACATTGCATATTTAGGTTCTCTCATTATGAGCGAGGAACTGCTGGAGAAGAACATGCACATGGGACATTTTGATGGATGGGTGTCATTGCATAAATGAAAGCTTTGAATCACAAATATATAGTATGAGCTGTTATACTTTTTCCATTTGTAAAATACAGGGAAAAAAAAAGTATTTCCTGGGAGTGCAGAATGTGCAGAATTTCAAAACAATGGTAATATCATCTTCCAATTCTGAATAGGGAAAGACTTATTTGAATAAAATGTCCTTGGATATGTCAGTGAGGACCTTTAGAACTTTCTGTAATATTTGACTCAATAGAAAAATGGTTGATTGATAGGTAGATAGATAGATAGATAGATAGATAGATAGATAGATAGATAGATAGATCCTACGCTTCTTTTCTACTTTTATTTTAAGAGATTCCAGATAATCTGGAAAAAATTGGAACATTGGAGAATTGTAATTTTTAATGCCATATAATTAGGGGTAGAATGATGGTAATATTGGAGTCAATGGAGCAAATTTTTCATGTCTTCACTCCACAATTCTGGCTTCAAATGTTACAAAATAGGGCTTGCGCAAACACTCACTCCAGTTTTGAAATGTGGGTGGAAAAGTGGGGGTGGTTAGCTATGTTCATAAGTTTCACTCCAGATTTATCAATCTTTATTAAAAAGTTGCAAAAAAAGTTGCAATCCCACTCCAGAAGGAGGATGGAGTAGGAAAACCGGAGGAGCTTTTCTTGACAGAAGTGTTAGGTTTAAGAATACGACAAATTTATCAAACAGCATGTGACATATGATAAATGTGGCATAAAGTATGCCAACACAGACTCAAGAAAAGCTGACTTCAAATATTCCCCTCATGATAAATTCCTCCCAGTGTGTTCAATATTTAGTCTGTACAGATTTGTTTGACCCCCTCACACATTGTCACGTACTTGTACATGAGAGAATGTGGCTTCTTGCCGCATCCTCACACGCATGTACTTGATGTGATCGGGCAGGAGCTGCACTAGCCCAATCCGCAGCACGGGCCTGGCTGTTACTGATAGCCGGGCCCCTGCGGAATCTGCCGGCATTGCTATATGCGGTGATACCAACGGATTAACCCTTTCCCATGCTACGGTCACCGCGGCATGTGCATAGTTTACAGACAGGGGGCCGATGGTTGCCTGCCAGCTACAAAAGCCTAGGAGATCCAGTTTGAGGGCTGGGTCTCCTTACTGTGTAAGACATTGACAGTTCAATTCAGTACAATAAAGAATGTATTGCACTGAATTGAGTTTTTGTGTTTTTAACCAACACTGCTCTTGAGAAAGGGGAAGACACCCCGAAACGCGTTGAGCTTCCATCTATTTATGCAATAAAAAACTCTCCATTTGGAACCCTGACTACCATCATTTGGGACGTGGAGGAAAGTTTATACTACCTGACAAGCGATCTCGGCGGGGGAGGAGCAGGTATAGGTGTATTTTGCTTATCCTATATCTCCCTCCCTGGTGAAGTAAGTCGCCTTCCGTTTCTTTCTCATATAAATCTTTTAACATTATTTATTACTATTCATATTATTTATTATCTTTTAAATACCCGTACAGTGATACATGTGTCGCCATATATCGATACTGTGAAATAGAACCATTATAACAAAATATAAAGAGACACAGTGATATATAGGCCTACCATATACTGAGACTGCGAAATAGAACCGCTATCTATACAGACACAGTGATATATATGCCCCTGCAATATATCGATACTGTGTAGCAGAAGCACTAATCCAACTAGCAAAGTATTAACCCTCCATAGACTACACCGCCATGACTTTTTTTTTTTTTTTCTTCACCTTGGCGCCCCTGTGCAACTGCCCACTATCCTTGGGCAAGCCCCACAGCACACTTTTTTATATTTTATCTTCATATTGCACTGAATTGAAACAGGGATCAAACCCTGAAAAGTCCAACAGTGGGGAAAATATAAAAAGTAAAAGAAAGTGAAAAAAGTGTTTGTTTATAATAAAAAATTAAAGTTTCAAGTAAAAAAAAAAGCCCCCTCACCAAATAATAGTGTTCAAAAAAATAAATTTATAAAAACAGATATTAGGTATCGCCGCGTCCATAATGACATGCTCTATAAAAATGTCACATAGTATACTACCTCAGGTGAACGGCGTAAAAAAAAATCCTGAGCAAAACATGCAATTTTTTTGTCACCTTACATCACAAAAAAGTGTAATTCCAAGCATTTAAAAAGACATATGTACCTCAAAATAATACCAATTAAACCGTCATCTCTTACCGCAAAAATGATTTTATGGTGTAAAACTGAAATAAATGTAAAAAAAGTAGACATATTAGGTATCACCATGTCCGTCATCATCTGCTCTCTAAAACTATCACATGATCTATCCCCTCAGGTGAACGTCGTAAAAAAAAAAAAAAATGCCTAAAATGCAATTTTTTGGTCACCTTCATTACAAAAAGTGTAATACCAAGCGATCAAATGTCATATACCCCAAATGGTACCAATCATCTCTTCCAGCAAAAAATGAGTCCCTACCTAAGACAATCTTTCAAAAAAAATATATATATATGGCTTTCAGAGAATGGAGACTTTAACCCCTTAAGGACCGGGCTCATTTTCACCTTAAGGACCAGGCTCATTTTCACCTTAAGGACCAGGCCATTTTTTGCAAATCTGACCAGTGTCACTTTAAGTGCTCATAACTTTAAAACGCTTTGACTTACCCAGGCCGTTCTGAGATTGTTTTTTCGTCACATATTGTACTTCATGACACTGCTAAAATTGGGTCAAAAAAGTTAATTTTTTTGCATAAAAAAATACAATTTTTACCGTAAATTTTGAAAAATTAGCAAATTTCAAATTTTCAGTTTCTCTACCTCTGTAATACATAGTAATACCCCCAAAAATTGTGATGACTTTACATTCCCCATATGTCTACTTCATGCTTGAATTGTTTTGGGAATGATATTTTATTTTTTGGGGATGTTACAAGGCTTAGAAGTTTAGAAGCAAATTTTGAAATTTTCAGAAATCTTCAAAATCCCACTTTTTATGGACCAGTTCAGGTTTGAAGTCATATTGTGAGGCTTAGATAATAGAAACCTCCCAAAAATGACCCCATTCTAGAAACTACACCCCTCAAGGTATTCAAAACTGTTTTTTCAAACTTTGTTAACCCTTTAGGTGTTCCACAAGAGTTAATGGCAGATGGAGAAACAATTTTGAAATTTATATTTTTTGGAAAATTTTCCAATATAATCAATTTTTTCCAGGAGTAAAACAAGGGTTAACTGCCAAACAACACTCAAAATGGGTTGCCCTGATTCTGTAGTTTGCAAAAACACCCCATATGTGGTCGTAAACTACTGTTTGGCCGAACGGTAGCACATAGAAGGAGGGGAACACCATATGGGTTTTGGAAGGCAGATTTGGCAGGACTGGTTTTGTTTATACCATGTCCCATTTGAAGCCCCCTGTTGCACCCCTAGAATAGAAATTTCAAAAAAGTGACTCCATCTAAGAAAGTACACCCCTCAAGGTATTCAAAACTGGGTTTACAAACTTTGTTAACCCTTTAGGTGTTCCACAAGAGTTAATGGCAGATGGAGAAACAATTTTGAAATTTCTATTTTTTGGAAAATTTTCCAATATAATCAATTTTTTCCAGAAGTAAAACAAGGGTTAACTGCCAAACAACACTCAAAATGGGTTGCCCTGATTCTGTAGTTTGCAAAAACACCCCATATGTGGTCGTAAACTACTGTTTGGCCGAACGGTAGCACATAGAAGGAGGGGAACACCATATGGGTTTTGGAAGGCAGATTTGGCAGGACTGGTTTTGTTTATACCATGTCCCATTTGAAGCCCCCTGTTGCACCCCTAGAATAGAAATTTCAAAAAAGTGACTCCATCTAAGAAAGTACACCCCTCAAGGTATTCAAAACTGGGTTTACAAACTTTGTTAACCCTTTAGGTGTTCCACAAGAGTTAATGGCAGATGGAGAAACAATTTTGAAATTTCTATTTTTTGGAAAATTTTCCAATATAATCAATTTTTTCCAGGAGTAAAACAAGGGTTAACTGCCAAACAACACTCAAAATGGGTTGCCCTGATTCTGTAGTTTGCAAAAACACCCCATATGTGGTCGTAAACTACTGTTTGGCCGAACGGTAGCACATAGAAGGAGGGGAACACCATATGGGTTTTGGAAGGCAGATTTGGCAGGACTGGTTTTGTTTATACCATGTCCCATTTGAAGCCCCCTGTTGCACCCCTAGAATAGAAATTTCAAAAAAGTGACTCCATCTAAGAAAGTACACCCCTCAAGGTATTCAAAACTGGGTTTACAAACTTTGTTAACCCTTTAGGTGTTCCACAAGAGTTAATGGCAGATGGAGAAACAATTTTGAAATTTCTATTTTTTGGAAAATTTTCCAATATAATCAATTTTTTCCAGGAGTAAAACAAGGGTTAACTGCCAAACAACACTCAAAATGGGTTGCCCTGATTCTGTAGTTTGCAAAAACACCCCATATGTGGTCGTAAACTACTGTTTGGCCGAACGGTAGCACATAGAAGGAGGGGAACACCATATGGGTTTTGGAAGGCAGATTTGGCAGGACTGGTTTTGTTTATACCATGTCCCATTTGAAGCCCCCTGTTGCACCCCTAGAATAGAAATTTCAAAAAAGTGACTCCATCTAAGAAAGTACACCCCTCAAGGTATTCAAAACTGGGTTTACAAACTTTGTTAACCCTTTAGGTGTTCCACAAGAGTTAATGGCAGATGGAGAAACAATTTTGAAATTTCTATTTTTTGGAAAATTTTCCAATATAATCAATTTTTTCCAGGAGTAAAACAAGGGTTAACTGCCAAACAACACTCAAAATGGGTTGCCCTGATTCTGTAGTTTGCAAAAACACCCCATATGTGGTCGTAAACTACTGTTTGGCCGAACGGTAGCACATAGAAGGAGGGGAACACCATATGGGTTTTGGAAGGCAGATTTGGCAGGACTGGTTTTGTTTATACCATGTCCCATTTGAAGCCCCCTGTTGCACCCCTAGAATAGAAATTTCAAAAAAGTGACTCCATCTAAGAAAGTACACCCCTCAAGGTATTCAAAACAGGGTTTACAAACTTTGTTAACCCTTTAGGTGTTCCACAAGAGTTAATGGCAGATGGAGAAACAATTTTGAAATTTCTATTTTTTGGAAAATTTTCCAATATAATCAATTTTTTCCAGGAGTAAAACAAGGGTTAACTGCCAAACAACACTCAAAATGGGTTGCCCTGATTCTGTAGTTTGCAAAAACACCCCATATGTGGTCGTAAACTACTGTTTGGTCGAACGGTAGCACATAGAAGGAGGGGAACACCATATGGGTTTTGGAAGGCAGATTTGGTAGGACTGGTTTTGTTTATACCATGTCCCATTTGAAGCCCCCTGTTGCACCCCTAGAATAGAAATTTCAAAAAAGTGACTCCATCTAAGAAAGTACACCCCTCAAGGTATTCAAAACTGGGTTTACAAACTTTGTTAACCCTTTAGGTGTTCCACAAGAGTTAATGGCAGATGGAGAAACAATTTTGAAATTTCTATTTTTTGGAAAATTTTCCAATATAATCAATTTTTTCCAGGAGTAAAACAAGGGTTAACTGCCAAACAACACTCAAAATGGGTTGCCCTGATTCTGTAGTTTGCAAAAACACCCCATATGTGGTCGTAAACTACTATTTGGCTAAACGGCAGGACATAGAAGAAGGGGAACGTCATTTTTGGAAGGCAGATTTTGCTGGACTGGTTTATTGACACCATGTACCCTTTCAAGCCCCCTGATGCACCCCTAGAGTAGAAACTCCATAAAAGTGACCCCATCTAGGAAACTACGGGATAAGGTGGTTGTTGTTTTGGGACTATTTTTGGGGTAAATTTGATTTTTGGTTGCTCTATATTAGTCTTTTTTGAGGCAATGTAACAAAAAAATGTAATTCTAAAATTGTTTCTACATTCACTATTTGGTTTTGTGGAACACCTAAAGGGTTAACATAGTTTGTAAAGTAACTTTTGAATACCTTGAGGGGTGTAGTTTCTTAGATGGGGTCACTTTTTTGGAGTTTCTAGTCTAGGCTACATCAGGGGGGGCTTCTAATGGGACATGGTGTCAAAAAAAAAACTGTCCATCAAAATCTGCCTTCCAGAAACCATATGGAGTTCCCTTCGTTCTATGCCCTGCCGTGCGGCTATATAGCCATTTACGACCACATATGGGGTGTTTCTGCAAACTACAGAATCGGGGCAATAAATATTTAGTTTTGTTTGGCTGTTAACCCTTGCTTTATTACCGGCAAAATGGATTCAAATTGAAATTTTGCCCAAAAATTGGTGTTTTGGCACAGTTTTTATTTTATATTTTTAACACCGTTCATCCGAGGCGTTTGGTCAAAAGTTATTTTTATAGCGACGACTTTTACGCACGCGACGATGCCCAATATGTATGGCTCTCAGACTTTGGAGACACTAAGCAGGCATCCTAAAACTGCGGCCCTCCAGATATTGTAAAACTACAATTCCCACCATGCCCTGCTGATGGCTGTAGGTTGTCTGGGCATGCTGGGAGTTATAGTTTTACAACATCTGGAGGGCCGCAGTTTGAGGATGCCTGCTCTAAAACTAATATTTTTTGGGGAAAGAAAAATTGTTTCCGTGTCTCCAAAGTCTGAGAGCCATAGTGTTTTATGTTCTCTAGTGGACTGTTGAGGATTATAAAAATTTAGTACTCCATGGAAGTGTGATACTCCCTGAAGCAATTGATAATGCAGAGGCCCGGATGATCGGGGCAAGTGTCACATTGAGTAGTGGTGTCCTTCCGTATCCCCCTCTTGTGACACACTCTGCACTTTTTTTGGGTTCGTCCCTTCTTTCCAGTATGGGGGACCACACCTGGAAAGTGTTGGCCAGGGACGATCCGGGCGCCTCCAATTCCCGAGGTACTCCGGCCTGCTCTTTCCCGGTCCGAAAAGATCAGGTCTTTGAGGACTGCCTCATAGAACTGGAGGAATGTCCCTGTGCTGCCAGCGCTTCGGGATAGTACAAAAGAGTTGTACATGGCAACCTGTACCAAGTAGACCGCAACTTTTTTGTACCATGCCCGGGTTTTGCGCATGGCGTTATATGGCGTGAGGACTTGATCAGAGAGATCAACTCCTCCCATATACCGATTGTAGTCGACGATACAATCGGGCTTGAGGACCGTTGCCGCGGTACCTCGCACAGGGACAGGGGTGGTGCCGTTACCGTGGATTGTGGACAGCATAAGGACATCCCTCTTGTCCTTATACCTGACCAGCAACAGGTTTCCACTGGTAAGGGCACGGGTCTCACCCCTGGGGATAGGTACCTGGAGGGGGTAGGCAGGGAGGCCGCGTTGATTTTTCCGCACGGTCCCACAAGCGAACGTGGATCTGGCGGCAAGGGACCTGAACAAGGGAATGCTGGTATAAAAGTTATCCACGTACAAGTGGTAACCATTATCCAGCAGTGGGTACATAAGGTCCCACACGAGTTTCCCGCTAACACCCAGAGTGGGGGGACATTCTGGGGGTTCAATACGGGAATCTCGCCCCTCGTACACACGAAATTTGTAAGTGTACCCTGAGGCACTCTCACAAATTTTGTATAGCTTCACGCCATACCTCGCCCGCTTTGTGGGAATGTATTGGCGGAAACTGAGTCTCCCCTTGAACGCAACGAGAGACTCATCAACCGCGACCTCCCTTCCAGGTACGTAGGCCTGCTGAAATGTGGCCCCAAAGTGATCGATGACCGGCCGTATCTTATACAGCCGGTCATAGGCAGGATCACTTCGGGGGGGACATGCTGCATTATCGGAATAATGCAGACATTTCCGGATGGCCTCAAACCGGTGACGTATCATGACCATACTGTACAGTGGGGTCTGGTAGAGTATGTCCCCACTCCAGTATTGCCTGACACTGGGTTTTTGGACTAGACCCATATGCAGCACGAGGCCCCAAAATGTCCTCATTTCGGCTGCACTGACCGGCGTCCAGCCACCGGGTCTAGCCAAAACTGAGCCTGGGTTTTGAGCGACGAACTGTTGGGCGTACAGATTCGTCTGCTCCACCATCAAATTCACCAGTGAGTTACTGAAAAAAAAACTAAAATAGTCTATTTCAGTAAACCCCACTGTGGGAATCTGGATTCCAGGATTGCCAGCAAAATCCGGAATCTCAGGCTCAAAGTCCACTGGGGGACACCAGCTAAGTTCATCGGCAGGGGGCTCCGGTGGACTTATTTGGTGGGCCGGGAAACCAGTACGAACCCCAGGGCGGCTCGTACTAGGGTGGGCCACAGGATCCCTAGCATGTGGGGCCCCTGGCTCCGCCTGGCGGCGTCTCCGCCGCCTTGGTGGCTCATCGTCATCAGATGATGATGAGGAGGATGCGGATGACAAAAGGAATGTGGGGTCATCCTCATCCTCACTGGGGCTCTCAGAGTCGGAGGCAATCTGGGCGTATGCCTCCTCGGCCGAGAACATCCGGTGGGCCATGGGTGTGTGTGCGTGTAGGTGTGCGTGTGTGGCAAACTTTATTATATGTGCGTGTGTGTGGGGGCAACGGGTGTTCGCGTACTAAAAAGTCCAGGCAAAAAAATGGGCAAGTGTTAGAAAAAAAAAAAAGTTAAAACTTGCTGATCAGCGGTACAACGCTGATCAGCGGTCGGTGGGGTGGTGGGGCGGGCGATGCGCTAACAGTGGACGGACGCTAAAAAGTGCCGGCCAGTCAGCGCACGCAGAAAAAAAAAAGTGGTGGTGAGTGGGGGGTGGGGGGGGCTGGTGGGGGGTGGGTGGGGGGGGGAGGCAGGTGGGGGGGGGGAAGTGGCTGGTGGGGGGTGGGTGGGGGGGCAAGTGGCAGGAGGGGCCTGGGTTAGGGTTAGATGGAAGTTTGGAAGTTTGGAATAAAAGTACTTTTTTTTTTTTTTTTCTAACTTACTTTTCCCTTCTTTCCCTGCCTAACGGTGCCTCTCCCTCACTGACCCTAACCTACCTGGGTGGCGATGGGTGCAGGAGGGTGATGGATTCCGATTAGGGGGACACAGGAGCTGGTGCTGGACGATGCTGCACGGTCAGGGTGCTGGACAGGAAGAGGAGGGGAGAGAGGAGCGCAGGAAGTTTGAATCTCGCGCCTCTCTCCCCTGCACCAATCAGCACCCTGGACAGCGGCATTCAGCACCAGGGCCAGCACCGCCTCTCCAAATCCTCGGACTGCGATAGGTGGTGTATAATTACGCCACCGATCGCAGTCTTTTTCCGGTTCATCGGGTCACAGGACACCCGAATGGACCGGAAACGCAGAAAACCGCAGGTCTGAATTGACCTGCGGTTTTCTGCGATCGCCGATACGGGGGGGTCAAATGACCCCCCCCTGCATTGTTACGGGATGCCGGCTGAATGATTTCAGCCGAAATCCCGTTCCGATTAACCCCTGCGGCGCCGGAGTTCCGATTTTAAGTCAGGACGTACCGGTACGTCCTCGGTCCTTAAGGACTCGGGAAATAGGGCGTACCGGTACGTCCTAGGTCCTTAAGGACTCGGGAAATAGGGCGTACCGGTACGTCCTAGGTCCTTAAGGGGTTAAAACATGATTTTTTTTTCCCCTTCAAAAATGCTTTTATAGTGTAAAACTGAAATATATATTTTTTAAAAGTATACATATTAGGTATTACCATGCCCATAACAACCAGCTCTATAAAAATATCACATGGCTTAACCCCTCAGGTGAATACCATAAAAAAATTAAAATAAAAACTACCAAAAATGCTATTTTTTTACACCATTCACCATTCCAAGCGATTAAAAATACATATGTACCACAAAATAGTACCAATAAAACCGTCCTCTCTTCTCACAAAAATTTAGCCCCTACATACGACAATCACCCAAACGATAAAAAAAATATGGCATTCAGAAAATGGAGACATCAAAACATTTTTTTCTTCAGAAATGCTTTTATAGTGTAAAACTGAAATCAATTTTAAAAAAGTAGACATATTCGGTAATGCCACGTCCGTAATGACTTGCTCTATAAAAATATTCTATGACTTACCCCTTAAGGTGAACACCCAAAAAAAAACTGTGGTGAAAAATGCCATTTTTTGTCACCTTTCATCACAAAAAGTGTAATACCAAGTGATCAAAGTCACTGAAGTCATATACAACCCAAAATAGTACCAATCAAACCGTCATCTCTTCCTGCAAAAAATGAGCCTCTACATAAGACAATCACCCAAAAATTTAAAAAATGCTAAAACATGATTTATACATTTTTTTAATGCTTTTATTGTGTAAAACTGAAATGCATAAAAATATATTAGGTATCGCCGCATCCGTAAAAACCTGCTCTATAAAATGATGATCACATGATCTACCCCCTCAGTTGAACGCTTTTGGGGAAAAAAATGTGCAAAAATAGCCATTTTGTGGACACCTTGCCCCAAAAAGTGTCATATTTAATTATTAATCGAAAAATCATATGTACCCAAAAATGTTACCAATAAAAATATCAGCTCTTCCTGCAAAAAAAGAACCCCTGCACAAGACGATCGGCAGAAAAATAAAAGAAATGTAGCTTTCAGAAAATGAAGACACAAAAACATTATTTTTGTTTTCAAAAATGCCTTGTTATATAAAACTGAAACAAAAAAATATACATATTTGGTATTGTCGCATCCGTATTAACCTGCTCTATAAAAGCAACACATGATCTACCCTGTCAGGAGAACTCTGTAAAAACAAAAAATAAAATCTGTGTCGCAACAGCAATTTTTTGGTTTCCTTGCCTCACAAAACCGTAATATCGAGTAATCAAAAATCATATGTACCCCAAAATAGTACCAATAAAACTGTCACCTCATCCCATAGTTTACAAAATGGGGTTAGTTTTTTTTAAGTTTCAACGCTAGGGGTGCATAAGGGGGTCTTCAAAAGTGACATGGCAACCAAAAATTATCCCAGTGAAATATGCCCTCTAAAATCCATATGGTGCTCCTTTCCCTCTGCACCCTGCCGTGTACCCATACAGCAGTTTACGACAACATATGGGGTGTTTCTGTAAACTGCAGAATCAGGGTAATAAATATTGAGTTTTCTTTGCCTGTTAAACCTTGCTGTGTAATAGGGAAAAATAGATTAAAATGTAAAATCTACAAAAAAAATGAAATTTTGAAATTTCAATTCCATTTTCCTTTCATTCTTGTGGAACACCTAAAGGGTTAGCAAAGTTTGTGAAATCAGTTTTGAATAACTTGAAGGGTGTAGTTTATAAAATGGGGTCATTTATGGGTGGTTTCCACTATGTAAACCGCACAAAGTAACTTCATAACTGAAGTGGTCCTTAAAAAAGTGGGTTTTGGAAATTTTCTTAAAGATTTTAGGATATGCTTCTAAAATTCTTAGCCTTCTAACGTCCTAAAAAAACAAAATGGCGTTTGTAAAAGGATGCCAACATGAAGTAGACATCTGGGAAATGTACAGTAATAACTATTTTATGAGGTATCACAATCTGCTTTAATAGCAGAGATATTCAAATTTCAAAAATGGTTAATTTTTCCAAATTCTCTGTAACTTTTGGAATTTTTTTATAAATAAAGGTGAAACATATTGAGTGTCACTGCCTGATAAGCGGTTTAAAATAAAATAATAAATCTTTATTGGATTTTCTAGTGTAAAAAGGGCAAAGCAATTGTTTCTCTTATTACAGAGACAGGCAATAGTGGGATGTGATTGTATGGAAAATGGGATACAGCATATATTTACCCAATTTCCAATACCACCGTCACAACACTGCAGAGGGATAATTATATTTGGAAAGACCCCCAACT
The DNA here is from genome assembly GCF_905171765.1 of Bufo bufo. Lineage (NCBI taxonomy): Eukaryota > Metazoa > Chordata > Amphibia > Anura > Bufonidae > Bufo > Bufo bufo. The sequence continues at coordinate 47,750,664 of NC_053397.1, read as the reverse complement.
GTGTGATATATATTAGTTTATTACACAGTATATTGTGACCGGTACATTCCCACACCGAATTAGCGGTCATGGGGAGGTGTGTATAGTGATAGTCACCTATCCCAATATCCGCATATTATGAACTGGATACCAGTGTTGAGCAGAGCAACCCTCCAATGTTTACGGGGTGATTTCATTGCTGATCGAGTGTATCACTATGCCTTACCACTGAAAAGGGTAAAGCCTCCCACAAGCGGTATTGATGAGCCACTATCAGGGGGCCCTAGACCTGGGAGCCAATAATATATTTAGGCTCCAAAGTAACAAAAACTGTTGGGTGCAGCACAGTAAATGATGCTGTCACATGCTCCTATCCAAAACGGATCAGTGTACTCTGTGCTGCGGTATAAGTAAAGCCGCTAAGAGAGACACTCAGTGAGAAAGCCCTGATGGAATACGGCATTCACAGGGTTACAGAGCATGGTACAGCAAGGCTACCTAAGCAATAACTACTCCTCAGCCAACTCAACGCGTTTGTGTCCATTGGGCCAGACACTTCATCAGGAGCAGGGCAGAGGGCTGAGAGTAAAGATGTAGTATTTAAATCGGCGCTGGCGGTGGAACGCTACACATGTCTATGTGTAGGGCATCGGCACTATGGTGGCTACTGTAGTGAAATATATTGACTCAAATTTACCACTAACATGAAGTACAATATGTCACGAGAAAACAGTCTCAGAATTGCTTATATAAGTAAAAGTGTTCCACGGTTATTACCATATAAAGTAAAACATGTCAGATTTGCAAAATGTGGCTTTTTCCTTATGGTGAAAACTGGCTTTTTCTTGAAGGGGTTAAACTATTAATTCTATTTCCAACTTTTCATTTTTTTAACAGCTATAATTATGTAGTTGCTTTTTTGTAGTTGATATTGTTTTTCAATCTGAACTCTCGTTACCTATTTTCACCATGTAAACCAATCACACTGGACTGTTTACATCCTGTACATAGCACTTCCTGTTGCTTTATCAAAGAGATGAACAATTTTCCTAAAATTTATTTCAGTCCGATTTATTCGCAGTGGCGTTTCTGGTACAAATTGACTGTACCCTTACAGAAAGTAGTTTGAATGCCTGGAAAATCTCTCTCTCTCCCCCTCTTATATATGATAAAATTACAGACAGCTGGCTCGATAAATGATTATTTTAAAGGATGTTGATGCAAACTGGACACCACCTGATTTGCAACTTTCTGCCAAACGATTCTGCACTATGGGGTTCCCCCTTTTTGCTTTTTAACTATTACGTTAAAGTAGTCCTGTCAACGATGTAATGCCTATTTAAATAAATGGTCAATCATGTAATACATGGTAGAAGAGATGAATTAATCAATTTGGATTTGTCAAAATTAGAATTTCTTGAGATTCAACAGAGAGAAACTTTTGTAGGCATTCAAAATGCGGTACTTTTGATTCTGGTAGAATTGATTATTTTTCAAATAAAAACATAAGGTCAATTCAGATTAATATGGCTTAAAACACCAAAAAATTTGATCAGGGTAGGTTCATATCGGCAGCAGGTAAATATAGTAATCTGTTTTGGCAGAAGAGCAGACTACTGCATAGCCAGACACTGCTGGGCACTACCAGATCCCCATTCAGCATAATGGGATCCAATGTGGATCAGGCAGGTTTCTAGCATAAACGCCATAAATATTGGCATTTATGCCAGAAACTGGCCTGATCCGATTATAATGAATTGGGATCCGGCGGTGACAGGCTATACTGGATAAGGTAACTCAAAGGCTATCATGGTGTATAGCAAACTGCAGTGGAGGCTGGGATGACAGTCTATCCTAGACAGTGATACGTCCTGTTTTTGTCTCGGGTGCAGTGATAGCCAGAGATTGGTCCGGAGAGCACATGGGCAAAGCCATGAAAATGTCTTCACAGTGGAATGTCATGAAAATGTCTTCACAGGGGAATGTTACACTGGTCCTATCCTAGGATGTGTGGGGTGGTATGATTTATAGTAGCCAGACCCCTCTAGTCTTCATTTCAGGTACTCTAACAGCTTGATATTATATTGATTTAGAAGAAGAACCAATGGTATGGCAAGTTATTTAAAGTATCCCATAAGCAGTTGTTCAACAGGACAACATCAGGCTGCAAGTAGAGATGTCGCGAACATAAAAAATTTCCGTTTGTGAATGGCAAACGTGAACTTCCGCAAATGTTCGCGAACGGGCAAACCGGGCGAACCGCCATAGACTTCAATAGACAGGCGAATTTTAAAACCCACAGGGACTCTTTCTGGCCACAACAGTGATGGAAAAGTTGTTTCAAGGGGACTAACACCTGGACTGTGGCATACCGGAGGGGGATCCATGGCAAAACTCCCATGGAAAATTACGTAGTTGACGCAGAGTGTGGTAAGTTGAATTCGCAATGCGATTAATATAACCTACATTAATCACATTGCGAATTCAACTTAGAGCTAAGTTCCTAATGGTTGTATTGCTAGAATTGACGAATATAATGAATATAGCACTATATTCTCAATCTTTGTTATATTCTAGCAATACAACCATTAGGAACCCAGCTCTAAGTTGAATTCGCAATCCGATTAATATAACCTGTATTAATCGCATTGCGATTACAACTTAGTCAAATTTGTGACACTGCAGCTTCAGAATGAATCTAAGATGGATGCTGTCCTTGCTTTTTGATAGGAGGTGGGAGTGTCTGGGAGGGAGGGTATGCTGATTGGCTGGAATGTGTCTGCTGACTGAGGTACAAGGGTCAAAGTTTGCTCAATGATGATGTATAGGGGACGGACCGAACATCGCATATGTTCGCCCGCCGCAGCGAACGCGAACAAGCTATGTGTCACGAGGGTGTCAAGAACCACGCCTGACTCCGTTATACCCGGGGTCAGGATATCGCAGCGGTTGGCTGCACGCTCTATGTAAGATAGGGCTGTTTCCTTATGGTAGCTTTCTGGGTTTGCTTTGCAACCCTTTTTGGCTCACTCAGGGATCCGTAGCCCTTTCTCCTCAGCCGTTCCTTGTCCAGCACTCCCAAACCTCCTTATATTCCCCTCTCACACTGGTTGCCAGATATAGAGCTTCCTGCCTGGACATCTATTCTGACCCTCTGGAGCTGTGTTGCTGCGTTCTCTGGTAGTTGGTCCAGAACGCTACCCTCCGGATCCCTGTTGGACCTTTGTGGTCTATTGTGGTCGCCCACCTGGGTGTATGTGTTTGTCTGTTTTGTCTGTCCTCTCCCTGGTGTTTCCCTCTTAGTGACAGTGGTGCGGACTAGCGATCCCACCGGCCCGTTCACTATCTAGGGCTCATTTTAGGGAAAGCCAGGGTTTAGGCACGTGATCGCCGCACGGGTGAGGAACCCGTCTTGGGACGTCAGGGCAGTCAGGTGCCAGCCGCAAGGTGAGTTAGGGGTCACCACCTTTTCCTCTCCCTTGGGCAGGGCTTTCCCTTTTTCCTCCCTGTGTGTGACGCCGGTCATTACACTATGTTCGCCGGGAACTGTTCGCCGGCGAATAGTTCGGGACATCACTAGCTGCAAGTTGCTGTTGCTATTGTGAGCAGCCTACATGATCTAAACATGGTACAATAGTCTGCAGCAACTCCAGATATTTCTGCTATTCAGCACATCTGGGATGTCATTGGTTTGCAATTGCAAAGAGAGCAGCCAGCAGTGGGTCTTGATGATTTTGATGTTGTTTCTTTTCAATGCCTTGCTCTCAACCCCTTAATGGTTGGTTTAGTGTTTTATTTCTGTTAACTAAAATTGGACTCTTCTTGGTCCATGTTGTTTAACCCCTTCATGACAGCGTGATGTGAAAATACATCAGTATTTAAATATGGAGCTAATTTGCGTAGTAAAATGTAACCAGGGCATCTAAGAACTCAAAAAATGGGTGCAAACTCTCCTGGCTGTGAAAACTCCCCCCACCCCCCCAGCAAGGATTGAGAGAGCCGGATGGTGTGTGCAGCAGCCTCAGTCCTCCTAAATAATCCAAGCTTGACGCACATTAAAAAATATAAAAATTCAAATCACCTCCCTTTCCACAAAGCAAAAATAAAACTACATAAATAATTAGAAAAATAAATATCCCATGGGCATCGTCACTTGCAAAAATGCCTGTACTCTATAACAGAAAAAAGTCAATTCAGTTTTTTTCACCTCCCACAAACAAAAGTTATGGGGATTCTTAACAAAGAAAAAATAAGTGGTATCATTGTAATCGTACTGACCTGGAGAAAGAAAATAATAGGTCAGTTTTACTGTGTAGGAAATGCTATAAAAACGAATGCCCAAAACCCATAAAACTGTGCCACATTGTGTTTTTTTTTTTTATTCCAACCCATTTGGAGTTTCCCACTACATTGCATGCAACCATAAATGATGCCATTAGAAAGTGCAACTTGTCCTGTAAAAATCAAGTTCCATACGGCGATGAGAATCAAAAAATGAAGATGTTGTGACTCTTGGAAGGCAGGGAGTAAAAAACACATTGTAAAAAATTTAAAATGGCCTGGTTCTGAAAGGGTCAAACTATTCGATTGATCACCAATAGTTATTTCAATAGATTCTGCTATTCAGGGAGATACTCTCCTAATTTAGTCCAAGGTTTTGTATTTAGGGCTCATGCACATGGCTGTTGCTGTTTTTGTGGTCCACCAATTGCGGATCTGCAAAACACGGATATCGTCCGAGAGCCCGCCATCATTTTTTTGCACTCCTTCACAAATGTATTATCCTTGTCTGCAAAATGGGCAAGAATAGGACATGTTCTATTGCGGGGCCATGAAACATACTTATGGATGCGGACCGAATCTTTTGCAGCCCTACTGAAGTAAAGGGGTCCACATCCCATCCTCACAAAATGTGGGAAAAAACACAGTCATATGAATGAGCCCTTAGAATGGATTTTTCGACTAAAGGTTCTTGTGGCTCACAGAATCAGCCTAGATTGTTCTTCCGCAGTTCAACCGCCCAATGATCATGGTCTGGTCTTAATGTTGTTATACAATTATTTTCAATGTCCTGCACCACTGTCATCATTAACTGTTTCTATTTTGCTCAGTCAAATGTCTTGTAGCAAAGTATTTTTCTTTGTAAAAATTTTAATAAAAAGGGATTTTAAAAGAAATTGATATTAAACTCGATATTGCTTATATCCAATTTTCCTTTTAGGATCTTATTTTCATATTGCTTCTCTCAACTAAAAAACTAAACCAGGTCCATCATTCTCCAACCTGACCTATATGGAGAAGGACAGTTCCTGTTAAAAGTACTTGGATACAAGTTTATACCTATAATCAACCACATGTACAAATCCATGCTTCACAATGACCCTATTGTTTGCTATAAATGTCCCAGTTAAGTTTTTCAGCCTATAGCATATAACATTGACTATATTTGCTGTTCTTCTAAGTGATATGTTTGTTGCTCAGTGACAGTTGCAGGCATTTGTTTCTGACCCTGAATATCTGGAAATAACAAGCTCAGATAATTGAATTCATTTGAAAATGCAATGCACTCTGTTTTGTAAAGCAGTATTTTTTCTTGGCCATCCCTTGAAGCCAGCGAAGCTATAAAAGATTGTGCAAAAGGAAAGAAGTCAAAACAAATGAAATATGCAGAGAGAGAAAATCCTTGCCTTTCAAAACAGATGAATGTTCCAGACCAGATGCCCATATGATTAGGGGCAGATAATTTAGAAATTAGTTTAAACCTTTGACTCTTGAGAAATGTATTCCTTGGAGATATTTTCAGCAAGAATAAGTTTGACTGCCACAAAAATGAATTTCTTTATAAAGCTGTGACCTCTTTCTTTTTCGTCTCTTCTCTAAGTGGACATATATGTCTCTTTTATCAGTGAAATTCACTGATACAGCGCTGAGCATTTCCAAGCAATTTGCTTCCGATTTATTAAATCATACCTTTCTGGATCCAACCTAGAAATTATTTCACATACATTTTAAATAAAAGGGTCATGCACACTAGTGAGAAAATTATAGGCATTTGGGAATGCATTATAAAATTGGTTAGAGCTGTGTTATTGAACGTGCTATGGGCAGGGATGTACAGTACTCTCACAATACCAGAGATTTTAAAATGAATATATGTAAAATTGAATTTTGCAATGTGCTCAGAATCTAAAAATAGAGATTCGCTGGATGAAACGCTATAACTTTGTTAACATTATCTAATGGAAAAAGATTGCCTCAGCATGCTTATTAAATCCGCATTAGGTAGCACAGAACACTGCCCAGCTCTATCTACTATGTTCTCTCATTATGGGGCTGACCACAGACAGGGAGAACAGTGGAGGGCAAGTCTTAGAACAGTTATAACCATACACATTTATGAAATGGCCAGGACTTCATTATTTTGGCTTCTTCGCAAACCTTGTTGGGCTGGAATCTGAAGGCCCATTAGCCATCTTTTCAGACCTTATACTGTATATGTTCACTTTTATCACAAATATTGATGTTATAATTGCACAATCAAGATATATAATTAAAAATGGTCAAATCTATTGGTGAATTAACTCATTACAGATAGCCCATAGTGGTTAGTGATTGGTTCCTACAGTAGGTAGGTCAGCTCCAAAAGTGGTTGTCTTCTGCTGGACCTTAAAAATGAACTGTTACCTGACCAGTTAGAAGAAAGTAAACAATGTACTTTTGTGAAAATCTGGTGCTGGCATGATTCCTCTGGTGCTCATTTTTACTTGTGCCCCCCCCCCCCCATATTAGGGCTTTGCCTCCCATTATTTATTGTACCGTAAATGCAAATAGGGCATTGCTTTGCCAAGGGGGTGTTTACTGACCAATCTCTCCTGGGGCTGGGGCTTTTGCATCTTTGTTCTGCATCTCTCTGGGTGTGGTCTCACTGCAGCTCTGCTTCACTGACTTCTGAAGCATCAGGATGCAGCACATGGGAGAAGAATGAGCCAACAGCCAAGTCATGGCAGACTGGGATCACAGCAGAGGCCACAGATCATTTGCAAACTATCTTCAAGATATCTACAGTGAGGCTATACTTGCCACTCTGAAGCTGTCCACATATATTGGACAGCATGAAAGTAATACAGAACATCCTACCTCAGAAGCTCTGCAAGCACTCCTGTGGCAAATCAATGCCCCATTTGCATTTAAGGCACAAGAGATAATGGGGACTGTAGCTCTAGAATGGGAGGTACCTCATAAAAAACAAACACCACCAAAATCATCACCTTGAAAGCGGTGGAATTTCAGAAAAGTACACAGTTTACTCCAACGCGTTTCGAATAAAGCCTTATTCTTTGTCAGGGATACTAGTTTGGACTCCTAGTGTTGTTTATATAGGTCCATGTCTCCTATATAAACAACACTAGGAGTCCAAACTAGTATCCCTGACGAAGAATAACGCTTTATTCGAAACGCGTTGGTATAACTTTGGTCCTCCTAGCTATCCGTAGCTCTTACTGTGACGTCACACAGCGCTCTGTGCAAGCACGAGCGAGCTGATTTTTAAACTGAGCGTTGCCGCCGGCTGGGGCAGGCTCAGCATAACTAATAATAATAGGGTCCAGCCTCCAAATATCCCCTTCACTTTGGACAAAAGAGCAAGAAAGAAGAAGATACAAGACACAGACAAGAATTCAGAAACAGGTAAATACCAGTCTGAAGTTGTAGAGCCACAGTTTTTTTGGCACTTGCTACCAGGGAAGGTGGACAGGGAGCGCATCGCGCAGTACCTGAACATATAATATCTTATGGGAGAAGTGTCTAGACATACTTTCCCTATGCAGATCTCACTGAACAGGAATAGTGAGTGGCATCACCTATTGTTAATGGTGTGATCCTGTATTATCTATACTGAGGTGTAATCCTGTTTGTGATGATAATAAGATGACTACTAAAAAGTGATCTCTACAGAACAGGAAGCCACAACATATTATTAGACTTAGTGGCTAGTGTGATAAATGCAAGACTTTAGAATTTTCTTTAAATATAGATAATAAAAGTTTGATTTTAAATATAGTTAATTTTCTGATTACACAATCCCTTTATACTTCAAGAGCAGAAAAAAATATGCAAACATTATGAAATCCAAAAAGAAACATCACACTACAATTTTTAAAATCAGTGGCTCTATGAATGGAATCAACTATATTTACTTAATGCATCTTTAAATAGAAACATTAGACGTTATCTGTGAGTTCCCTGTCCATAAAAAAAGCGCTATAGGATCATATTTACTAATACACAAAATTTTGTAAATTTCCTATTTATAGAACAAATGTGTCAAAAATAATCCACTGTGTCAGCTCATCTGCTTTGATTTTCCATCTGAAAAAGGGGGCTTAGCAGTAAGCGGCTAGGCTTAATATTCAACAACATAACAAAATTAAGCTAGTCAGTAGTTGATGTAACATTAGACAAGTGCTGGACAAAAGTGTCTAGCCATGGACCAAATTCATCATACAGCATGAGTCAGTGTGAAAAATAGAGAAGAGTGAAAAGTAGAGGTGAATGGAATGCTTAAAATTCAATTCTGGGTTGATTCAGTTACATCAGTCTACCAATCCACTCCAGGCCTGAATCGATTCTTCCTAAATCTAAAGTTCTCCAATTGGCCTAAAGTTTGTGTATGACACTTTGAGGTCTCATAAGACATGTATTTTCCTATGTTGTATCTCACTCTTTATTTGTATTATTATTGTTATTACAGCGGTCCCTCAAGTTACAACATTAATTGGTTCCAGGACGACCATTGTATGTTGAAACCATTGTAACTTGAGTAATTGGTTCCAAAGCCCCAAAATGTCATCCAAGATAAGAGAAAATGAAGATTTAAGAAAAATAAGCAGATGACAAAGACAGATATATCAATTCCTTACATATAACAGTCAGGAATAGCTGCTAAACAGCAACTAATACAGTTATTTTACCAAATTAATTGGTTGAATACGAGTTTGAGGCATTATGTGTTGAGTCTGGTTTCAATTAAGATGGGTCAGAAAAGACCATTGTATGTTGAAAATATTGTATCCTGAGGCAATTGTATCTTGAGGGATCACTATATTTTTTTCTCTGAAAATTTGCCTAATTCTAATCACCCAAAATTCAGATTTGGATGAAATTAAAACTTTTAAAAAATTTTGCTCAAATATGATTTGTTTCTAATCTAGTTTTTAAACAGGATTAGTACATTTGTCCCAAAACGGCAGTGTTGCAAAATACTTTTTTTCTTTCATTCAGAATTAAACTTTCATCAGTGCTGCAGTGAGCACCAACAAGGAAATCAAAATCTAGTCCACATTTATGACTAGCCAGTAACTCTTTCCAAGTGAGACTGATTGAACTTTGCAGAACTCATCAATTTTGACTGCAACTTATGGGACTAACAGGAACAGTTTCTCTATATCTCAGAATTCATACAGGGTTGCATGGGAATAAATAAAAAATAATAAAATAAAAAATAAAAAAATGTTTAGAGAATAAATTCTACCCAAATCAAACATGCTTCAATAGCCCTTAAAATTTCTATATAACACTTTCAAGTCTCCTAGAACTCTTTTTTCTTTCAAAAAGCAGTGGAAGTCCCAGAAGACTCACATGTTCAATCAGTGCTTTTTTTTTTTCCTTTGCATAAGGCCTCCTGCACATGACCGTTGTGTGCACCCATGGCCGTTGTCCCGTTTAACGTGCTTTTCTGCGGTCCCATTGACTTTCAATGGGTCCGTTGAAAACTCGGCTACTGCACCGTTTTGTCACCCGCGCCTGTGACCCGTGTTTCCTGCCCGTCAAAAAAATATAACCTGTCCTATTTTTTTCACGGTCAACAGTTCGCGGACCCATTCGAGTCAATGGGTCTGTGAAAAATCACGTATGCACACAAGATAGTCATTTGCGTCCGTGATCCGTGTCCGTTTTTCCTATCATTTTCAATGCAAACTTGACTTAGTTTTTTTTTTCACTTTTCATGTCCGTGGATCCTACAAAAATCAAGGAAGACCCACGGAAGAAAAAACTGCCACGGATCACGGTACAACGGAACCACGTTTTGCGGGCTGTTAAAAAACACGTGTGAAGGAGGCCTAACTTTGGGTTTTGGGAAAGATATCTAATTTAGCTTTTCTTCCAAAAAGAAAAGAACACTAAGGATATCTGATGCCATTAAAAGTAAATATGCTCATTTGCATTTATTTCTCCCAGAAATTTCAGAGAAGCATTAGCTGGACTACAATACTAATCATGCATACTTCCTTCAAGACCCTGACAAAGGCCACTCAGCTAACCAGAGCAATTTTTTCTGGAGACATTTAGTACTCTTGTCCTTTTGGAAGTAGAACTGGATTGCACATCTCACTCAGAAAATGATCTCTATATTTTGTATGAGAAAAATACCTGCCTCACTGTTAGGGAGCATTCACACGACCGTGTTGGTTTTGCGGTCCGCAAATCACGGATCCGTGTGTTTCATATGTCTTCAGTTATCTTTCCGTTTCCGTTCCGTAAGTCCGTATAATACGGACGTGGTGCTTCCGTGTGTCATCCGTTTTTCACGGTCCGCAAAAAACTGAAATGGGACTGAAATGGGGTTTCCTCGAATTTTTTCAGTCCAGGGGTCCGCAAAAAACGGATGACATACAGATGCATTTCTGTGTGCTACCCGTTTTTTACGGACCCAATGACTTTCTATGGGGCTACGGACCGCAATTTGCGGCCAAGTATAGGACATGTTCTAAAATAAAAGCAACGGACACACGGAACGGACAGCACACGGGTGACAATGAAAGGCATTCCGCAATTTTTGCGGACCCATAGAAATGAATGGGTCCGTGCATTGTCCGCAAAGATTGCGGAACAGACACGGAAGAAAAACACGGTCTTGTGAATGCTCCCTTTGGGTGAAGCTACACTGTGACTTTCTCTAGCACAACTGATTGATTTTAACTATTGAACTACAGCTGTAATCAAGTTGAGTTAGATGCAATCTTTTGGACTGCAGCTGCCATTTAATAGTTAAAATCAACCAGTCACGCTACAAAGAAGTCACATTGTAGCCCAGGGCTTAGAGTTCTTTCACACAAGCAAGTTTTCTGCCCAGATACGATGAACAAACAGAAGAAAAAAAACTGAATCAAAACTGACTTAACTTGTGTGCAAAGCCTAAACACATCCCATATGTCTTTCATACAGCAGTGTCAATGATGCTCCTGCATTAATATATCAGTTAAATTCAAAACATTATACTGCTGTGTTAATATACCAGTTTAATTCATCACATATTACTGCTTTACTTGCCAGTTTTATTCAATGCATTGTACTGTGCTAACATCCCAGTTTAATTCAACAATTTTAGTGTGTTAAGACACCAGTTTAATTTAGTTTGCTAACACTGTCAATCATGTGTTTACAGAGAAATATATATTCCAGTGTCACTTTGACATTATTTAATATTGCTGACATTGCGTTAAAGATATCAAAGGAGTGTGTGTGTGTGTGTGTGTGTGGGGGGGGGGGGGGGGGGTCACAGAGAAATAAGAAGAGAAAAAATACCCCAGGAGACCTCATAGTGCCATATACCATCTTTCAGGCCAATTGGAGCACTTTTGATTCTAGTAGAACTAATTCAAAGTTCTTTGGACCAATTAATTTGAATTGGACCCAAAACAAATTTTAAGATGTTCATTCTAGTCCATATTATCATAATATACTATTACAAAGTTTAAAGGGATGCCATTTAAACATCACTAGATTTGTACCTATGAAACTGGCTAACCTGTTGCATGTGCACTTGGCATCTGTGTTGGTCCCATGTTCATATGTGCCTCATTGCTGAGAAAAATGAAGTTTTAATATAGATTTGATTGAAAGGGTCAGGGAGTGCAAATGTGATCACGACACGACAATGTGCAGAGGGTTCAGCAGTTGCCGAGAAGGCCAAGCCTTGAGGTGTAATGGCAATGCCCCCGTTGCACTTAGAGGCTCATTTTTCTCAGCAATGCAGACACATATGAACATGGTACCAACATGGATGCCTTCAGCTGCCATGTGGACATGCAACAGGTTTCATAGGTACAAATCTGCCCTTTAAAGTTCTTAATAAAATAAATTAAATTACAACAATAAAAAACACAATGACCAGACTCAGTGTAAACATAGTGTAGTGTTTAGAGTTGAGCGGACACCTGGATGTTCGGGTTCGATGGGTTCGAACTTCACAAAAAAGTTCGAGTTCGGGACCCGAACTTGACCCGAACTTGACCCCAAACCCGAACCCCATTGAAGTCAATAGGGACCTGAACTTTGGAGCACTAAAATGACTCTAAAAAAGTCATGGAAAGGGCTAGAGGGCTGCAAAAGGCAGCAAAATGTGGTTAAGAGCATGGCAAGCATCTGCAAACAAATGTGGATAGGAAAATGACTTCAAATAACATAAAATACGTAAAAATAAAAAATCATAATCTTGATTTAGGAGGAGGAGGTCCATATTGAGTTTGAGATTGAGGAGGTGGTGGATGTGGCAGTGTAGGTGGAAGCGGTGGTGGAGAATTAGGAGGTAGCCAACACTGATTTTTGTATTTTATTTTATTATAATTTTTTTTTTGTTTAAATTTGGGTAGACCCCAAAATATTGGGAAATATGAGAAATAAAACAAAGAGAAAGTGCGCTGGAGTACAACAATGGGTGAGGGCGGTATACATGTCTATTCTGCACAAGGTACGGACAAGTCCTGTAAGATCTCTGCCTGGTTCATTTTAATGAATGTGAGCTTGTCCACATTGACTGCAGACAGGCGGCTGCGCTTGTCTGTGATAACCCCCTCCTGTCGTGCTAAATAAACGTTCATACAATACACTGGATGCAGGGCTGGCCAGCACCTCCAAGGCGTAAAGGGCAAGCTCAGGCCATGTGCCCAATTTGGAGACCCAGAAGTTGAAGGGGGAAGACCCATCAGTCAGTACGTGTGCACACATACTGCTCCACCATTTCGCACGTCCCCGTGACGGCCTTGATCCAATTGGATATGTTCCCTATCAACTTTCGATGTTCTTTTATGCGCCTACCATGGCGATCACGGGTAACTAGGAATCAGGGTTCCATGCCGGAGAAGGAGCCAAGGCATAACACATCCAAGGGAGGTCAATGGCTGAAATGGGATCGAGCGGAAATGTGGGACAAGTTATTGAAGCAGAAGCATCCAAGTAAAGGAGGGGGCACGCGGAAATTACCCACTCCTGACTCAGGGAGGTAGTGACGATAAATAACAATACAGTACTCTTAAGATGCCCTGTTATTAGAATGATTAGTAAAAAATTACAGAGAATATCACTGCAGTATTTTGGATTTGGAAACGTTAGACAGGAGAGGCCCTGCTGCCGCTTTGTTGACTCTAGATAACTTCTGCCTAATCGCATGTCCCCGTGACGTCCACGATCCAATTGGATATCTTCTCTATCAACTTTCGATGTTCTCTTCTGTGCCTACCATGGTGATCGCGGGTAGCGGAGAATCAGGGTTCCACGCAGGAAAGGTAGTGTGAGAAAGGAATAACACATCCCAAATATAACAGTAGTATTTAACCGTTGTATTGGACTGTCAGAAATGCAGCGCAGGCCGCAAAGTTACTTTATGGAAAAAATTTTGCAGGGAGGAAAGAAAAACAAAACAAAAACAGTATATCTGCAGATCAAAAATTCCTTCAGGGGATCTTCTAGCATCCGATCCAAAATGGGTTACATGTAGGTGCCAACTCTGATCTTTCGGCAGGGGACTGGGTGGGAGACAATGTGAAGGAACTGGAGGCACTGTCAGCCACCCAATCTACTATCGCCTGTACTTGTTCTGGCTTCACCATTCGTAGAGCCTCATTCTTTGCATTCACTCACCAAACTAACAGATGGTTTATGTCAGGTGACAATGTAACCGCCAATAGTCAACAATTAAGTTCATTGACAGTAAGGCTGTTGCGGTGTCATAAAGAGAAAAAATTTCTTGAGGTCACACAACAGTGTGACAGGAGAATTTTATACAATTACTTCACAGTCACAAAAAATGTGAATTTGTCAACCAACAATGTAACAGCAGGCCACAAATGTATTAGCTAGCACAAAATGGGTGTTTTTTTCAAACAAAAATTTAACAGCAGTATTTAACGTTTGTATTGGACTGTCAGAAATGCAGCAAAGGCCGCATATGTAGTATCTAGCCCAAAATGGTTGTTTTTTTTTCAAACAAAAATTTAACAACAGTATTTAACGGTTGTATTGGACTGTCAGAGATGCAGCAAAGGCCGCAAATGTGGTATCGAGCACAAAAAGGGTGTTTTTTCTTCTAACAAAAATTTAACAGCAGTATTTATCGCTTGTATTGGACTGTCAGAAATGCAGCAAAGGCCACAAATGTAGTATCTAGCACAGAAAGGGTGTTTTTAAAAAAAAAATATAACAGTAGTATTTAGCGGTTGTATTGGACTGTCAGAAATGCAGCGCAGGCCGCAAAGATACTTTATGAAAACAAAAATATGATTTTTTCACCCACAGTGAAACAGATGGATTTACTGATTTTATTTTAATATCAGATTTGCAGAGCAGGCCGCAAAGGTACTTTATGGAAAATAAATATGATTTTTTTCACCCACAAATTAAAGATGGATTTAACAGATTTTCTTTCATTTGTCCCCCCAGAATCTAACAGATGGATTTACTGAATTGATTACACTCACATATACAGCACACGGGTACTTTACAGAAAAAAATTTGAATATGTCACCCCCTGGGTCCCTGAACTCACAGACGGATTACCTATATTATTTTCCCTTCCCCTGGCATATATGCAGTGTAGGTGCACTTAAAAATGGGTATATGTTGCCCACTGAACTAAAATAACAGGATTAAATTATTGTCCCTGGCACATATTCTATGCTGCTGCACTGAACTTGCACAAAATGGCCACCGACGCCCACCTAACTAACAGACGGATAAGGCCGAATGCACACGGCCGTGTTCCGCGGCCGAGAGCGGTCCGTGGTATGCCGGGCTGGATTCCTGTTCAGAGCAAGAGCGCACGGCGTCATTGGTTGCTATGACGCCATGCGCTTCATTTCGCCGCTGCACTACAGTAATACACTTGTATAGTGTAGTACTGTAGTGCAGCGGCGGCATGAAGCGCACAGCGTCATAGCAACCAATGACGCCGTGCACTCCTGCTTTGAACAGGAATCCAGCCCGGCATACCACGGACTGCTCTCGGCCGCAGAACACGGCCGTGTGCATTCGGCCTAAAACTTATTTTTCTGTGTCACTAGGTTCAGGGCAGGGTACAAAAATGTTGCATTGCACTCACACAAAAAAAATATATAAATCGCTGTAGATCGCAGAGTTAACAACAAGTTCTGATATCAGATAGATTCTTTCCTATTCTTTCCCTCACAGCAGCAGCATCTTATCCCTACACTAGTAAGAGCTGAGTGACGTGCGGCGCTACGTGACTTTAGCTTATATAGAGGCTGGGTCACATGCTGCACTGGCCAATCACAGCCATGCCATTAGTAGGCATGGCTGTGATGGCTTCTAAAGGCACACAAGCTAAACGCTTGTTGATTGGCTGCCCTGCAGCCTTACAAAAAGCTGCATTAAATCGCCGAACACCGAACTCGAACCCAAACTTTTACTGAAATGTTCGGGTTCAGATCCGGGGTCAAAAAATCCTAAAGTTCGGTACGAACCCGAACTTTACAGTTCGGGTTCGCTCAACCCTAGTAGTGTTGTATGATAATATATAGTCATTATTTCGTAACATACACTAACACTGCAATTGTTTGCCAGCTTAAATGTCTATTAAAAATGTGCTACTCCAGTGAACAAAAAAGGCAGCTTTCTATACAATGAGCATCAGAGAAAATGTGATTGGATCTGTCAAACATAAGTGGCTTTGGTACTTTTAAATGTATGTGTGTGGGTTGCAAAAAATCACACCTGGAAGGTAACAGCTTTAACCGTCTCTTCGAGGATATACACTATTATAACTTGATTTAGCAAAGAGGAAAGAAAAAAAAAATGGATATCTGCAGATCAAAAATTCCTTCAGGGGATCTTCTAGCAATGGGTTGCATGTAAATAAGTTCACAGAGTGAAAAGCCATAGATACATATTTGTTGGGACTAACATTGTCAGTGTTACAATCAGCAAGACCTAAATGCCTTGTTCACAATGACTTTGCCTTCTATGGGAAATACAGTAAATGTGGTAATAAATCAAGGGACAGTGCAGTTGCTTATAACGAGTGGAATGTGTTGCACTGGGGACTCCAGAGCTGTTGAAAGAAAATCTTTATTGCTGAATTGCCTCCATTGACAAGTAAGGTAGCAATAGGAGCACGATGTTAGAAAAAGAAAAAGATACACATAGATTTTGTTGCACAAAAGCCATAGAGTTGTCCTTTTTTTAACGTTCACATTCCACCAAACAATCACTTTTTTTTTATATTCCATCATCTGAGTTTATCTATAAACCGGGCTGACAAAAATGGATTCAGACACAATTCAGAAGTTTGGTTTCTTACTAGGTTAAGGTTAAGGTTAATTTACATCTGGCCCTTGATTGTTACCTAAGACGTTTGATCTTAATGGTATTCTCAATCATGAATCCAGATAGAATACAGTAAATATAAATACTGTAAAATTGCTTTCATCTGACATCTGATTTTACAGAAATTATAAAAGTCCCGCTCTTGCGTATGCTACAGTATCGCAATGTGATATGTGATTATAAAAGGGTTTCCCCCTATTCACATGTGGTCCCCTGCCACATGTTCTCCTAGTAAATGAAGCAAGTATGACTGTTGCTTCACTTAAACAGAGGAACAAGGGGCCCCTGTTCTCGTGACAATGGGCCACCCTTGCTATGGATAGGGTATAAGTCTTTGTCATAAGAATTTTGACATGTCATAGTGACATGGCAAAAGTTTTGATCTGTGGGGGGCAAAGAGACATCCAACGATCGGCAAAAATCTTTGTCAAGCTCCGTCTCTTTTCAGTAGCTGAAGACAGGTTCATAGAAAGTCTCCCGGTAGTAAGCAGCACTTTCGCCCCCTTCATTTAGTGATCGGTGAGGGTATTTGGACTTGAACCCCCCTCCAATCACAAAACTTTTGAAATGTCACTATGACATGTCAAAAGGGCATTGTATAGATGTACTTGAGTTAACACTCATGATTTATGAGATGTGTTATCTAAACTAAATGCGTTAAACACCTTCAATTGCTTTTCAATGGCTTTTGTCTCAAGATAACGCGATGAGTTAAGAAATTTTAGTTAAGAGCTTGAGGGCTAACCCTGCTACATCTGTAACTCTGGGCAGGGGTGTAACAGGTAACAATGACACTCAATATAAAAACTTGAAATAGGTCTTGCTACATTAGGACTTTTCTTTAGTCCCTTTTGATCTCCAAGTGACCTGCATTTATTTTCCTACTTTCCCCTTTTATCACTATCTACACCTCACCTCTATGTGCTGAGACATACTCTGAACCTCCTGCACATCAATTGAAAAACTGTCGTCGTCCCCCTCCTACTGTGTTACCTACTGGTATATTTTTTGTCACAGAACAAGCTTTGGGCCCTTTAAGGGGTCAGGTGCAACTGATATATCCTTTTCAGTGGCAATGAGGTCTCTTAGTTACTGAGCCTCACAACAGCTGCTATCCTACAAGTGACACACATGCTGTGCGATATAAATTCTTACAATTATCCAATGTGGATTGTTGCCATTGAAAATTTATTTTAAAGCACTGAACGATGGAACATGGGCTTTACACGCACTTTAAAATACAATATATGCCAAAATTTAGCTTAGCGTATCAAGCCTACCTGCTGATAAACCTTCTGCCGCACTGCATAGATTGCATTTAGACCACGTTAATGTGATTATTTACTGCAGATTTACAAATAGGATCTGTGAATATTTCCATTTTGCTCTTAACAATATTATTTCGAAAATCAAGACTTTGAAAGTTTTCAGAGACAACTTATGGCTTAATTAGATGAGAGAACACTTGTGTATCCTTTGACACGAGCATGCTGACACTGATCAGCATGTACACTTCGGAACATATGCTGCCATCTGAGCGTGTATTTTAGAAACATATGTTTGGAGTGAAGAAATTTGTCATTATTATCCAAAGTCACTGGGCAAATAATTGGTAAATGAAGTAATTTGGCCGGTTATCCGGTTACCGGACTATTTCAATGAAAAATAAAAAATTCTAGGGAGCAAAGTTTCGATAAATAAATAAATAAATAATCAAATAGCAATGGCTGTTTAATAATTACTCTTTATAATTCAACTGTAAAATACACATTTAATTAATTGTATGAGAAAAATCTTTAAATTAAAAATTAAATTCTAAGCAAAAAATGTTTTTAGTATTAAAAGGGTCTTAACTCTATAACTATTTCTACATCTAATTTATATTTAATGTCAGATGCATTATAAGGCACTCACAACTTTATGTAGTACACAATGCCACTGCAATAAGATTTTTTTCATCAATTAAATTATGCAATAGGAGGTTGTCACTAGGAAATTTAATGCTAAACCATTCCCAATGAATGGCAGGTCTAGCTGAACTGAATGTAATGATATATTTCATTTAGAGATTTGTTGCCTCATTGTGAAAAAAAAGGTCATTATAATCCATATGCAAATGAGTATTTAAGTGCACTAAGGGTGAGCCCAAACTACTCGGTGCACCCTTGCTCCTCCTGCTTCCTCTGCCAGCCAGAAAGGTACTCCTCCTGGATAGACATGGCCAGGTTTCTTCATAGTTATCTCATCTGGTCTGTTCAACTAAATGGAAAATAAAAGAAAGACAGGAGGCAGCGCCTCATGTGTGGTGTTTTATCGTAAAATAATAAAAGATTAGTAAGAAACTCTTACCAGAAGATGTTGTGAGAAGTCACAACACCTATATGAAGCTTGTGCTGATTTTCCTTATCAGCGTGCGGGGTGCCTGCGCTGCTGCCTAGGTTCCAGCCCGTGCTGTGAGAGCATTCGTCGGGGAGAGATATCGATGCAGAAGAAGAAAGAAACGGAACCTTTAGGATGGCGCTGTCAGCAGGAGTAGGAAACAGGTAAGTATTGGTAACACAATACTTTTTTTTTACAGTCGACGCGTTTCAGGGGCGGAGAGCCCCCTTCATCAGGACAATATACAACATGCCGACTGTAAATAAAAAGCATTGTGTTACCAATACTTACCTGTTTCTGACTACTGCTGACAGCGCCATCCTAAAGGTTCCATTTCTTTCTTCTTCTGCATCAACTAAATGAAAAGGGAGGGGCTGGCAGAGGAAGAAGGAGGAGCAAGTGTGCACAAAGTGGGCTGGTCCCGCCCTACAACGGCTTAAATGCTCATTTGCATATAGATTAAAAATACATTTTCTCCAGAATGAAGCAACAGATTACTAAGTGAAATGTATTGTTACTCTCAACTGAGCTAGGCCTACAAGGTATTGTGCCTGGTTTAACATTGAATTTCCTGGTGACAGACTCCATTTAAGTTGATGTAATGTTTGACTATTTCATCTGTAGTTAAGTATTTTCCTTAATTATTTTTTTTTTACCCTAAGCACTAAGCAAAAGGAGAATTAAAGGGATTGTCGCATAAAAACTACTGTCCATATGTCCTATTAGATGTCACAGAAGGAAGTGTCCCACTCTGGACCTCTGTTTGTAAGCCAGAATGGAGAGCTGCTCTACTAGAATGGCTCCGGCTGCAGTGGCTCCAGCCTTCCAGATGCCTGAGTGTCAAGGTCCTTATGTACTGCAAAGGTTGCTCATTTCTATGCTTCTATTCTTGTGTACCCGACCCTTGCTTGTGTTTCTGGACTCCACTATCAGTTTGATCCCTGCCGGCTTGCTTTGACTCTCCTGCTGCCTATCTGGACTGCCTGACCTGTACCTATGCCGCCTTCCCTGACCTATTGCTTGTTTGACTTCACCTCTGCCTCATCATGGTCCTGCACTGTTTCTCCTGGTTACGACTCGGCCTGCTGACTACATATGTAACTCTGGTACCTCCTGGTCTGCCTGGACCAGCTTCCTCATGTGCCAATCCTCCTCAAGAGGTAGCGACCTGGTGTTCCTCTCGGGAAAGCCTATCCCCACCATCAGGGGTACTGTGAAGAACGAGGGGTTCACTTAGACAATGCCCTTAGAGGAGGTAGGACGCATGGCACAGTGGGTTCACACCTGCTGGTTCGTGACACTGTCTATGTATTTCATGGATGACTTCAAATTTACCATTAGAGAAGAATGCATTGCTCAAAATTTTATTTGGTCAAATTGGTCAACTGATTTGATTTGAGTCTAAAGTGATTCTAGCCAAATTGCAAATTGCAAGTGCTCCAATTGACCTGAAAATGTAGCTAATTTTACTGTGAAATCTCAAACATCCAAAGTATAATCCAGATGTATATGCTAGATCATAAACTATAGGAATGCCACTGAATATCTCAGGCTGGACATTCCTCAGCGTTAAAATCTGGGAACAGAGTGCTTCCAATGTGAAATCCTCTGGATTGTATATTTGTAGATTAAAAATGTGCATATGATGCTGTGAGGTCTCTCAGGACTCATGTTATTTCCTCTCTTTTTAAAATATTTGTTTTATTCCCTCTTTTTCTCGCTCTTCAAAATTCACCAGAGTTAAATAAACAAAAAATTCAAATCCATCAAAATTTTTTACCAAATTTGGGTCAAATCTGGTTCATTAAGTGTTGATTTGCTCATCTCTAGACAATATGTAATGCTTAATTTCCCCCATTTCAACTTTCTCTCAACAGCATTGGTTCCTCACCTCACACTGGCTTTGATTTAGAATGGGATTGTCTTGTTGAGATATCACCATTATGATTCTTTGCCCTATACTTTCTCCACTCAGGCAAATGAATATTCCAATAGTTATCTATAGAAAATACAGTAGAATAAAAATATACAATCAAAAAATGAAAACAGGTTTTCAGAATCTGACTACATAGGCTTGTTTGTAGTCTATATCCATGGAATTAAAGAGAGTAACATTAGAGATGTTGCGAACATAAAATTTTCCGTTCGCGAACGGCGAACGCAAATTTACGCAAATGTTCGCGAACGGGCGAACCGGGCAAACCGCCATAGACTTCAATAGGCAGGCAAATTTTAAAACCCACAGGGACTCTTCCTGGCCACAATAGTGATGGAAAAGTTGTTGCCGGAGGGGGATCCATGGCAAAACTCCCATAGAAAATTATGTAGTTGACGCAGAGTCGGGTTTTAATCCATAAAGGGCATAAATCACCTAACATTCCTAAATAGTTTGGAATAACGTGCTTTAAAACATCCAGTGTGTGTATACGATCAGGTATGATGTTGTATCGATCAGGTAGTGTAAGGGTTACTCCCGCTTCACAGTGACAGACCAAACTCTAACAGACCAAACTCCCCGTTTAACGCACCGCAAACAACCGCAAAGAGTTGTCGTCAATAGTCGACACACTCATGACATAAATTTTATTCCTCTATGCGTCAATCTTGGAGTAGTGATGACTGTGCTTGTGCGCACGTTTGGGAGATTGCAGGCGATGGTGGTTTTTCAAAGCCTATGGTTGTGCTGAGGTAGTTCAGTGACAGTTAAGTGACCCAGAAAACAATGATTCTGCAGTGTGGGCCCATTGTTGGCCTAGTAGACTTTAATGATCACCTGAGATCAGTGGTGGCGAACCTATGGCACTGGTGCCAGAGGCGGCACTCAGAGCCCTGTCTGTGAGCACCCGCACCCTGGAAAAAGTCTAAGGCCTCTTTCACACGGGCGTTGCGGGAAAATGTGCGGGTGTGTTGCGGGAACACCCGCGATTTTTCCGCGCGAGTGCAAAACATTGTAATGCGTTTGGCACTCGCGTGAGAAAAATCGCGCGTGTTTGGTACCCAAACCCGAACTTCTTCACAGAAGTTCGGGCTTGGGATCGGTGTTCTGTAAATAGTATTATTTTCCCTTATAACATGGTTATAAGGGAAAATAATAGCATTCTGAATACAGAATGCATAGTAAAACAGCGCTGGAGGGGTTAAAAAAAAATAAAAAATCATTTAACTCACCTTAATCCACTTGCTCGCGTAGCCGGCATCTCCGCCTGTCTCTTTTACTGTATAGGACCTGTGGTGAGCATTAACTATAGTTCAAGGACCTGGGATGACGTCACTCTGGTCATCACATGGTACGTCACATGATCTTTTACCATGGTGAATCACCACGGTAAAAGATCATGTGACGTACCATGTGATGACCGGAGTGACGTCATCCCAGGTCCTTGAACTATAGTTAATGCTCACCACAGGTCCTATACAGTAAAAGAGACAGACGGAGATGCCGGCTACGCGAGCAAGTGGATTAAGGTGAGTTAAATGATTTTTTATTTTTGTTGGCACTTTGCAATAAATAAGTGGATTTTTGGTTGAAGATTGGCACTCGGTCTCTAAAAGGTTCACCATCACTGCCTTAGATGATCACAAAGAAAATAATGTTTTTTCTATGAAAATTTATTCAGCCGATCGCTTTTGGTCTGTTCACAATGAAGCAACGACCTTATCATCTGGGGTGTGCCAACATTGCCAACACACTCATAGAGGTGATCGCTTCACTGTGATACGCAAGCCCCTTCACCACAACAAGGTAACGATCACGAAGGGGAATTGACACATGTATGTGCCTTTTTTTTTTTTTTGTTTTTGCAGCCACAGTGCAGCACCAGAGGCCAGAAAAATTAGGCATGTACACATGCCTGAAAAATTAGGTATTGATGTTTTCCAGGCAGAAAGTGCACTAAAACATTGCGGCTTGAACCCTAGTTGGTGGCGGAGAAGTCACGCAAGTCATCCGGCATGCAGAGATTAAATACAGCAGCGTGTGGACCATTTTTAGCCCAAGGCATCTCATCAGGCCTTTTTTAGTCAAATGCATCCCCCACTGTCAGTCCCTTCGGGATCCATGCCTCATTCATCTTAATAAAGATGAGGTAATCTGACCTAGGCGACTTCTCTTCTCAGTGACAATACCTCCTGCTGCACTGAAGGTCCTTTCTGACAGGACACTTGAAGCGGGGCAGGCCAGAAGTTCTATCGCAAATTGGGATAGCTCAGGCCACAGGTCAAGCCTGCACACCCAGTAGTCAAGGGATTCATCGCTCCTCAGAGTGTCGATATCTGCAGTTAAGGCGAGGTAGTCTGCTACCTGTCTGTCGAGTCGTTCTCTGAGGGTGGACCCCGAAGGTTTGTGGCGATGCGTAGGACTTAAAAAGCTCCGCATGTCCTCCATCAACAACACGTCTGTAAAGCGTCCTGTCCTTGCCGGCGTGGTCGTGGGATGAAGTCGCTGATGGTGCCTTCGGTGCGACTGACTAGGTTTGACACCTCCTCAAAAGGACGCATGAGCCTACAGGCATTGCGCATGAGCGTCCAGTAACGTGGCAAAAAAATACAGAGCTCCGCAGAGGCTGTCCTAGCACCCCGGTCATACAAATACTCGTTGACGGATTTTTCTTGTTGGAGCATGCGGTCGAACGTTAGGAGTGTTGAATTCCAACATGTCGGGCTGTCGCAAATCAAACGCCTCACTGGCATGTTGTTTCGCCGCTGAATATTGGAAAAGTGCGCCATGGCCGTGTAGGAACGCCTGAAATGGCCACACACCTTCCTGGCCTGCTTGAGGACGTCCTGTAAGCCTGGGTACTTATGCACAAAGCGTTGTACGATCAGATTCAACACATGTGCCATGCACGGCACATGTGTCAACTTGCCCAAATTCAATGCCGCCAAATTGCTTCCGTTGTCACATACCACTTTGCCGATCTCCAGTTGGTGCGGGGTCAGCCACTGATCCACCTGTGCTTTCAGGGCGGACAGGAGTGCTGGTCCGGTGTGACTCTCTGCTTTCAGGCAAGTCAACCCCAAGATGGCGTGAAACTGCCGTATCTGGGATGTGGAATAGCCCCTGGGGAGCTAGGGGGGTGCAGTTGATGTGGAGCAAGACGCAGCAGAAGAAAAGGACTCAGCCGAGGAGATTAGTGAAGAAGATGGAGTAGGAGGAGTAGAGGAGGTGGCAGCAGGCCTGCCTGCAAGTCGTTGCGGTGTCACCAACTCCTCTGCAGAGCCACGTATTCCATGCTTGACAGCCGTCAGCAGGTTTACC
Source organism: Bufo bufo (assembly GCF_905171765.1). Lineage (NCBI taxonomy): Eukaryota > Metazoa > Chordata > Amphibia > Anura > Bufonidae > Bufo > Bufo bufo. The sequence continues at coordinate 47,726,432 of NC_053397.1, read as the reverse complement.
CAATGCGCAGTGTACGTGATATACCTGCCCTGACCGTGCTTTGCAGACCAGGTATCAGTGGTCAGATGGACCCTTGCCCCAACACTGTGTGCCAGACATGCCATGACTTCCTTTTCCACAATAGAGTACAGGTTGGGGATTGCCTTTTGTGAAAAAAAATTTCGACCGGGTACCTTCCACTGCGGTGTCCCAATAGCTACAAATTTTTTGAAGGCCTCAGACTCCACCAGCTTGTATGGTAAAATCTGGCGGGCTAAGAGTTCCGACAAGCCAGCTGTCAGACGCCGGGCAAGGGGGTGACTCTGTGACATTGGCTTCTTACGCTCAAACATTTCCTTGACAGACACCTGACTGTGGGCAGATGAGCAGAAACTGCTGAAGGTGAGTGGCGGGTGGTTGAGAGGGGGCAAGGAGGACAGCAGTGGTTGACGTGGCTGAAGATGCTAGACCAGGAGGAGGATGGTGGCTTTGAGTTTGTGTGCTGCTTGTACTCATCATGTGTTGATCCCATAGGCGTTTGTGATGTGAGATCATGTGCCTTTGCAAAGCAGTTGTACCTAGGTGGGTGTTGGACTTCCCACGACTCAGTTTCTTTTGGCACAGGTTGCAAATGGCTATCAGAGGCAGACACACAAAAAAAATGCCACACTGCTGAGCTTTGCAATGACGGCATTCTGGTGGTAGCAACAGCATGCATTGATTGGCGTGCTGTCTGGCTGACCCCGGGTGCCGATACATGCTGTCTGACTGTGCCACTAGCTCCTTGCGATGACCTCCCCCTGCTTCCAACTCGGCTCCTCCTCCTCTTTGTTTCCCCATCTGAACTTTCCCCCTGTTCTTCTTCTCTTCGAGCGGGCACCCACGTGACATCCACGGACACATCGTCATCATCAAACGCTTCACTTGTATCTGACAACTCAGCAGAGGAAGCAGCAGCGGGTACAACATCATCATCATCATCATCACACCGTACGTCCATGTGTGTAATGCTGCCTGACTGAGACATATCCCTGTTATCTAAATCCTCTGTCAATAATGGATGCGCATCACTCATTTCTTCCAACTAATGTGTAAATAACTCCTCTGACAGATCAGATGAAGCGGCTGTGGTGCTAGTGTTGGTGGTGGCGGGCGTGCGAGTGGTAACTTGAGAGGTGCCAGAAGCTGAGCTGGAGGAGGATGGTGCGTCAAGGTTCTGAGCGGAAGCTGTAGAAGATTGGGTGTCCTGTGTAAGCCAGTCAACTATGTCCTCCAAATTTTTTGAGTTCAGTGTACGTGGACTTTGAACACTGGGCATTATTCTAGGGCCAAAGGAAATCACAGCACCATGACCACGACGGCCCCTGCGGGGTGGCCTGCCTCTGCCTGTCATTTTTTTTTAGATTAGTGGTACTATGCGTGCAAGGTACTGTGCCACCCTATATGAGTGGTGCGCAGTGCGCACAGTACAGTCTGTGGGCCTGACACTCACTGGCAGGCAACTGCAATTATATTACGGAGGAAAAATTAAATTACTTTTTTTTACAGCAAGGTGCTGTGCCACCCTATATGAGTGGTTGGCAGTGGGCACAGTACTGTCTGTGGGCCTGACACTCACTGGCAGGCAACTGCAAGTATATTACAGAGGAAAAATTGAATGACTTTTTTTACAGCAAGGTGCTGTGCCACCCTATATGAGTGGTGGGCAGTGGGCACAGTACAGTCTGTGGGCCTGACACTCACTGGCAGGCAACTGCAAGTATATTACAGAGGAAAAAATAAAATATTTTTTTTTACAGCAAGGTGCTGTGCCACCCTATATGAGTGGTGGGCAAAGGGCACAGTACAGTCTGTGGGCCTGACACTCACTGGCAGGCAACTGCAAGTATATTACAGAGGAAAAATTAAATGACTTTTTTTTACAGCAAGGTGCTGTGCCACCCTATATGAGTGGTTGGCAGTGGGCACAGTACACTCTGTGGGCCTGACACTCACTGGCAGGCAACTGCAAGTAATAAAAATCTAATGACTTTTTTGACAGCATGGTGCTGTGCCACCCCAATATGAGTGGTGAGCAGTGGGCACAGTACAGTCTGTGGGCCTGACACTCACTGGCAGGCAACTGCAATTATATTACAGAGGAAAAATGAAATGAATTTTTTATCTGCAAGGTACTTTTTAGACTCCTATTATATACAACATACAACCACACAAAGGCTGTAAGCCAAAAGCCAGGTATGTGCCCAATCTATCCATGAGAAAGATGACAGGCTTAGTCAGCATACCTTACAATGGCAGTCTTGTGCACTATGAGATCTTTCAAACCAGCTCTCACCTGACTGAGAACCAGTAAACCTCAAAATTATTTGGCATTTATTGGATGGCTTGGGTGGACCTGCACACCTAGATCAATATGATTAGGGCGACAAAAAGTTTTCCGATTGTCCTAACATAATATTCAGTAACCTTTCTATACAGTTTTGTCATGTAAAAACTCATTTGCATAAACATGGGCTTTTGGGAAAGATATGCAAATGTGCAGAATCTGCCTTGTTTTTCAGCTGTCATAAGACTATAAAAACCAATAGAGGGCTCTATGGAGTAATAAACAGCGCCCTCTATTGGTTTTACAGTCTTATGACAAGTATAGTATTCTTGTCAGAAGACTATAAAAACAATAGAGGGCGCTGTTCATAACTCAATAGGTTTCATAGTCTTCTGACAAGAATATTAGACTGATTCTTATGACAAACTTCTTGGTGTAGCCTTTTGCATGGAAAATTTGCAATTAGAATATTTGCGATCTACACTAGGATAAAATCTGACACTGGGAAAGCTGGGTAATAACTCACAATTAGAGTTGAGCGGACACCTGGGTGTTCGGGTTCGACGGGTTCGGCCGAACTTGAGAAAAAAGTTTGAGTTCGGGACCCGAACTTGACCCCGAACCCGAAACCCATTGAAGTCAATTAGGGACCCGAACTTTTGAGCACTAAAATGGCTCTAAAAATTTCATGGAAAGGGCTAGAGGGCTGCAAATGTCATCAAAATGTGGTTAAGAGCATGGCAAGTGCTCTGCAAACAAATTTGGATAGGGAAATGATTTTAAATAACATAAAATAGGTAAAAATAAAAAATAATAATCTTGATCTAGGAGGACAAGGTCCATATGGAGTAGGAGGTTGAGGAGGCGGTGGATGTGGCAGTGTAGGTGGAAACGGCGGTGGAGGAGGAGGAGGTAGCCTATACTGCTTTTTGGTTTTAAAATTAGGGTACACCCCAAAACATTGGGAAATATAATCTGTGATAACCCCCTCCAGTCATGCTAAACAGACGTTCAGACAATACAGTGGCTGCAGGGCAGGCCAGCACCTCCAAGGGGTAAAGGGCAAGCTCAGGCCATGTGCCCAATTTAGAGACCCAGAAGTTAACCCCTGTCAGTCAGTTCGTGAAGGCATGTGCACACTTACTGCCCCACCATGTCGCACGTCCCCGTGATGTTCAAGATCCAATTTGATATCTGCTCTATCAACTTTCGATGTTCTTTTATGCGACAACCATGGTGATCACGGGTGGCGGGAATCAGGGTTCCAGGCCAGGGAGGGAGCGTGAGAAAGATAGACCACATCCAAGGGAGGATTCATTTTTTCAAATTTAAAATTATAGAGTTGAAATATGTGAGAAATTATTAAAGCATAAATGTCTGACAACTTTTCAAAGTTTAAACATTGAATGAAAGGATGTGGCGTGCATTAATTACTGAATAATTTATTACATTTTATTCCCTGTCACCTATGCATAGCAGGTGTTTATAGCAGCTCTGACATATCGGGGTAATTTTTAAGGAATCTCTGCACCATTAAATTTAGCACATGCGCCAGGCAAGGGATGTGCGTCAAACCGGCTAGTCCCAGAGCTGCTACGAGATTTCGCCCATTATCGAACACCACCAGGCCGGGCTTGAGGCTGACTGGCACAAACCACTCTTTGGTCTGTTGTTCAAGGCCTGTCCACAGCTCCTGTGCGGTGTGGGGTTTGTCCCCCAAACAGATAGGTTTTAAAACTGCCTGCTGTCGTTTACCCCTGGGTGTGCTGAAGTTGGTGGTGAAGGTGTCACACTGACCCGATGAGGAGGCGGTAGAGGATGAGGGAGCAGAGTAGGAGGAGGAAGCAACAGGAGGCAAACTGAAGCGCCCTGCAATCTTCGGTGGTGGAAGGACCTGCGCCAAACTGCTATCCGCCTCAGGCCCAGCCGCCACTGCATTTACCCAGTGTGCTGTTATGGAGATATAACGGTCCTGACCGTGCTTACTGGTCCACGTATCCGTAGTCAGGTGCACCTTGCCACAGTAGGTGTTGCGCAGTGCACACCTGATTTTGTCCCCTTCTTGGTTGTACAGGGAAGGGATGACTCGCCTTGAAAAGTAGTGGCGGCTGGGCACGACGTACTGTGGGACAGCCACCGCCATAAGGCCTTTAAAACTATCCGTCGCCACCAGACGGAATGACAGCATTTCAAAGGCCAGTAATTTAGAAATGCTGGCATTCAGGGCTAGGGATCATGGGTGGGTAGGGGGGTTCTTCCTCTTCAGTGTTTGGGAGATGGAGAGCTGAACGCTTCCGTGTGACATTGTGGAGATGCTTGGTGACCCAGGTGTGGGTGTTGCTGGCAGATCCTCTGTTTGCGGGGTGGCAGGTGGCACTGTCACTCCAGAGGTGGATGAAGAGGCCGCGACTGCAGCAGAAGAGGAAGCAGGAGGAGCCAGAGACCTTTCTTGGTTTTTGAGGTGTCTACTTCACTGCAGCTCGTGGTTTGCACTTAAATGCCTGGTCATGCAAGTTGTGCTCAGGTTGAGAACGTTTATGCCTCGCTTCAGGCTCTGATTGCACAGCGCGCAAACCACTCGTGTCTTGTCGTCAGCACATTGTCTGAAGAACTGCCACGCCAGGGAACTCCTTGGAGCTGGCTTTGGTGTGCTCGGTCCCTTGCTGCGGTGGGCAGTAGCAGACGTACTGTCTAGAGGGTTAACACTTGCAGATCAGGAAAATACAGGTTTTTGGCAAAAAAGTGTGTTTTTAAAACCCCAGAAAATGATGGCTGTATTTTTAGCTTAAATTGCACACTGACTAAACTCATTATGCAAATGAGTTTTTACATGACAAAACTGTATAGAAAGGTTACTGAATATTATGTTAGGACAATCGGAAAACTTTTTGCCGCCCTAATCATATTGATCTAGGTGTGCAGGTCCACCCAAGCCATCCAATAAATGCAAAATAATTTTGAGGTTTACTGGTTCTCAGTCAGATGAGAGCTGGTTTGAAATATCTCATAGTGCACAAGACTGCCATTGTAAGGTATGCTGACTAAGCCTGTCATCTTTCTCATGGATAGATTGGGCACATACCAGGCTTTTGGCATACAGCCTTTGTGTGGTTGTATGTTGTATATAATAGGAGTCTAAAATGCATCCAGCTATCCTTGTAATGATGTTTCCATACCATTTTGATGGGGTATCCATGAATTTCTAACTTTTTATTATGCTCTTCCAAGCAAGGGGTGCCTGGATGTCTCCCATCGACTTCCTTTATACTCAGGTGCTCAAAAATAATCACAGAAAAAACTAAGATAAAAACATCCTGCACGGTATGATATACAAATGTGCGGATGTCCCTGGCCATATTATTGAAGAAAATCACAGAAATAAGATAATAATGCACTTAGTAAATTAGATGCAAGCATTATATATGGACAAAGTCCTCACTCTGATATGATAATCCCTGAGACACTTAGCCAATATATTTTGATCAAAACACATCTGAGCCCGCCTACCAAGCGCCATGGTGGTCTCAGGTCAGGCGGGTCCTACGCTAAACCTACCTAAGCCATTGGGTTTCTATGTTCAGGAGCGCAGACGCCACACATATGGTGTGCTGCTCCTAGTCACCTCCATGTGCATCAAGCAACCAATGGGAAAAGGAGCAAGCACACCCAAAAGTGCAGAGGAATGCTACTCCCAAGATAAAATAGGTGCGCATTCACACTTGAAGGTGCCACTCCCTCAAGAAAATACTACATAGACACAAATGTCTAACTTTTTCTAACTTTTTATTATGCTCTTCCAAGCAGGGGGTGCCTGGATGTCTCCCATTGACTTCCTTTATACTCAGGTGCTCAAAAATAATCACAGAAAAAACTAAGATAAAAACATCCTGCACGGTATGATATACAATTGTGCGGATGTCACTGGCCATATTATTGAAGAAAATCACAGAAATAAGATAATAATGCATTTAGTAAATTAGATGCAAGCATTATATATGGACAAAGTCCTCACTCTGATATGATAATCCCTGAGACACTTAGCCAATATATTTTGATCAAAACACATCTGAGCCCGCCTACCAAGCGCCATGGTGGTCTCAGGTCAGGCGGGTCCTACGCTAAACCTACCTAAGCCATTGGGTTTCTATGTTCAGGAGCGCAGACGCCGCACATATGGTGTGCTGCTCCTAGTCACCTCCATGTGCATCAAGCAACCAATGGGAAAAGGAGCAAGCACACCAAAAAGTGCAGAGGAATGCTACTCCCAAGATAAAATAAGTGCGCATTCACACTTGAAGGTGCCACTCCCTTAAGAAAATACTACATAGACATAAATGTCTAACTTTTTCTAACTTTTTATTATGCTCTTCTAAGCAAGGGGTGCCTGGATGTCTCCCATTGACTTCCATTATACCCAGGTGCTGAGCCAAGCACACAAATATAGCAATGTGTTCAGGCCGAACACTTTGGTGTTCGCTCATCACTAATTGGCACCACATTTGCCAAGTGCCAATCCTGTGGAACACTCCCTGTCAATATAAAGTCCTTGAATAACAGAAATAAGGATCTTTAGTTCTATAAAGGGACAGTTTACACAAACAGAAGGATGTTTATAATCAAAGTCACAAATGTTAGTGTATCTACCTTTTATATTATTGGTTTGGTTAATTTGAATCTTTTATCTCACAATATAGAATTCATGTGAAAACTAAATATTCAGTGTTATATTTAGCATTAATCTTTGGAGTTTTGAGAGGCCATTCTTTTCCTGCATATTGTTTGTCAACGTGCTTTCTTTTATCAGCACAAAGAAAAATGAACAGACAGAAATAGGTTTTACTTATATGTGACTGAATTGTGTATTCTGTTTGGAAATATAGCAATGAAGTCTGAAGACTGTTGTGTTCTTAAAGTATGTAGTGTGTAGTTTCATTGCTGTGAGAGGACCTGGGAGAACTGAATTTATCAGCACCACCACCAAAGAATAAATAAAGCATTAGAAATTTCCCATGGAGATCAATAGGATGCAAATTAGAGATAAGCAAACCTTTCAAGATTTGGTTCTTATATCAGGTTTGGAAACATAGAAACATAGAATGTGTCAGCAGATAAGAACCATTTGGCCCATCTAGTCTGCCCAATATACTGAATACTATGGATAGCCCCCGGCCCTATCTTATATAAAGGATGCTTAAACCCCTTCACTGTATTTGCAGCTACCACTTCTGCAGGAAGGCTATTCCATGTATCCACTACTCTCTCAGTAAAGTAATACTTCCTGATATTACTTTTAAACCTTTGCCCCTCTAATTTAAAACTGTGTCCTCTTGTGGTAGTTTTTCTTCTTTTAAATATGCTCTCCTCCTTTACCGAGTTGATTCCCTTTATGTATTTAAAAGTTTCTATCATATCCCCTCTGTCTCTTCTTTCTTCCAAGCTATACATATTAAGGTCCTTTAACCTTTCCTGGTAAGTTTTATCCTGCAATCCATGTACTAGTTTAGTAGCTCTTCTCTGAACTCTCTGGAGAGAGGGAAAGAAAGTTTCCCTGGCTGCCTGAGAGGCCCTGGTTTAGGTACTATTTTTTTCTTATGCGGGTGCCAAGTATGCAAGAGGAGTATTGCAACCCAGTCAAAGTGGGGTTTCTGGGAAAACATATATGAAAATGAATACATCCTACATCTTCTGGCATCAGATAGGCTTAAGAAATTTGAATATCCATCCCAGAAACCAGAGGGGCATTGCCTGGCCTACAATACTCCACACACATACCACCCATATTTCCTTCAAAAGAGAATTAATATCCCTCAGACAGCACATATACACATCCTAGTCTCTACTACTAAACCTAGAGGAAAATTGACTGTGTTAAGATACTCCGTGTGCATACTCAGAGCCCTCATAAGAAAAATGAATACCCCAAACAAAGGCCCCTCAGGCAGCCAAACAAAATTTTCTTTCCACTTTGTCTCTGGGTGGGTCCATCAGAATCTAAACTTTTTGGGAGATTGATTTGCTTATCCTTAATGTAGATGTAATGCACAGATGTGCTGGGTTCTCCAGAATGCATGATGTTCTTTGTTGCAGTTCTCTGCTCTAACCAAGAAATGATTATCCTAAATGAGTGACCTACCATAGCTTAGATTTATGGTGAATTAAGATATGCTTTCTAAATCAGTGTGCTCTATGACTGTGACAATTATTGGCAAAGGGACCAATTTTCAGTATGGCGTAATGAAATAGAGAATCCAGTATTGACTGATTATTGGATTGCTTTTAAATCTTTATGTCTATTTTTAATTTGCTTTATCCTTACTCAGCCAATTTAAAATTGGACTATTTGCCTATAAGATGCAAGTCTAACACTATAATGACAGCTACTTTGTTTATTACAGCCACTGCTTTTTGGGGAAAATTATTGAATTAATACAATTATGCATTGAGTCGGCAGCTAAACCAGGTGAGTGGTAGCATGGCTGGGAGTCAGCAGGTGGCAGCAGTTGTAGGTCGGGAGAAAAATGTGCCTGGGGTAGATCACCTGCTTCGCAGCAGCCTACCTGGCCGGGAAGTAGTGGTGCAGGGGTTCACAGAGGCAGCGGCAGTAGCAGTCAGTCAATGCGGACTGTTGGGGGGAAAATCACCAACTCGGCGGTGTGGCATTTTTTTTTATTAAGCTGACAGAGGAGGTTAACGTGGCCACATGTAGAATATGTGGGCAGAAGGTGAAGCGTGGCCAGGGTGCCAATGTTGTCACTACGGCCTTTCGTCAACATATGCAGCGTCGCCATGCAGTGGCCTGGGAGTTCCGTGGCTCCGATGTGGTGGTCCAGCCTGTTGTAGCTACCACTGCATCACAAAGTGGCATGCATGCGGTTTCAGACAGTCAAGGCTCCGCCACCTCAGCCAAAGAGAGCTGTCCACTGGGTGAATGTGGTTCCTGCACAGCGACGCCAGCAAATTGGCCAGGTCATGCTGCTTCCACCTCCACGTTGTCACGCTCTTGGTCCTGCGACAATTTCTGCCTCTGCCTACTCATCCTCCAACGTGTCCTCAGCCTCTACCGCAGGGACAAGTCACAGTGCCCCTCCAGCATACCACATGTGCAGGGCTCGGCGGTGTCACGCTGTTCTGCACCTGGTTTGCCTTGGCAAATGGAGTCACACAACTGCTTTGTGTGATGCATCAAGAAATCGAATACTGGCTTAGTCCGCATCAACTGAAAATCGTAACCAAGCTGACCGACAATGGGAAAAACATGGTGTCGGTGCTGTGTCAATGAAGGCTGAGCCATGCGCCCTGCATGGCACATGTGTTTGATCTGGTTGTCAAGCGGTTCCTGAAGTCTTCCACCCATCTGCAAGACATGCACTTCAGCCACTTGTACACTGCAAAGCGCAACCTCCTTGAGCTGCAATGGCAGAATGGCATCCCCCAACATAGGCTGATATGCAACGTTTCCACTCATTGGAATTCCACCCTCCATATGTTGGACCGACTATACGAACAGAAAAAGGCCATCAACAATTTCTTGATGTTGCAAGCGGATAGGAATACTCCACTGTGTAACTTCGATGTCAGCCAGTGGCAGCTCATGTGTGACACCTGCCGTTTGCTCAGGCCCTATGAGGAGGCCATGTTATTTGTCAGTCGCCAGGACAACGGAATGAACAACGTCATTCCACTGCTTCATGTCCTGGAACAGATGCTGGTATCTATGGCTGGTCAGGGGACAGTAGATGTGGCGCCTCGATCTCACGGCCACATGAGTTCTGTGGGGGCTGAACTGGAAAAGGAGGAGGAGGGGGAGGAGGACATTAGAGCACAGGCAATTTGTAGCCAAATGGCTGGTTTTTCTACTCAGTTGACAGTAAAGGAGGAGCAGGAGCAGCCAGAGGAGCTACAGGGTGATGAGGAAGGCGAGACAAAGGATCCGGACACACCGTGAAAGTATGCAGTGGAGATGAAGGCAGGGAGTCCCTCCGAGTCACTTGCACAAATGGCACGAAGCATGCTCACTTGCTTGTGTAGTGACAGCTGAATTGTCACCATTTGGCTCTCCACCTTGTTGAACCCTCGCTACAGGTCCAGAATGGGGGCCATTTTTACACCCACTGAGAGGGAGGACAAACTAAACTACTACAGAGACATCCTATGTAGTCAGTTGGCCGCTGCCTATCTGCTCCATTATCCATCCTCTCGCAGGTCTGACCTGGGGGGTCCTTTGCGCTCACATTCCACTGCCATGGATGCTGGGGAGGGGAGGGGAGGGGTGGGGTGGCAGGAGCAGTATAAGCTCAATCAGCAGCAGCCTGAGTCTATAGTCGCTAATGAGTAGCTTTCTTTACCTGCACAGTGAAGAAACTACTCACCAGCAGCAGGTAGACCTGGAGCAGGACCTGAACTAGCAGGTGGTGGCATACTTGGACAGCACCCTGCCACCCAACATTGAAGATCCGCTGGACTACTGGGTATCCAAACTGGATTTGTGGCCGTAACTAATAGTGTTGAGCGAGCATGCTCGGCCGAACACCAGTTCGGCTAGAGCATCGCTATGCTCGGTACATCACCATCTCTACACTATGTCACCTTGCCACTCTGTGGTCTCCTGATGCTGTTGCTGCTACTGCCATCTCCACACTATGTCACCTTGCCACTCTGTAGTCTCCTCATGCTTCTGCCAACTCCACACTATGTCACCTTGCCACTCTGTGGTATCCTCCTGATGCTGCTGCTACTGCCATATACACATTATGTCATCTTGCTACTATGCGGTCTCCTGATGCTTCTGCTGCTGCTACTGCCATATCCACACTATCTCACTGTGCCACTCTGAGGTATCATCCTGATGCAGCCAACTCCGCACTATGTCACCTTGCCACTCTGTGGTATCCTCCTGATGCTGATGCTACTGCCATCTACACATTATGTCATCCTGCCACTTTGTGGTCTCCTGATGCTGCTGCTGCTACTGCCATCTCCACACTATGTCACCTTGCCACTCTGTGGTATCCTCCTGATGCTGCTGCCACCTTCAGACTCTGTAATTGTTCAATTCTGTGGCCTCCTCATACTGCTTCCACCTCACCACTATGTAATAGGGCCACTCTGTGGACTTCTCATGCTGTTCCCACCCTCCTTACTTCATGACTGGTCCACTATTTTGCCTTTCGGCCTGCCTGACATAATGATTTATTTGACCTTTCTTCTGATCTGACGGAACCAAGGAAAAATGAGACGCACAATGGATCCTATCTGTGTAGCGGCTGTAAGGCCTGTATGGTCCCATCAGAATTGGCTTATGATTTGGTAGCCAAAAGTAGGAGTGGGTACAAAACACAGAAGACATGCAAATATTCCATTCACGTGTCATCTCTGTTTTAAATCCACTTCTGTTTTTTTTTTTGGGCATTAGCAATACGGATGGATTATTAGGCAAATTCTGACTGAAGGAGTATGCTCCACAGACTGGATCCGTTTTTTGTGGGTTATTGTTCTGATGGATCAGAGGAAGGGCAAATTAATTAGTGACGTCAACACAAACTTACTGCTGACACCCTCTCCACTCTGTCCGGGGGGAACTACTTGTATAAGCGTTTACTAGAACAGGTTCTGTAGACATCTATGTGGAATCAACTGGCGATGGTGTGAAAGGAGTGCTCTTCTTCTTGACGCTAACATTGACCTGTAAGGCTGAGTTCATACTTGAGTTATTTGGTCAGTGTTGGCCCCTGTGACTGCCCAAATAAGTGTATGCAGTGATTCTAAGAGCGACGCCTGTCATGTGCTTGTCATACAGTATTGTTTCACTACCACAGCAGACTCCCTATGCGTGTTACTGCAAGGCACAGTGTTCTACACTGCTATAAAGGCTCTCTGCAGCCCAAAAATAGCAGTTTTTAATATGATTCGCCACAAATAAATTCGGATCAAAGCTAATTTTTCAGAAAAATTCGGCGAAGCGGCCAAATTGAATTTTTTAAAAATTCTCTCATCTCTAAAGATGGCGGCTGGTAGCCCATCGCGAGCAATTGGAGGAGGTAAGAATTTATTTTTTTGTTTTTCATACTAATTCAGATAAAAACTATTTGCTGACACAAAGCACGAGGAAGTTTGCGCATTTCGATTTGCTCATCTCTAATAATAACCTAAATAAACCACTTTTAAAAGATCAATATTTCAGTAGTACTATACCATAGATAGAGCAAACACAACTAATTTATATAATTATCAGGGGGAGAAAACAGAACTGGATCGCACATCCACAATGCTATGCTTTGATCTAATTCAACTCGCTTCTCAGCGCTATATTATCGTGTACAGCCCCCCATACTACATGCTGTACAAGAGGCATTAGTGTACATTTTAAACAAAAGGCATAAGCCCACTCACCACGCCAAGGTCGCCTCTTTGAGTGGGACCAATTCTGACAAAGATGCGCAGCGACAATGCGGTGACAAAGCGGCACTGCCCTAGTGGGCGGCGGGACCCAGGAGTCAAACAGCACCGCTGCTGTCTGACAATGCCACCCCTGGCACTGGATCCCACTAACCCACCAGCACAGCGCCGCAAAAACTAAGGCCACCACACAGTACTGCACCATGTGAACAGTTGTCTAACACAACATGTCCATTGCTATCAGGAGCTACAGGTCAATGACCACTTATATGTAGACTTCTGTGATTAAAACCACCTGTGCCGAATGGGAGGGGTGCTGATACCAGTAGTAAAGAAAATATAGTCCAATTACATGCCAGGGGGAGAAAAACAGAACTGGATCGCACATCCACAATGCTATGCTTTGATCTAATTCAACTCGCTTCTCAGCGCTATATTATCGTGTACAGCCCCCCATACTTCATGCTGTACAAGAGGCATTAGTGTGGTGGCGCTGCGCTGGTGGGTTGGTGGGACCCAGTGCCAGGGGTGGCATTGTCAGACAGCAGCGGTGCTGTTTGACTCCTGGGTCCCGCCGCCTACTAGGGCAGTGCCGCTTTGTCACCGCATTGTCGCTGCGCCTCTTTGTCAGAGTAGGTCCCAATCAAAGAAGCAACCTTGGCGTGGTGAGTGGGCTTATGCCTTTTGATCAAAATGTACACTAATGCCTCTTGTACAGCATGAAGTATGGGGGGCTGTAAACTTTAATATAGCGCTGAGAAGTGAGTTTAATTAGATCAAAGCATAGCATTGTGGATGTGCGATCCAGTTCTGTTTTCTCCCCCTGATAACAACTCATTTATATAGTTGTAATAGTGTAATACCATAGACTTATAAAAAATGTGTGGTAGACAGATTCCAACTACCCTAGTATATTGCATTAAATAGTCAAAATAGTCAATTATATAAAAGGTATACAAAATAAGCAATCTCAGCATAATAATACTCATATAAAAAGGGGCAGATATACAACCATTCAGTAGACATCAATCCATCACATACTTCCGTGCCACATATATTCTCAACCTGCTTTTTGCTATTAACAGGTTTGTCAGGAGGCCTTCATCTCCTGCTCCCCACCAGTCCGTTCTGACTTCCTGGCATTCTCGTGTATTCTTCCAGTTGCCGTTCTATAAACTTCTGGATGGATAGAGCACATCACTGCTGGGTCATATTGGTGGCAGTGACACATGCGGTTTTATCCATCTGGAATTTTACAGGACAAAAACCATAAGACCGCAGAGGCTGCAGAAGAGAGCCAGGGACTCAGAACAGAGCCCTAGGGATAGGTGTTTTTTTTTTTTTTTTTAACAGGTACTACACGCTGCAGGAGTCTTAAAAAATTTAATAAAATTGGGTTAGAAGTTGACATCAATGGGTTCTGTTGAGACTCCCATCATGTCTCAGAACATTCAGAGCAGTCCATGACTTGCTATAGAACATAGCAGTGTTGTTTTGTGTCCGTGTGTAAAAAGAGACTATGGGAGAAAATTATCAGATCCTGTACTCCAGAATTATGGCTTCAAACAGACACAAAAAATAGGGCTCTGCAACTTTTTGCGCTTAAAAAACTGCAACATTTTGGTGGACATTTCTCAAGACAGGCGTTTTTCATGGAAGTCTCATGTCCCTCTGCGCTGCCGGAGGAAGCATTAAAGTTATGTAGAGGCACTGGCCAAAAACCAGTAAGAAAATGATAGATGAGCCAGGCCTGCCAGACGACCCGCTTTCTGACCCTTGCCGAGCCAATTTTTTTGCTACTTTGGACAAGTGTCGTAAACAGGGAAAAGTCACAAATTTTACTGCACTAATGGCGTGCAACAAACTTTGATACCTGTCTACTTCACAAAAGGGGAGAAAATAGATTAGTAAATGCCCCCCTTTGTTTTTTTACACCACTCACTCCAGATTTGATTAGTAAGGTGGCATAAAAAGTGGAGTAACATCTCAAGACAAAAGTTTTAGACTTAAAGATGCACCAAATTTATGAAACATTGTGTGACATTTCATAAATTTGTTGCAAATTATGGCAAGACAAACTCCCAATGGAAAAACTGACGGTAGACTGATATCAACATTGTGTTTTCAGTTCTTCTGATCTGTCTTTTTCTCCCATCTAAAAAAAAAGGATCTCAGATGGAAATGGCTAAAACAGATGCAAAATGAGCATAACGGATGCTCAAAATAAAGGGTGCTTTTTTTTATATAGTTTGTTTTGTTTTCTGTTCTTCTGACAGATTAGGAGAATGGAAAATGAAATGGTGATGTGAATCTACTCTAATTAAAACTTTTACATCACTTTTTTTCCATAAAAAGTTTCAAAGTTTTTGCACTTTTCTACACTTTTGAATAATGGTGAGAAAAGGGGGTGGAAGGGATGGGGTCCATGGCTCAAGAAATCTACTATATGTAATCTATGCCATAAAATGGTGTAGATTATAGCTTGTCTACATCAGTCTTTAGCTGCCATAGATTTGACTTTCTTTGAGCATGGAGGGTGCTTCATTTATTAAAGGCATATGAATCTTAATAAATTTGGCACATCTAACTCCAGTGCATAGGTGATCAAGACAAGCATAGAAAATGCCAGTCTTGATAAATATGTTTTTTAACCTTTTATTTTAACCTTTTATTGTAAATGTACAAAAGCAATTTCCATTTGCGTCCAGTTACCAATTTGAAGAAAAACTGTAATGGAATTTGTATCTGTCGGGGAGAGAAATGTTATAATGATCTCCCCATACAAGTAACCTCCTACTGCTTTCTCAATATCAGAAGAAAAGCCATATTAATATTTCTGCCTGTTTATCACTCCTGTCTAATTTCATCATGTGAAAATCATATTGAAGCGCATTATTAAATAAGTTTGACCTCATTTCCATTATGACACTTAAAATTCAGCTGGAGATGGAATCTCTTCTTGAAAGAGAATTTATTGTTGTCCTTGCGAAGAGGAGATGACAACACTGAGTTTATCGTATGGTGGCACAAGGGAAACAAAAGTGAAACTTTGATGAGGATTATAGTTGCAGTACTTAGATATATGATGTGTGATGAAGGGAAACATGAAGACGTGCAGTTGACTCTCTAAGTCTATTCATACAGCACGCTGACTAACAAAGTCCTGTCCTGTAGATAGGGAGATATTCCCTGCTAGGTAGGAGCAAATTTCATATTTCGAAGTTCGTGTGCGAGTTCGTGTTGTGGTATTTACTGAATTGCGTTATGGATTCTGTTACTACGGACCATAACGCAATTCCATGACGGAATGCAAAACGGAATGCCTTTAGAGGCATTCCGTTATTCATTCCGTCCTAATAGAAGTCTATGGCCTGCATAACGGATCCGTCCTGTTTCCGGTATGCTGGAGTCCTCTCCTGCATAATGGAAACCGGACGGATCAGGTAGGCAGGCCATAGACTTCTATTATGACAGAATGAATAACAGAATGCCTCTAAAGGCATTCCGTTATGCATTCCGTCATGGAATTGCGTTATGGTCCGTGGTAACGCAATTCAGTAAATACCACAAAACGAACCGAAAATATGAAATTCGCTGATCCGTATTCCTTGCCCTTAGAAGAGTTCACACAACTGTATCTTTCGTCCATGCTTTTTTTGGTGATATCTATTTTTTAAACGGACAGCACACGGACCTAGATAGGTCAAGAAAGCATTTGCCATTTTTTTTTTTTCAGTGGATCTGTGTGGTCCTATTCTATTTCCATTGATTCTATTAACGCAATTTATACGCATCAGCTTTTTTGTGGACTGAAAATCAGACACAGTCATGGGAATAAGCTCTAACCAAAATTAAATGATTGCAACCAGGTTATACCAGACCTTCTGTTCTATTAACTATTGAAGGGATTATCTCAGTACAACAAAGGGTTAGGGTTAACTTAGGGAAAGGGATAACTTCCAAGCCTTCAGACTGAGATTGGGCCACCAAGTGGGAAGAATCTGAATATGATTAAGCAGAGTGGCCTGGGTACAAATGATTTATAGCGATTTGTGGCATATTAATTTGGAACAAATCAAATTTCTTGGTGAACATCGGCAAATTGCCCGAATCAAATTTTTCAAAACTTTACCCATCTCTAGTTACGACCACCCTGCAATCCAGCTGCGGTGGTCATGCTTGCACACTATAGGAAAAAGCATCGGCCTTGTGCACCAGGACCCTGGGGAGCCTACATAGGCACGTATGCGAAACAGCTCCCATCCTGGCCACCTTGTATCTGCTCTGCAGCGGTGGCTGGGACTCCTGGAATCGAGCAGTGTATAATGTGATGGAAAAATAAATCAAGCCACTAAAGGAGACAATATGGACAACCACAGTACATTAGTAAGTGCCTTGCATTAACTTTCTCTACATGATAAATGTCATTTGCTGAAGTGAGACATTGCAAAGTGAAAGAACATTCAATGGATTGTTCCAATAAAAATATTCTACATTTTTTTAAACCAGCACTTGTATCTAAATACTATTGTAATTGCATCTAATTAAAAATGTTGTATAACCACTGAGTTATTCAATACAATGTATCTGCATAGCCCCACCTGCTGCTTGTTCTTTTCCTCATCCCTCTGTCCACCTCGCTAAGGTACTCAGTTTCATGTCAACAGGCACCAGCAGTATCTTCTGTTAGAAGCTGTGGCAGTTGCAGGACATGCCCCCTGGGCTGCCAGCATGAAATACATCTAGTAGAGTAACTAGAGCAATGCATGGGGAGATCTCTGGATCTGTGTGAGGGCTGGTCCTGTACCTCACACAGTGTATGATGTCTGATTTTCATTTTCTACATTAATAATTGGATAACCCCTTCCTTCAATAGCATGTACATAGTTTCCATTGTGAATCCACAATCTTTGCTCAAAGGACGATGGGTATGTACTAAGTTAGGTAGTAGAGCATATAGAACAAATTTAGCTGACAGATATCAAATAATATTAGATGGGGGATGATAGGTAGATACATGTAGATAGATAGATATTAGATAGTTAAATTAATGGTTATAATATAGACAGATACATGATAGATAGACAGATAGAGTTGGTTAGATAGATAGATAGATAGATAGATAGATAGATAGATAGATAGATAGATATGAGATAGATATATAGATAGATAGATAGATATGAGATAGATAGATAGATATGAGATAGATAGATAGATAGATAGATAGATAGATATGAGATAGATAGATAGATAGATAGATAAGGATAGATAGATAGATAGATAAATAGATAGATAGATAGATAGATAGATAGATAGATAGATAGATAAGGATAGATAGATAGATAGATAGATAGATAGATAGATAGATAGATAGATAGATAGATAGATAGATAGATAGATAAGGATAGATAGATAGATAACAGATAGATAGATAGATAGATAGATAGATAGATAGATAGATAGATAGATAGATAGATAGATAGATAGATAGATGTAGCCAAGCTAAAATTGACTCTGATAACACATGTCACAGTGTTATCTTGGTTATCTCGTGACAAATGCCATTGAAAAGTTAGCTCGGCTGCATCTATAGATTAATAAATGGATAGATATTAAATAGATATTAAATAAATATACAATAATGTTGCATAATATATAAAACTATTATATAGACAAAGGGGAAAGGCATATATGGACAGGCTCTGCCTATAGTTTATAATATGCTGTCCGATAAAGACTGATACAGTAAAATAATCCGATATATATCATCGGAAATAATATAGTGTTTATTGATATATTGTACATTGTTAGCCTGGACAACGTCATTGGTAACTTCACTAGTGAAAGTGATAAGATTTATTTTTGAAGATTATCCAGTTACAATCTGATATCTGGACCCTGATAACCTGTAATAACTGTGTTTATAATACCATACCGAGTGTGGTTAATAGTATCCAGTGTTCTACATGTGAAAATTGATTCTTGTCATTAATCACTGGCTTCCGATTCCATGGGCAGAACGTTCTGCGGATTCCTTTACTGACTATTCCTTTGTTTTAGATGCAGTTCTCTGTGCAGAATGATCTGCATGCTGCTCTGCAGTGACCTCTGCGGGCGACTGCCATTCTGTTTCTATCCTGAGCTGATTTATATTCAGTAGTGACCATGTCTATCTAATGTTCCCTTCAACTAAAACTAATGACAAGACTTCAAGCATTTAAGCCAAATGGAATGCTCATTCCCATGAAGCTAAATTAAACTACTGTAAAAAGCATGAAGAGTAAAGTACAGGGCTCTGCTCGGCTAAAGTGCAGCTGTAAAAGGTATTAAAAAATTGTAGCTTCCAGAAAAATATATTATATGGAGAAAAAAGTTATGCACTTATATAGGAAAATATCCCAGAATCATCAGCCACAGCTATTTTCTGTAACTTTATCAGAATGCAGCCATTGGATCATGGGTCGCCCCCCAGTTAAAATATTGTGAAATAGCATGAAAAAAATATTAAATGGATAACTGTAATATTGATGTCCTGTTTCCCAGTAAAATATGTTTCAACCCCTTTAAAGGAGTTTTTCTACCTGCCATGCTAAGTATCTGATCAGTGATAGTCTGAACACAGGCCCCCCAACCAATGAATAGAACTAGGGATGAGCGAATTGACTTCGGATGAAACACCCAAAGTCGATTCGCATAATACTTTGTTTATATACTGTACGGAGCGAGCGCTCCGTACAGTATTAGAATATTGGCTCAGATGAGCTAAAGTTATTACTTCGCAAAGTCTTGTAAGACTTCACATAATAACTTCATAAATTAATTTGTACTGTAAAAAACTATTTTTAGTGTTACCTTGGAACTGAACCCGAGTTCAGAAAATGTTTTTCTACAGTAGCAATTAATTTATGAAGTTATTGTGCGAAGTCTCGCAAGACTTTGCAAAGTAATAACTTCGGGTCATTTGAGCCAATACATTCTAATACTGTACGGAGGGCTCGCTCCGTACAGTATTCAAACAAAGTATTATTTGAATCAACTTCGGATGTTTCATCTGAGTCGATTCGCTCCTCCTTAACCCCTTTAACCCCGGGCCTGTTTTCACCTTCCTGCCCAGGCCATTTTTTGCAAATCTGACATGTGTCACTTTATGTGGTAATAACTTTAAAATGCTTTTACGTATACAGGCCATTCTGATATTCTTTTCTCGTCACATATCATATTTCATGACAGTGGTAAAAATAATTTTAAAAAAATCATTTTTATTCATAAAAAATACCAAATTTACCCAAAATTTGGAAAAATTATTAAAATTTGCAAATTTTAATTTCTCTTCTTTTATAATAGATAGTAATACCTCCAAAAATATTAATAACTTTACATTCCCCATATGTCTACTTCATGTTTGGATCTTTTTAAAAATTACATTTTATTTTTTGGGGACGTTAGAAGACTTATAAGTTTGTAAGCAAATCTTGAAATTTTACGGAAAATTTCCAAAACCCTTTTTTCAAGGACCAATTCAGGTCTGAAGTCACTTTGTGAGCCTTACATAATAGAAACCACTAAAAAATGACCCCATTTTAGAAACTACACCCCTCAAGGTATACAAAACTGATTTTACAAACTTTGTTAACCCTTTAGGTGCTCCACAAGAATTAATAAAAAATGGAGATGAAATTTCAGAATTTCACTTTTTTGGCAGATTTTACATTTTAATCAATTTTTTCCAGTAGCAAAGCAAGGTTTAACAGTCAAATAAAACCCAATATTTATTACCCTGATTCTGCGGTTTACAGAAACACCCCACATGCGGTCGTAAACTGCTGTAGGGGCACACGACAGGGCGCAGTAGGAATGGAACGTCATATGGTTTTTGTAAGGCAGATTTAGCTAAACTGGTTTTTAGATGCCATGTCCCATTTGAAGCCCCCCTGATGTGACCACATTTTGGAAACTACGGGATAAGGTTCCAGTTTTGTTGGTACTATTTTGGGGTACATATGATTTTTAATTGCTCCTTTATTAAGTTTTTTGTGAGGCAAGGTAACCAAAAAATGGATGTTTTGGCACAGTTTTTATTTTTTATTTTTACAGCGTTTAACTGAGGGATTAGGTCATATAGACTTTTTTATAGAGCAGATCGTTACGGATGTGGCAATACCTAATATGTCTACTTTTTCTTATTTATTTAAGTTTTACACAATAATAGCATTTTTGAAACCGAAATAATAATATTTTAGTGTATCTATAGTCTGAGAGCCATTTTTTTTTTTGACCGATTCACTTAGGTAGGATCTCATTTTTTTGGGAGGAGGTGACGGTCTGATTGGTACTATTTTGGGGGGCATAAGCCTTTTTGATCACTTGCTGTTTTAATTTTTGTGATGTTTTGTAACAAAAATTGCTTTTTTTTTTTACACAGTTTTTTTTACAGTGTTCATCTGAGAGGTTAGGTCATGTGATATTTTTATACAGCTGGTTGTTACGGACGTGGCGATACCTAATATGTATACTTTTTTTTTTTCACTTTAACACAATAAAAGCAGTTTTGAAGCAAAAAATAATCATATTTTAATGTCTCCATTGTCTGAAAGTGATAGCTTTTATATTTTTTGACCGATTCTCTTAGGTAGGGTCTCATTTTTTGCGGGATGAGGTGACAGTCTGATTGGTACTATTTTGGGTGCATACGCCTTTTTGATCACTTGCTGTTGCAATTTTTGTGATGTTTTGTGACAAAAATGTTCACCTGAGGGGTTAGGTCATGTGATATTTTTATATATCTGGTTGTTACGGACATGGTGATACCTAATATGTATATTTTTTTAATGTATTTCACTTTAGCACAATAATAGCAATTTTGAAACAAAACAAAATGATGTTTTAGTGTCTCTATGTTCTGAGAGCTATATATTTTTTTTTTTTGGGCGATTGTCTTAGGTAGGGGCAAATTTTTTGCGGGATGAGGTGACGGTTTTATTGATACCATTTTGTGGTACACCTTTTTGATCGCTTGGTGTTGCACTTTTTGTGACAAAGGTGACAAAAATGGCTTTTTTTTACACGGTTTTTATTATTATTTTTTTATGGTGTTTATCGGACATGGTGGAACATGTTATTTATAGAGCCGGTCATTATGGACGCGGCGATACTTAATATGTGTGGGTATTGTTTTGTTTTTTCTGTTTTTTATTATAAAATAAGGGGAAAGTTTTTTTTTTTTACTTTATTAATTTTATTAATTTTATTAAAAACACTTTTTTTTTTACTTTTTTTTCTTTACTTTATTTATGATGTTCACTTTTTGGGGTCTGAACCCCTCTGCAATGCATTACAATACATCTGTATTGTATTGCATTAGCTGTTAATGTATGACACTGACTCATGCACTAACAGGTTGCCTAGGAGACGCAGCCTGAGGCTGGATCTCCTCGGCACCCCTAGAAGGCAGTTCCCAATTCTGTGCAAGGCATTGGGCAGCCTCTGCATGGCATCGGCTGCCTTGTGATGCATCGGGTCCCCGTCACAGCAGCGCTGGGACTCGATGCGATCACTCACCCGACACAAACCTCTTCTATGTCACGGTCAGCGCGGACCGCGGTATAGAAGGGGTTAATCCGCCGGCATCGGCTTTTACAGCGATGCCGGCGGATACAGCAGGGGCCCGGCTACCACGGACTCCGGTGCCCACGCGATCACTATGACGTACTATTACGTCAAGTTGCTGGAACGCGAATAGAATAAAGGGGGAGATTTATCAAACTGGTGTAAATTAGAATTGGCTTAGTTGTTATAGCAACTAGTGTTGATCGAGCACCAAAGTGCTCGGGTTTTCTGGCCGAACACATCGGGATGCTCGGATGCTCTACCGAGCACCCGAGTATAATGGAAGTCAATGGGAGAACCAGAGAGGGGAGGGTGCTTGGTTCATAGGAAAAGGTCAGAAATTGATCGAAAGCACCACCAAAATGGATCGGGAACAGCCTGGGGGGGATGTCTAGATGCATCTTGGACAACTAGGTCGCTTCTGGGAACGATGTTGTCTTAGTAGTACGCAACTTTTACAGACTGACAATAATATGCACCAAACCGAAGATAAAATCGATTTTAGAGGAAAAATTGTTAGGAAACATAGAAAGATAGAATGTGTCGGCAGATAAGAACCATTTGGCCTATCTAGTCTGCCCAATATACTGAATACTATGGATAGTTCCTGGCCCTATCTTATATGAAGGATGGCCTTATGCCTATCTCATGCATGCTTAAACTCCTTCACTGTATTTGCAGCTACCACTTCTGCAGGAAGGCTATTCCATGCATCCACTGTTCTCTCAGTAAAGTAATACTTCCTGATATTAATTTTAAACATTTGCCCCTCTAATTTAAAACGATGTCCTCTTGTAGCAGTTTTTCTTCTTTTAAATATTCTCTCTTCTTTTACCTTGTTGATTCCCTTTATGTATTTAAAAGTTTCTATCATATTCCCTCTGTCTCGTCTTTCTTCCAAGCTATACATGTTAAGGTCCTTTAATCTTTCCTGGTAAGTTTTATCCTGCAATCCATGTACCAGTTTAGTAGCTCTTCTCTGAACTCTCTCCAAAGTATCAATATCCTTCTGTAGATATGGTCTCCAGTACTGAGCACAATACTCCAAATGAGGTCTCACTAGTGCTCTGTAGAGCGGCATGAGCACCTCCCTCTTTCTACTGGTAATTCCTCTCCCTATACACCCAAGCATTCTGCTAGCATTTCCTGCTGCTCTATGACATTGTCTGCCTACCTTTAAGTCTTCTGAAATAATGACCCCTAAATCCCTTTCCTCAGATACTGAGGTTAGGACTGTATCACTGATTTTATATTCTGCTCTTGGGTTTTTACGCCCCAGGTGCATTATCTTGCACTTATCAACATTAAATTTTAGTTGCCAGATTTTTGACCATTCCTCTAGTTTTCCTAAATCCTTTTGCATTTGGTGTATCCCTTCAGGAACATCAACCCTGTTACAAATCTTTGTGTCATCAGCAAAAAAAGACACCTTACCATCGAGGCCTTCTGCAATTTCACTGATAAACATTCTTTACTGTATATTTATTTGTATATAAAGTGCAAGTGCTGCCAAAAATTACAAGAGGCACTGCAATACACCCTTTGTTACACATAAAGGAGGGCATCATACACAGCCTTGAAAAATTATGATTGATGGCCTGCTGGTGACCCTCAAAAACATTTGGAGCAAGGGCCTGCTGATCTGACCATCTAAAACATTATGGGCGAGGGCCTGCTGACGCTTTGGTGACTCTAGATAACCTGGGGCCGATAACACGTCCCTGTGACAACGACGATACATTAAGATGTATGCGCCATCAACTTTCGATATAATTTTCAGCGCAAACCATGGTGACCATGGATAACGGAGAATCATGGTTCAATTCTGGAGAGGGAACCTAAAAAACAGCTACCACATCCAAGCAAGGTAGCATGTGCGCAAATTACCTATTAGGTATAATGGGGTGAGGGCCTGAGCTGACCCTGTAAAAGATTTTAGGTGAGGGTTTGCTGGTGAGCTGACCCTCTAAAAAATTACATGGAGAGCCTTTAGGTGAGCTAACCCTGTAAAAGATTGTAGTTGAAGGCCTGCTGGTGAGCTGACCCTCTAAAAAATTATATGTGAGGGCCTGCTGATGAGCTGACCCTGTAAAATATTTGAGGTGCAGACCTGCTGGTGAGCTGACTCTGTACAAGATTTTAGGTGCGGGCCTGCTGGTGATCTGATCATGTAAAAGATTGCAGGTGAGGGCCTGCTGGTAAGCTGACCCTTTAAAAGATTGTAGGTGAGGGCCTGATGGTAAGCTGACCCTCTAAAAGGTTGTAGATGAGGGCCTGCAGGTGAACTGACCCTCTAAAACATTATATGCGAGGGCATTCAGGTGAGCTGACCGTATAAACGATTGTAGGTGAAGGCCTGCTAGTGAGCTGACCCTGTAAAACATTGTAGATGAGGGCCTGCTGTGAGCTGACCCTGTAAAGCATTATATGTCATGATTCTCACTGCTTAAGTTACTTGTGGGCCAATGACTCATTGGCCCATAAGCAAGAAGCAGGGAGGAATCATGTGTTCACATGGAAAAAATTACGAATATTCAATATAACGAATATATAGCACTATATTCTAAATATTCGCGAGTTTTCAAAGTGGCGATATTCGCAATAAAAATGCGATTTTCGAATATTTGTGCTCAACACTAGTTGACAGGCGGATATACGCTTATCTGTTATAATGCCACCAGCAGCACTAATTACCCGCTCAGACAAAACGCTGGCGGCAGGACAGGCCAGCACCTCCAAGGCGTAGAGCGCCAGTTCATGTCACGTGTCCAGCTTGGACACCCAGTAGTTGTAAGGCACTGAGGGATAATTGAGGAAGCTGACACGGTCTGCTATTTACTCCTTCACCATCCTCCAAAATTTTTCCCTCCTTGTGACCATTGATGGCCATCGAACACATGCAGGCTGCCATCTTTAGTAAGGTAGACTCACCCGTCCGGCAATGCACAGGTAAGCTTTACCTGTGCCGGGAGCCGGTCTGAAATCAAATGCGTTCACCGGGAGCAGGCAGTTCTGAAAACAGCTGACAGGGGCCTTCATCGGGCTGTTCTCGGAACTGCCTGCTCCTGGTGACCGCATTTGATTTCAGAACGGCTCATGGCACAGGCACAGGTAAGAGCTTACCTGTGCATCGCCAGATGGGTGAGTCTACCTTTCTAAAGATGGCAGCCCGCATGTGTTCGCTGGCGAACACTGCCAACTGGCCATCACTGCTTGTGACAGTAGGCCACGCATCAGGCTGAGGGTGCTGGCGGGGTGTCATGAAATTGTCCCAGGCTTTGGAGAGTTTTTCCCTGCCTCTGTTGGAACTGCTGTGTGTTCCCCTTGTGTCCCCTAGTCGGTTGGCCAAGGAACTATGGACTCTGCCGCCAGCGTTGTCAGATGGTAATTTTTGGAGTAATTTTTCAACAAGGACATTCGGTATTGCACCGTTTTGATCATACTCTCCACCAGAGGAATGAGAGATGAGAAGTTCTCTATGTAGCGGGGGTCGAGAAGGGTGAACAAAAAGTAATCCGTGTTGTCTAAAATGCGTATAATGCGCAGGTCGCTGGAAAGGCAGCCTAACATGAAGTCAGCCATGTGTGCCAGAGTACCAACAGGCAAGACTTTGCTGTCGTCATCAGGAGGATGACTCTCAATCTCCTCATCCTCTTCCCCCTCTTCTGCTCATCCACTCAGAACAGATGGAATTAAACTTCCATGGGTACTACTCTCTGTAGCGGAGGCAACCGTCTCCTGTTCCTCCTTCTCCTCCTTCTCTTCATCGTCCAATTCGTGCTGAGAAGATGAACCGAGGGTGGTCTGCAAATCACCCTGTGTAATGTCTTCCCTCATTTTCACCTCTTCCACATGCTAAGCGTCGTCCTTAATTGTGAGCAGCGAGCATTTGAGTAGACACAGAAGTGGGATGTTTACGCTCATAATAGCGTTATCACCGCTCCCTATCTGTGTTGATTCCTCAATGTTTCTTAAAACCTTCCAGAGGTCAGAAATCCATGCCCTCTCCTCGCTTGTGAATAGCGGAAGCTGACTGGAAAGGTGGCAACCATGCTGGAGCTGGTATTCTTTGATGCTCACAAAGCCTGGCCAACATGTGTAACGTTGAGTTCCACCGCATGCTCACGTCGCGCAACAAGCTCTCGATGACTTGTGGAAATGTGCACACACGCAGCGCACCTTCACCAGTAGCTCAGGCTAATTGGGGTAGGTTTTGAGAAACCGCTGAACCACTAAGTTTAAGATGTGGGCTAGGCACGGGATGTGTCTGAGCTTGCCGAGCTCCAAAGTTGCCACCAAGTTACGGCCATTATCAGACACAACCATGCCTGGTTCTAGGTTGAGTGACGAGAGCCACAGCTCAGTCTGGTCTCTTATTTCATGCCACAGCTCTGTGGAGGTGTGCTATTTGTCCCCTAAGCATATCAGCTTCAGCCTGGCCTGTTGCCGCTTCCCTACTGCAGTGCTACACTGCTTCCAGCTACCGACTGATGGCTGACTATTGCTGCACGCTGATAATTCAGAGGTGGAAGTGGAGGAGGAGGTGTAGGAGGAGAAGTGGGGTTTGGAGCCACTAACGTAGGTGCTGGCGGAAACTACGTAGGGCCCGCAATCCTTGGTGTCGGTAGCACCTGTGCCATCCCAGGGTACGACTCGCTCCCGGCCTCCACAACGTTCACCCAGTGTGCCGTCAGGGAAATGTAGCATCCCTGGCCGATTGCACTTTTCCACGTGTCGGTGGTTAAGTGTACCTTCCCAGTAACTGTGTTG
This sequence comes from Bufo bufo, assembly GCF_905171765.1. NCBI lineage: Eukaryota > Metazoa > Chordata > Amphibia > Anura > Bufonidae > Bufo > Bufo bufo. Next base: position 47,699,356 of record NC_053397.1, on the reverse strand, counting down.
GTCATGTGATGTTACGGGACACATGCTGGTGTAAGTTGTACACTGCGCTGGGATATGGAAGTGGATGTGGTTGCTGATGGTCCTTGCGAAGGTCCAGGTGCAGGGTGGGAGGCATCCGTGCCTGCGCCTTCAACAGGGCATTGGCCAGCACATCACACAGGTGAAGAGGAGGCAGTGGTGTGACCCGCAGACACAGATTGTGGACCCAGGCGTTCGTCCCACTTAATACAGGTGGTGGATTATGCTGGTGGTTGTGAGGTAGCTAGTGTTCACGCCTCGGCTCATTTTGGTATGGCACAGGTTGCAAACTACTATTCTTTTGTTGTCCGCACTTTCCTAAAAAAAGTGCCATACTGCGGAACACCTACCCCTTGGCAAGGGAGATTTCCACAATGGGGTGCTCCGTGGAATGTGTTTGGTGTGGCTGGCCTTCTCCCGTTTGCCACCCCACTGTCTCCTTCAGCCTGTTACCCTCACCCTCTGTACTGTTGTCCTCGCTCGGCTTTCCACCTTCCCAGGTTGGGTCTGTGTCTTCATTGTCCACCACCTCCTTTTCCATTTCCTAACTCTGCTCATCCTCCTGACTTGTTGACCTAACCACTACCTCAGTGAATGACAACTGTGTCTCATCCTCTTCATCAACCTCTTGAGACAGTAATTGCCGTTGACTTATTGGCAACTGTGTCTCATCATCATCCACCTCATTAAATAGTAATTTCCGTTCACCACCTTCATCTTCTTGTGACTGTGGATACTCAAGAGATTGGAAATAAGGGCACAAGATCTGTGCCTCTTCATGCGTGCTTGGCGAGAGGGCCAAATCAAGGAATGGCGCTGAAAAGAGGTCTAAGGAATATCCAAGTGTCGGATCACTTGTTTGCCCAGACTCTCCATGGTGGGAGGAAGGAGGATCAGGGTGAGGATTGTGTTGAGCAGACTCTTGGCTAATAAGACTGGACTTGGTGGAAGACAGAGTGGTGCTTAAGCGACTGGAAGCATTATCTGCTGCAATCCAACCGACCACCTGGTTGCTCTGGTCTGACTTCAATAGTTGTGTCCTGCGCCGCCCTGTAAACTGGGACATGAAGCTAGGTATCGAGGATGATAGTTTTTCTTGTGCTCAGGCACAACTTCACCGCCCCAGGGCCACAGTCTCTGCGTGCACCATCAGCATCACGGCCACTGCCCCGTCCCGTACTGCTCGCCTTCTTCATATTAAATGTTATATATGCTTGAAAGTCTGTCACACAAACAAATTTAAAAAGGTTTTTGGGATGTGGAAACATCACACAGGAGATATCCCGCAGATAATGTCAATGCTGTCACTAGCGGCAAATAAAAAATTACAGGGAATGTCACCGGTATTTTGGATGAGGAAATGTTATACAGAAGAGGTACCACCGGTAATGTCCCTGTCCGCAGCGTCTAAGACCACTGTACCAGCCTGTGCCACCCGCTCTATTATAAAGTTGCATTTCTATATCCTCTGTGATGTTAGGGGGTCTATAGATTACAACAAGTATTATTTTTTTCAGTGTTTATATCCCTTTGAACTTCCACCCATAAGGTTTCCACATCCTCACCAACCTCACGCACAATTGCCTCTTTCACACTTGTCTTCAGATCACTCCTCTCATACAGGCACACACCACCATCTTTACTATTGACCCAGTCTTTCCTGAATAGTGTAAAACCCTCAAAATTGACAGCCCAGTCATGCGAAGAGTCCAACCATGTTTCAGCCACACCAACTACATCTATGTGTTCTTCTAGTACCAAAGCCTCCAGCTCGCCCATTTTGCTAGCTAGACTTCTGGTATTTGTGAAAATACATTTTTAATTACTATTACCTGTAAAGTGATTATCCAGGATTTTTTCGGTACCTTGGTTAATTTTTGTATGTAACAGGTTCTTGTTACCAGCAGTTCTATTTTTCATAAATGTATCGTTATGCCCAGTCTTCTCCCTATTTTCCTCGCTAACCCCAGCCCCCACTAAATCCACACTGTCCCCTTCTATAACCTACTCTCTATCTACACTATCTACCCCCTTATTAATATGACACCTCCCCCCCAGATCCTAGTTTAAAACCTCCTCCAGCCGTCTAACCATTTTTTTCCCCCAGGGCAGCTGCACCCTCCCCATTGAGGTGCAACCCATCTCTACTGTAGAGCATGTAACCTACCGAGAAGTCAGCCCAGTTCTCCCAAACCCATAAACCCAAACCCTTCCTTCCTGCACCAGCTTCAGAGCCTTTTATTTAACTCCCTAAGCTACTGTTGTCTCTCTAATGATGCTCGTGGCACTGGTAGTATTAATGAAAACACTACCTTGGAGGTCCTGGACTTGAGCTTTTTACCTAGTTCCCTAAAATCATTTTTAAGGACCTTCCATCTCCCACTCACTTTTTAATTGGTGTCAATGTGTACCATGACCGCCGGGTCTTCCCCAGCCCCACCCAGCAATCTGTCAATCCGATCCACAATATGCCAAACCCGAGCACCCGGCAGACAACACACTGTTCGGCATTCATGGTCTCGGCAACAGATGAACCTGTCTGTCCGCCTAATAATAGAGTACCCTACCACCAGCATCTCTCTGACCTCTGCTGCACTCCTTTTCCCATCCTTCCTGCAGCGGTCATCCTCCTGGTTGCTAGGAGAAACTCCCTGCTGCAGTGTTTCTGGCCCTGGGCTTTCATCCCTAATATCAGCCAAACAGGCATATTTTCTAGGGCGTTCCAGCTCAGAACTAGCCTCCGTGGTACTTTCCCCTCTACCCCTTCTTCCTACATTAACCCAACTGCTTATCTGATCCTAATCTTACCCTCCTCCTCCCACCTCCATTTCACTGACCCCAGCCAGTGCCTGCACAGTGAGGTCTAAGCCTCTCTCCAGTTTTGCAATGCCCCTAAGTATTTCAAGCTGCTTATTTAGATCCAAGATCTGTGCTTCCAAATATGCAACATGACTACATCTATTTCAAATGTATTCACCCTCGAAAGGCTCTTCAAGGCATGCATACATTGCACAGGACACACACTTAGTGGCATTGTCCATGGAGCACATGTTTAAATGGGGATTTGAAGTTAGGAATTATTTTTTTCCACTCTAATAAGGGGCCACTGTCAACCATCTCATGTTTTCCTTCCTCTGGATCAACAAATTAGCATCGTAGGTTGTAACTACCATCTATCTTTTTTCAACCTCATTGAGGATAACTGATTTGCATGCTTTTCCCAGATTGAGAACCACTACCATCCAAAATCTGCAATATTTTTTTTACTGATTATTATATTCTATGAACAGAGTTGCATATAGCATCAAACTAATGTGGAATTCAAGAACATACCGTATTTCTTGGACTATAAGACAAACCAGATCATAGTATGCACCTAGGATATAGAAAATAAGAAAACAAATATTTCTCATCAGACCTCATATCAGACCCACAGCAGACTCCAAGCTCCATCGAACCTCAGATCAGACCTCATCAGAACTCTATATCCAATCCCCATTTCTCCTCAGACCCCAGATCAGATCCCCATTCCTCCTCAGATTTCAAATCAGACCACCAAGCTCCATTACATAAAAAAATAATAATAATAACTTACCTCTTCTGTTCCAGAATGCATGCTATTTATGCACTCACAGTTCACTGGTCTTCTTCCTGGCCCCGCGCTGCACTGTGACTTGACGTCGCACAGTGTAAGACCAGGGAGTGGTGAGTATATCCAGTACAGTGCTTCACTCACTGCGCCTTGTGCCTTCTGCATACTAATGACTGCTTCCATAACAGAAGTGGTCATTAACATACACACTATAAGGGCTCATTCATACAACCGTAGTGTTTTGCGATCCACAAATTGCGGATCCAAAAAACATGGATACCGCCCCATGTGCGTTCCGCAATTTGCGACTGCACATGGCCGGCATTATGATAGAAAATGCCCATTCTTGTCTACGGACAAGAATAGGACATACTCTATCTTTTTTTGCAGGACCACGGAACGGAACTACGGATGCGGACAGCACACGGTGTGCTGTCTACATCTTTTGCAGCCCCATTGAAATGAATAGGTCCGCACCCTTTCTGCAAAATTGCGAAACGAATGTGAACCCATTCACGCAGTCATGTGAATAAGCCCTAGGATACACTGCCATTTTCCCCTTGCTTCGGGTGTGCTTGTGTGTGTGGGGGGGGGTTCATCTTATATTCCGAAAAATATGGTAGCTTTCTTTGACTGAAATGTGAATGTTTGGATTTAAGCAGATCCTATTAGACTTGAGTGGTTCTGGATAAATAAACTATATATAGGATATGGGCACACATAGCATCAATTCCAATACAAAGGGTAAACTCTGCAACAACCCTGCAGCATTTCTGCAATAATTTTGAGCCACAAAATCCATACTGGATAATTTGCAGTGGACCAGCACCATGTGGCTTTACCGAAATCTTATGAAATCCCTTTGATAATTAGATATAATTTTTTTGACATTTATAGAAAACTACATGTCGGCATATCTGGGCAACAAGGTAGATAAATATAGATAGCAGATTTGGGATAAAGTCTGTAGATTTTTCTATGGGTGCTTAATTTAGACCTCAGGATAACAGAAGGTCACCTTTCCTTTTTAGCTTGGATTGAGATTAACTTTGGCTTTTTACAGCACAAAATGGTTAAAATAAAATCACCTTTCAGATTTGTCTCCTTGAGGACCCTCCTTGACATTATGAAAAACAGACAACAGGTGTTTCCTCATTTGAAAGCTAATTCGCACAATGCTGAACCTGTATCTTACAGAAAAGAACTTCTGCCTTCCTAAGGAGCACAAATGATTCTGGATATAAGTCAAAAAATCTACAGCACTACAGGGAGAATATTCCAGGTGAAAGAAGATTATTGTGTGCAGGGAAAGCTATAATAAAGAACGTCAGCTCTGTCAACCCTCTCTCCCTAAGGTCTATAAAGGATCAAAAGGATATTGAACATAATGTAACAGCTGTCTCATATGTGTAGAGGACCACTATTGCCATGAACAGAGCAGGTGAATTGGAAAAAAAGAAAAAAAAATCCAAAGCATGTGGTTTGAGCACAAATGTTTAGAGTGACAGATGGAAGCCATTGCTTTTACTGAAAATTAATGCCTTTGAAGAACCAGTGAATTATATTTAGGTAAAAGGTAGAATGACCTAAAGCATAAAAAGTTCTCTTAAGGAAATGTGTTCCCGTTTTGTGAAAAATGCAGCCGTTCCATTTGAGCAAAAGCAATGTAGATGAAAAAATCATCACATATACAGCATGAGTGCACTTTAAAAAAATTATAGAGGTTTCAAACCATCAATCTAATATTATATAGGTTCCTCTTCTTGCCAGCAAAACAGCTGTGACCCTTTGAGGCATAGACTCAAACCTCGGAAAGTGTCCTGTGGTAGAGTATCTGGCACCAAGAGGATAGGGTCAAGTTCTTTAAGTCCTGAAGGTTACTAAATGGATCCTTCATGGATTGGACATGTTTTTTGATGCTCAATTAAACGAGATATGGAAAATGTTGAGGTAAACACCTTGAACACTTTCATGTTTTTCAAACCATTTTTGAACAATTTTTGCAGTTTGACAGGGCTCATTATCCTGCTGAAAGAGACCACTGCCATTAGGGAATACCGTTGCCATGCACAGAGCGTACTGGCACTTGATCTAAAACACTCTTTAGGTGGGTGGTACGTGTCTAAGTAGGATTTGCATGATTACAGGACCGAAGGTTTCCCAGGTTTCAGCATAACACTGCCTTGGCCATCCACATAAAGAGAATATGATTCATCAGACCAGGACACCATCTTTCATTGCACCATAGTCCAGTCCTAATGCTCACATGCCAATTGTAGGTGTTTTTTTTTTCCAGTGACCAGGAGTCAGCATGGGCAATCTGATGGTCTACCGCAGTGCAAATCTATCCACAGCTAGCTCCAGTGTTGTTATCACTAGAGATTAGCAAATAGAATCCCACAAAGTGGACTTTGATCCGAATTTCAGGATAAAATCGATTTGTCTCGAAGCTGAATTTCCTTGTGCTTCATGTTAGCGAATTGATTTAACCTGAAATAGTGTAAAAAAATAAATAAATCATACTTACCTCCTCCATTTGCTCGCGATGGGCCACCAGCCGCCATCTTGATTGAAGATCTAGGCCGAAATCCCGTGTGTGATGATGTAATCGAGCGCTGCGCGAGATTTTGCCCCAGACCTTCAAGAAAAATGGCGCCGGCCGACCCATCGTGAGCCAATGCAGGTGGTAAGTTTGGTTTACTTTTTTTTTATGTTAATTTCACACTGCTTTTTAAACGATCATGCATGAATGCGGCATCTGAGGGGTACAATGACGGAGGCAGCGCTATCGCAGCTCCCTGTCTTTGCACCCGCTACGTACGAAAAATTGTGCTTCATGACAAAGTAATTTGTCGCAAAGCAAATTTTTTGGTAAACTTCGGCAAATCAGCCGAATCAAACTTTTCATAGATTTGCTCATCTCTAGTTATAAACTTCTATCATAGTTAAAAATTACTTTTAAGGCAGTTTGCATTAGAGTAGCTCCTCATATGCAATGAGTCTTGTGCACATATGCCCTTTCACCAGTTCTCAGGTTGTCCTTCCATGGAAATCTTTTGGTAGGTGCTAACCACTGCATTCTGAGAACACTGCACATGACCTGCAGCTTTAGAGATGTACTGATCAAGTCTTCTCACATCAGAATTTGGCCATTTTTTGAAAGTCACTCAGATCCTTAACAGGGTTGTCTCACTTCTGCAAATGACATTTATCATGTAGACAACGTTAATACAAGGCACTTACTATTGTATTGTGTTTGTCCATATTGCCTCCTTCACTGGCTTAATTCCTTTTTCCATCACATTATACCCTGCTCGATTGCATGGTTATGACCACCCTTCAATCCAGCAGCAGTGGCCATTCTAGCACACTCCTGCAGTCTTGGCCACCAGAGAAGTTGACGCTTTTTCCTACAGTGTGCAAGTACAGCCACCACTGCTGGATTGAGGGGTGGTCATATGCATGGAAATGTGCAGTATATAATATGATGGAAAAATTAAGCCAGCAAAGGAGGCAATATGGAGAATCACAATGCATTAGTAAGTGCCTTGCATTAACTTTCTGTACATGATAAATGCCATTTTCTGAAGTGACACAACCCCTTTAAGGCCCCTTTACCCTGGCCAAGTGAGCAGACAATTATAAGGGAATGAACCATTCTGCTTTACATTCTGGGGAGCGGCAGGAAGTGGTGTTCTTATTTGGTGATGACTCTAATAATCTTCTAAATCAAAGAAATATTTAGGTTGAGAGGCCTTTTAATGTGAATTTTAACAAAATAAATACATCAAAATCTTCCACCAAAAATTGCGGTGTGAACTTACCTGTCACCAACTTGCCTGTCCGAGCTCCAGCGCTGCAGTCTGGGGCTCGGACACTGCAGCGCGATGCCAGACATGCTGTCATGCCAAAGCCCTTGTGGACTCATCGGTTAGGCCACGCCCATCTCATGTTGTTTATGCTACGCCCCTCTCGACTGTATATAGACCACACCCCCTTAGGTCAGACCTGATCTACGCCCCGGGTGATGTAAGCACTCAGGTGATTAACTCCCTATTTAAGGCAGGAACTGGCAATCACCTTTGGCAGTTATGGGTTTTCCTTGCTGTGCTGTGTGTAATTGAACTGTTGCTTTTGGACTTGACTTCGGATATACCTAGACCTCTCTCTCTGCTTAGCGATTCTGTACCTTCTTCCTGTCCGGTTTTGACCCTTGGCTTGTTATTGCTCCCTCCTTCCGCTTTGTGATTTTGTTGGTATTGATCTCCCTGTTTGACTGTTTCTGGCATGACTTCCCTTGGCGTTTGTTTGTGTGTCCTGTGTGTGAACAGGTGCCTGCGGTTTCACGAGCACTTGGATTGTATCTCTGCACTTACCAGTATAGGAAACGTTCACCAGTTGTGGACTTGTCGCCTAGGACTTGCTCTGCAAGTAGGCAGGGTCAGTGGGCTGGGTTCAAGTTAGGGCTCACCGTGTGTGTTCGAGTCCCTGCCTACGGTCATGACAGTACCCTTAAATTTTGGTCTTTGGGAGCTGACTTTGATGGCCACAGCTATTCAGACAAAAGGGGAGATTTATGAACAATGGAATTTCTTGGCCAGTTGCTGGTGTAAATTATAGTTGATCTGGTAGGCCACCCCCTCTTGCTAAGTCATAATTTTTTTTTACCAATTTTGAAAAGTCAACAATGGTTAACGGATATGGGAAAATAAACGCTTTCAATGTCCCTTAAGTAGGCACCCATAGGTAATTTATTCAAATAACGTTCTGACTTGCAAATGACATAGAAAAAGAACAAATGAGTCATTATAACCCAAATATGCAAAAGTATACATTTATTTATTGACACAGAAATCAATGAAAACATTAAAAAGATGAATGACATAAACAATAAACGAGCCGCGGTCCAGAGGATTTGCGACATACATAAATAATATACATGGTCTAGACATGTGTGGATCACAGGTATAATAAGGCATGACCATATGTGTCTCAACAAAATATATACTTGATCTATAGTAAATGCTAAGAAAAAAGGTCAATAATCAGAGACACACAGAAATGGAGACAATTAAATCAACCCCCCAGTAAGAGGACAATCACAAAGAAATAGCAAAACTGACCTACCCACAGTAGAAGTACATCTTGGGAGAGCAGATTTCAATTGGTTGTAACAAATTTACGAATACTTAAACATCCATCTCACAGATATTTTTCTCATTCATCGGAATGTAATCTTACAGATTAATATGCCACAAGTTAATAGTTTATTATAATACAGTTGCAAGAAAAAGTATGTGAACCCTTTGGAATTATATGGATTTCTGCACAAATTGGTCATAAAATGTGATCTGATCTTCATCTAAGTCACAACAATAGACAATCACAGTCTGCTTAAGCTAATAACACACAAAAAATTAAATGTTACCATGTTTTTATTGAACACACCATGTAAACATTCACAGTGCAGGTGGAAAAAGTATGTGAACCCCTAGACTAATGACATCTCCAAGAACTAATTGGAGTGAGGTGTTGGTTACAGTCCAATAATGAGATGAGATTGGAGGTGTTGGTTACAGTTGCCCTGCGCTATAAAAAAAACACACACCAGTTCTGGGTTTGCTTTTCACAAGAAGCATTGCCTGATGTGAATGATGCCTCACACAAAAGAGCTCTCAGAAGACCTATGATTAAGAATTGTTGACTTGCATAAAGCTGGAAAGGGTTATAAAAGTATCTCCAAAAGTCTTGCTGTTCATCAGTCCACGGTAAGACAAATTGTCTATAAATGGAGAAAGTTCAGCACTGCTGCTATTCTCCCTAGGAGTGGCCGTCCTGTAAAGATGACTGCAAGAGCACAGCGCAGACTGCTCAATGAGGTGAAGAAGAATCTTAGAGTGTCAGCTAAAGACTTACAAAAGTCTCTGGCATATGCTAACATCCGTGTTAGTGAATCTACGATACGTAAAACACTAAACAAGAATGGATTTCATGGGAGGATACCTGTAACAGTCCTACAGGCTCACCTGAGTCAGAGGACCGCTGGCTGGAGGTAGGAGTGGAGCCCAGTGGCAAGGACCGCAGGCAGGTAATAGGTGCAGGAAGTCTGGCAGAGGCGTAGTCAGTAGGCAGGCGGTGGGTCAGGGCAGACGGCAGTAAGCGTAGTCAGACAATCCGGATGGCAACGGTGGTAGCAGTTCAGTAGGTAGGGACAAGCAGAAGAGTAGTCGGTAGGCAATTCCTGGTCAGCAGTGGACTTTCAATAGTAACAAGAGCAGCAGATGAGGAGAAGCTTGATCAAGGCTCAGGAGCTCAATAATCAGCAAACTGGAGTGCAAGGGGCTGGACTTATATAGGGAAGTACCAGGTGTGGGGAATCAAGGGTAATGAGCAAGGCTTGGCAAGACTGAGGTTAACTAATAGGCTTCAGGGAGGAATGTCCAGAGAGGACGGTAGCCTAGTAAGCAGGGCTACTGCCTGGGATGTGGCTGGTCACGGGTTCGAATCCCGACAGTACTCCCCCCCTTCCAAGGTGACCTCCGGGCCCCGCAGGGGCAGCCTTACCGGGGTGCCGTTGGTGGAACTCTTTTACCAGTCTGGGGGCGTGGACATTTTCTTCTCGCTCCCAGGAGTTATCCTCAGGAGGGTAACCCTCCCACCCAATTAGGTATTGTAGTCTTCCCCGGTGGATCCTGGAGTCGAGAATCTTTGCGACAACGTATTCTTCTTCACCCTGTACCCTCACGGGTGGTGGAGGGGGAGAGTGGCGGCCTGTGAAGGTGTTCTCCACGTATGGCTTGAGGAGAGAGCAATGGAAGACAGGGTGCACCCTAATGGAGTCCGGAAGGTCGAGCCGGAAAGTGACCTCGTTGATTTGTGCGGTGATCCGGAACGGACCCATGTATCTTTGGACAAATTTTTTGGAGGGGACCTTCAATCTGAGGTTCCTGGTGGACAGCCACACCTTGTCTCCCACATGGAAGCCCGGGGTGGGTTTGCGACGTCTGTCTGCTCCCTGTTTAAAGCGCCTCTGGGCAAGCTGGAGGTTGTCTATAATGTTCTTTTGTGCCTCCTGTAGGGTTGTTAGGCGTTCGGCCACTGCTGGGAGGGTGGAGGCGACGGGTAGGTGGGGAATGAACACCGGGTGCGAGCCTGTGTTAGCAAAGAAGGGGCTGTGCTTGGTTGAGCTGTGCTCAGCATTGTTGTAGGCGAACTCGGCCGTGGGGAGATGATCCAGCCAGTCATCCTGCAGGTGGGAGCTGAAACAGCGTAGGTATTGCTCTAGGGTCTGATTAGTTCTCTCCGTCTGCCCGTTTGACTGAGGGTGGAAAGCAGAGGACAGGTTCACTTTAACCCCGAGCGCCAGGCAGAAGTTCTTCCAGAACTTTGAGGCAAATTGTACGCCTCAGTCGGAGACCACGTCGTCCGGGATCCCATGCAGCCTGAAGATCTCTCTGAGAATAAGATCGGCCGTCTGTTTGGCTGTGGGTAGGCCTTTGTAGGGGATGAAATGGGCCATCTTGGTGAGACGGTCGACCACGACCAGGATGGTGTTCATCCCTTTTGAAGGAGGAAGGTCTACCACAAAGTCCATGGAGATCGAGCCCCAGGGGCGGGAGGGAATCGGGAGGGGTTGTAACAGACCCACGGGAGAGGAACGAGGAGTCTTATTGCGGGCACAGACCGTGCACGAGGAGATGTACCTCTTGATGTCCTCCTTGTATGTTGGCCACCAGAAGGAGCGGGAGAGAAGCTCCTGGGTCTTTCTTGTGCCAAAATGACCTGCCACCTTGGAGTCATGGTTGAGTTTGAGCACTTCGAGCCGTGCGATTTCTGGTACATATAGTTGTAGGTCCTGATGAAACCAATGACCGTTCTTAAACGTAAGGCTGACATTGCCTGTGGGGTGGGAGAGGAAGGGGTCATTTTTATATCCTTCTTTGATTGCGCCCAGGAGTTCTTTAGAGTAGGTGGCCCCTACGACCCTTCTCTCGGGTAAGATGTTATTTTGGCCCTTGTTACTCTGTGAGGGCTCGGAAAACATTCTGGAGAGGGCGTCAGCCTTGCCGTTTTTTGATCCAGGGCGATAGGTGATGAGATAGTTGAAGCGGGAAAAGAATAGGCTCCATCTGGCCTGTCTGGCTGAGAGTCTCTTAGCGCTGCGGATGAACTCGAGGTTCTTGTGGTCAGTTAGTACGATTATGGGGTTGGTGGCTCCCTCCAGCAGGTGTCTCCACTCGGAGAAGGCATCCTTGATCGCCAGTAGTTCTTTGTTCCCGATGTCATAGTTCTTCTCGGAGGGGGACATCTGGCAGGAGAAATATGCGCACGGGTGTAATAGCATCCTCTCCCCTGTCCGTTGTGACAAAACTGCCCCCACCGCATAGTCTGATGCATCCACTTCGACTGTAAATGGGAGCTCGGGGTTCGGGTGGATTAGGATTGGGGCAAAAGTGAAGAGGAGTTTCAACTTGGTGAAGGCCTCCTGGGCCTCGGGTGTCCAAGAGAAGGGGACTGCCTTCTTGGTGAGTTGGGTGATTGGTGCTATGACCTTGGAGAAGTTCCGGATAAACTTCCGATAGAAGTTGGCAAAGCCAATGAATCTTTGTATCTCCTTCTCGTTTTTCGGAACGGGCCAGTTCATCACAGCTTGGACCTTCCCCGGGTCCATACTTAGGCCCTCTGGGGAGATGATGTATCCGAGGAACTGAGTGGTGGTTTGCTCAAACTCGCATTTCTCTAGCTTGATATAGAGAGAGTTCTGTCTGAGTCTCTGCAGTACCCTGCGGACGTGTTCGCGGTGCTGCTCGAGGTCTTCAGAGAAGATCAAGATGTCGTCCAGGTAAACGACTACAAACAGATCCAGCATGTCCCTGAGGACGTCGTTTATGAAGTGCTGGAAGGTGGCGGGAGCATTGCAGAGTCCGAAAGGCATGACCAGGTACTCGAAATGACCATAACGTGTCCGGAAGGCGGTCTTCCATTCGTCCCCAGGGCGGATTCGGACGAGGTTGTAGGCCCCTCGAAGGTCGAGTTTGGTGAAGATCTTTGCTTTCCGGAGTCTCTCAAGGAGTTCGGAAATCAGTGGGAGCGGGTACAGGTTTTTTACGGTTATGTCATTAAGCTTTCTGTAGTCTATGCAGGGACGCAAGGAGGAGTCTTTTTTCTCTACGAAGAAAAAGGGGGCTCCCGCGGGGGAGGTGGAGGGCCGGATGAACCCCTTCCTCAGGTCCTCGTCCAGGTACTCTTTCAGAGCCTTGAGTTCAGGCTCTGAGAGGGAGTAGATACTGCCAAAGGGTATTTCGGCCCCGGGCAACAGTTCTATAGGGCAGTCGTAGGGTCGGTGTGGTGGCAGCTTGTCTGAGTTTTTCTTGTCGCAGACATCCTGGAACTCACGGTATTGAGGGGGTAGCAGATCCTTGACGGATAGTTTAGAGATGGTGGTGTCTTCGGGTGGAAGGACGGGTTTGTGGGAGCAATTGAGAGTGCAGAACTCGGATGGGAATCGTATGCAGCGGGTTTCCCAGTCCACCAAGGGGTTGTGGGTGGCCAACCATGGGATGCCCAAGATCACTGGGAACTTCGGGGAAGCGATCAGAGAGAAGTGGATCTTTTCACGGTGATCTGGTTCTATGAGGAGTTGTAGTTCGGTGGTCTCGTGAGTGGCCGGCCCCGAGGAGAGTGGGGATCCGTCGACGGTTTCCAGGTCAACGGGGGCTGCCTTGATTGTCCGTGGAATGTTCTTTTCGCGGGCGAAGGTTAGGTCCATGAAGTTGCCTCCCGCCCCAGAGTCTAACATCGCTGAACAGGGGAGTTGTCGCCCCTCAATGTCGATGAGGATGGGGATGATGAAGTGGGATCCATGAGCCGCCGTGTTGTTATTTTCAGGGGCTGCTGGCGGGGTTGGAGTTTGTGGTTGCTCCTTTAGCTCCGTGACGGCAATAGTCTTTCGGATCTTATGAGGACATTTGATGGCAAAATGACCCGGCTCCCCACAGTAGAGGCAGAGGTTTTCGGCCAGCCTTCTCTCCTTCTCAGCTGTGGCTAGAGACCTACGTAGAGCGTCGACCTGCATAAGTTCAGTTACTGACTGGGGGTCGCGCTGGGCGGTGGAAGAGAAGGAGTAAGTGGGTCTGTGGTCCGAGGACCAGAGTCTTTCTTTCTTCCTCTCGGAGAGTCTTTGATCTATCCGGATGCATAACTGAATGAAGTCATCCAGATCATCCGGGGCCTCAACTCTGGCGAGTTCGTCCTTTATTAATTCTGACAGGCCTCGCCGGAATTGGCTTCTCTGTGCCGCTGGGTTCCAGGTGGTGTCCGTGACCCAACGGCGAAACTCGGCGGTGTATTCGGCGACGGAGCGTCTCCCTTGCCGCAGACCATGTAGTCGCGCCTCGGCTGTCGCACAGCGGTTGGGGTCATCGAAGACTTGGCTCATGGCGGTGATGAAGTTGTTTAGGTTGTCCAGGAGCTGACTGTTAGTCTCCACGTATGGTGATGCCCATTCTAATGCTTCATCCGTCAGGAGATTGACCACGAATAGCACCTTCTTTTTCTCGGTGGTGAAGGGGGCCGGGTACATCTGAAAATAGATGCGGCATTGGTTTAGAAACCCCCGATACTGGCGTCTGTCGCCGCTGAATCTTGATGGGAGTGGCATGCGGGTGTCTGCGGGCGCGCCGCGGACGTCCAGGAGTTGCCTCTGTAGTTCAATAATCTCCCTCTGTTGGCTTTGGACTACGCCTTGGAGCTGGGCAAATTTCTCCTGATATGTAGTACCAAATTCTTGAAGTTCGGAGACCTGCTTACGCAGAGTGGCCATTGCGGACTCCATAGTTTTGGCTGATTATTCTGTAACAGTCCTACAGGCTCACCTGAGTCAGAGGACCGCTGGCTGGAGGTAGGAGTGGAGCCCAGTGGCAAGGACCGCAGGCAGGTAATAGGAGCAGGAAGTCTGGCAGAGGCGTAGTCAGTAGGCAGGCGGTGGGTCAGGGCAGACGGCAGTAAGCGTAGTCAGACAATCCGGATGGCAACGGTGGTAGCAGTTCAGTAAGTAGGGACAAGCAGAAGAGTAGTCGGTAGGCAATTCCTGGTCAGCAGTGGACTTTCAATAGTAACAAGAGCAGCAGATGAGGAGAAGCTTGATCAAGGCTCAGGAGCTCAATAATCAGCAAACTGGAGTGCAAGGGGCTGGACTTATATAGGGAAGTACCAGGTGTGGGGAATCAAGGGTAATGAGCAAGGCTTGGCAAGACTGAGGTTAACTAATAGGCTTCAGGGAGGAATGTCCAGAGAGGACGGTAGCCTAGTAAGCAGGGCTACCGCCTGGGATGTGGCTGGTCACGGGTTCGAATCCCGACAATACCACAGAGGAAGCCACTGCTCTCCAAAAAAAACATTGCTGCATGTTTACAGTTTGCACAAGAGCTCTTGGATGTTCCACAGCAGTACTGGCAAAATATTCTGTGGACAGATGAAACCAAAGTTGAGTTGTTTGGAAGAAACACACAACACCATGTGTGGAGAAAAAGAGGCACAGCACACCAACATCAAAACCTCATCCACAAGTATGGTGGTGGGGGCATCATGGTTTGGGGCTGCTTTGCTGCGTCAGGGCCTGGACGGATTTCTATCATCAAAAGAAAAATGAATTCCCAAGTTTATCAAGACATTTTGCAGGAGAACTTAAGGCCATCTGTCCACCAGCTGAAGCTCAACAGAAGATGGGTGTTGCAACAGGACAACGACCCAAAGCATAGAAGTAAATCAACAACAGAATGGCTTAAACATAAGAAAATACACCTTCTGGAGTGGCCCAGTCAGAGTCCTCACCTCAACCCGATTGAGATGCTGTGGCATGACCTCAAGAAAGCGATTCACACCAGACATCCCAAGCATATTGCTGAACTGAAGCAGTTCTGTAAAGTGGAATGGTCAAGAATTACTCCTGACCGTTGTGCACGTCTGATCTGCAACTACAGGAAACGTTTGGTTTAAGTTATTGCTGCCAAAGGAGGTTCAACCAGTTATTAAATTCAAGGGTTCACATACTTTTTCCACCTGCACTGTAAATGTTTACATGGTGTGTTCAATAAAAACATGGTAACATTTAATTCTTTGTGTGTTATTAGTTTAAGCAGACTGTGATTGTCTATTGTTGTGACTTAGATAAAGATCAGATCACATTTTATGACCAATTTGTGCAGAAATCCATATCATTCCAAAGGGTTCACATACTTTTTCTTGCAACTGTATATATATATTAGTGTTGATCCAGCACCGTAGTGCTCGGGTGCTCGGGCCGAACACATTGGGATGTTCGGGTGCTCGACCGAGCGGACACCATCTATGGAAAAACTGCGCAGCAGCATATTACACAGTATTTTGCGCAGGATGCACTAAAAATATATATTGCTGATGTGACACACAATAGTCCTTAAAAGGACTTTTGGCTCTTTGAAGAGTTTTTTGTATAAAAATCTTCCTATTACACTCCCTACACTGTCTGTCCCTTCCTTTGCACAGCTCTCTAACACTGATCAATTTAGCGCAGGTTGCACTACAAACATATATTGCTGCTGTCACACACAATAGTCCTTACAAGGACTTTTGGGTCTCTGAAATGTTTTTGTACAGAAATAATATTCAATTACACTCCCTACACTTTCTGTCCCTTTCTATGCTCAGCTCTCCCTGACTTTGAATGAAACGAACACGCGTCATCGGATGCTATATAGCACCCGATGACGCTTTCGGCCAGCCAATCACAGAAATGGCATTACAGTGAGGGCAGTACCACCATGTACTGAGCATAGCGATGCTCGAATCGAACTGGTATTTGGCCGAGCATGCTCGCTCAACAATAATACATATTTTATACAGTGGCCAACCTCTTTAATATTCTTAGTGCCCTTTAATGCTACAGGGCTACATGGAAAATGACTAGGTCGTTCATCTTCAGTTGCATAATTTCTTTTAAAATAGATAAACAGTAATAAATCTGGACAAGAGATGCTAAGACTGAGATCAGTGGATTGAAATGCATGGGTAATGGAAATGGATTTATATATCATTTTTATGCATTTTGTTTGCTCCTAGTAGAATGCTGGAGTTCAAAGTGTTACTGGACTTCCCATGATCTCACTGCGCCTCCATGTGAAAAATAATTGAGATGATATTTTGCATTCCTCTTTTAAATATGGATATTCTGGCAACAAATTATTTAAACTGACCAATCCAGCCTTCCTCAAAGTGTACAGTAAAAAATAAAATTTCCTGCACAGTCAATGTATCAATTATTGTCAGTTTTCCCGAATACCTCATTTCTGGTAATTTCATCTTAGTGAGTTCAGAGAACTATCATGGCTCTGAATTTGAAAGAAAAGCATCAGGTAATTTTTCACAAACGAGTACAAAACAATTTTAATGAATGCATGGATAAATGGATGTATACGGATGAATTGTGTTTATATATTGGGGCAGACATACTAAACCATTAGATGATGTAAACTTAGATGAGAGGGGTAATGTGTGAAAGGCTTTGCACCAGAAAAGTGGGTGTTTTTAGCAGTTTTATTGTTGGAGGAGGTTTTGTGACAAAGTTTGATAAAACATTTGCAAAATTGTATGTGTTTTGTGTCATGACCGACATTGTGTATTTACCAAGAAGCAGACAGATATTTTGTGGGTGAAGCTACATTTTTATAGACAGATATATCAATTGCACTTTTTTTTAAAAGCATCAATACTTAGTTGCAAGTGTACTCCGGTTCCCCTAGCACAAACTGACAGCACCTTTATAATAAATAGCATTAGACTTTAGACCGATAGATCAGTAGGTAATTCATGTGCCCACTTTAACAAATGCGATTCCTGGTAAATTTGATGCACAAAAAAAAAAAAAGGCAGACACTCCAAAAAAGTGACTTCATATATTACCCCCATAATAGATTACCCCCAGGCAGTCTAGACCTGCACCAGATTATCACAATGGCTCAGGCTGTAGTGCAGAATTACACACTTTTGTCTACCTGTATACCAACTATTATTTGACCCATTTTGAGTGTCATGAAAAGGTAGGGATAAGTGCAGTCCTAAACTCCACCCACTCCCCTATCCCTACCTACTTGCACGGTCCGTCCTATCCGACGGGGTACAACTGGACGTCAGTCCCTAGCTTGCGTACGTGCAGGGGCCTAATGGGAGGAAATAACAAGGGGAGAAAACAAAAGACAAGGACAGAAAACACAGAATCAACAGGCTTCCTAGGCTGGGTAAAACCCCAACTGAAACCAATGGAAGCCAAGATCAAGACCCAGGAGGTAACAAGGGCACAAAGCGGTAGTCAAATACAAGCCGAGGTCAAACAAAAGTAGTCACACATGCAGTGAACGCTAGTGAGGTAACAAGACCAATCACAGACAACCTCTGGCCAGCAGGTTACCTGTTTAAATAGGTCTAATTGATGGGTCACGCGACGTGGCCAGTGTCACGTGACCCATGTCCAGCACATCAATACACCTGAGCGCCGACTCATTGACATCGGCGCTCAATTTCCCCCCTGCTCGTTGTCTAGGGGACGAAGGATGCCGGCCACGCTGAAGAGTCGTGTGTGGCCGGGTCCTCTCCGCCCCCTTGTTACCATGAAGGTGTCCTCGCTGCTCCTCATGAATGGGATGCCGGCGGTGCTGCAGGGAGAGAGCGCACCCATTACAGTCAGAATTTTAAGCCAGAATTGTAGCGCAAATTGCTGCACCTTGGGTTAAGCCCCTTCAAGGGAAGCTATGCCCCTCTCCCATTAAGCCGCACAGAAACTTTCTCTAAACCTGAATTTTTTAGCCTATGCAATTTACGTCAAAATCTAGGTGCACTGAGATTAGTAAATGTCTCCCTGTTTCATACATTACGTTTCAATGTTGTAAAAATGTAAAAAGAGACAGTAAAATAAATAATCATACATTTGGAAAAGCAAATATGAATTAATGTTGTTTTATATGATAATGATATTTTATGTGCTCATTAAAACTGAAGCAACACAACTAGGGGTTAATCAGTACCAAGTTTAAACATCGACACTATTTCCCATTAAAATCATTAAATGGTGTCTGACATAAACAGTGTCTCAAATATCAAAGGAATATACACTAAGTAAACAGGGATGAAATAGACTACTCACACATCAGATACATTTAGCTAATGCTATGAAAATTATGTCTACATTTTGTATACACTGATAAGTAATTTTAAATGAGACTATTATCATCTTTTCTAAGCATTAGCACTTTACTAGTATATCTTAACTCCACTCTTCCCCGCAGCAACTAGCGCTCCAGAAGTCCACATGCTTTTATAGTTTAACAAAGGCTATTGTGTCGGGAACTAGAGCTCAAATTGAATGTCCACTATTGAACAGATTTACATTTTTGTTACATTTAAATATCTAATACGTTTAAAAACATTATTTGTTTACTAATATCGTAACGGGGTGTTCCAATCTCAAATATTTACTGCATATCCACAGTGTATGCCATAAACATCTAATAGATAATAGTTCCACCTCTAAAACCCCACCAATCTCCACAACTCCCACCTGACCACATCTCACCTAGAAATAGCAATCCAGATGGTCTAAATTGCCCAAACAACACACCACTGTTTCCCTGTTTCCTTAACTCCCATTAAAGAGGTTGGCCTATCTCATACTTTGGTGGCATATCGCTAAAATATGCCACCAAGGTCAGATAACTTTAGGTCCCCCCACATCTATCTCTCGAATGGAGCCACCAAACCAAAGGAGAGAACATCACACATGCTCGGCATACTCTTCATTCAACACTGTGAAAGTTCTGGAAATAGCTTAGTCAGTGCTCAGTTATTTTCGGCACTCCCATAGAAGTACACCCCCTTCACTTTGTTGGCCCCGTTCTAGAGATAGGTGCAGGTCCCTGAGTGGAACTAACTACTATCTGACATATCCTAGCAATACACCACCAAGGTGAGAGATGCGCCAACTCTATTAATTTCTATGAGAGCTTTGAAAACGAGATTGCACAGACCATTTGGCTGTTAACCATAGTCCCTAACATTTATGACCATCAGATCTAGGAAGGAAGAAGTCATTGTAAGTTGGCTTCTTCTGAGATGAAATACCCGTATAATATATCTTTAGAGCAGTCAGACCTTGTTTTTCTTATACAGACCTACGAATCACCTGCAGAATTATAGGAGAAAATTTACTAATGCGATTGTGTCTAGACTTCATCATAAAATATGCAAAAATGTAGTACATACCGTAGCATCACTTTTTATACTTACTTATAAAGTAAAAGAATAACCCAGTGCACCTAGCTGGTCTGTTTCAGGTTTCCAGATTGTCAAGGGGCATTACTTTGCAGAAAGGGGAGTGGCTTGCAGAGTCACAATGTGCATTTTTCTTGTTGGCATGTTTGTAGTTGTCAGAGTGGGGAGTGGGGAAAACCCCCCACCGTACAATATCAGGTATAAAGGAGAAGCAGCTAGGCCAGGACGCCGGAATCAGGGAGCAGGTCACCTCCTAAAGCGTCCCTAATCCTCACCTTAACTCCTCACCGTATGAGCGGACCTGGATGGTAGAACGACTCATACCCTGGATACCTTTGGCCCTGAGTCGCCCTTATAATCCCTCACATAGGAGGGGAGAGACGACCTGTTCTTCCCAGATACGGATGAACAGGAATCTCAAATGGCCTAGCAGCAGGGAAAGGAAAAGACCATATGCAACAACAGAGTCGGCAGGTAAGAACACCAGAAACACACTTACCTGCTGCAGACCATGACTGGAACCCGTGCATAAGTACAGGTGCCCACACACCAAATAGAACACCGTACAAACAACACCACACACAGATATCCAGCACTCCTGATACTGCCTAAGGCCTCTTTCACACTTGCGTTGTCCGGATCCGGCGTGTACTCCACTTGCCGGAATTACACGCCGGATCCGGAAAAACGCAAGTGTACTGAAAGCATTTGAAGACGGAACCGTCTTCCAAATGCTTTCAGTGTTACTATGGCACCCAGGACGCTATTAAAGTCCTGGTTGCCATAGTAGGAGCAGGGAGCGGGGGAGCAGTATACTTACAGTCCGTGCGGCTCCCGGGGCGCTCCAGAGTGACGTCAGAGCGCCCCATGCGCATGGATGACGTGATCCATGTGATCACATAATCCATGCGCTTGGGGCGCCCTGACGTCACTCTGAAGCGCCCCGGGAGCCGCACAGACGGTAAGTATACTGCTCCCCTGCTCCCCACTACACTTTACCATGGCTGCCAGGACTTTAGCGTCCCGGCAGCCATGGTAACCACTCTGAAAAAGCTAAATGTCGGCTCCGGCAATGCGCCGAAACGACGTTTAGCTTAAGGCCGGATCCGGATCAATGCCTTTCAATGGGCATTAATTCCGGATCCGGCCTTGCGGCAAGTGTTCCGGATTTTTGGCCGGAGCAAAAAGCGCAGCATGCTGCGGTATTTTCTCCGGCCAAAAAACGTTCCGTTCCGGAACTGAACACATCCTGATGCATCCTGATGCATCCTGAACGGATTTCTCTCCATTTAGAATGCATTAGGATAATCCTGATCAGGATTCTTCCGGCATAGAGCCCCGACGACGGAACTCTATGCCGGAAGACAAGAACGCAAGTGTGAACGAGCGGTAAGCCCGAAACAGCAAGGTACACTGCAGCCCCAGGCAGCACTGCATACAGACTTACGGTTCACCCCTCCGGGAAACAAGGCCCCTTCCGGAGGTACAACACACACAGGGAAACGTCTTGCACACATGCAGGGACAAACACCAACAACATCCCAGACATGTAACAGCAAACAAGATGTACAACAAACCCTGAACATAAACCCACACCAAACATACAACAAGTGAGGTTGGGTACACTGAGGATACAAGGGAGACAAAATAGTGACATCGCAGATGACATCGATGTCCTACAAGGTAGCCCTCAAGGACTGGGCAGATAGAACACCCTGGACTGGAGCAGAGCTCCAGCACCAACGACAGCTGAAGTACAACAGACTCCAGCCAGGAAGCCACAGGAGATAGAGGCCAAGTGACCACACCCAGTCAGGGAGTTAACCCCTACAGCACCAGATTGAGGGAGGCTACAACTTAAAGGGGAAGTGCACACACAAGCATAAAAAACAACCCGTTTCCGCAGGCAACAGCATGCGTGGCAACCATGTCATGGCGCACACAACAAAGGCCGTGACACTGCCCCTGCATGCTGTAACCACAACAAGTTTCCTAGGGCAACTGCAAGCATGGCAAAAGTGTCACGGAGCACACAGCAAAGGCCGTGACAGTAGTGTTTTTAGGGTCAGAGGCTTTTTTTTATCAAAAGGCAGCATTCACTGGGTATGACATTTTTTTTTCAATAGGCTTTTATTTAGGACTTCAGAAATTCCAGATAAAAACCCATATATAGTGCTAAGTGTCTATCAAAAATGTTTGGGGAAAAAACACTATTAAAATCAGAAAAAGGGAGTCATAGCAAAACTTTAACTTAACATTAAAAGGGGTTTCCAGTATTTTGATATCGATGGCCTGTCCTCAGGATAGGTCATCAATATCAGATCTGCACCTCTGCATTTCATCTTTTACCTTGTAAGTCGAGATCTGGAGTTTGGTGCTGTAACTGCACGGCTCTGTGTATTATATAGTGGATGGAGCAGTTACTGCTTCCATCGAAGGAAATGAAAACAGAACTGCAGTAATCAGCTTCATCCACAACATAGTGAATGGAGCTGTGTAGTTCCAGCATTCACTTCCAGCAGCAGAGCTACAACAAAACAGTTGATCGGCAGGTGTGTCGGACCCCCACCGATAAGTGGTAAGTACTGGTGCTTTGCAGAGAATGAAGGGGATTCAAATCTGACCAAGGACAACATCTGCATGTGCAGCAAGCGGCCATGGGAGCCAGTGTAGAGGCTGGGAGTGATAGCGGTCCTGATGTAGTGTTGTAGCGTCATGGTGTCCAAACTCAGGCCGTCGCTCCCTGTGATCCGTTGCAGTGAGAGTTATAGCACAGAAGAATGAAGTCCATTTTATTAAGTGCAACATAGAACTTGAAAATACATACAGTAGCAGTATGCTTTAGTGTAATTTTTCACTGGAACCAGCTGAGAAGATATGATGGCAGATTGGATGACTGCAGTGCTACACTTCTATGTTGCTGGCCTAGTGGTTGTTTGGTGATGGGTGTATTTAGCCATAATCCCTTGCCTCACAGCAATGTCTGTAAGGGCATTTGTGCAGTTCACTTTGCTGTTTAGGATCTCAAGGCTTCACTTGAGTCCATCTTTCAGTTCTTTAAAGTTGGTGCTGTACGAGCTACTTCCCAACTCTATGGCAGCATACATTTGGATCATAAACTTCCCTCAGAGGGGAAACCATACAGTTCTCTGAAGCTGGTGGTCTATGAACTGCTTCCTCTCTCCCCCACTATCTGGACAGGACCTCTCTCGTCCCCGCCTAACTCTGACCATAGATGTACACTAGACTTCTCCTGCCTCCTGGAATGAAGTTAGACCAGACCACTCTACCAGGAGTTATGGAACAGGCTGGATAAACCCTGTTACAGGCAGCCACTGGCAGCCAATACCTCCCCGTGATAGATAAAATGACATAGTACATGTGACATATATAACATTACATAGAATTGCATATAAAACATATAAGAATGCAGCCGTTAAAGAACAAAATAGTAATATCCCCAGGTCTGGGGTATTACACATGGAATGTGCCTGTATTTTCACTAGTTTCCTCCCACTATCCAAAGGCCTACCGCTAGGGAATCTAGAATGTGAGCTTTACAGGGGGCACTGCTGAATATATTGGCAGTATATAAGCAAGTAAAAAATATTGATGGCCTATTCTGAAGATATCAAATCAATATCTAAATCCTGGACAGCTCCTTTAATTTTTGCTACAAAATAACAAGAAATGCAAAATACATAATACAAACAAAATACACGATCATCATCTGAATGGTACTTTAGTTATCCAAAAATGTAGCTGCTTGTGTTATACCTCTCAAACTTATACTACAGCAGATCAAATCCAGAAAGTGTTAACTCTCTAAAAGAGTAATCTGACATTCTATGATTATCCTGTAAAAATTGCCCACTTATCTTTTACTTAAACTTTTTATACATTTCCGTTTAGACTTTTCAGCTTCTCTCTCACACTTTTTCTGAACATAGGACGGCACCAGTCTTTGCCTCTTAATTCCTCCCTGGCAAAACAATCCACAACTTGAAAATCTCTTAATAACCGCTAAACCGGAATATCGAAAGACGTCAGATTCCAGCATTAGCTAAAGGCCGCTTGATGAAAAAATTACGCAAAAGTCATGGTTATTGCAGTTTGCTTTACTGTTCCTTAAGCAGTATGGATGTGGTTTCTCATGTGATCAATCATTTAAAACAATTTAGGTAATATCATTTTGGCGTGCTTTTCCTGTTTTTTTTATATATTTATACCATTTGCTTAGCTTGTGGAATGCGCCACCCTTTTTTTTCTATTTGGCCAATGCACTTTGTAATATCTATTATGGCATGGTCAAAGTATAATTTATTGTCAAATAGAAAAATAGGTCAACGGTAATGTCACTTGATGATCAACCCCCCCCAAGTTTAATAAAACATCTCTCCAGCATGTACTCTAACTCAGCAGTTGATATTTTATTAGGCCTACCTGGCTAGAGCAGTGGTGTAATTACTAAGCTGTCAGAATGATAAGTGGGATTAATGGCAGTGCGATGCTCTTTAGTCTGTGCAGAGCTTGGAGAATTGCAAGATGGTATTATTCTAAGGAGCCTTCTGTAGCGGCATATTCACGGTAATAGGAAATATAAATAAATAAATTTGCGAAACTCTACATTTTGGTTCTGCGCCCCCCCTCCCCCCCAACCCGGCTTCATTTGCATGTGACATTCGCAGCAGCTGTTTATATGCAAACTGCAGCAGCTCAATAATTAAAAGAGAAATGATTTGGTGAGAATGTTCTTCGCCATAACTAGTAATCTTTCGCAATGGCTTTTCTGCTGCCAAGCAGCATCTTTTTATTCCGTCGTGTTTCGTTACCTAGTTTTATCGTGAAGGAAAGAAAAATCTCTAGTTTAATTATAGCTTGTTGTCCTTTCAGCGTCTGCTTGCTTCATGCTACATGCTTATTAGGCTGTAATGCATAAAAAAAAAAAAAATGATGAATAAAATGTTTTAACATGACTTATTGAATGGAAATTATCATGGTAGATTAATCTGATTGAATTCATGCTGCAGGAGTTATAATTGCTAGGTTTGGAGGTAAGGGCTGAATACGTTTGATGTAAAGTTAGGGGCACATTTAGAAAAGGGCCATTATTGTGATTATTTGTACGGGTCCATAATGGTACATATGGCAGCGGCAGTAGTGTTGTACAAAATACAGTACGCACCTTATGTCGTATGAGCGGCAAGATGCAGATTCATTTAAAGGGATTCTGTCATCAGATTTTACCCCTATAACCTAAAGATATCCTCATGTCCGGACTAATAAGAAGAATCCTAAGCTGGCCTTATTAAACCTCACTGTGGCTCTATTTGTCCAAAAAACTGGTTTTTATAACCTGCCAATCACTTACTTAAGGTGCCCAAGGGGAGGTCCGTTAATACAGGGTGCCCGGCCGCACCCCTCGCCGTCCGGTGCCCGGCGCCGCCTTCCGTCTTCATCGCCGCCTTCCCTGTCTTCAGCGCCGCCTTCTACAGCTCAGCGCCGCCTCTGCGATCTTCCCGTCCCTCTGCCAGATACCGCGCCTGCGCACTAAGCTCAGCCAATCTGCAGGTCATATTAGGGTTCAGCGAAGTGCGCATCAGGCCGGCGCATGCGCACTTCGATCAATGAAGCCGCTGCCAGGAGTCCGCACGGGCGCATCAGGCAGAGCCTAGTGCGCAGGCGCGGGATCTGGCAAAGGGACGGGAGGATTGCAGTGGCGGCGCTGAGCTGTAGAAGGCGGCGCTGAAGACAGGGAAGGCGGCGATGAAGACGGAAGGCGGCGCTGGGCACCGGACGGCGAGGGGTGCGGCCGGGCACCCTGTATTAACGGACCTCCCCTTGGGCACCTTAATCAAGTGATTGGCAGGTTATAAAAAACAGTTTTTTTGAAAAATAGAGCTACAGTGAGGTTTAATAAGGCCAGCTTAGGATTCTTCTTATTAGTTCGGACTTGAGGATATATTTAGGTTATAGGGGTAAAATCTGATGACAGAATCCCTTTAAGGCCTCATGTACATGGCCATTGTAGGCTAATTGCAGATCCACAAAATACAGATGCGGTGCGCGTACCATCTGCATTTTCTTTGCAGACCCACTGATTTTGGGTCCGTGTTTACGCACTTTGGTATAGCTGTGAGTGGCCCACAATGAAAGAGTGTGGGGAAATATCCTTATAAAATATAACCTTTATATGATATACATTAAAATATACACCTGAAGATGCATCACAATACAAAACATATAGTCAAGGGGTTCTGGGTGGATACCCCACTGCTGGTAGAGAAAAAAGACAAAACTTAGCACTGATACGCATAGGTGAATGCTAACAGTATAACCCAACCAACACAAGTATAACATGTATTGGGGTTCCAGGACGGATACCCCACTTCTGGCACTTTGGTATAGGACATAATGTATCTTTTTGAGGAATGGACATGCAGATGTGGAAAGCACATGGATGATTCGTGGAGGACTCATATTAAAGGGAACCTGTCAGCGGCTTTATGCTACCTAATCCACAGGCAGTATAAAATGTTAACAAACTTCCTCATCACAAAAACTGTTTTACTATGCACAGGCACCACTCTGTTAATCTTCTCTGCCAGTGTTGCCTGACTGATCTTCCCATCCAGGCCGCAGCCTGCTTCTTGATGGTAAGGCCCCTCTCCGCTGTCTGTAGGGTGTGCACGCTCCCCCCGGCTCTTAAAGGGCTAATGCATGCACCCTAATTCACAGCAGCCAATGGCTGGCCAGTTTTGGGTACTTAAGGGTTCATTGTGGAGACATGAGGGTCAGCGGGTGTTCTTGTCAGCTGGCCTGGCTATCTTTATAAAGACCGCAAAAGGCTAGGGCTCATTGCATCGAATGCCGGTACTCCTTTCCTGTGGGTGGAACACTACTCAGACAACACAGGGTGAGTGTACAATGCTCCGGGAAGACTTTATTGGATAACCAACAGTCAGCAGCATATAGTACAGCCCCAACAAAGACACAGGATGGCACAGGTGACAGCAATTCACCTTTCTGCTGACTTGGCAGGGATTGAACCTCCGCGACTTTGGGAGGACCCAGGACCAATTACCTTAGCTAGTAGCACATCGCTTTAGGTGGGCACCCACTGAGAAGGAGGTAGTGGCAAGCTTAGGGAGCCGGCCATGCACATCGAGGCATGTGGCCAGGTGACTCGATCGGGTCCACCTGGACTCTCCAACCAAACCTGTAGGCTCGAGGTTGGGAAGAAGAGCAGTTCTGAAGTCCACCAGCTAGAACCGTAGTCCCTAGACTGACGTCTTGTAGAATAGCCGTTGACGACAGGGGCAGCCACCCTTTTATTTTCTTCAGTGTCCATTTCAGTGCATTGGCCCCCCACAAGATTGGTGGGAGATAATCATGGCTGTTCCAACATTAGTTGTCAGTTCAATCTGACTATATAATGCCATTCTGATGACACAGCTTTTCCACTTCAGCTAGACAGGCTGAACAGCTCCAAATACACAGCAGGTGGGCTAATGCAATCCATAGGTGATGTAATAGCAGGTCCTTTCCCATACATCTGCTGGCTTGTTAGTTAGACCAAAAGGCACCACATTGTTAATTAAAGTGGCTGTGAAAGGCTACAGGAAAGACACATTAAACAATAGCTCATGTCCCTGATTGCCTCCCCAAAACGATGGACAATGAAAACTGTACACCTGGCCCAAATTAAAAACAATCCACCCCACAAGTGGCCAGATATTGTCATCAGTGCCAACATTGTTGTCACATTAATTTCCCATGGGAATGTGCCCGAGAAATAGGTTCATAGTTTACTAGTTACAGCAAAGGTGTGTTGTAGTTGTCTGCCCCTGTACCAACTTCTGCCCATTTCCTGGATACTGACCGATTGCTACCTGACCTGACCAGTGCCTGATCTCCGTTTAAATCCTTCACTGCCTGCCGTGACTGTGGACTGTTTATTGGATGCCTATACAGGGGTTGAACAGTGAAAACCAGGGGTCTGCCAGGATAATGCCCTTAGGAGTAGTGCAAAGTCAAATCTGTTATTTGACACAGTGGTTCCACACCCACTGCCAGAACACAAAAGATTCAGACAAGGGGAAAATTGTCCACTAGGTGTCTCCCCTCCAGGTTCTCACCACCAGGCTCTACTACCTCTGAATTTGCATGATTCAGGGAGCCTTAATAGCTTTCCTTTTGACAATTTGTCCTGATTGGCTGAAAAATACAGAAGAGGAGAACAGAAATGTAGGTTACTATACAACCTCTCCTTGGACCCACATTTGACTTTTGATTATTTGAAATGATCTTTCTGGCCTTTCCTCAATTCACCTCAATTGTCTAATATTTTTAGAAGGAAACATATTAATATGAATTTCTCTGTTTTAGGCCTGTAAAATAAAGGGAAGAAAACAGTCACATGGTTTCTGTTAATAATAGAGACATGATCTGGACAAATACTGACAGATTTTATTGACTGTTTATCAGGTTTCCGCAGGGTTTATGTAGAATTTTTTTTTTTTAAATTGCAAGGAGAGTGCTGCAGACTGCACTATACTTACTACAAACCGTTAAAAAAAGCATAAAAACAAAACAAATGCAAATTGGGCCTTATTTGTTTCTATTGTTAATTCTCGTTGCATTCTTTCTAGTTTTTTTTTTTTTGTAAGATTAGACCACGGACAGAAATAAGCAAAGCAGGGTTAATAAACTGTGCAATTAATATGATTGCTGCAAACTGTAGAAACTGCAGAACAGTCTTCAATTGAACATGAGTCATTTTCTCTGTCTGTTCACTTCAAAGCCAACATTCAACTCATTTGGATTGAGTTTGTAGAAGTGTTTCATGTCTGAAGTGCTGTAAATATAAATTTATCTTCAGTGACAATTAGCACGTCTCTTTGTAACTGTAAAATGTAATTGATTTTGGAGCACTTAAGGCAAATAATATCGCCACATACACCTAATGTCTGCTTAAAACTGCACAAAGTATTAAATATACTATACGGTAGGCTAGCAAATATTCTGTTTAGAATGTAGAAGAAGTAATGAAAAAGGTCACTGGACCCCTCCTTTAATCTGGACATTTGAAATAGAAAATATCCAACAAAATGTCAGTAGAACCTTTTAAAGAGAACCCATCACTGTGACTGCTAAAATAGTGCCATCGCTATGTTTTCCTAATAGAGTTATACTAGTGAATGTATGTATTACAATTGTCTTCTAATGTTAAACTTAATTAAGGATTGTCCTGCTTGAACCACTAGCAATCATGTTATCATGTACTTACCTCTACACACTCCTTCACTGTACGTGGCTTCTTATCTTCAGTGCTGCCTGGGTTGCAGGGCAGCCTGGTACAAAAGTGTGCTGAAAAGTCATTGTCACTTCCAGTTCAAGTGGGGCCATTGACATCCAGTCCGACGTCCCATGCTTGCTTATGGTGAGGTATTTAAACAGGTACGCTGCTGGCCACAGTGTTCTATGATTTGGTCTTATGCGCCATACTAGGCTCTTATTGTTGTTCTGGACTTCTGATACCCTGATTCTTGGCTTTGTGGTGACTCTTTTTTTCTGCCTGCCATTTTTTGACTTTGATGTGACTCATATTTGACTCCTGGCCTTGTATCACGACTACGTCCCTTGTCTCTTGTTTTCGTTTTTAATTAACTCTTTGTGTTTGACCTCCGCTTGTGTGACTTGTGCACTTTGTTATTTATTTTGCTGGATTCTGTCAGTTCAGTTTCTGCCCCTTAGGTCCTCTGGAATTTGTGAGGAAGGGACCGCCGTCCAGTTGGGGCCACAGTTTAGGGTGGATCGTCCAAGTAGGAAAAGACAGTGGTACGAGATTAGTACAGCATTGCACTTCCCTCTCTTGGACAAGTGTTTAGCTTTCCTACAGCACTACTGAAGGGCAAATAAACCAATACCTATTTCTAATTGAAACTGATGGGATTTCCATGTAATCCATGGATGTGTTCTAAACCCCACAATAATTTTTGTCACAGTGTAGTTCACTGTGTCACGGGTTACCATATGTACTCGCTTTAGCAGCTCTCTGGCGTACTGGCTGCAGTGAATTCCATGTAGGTTGGTTGCTATGATCAACATGTAGTTGTGGCTTCCCGTGTGTGAACTGTGGCTTTTATTGGCCTCCCTGCACTTTCACTGTTCAGTTCCCTATTATCACAGTTTATGGCTGTGTAGGCTGGCTGCCCTTTCACTCGTACTGGCTATGGTGGATTCCGTGTATACCAGTTGTTTGTTTGGGCATGCTGGCTGCAATATATGTGACCTGTGTGTGAACTATTCCCTGCTGTGGTTCTTGTTACTCCTAGTTTGTGTGCGGTCAATGTTCCCTGTTTTGTCTGGGTGTGTCTGCTAGGTGGTCAGATGACCTTGTTAACCTGCTATATTAACCTGTGTGCTGTCGGTTGGAGGTCAGTCTGTCTCCAGCTTTGCTGGGTGCTGGATCTATGCACCTGACCTATGGATATTCCATCTGCCTTGTCTGTGTGGTCACCTAGTGAGACATCAATGTCACCTTGTCCAGTTCTGCGGCCTGTCTTTGCAGCTCTACCTGTGGCTGCCATGCATCCGTTATGCATGGGGTCCAGGCATCTGCTTGTTTGACTGTATGTGCAGCTTTGTCTGTGACCGCCATGTGTCATTCCATATGGGGTCTAGTGTTGATCGTGAATATTCTTATCGCAAATCTTTATCGGCACTTCGAGAAATCGCAAAGATGTAGACTATAGTGCTATATATTCATAATTGCAAATATTCTAGATTTTTTTCATCAGTAACCTCCCTTCTTGCTTGTGGGCCAATGAGAAGGCTGCAATGCTTTTGTCAGAGCTTAGCAACATCCCTAGCAACCAATAGGAAAGTTGCCTACCCCTTACTATATAAGAACCTTCCCAGCAGCCATTTTCTGAAGTTTTTTGGCAGTTCTGAGAGATAGAGAGCAGTGTCATTACTGTGCTCTGTGCTTTCATCTGGATCCTATTCCTTTTCCAATCGGTGTACCACCGATGAGGTGAGGAGATTGCCTCAGGCAGCACCAGGTATGGGCAAGAGGGGGGCAGAGAAAGGGGAATTATCTGTTTCTTCAGTATAGTATTGGGAAGCACAGTGGGCACAGTATGTGGCGCTGTATTACCCTGTATGTTCTGTAGCTCTGTATGTAATGTTTTCCAAGTATGCCTTTAACAGTAGGGCTGGAGGCAAGGGGTTAGGTTAAGAAATTGGCATTTGGCGTTGGGGCTCACCTGTGACTTCCATGTGTCGTTCCGCACAGGATCCATGCATCTGCTCATCTGCCTGTTTATGCAGCTCTGTCTGTGATAGAAGGATCTTCTATCTTCATTCAGCAGGACCTGCGCTGACGTCACCGCGCTCACCACGTGGTGAGCACGATTACATCTTCAAAGGTCCTTTTGCAGGTCCTCAAGGAAGAACAAAGAAGACGATGCCAGCTGCGCAATTAAGTGGATGAGATGAGTTAATTTTTTTTTTCTTACCCCTCAAGCAACATTTTACTAAGCATTCTGTATTCAGAACCATGTTATAAGGGAAAACAATATAGTAAATGGACTTTAATCAATTTACTAACATCATCTCCTAGCAACCATGCGTGAAATGCGCATTGCATCCGCACTTGCTTACAGATGCTACACGATTTTCACGCAGCCCCATTCATTACTATGGGGCCTGTGTTGCGTGAAAAACGCAGACTATAGCACATGCTGCGATTTTCACCTAACGCACAAGTGATGCGTGAAAATCACCGCTCATCTGCACAGCCCCATTGAAGTGAATGGGTCCGGATACATTGCGGGTGCAATGCGTTCACCTCACCCATTGCACCCGCGCGGAATTCTCGCCCGTGTGAAAGGGGCTTTAGAAATGAATGGAGAAACTGACTCATAACTACAACCACCAGTAAAAAAATAAAAATAAATCACTACAAGTTCCATCATGCACTTTTCTAATGGAACAGAGAATAAATATTTTTGTCGAAGTGCTTCTTTAGTATATATTTAGTATATATTAGTATTTAGTATATATTTAGTATATATTAGTATTTAGTATATATTTAGTATATATTAGTATTTAGTATATATTTAGTAAATATTTGGTATATATTTTTATGGGAGTGGTATTAGTTATCTTGTGCACCCCAATAAACACCATTCTTCTGATTATTTTCACAGGACAGGAATGCTAGGAATGAAATTGTTTCTATAGTCTGCCATGAGAAAAGGTCCAAAGTGCTTTATAATTGTCAGTAGCAAAATTACTCACTAAGCAAATGAAATCTATTTAAATGCAACCGTGTCAGATTGCATGAGCAGCTCTTGGGTGATTGTGCTTCCAGCTGCAATCACTAATGTATTGTCTGATCACAACTACTGTATGAATAAAGAATTGACCAAGACACTTCAGAGAATGAGATTTATTTAGACGCAACAACGTCTGACTATGAGATATTCAGTATCCAAGAGATTGTTATGTTAAGCTATTTAACTTTGCAGCCATTATAATGAGTATCTTTATTTTTATGAAAAGTAGAATTATCCAGCACTATGAGCAATAAAACATAATTCATCATCAATACTTTCTCGCCTTCAGAGCTTTAAATTGAATTTAGGTGCTTGGTGTAGTGTAAAGTGAATTGACCATGGTCTCCAGAATAGCACAGTAGGATTTCAACCAAGTTCCAAGGCATCTTACTATTAATCTCTTCAGAGCGAGATTGGCAGAGAAAAATAAAAATTGATCCAGAACATTAATATTGAGTACATCAGAGTCTCATGAGATTCCTATTAGTTTCAAAATAAATGTTCTTCTTATGTTCTTTGGCGCTGTCTCCATGAACTAACATGCTCTCCTTCAATAGAGCAGATCCCTATAGATGTGTACATCATAGCATCATTTTTTATCTTTTTCTGAAGTCTGAAAATACTAAGGGGTCATGTTATCCTCCTTCACCTTTCTTGTCTTCTGATCTGAAAAATGTCTGATGCCATTTTGAGAAATTTGCTTGAATCAAATCAACAAAAATTTGAATTCAGATTTGAACCATTTTTTCCCCTGAAAAATTCTGGTCAAATTTGATTTGTTTAGAATCGATTTGCTGATCTCTAAGTGACAACACACAAAGTCCCTTTGGCTCTATTTAACTGTAGGGTGCATATGTGCCTCTAGCCTTTTAACATTTTTGGTTACTCTTATTAAGAATGAGGGCCATTTAACTTTTTCATTATAAAAAGATCTATATAAGAATTTACAGATTTGTAAAAGCTCTGCTCAGAATTATTTGTAGTGTTGCTCAAGCCAAAAAATATTTCTTGCTCACTTGTCTTTCTCACCCTGTTCATTGTTTCAAGGCTCCAGTATTACAGTCCCACCACTATCCCTATTGCCTTCTTCCTGCTGGAAATGCCTCTCACTGTCAGTAGCATCCAAGCATGCATACTCTAATCTTCCCCAGTCTGTGGCTGGTTACCCTGGGTAATCTTCCAGAGCAATAACTTCTAGTTTGCTAGTTTACCTCATGAGTGTGCTGTTTGTTTGCCTGTTCCATGTACCGACTTCTGCCTGACTTCTGGATCTGACCCTTTGCTACCTCACCTGACCCCATACTAGCCCTGAACTGCTCACCTTGACATCGTATCTGTCTATTGGACTGTAAGTAGTCTGCCTGCACTGATCTCGACCCATTCTTGACTACGGTTTTTCTTGATCCCTTGGTGTCCTGCACCGGTGTCTCTTGACCCTCATGGATCAACAGTCACTTGAGCAGAAATTGTTAGTAGGGGTATTAGCTTGTGGGTTCTCATGCAGCACAGTCTAGATCCCTGTACAGGGTTTAAAGGAGGAGTAGCCCCAAGTCAAGTCTATTCAAGTGACATAGCAGATCCACATACACTTTGCTTCATTCTCTAGTTGGAGGTGTTATCTACTTTGGACAATGATGTTTTGTTAAAAGCTTAATATACAATAAGCTGAGCTATCTTGCTGTTGGATCCCCTAGCTATCAATTGCAGCTACTAGGGGAACACAGCAATAGTTAAAAGGGTTATCCAACTCCTATAATGCCTGGAGCCCCTCACACAGGTTGCACTTGCCTTGCTTTCCGACACCTACATAGCTTCTGATGCCTGCAAGGCCGCCGTTGTGGCTCCCAGTTGCGTAGATCAACACATCTGGTGATGGGGGGAGGCAGCCAATAGCAGGCCACGACACGGGATGAGCCTTCCTAGCATCGCGGGTGACGCTAGGAAGGTTGGTCACTGTCACGGCATGCTACTGGCTGTCCCCCTTCCCCCCCAATGGTGGATTATAATAGGGGCATTTTGGTCGGCAGCCCCAGGCCCAATGTCATCCCAAAACACCCAAGTGCCATTATATGTTGATAATTTCAGCTGTCACTAAGCGCAGCACTAGCACTGCGCTAAGAACAGCAGGTGGGAGGGTTAGGATAAAGAGGAGGAACTCAACAGCAACACCTCCTCCAATCAGCTAGCAGCTGGGTGCCTGGTGTGCCCGCCCCTCTCTGATGTCTTCAGTGGAAGTTTCCATCCCAGCGCTAGCTAGGGTTACCATGCTGCTGGCGGTAAACTACTGGGCTGCCCTGTTTGCTGCGCTCCCAGGCCAGCTGAGAGGTCAGAAGGAAGCAGCAGAAGCACTCTGACTGAGTGATGGAGCTCAGGGTGAGGTGAGAATTGATGACAGGAGAACCGGCCATTTGCCTCAGCAGGAAAACAGAATTTACAGCTGTTAGGGTCAGGTCAGATAGGAGCATAGACTCTACTTCTCTAGTGCACATGTATTCTTTAATATGGGACCTGAGGCATGTGTTACTCCAGCTAACCCTCCTCAAAGGTAAAAGGATGGGATATGGTGGAACATGCTCAGCTCTGCTCCTGGTTAATAACAAAGGGAGAAGCTGAGCTGTGAGACCTGCAGAAGATCTGTCACAGGGGTCACAATGACTAGTGTGGACAGTCCTGCTGCAGTGATTAACGCTATAGGCGCTCCTCTGCTTTATACCTATGGTATCTAAAAATAAATCAAACTTAAAGGGGAAGGCTGGGTGCACATCACATTTTTGCTATCCATTTAACATATGCAAAAAGTACATATGTTAATGGATGCCTCAGCCATGCAGTGTCATATGTTCACTATAGAGTTCCATTGTAAAAGAAAAATAAATAAATATGTCTATGTTAACGTATACGTTTTTTTTTTTACCAGACTCTGCAGCATAGAAGTGTGTTGTGCTATCCCTTTCTTTCCTCAGCGTATACATTAAACAGATGGCAAACACGTGATGTGAACCCACCCTAACCTTTTATTTAACTCCTACACTACCAGTAGAGATGAGTAAAGCGAGCTTCGGATCATAGATGTTCTATGATCCGAAGATCACTTTGCTTATCCCTAACTACCAGCACCGTAAATGTACAGTGCTGTTCGTCTATTTAAATATGACGCCCACAAGCGTAGAAGGCACCATAGCCGATGGGCTTATGCTGTTTCAAACAGCAGAGGCCCGAGGCTAATGTCTGCTATCAGGGTACTATATACTGTAGTATACTATATACTCTGGGGTGTTGTACACTATACACTATGAGAGGCTGGGAATGTTATACTATATATGTGGTATAGTTTTATTTAATATTTACCCCCCCAAAAAAATAACACGAAAGGGGAGATGGTCGGGGCAAATGGAAGAAGGGGGCACAAGATAGGTAAACAGCCCCGGGCCTATGATATACTTAATCTGCCCCTGCCCCCCCCCCCCCCATCGACGGATGTTTTGATCCGTGCAATGGGGAGATGCTGCATTTGTGCGGCGATAAAGAGCGGCGCGGATGCCGGAAAGCGGGATAGGTATAATCTATATCGGGGGCCAGGCCATTATAGGGGGAATTTTAGGGGTTGGATAACCCCTTTCATTCCTCTTCAGTGCTACCACAGTTGAAGTGAAGCACTGCACAGATACCATTGACATTAATGGACTTTCTGCGTACAGTCTCGGACTGGGGTGCCTAGGGCCCACCAGTAAAATTTATTTTAGGGGCCCACCGTACAGATACATTCAAATATTACCTGCTCACACAGCAGCAAGATGCTACCAGATTATTGAATATGGGGGTGCCTGCAGCAACATTGAGAAGGTAGGTCCTGGGGAGAAGAGGACACTTGTAGCTTTCCTCTATACTAGAAGTCATCTCAGCTCTGATCGTGTCTATATTAATAAACTGTGGAGTTTCTTTAACAATCTATCAAGTTTTTTTATATGAACATAGGCTGGTTGAGGTGCTGTACATTGAATGTATATACAGTCAGGTCCATAAATATTGGGACATCGACACAATTCTAGCATTTTTGGCTCTATACACCACCACAATGGATTTGAAATGAAACAAACAAGACGTGTTTTAACTGCAGACTGTCAGCTTTAATTTGAGGGTATTAACATCCAAATCAGGTGAACGGTGTAGGAATTACAACAGTTTGCATATGTGCCTCCCACCTGTTAGGGGACCAAAAGTAATGGGACAATTGGCTTCTCAGCTGTTCCATGGCCAGGTGTGTGTTATTCCCTCATTATCCCAAATACAATGAGCAGATAAAAGGTCCAGAGTTCATTTCAAGTGTGCTATTTGCATTTGGAATTTTTTGCTGTGAACTCTCAAGATGAGATCCAAAGAGTCACTATCAGTGAAGCAAGCCATCATTAGGCGGAAAAAAAACAAAACAAACCCATCAGAGAGATAGCAAAAACATTAGGCGTGGCCAAAACAACTGTTTGCAACATTCTTAAAAAGAAGAGCTCAGCAACACCAAAAGACCCGGAAGACCACGAAAACAACTGTGGTGGATGACCGAAGAATTATTTCCCTGGTGAAGAAAACACCCTTCAAAACAGTTGGCCAGATCAAGAACACTACAGGAGGTAGGTGTATGTGTGTCAACAATCAAGAGAAGACTTCATCAGAGTGAATACAGAGGGTTCACCACAAGATGAAAACCATTGGTGAGCCTCAAAAACTGGAAGACAGATTAGAGTTTGCCAAACAACATCTAAAAAAGCCTTCACAGTTCTGGAACAACATCCTATAGACAGATGAGACCAAGATCAACTATTACCAGAGTTATGGGAAGAGAAGAGTAAAGAGAAGGAAAGGAACCGCTTATTATCCTAAGTACTGTATACCACCTCATCAGTGAAGCATGGTGGTGGTAGTGTCATGGCGTGGGCATGTATGGCTGCCAATGGAACTGGTTCTCTTGTATTTATTGATGATGTGACTGCTGACAAAAGCAGCAGGATGAATTCTGAAGTGTTTCAGGCAATATTATCTGCTCATATTCAGTCAAATGCTTCAGAACTCATTGGACGGCGCTTCACAGTGCAGATGGACAATGACCTAAAGCATACTGCAAAAGCAACCAAAGAGTTTTTTAAGGGAAAGAAGTGGAATGTTTTGCAATGACCAAGTCAATCACCTGACCTGAATCCGATTGAGCATGCATTTCACTTGCTGAAGACAAAACTGAAGGGAAAATACCCCAAGAACAAGCAGGAACTGAAGACAGTTGCAGTAGAGGCCTGGCAGAGCATCACCAGGGATGAAACCTAGCGTCTGGTGATGTCTATGCGTTCCAGACTTCAGGCTGTAATTGACTGCAAAGGATTTGCAACCAAGTATTAAAAAGTGAAAGTTTGATTTATGATTATTATGTCCCATTACTTTTGGTCCCTTAACAAGTGGGAGGCACATATGCAAACTGTTGTAATTCCTACACCGTTCACCTGATTTTGGTGTAAATACCCTCAAATTAAAGCTGACAGTCTGCAGGTAAAGCACATCTTATTCGTTTCATTTCAAATCCATTGTGGTGGTGTATAGAGCCAAAAATGTTAGAATTGTGTTGATGTCCTAATATTTATGGACCTGACTGTATGTAGTGCAGTAAGTTTACTGTGTTATGTGCCTTTTGTGCAAGGAGTGGGACATAGGGGACCACCTTGCTCAGGGGCCCACCAGGGGATTCACCTGCACCCCTGTGGGCCAGACTGAGCCTGTCTGCATAATGTGGACATGCAGGGTCCTCCAGAGTGTTCTCCACTCTGCCTTGAGCAGATGAATGTTAGGAAGGAAGTGTTCCTTCCCGACAATCACCTACTCGTCACTGGTGGAGAAAGCTGCGTTTACATGCAGAAATATCCTCCACAGTATGGGTAGCAGTGATTGCTAATGCAACTGCTTGTCCTGCAGAATCATTGTTTGCTCTCAGAAGAGTGCTGTTTAGAATGCATGATCTGCTGCTGGCAAACAATGATTTAGGTGACCACACGAACGATTTTATTATGGAACCTTTACACCAGTAGATTATCTCTAACGAGTGTTTGCACGAATACTTGTTAGCGATAATCTGCCGGATGTTTGGGCAGTGTAAAGGGGCTTTTACAGATGAGGGTTTTAAACATCCTGTTAACTCAGTATTCTGTGACTAGGTATTTGAAATCAGACAAGCCTTTAAATTCTAATGAGAAATCTCTTAAAAAATATATAATTTTATGACCAATTAGACCATTTTTACATGCAATATTCAAAGTAAAGCTTTAGGCATGCTCTCTTATTGTGTTACTACAAGATTTAGTTGCAAAAGGTGATGTTATGGGGACCGTTATTGATTTTTGTGCATTATGTAATTTGTTGCATGTAATTCAGTTTTTGAGTTCACAACCTCTCATTTCTAATGGTCGCATTCCTATAGTGCAAGAGAAAATACCTTGCCCTATAAAATATTTATCATTTTCGCTTGTTTTACAGGTGCCTGAAATGTGCAGATGCTCCTTGTCAAAAGAGTTGCCCGACTAACTTGGATATTAAGTCATTCATCACAAGTATTGCAAATAAGGTAAAACCGTCTAGCATATATATGTATCAAATCCTAAGACACCTCCACTGGGAAATAATACTCAGAATCACATACTGTATACTTATACTGCATATGAAGGAGGATAATGTATGAAACAGTTTACAAGGCTGAATTTGAAATGAGGATAAGCACACAAATATTTACTATGGCTCCATACAACCTCTGAGTCGTACAGAGCTGTAACATGGTAAAACAAAACATGCAATGCAACAGCTCTCTGCAAACCAAATAGAGTACAAAAATGAATAATAATTGCTAGTGC
This sequence comes from Bufo bufo, assembly GCF_905171765.1. NCBI lineage: Eukaryota > Metazoa > Chordata > Amphibia > Anura > Bufonidae > Bufo > Bufo bufo. Next base: position 47,660,222 of record NC_053397.1, on the reverse strand, counting down.
TATACTTATAAATTAGAGATGCTTGGCAAATACATTTTGTACAAAATTATTTGAGCCCGTCTGCGCACGTCAAGGCGATCTCTATAAGACGGGTTCCTAACACTAAATTCTACCTGTTATGTGCCATGACGGCTACCATACAATTCAGGGAGTGTAGGTTCCACATGCATGCTGGGCCTGATTAAATTTCTGTCATCTTTGGTGCCAAAATGGCCTCTATTATATCCAAGGAATTCAGGTACCAACATGCATGCCGAGCATAGACTTATGTTGGGCCCTAGTGGAAAAATAACTTGTCATCTTCCACACTGTAACATAGAGCTATTCTCCTCTAGAAGCATTGTTTCTAGGAAAGAATAAGCCCTTAATACGGTGCCATTTCAAGCAGTAAGTGCCTAGGGCTCTGTAGTACAAAAATTTTGTTTGCAACAACAGGTAAATCACGGTTAGGGATGAGGAGTCTACGGATGCTGTGTTCCGAAATCGTGACCGAATCTCAGTCATGCTTGCATCTATATCAGTAGGTACCATGATAATTTGATACAACCAGCATTCATGAAATAATCTCTGCCATCACAATATAAAAAAATATAATTTCTTTGCATACGGAGACATGCGTCAATATTTAGAAAATTGACCTTGCCTTAGCATTGCACTTATCGAAACGTTTATCAGATCAGTGGTCATTTTTATCTAGTTGAAACTTAAAGGGATTTTCCCTTATATTTTATGTAATGCTCCAGCCTGCCTCCTGAGAAAGAAAAAGAAGATTCATGCTAGCCTGTTCCACGCGGCTTCCGTCCTCCACTGACTCCAGTCCCTGCACTGCTTACATCTGACTGGTCATGGACATGGTGACACGCATTGCTCCAGAGATGATGTGACTATAAGCAGAGAGGTGGGACTGGAAGATGAAGAAAGCAGAGGGTCAGAGCTGAGTGGAGCAAGAAAGTATGAATATTCTTTTTCAGGAGACAACCTAAGGGCAGGGGCGTAACTACAATAGCGGCAGACCATCCGCTGGCTATGGGGCCCAGGGCAAGAGGGGGACCATTTTTAGTTGGGATTATCTCTTCTACTGGAGGTGAAAACTCTATCCTGTGTGGGGGGCCTGGTTTGATCCTTGCTATGGGGTCCCTACATCTCTATGTACGCCACTGCCTAAGGGCATTACACAAAATATAAATATTAGAAGCAAAGCCCTTCAAAAACACTCCCATTTTGATCAGATGAAGTCACATGCAAAGTAAATTAATAATTAGAACATAATCACATCATGAACTAATTTTGAACTATTATTTCTGCTGGTTTCTTCCCTGTTTTGCCATTCATTGATGCTTTTTATGCATAGGCTTCATGCACATGACCATTAGTGTTGAGCGTAGTTTAGAAATATTCAATTTGGCTGCTTTGCTGAATTTCACAAATAAATTTTGCTTTGTGATGAACTACTTCATCACAAAGCAAATTTCTTTGTAAGTAGCGGGAGCAATGACGTGGAACAGTGATGGTGCCGCCCCTGTTACTGAACCCCTCAGATACCGCGTTCATTGATGATCACAGCATCTGAGAATAACAGTGAGAGGTTTCAGGGGTTAATCCAGTAAAAAAAAATATATAATACTCCATTTGAGCACGTACAGGCCACTGCGGCCATCTTGATTGAAGACACCACACAAAATCTTACGTGGTGCGTGATTCATGGTGGCCGGAGTGGTGAAATCATATGTCACTGTGCACAATATTTCATGTGGGATCTTCAATCAAGATGGCCTTGGCGGCCTCATCGCAATAACATGGATGAGGTGAGTATGTTGTTTTTTGTTTTTTAATTGAAGAAAGAACTTCGTGGCACCCTGTTGTAGGTACGGTACTGGAAGTCGGGTTCCCACCCATTGTATCAAGAAGAATATAAACTCCAGTTTATGCGATGTGACAAATTTCATTTAATCAAAAATTATTTCATTCATTTCCGATTAGATGAAATTTGTCACATCGCATAAACTGGAGTTTATATTCTTCTTGTTTTTTTTTGTTTTTTATGCCATTTCTGGGAAAATTGATTCGTTACCACAAAGCACAAGAAAATTCTGCTTTGTGGCAAATAAAATTTTTCCTAAAATTCTGATCAATCTCCACTTTGGACACTTCAATTTGCTCAAGATCTGTAAGACAGCACCAATAGAATTCGGTAGTTTTTTTTTTTACAGATGCCTTATGAATCCATTAAAAATTGCATGTTCTACTGCATACCTCAGCTCGGAATCTTCTAGAGAGTACGGTGCTTTAGGTACACCATGTGTTGACACAAGAGCCTGCTCCTCCCTAATGCAAACATATAGGTGTGCTGCTAGATAGAGTCTGTACACACAAAATGAGCCCTTGTCACTAACTGTGCAACTGGCATTTGAGCTTCCACTATTTATTGTAGTCAGGAATCTTTGTTCACATGAAAAAAAAAACCATAATGTACAGATGTAGCCAGCACCAAAATCAGTGCGCCATCCCAGCTATGTAACTTAACACCACCTTTAAGCTTTGGAAGATTTGCAAATAATTAAACTACAGATGTAGCAGGGGTAACACACATACTCTTAACTCAAATTTCTTAACTCATCGCGTTATCTTGAAACAAAAGCCATTGGAAAGCAATTGCTTAACGCATTTAGTTGCATTTAGTTTAGATAATATGTCTCATAAAGCATGTGTGTTAACCCTGCTACATCTGTAAGTTAGTGAGATAAGCTAGTGATATAGTGCATCAGTTTTGACTTTAATGCTGGCTACATCTGCAAGTCAACATAGTCTAAGACTGGTAAAGCAAATGTTAGCAAAGATATTCCACATTCGCTATGTCCATCTCAGATGATTGGTTGAAGCAGACCACATGGCTGAATTCAATATATATCTAGAAGGGAAAGTGTTTAGAAGCTTGGCATAAAGTCGATCCAGAACTCAGAAGTCCTAGCTGGCTTGCATTTTGGAAGGTATCTACAGGGTGGGCCATTTATATGGATACACCTTAATAAAATGGGAATGGTTGGTGATATTAACTTCCTGTTTGTGGCACATTAGTATGCGTGGTGACCATGGCGGCCATTTTGAAGTCGGCCATTTTGAATCCAACTTTTGTTTTTTCAATAGGAAGAGGGTCATGTGACACATCAAACTTATTGGGAATTTCACAAGAGAAACAATGGTGGGCTTGGTTCTAACGTAACTGTATTCTTTCATGAGTTATTTACAAGTTTCTTTTTGTTTACAGCCATTGACATGTCACCGAGGTTAACACGTGAGGAGCGGATAGAAATTGTGTTGATGTCTGGTGAACGCAGTAACCGGGTCATTGCAGCAGATTTCAATGCAAGACACCCTACGAGACCACCCATCTCCCATGCTACAGTTAGCAAACTGCTTGCTAAGTTTCGTGAAACTGGTTCAGTGTTTGCCATTTAAAACACATCCATAGCTGAGCAGCTATGAAGTAACCTTTGAAGCATGGGAGATTTAAACCCCCTGTTCCAGAGGTTTATATAAATATTCCAGTTTAAGTCTCACATGTTTTCTTCCCCAGACTAGGTCATTAATTAATATTTATCCTCTATCCAAATTGGTATATTCCTAATAACATAGAGGAATTGAGGCAGAATCACCATCTTGACCAGTGAGACTCTATCAGCTCTAGATAGAGGGAGTCTCAACCAAGTCCCTATTTTAACCCTAGTTTTTGTTATCAGTGGGATCAAATTAAGTTGTACAGAGTTTTCAACCTTGGGAGATATCGTCATACCCATGTATCGGAAAGTATCAACAATATCTAGCTGGGTTATCGTGGAGTCCTTTTGGGACACCGGATCTAATGGCATCAAAGTTGTCTTTGACCAGTTTATATCTAGGCCTGATACCTCACCAAATAGTTTAACCATGCGGATGATTCTTGGAACAGTCATTTCTGTATTCTCTACAAAAAAAAGAGCATCATCCGCATATAAATAAATGCGATCCTCCGCACCCAGGATTCCGAATCCTTTAATTTGTGCATCCTGCCTAATGGCCAAAGCCAAAGGCTCAATATAAATATCAAATAAGAATGGTGATAATGGGGAGCCCTGGCGAGTACCTCTACTTAAGTCAAAACTAATAGTAAGGTTCCCATTAATACTCAACTTAGCCGTGGGAGATCTATAAAGTAATTTAATCATATTAATGAATCTCTCCCCAAAGTCCATCCTGGCCAGAACCCTCCACAGGAATCGCCACTCCACCCGGTCTGAGGCCTTAGAGGCGTCCAATGACAGGATGGAACGAGCAGACCCCCCAGGAGCCTGCATATTAGCAAAAAGCCGATGGAGATTGTAATGAGTACCCTTTTTTGGGATGAAACCATTCTGGTCAGGATGGACAATGGAGGAGATGACCCCAGAGAGTCTTGTGGCCAAAATCCTTGCCAGGAGCTTTGCATCTGCATTCAACAATGAGATTGGTCTATAGGATCCCAAATCTGTGGGGTCCTTACCTTTTTTTGGAATTAGTATTATTACCGCTTCCATCATTGAACCCGGCAGGTTCCCCTCCTCCACCGATTCAGCAAGGACCGCCAGCAATCTAGGAAAAATAACCTCCTTATATTTAGTATAGAATTCATATGGGAGTCCGTCTGAACCAGGGGTGGAATTACCCGAGCATAATTTAATTGCCCCTTTGAGCTCCTGAATTGAGAGGTCAGCCCCCAGTACCTTCTTTTAAATCGGGGAAATAGTAGGAAAAACAATACCATCGAGATAGGAATCCATCTTTTCATCCGTGATCTGAGAATCGGCTCTATAAAGGCCTTTGAAGTAGTCAAGGAAGGACTCCTCTATGAAGTCTTGTCCACTAACTATCCTCCCATTAGCCAATCGAATGGTATCTATATTTTTTTTGGACTCCTCACTCGAGATCACTCTGGATAGAAGTTTCCCTGGTCGCCCCGATTCCGTAAAGTATTTTTGACCCTTAAAAAAAAGACTCTGTTGAGCCTTCTCCAGCAAAAAGTTAGAGTATGCTTGTGTAGTCTTCTGCATAGTTTCCCTATTTTCCAATGTCCTACTTATATAGAAAGATTGTGGAGCTAAGGAGGCTTGTTTTTTTAAATTTTTCTAATTTTTCCCATACAAATTTTTACCGTACTTTCTCAAATTGGCAATACTACTGACCATTATTCCCCTCATATAGGCCTTGAAAGTATCCCATACTACTTGGATTTTAGCTGAACCACAATTAGTATCCCAAAATTGGCTTGATTTCCTTTTGTATCATTTCATGTTTCTTTATTACTGATAGCCAATAGGGGTTTAATCTAAATGGAAACCTCCCTGTTTGTTTATCATGAGTCAGGCAGAGTTCGAGGAGTAGGGGTAGATGGTCCGAAAATGACCTAATCTCGTACTTCATGCCTTTTACATACCGCAGATATTTTTTTTATTAATCAGGGCATGGTCTATTCTGGACATAGATCTACCTAATTTACTAATACATGAGAAAACCCTTCTCCCCTATCCCAGACTTCCCCAAACATCCTCAAACCCAGCCTCAGAGCAAAAATGTGCCAAGGGGGACCCCTGAACGACGGAGTCTCCCGAGACACCCATAGAAACCCTGTCTACCGCAGGGTTGATAACACAGTTGAAGTCTCCAATAATCAATGTAGGACATTCTGGCCATTTATCAATAAATTTTAACAAACAATTAAGTACTGAGAAAGAGAATGGAGGTGGAATATAGACAAAAGCTAAAATGCACATCTTCCCAGACAATTTACAGTATAATAAGACAAATCTCCCCTGGTGGTCAACAGAAGATGCCTCGCACGTAAAATCAATTGTTCTATGAATGTAGACAGTCACTCCCCTAGAGTGACTAGAAAAGGTAGAGTGATATGTGTGCGCAGCCCATCCCCTGGTGGCCACCCTGGAGGTCTCCCCGGTAAGATGTGTTTCTATCAAACATACAATAGCTGGGAGGTGTACACGCATCAGATCAAAAAAACGCTTGTCTTTTTTAAACAAAAAAAATCATGTTTTAGTGTCTCCACAGTCTGAGAGCCATAGTTTTTTTTATTTTATGGGCGATTGTCTTAGGTAGGGGCTCATGTTTTGCAGGATGAGGTGACGGTTAGATTAGTACTATTCTGGGGGGGAATACGCCTTTTTGATCGCTTGGTGTTGCACTTTTAGTGATGTAAGGTGATGAATAAAGTTTTTTTAACACACTTTTTATTTTATTTTTTTGACAGTGTTCACCTGAGGGGTTAGGTCATGTGATATTTTTATAGAGCCGGTCGATACAGACGCGGCGATACCTAATATGTCTACTTTTATTATTTTCCCAATTTCTTGACAATTTTTTTTTTTACTTTCATTTGGGAAAATGACACTTTTTTTTTTTACTTGAAACTAATTTTTTCACTTTTTTTTTTTACTTTTTATATTTGTCCCACTGTGGGACTTCACCTTTTTTTAGGGTTTGATCCCTGTTTCAATTTAGAACAATACATTATGTATTGTACTGAATTGAACTGTTAGCGTCTTACACAGTAAGACGCTAACAGTTGCCTAGGAGACCCAGCCTGCCAGCTTGATCTCCTGGTCTTCCGTAGATAGCAGGCTCCGATGCCTATCTAAGGCATCGGGGCTGCCATGGCAACCATCGGCCCCCTGTCAGCCCCCTCTCTCTGTAAACCCTGCACGTGCCATGGTCAATGCTGACCGCGGCATGTGAAAGGGTTAATCCGCCGGCATAACCGCATACAGCGATGCCGGCAGATGCAGCAGGGGCCCGGCTGTCAGTAACAGCCGGGCCCGTGCTGCGGATCGGGCGGGTGCAGCTCCTGCACTTGCCCGATCCAATCACGTACATGCACGTAGGAATGCGGTAAGGCACCACATTCCCCATGTACATGTATGTAAAAATGCGATAAGGGTTTAAAGAGAGTTTTTGAGGCATGCTCTGTGATCTGTGCAAAGATTATTTCACAAGGAGGGCGAGTATATTGGGACTATTGGGATTAGTGGATCCTATTTTCCCTATATTTACTTGATATACAGTACAGACCAAAAGTTTGGACACACCTTCTCATTCAAAGAGTTTTCTTTATTTTCATGACTATGAAAATTGTAGATTCCCACTGAAGGCATCAAAACTATGAATTAACACATGTGGAATTATATACATAACAAACAAGTGTGAAACAACTGAAAATATGTCATATTCTAGGTTCTTCAAAGTAGCCACCTTTTGCTTTGATTACTGCTTTGCACACTCTTGGCATTCTCTTGATGAGCTTCAAGAGGTAGTCCCCTGAAATGGTTTTCACTTCACAGGTGTGCCCTGTCAGGTTTAATAAGTGGGATTTCTTGCCTTATAAATGGGGTTGGGACCATCAGTTGCGTTTAGGAGAAGTCAGGTGGATACACAGCTGATAGTCCTACTGAATAGACTGTTAGAATTTGTATTATGGCAAGAAAAAAGCAGCTAAGTAAAGAAAAAACGAGTGGCCATCATTACTTTAAGAAATGAAGGTCAGTCAGTCAGCCGAAAAATTGGGAAAACTTTGAAAGTAAGGGCTATTTGACCATGAAGGAGAGTGATGGGGTGCTACGCCAGATGACCTGGCCTCCACAGTCACCGGACCTGAACCCAATCGAGATGGTTTGGGGTGAGCTGGACCGCAGAGTGAAGGCAAAAGGGCCAACAAGTGCTAAGCATCTCTGGGAACTCCTTCAAGACTGTTGGAAGACCATTTCAGGGGACTACCTCTTGAAGCTCATCAAGAGAATGCCAAGAGTGTGCAAAGCAGTAATCAAAGCAAAAGGTGGCTACTTTGAAGAACCTAGAATATGACATATTTTCAGTTGTTTCACACTTGTTTGTTATGTATATAATTCCACATGTGTTAATTCATAGTTTTGATGCCTTCAGAGTCATGAAAATAAAGAAAACTCTTTGAATGAGAAGGTGTGTCCAAACTTTTGGTCTGTACTGTATATTAACAGTGAGGGCAGTACTTACCTGCACGTTTATTGGCTGTTTAGCAGCCGCGAAACGTGCGGAGAGGAGACTCGAGCATTGCGCTCGAGCACATGCGGTACTCGGCTGAGTACCACCATGTACTGAGCATAGCGATGCTCGAATCAAACTGGTATTTGGCCGAGCATGCTCGCTCAACAATAATATATATATATATATATATATATATATATACAGTACAGACCAAAAGTTTGGACACACCTTCTCATTCAAAGAGTTTTCTTTATTTTCATGACTATGAAAATTTTACTGTAGATTCACACTGAAGGCATCAAAACTATGAATTAACACATGTGGAATTATATATATAAAAAACAAGTGTGAAACAACTGAAAATATGTCATATTCTAGGTTCTTCAAAGTAGCCACCTTTTGCTTTGATTACTGCTTTGCACACTCTTGGCATTCTCTTGATGAGCTTCAAGAGGTAGTCCCCTGAAATGGTTTTCACTTCACAGGTGTGCCCTGTCAGGTTTAATAAGTGGGATTTCTTGCCTTATAAATGGGGTTGGGACCATCAGTTGCGTTGAGGAAAAGTCAGGTGGATACACAGCTGATAGTCCTACTGAATAGACTGTAAGAATTGGTATTATGGCAAGAAAAAAACAGCTAAGTAAAGAAAAACGAGTGGCCATCATTACTTTAAGAAATGAAGGTCAGTCAGTTAGCCGAAAAATTGGGAAAACTTTTAAAGTAAGGGCTATTTGACCATGAAGGAGAGTGATGGGGTGCTGCGCCAGATGACCTGGCCTCCACAGTCACCGGACCTGAACCCAATCGAGATGGTTTGGGGTGAGCTGGACTGCAGAGTGAAGGCAAAAGGGCCAACAAGTGCTGAACATCTCTGGGAACTCCTTCAAGACTGTTGGAAGACCATTTCAGGGGACTACCTCTTGAAGCTCATCAAGAGAATGCCAAGAGTGTGCAAAGCAGTAATCAAAGCAAAAGGTGGCTACTTTGAAGAACCTAGAATATGACATATTTTCAGTTGTTTCACACTTGTTTGTTATGTATATAATTCCACATGTGTTAATTCATAGTTTTGATGCCTTCATAGTCATGAAAATAAAGAAAACTCTTTGAATGAGAAGGTGTGTCCAAACTTTTGGTCTGTACTGTATGTCATTACAATCCTACCTATGATGATAGTGAGATGACTGCTGAAAAAATATCTCTACAGAAAAGGACATCCCAGCATATTATTAGGCTTAATGGCCAGTGCGGAAAAAAATTCAGGATTTTATTTTATTTTTTTAAATAGTAACACGGACAATTGAAAAAATATGTAACATAAAAACATGATTTTTTCATCTTCACAGTTGGAGCCTTTAAAATTTCCCTATCATGAGACTATTATAAAAATGTTTTAATGCAGAGGTTGATTACGCATATACCTGTATAGACTAACAATTCAATGGTCCATTGAGATTTTGATATTCACATTTGAGCCTATGCTCTCATGCCACACCATTGTGGTTATGCTAAACAATGTGGAAGAATGCTATGAGTGGATACTGCAGAAGACATGCAATAAATGAAAGCTGGTGAACTCCCTTTAAAGGGTTTCTATCACTTCGTTTCACATAATTAGCTGTCAGACACTAGCGATCCTAATATAATTGATTTTGGGGCAGCCGTTTTGCTAAAAAAAGAACTTTTATTAATATGTTTATTGAGCCTCTAGGTGCTATGGTGGCGTCATTAGCACCTAGAGGCTCCGTCTACCTTCACAAACTGCCGCCGCCCAGCGCGTCCCTCCAGCCCGCCCATCTCCTCCGGAATGCGATCCTCCCTGTGAGCGTATGTATTCGGCGCATGCGCAGTGAATGTCTGACCGCTTCCCTGCTCAGACATCTCCACTGCGCCTGCGCGATGACGTCATAGTGCTCCGAGGAACAGGCGCAGTGGAGATGTCTGAGCAGGGAAGCGGTCAGACATTCACTGCGCATGCGCCGAATAGAGGCGCTCACAGGGAGGATCGCATTCCGGAGGAGATGGGCGGGCTGGAGGGACGCGCTGGGCGGCGGCAGTTTGTGAAGGTAGACGGAGCCTCTAGGTGCTAATGACGCCCCCATAGCACCTAGAGGCTCATTAGCATATTACTAAAAGTTCTTTTTTTTAGCAAAACGGCTGCACCAAAAGCTATTATATTAGGATGGTTTGGCAGAGCAGACACTAGCGGATCGCTAGTGTCTGAGAGCTAATTATGTGAAACGAAGTGATAGAAACCCTTTAAATAAAAAAATATAAAAATTCTGGTGATATTACTTATATGAACTGTTAAATAAAACCAGAAAGTAGTACTTGAAACAGTATTTTTTATGTGTTATCCAGGCAGCACTTCTAGTTTCTGCCAGCACAGCTGATATGTTCAATCTACTGAAAGACTGATGACTTTAAAATATATAGAGTTCAAATCCACTGAGCCTAAGTCATAAACAGCCATACGCTGCAGAGAACATTTCAAATATTCAATACATATCAAAAAGAGATGTCCAGTCTTGCTTGCGTGATCCTTCACTCAGCCTTGTGGTGCTCCAGAATTGTTTAACACACTGTTAAGTCTTTTGTCCTTTTCCGGATTTGAGTAACAGACCGTGTAAATGCTGCCGTCCCTTACATATTAACATGGGAGCTCTTTTGTTTAAGTTTGTAGTACATTGAAAACATCATAAAAAAATGAAATATAAGGAAATACTGTACTATAGCTTACATTTCCAATGTGATAATTACCGGCGTTAGATTATTGCAGAAATCTTTAAATGTGTTGGTGGAGATAAAGTAAGAAAAAGTTAGAATTCTATTGTGGATTGTGCCAAAATAGTGGAATACTGTACATGGCATTAAAGGGAGCATGTCACCAACCTGACTGGCTTTAAACCGATTGCATAGTTCTGTACATGGATAACCTCCAGCACTCCAGCTGTAATAAAACTACAACTCCCAAGATGGACACTTGCTAGGCTGTTCTCAGAACTTCATAGAAATCAGTGGAGCATGCAGGAAGTCGTAGTTTCAGTACAGCTGGAGTGCCGGAGGTTAGCCATCACTGGCATAGTTCATTGGGACTCAAAAGTAGTTCTATGATATGCTAATGAGCCATCATAAGTGCCCAGGGGCAGAGTATTTGATGTAAGTGCCCGGGCTCTCCCCCCCCCCCCCGACTTACTCGCACCTAACTCCTCCGCTCAGTGGTCTCCAGCAGGCCTTGTGTCTGTGTGACATCATTTTCCCTGTAGCCCAAATACTTTTATGTCTATGGTTTTGAAAAGTGTGGATAATAAGGTATGTGAAAGTAGAAAAAATATATATTCTAGATGTAGTAAGGGCTCTTTCACACTTGCATTGTCCGGATCCGTTGTGTACTCCATTTGCCGGAGGTGCCCGCTGGATCCGGAAAAACGCAAGTGAACTGAAAGCATTTGAAGACGGATCCGTCTTCAAAATGCGTTCAGTGTTGCTATGGCACCCAGGACGCTATTAAAGTCCTGGCTGCCATAGTAGTAGTGGGGAGCGGGGGAGCAGTATACTTACAGTCCGTGCTGCTCCCAGGGCACTCCAGAATGACGTCAGAGCGCCCCATGCGCATGGATGACGTGTCCATGCGATCACGTCATCCAGGCGCGTGGGGCACCCTGACGTCACTCTGAAGCACCCCGGGAGCCGCACGGATGGTAAGTATACTGCTCCCCCGCTCCCCGCTACACTTTACCATGGCTGCCAGGACTTTAGCGTCCTGGCAGCCATGGTAACCATTCAGAAAAAGCTAAAAGTCGGATCCGGCAATGCGCCGAAACGACGTTTAGCTTAAGGCCGGACCCGGATTAATGCTTTTCAATGGGCATTAATTCCGGATCCGGCCTTGCGGCATGCTGCGGTATTTTCTCCGGCCAAAAAACGTTCCGGTCCGGAACTGAAGACATCCTGATGCATCCTGAACGGATTTCTCTCCATTCAGAATGCATTAGGATAAAACTGATCAGGATTCTTCCGGCATAGAGCCCCGACGACGGAACTCTATGCCGGAAGAAAAGAATGCAAGTGTGAAAGGGCCCTAAGATGTGCTTTTCTGAGCAAAAAAACTAAATTAGATACATTTTTATAAATTCAGCACATCTTCCTCCAGTGTACTTTTTACCAACACTGGAGTATAAATCTTGATACATTTGTCATAAAATTATCATTTGCTCCCAAACTGAAATTTATGCCAGTTAAGGCCTGGTATAGATTTAACGTATAATGTACACTAGTTTTTTTGCCCAGGACATTCCAACAAGCTCTGTCCAATTAAAAGAAAGTAGCATATGTGGTGGAAAAACTCATAAATACCAGGTGACGCTAGGGAGGCTCATTCCCGTCGTGGCCTGCTAATGGCTGCCCCCCCATTGTCACCGGATATTTTCATCCACATAACGGGAAGATGCAGTGGCGGCCGCGCGGGCATCAGAAGCGGGTGCCGCGGAGCTGGGTAAGTATAACCTGTGTGAGGGGCTGGTCATTTTGGGGGGCATTATAGGGGTTGGATAACCCTTTTAAGTGCAATTCGTGCTGAATGAATTCTAAAAATTCAGATTCATTTATAACAAGCTTTTGGAAAATTCATAACAAATTAGATTAATTTAGTCACAAGCATGACACTTGCGCAAAAATGTAATGCTTTCGGAAGTCAGAAAAGGTCCTGGTGTACAAGATTGATAAATTCCCTTCATAGGGGGACATTTATCAAGACTGGCATTCCTATGCACTGGTCTTGATTAGCGTTGAGCAAATCGAGGTAAAACTAATTGACTTTGATGAGAATTTCAGGAAAAATTCGATTTGCCACAAGGCCGAATTTCCTGGCACTTTGTGGTAAAGAATACATTTTTCCTGAAATGGCAGTAAAAAAAAAAAACATACTCACCTCATCCATTTGCTCACAGAGAGGCTTGATTGAAGAAAACGGGAGAAATCTTGCCTGTGCGGACGTGTGACATCACCACATCACCACGCTGGTCGGGCGTGGTGATGTCATCAGTGATTTACCTATGTGCTATCTTTGGACAACATGTAATTAGGTGAGGCACAGGTAAAATCAAGGTCTCCATCTTTTTATTAAAAAAAGGGCATTCCAGTGTAGAAACAAATCTGTTCAATTTCAGTCAGCTCTTGCTGATGCTTCAAACCTTGGCTTCAAATCACAGAACATCACAGAGACTTGGTTTAGCGCATCTACCATTATAACATAAGTCACCTCTTGAGATCCATCCAACTCTTTAACATTTAATCGCATCACAGGTTGCAAAGCAGTCGTCTCATTAAAGTGGCACATCAGCCATGTACAAAAAAACAGGTGATGCTCGCTGCTGGAGTCATTTCATCTAACCCACAACATTTTCTGACAGCTTTGAAAAGTTCAGCTCAGTTTCTGAATGACTGTGTAAAATAGGTGCTTTTTGTGCCAGTGAAGACACAGCATCACAGAGCTTACTTGATAGCTAATTTTCAACATTTTCAATTTGTTGGAATAGCTAACTTAAAGGGATTCTCTGAGAATGTGAAGAAGACCTGTTGCTGGCTGAAGGGGGTTGGGGCCTCAACACACACAAAACTTGCATATACTATCTATTAATGAGCGTTCCTGTCAGGCTGCTCAGTCATAATGGCATATCATAGGCAGGGTTACATAATTACTAGTATTGAGCGAATCGATACATTCAGAATTCGATCTCAAGTGTAGGAAAAATTTGATTCGCAACGAATCCGAATTTCCTCACGCTTCTTGGTAATTAATTTTTTATTTTCCTAAAATGGCGCCTACACATGTTACAAAGTGAAAGTAGGAAGCCAAAGAAGACCAGATCTCCCATAATGCTGTGCAGCCAGCCAGTCGGCAGATAGCCATCCCCTATGATATCACAGCCCTATAAAACCCTCATCCCGCGCGGTCTCCGACACTGTCCTGTGAGCTGAGCATAGGGAGAGACGTGGCAAGCGCTCATGCACTAGGGACAGCTGAAAACAATTAATAGAAGAATATTGGAGAGAGGGAGAGTGCAGGGAGAGTGCAGGGAGACTTATGCTGCGTTAGTTTTATTTCATTCTCCATTTACTTATTCCTACATCAGTCATAAATGTAATTCAATACCAATAAGATGGAAGCTTTTATTATCCCGATGACAGTATTCCAACCAGTACCATCCAGTCTGCAACCCTTGGGGGGGGGGGGGGGCAAGTCTTAATGATGACCATCCTTATATTTTTCTGGCTTTACTTCTTCTAAATCATTCTCCAAGTCGTGTGCTAGAAAAGTCAGCAAGATGCAGAGAGAGGAGGAGCTGGATGTTCCTGATGACATGGTGGTTTTTCTAAAAAGCTTTGTGTGTGAAACCACCCTTATACTGATCATGCTCTATTGTATTTGTACATACAGACACTGAAATGTATTAGTCTGAAAATAAAACAACTTTGTGTCCCCCACAGTGAAGTTAAAATTTCCTTACAGAAACCAAAGTGGCACAGCATGACCAATTCAGATATACAGCATGTAGGACTCTATCAGTCTGGCTTTTACAATTTAGACACAGGAATTTTACAGTTTCCTTAAATTCAAGTAGTGGGTAATATGTTTGTAATACAAAGTACCTACCGTATTTTTCGCCCTATAAGACGCACCTTCCCATAAGATGCACCTAGGTTTTTGAGGAGGAAAATAAGAAAAACATTTTTTTTAACCAAAAGGTTTGCTTTTGGTGGGTTTTGAACTAATGGTGGTCTGTGGATGACACTATTATGGGGATCTGTGGATGATGCACTGTTATGGGGGATCTGTGGATAGCACTGTTATAGGGGATCTGTGGATGGCACTTATGGGGGATCTGTGGATGGCACTGTTATGGGGGATCTGTGGATGGCACTGTTATGGGGATTCTGTGGATGGCACTGTTATGGGGATTCTGTGAATGCCACTGTTATAGGGATTTTGTGAATGGCACTGTTATGGGGGATCTGTGGATGACACTGTTATGGGGCATCTGTGGATGACACTGTTATGGGGGCATCTGTGGATGACACATTTAATATGTTAACTGTAGGCAATCCATATTTAAACTACAAGGTATCACAATCCGCGTACCTTAATACTCACTATTAAACGCCCGTACTTGCAGGCAGGCAGGCTGGGCGGTCACACACTTCCTCACGGCTCATGCTCCCCCTGCTTCATTAATAAAGTGGGCGGAGTATGCGTCGTGAAGAAGTGAGTGACTGGCCAGCCTGCCTGCAAGTACAGGCGTTCAATAGTAAGTACTAAGGTACATGGATTGCACTATCTCGTAGTTTAAATATGGATTGCCTACAGTTAACATATCAATTGCCTACAGTTTACATTTGAATACTTGTGTGTGCGGGGACCGGTGTAAGAGTACAGTGACTGCATGGGCCCTGTTGCGAGTTGCCTCCAGCCCCTCCTCCTTCCCCGCTGATACATCGCAGCCTGCAATGTAAAACAGGTAAACAAAACAAAGCTTTTTTAGACCTTAACCCGTAGAATGCCAGCGCCGTAAATGTATGGCGCAGAAATGCGGGACACAAATACTAAATACGACGGGCTGATCGAGTGGGTGCAGGAGCTGCACCTGCCCGATCAGCTGCAGGGGTCCAGCAGTCACTGATAGCCGGGCCCCTGCTGTATGTGCCGGCATTGGTGAAAACATGACCCTTGCAATGCCGCGGTAAAAAAATAAAGTAAAAAAAATTAAAAAAACTAAAGTTTTACAAAAAAAATTACATTTCAAGTAGAAAAAAGATTCCTTTTCCCAAAATAAAGTAAATAAAAAATGGTAAAAAATATTAGGAATCACTGCGTCTGTATCGACCGCCTCTAAGCCTCTAAAAAAATACCACATGATCTAACTTGTCAGATGAACATTGCAAATAACAAAAAATAAAAACGGTGCCAAAACAGCTATTTTTGGTTACCTTGCCTCACAAAAAGTGTAATATAAAGCAACCAGAAATCATATGTACCCTGAAATAGTACCAACAAAACTGCTTCCTTATTCTGTAGTTTCCAAAATGGGGTCTTTTTTTCGAGTTTCTACTCTAGGGGTGCATCAGGGGGTCTTCAAATGTGACATGGCAAATTAAAATTATCCCAGTGAAATCTGCCTTCCAAAAACCACATGGCGTTCCTTTCCTTCTGCACCCTGCCATGTGCCCGTACAGCAGTTTACAACCACATATGGGGTGTTTCTGTAAACTACAGAATCAGGGTAATAAATATTGAGTTTTGTTTGGCTGTTATCCCTTGCTTTGTTAGCTGGAAAAAAAAATTGATTAAAATGGAAAATCTGCCAAAAATTTGAAATTCTGAAATTTAATATACATTTTCCTTTAATTCTTGTGGAACACTTAAAGGGTTAACAAAATTCATAAAATCAGTTTTGAATACCTTGAGGGGTGTAGTTTCCAAAATGGGGTAACTTTTTGGGAGTTTCTACTCTAGAGGTGCATTAGGGGTTTTCAAATGTGACATTGCAACTTAAAATTATGCCAGTGAAATCTGCCTTCCAAAAACCATATGACATTCCTTTCCTTCTGCGCCCTGCCGTGTGCCCATACAGCAGTTTACGACCACATATGGTGTGTTTCTGTAAACTACAGAATCAGGGCAATAAATATTGAGTTTTGTTTGGCTGTTAACCCTTGCTTTGTTACTGGAAAAAATTGATTAAAATGGAAAATCTGCCAAAAAAGTGAAATTCTGAAATTTTATCTACATTTTCCTTTAATTCTTGTGGAATACCTAAAGGGTTAAGAACGTTTGTAAAAATCAGTTTTAAATACCTTGAGGGGTGTAGTTTATAAAATGGGGTGCTTTATGAGTGGTTTCTATTATGTAAGCCTCACAAAGTGACTTCAGACCTGAACTGAATTGTTATTTACAAAATTATCCAAACATGAAGTAGATATATGGGAAATGTAAAGTAATAACTATTTTAGGAGGTATCACTATCTGTTTTAAAAGCAGAGACATTTACATTTTAAAAATTGCAAATTGTTAAAAAATTTTTGTAAATTTGGTATATTTTTTATAAATAAAAATGAAATATTTTGACTCAAATTTACTACTGTCATGAAGTATAATATGTGACGAGAAAACAATCTCAGAATGGCTTGAATAAGTAAAAGAGTTTTAAAGTTATCACCATATAAAGTGACACATGTCAAATTTGCAAAAATCGGCCTGGGATTTAAGGTGAAAAGTGGCTTGATAGTGAAGGGGTTAATCAGCCTCTATACGACGCTGTATAGTTTCTCTTTGTTTTTGGAGGCCATCTTCTGGACCCTAATGCACCATCTATACCTGGGCTTTCCATCTGATATGTGTCATGTATAATACTAGTGTCTATTGGTCTACAGTGATAAATGTATTACCTCTTAGGAGCTTGTATTTGAGCAATTAAATGAATTAGAACAGAGCATTAAAGTATTTTCTAATGTCGGTCTAAATGCTATAATAGAATGGATCACAGATGGCTACACTTTCCATCCTATCAATGATATATAGAATGTGTAGGAGTAAAGACAATGGGAGAGATTTATCATGCCCCCTGCATCTGAATTGTGGCACAAGAAAGTTGCAGATTTTTGTGCAAGGCGCAAGGTCTGGGGTACTACACGTGCACACTAGATCCACGCCTTAATAAATCTCCAACACAGAGTTTAAACAGAGTTCTATCACTAAGGAACGTGACTGAGCCTATTTTATAGCAAACCTACAATTTTGAGGGCATTTTTTGAAAAATATTTATTCATGTGAATCTGAAAAACTCTAGCAAGTCAATAAGTGAAGGATGGGGTTAATGTATTTTCTGAAATGTTTATGATCTGGTAATCCTGATTTATGGAAAGATTAACTGATTATAAATAAGAAATAACACACGACCTTGCATGCATTAAAGGATTTCAGAGCTTACTCGTGGTTTTATACTTTTAGTACCTGTTAAGAGCAGAAAAATCCTTTAATAATCATCTTCAGTTTTATTAAACGACATCCAAAATTTTCTACAATCAAGAACTATTTTGCTTATCGAGCATTTCAGAATTTTCTCTTAAGCTTTTTATCTTTTAATACTCAACTGTAACGTGAGGTCCCATGGTAGAGAACACTTTATGATTTCATTAGGGCAATTTAAAGCTGGCTTATGTTTAGCCAGCAGGTCAAAAAAAGAAAAGTAATTTTACAAAATTGCTAATATGGTAGAGAAAGCTCACCAAATATCCAGGAGCCCAGCCCACTGACCACCCCTCAGAATTGCTATAACCAAAGTAAGGCTGCGTTCACACGGGCGAGATTTCCGCGCGGGTGCAATGCGGTAGGTGAACGTATTGCACCCGCACTGAATCCCAACCTATTCATTTCAATGGGGCTGTTCAGATGAGCAGTGATTTTCACGCATCACTTGTGCGTTGCGTGAAAAATCACAGCATGCTCTATATTCTGCGTTTTTCACGCAACACAGGCCCCATAGAAGTGAATGGGGTTGCGTGAAAATCGCAAGCATGGTTGCTAGGAGACGATCGGGATGGAGACCCGATCATTATTATTTTCCCTTATAACATGGTTATAAGGGAAAATAATAGCATTCTGAATACAGAATGCATAGTAAACTAGCGCTGGAGGGGTTAAAAAAAATAAACTCACCTTAATCCACTTGATCGCGTAGCCAGGCATCTCCTTCTGTCTCCTTTGCTGAACAGGACCTGTGGTGAGCATTAATAACAGGTAAAGGACCTTTGGTGACGTCACTCTGGTCATCACATGATCCATCACATGATCTTTTACCATGGTGATGGATCATGTGATGACCGGAGTGACGTCACCAAAGGCCCTTTACCTGTAATGAATGCTCACCACAGGTCCTGTTCAGCAAAGGAGACAGAAGGAGATGCCAGGCTACGCGATCAAGTGGATTAAGGTGAGTTAAATTATTTTTATTTTTTTTTAACCCCTCCAGCGCTGTTTTACTATGCATTCTGTATTCAGAATGCTATTATTTTCCCTTATAACTATGTTATAAGGGGAAATAATACAATCTACAGAACACCGATCCCAAGCCCGAACTTCTGTGAAGAAGTTCGGGTTTGGGTACCAAACATGCGCGATTTTTCTCACGCGAGTGCAAAACGCATTACAATGTTTTGCACTCGTGCGGAAAAATCGCGGGTGTTCCCGCAACGCACCCGCACATTTTCCCGCAACGCCCGTGTGAACCCAGCCTAATAGTAAAAATAATTGGCTGGCTCACAGTAATTTGCATAGAATTCCACTGTTTAATATAAAACACAATACATTAAAAACTATACCTATATATATAACTAAAAAGAATAATTTATTTCATGAACCAGGTCCCTTTAAATGCAGAGCTCACACATGTATCACAAAATATAAAAAATGATAAAAGATAATAATAAGAAACACGGTTTCCTTATTAGTTTCTTCACTCTGGACGCGTGGTTAGTCATTTTAGTTGTTATCTGGTTGCATTCACACAGTTCTCTTAGTTAGGCCTCTTTCACACTACAGTATGTCCATTTCAGTGTTTTGCGTTCCGTTTTTCACGGATCCGTTGTCCCGTTTTTGGGTTCCGTTGTGTCTCCGTTTCTGTTCCGTTTTTCCGTTCCGTTTTTCCGTATGCCATATACAGTATACAGTAATTACATAGAGAAAATTGGGCGGGGCATAACATTTTCAATAGATGGTTCAGCAAAAAACGGAACGGAAACGGAAGACATACGGATGCATTTCTGTATGTGTTCAGTTTTTTTTGCGGACCCATTGACTTGCATTGAGCCACGGACCGTGATTTGCGGACAAACATAGGACATGTTCTATCTTTTCACGGCACGGAAAAACGGAAATACGGAAACGGAATGCATACGGAACACATTCCGTTTTTTTGCGGACCCATTGAAATGAATGGTTCCGTATACGGACCGTATACGGACCGCAAAAAACGGACCGCAAAACGGAAAAAAAAAAACGGTAGTGTGAAAGAGGCCTTAGTTGTGGGCTTGTGATGCTTTCCCACGATCTGTTATATTGTTAGATGTGCAGTGCCAGTACTCAATTAGCTCACTTATTATGCACTGTTGGGATCGAACAGCCGAGTTTTAGACCATTCTGGGTCAGTTTCAATGATGGAAACAACCTGGTTTATAAGTATCAGTACATATTATACCTTTGGGTGACGCGTTATATGTTTGTATCAATACACAAACTGCATTTAACAATTGCATTAGTGTATACTGATCATATTAAGGGGTATTCTCCTATCTCTTATGTCCTAAACGTCACCTGATTTATGGGCGTCGATGCACATGATCCATTTGGCTGCCGAATTGACATCAATAAGCATAGTGCATTTGCCTCTCATACATTAATAATCTTAGTGAATACTATACCATCTTTAATCACATAGGTACTGCCTACTTTATAAGTGTCAGTATATATTGTGCATTTGACTACCATATTTATGTCAGATGAGTATGATGTATTTAACTACCGCAGATGCTTCTAAATATCAATACACGTTATGCAATAGACTACCACATTGTATATTTGTATTAGCGTACATTATGCAGTATTAGTAAATATTACTCAAAAAAAAGAAAAAGAAATATGGAAAAAAGTGATTAAGAAGTTCTAGAATATACGTACATACAGCACAATAGACTGAATCCTGACATCAGCTTGGAATTCACACTATTCACATTTTCTTACAAAATTATGTGTGAATGTTATTCCTGTATCTGGAGCATAATCTGAGGCTCCTGGGTCATTTTGCAACATCTGTACCAGGGCTTTCTACCTACTACGGTTTGTGTCATGTACAGCACTATGAGGCAGTAAAGTGTGAGTGCAACTCCTGTATATACTGCTTGTGTTGTATGCCTGGGCATATATATTTGTTATGGAAAAGTGTTAGGTTATTATGCCTTTAAGTTACTGGACATATATTTGTAGCATTATTTTATACTTTGTATTGAAATATTGCTCTGCAGTTCAGTTGGTGGTGGTTGTTAGTGGTAGGGGGTATTGGCTAATGGTGATAGTTGCAGTATGGGAGTTGTGACTGTGGGTGATATGTTTCTGGAGGCGGTCAATGCAGGGTTCTCATCACTGGGAAGTCTTGCAACTATCTACGAAAAAGCTGTAAAAATGCCACTGGGTATTTGTGCTAGTCCCACAATGTAGAGCGGGTCCTTGATGTTGCATGGCTTGAGGAGAATGTGCAGTCATCTAGTGAAACTAGGACCAATTCATAGAGGCAGTACCAGGCTCTGGAGATTTGTTGTTGAACCAAGCAAGGTGGTATCGGAGTGCAGTCTAAAGAAGTCTAACATCTGAGGCTATGGAGTACTCCATGAGGAAGATACAAAGGTTTAGGGCAGATAGCGGGCATGTAGAGAAAGGAGCCTCCAAATGACAAATGTAGTAAGATGAACTGTGTGAACTTGATGTGTCCAACTTCTCAGTGAGAGAAAGTGTTAAAAGACAGATCTTTGACACCTGAAGGTATAGTTAATAAAAAAATAATAATGATGCTAATCTTTATTTATATATCGTGTCAATGTATTCCACAGCGCTTTACAATCAGGGGGTTCATATACAAACAATATCATAAATAACATAGTAACAAACAAGTCAACAATTAAAACAAGAGGAATAAGGGCCCTGCTACCAAGAACTAAAAATCTATGAGGAGATAGGGGTGACACAGAGGGTCACAAGTGCTTGTTTTGTACAATAATCCTGCAATCTTAACACAATAGGAGAGCTGTTAGCTGCATGAGCCAGTCACCAGCCATTGTCTGTAGTGCATTTGAGCTCATGGGGTGTGTATATTTGATGATGATCACGTTCAGGAGAATGATGATGATGCTGAAGGAAATGTAATTTAACCTAATTACTTGGGTTACACCATTCCTTGAATTGGTGCAGCTTGGGAAAAGTCTTTAAGACGCGAGTGAGAGATTTGGATTATGGTGAATGTTAATCATAAGACATTGGTAGGGTTGAGCGAACCCGTGGAAGTTTGGTTTCGCCGGGTTCGGCCGAACTTCAGGTCAAAGTTCATGTTCGGGACCCGAACTTCACCCCGAACCCGGACCCCATTTAAGTCAATGGAGACCCGAACTTCACTTTATTATTTTCCATTGTAACATGGATATTTGGAAAATAATACCATTCTTAAAACAGAATGCTAAATAAAATGTCTATTGAGGGGTTAAAAATTTAAGTAATAACTCACCTCATCCACTTGATCGCGCAGCCGGTATCTTCTATGTTCATTCAGCAGGACCTGCGGTGACGTCACCGCGCTCACCACATGGTGAGTGCGGTGACATCACCGCAGGTCCTTTTGCAGATCCTGAAGAAAAGAAGACACCGGCTGCACGATCAAGTGGATGAGGTGAGTTTTAATATTTATTTTTAACCCCTCAATAGACATTTTATTTAGCATTCTGTATTAAGAATGCTATAATTTTCCGTTATAACCATGTTATAACGGAAAATAATAAAATCACCCGAACACCGAACCCAAACTTCAGTGAAAAAGTCTGGGTTCCGGGTACCCGAACTCGCAAAGTTCGGTACGAACCCGAACTTTGTAGTTCGGGATTGCTCAACTTTAGTCATTGGCTAAATGGGGAGCACGAGTTGGATGGTTGACAGAATTGAGAGAGGAGATGTAGGGGGGTGCACCACTATGGAGAGATTTGTGGGTAAGAATGAGAAGTTTAACTTGAATCCTTTACTGTATGGGCAGACCAGTGCAATGAATAGCACAGGGCGGAGGCATCTGAGTAGCGGTTAGACAGATAAATCAGCTTGGCTGATGCATTATGAATAGATTGGAGAGTGGAAAGTCTGGTGAGAGGGAGACAATTTAGTAATGAGTTACAGTAATCAAGATGGGAATGGAACACAATGAGAGTTTTTGTTGTATCTGTGGTAAGAAAGTGGCAGGTTAGAGATGTTTTTGAGGTAAATGGAACTTGAGCAGGCAACCGATTGAATATAGGAGGTGAAGGAAAGATCAGTAACAAGCATAACACAGAGACAGCAGGCTTACTGCCCAGGTGTAATGGTGGTGACTAGTGTTGGGTGAGTATGCTAGGCCGAACATTATTTTTAATTGAGCATCGCGATGCTCGGCACATCGCAGTGTTCAGCAGGGCACCGCGTGTGCTCGAGCACGATGCTCAAGTCTCCTTGCCGCACATTTGTTGGGGAAGTACTAGCACTCACTGTAATGCCATAGCCATGTTGGTTACTGGCAATACAGTAATTGGCTGTCCGGAACGTGTCATCGGGTGCTATATTGCACCCGATGACATGTGGTTCGGCTCAGTCTTAGTCAGGGCAAGCTGCAGCAGAAGGGACAGATAGTGTAGGGACTAGTGTTGGTCGAGTACCAATGTGCTCGGGTGCTTGAGTAGAACACCTCGGGATGCTCAGGTGCTCTACTGAGCACCCAAGCACAATGGAAGTCAATGGGAGAACCCAAGCATTAAACCAAGCACCCCCTGCTCTGAAGAGGGGAGGGTGTCTGGTTCACAGGAAAAGGTCAGAAATTGATGGAAACACCACTGAAATGGTTTGGGAACAGCATGGGGAGGATGTCTGGATGCATCTTGGACTCCCAGGTCGCTGCTGGGAACGATGTTGTCCGAGTAGTATGCCACTTTTGAGACTGACAATAATACGCACAAACCCGAAGATAAAATCGATTTTAGAGGAAAAATTGTCAGGAAATATTCTTTCCTGTATATTTACTTGTATAGAAAGTGCAAGTGCTGCCAAAAATTACAAGGAAGAGGCACTCCGATACAACCTGTATATCACATAAAGGAGGGCCTCATTCACATTGTGGTACAATTTTTCAGGTAGTGGGACTCCTACACTTATAAAGCCTATGCACCAAGTGAAAGGGCTGCCAAAACTTACAAGGAATCGGCACTACAATACACCCTTTATTACACATATAGGAGGGCATCATAGACACCCTTGAAAAATTATGATTGATGGCCTGCTGGTGACCCTCAAAAACTATTGGAGCAAGGGCCTGCTGGTGACCCTCTAAAACATTAGGGGCGAGGGCCTGCTGCTGATCTGACCATCTAAAACATTAGGGGTGAGGTTCTGCTGCTGAGATGACCCTCTAAAACATTAGGGGCGAGGGCCTACTGCTGATATGACCATCTAAAACATTAGGGGTGAGGGTCTGCTGCTGAGCTGACCATCTAAAACATTAGAGGTGACGGTCTGCTGCTGATCTGACCATCTAAAACATTAGGGGCGAGTGCCTGCTGCTGATCTGACCATATAAAACATTAGGGGTGAGGGCCTGCTGGTGACCCTCTAAAACATTATGGGCGAGGGCCTGCTGGTGACCCTCTAAAGCATTATGGGCGAGCCCTGCTGGTGACCCTAAAAAAAATTATGGGCGAGGGCCTGCTGGTGACCCTCAAAAACATTATGGGTGAGGGTTTGCTGGTGACCCTCTAAAACATTATGGGTGAGGGTTTGCTGGTGACCCTCTAAAACATTATGGGTGAGGGCCTGCTGCTGAGCTGACCCTCTAAAACATTAGGAGCGAGGGCAGCCTAAAAAGCATGTTTATATGATGGAGGAGGAGGACGAGAAAAGGGAGACTGAACCATATACCCTTTTTTGTGGTGGAAGGGGTGCATGGGAATACAGTGTATTCAATACATCGTAAAAGCCACATTTAAAGTGCCTTTATCTTCAGCCGATTTCCTCTGGTGGAGTAGAGAAGTCTGGGGCAATCCAGACCTTGTTCATTTTTTTAGAAGAGTCAACCGGTCAGCATTTTCAGTTGACAGGAGGATGCGCTTATCAGTTATTATGCCCCAAGCAGGACTAAATACACGCTCTGACAAAATGGTGGCGGTGGGGCAGGCCAGCAGCTCCAAGGTGTAGAGCGCCAGTTCATGCCATATGTCCAGCTTGGACACCTAATAGTGTGGCTGCAATATATATTATTAGTGCAACCTGCGCTAAATTGCGTGCAATTGTTTGGCCTCTGCTGACAGTGACACAACCTCTGCTACATCTGTTGTGTTATATTTGCTCTTTTCAACGCCATTCCTTGATTTGGACCTCTCGCCAAGCCCACTTGAAGAGGGACATGAGGAGATCTTGTGCACTGATTCCCAAACTCTTGAGGATCCACAGTCAGAAGAAGATGATGGTGGGGAACGGCAATGAGTGTTTCACGAGGTGGATGATGATGATGAGACACAGTTGTCAATAAGTGAGGTTGTTCTTAGTTCAACAAGTCAGGAGGAAGACCAGAGTGAGGAAGTGGAAGACGAGGTGGTGGACGATTAAATTACTGTCCCAACCTGGGAAGGTGTCAAGCCGAGCGAAGACAGCAGTACAGAGGGGGAAGGATCTGCAGCACCACAATTATTTGATTAGCTGACAAACGGCACACAGCCACAGAGCTGTGGCAGGGGATAAGGGACCAGAATGAGCTGTGAGTCTTGCCAATCAACCTACAACCAGGCATGGTTGTGTCTGATAATGGCCGTAACTTGGTGGCTTTGGATCTCGGCAAGCTCACACACATACCATGCCTAGCCCATGTGTTCAACTTAGTGGTTTCTCAAAACCTACCCCAATTTTCCTAAACTACTGGTGAAGGTGTGCCGCGTGTGTGCCCATTTCCGCAAGTCATCTACAGCTTCCACCGGTCTGGCAACGCTGCAGCAGCGCTTTCAATTGCCAGCTCACCGACTGTTGTGCAACGTGAGCACATGCTGGAACTCCACGTTCCACATGTTGGCCATGCTTTGTGAGCAGCAGAGGGCAGTAGTGGAATACCAGCTGCAACATGGTCGTCGCCTTTCCAGTCAGCTTACACCCTTCACAAGCGACGAGTAAGCATAGATGTCTGACCTCTGTGAGGTTTTTCGCAACTTTGAGGAATCAACACAGGTGGTGAGCGGCGATGCCGCTATTATCAACGTAACCATCTAACTTCTGTGTCTACTGAAAAGCTCGCTTCTCACAATGAAGGCGGACACTTTGCATGTGGAAAAGGTGGAAATGAGGGAAGATAGTACACAGGGTGATAGCCAGACCAGGAAAAATTGCTCCAAAAATTTCCAGCTGACAACGCTGGTGGCAGAGTATGTAGTTCCTTGGGCAACCGAGGAGGGGAGACGAGGGGAACACACAACAGTTCCAACAGAGGCAGGGCAACACTCTCCAAGACCTGGGACAGTTTTATGACACCCCATCAGCACCCTCACCCTGATGTGCGGCCTAGTGTCACAAGGAAGGAAAGATTTGGAAGACGGTAAAGGAGTACGTAGCAAACCGTGACAGCGTCCTCTGTGATCCCTCTGTGCCTTACAACTATTGGGTGTCCAAGCTGGACACATGGCACGAACTGGCGCTCTATGCCTTGCAGGTGTATTTAGTGCTGCTTGTGGCATAATAATTGATAAGCGCATCCGCCTGTCAACTGAAAATGCTGACAGGTTGACTCTTATCAAAATGAACAAGGCCTTGATTGCACCTGACTTCTTTACTCCACCAGAGGAAAGTGGCTGAACATAAAGGCACTTAAATTGTGTCTTTTATGGTGTATTGAATACACTGTATTCTCATGCACCCCTTCCACCACAAAAAAGGGTATATGGTTCAATCTTACTTTTCTCGTCCTCCTCCTCCTCCATCATATCAACATGCTTATTAGGCTACCCTCGCTCCTAATGTTTTAGAGGGTCAGCTCAGCAGCAGATCCTCACCCCTAATGTTTCAGAGGGTCACCAGCAGGTCCTTGCTCCTAATGTTTTAGATGGTCAGATCAGCAGCAGACCCTCACCCCTAATGTTTTAGATGGTCAGATTAGCAGCAGGCCATCGCCTCGCCCTTGCTCCTATTGTTTTTGAGGGTCACCAACAGGCTATCAATCATAATTTTTAAAGGGTGTGTATGATGCCCTCCTTTATGTGTAATAGGCTTTATGAGTGTAGGAGTACTACTACCTGAACAATTGTAACACAATGTGAATGAAGCCCTACTTTATGTGATATACAGGTTGTATCGGAGTGCCTCTTCCATGTAACGTTTTGCAGCACTTGCACTTTATATACAAGTAAATATACAGGAAAGAATGTTTCCTAACAATTTTTCCTCTAAAATTGATTTTATCTTCGGTTTTGTGCATATTAATGTCAGTCTGTAAAAGTGGCCTACTACTTGGACAACATCGTTCCCAGCAGCAACCTGGGAGTCCAAGATGCATCCATACATCCTCCCCATGCTGTTCTCAAACAATTTCAGTGGTGTTTCCATCAATTTCTGACCTTTTCCTGTGAACCAGACACCCTCCCCTCTTCAGAGCAGGGGGTGCCTGGTTTAATGCTCTGTTTCTCTCATTGACTTCCATTTTGCTCTGGTGTTCTGTAGAGCACCCGAGCATTCCAAAGTGTTCTACTCGAGCACCAGAGCACTTTGGATCTCGATCAACACTAGTGGTGACACACACTGGAGATATGATTTAGATTGAGATATCAGGTTTAGGTAGGTTAGCAGACGGAGAAAATGCCAGTAGTTCAGTTTTGAAAGATTCCATTTCGAATAGAGAGAGGACATGATGTTAGAGACAGCAGACAGATAGCCACTTGAAGCATATAGTTGGGTTTAAGTGTATAATTGGGTGTCATCAACATAGAAATGGTACTGAAAACCAATTCTGCTGATAGTTTGTCCAATAATGGCTGTTTTAAGAGAAAAGTGGAGAGGACCTAGGACTGAATCCTGAGGAACCAGAAAAGCAAGAGGGAAAGGAGTGGAAGTAAAGCAAATGACACACTGAAAGAGTGGCCAGAAAGATAGGAAGAAAACCAAGAGAGAACTGTGCCCTTAAGACTAATAGATTGGAGTGTGGTAAGGAGGAGATGGTGTCCAATGCTGCAAAGAGATTGAGGAGAATTAGTAGAGAGTAGTCAACATTGCATTTAGCTGTCTGGAGGTCATTTGTCACTTTGGTAAGGGCAGTTTCTGTAGAATGTAGGCTGAGGAAACCAAATTGTAATGGATTAAGGAGAGATTTAGCAGAACAGATAGTAGATGAGGTAAGAGTAGACCAGACACTCCAGAAGTTTAGAGATGAAGGAAACATTAGAGATGGATCTGTAGTTAGTTCCAAATTATGGGTCAAGAGATGGCATTTTTAATAATAAAATTATAACAGAATGTTTGAAAGAAGAGGGAAGAATACCAGAATAGAGAGAGAGGTTGAAGACTGTAGTTTGGTGAATAGTGACAGCTGGGGAGAGAGACTGGAGAAGGTGTGAAGGAATAGGTTCGGTAGTGTATGTGGTAGGTTGTGAAGAAGAGAGGAGCCTGGAGACTGGGTCAAATGTAGAAAGTGAACCAGAGGAGATGCAGGGGAAAGGAATCAATGACACTTAGAGACTGGGAGTCAATTTCCTGCAAGATATTTAACATTTTCTCGCTACCAAGAGAAAACAGTCACCTCTGATATAACCAACCATTAAAATGCTTTGTAGCCTTGAATGAGTTGTCTCACTTCAGCAAATGGCATTTATCATGTAGGCAAAGTTATAAGACACTTGAATGTATTGCTATTATTTTTATTGCCTCCTTTGCTGGCTGATTAATTTTTCTATCACATTATACACTGCTAGTTTCCATGGTTATGACCACCCTGCAATCCAGCAGCGGCCGTGATCGTGGGAGTGCGCACAGGCCGGCACTTTTTGCTGTAGTGTGCAAACATGGCCACAGATGCTGGATTGCAGGGTGGTTGTAATCCCTGGCTAGAGCAGTGTATAATGTGATGGAAAAATGAATCAAGCCAGCAAAGGAGGCAATATGGACAATCACAATACATTAGTAAGTGCCCTGTATTAACTTTGTCCACATGATAAATGCCATTTGCTAAAGTGAGACAACCGCTGTAACACTATGTTTGGGAAACCACTAAGATTTGCACCTTATTTAAGCGTAATGTAATTGTTCTGTAAACTCTGCCTGTTTGCTACATTACTCTTCATTGGGGAACTCTCTAGCTTGCCACCAAGTTACACTTACATTTCAGAGAACCTTTCTGTTTCCAGCTTTATTTTATTTTTGAGTGTTCGGAATTGAGTGTTCGGAATTACATTCTCCCATATGGTATTACCCACACTAAAAGCTAAACTGTAAACTGGATCTAACTGAATCTGACAAGTTTACATCCATCTGTTAGTGCAGACTGGATCATAGATTGTCTGCTTATAACTCTAGTAGTACCTGTAGTGTCTCAGTAAATAAAATATAAATGAAGCCTATGTCAAATGAAAAAGAGAAACACACTTAGAATAGTATTCTCACTTCTGAAAAATCTGAAAAGACCATCCTGTCTAAAACATTGATTTTCCAACTATACTTTTCTGCAGAAACTTGTCTTCTACTGCTTCCATAGTAATATTCCAAATTAACTATCCACTTTTTCAAAAATATATTTTTTTTTCATCGAAAGTTCTGTGCTAAATATTTAAATGATATATCTTTGTAGATATGGGAACCCTATTTTTACTGTCGTAGAGACTCAGGTTCCCTTTAGATGCTAAGTTTCAGTATTACTGCAGATACAACTGCAGCAAGCCCCGGAGTAGCCGGTGGAGAAGATGGGAGTTGTAGTGGCCCTGATGAAGTGTTGTGTCACAGTGTACCCCCTCACGTGGAGCTTTAAATATATTCAATAGCAGCAGAATTTGAGTGCAATCTTCTCTGGCACCTGTAAGAATTATAGGGGCAGGTTGGATGGCTGCATTTTAGCACTTAAGTCATACTGATCTAGTAACATTCTGGGTGATGGGTGTCTTAGCCGTAGTCCCTTACCTCACAGCAGTGTCCTCAAAAGCTGGATTTAGCTGTTCAATCTGCTGTATCTCTTCTCAAGAGATTTCTGACATGCCGGGGATGCTGTTCTGCCACTGGAGCTCAAGGAGGGTGTGCTTTTTGGTGTACGAGTGGCTGAAGTGCATGCAAAGTTTTCATGCCCATTTTTAGGATGTCTTGCAGAAGCAGAGGAAGACTTCAGGAACCGCTTGACAACCAGATTGAACACGTGTGCCATGCAGGGCGCATGGCTCAGCCCTCCTTTACGCAGTGCCAACACAATGTTCTTCCCGTTGACCGTTGTCGGTCACCATGGTTCCGATTTTGAGTTGTCGGGGAGAAAGCCAGGATTCGATTTCTTGACGAAGGACATGGAGCAGTTCCTCCCCTGTGTGACTCTGTTCGCCCAGGGAAACAAGGTGCAGAACAGCGTGATACCGCCATGCTCTGCACATGTGGTATGCTTAAGGGACACTGACTTGTACCTACAGTGGAGTCTAAGGACACGGTGGAGGATAAGGAGGCAGAGGCGGTCATTGTCACAGGAGCAAGGGCTTGACAACGTGCAAGGAGAAGCAGCTTGGAGACACCGTTTGTGGATTTATAATAAGGGCAATGCTAGTACTAGTACAGCGCCCTTGGCGACAGCAGCATGGAATCAGCTAGTTCTTGGACAGCATTCCATGAGTAAGAGGACGATCACCCGGATTACAGGGATGCAGTCTGGAAAGGCGTATGGCACGAGGCCCTGGGGGACATGCAGTGTCGGCGGGGCGAGAGTCTTCCCAGTGAGGAGCAGAGTTTGCAGATGCGATGTTAGCTGCAAATGCCTCTACTGGAAGAGCAGTCCCTGAAGGGGTGGGTGTCAGAGCGCGAGACCCTGGTATGGCAGGAGACCTGGCTGGATGATGCATATCAGGCACAATGGGAGAACCAAGGTCTTTCTACCAGCCCTGCAGGGATCCCCGGTAGCTGTGTTTTATAAAGGGAGAAGAGACAACCGGTCTCTCTCCCCAGCGGCAGCCTGTGTCACACAGAGAGCAGACTGTCTGTCCCTCATCTCAGCAGCAAGCATCAGTGGGAGTGGAGATAGTCGCTACCTCTACCCAGCAGTGTTCCAGGGAGATGAGACAATCAGTCGATCTCCCCAGCAGCAGAGGGCGTTCCAGGGAGAAGAGGTAGCCGACCTCTCTCCCCAGCGGCAGTGTGGTTTCCCAGGAGATGATATGGGTGGCATCACTCTCCTGCAGCAGAGTCAAGCGGACCAGTTGGAAGAGGTTCGGGATTCATCTTGTCCGACTAACACAGGTCCAAACCAGTTGGAGGCCTGGTTAGTCTACTGGTGGGAGGGGAGAAATGTGATGGACTGAACCATCACTGGGGCTGTTGGAGAGGCCTGAGGGCTAGACTCCTTCCTATGGACTATGGACCCAGATCTATGGAGACCCCCCCGGCTCATTATTCTACAAAGGAAAAAATGGGTAGTTTCCATCTGTGAGTGATTACCTTATCTCATTGTGTTGGTTCTTGTGAGGTTGCTAGTATTCACGCCCTGGCTCATTTTGGTACGGCACAGGTTGCAAACTACTATTCTTTTGTCGTCCACACTTTCCTCAAAAAAGCGTCATACTGCGGAACACCTACCCCTTGGCAAAGGAGATTTCCGCAAGTAGGTGCTCCGTGGAACAGTTTCGGACCTATTTGTCGTAACCCGCCTTCTTCCTTTTGCCACCCCACTGCCTCTTCCAGCCTGTTGCGGTGCAGCAAATCCCTCTCCCTCTGTACTGCTGCCCTCGCTCGGCTTTCCACATTTACAGGTTGGGTCAGTGACTTCAACTTCCACCACCTCCTCTTCCACTATCTCACTCTGCTCATCTTCCTGACTTGTTGACCTAACCACAACCCTTTGTGATTGACAACTGTGTCTCATCCTCTTCATCAACCTCTTGATTAATTGCCGTTGACTTATTGGCAACTGTGTCTCATCATCATCCACCTCATTAAACAGTAATTGTAGTTCCCCACTGTCATCTTCTTGTGACTGTGGATGCTCAAGAGTTTGGGAATCAGGGCACAAGATCTGTCCCTCTTCAAGCGTTCTTGGCGAGAGGGCCAAATGAAGGAATTGCGCTGAAAAGAGCTCCTTGGAATACCAGAGTACGGGATCACTTGTATTCTCAGACTCTCCATAGAGAAGGAGGATCAGGGTGAGGATTGTGTTGAGAAAACTCTTGGCTACTGAGACTGGACTTGGTGGAAGACAGGGTGGTGCTTAAGCGACTGGAAGCATTATCTGCTGCAATCCAACCGACCACCTGGTTTCACTGGTCTAACTTCAAGAGTGGTGTCCTGCGCCGCCCTGTAAACTGGGACATGAAGCTTGATGTTGTGGATGATTGTTTTTCTTGTGCTCTGGCAGCAGGCACAGTTTCACCGTGCCCAGGGCCACGGCCTCTGCGTGCACCATCAGCATCACGGCCACTTCCTAGTCCCTTACTGCTCGCCTTCTTCATATTAAATGTTATGTATGCTTGAAAGTATGTCACACGTACA
The DNA here is from genome assembly GCF_905171765.1 of Bufo bufo. Classification (NCBI taxonomy): domain Eukaryota; kingdom Metazoa; phylum Chordata; class Amphibia; order Anura; family Bufonidae; genus Bufo; species Bufo bufo. The sequence continues at coordinate 47,627,665 of NC_053397.1, read as the reverse complement.
GCAGCGTAGGATTTGGAAGTGTATGCACCAAAAAAAATAAAAAAAGGTATTTGGCATGTGGAAACGTCACACAGGAGATATCCCGCAGATAATGTCAACGCTGTCACCAGCGGCTAATAAAAAATTACAAGGAATATACAGATATTTGGGATGAGGAAACGTTATACAGGAGAGGTACCACTGGTAATGTCACTGAAAAAAGTACACTGTATGCCACAGAAAAAAAATTTCAGTGCACACTTTACACTGAAGATGTGGCACTGGTAATGTCTCTGTCAGAATCGGACACCATCTATTGAAAAAGTACACTGTATGTCACAGATAAAAAAAAATCAGCACACACTTTACACTGCAGACATGGCACTGGTAATGTCACTGTCTGCAGCGGACACCGTCTATTAAAAAAGTACACTGTATGTCACAGATACTTTTTTTCAGTGCACACTTTACACTGCAGATATGGCACTGGTAATGTCACTGTCTGCAGTGGACACCGTCTATTAAAAAAGTACACTGGATGTCACAGATATTTTTGGGATGCGCACACTTTACACTGGAGATGTGGCGCAGCTAATGTCACTGTCCGCAGTGGACACCGTCTATTAAAAAAGTACACTGTATGTCACAGATAAAAATTTTAGCGCATACGATACACTGCAGATGTGGCACTGGTAATGTCACTGTCTACAACAGACACATTCTACGGAAAAAGTACACTGGATGTCACAGATATTTTTTGGATGCGCACAACATGACATCACATATATTCCACCCCTTTCTCAGCATTTAAATTAAAAGAACTGCTATGTTTCCCTTAGGGTTAATCAAGCTTCTTGTAGCTGTCTCCCTGACAGCCGCTAGAGGTGCTTCCGCGATTCTCACTGTGAAAATTACAGTGGGAAGACGCGGAACATAGTTTTGAATGCGTGTACATGCGCGTTCGCAGCTGAGAGGAGGATCGGGGAGAAGAGTTCCCAGTGGCGGCGCTGGAGAAAGGTAAGTGGCTGAAGGGGTTTTAACCCCTTCAGCCCAGTGGTAGGGGGACACGAGGGTGCCCCACTCCTAACAACTATATAGTGCCAGGAAAATTAGTTTGTTTTCCTGGCACTATAGTGCTCCTTTAACACCAGTACTGCACAGTGTCTTTTCTCTGCAGGAACAGGCTATAGACACCAGTACCACTACATTAAACTGTACTGGTTCTGGGACTATAGTGTCCTTTTAATGAGAGGTAAATTAGTTTCCAATGTAGTATTAATAACTAAACAATTAAATAATAAACATATTGCATTGTCTACTTACCACCAGGACAATAAGATGATCTGGTCTGTGGCTGCAGTCTGGCTCTTGGTCTGGCTCTGGGGACTCCCTTGTCACGCTCTTCTCCCCCCTCCCTCCCTTGTCACTCTCTTCTCCCCCCCCTCCCTTGTCACTCTCTTCTCCCCCCCTCCCTTGTCACTCTCTTCTCCCCCCCTCCCTCCCTTGTCACTCTCTTCTCCCCCCTCCCTTGTCACACTCGTCTCCCCCCTCCCTCCCTTGTCACTCTCTTCTCTCCCTTGTCACTCTCTTCTCCCCCCTCCCTTGTCACTCTCTTCTCCCCCCTCCCTTGTCACTCTCTTCTCCCCCCTCCCTTGTCACTCTCTTCTCCCCCCCTCCCTTGTCACTCTCTTATCCCCCCTCCCTCCCTTGTCACTCTCTTTCCCCCCTCCCTCCCTTGTCACACTCTTCTCCCCCCTCCCTCCCTTGTCACACTCTTCTCCCCCCTCCCTCCCTTGTCACACTCTTCTCCCCCTCCCTCCCTTGTCACTCTCTTCTCCCCCTCCCTCCCTTGTCAGACTCTTCTTCCCCCTCCCTCCCTTGTCACACTCTTCTCCCCCCTCCCTTGTCACTCGCTTCGCCCCCCTCCCTCCCTTGTCACACTCTTCTCCCCCCTCCCTCCCTTGTCACACTCTTCTCCCCCCTCCCTCCCTTGTCACTCTCTTCTCCCCCCTCCCTTGTCACTCTATTCAAGCCCCCTCCCTCCCTTGTCACTCTCTTCAAGTCCCCTCCCTCCATTGTCACTCTCTTCTCCCCCCTCCCTCCCTTGTCACTCTCTTCAAGTCCCCTCCCTCCATTGTCACTCTCTTCTCCAGTTCTGTAGATTGTTTTGTATCGTTTATGCAAAGTAAAGCCACTGTTGAACTTCCATACAACCGAATCTGGACTCAACTTTATTTGTACACTATCCAAGTTAACTACCCTTTGCACTGCTTCGGACCACATCATGTCTAGGATCCATGGATATCCAGGTAGCAACACAGTGACACATGTACAATACATCTACAGAGACTGTAGGCCACCCTGCACCACTCTGGCAATCCTACCTCTGGGTACCAACATTACTATCTACAAAGGGAGCCTTGAGCTTCCGCTGCTTAACCGTAGCTGTCGTCACGTTTACTTGCTCTATAAGATGGACATACTTCGTAGAAACCTCCTAAGGGGCGAGCGATACCCCAAATGCTGAACCGGGCCGTGGCAATTGGTCAACAGTAGCTAAAAAGTGGCCGACCCCTTTAACTATTAGAATGATAGCTGACACAATTCAATTTGTTCTATTGATTTACTCTAAATCAGGGTTTTGAATACCCTGTTTTCTAGTAAAGGGCATATATGCAAGTAAAATTATTGACAAGCGCTAATGTCGTCCAGTCATGTTTTGCTGCCGGAGCAGCAGCATTAGGGGAACATGGACAACAGCATGTCATAGAATAATGTCATTCTAATAGTTAAGAATATACTACTCTATAGCAAAGATAAAGGATGCATGTGTTTTTAAAAAGCACTGTTTGAACCCAAATATCGTATTTATTTATTTTTTATTTTTAAAGGGAGTCTGTCACCACATTTGGGCCTATTAGACTGATCAAATAGTGTTATATGTGCCACCCAGAACTTAAAAACGGTACCTTTGTTGTGGAAAACTGACTTTTCTTTTAGCCAAAAATGAACTTTGAACATTATGTTAATGAGCCCTCTCAAGTGCCCAGGGCGGCGTCTCAATCCTCCGAGCCCCAGGCAGCACCTCCTCAAGGGCTCATAACCCCGCCCTCCGTGTGCCTCTGCCCGCCCGTTTACTCCCCTCCTCTGTCCTTTTCCACTGCAGCTGCGCGGTCAAATTCGTAGCGGGCGCATGCGCAGTAGGTATTGCGATGCCCTGCCAGGAGCATGCGCCCGCTACGAATTTGACCGCGCAGCTGCAGTGGAAAAGGACAGAGGAGGGGAGTAAACGGGCGGGCAGAGGCACACGGAGGGCGGGGTTATGAGCCCTTGAGGAGGTGCTGCCTGGGCCTCGGAGGATTGAGACGCCGCCCTGGGCACTTGAGAGGGCTCATTAACATAATGTTCAAAGTTCATTTTTGGCTAAAAGAAAAGTCAGTTTTCCACAACAAAGGTACCGTTTTTAAGTTCTGGGTGGCACATATAACACTATTTGATCAGTCTAATAGGCCCAAATGTGGTGACAGACTCCCTTTAAAGGCGAATTAAATGGCTTAATGGAGGTACTCTGAATTACTAGTCATGCATCTGCCTGATTGGTGCAAGGGCTGTGTAATGCTTCTTTTTCCTGTGTTGGTGCCATAGGTGGTTAAATATTTGGAGACTGGAGATCTTTGCACAGGAGATCCTGTAATCAGTTGATTGTTTGGGATATTTCTAACAAGAAAATATTGTCCGTGTGGATAAACTCTATAAAGGGATACTTTCATCAGAAAGGCTTTTTTTTTGTAAAAACAGTATTCATAGAGAATGATTTTCTAAAGGGCATCTGTCAGCAGTTTTGTACTTATGGAACTGGCTGACCTGTTACATGTAACAGGCATCTGTGTTGGTCCCATGTTCATATGTGCCCGCATTGCTGAGAAAATTGATGTTTTAATATAGGCAATTGAGCCTTACCGTAACCGGGCTCCACTTTCTCTACAACTGCTGCATCCTCTGCACTTTGATTGACAGGACAGGGTATGAAGACAGTTACACTGCCTGGCCCTGTCAATCAAAGTAGAGAGGGCGCGGTAGTTCCAGAGAAAACAGATACTCTAGGAGTAAAGGCAACTCCTCAGTTGTTCCTAGAGGCTCGTTTGCGGCGCAATCGCTGCTACTTACTTACAGAGATGAGTTTTGTGACTAAGTAATTCATCACATAGCGAATTTCTTTGCAAAATTCAGCAAAACAGCCGAATCCAATTTTTCTAAACTTCGCTCAACGCTACCCTTAGTGTCTGTCCAGATAAACTTTTCTGTGATAAAAAAAAAATCCACAACGGTCCCCTTATAGTGTGCCTTCCATGCAGGTCACTCTACAGTCTAATTAAAGGTAGAATAATATCCTAAAGTGACATTTGAATTCAGCAAGTTTAAATTAAAGCAGGTCTTTAAGAACATTTTTCTTCCAATGCAGGGATATTGATTCTACATATTTAATGGTGTTTCCTAAAGTCCTGATTTGCATGCAAGTGAGGCAGTGTTTCTAAATGATCCATGTGGATCCAGCGCTGTCTGCTTGCCTCTGATTATAGATGTCTTTTTAAACCTCTGCTTCTGTTGTCTCGGTTACCTGAGCAGTCTTTATTGACATTTTGATGAAGGGAAGTGCAGAACAGGCTATGTGGTTATTTTAAGGATGAGACTAATGCGAGGAATAGATAATATAAACTAGCTGCAGAAGAAAAAATCATTTCCAGTTATTGTCTCTGCTGCATTAAAATGTGAGGCCATAATGCATAGTATTAGCATCATTAACCCTTTCAAGACCAGACCAATTTACATTTTTTTTTTTCATTTTTACTTAACATCCACCATCCAAGTGTCATAACGTTTTCACTTTTCCTTTCAAATAGCCATACGAGTAATTATTTTTTGCAGGGTAAATTGTACTTTCCAAGGGCACCATTTAATATTCTATGCAATGTATTGGGAAGCTGGAAAAAAAAAAATTCTAATGGGAGTGGAGCTAGAGAAAAAACGCACAATTCCACTGTATGAGTTTTTCTATTTATGGCATTAATTAGGTGGTAAAAATGACTTGTTCCCTTTGTTCAGCGGGTCAGTAAAATAACAGCAATACCAAATTTATGTCGTTTTTATTTAAAAAAAGAAATATTTGCATTGCCATACTATGACACCCAAAACTTTTTTTTATTTTTAATCTGAGAAGCTGTGTGAGGGCTCATTTTTTGCAGGGTAAGTTATATATTTTATTGATACTATTTTGCTGTATATATGACATTTTGATAACTTTTTATTCAAAGCAAGAAAAATGGCTGTTCGGGCGATTTGACTTTTTGCCATTATGGTGTTCAGCATACAAGATAAATATTTTTATATTTTGATAGTTCTGTAATTTTTTCATGAGGCAATACCAATGATGTTTATATAAATTTTTTGCTTATTTATTTTTATTGGTAAAATGGAGAAATGGGATGAATGTATCATTCTTTAGTTGTTGTTTTTTAACAATTTTTTCCTTTTTTAACTTTATTTTTTACCCTTTTAGGGGACTTAAACATGATCATTAGATCGTTTATACCATAGTCTGCAATATTTTACCATTGCAGTCTATGGAAAAATCCTTATGCTTCTATTGCGTCTTGTCACAGGGAGAGCTCATTAGGAACTTTGCTATGGCCAACCTGGGAGCCTTTACAACACTCCTTTTGATTAATGAATCCCAGCAGCTGTGTCTTTGCGATATAAATTTATTCCAGATATGTCCTACAACCAGGACACGTTTCGGCAAACATGCCTTCATCAACAAGTACATCTTAATGAACATGCAATATATATATATACATATAATAAAATGTACCGCCTACAAAGACCTTTCTCCTTCTTCCGTGCAGCGTGCACTGAGTAAGTGCTGACCAGCTCTACCCTTTACAAGACTCCTGACTGCCATAACAATCAAACGGCTCCCTTGATCTTATCATGGGGGAGCCATTTGGTTACCGGGAGCATCCAGCTCCCAATAAATGACTTTTCAGATGCTGCGGCTTGCAACCATGGCATCTGAGGGGAAAATTGTCCATGATCTGAGTTACCTCTGCTCATGGACATTGCTGGCGCTTGCTCAGCTCTTGAGTGGAAACATTTAAAACATCACCTTCTGCCGTATATATACGGTGGATGGCACAAAAGGGTTATCTTATGAATGCAATTAATGAATAGTGAATCAATTCTAAATGAATCGAGTTTGACATGAATTTTATATAAATTCAAGTTGCATTCAAATCTAAATTTTTGTGATTCCACTTGGCGTATTTTGTGGAGAGAGAACATTTCAATAAAAAAAAATTAAGAACAAAGTGAGGGACTAGAGATAAAAACTATGAGTGCTAGTCCCATTTTGATAAGGGTAGAATCCTTTTGGACCAAATGGAAAAGGTTGGCTATTTGGCTGAATCGAACCATAGTCAAATTGGAGGGATTTGATCATCTCTAAATGCAACACCCAACAGGGGCAGAACCACATGCTCCTGCACATTACACTATCACCATCACCATCACAATGACATACCACATATTTGTAGTTTCATGAAATTATTGTTCATTTTTTTTGGTGTAGTAATACTGTTGCTTTCAACAAGGTCTACACAGATCCATAAGGATTTTTGAATATTTGATACAAACTGAGGAAATGCTACTTAAAAATTGAAACTTTTTTTTAGTACATACACTGATTAGCTATAATATTAAACACCTGGCTATACTATGTAAGTTACCCTTGTTCTGCCAAAACAGCTGTGTCCCATCAAGGCATGGACAATACCTCTATAGGTGTCCTGCAATATCTTGCACCAAGACTTTAGCAACGGATCCTTCACCAGTTCTAACATACTGTTTGAGTAGATACTGTACTTGTATTCCTCATAAAATAATTTTGGGCACTGTTTTCAAGAACTCTGTACTGTGCTGCTCCCCTGTTGTTCCTCCTAGAAATGTATTCATGAATTGACAGTTAGGATTTCCCTTTCCCCTTGTCAAGTGGGTGTGTACCTTCACAGTCTGACAGTATCAGAGTGTGTATGGTCTCATCTACAACTGTTAACACCCTCTTCATACATTTCAAGTACAAACCGAATTCCAAAAAAGTTGGGACACTAAACAAATTGTGAATAAAAACTGAATGCAATGATGTGGAGATGGCAAATGTCAATATTTTATTTGTAATAGAACGTAGATGACAGATCAAACGTTTAATCCAAGTAAATGTATCATCTTAAAGGAAAAATACGTTGATTCCAATTTTCACGGTGTCAACAAATCCCCAAAAAGTTGGGACAAGTAGCAATAAGAGGCTGGACAAAGTAAATTTGAGCAGAACGAAGAGCTGGAAGACCAATTAACACTAATTAGGTCAATTGGCAACATGATTGGGTATAAAAAGAGCTTCTCAGAGTGGCAGTGTCTCTCAGAAGCCAAGATGGGTAGAGGATCACCAATTCCCACAATGTTGCGCAGAAAGATAGTGGAGCAATATTAGAAAGGTGTTACCCAGCGAAAAATTGCAAAGACTTTGCATCTATCATCATCAACTGTGCATAACATCATCCGAAGATTCAGAGAATCTGGAACAATCTCTGTGCGTAAGGGTCAAGGCCGTAAAACCATACTGGATGCCCGTGATCTCCGGGCCCTTAAACGACACTGCACCACAAACAGGAATGCTACTGTAAAGGAAATCACAGAATGGGCTCAGGAATACTTCCAGAAACCATTGTCAGTGAACACAATCCACCGTGCCATCCGCCGTTGCCAGCTGAAACTCTACAGTGCAAAGAAGAAGCCATTTCTAAGCAAGATCCACAAGCTCAGGCGTTTTCACTGGGCCAGGGATCATTTAAAATGGAGTGTGGCAAAATGGAAGACTGTTCTGTGGTCAGACGAGTCACGATTCAAAGTTCTTTTTGGAAATCTGGGACGCCATGTCATCCGGACCAAAGAGGACAAGGACAACCCAAGTTGTTATCAACGCTCAGTTCAGAAGCCTGCATCTCTGATGGTATGGGGTTGCATGAGTGCGTGTGGCATGGGCAGCTTGCATGTCTGGAAAGGCACCATCAATGCAGAAAAATATATTCAGGTTCTAGAACAACATATGCTCCCATCCAGACGTCATCTCTTTCAGGGAAGACCCTACATTTTTCAACAAGATAATGCCAGACCACATTCTGCATCAATCACAACATCATGGCTGCGTAGGAGAAGGATTCGGGTACTGAAATGGCCAGTCTGCAGTTCAGATCTTTCACCTATAGAGAACATTTGGCGCATCATAAAGAGGAAGGTGCAACAAAGAAGGCCCAAGACGATTGAACAGTTAGAGGCCTGTATTAGACAAGAATGGGAGAGCATTCCTATTTCTAAACTTGAGAAACTGGTCTCCTCGGTCCCCAGACGTCTGTTGAGTGTTGTAAGAAGAAGGGGAGATGCCACACAGTGGTGAAAATGGCCTTGTCCCAACTTTTTGGGGATTTGTTGACACCATGAAATTCTGATTCAACATATTTTTCCCTTAAAATGGTACATTTTCTCAGTTTAAACTTTTGTTCCGTGATTTATGTTCTATTCTTAATAAAATATTAGAAGTTGGCACCTCCACATCATTGCATTGAGTTTTTATTCACGATTTGTATAGTGTCCCAACTTTTTTGGAATCCGGTTTGTAGGAATAACAGAACAACGGCACAAAGAAACTATGCTCTCAAATTATTACATGAGGAAAACAAATATTTATTAAAATAGACATGTCAGGAGAGCTGACGGAATGGACAGCTATGAGGTGGGGTCCCCATGGATCAGACTTGTTATTCCAGCACATACCACAGGTGGTTGATTGGACTGAAATTTAGGGAATTTGGAGGCCAAGTCACCAACCTGCACTTTTTGCCATGTTCTTCAAGCCATTCCTGAACAATGATTGCAGTGTGGTATTGGTAGTATCCTGCTGAAAGAGGCCTCTGCCATTATAGAATTCCATTGCCATGTACGTGGTCTTCCACAATTTTTAGGTAGATGATACTTGTCGCAATAACATACACATGAATGTCAGGATCCAATGTTTCCTAGGAAAATATTACCAAGCCTCTGCCAGCTTGACTTCTTCCCATAAAGGATCCTGATGCCAACTCTTCCCCTGTAAGTGACATCCATGCGCTTAGCCATCCATATAATGTAAAAGAAAATGCAAATCATCCAACCAGTGCTATTTTTTTATTATTCTATATTAAAAAATGTTTGCACAATTTTTGTGCATGTTGTTACATTGCAGGTCACACCCTTCCCCACAAAAAAGAAAAAAGAAAGGATGGAGACAGCACGTTCAATGGTTGGAATTTATTGACAAAGGCTTCTTGGCCGAAATGCTGCATCTGGAATAAATTCCAACCATTGGACATGTTGTCTCCATCCTTTCTTTTTTATTTTACGTGGACTACTCTATTGTATATGGGGAAGCTTAACGCTTCCCCAGGAGACTTGCACCCATCGCTTATTTTCTGAGGAGGTCTGTTCACCTTGTTTTTTTTACCCTTTCCCACAATGTCATGCCCCTTTGTCACAAAAGGTATTATGGATTATTAGGGATTAAATTTGCTTTATAAATAGATGTATACAGTTTTCGGTGCATTTTATACAAAATTCTACCTGCAATCACATTAGTACATATGGGCCAATGCATCTTAGTGCACATAATGTTTCATAAAGAACATAATAAAAGTCATGTTTTGATTGAAAGTAGATGTACATGTACATGTTTGTATCCCAGTAGTAATTGAAAATAATTATTTTAAAAAATTGCCAAAAATATATATATTTTTTATGTATCTGGATTTTGGATGTGGTTAAAATCTTTAATTTTAATAATTACTATGTCAGAATTCTTCCAAATTTCTAGATTTACACCAGAATAGTGTTTAGTTTTGCATTCAGTTGCAGCTTTCAGTTATTGGGCCTTGATCTGGATCTTATCTGTAAGCTAAATGTGTTGTAGCAAGACTAGGTTTTAAAGAGACTCCCTATGGTACAGCCTGCTATCTGTCTCTAAACATAAAGTAAATCCTGTTCCTTTGATTCGACCAAAGCCTACTGATTTAAACTCCAAGATTTTCTATTACTAAACTTTATAAAGATGCCAACCAATCTCTTAACACTTGTACGGGCGCTCAACATGAGGACCAGTTACCTTCATCTACTGGTTGGAAACAACAGGATTCTAAGATAATATAACCAAAAGTGATATTGCCTGGTGCCTGCCTCACATGCTTAATGCAAATACTAAGTCAAATCTAACCTTAAATTTCAGTTCAAATTTCCCATAGCTATATAAATGAAAATAAATAAGTAAAATAATAACAAATTTATATATATATATATATATATATATATAAAAATAATCGATAGGAAATTTAGTATCTTCTTTCTCTCTCTCTCTATATAGATACAAAGACTCCAGCTAAGTCATATTTTGATGCAACTTGTTTATTTTGCGTACAGAGATGGTTGCTGCGGCGAAGTGACGTTTCGGCAACTCTGTGCCTTCATCAGACTAGTGCCGCTGGTGGGAGAAGAAGTCACGTAGGTGTGGACGCAGTAAGGAGTATAACATGCGGTAGTACCGCTGGGAGATAGAGGCGCCTCTATCTCCCAGCGGTACTACCGCATTTTATACTCCTTACTGCGTCCACACCTACGTGACTTCTTCTCCCACCAGCGGCACTAGTCTGGTGAAGGCACAGAGTTGCCGAAACGTCACTTCGCCGCAGCAACCATCTCTACGCAAAATAAACAAGTTGCATCACAATACGACTTAGCTGGAGTCTTTGTATCTATTGTTAAAGGGGTGGGAACCCTACTCCAGCAGAACATCCACTGAGTGCTACAAGGGCTCTGCTTGTATATGTAAAGAATCTCTCTCTCTCTCTCTCTCTCTCTCTCTATATATATATATATATATATATATATATATTATTTTTTTTTTTTATTATTATTATTATTATTATTATTATTATCTGGTTATTATTTTTTATTATTATTATTATTATTATTATTATTATTAGCTGGTTATGATTCATTATTATTATCATCATTATTATTTGCTGGTTATTATTTATCATTATTATTATTATTATTATTATTATTATTATTATTTGCTTTTACAGCTCACAAATGTTCACAGGTCATAGGACACATAAATAGTACATATTCTATATTCTTTTGAAGCAGCGCACTTGATTGCTCAAGAGATGGGAGTCTTGTATGACCTTTCTGTCATGGGTCCAGAAGGTTTTGAATATAAGAAATTCATGTTAATTAGTGCAAAGTTTAGTCTAGCTGGATTTATTCTCTGCACTAATTAGCACTACGTATACATACTGTATGCTGTCATTGTCTGATTTCTAGTATAATCAGATAATAATCGAAAATACAGATATGTCCATCTGCAAGCAGGGTACAGGTTTTGGGACAAGTGAGGCCAAGAAACAATGTCCATGTGATATGGTTGAACGAATCACTGTCCCCTCTCTTTAATGTCTCACACAAGACTCCAAATAATTCAGGAGGCTTAACCAATCCAGGAAAGGTAACTTTATATATAACTTCTTAATCAAGAGGTACATCGCTTTGGTTTCGGTATTCACTGAATATTCAACCAGTAGTCTGGAGACTCTTTCCCTTGTTTCCATTCCCCACTGTAGTGTTTACCCTACTGACAAATACTGTGAGACCATATGGGGGTTAATTCAAAAATCATGTCTCTCTTAGGCTAAGTTAGCAAACATATCCATTAAACAAATCCAACAGGCTATTCCAGCAGGAGTTCACCAGATCTGGCCAAGCGGAATATTACCATTCACCGCCAGATTCCATTGACTATAATGTGCCCGATTCCTGGAACAAGTGGGTGGGGAATGGCAGTATCCGGCTAGGCTAGATCCAGTGATCTCCAGTGATCTCCAGTGATCTCTGCCAGAACAGCCTGATGGACTTGTTTAACTGAGGTGTGATATAAACCTACCATCAGGCTTCTCTTCCAAAAGGGGAGCCACCAATGGACCTTACTGGCAACCATATTTTTTGGGACCTTTCTTTCTCTAGAGACGTACATCATAACCAGTCTTCTTGTTCTAAAGAGGATCTATCACCTCTCCTGAAATATCTGTTTTTGTAACTACTTGCAATCCCCATGTAATAACATTTCTGGATCATCTATTCTTATGGTTCATTCCTTAATTATTTCTCAGTGAAGTTCCATATGGGTGTTATCAGTTGGTTGTGTGTTCTGACACTGTCCAATCTGTGATCCCTGTACCAGATGGTGCTGAGACACCCCCAACTGGTAACACTCATCTGGACCTTTATTGCAGACTGAATGCAATTCATTCATAATGTCTTGAAGAAATAATATAGAAATGGCACAACACAGAGTCAAAAGAATATATATTTTTATTACATAGTGAATGCAAGTATGTAGTTAATAAAACAGACATGCCAGGAGAGTTTACAGACACTCCTTAGTATTTTAATGCTACCCCTTTATGTTTAAGATTTTAATTTAATTAGTTTTAGTATATAGTACTAGTAGATATTAGGGTTACATTATATACAGTTGTCATTAAGCAGAAGGTAATTCCTAGCACATAGTTACACATAAGGGTTAAGATATTTAATCATCAAGCAGATTAACATTTTTGACAACTGACTCGCATAGGAAAATATTATCTTAAAAGGCAAAAGTGACTTGCACTGATTAGAAATTAGCCTTTAGTGAGAGGCTAATGAGCCGGGAGTCAGTAAGGCCAAAATCCTGGAGTTAATCTCTTGGCGGCTCAGTTAAGCATCTGATTCCATTCTGCATTAATCAAGTATGAGATCATAAAGTTTGTGGGAGGACGTTCTATAAAACCAGAGTCATCTCTATGAACATTACTATTACATTGGGACAGGTTGATTTTTGAATACATAGCTTTTAGTGATGAGCGGCAGGGGCAATATTTGAATTAGCGCTATTTCGCAAATATTTGGGTGAATATTCGTCATAAATTTGCTCATTCTTATTTTCTTGATTGCGAAAATCGGCAATGTAATATGCGCGTATTGCGCGCGCAATGCTGTGGTGGGTCACTTTTGCTGCATTTTTCAAGCTGCTAGAAGTTTCCTGAGACTGGAGAAAATGGTTGGCACGGCAGAACATTACAATAGCTTTATATACAGATAGAGATCTCCAATATATTCCCAAATTCCCAAATTGGCGATATTCGCTATTAAAATTTGCGCCCAACACTAATATCTCTTTCAATTTTGCACGTTTGTTTTATTTAAAAAGTCAGAGGATAATTTTCACAAAATGTTTAGCTCTGCATTTCTTTCGGTAATTTTTTATTCTCTGGAAAAATATAAGGAAAACTGCAATTTCTTCCACGTTGGGCTGGCCCACTAGAGTACCAGAGGATCAACCAGTTGACCAGAAGAAAACCTCATTTAAAGGGGTTGTCTCACTTCAGTAATCGGCATTGATCATGTAGAGAAAGTTAATACAAGGCACTTACTAATGTATTGTTATTATCCATATTGCTTCCTTTCATGGCTGGATTCATTTTTCTATCACAATATACACTTTCCATGATTACAGACCACCCTTCAATCCAGCAGCTGTGGTTGTGCTCGCACAATATAGGGAAAAGCACCAGCCTATGTGCAGTCTCATAGTCCCGGGCACCAGAGAGGCTGATGCTTTTTCCTATAGTGTGCAAGGACGACCACCACTGATGGATTGAAGGGTGGTCTGTAACCATGGAAACGAGCAGTGTATAATGTGATGGAAAAATGAATCCAGCCAGCAAAGGAAGCAATATGGATAATAACAATACATTAGTAAGTGGCTTGCAATTACTTTCTCTACATGATAAATGCAACTTACTGAAGTGAGAGAACCCCTTTAAGGCTTAGTTTGGAGCCAATCACTTTTAGGGTCATCTAAGGTTGAATCACAAACAACTTGCACATGTTCTGTATAGATGGAGGGTAAGCCTTCAAAACATATTTCTCTGGTGGGACGAAAAATTCCCAGTTTGACTTTAAATTATTTTACTTTGAGTTTCTGTGCAAATAAAGTCAAACAAAGTCACATTCTGTGTAATGTATATAGGCTACAGTTTAGGCTGTTGTTTTTTTTAAATTTATTTTCTAATTGCTATAGATTTCAACTACACCGCTGAGGCACAAACCAATCTGTTCAATCTATAAAAAAATAAAAATAAAAATTTAAATGAAAACCTTCTACCTAAGAAAATCCGTATTGGGTTTTATTTAAGGAAAGGTCATAAAAAATAACTTATCCATCATTGAGCTCTATTCAGTGGTGACACATTGAAGAACAGGTTACATAACCTATGCAAACAGATCATTATTTTGTATATTCTAAATGATAATCATCTTGTTATTGTCCTAAATGATTAAAAAAATGGTGAAGTTACAATGTGACTTTCAGTGGTGTAACTACATAAAGTGCATAAATTGGGATTTCACCTGGGCCCTAGATCTGTATGAGAATAACAATTTCATCAATGAAGTGTAAAAGTTGTGCAACTCTAATAGAGAGTTTTCATTGTTATCCAGACACTTTATAGTACCTCTGGTGGCAGGGCAGATTTTGACACCTTTAAATATTCCAGTATTGCTCAGCTTAAAGGGGTTGTCCCATGAAAAATATTCTACATTTTTCAAACCAGCACCTTGATCTGAATACTTTTGTAATTGCATGTGATAAAAATATAGTCACTGAGTTGTTCACTGAACTCTATATGTATAGCACCACCTACTGTTTGCCCTTTTTCAAAACTCTCTGTCCAGCTCACTGAGGTGGACATACATACCATGCTCAGTTCCATACTTCAACTGCCGCTAGCTTCAGCCAAAAAGACACAACCTCCGAGAAAGGACACACCCGAGCAACTGGAGCAATGCATGTGGAGATCTTTGGACCCATGTGAGGTGCAGGGCTGGTTCTCAGTTTGTTAGAAAGAGACCGTTGTGTACTATAAGATATCAGATTTTTACATTAATCATAAGATAGCCCCTTTAATATTTACACTTATGAAAAACATTATAAAAATGTAGTCTTATGTACTTACATGATAAAAGGTGGAAAAGGTGGTTCCACCCTCCAGAGCAAAACAGGTGAGGTGCAAACTGCTGAATGGATCACCCTATCCAATAATGTGAAAATGAAATTTGCAAATTGTATGTACATACATACTTGGTAGTCTCCAAATTTTAGTATAGCTGACTTAAAGAATGAAAAGTTCACACATTTCATGAAACTTTGTTGACTATTACTTGTCTGTTGGGTTTCCAGTTTTGCTCTTATTAAGATATACTGAATGTGACACACAGCGTGATATAATACTGAAAAAAGATGGTGGAAAATTGAGAACATGGACATAATTATCTTTGTTACCAACTGTATGAGACCTTATAACTCAAGAGAAAACAATACCACCAAAATGCTGATGATGGTAGTAACAATAATAACAAAGTAGGCCACACAAACCCTAATATTCTACACAGACACCATCACAAAGATGATAAACTCTATATCAGAATGTTAATAGCATAACACATAATGAGACAAATACCTATGATATATATAAACCATAGATCACACATTTGTCGTCACCGTCGGCACATAAAACTGAATGTATATTCCAAATACGTCTCTGTCATACAGTTAGCAAAGCGATCCATCATCACAACCTGTAAAAATGATTTCTTGCAGCTCTGTCTTACGTCCATGTTATCGTTAATGAGTTTTTAATGAAGATGACTTAATTCTGTCTGCAGAACTACTATGGAGCTGCAAGGACTATACTTTCCGATAACCCACTTGGCTTGACATGTGGAATGGTATGTCCGACATCAGACCTTTGTGTAGGTGGATGCAATTTATATGCAACGGAAGAAGGTCCAATTAATATTGGGGGCCTACAGCAATTTGCTACTGAGGTATGTGCTTATTGTAGTGAATGTTCATCAACTTAGACATATCTATGTGCCTATACATCTCCTCCTGTTTCATGCTTCTCCTGTATTATGAAATTCAAACACATGCACGCTATAAAATAAGAGGTAATAATAATAAAATTGTATATATATATATATATATATATATATACTCTGAACAAAAATATAAACGCAACACTTTCGGTTTTGCTCCCATTTTGCATGAGCTGAACTCAAACATTTTCTACATACACAAAAGACCCATTACTCTCGAATATTGTTCACAAATCTGTCTAAATCTGTGTTAGTGAGCACTTCTCCTTTGCCGAGATAATCCATCCCACCTCACAGATGTGTCATATCAAGGTGCTGATTAGATCTGTACACAATTCCTGGAAGCTGAAAACATCCCAGTTCTTGCATGGCCAGCATACTCACCGGACATGTCACCCATTGAGCATGTTTGGGATACTCTGGATCGGCGGATACGACAGCGTGTTCCATTTCCTGCCAATATTCTGCAACTCCGCACAGCTATTGAAGAGGAGTGGACCAACATTCCACAGGCCACAATCAACAACCTGATCAACTCTATGCGACGGAGATGTGTTGCACTGCGTGAGGCAAATGGTGGCCACACCAGATACTGACTGGTTTTCTGACCCCCCCCCCCACCCCCAGTAAGGCAAAACTGTGCACATTTTAGAGTGGCCTTTTATTGTGAGCAGTCTAAGGCACACCTGTGCAATATTCATGCTGTGTAATCAGCACCTTGATATGACACACCTGTGAGGTGGGATGGATTATCTCGGCAAAGGAGAAGTGCTCACTAACACAGATTTAGACAGATTTGTGAGCAATATTTGAGAGTAATGGGTCTTTTGTGTATGTAGAAAATGTTTCAGATCTTTGAGTTCAGTTCATGCAAAATGGGAGCAAAACCGAAAGTGTGGCATTTATATTTTTGTTCAGTATATATATATATATATATATATATATATATATATATATATAAAATGATCCCTCAAGATGCAATGGTCTCAGGATACAATATTTTCAACATACAATGGTCTTTTCTGACCCATCGTAGGTTGAAACCAGACTCAAAATACAATGTCTCAGACTCAAATACAACCAATCAAGGCCACTTCTCGTGTAAAATAGGTGTATTAGTTGCTAGTTAGCAGCTATTACTGACTGTTATATGTAAGGACATGTTTTATCTGTCTTAGTTATCTGCTTATTTATCTTAAATCTTACTTTTCTCTTATCTTGATTGACATTTTGGGGCTTTGGAACCTATTACTCAACTTACAATGGTTTCAACATACAATGGTCGCCCTGGAACCAATTAATATTGTATCTTGAGGGACCACTGTGTGTATATATATATATATATATATATATATATATAAAGTAGGGCTTATTGTCACGGAAGGTGTATAGAAAACTAAAAGACACAAAAGGAAGATCCGACTGACTGGATCCAAAACTAAGGAACCAAAGGGATAGCCCTGCAACAGACCTGGCTCTCTCCCTAACTGCTCAGCCTATGCAAAATTCTCAATGGTAGAAAATCGCATATCCTCGTACCTCGACTGTATAACCACTGAACACCCTATAATAGTGAGCGGACACGACCACCGGCTCCCTACACTTGATACGGAGGGAGTCAGGGTCACCTGGGATCCAGAAAACAGGAAAATACAAATGAATGAACAAAACTTATCTGTAGAAGACTCAGTAGTAGCATGCAGCATGCATACACTCCAGGAAGTTGTATAAACCGCAAAGTGATGCAGTATGGGAAGGGATTTAAAGGGATGCAATCAGTGCAACTACATGACAGCTGAGAGAGGCTAACGAGATGAGGAAACTAAAGCAAAACAAAAGAAACCTCAAGTGGGAGGTTCTGAAGAACGTCTGTCAGAGCTTATCAGATGTATGGTGGTGACACTTATATACTGAAGAGTAGTGTTTCGTACACCAATACACCGGTCTTAAGTCAACCTGCGCCTCTATAAATTTGTTATATTCTCTGCTGTCCATGCTCCAGAAACTGGTGTAGATTTTAGTGATAATTTTGGCTGCTAAGCCTTTTTATTATGTTGCCAGAGTAGTGCAATAGTGCAAAACATAAAGAGTCACAAAATGCCATTTGCTCAAAAATGTGAAACTTTTGGAGGCCAGAAACCTAGCGTCCAAGTTTTGTAGATGTTCCCTACTATGTACATGCCACTAAAATGATTACATTATTGATCCAATATGTGGTCAAAATTGGCAATATTGGATCTTCATTCACCATATATCGCGACCCACAATGATTAAGACTGGCTTTTCGCCAAATTATTTGCATCAAGTTTTTTTTTATGACTTCACCAAGCCCGCCCAGCGTGATGACATGGTGCCTTCACACATCACCACGCAAAAGAATTGTTGCATTTTCTTCAATCAAGAGGGCTGCAACATCCTCTTCCCATTCTAATGACGGAGGTATTTTTTTTGTTATAACAGCTGACTAACGCCCTGATAGGCTAAATGTGGCTCTCAGATGCCGTGATCAGCATTGAGAGCGGCATCTGAGGGGTTAAATGACGACCAGCGGCACAAACGCCATTTTCTGCTCCATACAATAGAATGTGATTTGTCATGAAGCAGCTGAATTAAATTTTTTAACCCTTAGAATATCAGAGGATTTTTTGTTTTTGCGTTTTCGTTTTTCTTCCCTATCTTCCTTGAGCCATTACTTTTATATTTTTCCATTCACATAGCTGTATTAGGGCTTATGTTTTGCGGGACAAGTTGTACTTTCTAATGCCACCATTTAATATGGCATACAATGTAGTGGGAAAAAAATTTGAAATGGGGTGGAATTTAAAAAAATTATTTTTTTATTCTATGAAAAGGGAAATGATTTATATTTTTTATATATATATATATATATATATTTTTTTAAACTTTTTTATGGTTTTGAAGCTCGTATTTGAGCATACAAAACCCATTTTTTTTAAAAAAAATTCTGATCACTCTTGGGTTTTTAGACCCATGATTTGAGGAAGATTGCTCATTTCTTCTGTTTGCCTGCCACCTGCTGGCCAAAATAAGAATTGCAGCTTTAATACCCTGGGTCTCTTCAGAGAGACCCAGCAAATTTAAATCAATTACAGGTATCCTCATTGGCCGCAGAGTATGCTAGTCAGAAGCTCGCGCTTCTGGGTTTTTCACCCTTTAGATGACGTGATCACACTTGATTACGGCATCTAAAGACTTTAATTACCTCAATCTGCATTACTGCCAGTAATGATCATTAGCCGCGGCTCTCTGCTGTTTGAAACAGTGAAGACCTGCCGGCCATGATGCCTGCTGCATACGCAAGCAGGCCTCATGTTTGCACTTCGCTCCAGCTGCGTACATGTACTGCGCTGGTAGCGAAGGGTTTAAAACGTCATTCATCACTGCTAGATGTCTGGACCCATGGGTCCAGACATTATAAAATAAGTAGCACATTATGTAGGGCATGTGCCCATGTTGAATTCTCCCGCCTGGAAAGTGATTTTTTTCTCTCCCTGGCTGTGACACTCTCCTTTCTGATTGGACCGTGCTACAGCCAGGGAGAAGGAGACGCACATTGAGAAACCTTGGCGTCCTCTCCTCCCTGTTCCGATGCTATTAATTAGCATACCAGGCAGGAAAATTTGACAGGGGCACAGCGGGCAAACGGAGCGGCGCCCAGGATAAATAGTAAGTGCTATTAGCCAGGGGCAGACTGACAACTCATGGGACCCCCGGGCAATAGGAGATTATGGGGCACCTGTGTCCCACCCACCCTCAAGTCACACCCACACACAGCCCCACCCACATATTGCGCCGCCCACATCACCAAGACTTGGTACAGAATTTCTCTTTACCATCCCCCCCACCTTCTCCAACCACCTAGCACCCTTACTCACATAAAACAAGTAATATATATAATATAGCTTACAGTGAATTACTGTAAATACTTACAGTTCTGAAGACTCCAGCGGCTCAGGATCAGTGCTCTGGGCAGCTGGGCTCAGGGCTGGAAGTGGGCACCGCTCTGCAGTTCAGGAGACCTATAAGACGCACCTAGGTTTTAGAGGGGGACAATAAGAAAAAAAAAATATTTTCATTACACCTCAGG
This sequence comes from Bufo bufo, assembly GCF_905171765.1. Taxonomy (NCBI): domain Eukaryota; kingdom Metazoa; phylum Chordata; class Amphibia; order Anura; family Bufonidae; genus Bufo; species Bufo bufo. Next base: position 47,607,465 of record NC_053397.1, on the reverse strand, counting down.
TCAGATCACCAATCAGACCCCCAATGGTAATCAGACCTCAGCTGAAAGCCCCAATCAGAACCCCAATGTAAATAAGACCCCAATAAGACCTCAAATCAGACTTCAGCTCAGACCCCAATGTAAATTACCCCCAATCAGACCTCAGATGAGAGCCCCATGCCTCTTATCAGCCCCCATTATCAGCCCTTTATGCCTCTCATCAGCCCCCATTATGCCTCTCATCAGCCCCCATTATGCCTCTCAGCCCCCATTATGCCTCTCAGCCCCATTATGCCTCTCAGTCCCCAGATTATGTGCCCCTCACAGTAGATATGCCCAGAAATGTGCCCCCTCACAGTATGAGGGGGCACATTTATGTCAAATTATGTGCCCCCTCACAGTAATTATGCCAGATTATGTGCCCCCTCACAGTAGTTATGCCCAGATATGTGCCCCTCACAGTAGATATGCCCAGATATGTGCCCCTAACAGTGGTTATGCCAGATTATGTGCCCCCTCACGGTAGATATGCACAGATATGTGCCCTTAACAGTAGATATACCCAGATATGTGCCCTTAACAGTAGGTATGCCCAGATATGTGCCCCTCACAGTAGATATGCCAAGATATGTTCCCCTTACAGTAGTTATGTCAGATTATGTGCCCCCTCAAAGTAGTTATGCCAAATTATATTCCTCCTCACAGTAGTTATGCCAGATTATGTGCCCACTCACAGTAGTTCTACCAAATTATGTGCCTCTTTACAGTAGTTATGCTAGATTATGTGCCTCTCGCAGTAGATATGCCCAGATATGTGCCCCCTCACAGTGGTTATGCCAGATTATATGCCCCCTCACAGTGGTTATGGCCAGATATGTGCCTCCTCACAGTAGTTATGCAGGATATGTGCCCCCTCAAGTTAGAGTATGCCCACAGCCCCCTCACAGTAGTTGTTGCCCCCAGTCTGCAGCTTTAAAAAAAAAAAAACATACTTACCTTTTTTCCTGATGACACGCTACCACACTCACATCGCACTGTTGGCTGTGCTGGAGCCGTTTCCCAGGCCTTCAGCGCTCCTCCCACAGCCAGCATCGCAATGTGTGGCCAGCAGGGAGAGAGCTCAGAAGAACAGTGAAGCAGGGAACGGAGAGCGCTCCTTTCTTCACTATGGAAACAACAGCCTGGCAGTGACAAGAACTGCCAGGTGTGTGAGTGCGCGCCGCTATACAGTGTACAGCAGTGTGCTTGGTAAGAGAGCTGATCGGTGGGGTTCCTGAGTGTTGGACCTCAACCAATCACATTCTGATGACCTATCAAGAGAGTAGGTCTTTGGTAAAAAACACTTAGAAAACCCCTTTAAGGTCTTATTTTATAGTGCAAATGGTTCAAAAATAAAGCCTCGTGTATCACAAAAGAAAGTATAGCCATTACAAATTAAATAAAAACCCACATGTGCTAGGAAATTGTCAGCTAAGTCTGGTCATTAACAAGAGAAAATACCAAAGTACTGAAGTAGTTATAAAATAAAATGAACGTGAGCTCTATAATATGCTGTGTATATGATGTCAGTACATAATTAAAAGGGCAATGATTTCATATGGAAATATATCAAATTTCATGTTATATCGATGTAATTGTAATCAAGGTCTACTGACATTTGAAAAGATGTTTGGCTGGAGAAAAAAATTGTTTCTCCAATTAAAAATATAATGGCATGCTAAGAATGCTGCAGTAATTTATAACTGTTGTAAAATATTGTAAATGAATGCAGGGTTGGCATAATAACAGCCATAAACTGTGTTCCTAAGATTTCCATAGGCATTTCTACTTTCTTAACTCCACATCTTTTCTTTAATCCATTCCAAAGGATGCAGCTCTTATTTAACCTACTAGATATTTATACAGCAAATATGGCAACTAGTGTTAAGCGAATCGAAGTGAAACTAATTGACTTCAATCCGAATTTCAGGAAACATTTGATTCGCAACGAATCGAAATTTCCTCGTGTTTCGTGATGACAAATCCTAAAATGGTGGCAACATGTGTTACAAAGTGAAAGTAAGAAACCCGTGAATGTGATAAGACCCATAATGCAATGCAGCCAACCAATCAGCAAATAGCCATCCCCTTTGATATCACAGCCCTATAAAAACCTTATTCCGAGCGGTCGTTGCCGATCGAATTATGGGCCGGCCAGGGCCGCCATCAGGGGGGTAAAGCTCCAGTAACAGCAGGCAGTGTGGGGGCGGCGCTCACTCACTGACGTCACACGCCTGCTCCTCCCAGTGAGTGAGCGCTGCCGCCCGCACCTTACTGGAGGCTGGAGGCGGGAGCTGAATGTAAGGTAGTAAAGACTCTTTACTAAAGAGATGAGCGCTGTGCCCCCACGTGTAGTAGAATACCTACCTGGAGCAAGACTGTGCACAGAAAGGGCACTTTGTCACTGTGGACAAAGTATGGCACTTTCTGTGCACAGATTGGCTCTAGGTGGGTACAGTGTGGCACTGCAGTCACTAAGGGCACTATTTATCTGGGCATAGTAGGGCACTATCTGCCCACATAGTCAACATATGGCGCTCTGGGCACTGCCATATAATAGTGTGGGTACGGCGATATTTGGTTCTATGTGGGCACTGTATGATTGTGGGCAGATAGTGCCATACTATCCACAGATAAATGGCGCATTTAGTGCCTGTCGTGCCCACATAGTGCCATATAGAACCCATACTCGGAAAGCGCCATACTTGTGTAGACAGAGTATAATTATAGGCAAAGTATGGCACTTTCTGCCCACGTTTTAGCTCTAGGTAGGTATGATATGGCACTTTGTGGGCACTGTAGACACTAAATACACAACTTATCTGAGCATAGTATGCCCAGGTCTTCCCACGGTCATACAGTGCTCAGATAGCGCCATGTTATGCACAGATAAATGGTGTATTTCTTGCTTATGGTGCCATACAGTACCTACCTAAAGTGAAAACCTACAGTACTTTGGCCACAGTCATACAGTGCCGAATTAGAGCCAAAGTATGGCACTTTCTATGCACCTAGGTAGGTACTATATGGGTACAAATGCGCTATTTTTCTGTGAATAGGAGGGCACTATCGTGCTCTATGTGGGCACTGTATCACTATTAGGGCAGATAGTGCCATAGAGACAAAATGTCTCCCAGCACATTATACATGGCTCGTCATCATGGTTACGACCTCCCTGTAATCCAGCATTGGTGGTCGAAAAAAGCACCAAACTATGTGCACTGAGTGTAACTTACACATGTCATTCTAAAGGCATCTGTAATGTTGGCATGCATTTTTTTTTTTCTAAATTAAGAGTAAAAATAAAAAACCTGTTTATACTTACAGTGGAATGTTTTTACTTATGTTTTTTTTTTAGTGTGTTTGGGAAAAATAAAGTGGGCCGGTCTGGCTGAAGTCCAGGGCCACTTTATTGTCCCAGTCCATCCCTGTTGTGTACTGAGCCTAGGGAGAGACTTGACAAGCACTATGCACAGTGTTTTATCAAGTTTTTAATTGTAGAACATTGGATGCTCTGTGCATCTTGTTCACCTGCTGCGCCATTCAGTCTTTGGCTACTTTCACACTAGCGTTTTAGTTTTCCTGTATTAAGATCCGTCATAGGGGTTCAATACCTGAAAAAACGCTCCCGTTTTGTCTCCATTCATTGTCAATGGGGAAAAAACAGAACTGAACAGAACGGAATGCTCCAAAATGCATTCTGATCCGTTTAGTTGCGTTTCCCATACCGGAGAGCAAACCGCAGAATGTTGTAGTTTGCTTTCCGTCCTGGGATATGGAGCAAGACGGATCCGGCATGACCCCCAATGCAAGTCAATGGGGACGGATCCGTTTTTCTCTGACACAATAGAAAACGGATCCGTCCTCTATTGACTTTCAATAGATCAGTTTTGGCTATGTTAAAAATAATACAACCGGATCCGTATTATCAGTAACGGAAGCCTGATCCAGATCCAGTAAAACCGGATCCAGTAAAAACGCTAGTGTGAAAGTAGCTTTAATGTGTTCTGTTATACATAGACTTACTGTGCATCAGACTCATTGTCAACAGGAGGTCAAATGTATAGGCCTGTTTATCTAGCTCATGGGCTGCGTCATTCATACTTAATCTGTTCTGTACATAGACTTACTTTGCATTAGACTGAGGCCTCTTGCACACAAACATTTTTTTTTTCCATTTACGCTCCGTTTTTTGTGTTTCATATACGGTCCGTATACGGAACCATTCTTTTCAATGGGTCCACAAAAAAACGTAATGTACTCCGTTTCTGTATTTCCGTTTTTCCGTTTTTCCGTTCAAAGATAGAACATGTCCTATTATTGCCTGCAAATCCTGTTCAGTGGCCCCATTCAAGTCAATGGGTCTGTAAAAAAAAACGCAATGGATACAGAATGCATCCGTATATGTCTTCCATATCCGTTCCGTTTTTGCGGAACCATCTATTGAAAATGTTATGCCCAGCCCAAATTTTCTATGTAATTACTGTATACTGTATATGCCATGCTTCCGTTTGCGATCCACAAAAAAACAGAAGCCAAACGGAACAGCAAAATGGAACGGAAACGGAAGCACTACAGAAACAAAATACTGAAAAACTGATTTAAAACGGACCGCAAAACACTGAAAAAGCCATACGGTCGTGTGCAAGAGGCCTGAGTCTCAACAGGCAGCTGATTCACAAATTGGGGTGATGCGGCCTGTCTCATTCGACTGTTTGTGGCGTGATTACACAAATTAGGGTGATACGCCTGTCTCATTCGACTGGTTGTGGCGTATCCACATTTATATTTAACCGCTTGTGTAAGCCCAACAGTTACTGTGATTTTGTGCTACAGAGCGGTCTTATTCAACACTCTGTAGGCAGTGCAAATAAATTGATTCTTCACACAGCAGAGTTGCCACTGAGTTGATCGTAATTTTTTGTCGGAAAAATTATTCTTCTATTTGAAAAATTATTCTTTAGCGAAAGCATTTGTCTTGTAGCGAACAAATTAGTCTTTTAGAGAATAAATTGGTCTTTTACCAAATCAATTAGTCTGCTCCAGTATTCTAATCCTGGACACCTATGACGAATGGCCTTGAGCTGGTAACCCGCACCTGCTGGCAAAGGGTAGACACACGGCCATCTCCTCAGTGCAGCTCGTGTGCGGCCCCGAACATGTAAGTGCATCACAGAACAGTTAGTGCTGAACTCCACTTGGTCCTCCAGGAAGTTGGACGTTGAACGCCTGAGGTCAAATAACTCCTTGTATTAAGGTTAAAACCAAATGGGCTGAACGTGCTGGATGGATCAAACCTGGCAGCTGGGTTATTGGCATATGGGACGAGTGTCATTGGAGGATGTCATTGGTTATCGGAATGAACCACACAAATCACTCTAGCAACTTGACTCAAATTCCTCCTAGCAAATGCATTCTTTTAGCAAAAAAATGAGTCTGCGTCATTATTGCAATAGTTTATGGTCGGAACTACGACTGTATTACCAGACAAATTGCTCCACCAACTGGATCCAAATTCTTCATTCCTAGCTTACACATTTTCCTGCACAACTCTGACAGTCACAACAAATTTTAAAGAAATTCTATGTCACCGTGCAGTGCAACAAAATTTTAGCCCATGTGGATACCTCCATAGGGTCCGAGATTCCTCCATACTATGAACTTAATAGTACTTTCAACATGTATTTCGACTAAAACCTGATGAAACCTGGCAGCTGGATTATTGCTATAAAGGAAGAGTGTTGTTGGTTATCGAAATAAACCACACAAATCACTCCACCAACTCGACCCAAATTCATTGTAGCTTTTAGTCAGTGTTTTACATCAATATTTGATCAGAATTTGTAAGCCAAAAGCAGGAGTGGCTCCAACACAAAGATGAGATGCAAATTATTCCATTGCATTTTATCTCTGTTTTGGACCCACTCCTGATTTTCGCTTACAATTACTGATCAAATACTGATTCAAAACTCTGACAAAATACTGACCATCCCTAAAGAGGCTTTATTGATGTTAAAAATACAGGATTTAAAAAAAAAAAAAATTATGTTCTTCTGATGGATCAGAAGAATGGAAACATAAACAGTGATGTTAACACAGCCTTAGTGCCACTGCGGCTGCCCCCCCTCCCCACTCTCTCATTGGGCCACTTTTGTCACAGTTACCGCCACTGCTACTGCTGCTTCCAGCTTTACCACTGTCATGGAGCCACTATTGTCACGGTTACTGCCACTGCTACTGCTGCCAACACTGTCTCCAATCTGTCATGGGGCCACAACTGCTACCAGGCTTGGACTGGCCCACCGGGGAGATGGGGGATTCCTCGGTGGGCCCCCAGTCTCCTACGCCCAGAGATAAGACGGAGGAGTAATTAGTTCTCCTTTCTCAGGAGAGATAATTATTGTAACCACTAGGTGGCAGCATCACACAGTGATGCAGCCTCCTACTGGTGTACATTGTACAGGAGGCCCAGCAGTATCTTCTAGACTTCTGGGGCTGCTGGCTGTGAAGGAAGAGAGAAGGTGTCTTCCTCCTCCTGCCCTCCCTGCTGTCAGAAAACTGGCTGCTGGAGAGAAGGACTCCTCTGCGTTGCTGGGCTGATTTCTCAGGTGTGTTACAGTAGTGAGCTGTAGGAGACTGTAAGGGAGAAATAAGGGATTTGTTTATAGCCCACACAGATCTGTGAATGTGTGCTGCTCTGCAGAGTTCAGAGTGGCATTGGAGGATCTCTGCCCTAGGTCCCCCCCAATGCATCTGCTTTAGGTGCACCCCCATAAGCGCCCAAATTCCAGATGCCCCCCAATGCCCCCACTCTAAAAGCACTTTAATATTGAATCTTCTCCAGTTGCCCCCCTAATAACCCTGAAGCTGCTCCAGGATCCCCACTATTACCCTGCCTCAGATGACCCTAATGCCCCTGCTTTAGGTCCACCGCCATAAGTGCCCCAGCTCCAGATGCCCCCACTCTAAATGCACCACTAATATAGCCGCTTCTCCAGTCACCCCTGCTCCAGGATCCCCACTATTACCCTGCCTTAGGTGACCCTAATGTCTCTGCTTCAGTTATGACCCTCAGTTTGTGCCCTTTGCTCACCTTGCTCCTCTAGCACCTTTGCTTGGGCTTTGTTAAAGGTTGTGACGTGCAAAGGGGGTTGGACTTATGCCCGAAAAATTCTGCAGAGTGCGTCATATTCTCCAGTATTGACACGTATGGTTTACATGGCGGCAGTGATGATATTCCGTATATACAGACATCACTGCTGCCATGTAAAGAAATACTGGTGGTGGAGTGGTGGAGGATTTAAAGGGGTTGTGCAGGTTTTCAAGTTATCCTTTCCACACCATAGGGCATAACTATATGAGTAGTGGGGTCCGATTCTGCACTCCCCACTGATCCCAGGAAAGGCTCCCCCTTTTTATGGTGTGACAGGCTACACATATGCCCTGCTGCTCCATTCATTCTCTTTGGGACCACTGGAATTAGCCAGCGCTGTACTCCGCCGTCCCCGGCGACCCCATAGAGAATGGATGGAGAGGTAGGGCATATGCTCGACCTGCCAGTCAGTCAAGAAGGGGGATCAGTGGGGGCTCCAGCGTTCAGACCCCCACGGATTACCTAGTTATCCCTGATCCTGTGGATAGAGGATAACTAGAAAAGTGGACACAGGCCCTTTAACAGGCTAGCATTTCTATTTTAGTTTGACACATATTTTGGGCCAGATTTTTTATTATTATTAAAAAAAAAATGTACACCCAAAGAAAACTTTTAAGGATAGGGAATGTGAAAGGGTGAAACAGCTATCACACAACAGGTGATAAGTGTCTGATTGGTGGAGGTCTGACTGCTGGGACCCCCATGATCAAGGGAACGTGGTCTTAAAGGGGTTGTATCAGTAAGTCGGATTTATCATGTAACCATGGTGGTATGTAACCATGGAAACGAGCTGTGTATAATGTGATGGAAAAATGAATCCAGCCAGCAAAGGAGACAATATGGACAATCACAATACATTAGTAAGTGCCTTGTATTAACTTTCTTTATATGATTAATGTCACTTACTGAAGTGAGACAACCCCTTTAAGACCCTTTTGTACATAGATTGTCAGTAATGTGATTGAATGTCTCGGGACCCCTTTTTACATAATCAGTGGGTGTTCCAGCAGTCAGACCCCAGCAATCTGATATTTATCACCTATCCTGTAGATAGGCGATAGATTATTATGGTAGTACATCCCTTTTAAATATATTGTAGATTATGTGCAATCTGAGGAGGTTAAGATTTGAAATTTCATGCCAGACATTTATGCTTAAAGGGGTTAAAGGGGTTGTCTCACTTCAGTAAATGGCATTTATCATGTAGAGAAAGTTAATGCAAAGCACTTGCTAATATATTGTTATTATCCATATTGCTTCCTTTCCATCATATTATACACAGCACGTATCCATGGTTACAACCACCCTGCAATCCAGCAGCGGTGGCCGTGATTACACACTAAAGGGAAAGGCTGGAAGTGCGCATAAGCCAACACCTTTTACCTATAGTGTGAAAGCACGGCCACCACTGCTGGATTGCAGAGTGGTCAAAACCATGGATACGAGCTATGTAAAATGTGATGGAAAAGAGCCAATATGGAGCATCACAATACATTAGTAAGTGCCTTGTATTAACTTTCTCTACATAATAAATGCCATTTGTTGAAGTGAGGCAGCCCCTTTAAAGTGTGCTACACTTAATAGGGTTAGGCAAAAAATGTCTTGGTGCGTGCATTGCATGTTTCCTATGTGTGATAGGAACTGCATGTGTCTTGTTTCTGAATGACTTAAGAGCAGGATATCCATATATGTGTAAGGCTACTTTCACACTTGCGGTAGCAGGGTCCGGCAGGCTATTCCAGTGGGAGAACAGCCTGCCAGATCCGTTCTTACGCTAGCCCATCATGCCGCCGGAGGTCCGCTCTGGCCCCATTCACTATAATAGTATAAACATGCAGAGAGGCGGCCGGACAAAAACTACAGCGGACTTCCGGCGGCACGGTGGGCTAGCGTTAGCACGGATGTGGCAGGCTGTTCCACCGCCAAAACATCCTGTCGGACCCTGCTACTGCAAGTGTGAAAGTAGCCTAAATTCTGCCACATGCATGTTTGTGCATTATGCTGTGAGTGTCTACCATCATACTTCATCTTAAATATTTCTGTTATTACTGTAAGGGCTCATGAACACAATTGTTGGGTGTTTTGGAGTCTGCAAATTGCGGATCTGCAAAACATGGATACGGGGTGTGTGCATTCCACATTATGCGGAACAGAACAACTGGCCTCTAATAGAACAGTCCTGTCCTTGTCTGTAATGCCGACAATAATAGGACATGTTCTATAATTTTGCGTAGCGGCCATTCGGACATACAGACACGGGAATGCACATGGAGTCATTTCCGTTTTTTGCGGCCCCATTGAAGTGAATGGTTTCACATACAGGCCACAAAAAAGAAAATGGTACGGACACGGAAAAAAAATAACTTTGTGTGCAGGAGCCCTAAGATGGGCCCCCAGAATCAGTTACACTGGTGGGCCCTATGTACCCCAGTCCGACACTGACTGCTACTGCTGCTGCCACCACTGTCCCCACTCTGTCATACGACCACTACTTGAATCTTGGGGCACTGTACGGTTAGGTTAAATTAGACCTGTCGCTCTTCTTGACCTGTAATACTGTATTACTGATGCACAGTAATTCTACAGCTAACAGAATGGGTTATCTATGAATCTTAGTGCCCTGCACAGTTATGTAGACAGTGATAAATTACAACTGCCTGTAATACTGATGACACAGTACTTACAAAACGGATTAACTATGAATGTGGGTGCACCAGAAAGTAATGCACATGGCGATACCCTCTCCCTGCATTCCTCCTGCCCTGTCCCTGCAGTTTAAGTTCCAAGCCTTCACAATGAGATTGGGCCACCAATTGGGATGCATATGAATGGGCACAGTGGCCTGGGTATACCACATTTATTGCAAATCAGGATGAATTAATTCGGAACGAATCAAATTTCTTGAAGAACTTTGGCAAATCGTCTGAATCGGAAATTTGAAGACTTTGCTTATCTCTAATGGCAACCATAACCTGGTTTCTGTTGACAAACATGTATCTACTATGGTAACAGGCATCCAAACCAAGAGATCGGACATTTTTCGGGTGCTGCTTGTGGATTGAAGATGAAAAATCAATGCTTGAAGCTTTCAAGGCTGTATTAACATGTTAACAACTACTAGTTTTGAAGCCAGACTGATCCCTTCTTCAGGCTTTACATATTTGGTTAGTTTCAGACATTCTTCAGCATTTACACCTATAATACAGTAGAAGGCAGCTTACATAGTTACATAGTTAATACCATTGAAAAAAGATATGTCCATCAAGTTGAACCAAGGGATAGATGGGGATTCATGGTCAAAAAAGATTCTGTATGGCTTGATTGCTTGATTACTCTGCTGACACAAATAGGCTGTAGTTTTCAAATCTCCTGTTGCCTAGGACCCAGCATTCTCTCTGAAGTAGTGGTCCTCTGAGATGAGCTGACTATGTGGTCCTTATGGCCCATAGAAGTGGGAGCTGGATCACATGCTCCCTCACTACTCATTCTTTTTGCAGACTCTCCTCCTTAACTAGCTCTGCCCATCCCTTGGCAAGAAGTAGGACCAACACACTCTTACCAAGAGAGGAGGAATGGAATGGTTAGTCACTGTCAACTGTACCTCATCTGCTGGTGAACATGGTGTATAGCATAACATTACATTACACTACAAACCATTTCCAATAGTAGTACCCACAGATCTGTGGTACTACATAGCCACCTTCCAACCCTTATTTCAAAACTGGAGTTTGTGTAAAAGATGCAAAATGTTTGTACAATTGAGCCCAAAAAGTAAAAAAAAGCCCTGTTTTGCTCATTTTTGAAGCCAGAATTATGGAGTAAAGCACGATAAATCAAGGCTAAAAAATCTTATAGGCCAGACAATGCTGCTCTGAGAAAACGTGTGCAAATTAGCTCTCTTTCCAAAGAGATAAGAAAGCTGAACCTCAATGTAATGTGATGTCTGTGTGCATGTGCAACATGAGTACTAAGTTGTATGTTGCTTCAGAGAAAACTGCTTATTTTTTGCTTTTTGTAGTGTGTAGGCTCTATTCTAGTAATCCCCTAGTGCTTAATTCAATTCATAATAGGATAGAGCTGAACAGGTTATGAGGAATAGCACAAGCAAGAAACATGAAAATTGCAGCTGCTTATACTCTCACCTATACCCACGATAGTAACTTATGATTAGTTTTGTCAAATACAAGTTGTAATCCTTCTGTCAAGAACTTGTGCTTGCCCTTAAATGCTAATAAAATGGTCCTCTGACCCAATGAAAAATAAATAAAAATTGTGACGATATAACAAATGTGACCTTATTCACTTCAGTTAATCCCTTGAGATACAATGAGAAAAAAGTGGCAAGTAGAAATGCAACCACAAGTTACTGACAAATTACTATGTTTGAGATTTCTTTTCAGATAGTATATACCATACTTTTTCTGGCACAGCCTACTTTTATTTTTATTTATTTTTTTCCCGCCTTCAAAGAGCCTTAATTTTTTTTGTTTCCCAGTTCACATAACTGAATAAGGGCATGTTTCTTTTCTGGACAAGTGGTACTTTTTAACAGCACTGTTATATTTACCATAGCTTTTATGGAAAAACAAGAGAATAAAGTCTTTGTGGGATAAAATTGGAAAAAAAATGACATTCACCATGTGCAAAATATAACAGGACAAACCTATTCTGCAGATCAGTATGCTTACGGCATATTCTTTTTATCGTGTTTTGTTACTTTACAAAAACCTTGGAGTAAACATTTTTTTCTTTATATTACTTTTAGAGATGAGCAAAGTTTAAAAAAAATTTGAATAGGACACGTCTCAGAATTTCTTCAACAAATTTGCTTTGTTACAAATTAATTTGTCACGACTTATATTAAATCAGGTATAACCAGGCCTCTCAATGTGAATCGTATATTAAAGTCTGTGGCCAGGCATTTGAAAATGGCGCCCTAGCCACATGGTGTCTGCTGTTTTAAAGAGTAGGCACCCGGCACTAAAGTTTGCGACTGTCAGTAAAGGCGTTCGTGGACTTGTAACCCTTTGAATGCAATTACCCTAACCAGTGATCGACCCTCTTTGGTCATCATATTAAATGACAACTAGTTTTCAGGCTCCTGTCCCTTATGGCAAATAATCCAGCGGCCATGTTTGATCCATCTGGTTTTAACCCTAATACATTTTGAAAGCGACATACCAGTCGGTTCATAGCATGGAGGAGGGATCCCGGACCTTATGGAGGGAGCCACATGGGTTAAAATTCCGCTATACTACACAGTGGCGTAGAATTTTATAACAATTTGTCGTAGCTGTCATAGTGACGCAGAATAAAATTTTCCCTAAAGTATTAGCTGTGACGAATTATGTTTCATTAAGTGGACAATTTGTGTGGTTCATTCTGATAAAGAACCATAATCCTCTGTGCTAACTGCTTATTTGACCTCAGGCGGACCACTTCCGACTTCCTGGAGGCCAAATGGGCATTCACTTCTGTGATGCCTGTTACATGTGCAAGGCTGCAGATGCTGCACTGAAGGGATTGCCATGTGTCTAGCCTTCACCAAAAGGTGTGGGTTATGCCTCCTCATCCTTGTAAGGGAAACTGGTGTCCAATAACATCTAATTAAAGTTGCTGCAGTTAAACAAATCTTACTTTTATCTGTAACCTGCACTAAAATGACGCTAAGTTGAATGCTACCGCCACCAACTTTCTGGAAGAGCAAGTGGCGTCCAGCATTACCTGTTCTATAATGCCCTTACATGTCCGGGACTGAGCTAGCTATACTGAAGGGATCGCCATATGTCTACGCTTTGTGAACAGGTGTGGGTTACCTGCTCAACATCGTTTGTCATAGTGATCAGGGATTGTAGTACTGGAGCAGACTAATTCATTTGGAAAAAGACAGATTTATTTGATAAAAGACTAATTTATTTGCTAAAATTTTTTCACTACAAGACTAATGAAAATTTTTTCAGATAATCATTATTTTTTCTCTACCACATGGTTTATCAATGTAATAAATATGAAACTTTATTTAATACTGAATCAACACATAATTAAGAACAGAAGCAAATCATATATAATTAAAATGCAAAATTATTATTTAAGCGTTACAGACTGATCATATAAACAGTAAACAGTTGTCCAAAAAAGATGATGACAATAATACAACTATAATACAATACATACAGTAGCAGTAAAAAGAGTATATACACAATTAACAGTTGTCAGTTCATGACAGGCTTAAGTAATATATAAGATAAGTATCTCAAAATTAACATTCATACACAAAATGCCTGTTGCCAGTACAGTAGATCACAGAAAAAAATAAACAGCACCACATAGCCATACAGACCAAATGAATGGGACCTCACACCCCATAGGTCCCCTGAGATCCACAGATTGTATATATATTGTAAAAAGGTGCAAGGAATCATCGAGGAAGATAGGTACGTGTCACCAAGGTTCCTGGCCTCGGTGGAGTAAGAGCCGGTTTTTATGTGTCAGCAGCAGTTGCTGTTTCACACCTTGGTACTTAGCATGGCTGTAATAACTGATCCGGGACGGCTCTTACTGGGAGTAGTCAAAGTGCTGGGTGGGTGACTACTCCTCATGTTCCAGGCAGGGTTTTGCCAGGCATAAAAACCAGCCAGCACTGCCCGGTGGAGAGGATTACCTCCGTCTGACAGTGGAGCTCAGGAGGTCTATGTGCTGGGATCTGAGGGCTGTGTGCTGGAATCTGAGGCCTGTGCTGGGCTGGAGAGCCGAGACCCGTGTGTCAGGGGAACAGGCCGTCTAAAGCCTGTATTGGAACTTTCTAAGGCAGAACTGTCACCAAGGTGACTTTTGTTATATTAACTTGCCATTGGGTGTGAAGTAACACCAACACTGCAGAAGTGGCGTTTTGTTTTTGGCATCATGTGTGAATAAACACTGAAGTTTGAATTACGAACTTATATTTTGCCTCTGTACTGCACCCGCTTATCCTAACTACCAGAGCGAATATCCACAATATAAATATATATATATATATATATATATATATATATATGTATATAGTGGAGATTCGCTCTGGTAGGCAGGGTGAGTGGATGCAGTACAAAGACACCAAAAAAGGTTCTTGCTCAAACTGCAGTGTTTTATTCACACAAGCAGGTTTAACGGCTCGGCAAACATTTTCACCTTGGTTGAAAGTCCTGGTGTTCATTCACACCATGCTTCAGGTCCTGCATAAAGAGTCCCAGTCCAGGCGTGTGTTCACATTTTGTCAACAGTTCACCGCCAAAGTTTAAGTCCAGGTTTAAGTTGTCCTATCTTCCCCAAACCAGTTGCAAGCATTCATTCAGACACAAGCCCCATATCTTAACACAGACAGCTCTATCCCACACTATAGCTGCCTTCAATGAGAGTTGGGTGTCCACAAAGCCTGGACCAGCAAGTGAAATCCGTCCCGGTGCTTGACCTCACCTTGCTGTAATCAGTCTCTGCAGCATATGCTGGGAGGAAAATACCTCCCATCAACCAACAGACCCTTCACTGTCTCTCTCTCTCTCTCTCTCTATATATATATATATATATATATATATATACACACACACACACACACACACACACACATATACACACACTTACTTATTATTTTGGATTGAATCTATAACAAGAGAAAGATTTTTACTGGTATGGAATTTTGCTCTCTTTCCCTCTTTCTCATTTTTACCAGTGTCATGAAGGCATTTCATGCACATTGATTTTTCGTCAGCTGTTCATGAAGCATCAAGCTGTAAAATCTTATTGCATTACATACAGCCAGGGCTCACATTGCACAAAATGTAAAAAATCTGATGATTAAATGTAACATGTATTAGTCCCTGATATTTAAAATAGATTGCCCCTAATATTTACAGTATTTAGCGTATTAACGTACCTGAACTGCTTACTGTGGTGTATCTTCTCCTGCATTTAAATGGTATTTCCTATCACAAATCACCAGAACTGGACTTTCATATTTACCAATGTAGGTTCAGTTTCTAACTGATTTCCTTAAGGCTTCCTTATAACGAGATTAGATCTTCTTGTAGGTATTGTATATGTATTTTGACCTACTGGATCAGGGAAACCTGCTAGATTGTTGAGACACTCACCGATCACCAGAATGGGGGTCCTATACGTCCTGTTTATTGGATTGGTGGTCGAGCATGCACACTCTGCTCAAACTCTATGGGATTGCCAAAGATAGCTGAGTGCTGTACTGTTTCCAACAGTCTCTTGTGATCTAGGGCAGGGTTCCTTATCTCCAGTCCTTAGGGCCCACCTGCCGGTCATGTTTTCAGGATCTCCTTAGTATTGAGCAGGTGATATAATTAGTGTCAGTGCATCAGGACTTACCACAGGTATTCATTCTGTGGGATATTGTCAAATCATGACCGAGAGGTGGGCCCTGAGGACTGGAGTTGAGGAACACTGATCTAGGGGATCCAAGCAGACTCTCACTACTCTAACAGTTATACCCTATCCCAAGGATTGGGTATAACATTCTGTTACTGGAATACTACTTTGAGGCAACTATACATTAATGTCAGCAGGACCAGCAGAAGATCTAATGCGTATGGAAATCTCCTGACTCACTCAATAGTAGATGTCTAAGGAAAAAGCGTCAGGCATGTTGGGTTTTACAAATGCCCTTTCTCAATAATAGGCCAGTAGAAATGAACCACCAAGCGTCAGTCTTGTGATTGTGTCCTTCATGCAACACCAAAAAGTGCTATTTGTCAGCAATAGTGTTGAGCAAATCGAAACCTACAAAGTGGACTTAGATCCGAATTTCAGGATAAATTTGATTTGCCGCAATGACGAATTTCCTTGTGCTTTGTGGTAGCAAATCGATTCAACCTAAAATAGTGTAAAAAATAAAATAAAAACATATTTACCTGATCCAGTTGCTCGTGAGGGAGCAGCCGCCGCCATTTTGCTTGAAGATCTCACACAAAATCCAGTGCGTGGTGACATATAAGCAAACAAATGGATCACGTAAGTATGATTTTTTTTATTTTTTTTATTTGACTTTCTGGTATTTATATCAGATGCTGCAATCATCTAACTTGTTAATAATTTGCTCATCTCAAGTCATTAACATATTGTTCCGTGTAACCAGGGATGTGCTGCCAAAAAACAATGAAAATCTAAAGGGGATAAACAATTGTAACGATCATTCATCTCCATAAAGAAACTATTTATCCTGCATGTACATGCAGCTAACGAGCAGACCAAACTCGAGGATGGACATTTCTCTTCTTAATCATTACCTACTGTATTGCCCCTTGTAAAAGGGACCTTATGGTGGACGTACACCACACAATTGTCGGTCAGATTAAAGGGAATGAGCGTTACTATGAGCACTTGTTCCCGACAATCTACTGATCACCCGATGATCGATCAAGATCCTCGTTAATTAAATGAAATGATCTTTCATGCAGCAAATTAAATCACTGCTTCTGGGCAGCAAATTGTGCTGTGTGAACAGTGATCTGCTTCCCAGAAACGATTAATCTAAATGAGGACAAGCGACGGCCAGGAAGGAACAGTCCCTTTCCAATAATTCCCTACTCAGTCTGTGCATGTAAATTAGGGTGGGTTCACATCATGTTTTTCCCATCCTTTTAACATATACAAAAAACATATACGTTAAACGGGTGCCCCGAACTGATGCCATACAGTGGCATCCATTCACCATAGAGTTCCTTTGTAAAAAAAAAAAAGTATATTTTTTTTACCGAACTGTTCAGGAACTGTTTTGTATACTTTTTTTTTATAAAGTATACGTCAAGCAGAGGCATAAAACATGTTGTGAACCCACCCTAAGTCTTTACTCTCCTCTGCCCATTGAAAACGCATGCTCAACTGAGCCGACAGCCATGCGAAGAGTATAAGCAGCTTTAGTTCTATACAATTGTCAAGAGAATACGTTATCAGTTTTGAGTCTTGCTTTTATATTATTGCCTTTTTATATTGCCGTAAATTTGCCTATTTTTTATACTTGGGTGTCGGACTAAAGCATTATATGTGTAAAGCCTTTTTTTGGCAGTAGAAGCTGCACATGTTTATATTTTTAGCACCTGAAGATGGATCACCTAGCGGACACGACTTAAGCTTTTTCTCTTTTCCTTTACTTCCTTGGATACAATGATAGATACCTAGGCACGGTGTTACATTTTAGAAACTAAATGCAAGCAATAGCCATTAAAGCGTGATCTGTGTTTCCTTTTAGTCTTGTCACGATGATTAATAGACATAAATTATACCTTGATATATTGTGCTAAATATCTGCCATTTTTCTTTAAAATCATTAGAAATCTATTACAAAGCTTTGTGCTGACACTATGATTAATACTGAATGTGCGACAAGGGATAAATATTGCAAAACCATGACACCGTGATATTTGAAACGTATGCTTAGATTAAAATGTAAAGATCTAGCTGCAGGCATGTGATCATTCTTTACTTGATGAAATTAAGCATGCATGTGAACACGTATGTTTGTATGTGTGATTCACATGTAGAGAGGATGTGTAGCAAGGAAATGCCATTTCTGTCCGGTGCAGCTGCTAAACCAAAAGTAACCAACCAATAGTCACAAAATAAAATATAGTCTAGACCAAACAAATTTATATAAAAGGACACATCCACCAAGTGCAACCTTTCACAAAGCTCCAGAAAGACAGTTATTGAGAGTGGATCCTTGGAACATTAATGTGGCGTTGCTGTCGACAAATCCATTTTGGAATTTTATATATACAGGGCAACTATAGAAATGATTTCATTTCCTGCATGCAAAGATCTCAAACTTGTAGTGTCATTGTCATGATTACAGGATTCTCTTGATGAAGCACCACCCACAATTCTAAGTAGCTCCTGTATTTAAATGGAGTTTTCCAAGATTAAAAAAAAAAAAATTGCTTGAGAGCAAGAGGCTGTACGAAGTAAAGAAAAAATGTCCCGCTCATCACATGATATCTGCAGCCAATCACTTTCTTCAATAGTCATGTGCCCTTCATGTACATGTGACTGCTGAGACCAGTGAATGAGAGCACTGCAGACCCAGCAGTAGTGATGAGCGGCAGGGGTCATATTCGAATTCGCGATATTTCGCGAATATTTTGTAGAATATTTGTCGAATATTCGCAAATTCGAATATTCGTTATATTCTATGATTTTTTTACTCGAAAAATCGGCAAGGTAATGATCGTGTAATATGCGAATTTTAGCAATGCAAATTTTAGCAATGCGAATAATGCACTATATTAGCTAAATTGCTCTATATTCGTATTTTTTTTATATTCGCTATATTGCTATAACTTTGTTTTTTTTAAATATTCGTAATATTCTAAAGCAAGAATATATAGCAATATAGCGAATATTCGAAAAAAAAAAGAATATAGAGCAATTTAGCTAATATAGTGCTATAATCTTTGTCTAATAGTTGTAATTTTTTTCTCATCTGAAGTTCAGATTAGAAAAAAAGGACAACTATTGAAAAAAAAGATTATAGCACTATATTAGCTAAATTGCTCTATATTCGTTTTTTGTTTTTTTTTTGAATATTCGCTATATTGCTATAACTTTGTTTTTTCGAATATTCGTAATATTCTAAAACAAGAATATATAGCAATATAGCGAATATTCGAATAAAACTAATATAGAGCAATTTAGCTAATATAGTGCTATAATCTTTTTTTTTATAGTTGTAATTTTTTTCCAATCTGGACTTCAGATGAGAAAAAAAATTACAACTATTAGACAAAGAAGATTATAGCACTATATTAGCTAAATTGCTCTATATTCGTTTTTTTTTTGAATATTCGCTATATTGCTATATATTCTTGTTTTAGAATATTACGAATATTCGAAAAAACAAAGTTATAGCAATATAGCGAATATTCGAACAAAACGAATATAGAGCAATTTAGCTAATATAGTGCTATAATCTTCTTTGTCTAATAGTTGTAAGTTGAAAATTTGCAATAAAAATTCGCATTACGAAAATTCGCATTACGAAAATTCGCAAACAACACTACTCCTAAAGTCAAATATACTGCAGCCTTCTCATTGGGCCACAAGCTGGAAGCAGGGAGGGATCATGTGTACTGATTTAAGAAAAAATTTAATATTCAAAATTACGAATATATATCGCTAATTTTCAAAGTACCTATATTCGCGATAAAAATTTGAAATTTTAATATTCGTGATCAACGCTACCCAGCAGACATCGGAGTGGTGGGGACCAAAGAAGCGAGATGAGAGAGTCAGCATTTTAAAAAGTGAGTAATTATTTTTTTATTTTATTTCATACAGCTCTCTACTCTCTGGTAACTTTTTCAAAAAATCTTGGAAAACCCCTTTAAATACAGGAGCTACTTAGAATTGTGGGTGGCGCTTCATCAAGAGAATCCTGTAAAGGGTGATGCCACACACAGCGACAAAGCCATGATGTGGGCAAAAACAAAACAAAACAGTGACTTGGGATTATGTTTTTAAAATTGACCATTACATGGCTGCATGTTTTTGCTGTGCACCGGGGATGGGCACCCTGTTCCTCCTGCTTCCTCTGTCAGCCCCTCACTCTCCTTCTTCAATGATAGTCAGGAAAGATGATTATGTAATTCAAGAAGGTGATGGAGGGGCTGAGAAAGCAGGAGGAGAAAGGTGCACAAACAGTGACTTGGGCCCACCCTCGGTGCACCTAACTGCTCATTTGCATATGGATTAAGAATACTTTTTCTCCAGAATAACACAGATCACTAAGTGAAAGGTATCATTACATTCAGTTGAGCTAGTCCTACAAAAGATTGTTCCTGGCTTAGCAATTAATTTGCTTACAGCATGTTCTCTTTAATGATTAATTGTATATGCACATTTTCATATCAATTATATAAGGATACATTTAATGATTGCTGTACAAAGTGTTTGAACTCTTGTTTATTCATCATATAGAATTTCCGTTAGTTTCACCTCCTTAGTGTGTATGCTCCATTATAGTCACGTTTCCCTTTTAAACTTTGCCGTTCTAAGCAAATGACTGGAAACAAATTACTTTGGACGTATTCCTAGAAGGCAAGGCTCAGAGGTTATTTGCCTTTAAACGACTGTGATGGCACACTCACAGTGCTTGAGTGTGAAATAGTCAACTAGACTGCGATCATGATAATTAGATAACCAGCGGAGGCAGAGACATAATCAGAAAGACCTGTAAGATCGGATTTTTCTTACTATTTTATTTATAGATTCTGATACATTGTGATTGTGGTTGTGATAAGATAAAGGGAGTTTTTCACCTAATCGGAGAGTATTAGACCGCTCAGATCAGGTTATAGACTCTTTGACCCTCATTACAATCGTACCTTTCTCTTCTGTGTCCCTCGTCCAGATCATGAAAATAACACTTTTTAAACGTATGCAAATGAGCTTCTGAAGGTGCCCAGAAAAACACACCTCTTTCAGCCCTCTGGCCATGCCCTTCTGTCCTATTATTACCTCCTCCTCTGCCTCCAGCCGGCTGACGTCTTGAGAGGCAAGAGAAGAAGTCAGGCTGGGAACTGGCCCGCACCTGCGCACTGCTCTGCCCATTATGGGCAGAGGAACAGCTTTTCATATTGCACATGCGCCGGCCGGCTGTCTTTAGTTGGCTGTCTTTAGTTAGCGGTCTAAAACGCTAAGATTAGGTGAAAGACTCCCTTTAATACTTAGGATTAGTGTTGAGTGAAGCGCACTTTGGATCACAGATCCAAAGTCGCTTCTTTCAAACCCTTCATTTGAATGCTGTACGGAGACCCGTTTCCATATAGCATTCAAGTGTATGGACTTCGCGGGGGTGAAAGTCGTTATGTCCCAAGTCTCACGAGACTTTGTTGAATAACTTCTGACTTTGATTATTCAACTTGAAAACCATGTTAAAACTGGGATCCAAACTCGGTTTTGGCACCCAGGTAACAGCCATAACAAATTTTACCTCGACGAAGCCCAATACTACTTAGGATCTCTTAATCATATTGGTGCATTCGGGAATGTTACTTTAATCCACACATTTCATGCCTGATATAACAGGAAACAAAAGGGAAAAAATTGAATATCCATAGGAATGCTATCAATGCCTTTTATGTGCACAAATAGTAAAAACAGGGGTCACATGGCTTCCGTTTATTGAGTCATATCTGTCACAGTCATCATGGGGTTCAAAGAAGAGTTAGGAGTGGCAAAAGATCCAAGCAAACAGCTCTCACCTATTTACA
The DNA here is from genome assembly GCF_905171765.1 of Bufo bufo. Taxonomy (NCBI): domain Eukaryota; kingdom Metazoa; phylum Chordata; class Amphibia; order Anura; family Bufonidae; genus Bufo; species Bufo bufo. Next base: position 47,586,027 of record NC_053397.1, on the reverse strand, counting down.
CAGCTTCCATGGACTTGCATGGAGAGGGTTGTGTGCAAATATGCCCAACTCTCCACTGAGACTGCAGAAGCCATAAATAAGCAAATGGAGGTTCCTTCATTGATTTATCCATGAAACATACCTGTAGCCTATTTTTATGCATATGCATTATCTAAAGCTTGAGAATTTAGATTTTCTACTATGACCCTTATGATTCACACGTATCTTCATTCATCTGGCTTATTAGTAACGGCAATCTGTCGCCTTGTTTGGATCCATTAGTATGTCATTGTGTGGATGGTGTTTAGGGTCCCAAATTTACACATAACCAATATGCAATCAGCAGTTGTGTACTGAGACTCAAGAATCTCCTTCTTTCTCTGTCTTTCCCTCCCTCTACTTCTTGAGTGACAGGGTCACCTCCCTGCATGGTCATCTCACCTTACCCTGTCAATTAAGAAAAAAAAAAGGGAAAGGCTGGCTGTAGATGAAGCAGGAGGAGCAAGGGTGTACAGAGTGACATGGACCTACCCTCAGTGCACTCAACTGCTTTGAATATGGATTAAAAGTCCTTTTTTTCAGTAAAACAATTTATCCATTGTTACTGGTTATACAGTGAATTCCGTATTGACAGATATTCTTTAAAAAGTACACTTATGTCAATGAAATTTAGACCATTCATGAATTATTCATAATGAAATTAGGAATATATTCTGATTGTGTAGGACTCCATAGCAAAACAGCAGAATTGATCACATCTGTTTGCCAGAAGAAAAACTGGCACATACGTTTCAAAGTCACTGTTTGCACAGTAACATTGTAACATGTTTAGATGCATACAGCCATCACTAGAGGGAGCTAACTACATATGGTTTTATACAATGGGGGCTGTAGAGATCCTTATCTGAAAAGCGTTTTTCTTGGGTAGGGTACTGTCTCTCCTTAAAGAGACCCATTGTGTATGGAGACTTACTGGAAATGCTCCATGGTATGAAGACTTTTTGGCAATAGTCTGTGGAAAAAGTTTATGCAAAATGGTATTTCTCAGGGAAAGAGAATCTTCTCGCTAGTGCCACCTTTTGGAAGTGGCTCTGACTTTTTAACAAACCACCAGACATGACAAGGGAAAAAAGCCATGCCAAAGACATGAAATGAATGAAAATGAATGAAAGTCCATGTTATACATGGATGGGCAGCCAGAGCTGCACATTTCTATTTTCACTCATAGAAGTCCTTGTGTGTGGAATCTACCTATATGATATTATGAGACAATCCAGTAAATTTCATTCGTAAGTTTCCCTGAAACCTTATATCTAGAAATTTCTTAAAATTCTATTTGGTTTCCAGTTCAACCAAATCAAGGAGACAATTTGATTTGGGACTTTCTCTATCTCAAATCAAAATATTTCACACAATATCCGATTTCTTTAAAAACAGAATTTGTTGAAAAATCTGGTGGAATTTTAGGATTAAAGGGGTTGTGCAGCAATACATAGCAATGACCTATCCTCAGGATAGGTCATTGATATCAGATCGGTGATGGTCCGACACCCGTCACCCCTGCCGATCAGCTTTTAGAAGAGAAGGAGGCGCTCCATGCGAGCGCTGCTTCCTGTTCATTACCCTATGCATCATCTCCTGTGGTGTAGTGTCATTTGAACTTCTCGCTCCATTCAAGTGAGAGGAGCAACTACTTGTCATTGCACTGCACCACCGAATCTTAGGAGATGACGGGCAGTGTAATGAAGTGGAAGTAGTGCTGGCATGGAGCATCATCTCCTCTTCAAACAGCTGATTGGCGGGGGTGCTGGGTGTCAGACCCCCACCGATCTGACATTGATGACCTAGCCTGAGGATAAGTCATTAATATATATTGCTACACAACCCTTTTAATTATAACATTATGGCTGCTTGGGCTGGATAGACAATGTTAACTATATTATAGGTAGCTTATAAATGATAAGCTGTAAATTTATTTTAATTGTTTGCAGATTTTTAAAGCTATGAATATCCCTCAAATAAGGAATCCAACGCTCCCCCCTGTGGAGGAAATGCCAACATCATTCAAAGCTAAGATAGCTCTTATTGGTGCAGGACCATCAAGCATCAGTTGTGCTTCTTTCCTTGCCCGACTTGGATATTCAGATATTACAGTGTTTGAGAAGAAGAGTTTTTCTGGAGGATTAAGGTAAGCTAAACCAATAGAATAGATACCACTTAGTATGGATTTAGAGTATAACAGGACTAAACCGAACTGTCTAAAAAGAGGGGCCTATAATTGTCAGCATACAGCTTACTACCTATATTATTATTATTTATTCCAGGGACCTGTATATATTGAGCAACCACAATAAACATGAGCTTAAATAGGTTTTCTGACATCTGGAACCCCCACCAAACAGCTCTGAGTCTTCTGCTTCACGTTCCATCCACTGTTAATGGAGTCAGTGGTTGCCAAACACAGCTGATCGGTGGGAGTGTCAGATGTTGGGTCTCCAATCATAACCTAAACCCTAGAATAGGTTATCAGTATCTAAAATGTGGAAATCTACTTGATCTACTTGAATCTGATCCACTAGTGTTTGATTTTTTTTGTTCCACACAATCATCGTACACCTATGCAATGATACTTACAAGAGTTAATGAAAACGTGTTTTCACAGTGCATCCGAAATCCCTCAGTTCCGATTGCCATATGATGTTGTCAGTTTTGAAATCGAGCTGATGAAGGACCTTGGAGTTAAGGTAATGATAATGATAGCAAAACTGATTTGCCAGACGTAAACTGCTAAATACCATGTCCATTAGTAGCAAACAATTAAAAGCTACAGTAGGCAGTAGCAAAGAGATGTTTCCTCTTGCTCAGGGCATTTGTCTGTCTGCTGCCTGAATGCCAGTAGTCTGGAAAAGGGCAATCGATAGTTCTCATTTGGCATGCCTACATGTGATTAATTGTCCGTTAAAAAAAGGAAACAAAACAAAGTTAAGTTGCTTTAGGGGTTCCAGGTGGTAGCTGGACGTAACAGAATCATCTAGTAGAACAGTCTTATATATAAGAATGCCAATAATGCTGTACACTTCTTGTAAAGAAGCATTTATACCTTTCCAAATTTGTAGTACAAATCTACCAGTATCTGCATCATTTTGTTCAACAGTGGACAGCTGGATAACCCGATGAAGCAACAAAGTTTTAAGAGAAAAGTTAAATTTGACTTGGAAAGTAAGGTTGAATTCACCTATGTCCCACTATCCAGTGTAGCTTCTTTGCAGTATGGCTGCGCTGGAACAAGAACCATCTACTACAGCATTTTCTTCAGTCAGCAGGTTAGCAGGTCCAGTGTGTTGACCCATTTGAGGCTATGGTGTTGTGAATAGAGCAGCAGATATCCAAGTTATTTCCTGCTCAGGCTTAAGACAACCGGCTGGACATTACTGATATACTGTAAGCAAATCCAGTCTTAGTAAATAATCACAGGGTTCCATAGTAACATAGTTTATAAGGCTGAAAAAAGACATCTGTCCATCCAGTTCAGCCTGTTATGCCACAAGTTGATCCAGAAGAAGGCAAAAAAATATATATAAAAAGCCCAAAAGTTTAAATTAAGTCTTTCTTCCCATTTCCTATACACCTCCAGTCCATCATGGAAGGTAAGTAACTCTTGTCCTACAGTGAAAAACGGCAGATGATTCCTCAAAGTCTTCTTGTATAAAGCTTCTTAAATGAGGAGGAACTGTGTAAATTGTGTTTTTTTCCTTATACTCTTGCTATAAGTAAACAAACTGGAGCAGACCTCATAAAAAAAAACACTGAAACAACTCGGCCATCAGAGCAGTTCTTAAAACATATAATATTACTAGAATATTACGCGTTCATTGTGTTCAAACACCTTACAGATGGGTTCTTCTTTAATTTTCCCCTTCACTTAAGATATTGAGTGGGGCAGAAAGATCATCTGTGATACTTTACAGGGAGTTGTTTATGATATTTGTGCCTATATGTGTCCACCCAATAGTTATGATGTGAGTTGCAGCCTGTCAACAGTTTTGCTTGCATGTCAAGCAACCTACAGATGTGTCCTTCCTTAACATTCTCCTTGGCTCAACATATCCTGAGATGAGGGGTTCAAAAAAGTTTGAGATACTCTTTCAGGAGTTTTTTGATACTACAGTATATGTGCCTATACACGGCCACCAAGTGGTTGTGATGTGCTTTGTAGCCTGTCAAGGTTTTTGCTAGCATGTCATTGAATTTGTATCATAATAAATTGGAGTAATTAAAGGGGTTGTCCCACGAAAAATATTGTACAGTTTTCAAACCAGCACCTGGATCTGAATACTTTGTACCTGCATGAAATTAAATTAAAAATTTAGTATAGCCACTGAGTTATTCAATAAAATGTATCTGTATAGCACTACTTCCATGTTCTTTTTCATATTTTTTGTCCGGTTCCCTGAGAAGGCCACACATGCTCAGTTCCATCTCAACTGCCTCCTGAGCTGTGATAGGGAGAGAGCTGCAGTGGAATGGACACGCCCCCTGACCTACAGCAGAAAAGACACTCCCATTGAGCTGCTAGCTTGATATAAATCTAGCAGAGCAATGAATGTGTCTCGGATGTTGTAGGGGAGAACACCAAAGGACAACAAGAAGGAAGGGAAAAGACACTAGGCCTCACCGCTAGGAAAGGAAAAGGGTCACCACCTATAAAACCCTGCTCCTGGCCCTAACTCCTATCCGTATTGGCACCTCTCGATGGTAGAGATGCCCATACACAGGAACCTAGAAAACCCTGGTGGCCCTCAGATGCCCTAATAGTAATGACCGGGCAGAGACAACCCGCTCCTTCCCTGGTGAAGGAAACAGCGTCTCGCTGAGGCCTAGTAAACAACAAAGGTGGGGGGGAATACAAACACAACAAGCGGAACACTTAACTTCTGAGGCTGATGGATGATGGACGAACAGGACTTCACCATGAACCACACTCCAGCTTTTCCAAAAACCAAATGAAGCTATCCAGAGCAAGGAGTGATGGGTAAAGTCAGACTAATTAGGGGGAGGTGAAGGTCACATGATCCACACCTGAACAGGGGGTGTGGACATACCAGCAACACACAGACAAAGTGAAACCAAAAGAGGCTGTCAGATAACTAATGTGCAGATATTCTTTCAGACCTTCTCAAACCTGTCACCGGAGTGACAGAATGTGGAGATCTCTGGATCCATGTTAGGTACAGGGCAGGTTCTAGCTTTGTTAGAAAGAGATTGACATGTATTATATGATGTCTGATTTTAATCCTACTATTCTGTTCATTTTAAGGGACAGGGTGTGACCCAGACAAGCACTTCCTTTGCTCTATTTAGTTTAGTGTATATGGCATGAAAAAGAAGATGTAAAACTATACAATTATTATTATGGCATGAATAGGAGTTAATACAATCTATTGAGGAACACCTCCACCAATGTTGATAAGGCCGTTCTCCCTGTTCAATATCATTGGCCAGTAGGGATACAGGGAGTGCAGAATTATTAGGCAAATGAGTATTTTGACCACATCATCCTCTTTATGCATGTTGTCTTACTCCAAGCTGTATAGGCTCGAAAGCCTACTACCAATTAAGCATATTAGGTGATGTGCATCTCTGTAATGAGAAGGGGTCTGGTCTAATGACATCAACACCCTATATCAGGTGTGCATAATTATTAGGCAACTTCCTTTCCTTTGGCAAAATGGGTCAAAAGAAGGACTTGACAGGCTCAGAAAAGTCAAAAATAGTGAGATATCTTGCAGAGGGATGCAGCACTCTTAAAATTGCAAAGCTTCTGAAGCGTGATCATCGAACAATCAAGCGTTTCATTCAAAATAGTCAACAGGGTCGCAAGAAGCGTGTGGAAAAACCAAGGCGCAAAATAACTGCCCATGAACTGAGAAAAGTCAAGCGTGCAGCTGCCAAGATGCCACTTGCCACCAGTTTGGCCATATTTCAGAGCTGCAACATCACTGGAGTGCCCAAAAGCACAAGGTGTGCAATACTGAGAGACATGGCCAAGGTAAGAAAGGCTGAAAGACGACCACCACTGAACAAGACACACAAGCTGAAACGTCAAGACTGGGCCAAGAAATATCTCAAGACTGATTTTTCTAAGGTTTTATGGACTGATGAAATGAGAGTGAGTCTTGATGGGCCAGATGGATGGGCCGGTGGCTGGATTGGTAAAGGGCAGAGAGCTCCAGTCCGACTCAGACGCCAGCAAGGTGGAGGTGGAGTACTGGTTTGGGCTGGTATCATCAAAGATGAGCTTGTGGGGCCTTTTCGGGTTGAGGATGGAGTCAAGCTCAACTCCCAGTCCTACTGCCAGTTACTGGAAGACACCTTCTTCAAGCAGTGGTACAGGAAGAAGTCTGCATCCTTCAAGAAAAACATGATTTTCATGCAGGACAATGCTCCATCACACGCGTCCAAGTACTTCACAGCGTGGCTGGCAAGAAAGGGTATAAAAGAAGAAAATCTAATGCCATGGCCTCCTTGTTCACCTGATCTGAACCCCATTGAGAACCTGTGGTCCATCATCAAATGTGAGATTTACAAGGAGGGAAAACAGTACACCTCTCTGAACAGTGTCTGGGAGGCTGTGGTTGCTGCTGCACGCAATGTTGATGGTGAATAGATCAAAACACTGACAGAATCCATGGATGGCAGGCTTTTGAGTGTCCTTGCAAAGAAAGGTGGCTATATTGGTCACTGATTTGTTTTTGTTTTGTTTTTGAATGTCAGAAATGTATATTTGTGAATGTTGAGATGTTATATTGGTTTCACTGGTAAAAATAAATAATTGAAATGGGTATATATTTGTTTTTTGTTAAGTTGCCTAATAATTATGCACAGTAATAGTCATCTGCACACACAGATATCCCCCTAAAATAGCTAAAACTAAAAACAAACTAAAAACTACTTCCAAAAATATTCAGCTTTGATATTAATGAGTTTTTTGGGTTCATTGAGAACATGGTTGTTGTTCAATAATAAAATTAATCATCAAAAATACAACTTGCCTAATAATTCTGCACTCCCTGTATATTCATTATAGTAATGGCTTTGCCTGCTTTTATCTCTAGCATGCGACTGATGCTTGAGATAATTGAATCCTAATAATACATATGTAATTTGGATGCCAAGGAGCGCATCCATGTTTCTTTACCTAGGCTAATCCATGCGTGGAGAAAGTACCCATGTCTACAGATGACTATACTGTATATAAATAGGCAATCTTCTTTGCCCAATCTCTGTTCTTTCATATCTGCATTTTTACATCATTGCTATGGGTGGTCAAATTTAACCATGGTAATACTAAAGTGAGTGTCCTTCTAGTGCTCAGTTATTCTAGCCATGGTCATACCGTTAAGGAGCACAACTTGAAATGCTTCAGACATTAGTGATGTTTCCTTTTTTATTTATTTTAAAAACAAGATATATAAAGGGAAATTGTTAGTTTGGTGGGGGTATGACCTCTGGACCCCTATTGATCATTAGTGTTGGGCGTAAATATTCGAATAGCGAATATTTATTGTGAATATCGGCACTTTGAGAATTTGTAAATATTTAGAATATAGTGATATATATTCGTAATTTTGAATATTCTAGATTTTTTTTCATCAGTAACCTCCCTTCTTGCTTGTGGGCCAATGAGAAGGCTGCAATGTCTTTATCTGAGCTTAGCAACATCCCTAGCAACCAATAGGAACGTTGCCTACCCCTTACTATAAAAGAACCTCCCCAGCAGCCCTTGTATGCAGTATTTTTCAGATCTGAGAGAGACACCAGTGTTATTGATGTGCTCTCTGCTTTCCTGTGTCATTACATTAGATAGTTAGTTAACATATATATATATATATATATATATATATATATACAGTACAGACCAAAAGTTTGGACACACCTTCTCATTCAAAGAGTTTTCTTTATTTTCATGACTATGAAAATTGTAGATTCACACTGAAGGCATCAAAACTATGAATTAACACAAGTGGAATTATATACATAACAAACAATTGTGAAACAACTGAAAATATGTCATATTCTAGGTTCTTCAAAGTAGCCACCTTTTTGCTTTGATTACTGCTTTGCACACTCTTGGCATTCTCTTGATGAGCTTCAAGAGGTAGTCCCCTGAAATGGTTTTCACTTCACAGGTATGCCCTGTCAGGTTTAATAAGTGGGATTTCTTGCCTTATAAATGGGGTTGGGACCATCAGTTGCGTTGAGGAGAAGTCAGGTGGATACACAGCTGATAGTCCTACTGAATAGACTGTTAGAATTTGTATTATGGCAAGAAAAAAGCAGCTAAGTAAAGAAAAACGAGTGGCCATCATTACTTTAAGAAATGAAGGTCAGTCAGTCAGCCGAAAAATTGGGAAAACTTTGAAAGTAAGGGCTATTTGACCATGAAGGAGAGTGATGGGGTGCTGCGCCAGATGACCTGGCCTCCACAGTCACCGGACCTGAACCCAATCGAGATGGTTTGGGGTGAGCTGGACCGCAGAGTGAAGGCAAAAGGGCCAACAAGTGCTAAGCATCTCTGGGAACTCCTTCAAGACTGTTGGAAGACCATTTCAGGGGACTACCTCTTGAAGCTCATCAAGAGAATGCCAAGAGTGTGCAAAGCAGTAATCAAAGCAAAAGGTGGCTACTTTGAAGAACCTAGAATATGACATATTTTCAGTTGTTTCACACTTGTTTGATATGTATATAATTCCACATGTGTTAATTCATAGTTTTGATGCCTTCATAGTCATGAAAATAATAAAACTCTTTGAATGAGAAGGTGTGTCCAAACTTTTGGTCTGTACTGTATATATACACTGCTCAAAAAAATAAAGGGAACACAAAAATAACACATCCTAGATCTGAATTAATTAAATATTCTTCTGAAATACTTTGTTCTTTACATAGTTGAATGTGTGACAAAAAAATCACACAAAAATTAAAAAATGGAAATCGAATTTTTCAACCCATGGAGGTCTGGATTTGGAGTCACACTTAAAATTAAAGTGGAAAAACACACTACAGGCTGATCCAACTTTGATGTAATGTCCTTAAAACAAGTCAAAATGAGGCTCAGTAGTGTGTGTGGCCTCCACATGCCTGTATGACCTCCATACAACGCCTGTGCATGCTCCTGATGAGGTGGCGGACGGTCTCCTGAGGGATCTCCTCCCAGACCTGGACTAAAGCATCTGCCAACTCCTGGACAGTCTGTGGTGCAACGTGACGTTGGTGGATAGAGCGAGACATGATGTCCCAGATGTGCTCAATTGGATTCAGGTCTGGAAAACGGGCGGGCCAGTCCATAGCATCAATGCCTTCGTCTTGCAGGAACTGTTGACACACTTCAGCCACATGAGGTCTAGCATTGTCTTGCATTAGGAGGAACCCAGGGCCAACCGCACCAGCATATGGTCTCACAAGGGGTCTGAGGATCTCATCTCGGTACCTAATGGCTACCTCTGGCGAGCACATGGAGGGCTGTGCGGCCCTCCAAAGAAATGCCACCCCACACCATTACTGACCCAATGCTAAACCGGTCATGCTGGAGGATGTTGCAGGCAGCAGAACGTTCTCCACGGCATCTCAAGACTCTGTCACGTCTGTCACATGTGCTCAGTGTGAACCTGCTTTCATCTGCCAATCCTGGTGCTCTCTGGCAAATGCCAAACGTCCTGCACGGTGTTGGGCTGTAAGCACAACCCCCACCTGTGGACGTCGGGCCCTCATATCACCCTCATGGAGTCTGTTTCTGACCGTTTGAGCAGACACATGCACATTTGTGGCCTGCTGGAGGTCATTTTGCAGGGCTCTGGCAGTGCGCCTCCTGTTCCTCCTTGCACAAAGGCCGAGGTAGCGGTCCTGCTGCTGCGTTGTTGCCCTCCTACGGCCTCCTCCACGTCTCCTGATGTACTGGCCTGTCTCCTGGTAGCGGCTCTATGCTCTGGACACTACGCTGACAGACACAGCAAACCTTCTTGCCACAGCTCGCATTGATGTGCCATCCTGGATAAGCTGCACTACCTGAGCCACTTGTGTGGGTTGTAGACTCTGTCTCATGCTACCACTAGAGTGAAAGCACCGCCAGCTTTCAAAAGTGACCAAAACATCAGCCAGAAAGCATAGGAACTGAGAAGTGGTCTGTGATCACCACATGCAGAACCACTTCTTTATTGGGGGTGTCTGGCTAATTGCCTATAATTTCCACCTGTTGTCTATCCCATTTGCACAACAGCATGTGAAATTGATTGTCACTCAGTGTTTCTTCCTAAGTGGACAGTTTGATTTCACAGAAGTGTGATTGACTTGGAGTTACATTGTGTTGTTTAAGTGTTCCCTTTATTTTTTTGAGCAGTGTATATATATATATATATATATATATATATATACATATATATATGTAATACAGATAGTTAGTGGGAGATAGTCAGTGTAGGTTAGATAGTGATATAGTGTAGTGATATAGTTCTGCTGTCCATACTTACATGCTACATACATAGTGCTGTGATGTCACAAGTTCACAACAATACTTAGTGCACCAATCACTAATAAGTATTCAGACCTGTTAAAATGTGAAGTTGCACGTATTGCGCCAAAATATTTGCATCATTATTGCCGATTTTGCAATCGTGAATATATTGGAGCACTCTATCTGCATATAAAGCTATTGTAATGTTCTGCTGTGCCAACCATTTTCTCCAGTCTCAGGAAACTTCTAGCAGCTTGAAAAATGTAGCTATAGTGACCCACGCCTGTATTTCGCACGCATTACACGAATATTTACAAGAAAATAATTTTGAATTCACAAATTCACGAATACATGACAAATATTCTACCAAATATTAGCGAAATATCGCAAATTCGAATATTGCCTCTCCTGCTCATCACTATTGATCATGAGAACAGGGTCCAGTATCTCCCATTTGTATAGAGTGGTAGTTGAGTATACTTGACTACCACTCCATTCAAATGTGGGGTGCGGGATCCTGTCCTCATGATCAGAAGGGTCCCAGTGGTAATGAGGACAGCGTCCCCTATCTCACATTTCAATAGAGTGTTATTTGAATGTACACACTTCTACTCCATGCCAACTCCACGGAACTGCTGGAGATAGGCAAGGGCTGAACTTATCTCTATCAGTAGGTACATCCAGTGTATGGGGGATATTTGTTATTGCCATAATACCCATCTAACTGCCCATAGATGTATAAAAATGCACATTTGTCATGGCTAAACATGTGATTAGGATTAAGCAGAAGTATAAGCAGCTGCTAGAAACATGTTGCACTGCTTATCTTCAGGGCAAACTAAAAGACAGAAAAATGTACCGTTTTCCAATTATTTTTTTCATTTTCATTCAGTTTCTTCTTACTGAATGAGTATAAGGGAAATGCATACAGAAATCAAGTATATGAGATGCTTTACTTCATTTATAATGAAATCTAATGAACTGCTATTACCACCAATTGCTAACAGGGAAGACCAAAGTCATAGTTTTTACTCCTGTAAGTAACCCTTCTCCCACAGTGGGAAGATGTTGAATATAAGCCAAAAGGTGGTCATACACCTTCAATATCTATCAGCTATTACTCCCAAATCCTCATATACATGCATACAGACACCCCTGATGGCAGGTTATCTCCTGTGAGAACAAAGTATCTTGAGTGTTCAGGCTCATCTGTGTGGGAAGAGTCAGCACACCTCCATATACATAAGAGAGTCTGCTGGTCCCGCCGACATCTGAACTTTGATCACTTTGATATGGGCAATTTTAAGGTAATACAGAACCAATTGCTGTCATGCAACTCTTTCTTCATCCCTTATTGGTCATGCAACTTCACCTTACCTCAGTCATCCACAAGAGACCGAATAGGGGAAGGACTCCTCCATCCTATTAGTCAATGGATAAGTGATAAATGTTTATTTATAAGTACAACCTTTAAAGGGAGCCTGTCACCTCCAAAATTGGTGTCAAAGTGTCTAGTTTCACACTTGTGTTAAAATCTTCTGGCAGGCTGTTTATTGTATCCGGCATAACCAGAAAGGGCTGGAGCACCGCCAGGCCCCATTGACTATAATGCGACCCGGTGAGGATCCAGCCTATTCCAGGCACCAGTATATCCTGAAGACTCTATGGCACTTTCCACTGAATAGATTTTTTAATGCTTTATTTAGAGATGGGCGAAGTTTTGAACAAATCGATTTCGCAATTTTGCCGAAGTTTGCCAAGAAATTTGTATTGAATCATTATAAATCAGGTATACCCAGGCCACTCTGCCTTAGGGTATGGCCACATGGCGCGGCCGTGGTGTGGGTAGGTTGTGGCCATCCTACAGTGAAGAACCGTGCAACTAATTAGCCTGCAGCTGCCTTTTAATAAAAAATGAAGATTGCATTGTATTGCATATTATTGCTGTTTTTGCCTAATCAGCTTGCCTAATTAATCAGCTCTGGCATACCCACTTCTCCAACCACAGCACTTTCCTGCCCTACAGGTAGGAGCCCTTCTTCTGCTATATGTTTTTCCTCCTTTTCCACATCATCTAATATCAATGAGAATATGTAATAAGGAACATCCAGCTCCTCTCTCTGCATCTGGCTGACTTTTCTATGACATGGAGACTTTGAAGAATGATTTTGAAGAAGTAAAGCCAGCAAAAGATAAGGATGGCTATCATTAAGACCTGGACCCCCTAAGGGATGCAGGCTGGATGGTATTGGTTGGTCCGCTGGCACTGGAATAATAAAGGCTTCCATTTTATTAATATTGATTTACAAATCTTAGTTTATAGCTGATGTAGGAATAAGTAAATGTTGGAATAAATAAATAAAACTGACACAAAAAATGCTGCGAGCGCTGTAGTCTCCCTGCAGTCTCCCTGCCCTCTCCCTCTCCAATATTCTTCTATTAATCATTTTCAGCAACACTGTCCCTAGTGCATGAGCGCTTAACACATCTCTCCCTATGCTCAGCTCACAGGACAATGGCGAAGACCACATGGAATGAGGGTTTTATAGGGCTGTGACATCACAGGGGATGGCTATCTGCGGAATGGCTGGCTGCATGGCATTATGGGTTATCTTGCGTTCCCGGGTTTGTCTCCTCTATACTTAATTTTGCTTTTTAATGCGTGCAGCTGCCATTTTAGGAAAACCTGATTCATTACCACAAAGCGCAAGAAAAATCAGATTCGTTTAGGATCAAAGTTTTCCTAAACTTCAGACTGAATTCTGTTTTGAATGCTTCATTCAACACTAGCTTTATTAAGTCTGATATATTAAATAATTACAAAACAAGGTATATCCAGGTAAGTGTAAATATGCAATCGCCACTTATGAAGATCCAGAGCCGTATCGAATCACGCATGACCTTTATCAGCGGTTATCTGTTGCATGGAGGTAGCAGGAGAAACAAGTGCTGGGATTCAGTAAGATAAAAAACAGCGCTCGCAGCATTTTTTGTCCGGCCATATTCTGGCAGTAATGCCATAAACTGAACCCAATCCCCATTCTGTTATCTTGTCTATATCACTGAGTTCTTAGAAGAGGTACTTGCACTCCTTACTTGCCTGTTTGCCAACTAAACATCAAGCTGTGTTGAATTTCTAGCATTGATTAAGCTTGATTTACAGGGCCATAAATCAGACTCAGAAGGTAGGCTGTTGTGATCTTGTTAGGTATGATCAGAGAAAGATATGGATCAATTGTTTCTGCTCTCTAGATGTTTATAGTAATAAAACTGAAATATTAAAGAGAACAGGTCTTCAGAATACCATTATCTACAAAACATCTACCCACCTTTATACCCTCAGCCTGACATAGACAGAGTCTTTATTTGTTCTCTTTTGAGTAGGTGCTTTACTTTTTGGCAAGTTTTCACATATGCATGAATTAAAAAAAAAAAACATTTTTCTCCAACGTTTCTCCGTTTGGTACAAAACCAGGGTCCTCCACAAGTTAAAGGGAGTGTGTCATCAAAAAAATGACCTACTGTTTAAATCAGTGTTTCCCAACCAGTGTGCCTCCAGCTTTTGCAAAACTACAACTCCCAGCATGCCTGCACAGCCAAAGGCTGTCCGGGCATGCTGGGAGTTGTAGTTTTGCAACAGCTGGAGGCACACTGGTTGGGAAACACTGGTTTAAATCAAGTTTTTATGTTAAGCATATTATTAAAGAATAATTGGTGGTTATTAGTGGTGCTTGAGCATGCTCGGCCGAACACCAGTTCGGCTCGAGCATCTCGATGCTCGGCACATAGCGGTATTCGGCCGAATGCTGCATCTGCTCAAGCGCAATGCTCGAGTCTCCTCCCCGCACATTTGTTGGCTGCTATGCAGCCAATAAACATGCAGGTACGTACTGCCCTTCACTGTAATAACGTAGCCATTTTGGTTACTGGCATTACATTGATTGGCTGTCCGAAACACGCCATCGGGTGCTATATAACACCCGATGACATGTTCGGCTCAGTGTTAGTCAGGGAGAGCTGTGCTGAAGAAGGGAAAGATAGTGTAGGAAGTGAATATATATATTTTTTTAAGTAGAAAAACTTGTCAGAGACCCAAAAGTCCTTTTACGGACTATTGTGTGGCAGGAATTTTTTTTATTTTTAGCGCAACCTGCCCTAAATTGCTAAAACTTTACAGACACAAAAGTCCTTTTAAGGACTGTTGTGTGTGGCAGCAATATCTATTTTTAGGGCATCCTGCGCTAAATAGCATGCAGTAGTTAGGCCACTGCAGACAGCGACATTATCTGCGCTACATCTCCTGTGTTACATGTGTGTATACCAAAAACATCTGTAAAATCCAGTGTACTTTTTCCGTAGACGTGTCCGCTGCGGACAGTGACATTAACTGCACTACATCTCCTGTGTAATGTGTGCACATCCAAAAAATATAAGTGACATCCAGTGTACTTTTTCCGTAGACAGTGTCCGCTGCAGACAGTGACATTACCTGGGGCACATCTCCTGTGTAACGTTTCCACATCGCTGTGACATTCCCTGTAATTTTATATAAGCCGCTGCTGACATCGGCAACATTATCTGCAGTATTTCTCCTGTGTAACGTTTCCACATCCCAAATACCTGTGACATTCCCTGTAATTTTTTATTAGCCGCTGGTGACAGCATTGACATTATTTGCGGTATTTCTCCTATGTGAATTTTCCACATCCCAAATACCTGTGACATTCCCTGTTATTTTTTGTATTAGCTGCTGGTGACATCAGCGACATTATCTGCGGTATTTCTTCTGTGTAATGCTTCCACATCCAAAATACCTATGACATTTACTATAATTTTAAGTTAGCCGCTGATGACATCAGCTACATTATCTGCGGTATTTCTCCTGTGAAACGTTTACACATCCCAAATACCTGTGACATTCCCTGTAATTTTTTATTAGCCGCTGGTGACAACATTGACATTATCTGCAGTATATCTCATGTGAGACGTTTCCACATCCCAAATACCTGTGACATTCCCTGTAATTTGTTATTTTTCCGCTGGTGACATCAGCGACATTATCTGCGGCATTTCTCCTGTGTAACGTTTCCACATGCAAAATACCTGTGACATTCCCTGTAATTTTATATTAGCCGCTGCTGACATCAGCGACATTATCTGTGGTATTTCTCCTGTGTAAAGTTTCCACATCCAAAATTCCTATGACATTCCCTGTAATTTTTTATTAGCCGCTGGTGACATCAGCGACATTATCTGCGGTATATCTCCCGTGTGACATTTCCACATCCCAAATACATTTTTTTAATTTTTTTGAGCATACACTTACAAATCCTACGCTACTGTACGTGTGACATACTTTCAAGCATATATAACATTTAGTATGAAGAAGGCGATCAGTAAGGGATGGGGAAGTGGCCATGGCCCTGGGCATGTTTAAACTGTGCCTGCTGCTAAAGCACAAGAAAAACATTCATCCACGATACCTAGCTTCATGTCCCAGTTTGTAGGGCAGCACAGGACAATGCTCTTGAAGTCAGACCAGTGCGACCAGGTGGTCGGTTGGATTGCAGCAGATGATGCTTCCAGTCGGTTAAGAACCACCCTGTCTTCCACCAAGTCCAGTCTCAGTAGCCAAGAGTCTGGTCAACACAATCCTCACCCTGATCCTCCTTCCTCCCACCATGGAGAGTTTTGCCAAACAATTGACCCCACACTCGGATATTCCGAGGAGCTCTTTTCAGCGCCATTCCTTCATTTGGGCCTCTCGACAAGCCCGCTTGAAGAGGGACATGGGATCTTGTTCCCTGATTCCCAAACTCTTGAGCATCCACAGCAAGATGACGATGGGGAACAGCATTTAGTGTTTCACGAGGTGGATGATGATGACGAGACACAGTTGCCAATAAGTCAATGGCAATTAGTGCCTCAAGAGGTTGATGATGAGGATGAGACACAGTTGTCAATAACTGAGGTTGTTGTTAGGTCAACAAGTAAGGGGGATGAGCAGAGTGAGGAAGTGGAAGAGGAGGTGGTGGACGATGAAGTAACTGACCCAATCTGGGAAGGTGGCAAGCCGAGCGAGGACAGCAGTACAGAGGAGGAGGGATCCGCAGCACCGCAGCAGAATGGAACAGGCACTGGGGTGGCAAAAGGGAGAAGGCGGGCCAGACCAAACAGGCCCACAACTGTTACCCGAGGACACCCTTGCGGAAATCTCCCTTGTTAAGGGGTAGGTGTTCCGCAGTCTGACGCTTTTTTGAGGAAAGTGCAGATGACAAAAGAATTGCAATTTGCAACCTCTGCTATACAAAAATGAGCAAGGGAGTGAACACTAGCAACCTCACCACCACCAGCATGATTCTCCACATGGCATCAAAGCACCCTAATAGGTTGGCTGAACGCTAGGGTCACAATCTGTGTCTGCAGGTCACACCACTGCCTCTTCTTCCCCTGTGTTACATGCTGGCCAATCCCCTATCGTTGGCAGAAGGCCAGAATGCCTCCCGCCCTACACCTGGACCTTCGCAAGCACCATCAGCGACCACATTGACTTCCGGGTCCCAGCGCAGCATCCAAATGTCCTTACCCCAGGCATTTGAACGCCAGCGCAAATACCCAGCCACCCACCCAAGGCCATAGCACTAAATGCGTAACTTTTCAAATTACTGGCCCTGGAAATGTTGCCATTTAGGCTTGTGGACACTGAGGCCTTCCTCAGCCTGATGTCGGCAGCCGTCCCTCGTTACGCAGTCCCCAGCCGCCACTATTTTTCACGGTGTGCCGTGCCCGCCTTACTGAGCATGTGTCCCGTAACATCACCCATGACCTGAGCAACGCAGTTACTGGAAGGTCCACTTAACCACTGACACATGGACGAGTGCTTTCGGCCAGGGATGCTACATTTCACTGACGGCACACTGGGTGAACATTGTGGAGGTCGGGAGCGATTCGTAGCCTGGGATAGCACAGGTGCTACCGACGCCAACGATTGTGGGCCTTACATCGATCAGGGTTTCCTCCAGCACCTACATTAGCGCTACAACCCCCACTTTTCCTCCTCCGCCTCCTCCTCCTCCACTTCCACCTCCGAATTATTCGCGTGCAGCACCAGTCAGCCATCAGTCGGTAGCTGGAAGCAGTGTAGCACTGCAGTGGGGAGGCGTCAACAGGCCATGTTTAAGCTGATCTGCTTAGGTGACAAACAGCACACCGCCGCAGAGCTGTGGCAGGGGATAAGAAACAAGACTGAGCTGTGGCTCTCGCCACTCAACCTAGAACCAGGCATGGTTGTGTCTGATAATGGCCGTAACTTGGTGGCGGCTTTGGAGCTCGGCAAGCTCAAACACATCCCATGCTTAGCCCACGTCTTCAACTTAGTGGTTCAGCGGAATCTCAAAACCTATCCCAATTTGCCTGAGCTAATGGTGAAGGTGCGCCGCATGTGTGCCAATTTCCATAAATCATCAACAGCATCCACCGATTTGTCAACGCTGCAGCAGCGCTTACAATTGCCAGCTCGCCGACTGTTGTGCGACGTAACCACGTGCTGAAACTCAACGTTCCACATATGGGCCAGGCTTTCTGTGCAGCAGAGGGCAGTAGTGGAATATTCCAGTCAGCTTCCGCTATTCACAATCGAAGAGTGGGCATGAATGTCTGACCTCTGTGAGGTTTTTAAGAAACTTTGAGGATTCAACACAGATGGTGGGCAGCGATAACGCTATTTTCAGCATACGTGTTTACTCATATGCTCGCTGCTCACAATTAAGGCCAAGGCTTTGCATGTGGAAGAGGTGGAAATGGGGGAAGACATTACACAGGGTGATAGCCAGACCACCCTCAGTTTGTCTTCTCAGTTCAAATTGGATGATGATGATGAGGTGGAGGAGCAGGAGACGGTTGCCTCTGCTACAGAGGGTAGTACCCATGGAAGGTCCTTGTGGAAAAATTGCTCCAAAAATTTCCAGCTGACAATGCTGGCGGCAGAGTACGTAGTTCCTTGGGCAACCGAGGAGTGGAGACGAGGGGAGCACACAGAAGTTCCAACAGAGGCAGGGCAACACTCTCCAAAGCCTGGGACAATTTCATGACACCCCACCAGCACCCTCATCCTGATGTGCGGCCTAGAGTCACAAGGAGGAAATTTTTTTGGAAGATAGTGAAGGAGTACGTAGCAGACCATGTCAGCATCCTCAATGATCCCTCAGTGCCTTACAACTACTGGGTGTCAAAGATGGACACGTGCCACAAACTGGCTCTATATGCTTTTGCTGGCATGCCCTGCCGCTAGCGTTTTGTCAGAGCGGGTATTTAGTGCTGCTGGGGGCATAATAACTGATAAGCGCATCCGTCTGTCAACTGAAAATGCTGACAGGTTTAACAAAAAATTAACAAAAAGCCTGAATTGCCCCTGACTTCTCTACTCACCAGAGGAAAGCGGCTGAACATAAAGGCACTTCAAATGTGTTTTTTATAATATAGTGAATACACTGTATTCCTATGCACCCCTTCCACCACAAAAAATGGTATATGGTTCAAGCTTCCTTTTCTCGTCCTCCTCCTCCTCTTCTTCCATCATATCAACATGCTTATTAGTCTGCCCTCGCATATAATGTTTTAGAGGGTCAGGTCACCAGCAGGCCCTCACCTACAATCTTTTAGAGGGTCAGCTCACCTGCAGGCCCTCACATATAGTGTTTTAGAGGGTCAGCTCATCAGCAGGCCCTCACCTACAATCTTTTAGAGGGTCAGCTCACCTGCAGGTCCTCACATGTAATGTTTTAGAGGGTCAGCTCAACAGCAGGTCCTCACTTACAATCTTTTAGGGGGTCAGTTCACCTGCAGGCCCTCGCATATAATGTTTTTGAGGGTCAGATCACCAACAGGCCCTCAACCATAATGTTTTATAGGGTCAGCTCACCAGCAGGCCCTCACCTACAATCTTTTAGAGGGTCAGCTCACCAGCAGGCCCTCGCATATAATGTTTTTGAGGGTCAGCTCACCAGCTGGCCCTTGCCCATATTTTTTTTTAATGGTTAGCTAAGCAGCAGGCACTCGCCCATCATTTTTTCAATAGTCAGCTCAGCAGCAGGCACTCGCCCATAATTTTTTTCGATACTCAGATCAGCTACACGCACTCGCCCCTAATGTTTTAGAGAGTCAGCTCAGCAGCAGACCCTCACCCCTAATGTTTTAGATGGTCAGCTCAGCAGCAGGCCCTCACCCGTAATGTGTTAGAGGGTCACCAGCAAGCCATTAATCATAATTTTTCAAGGGTGTTTCATGCCCTCCTTTATGTGTAATAAAGGGTGTATTGGAGTGCCGGTTCCTTGTAATTTTTAGCAGCCCATTCACTTAGTGCATAGGCTTTATGAGTGTAGGAGTCCCACTACCTGTACAATTGTACCACAGTGTGAATGAGGCCCTCCATTATGTGATATACAGGTTGTATCGGAGTGCCTCTTCCTTGTAATTTTTGTCATCTCTTGCACTTTATATGCAAGTAAATATACAATAAAAAATGTCTTCTAACAGTTTTTCCTTTAAAATCGATTTTATCTTTGATTTTGTGCGTATTATTGTCAGTCTGGAAAAGTGGCGTACTCCTCGGACAACATCGTTCCCAGCAGTCACCTGGGAGTCCAAGATGCATGCAGACATCCTCCCCATGCTGTTCCCGAACCATTTCAGTGGTGTTTCCATCAATTTCTGACCTTTTCCTATGAACCAGACACCCTCCCCTCTTCAGAGCAGGGGGTGCCTGGTTTAATGCTCGGGTTCTCCCATTGTGCTCGGGTGCTCAGTAGAGCACCCGAGCATCCCGAGGTTTTCGAATCGAGCATCTGAACACCCGAGCACTTTGGTGCTCGATCAACACTAGTGGTTATGTTTAATTTTCCATGTCTCTATCTATACTTAAAAAAATCCTAAAATCCTCTAGTTGCACTGGCCTCTAGCCCTAAAAATAGGAATCACTTATTTGTCTGTACAGATCCCCTTTTTTTTTAGCAGTCATCTCCTTATCATCACAGACAGTATTAGAATGACCTATATCACCTATACATACACATGTAGATAACAAAGGATCCACCATTAACAACGGCTGATATCACAGCTTATTTGCTCCCTCCTGACCTCTGCACAGTTCACAGAGCATGCCTAAAAAAACTCTCTCACAGAAGTCAATGAGGTCCAGTTCATTGTGTCTATGGCTCATGCTAGCTATTAGGAACAATGCACGCAAAATGGTTGCCCCCATAATGATGTTAACCACTTCCCATCTGGGCCCTTTGCCCCCTTCCTGACCAGGCCAAATTTTGCAAAACTGACATATCTCACTTTATGTGGTAATAACTTTGGAACGCCTTTATTTATCCAAGTCATTCAGAGATTGTTTTCTCGTGACACATTGTACTTCATGATAGTCATAAATTTGAGTCAAAATATTTCACCTTTATTTATGAAAAAATCCCAAATTTACCCAAAAATTTGAAAAATTCACAATTTTCTAAATTTCAATTTCTCTGCTTTTAAAACAGAAAGTGATACCTCATAAAATATTTATTATTTAACATTCCCCATATGTCTACTTTATGTTGGCATCATTTTGGAAATGTCATTTTTTTTTTTTTAGGACGTTAGAAGGCTTAGAAGTTTAGAAGCAATTCTTCAAATTTTTAAGAAAATTGCCAAAACCCACTTTATAAGGACCAGTTCAGGTCTGAAGTCACTTTGTGGGGCCTACATAGTGGATACCCCCATAAATGACCCCATTGTAGAAACTACACTCCTCAAGGTATTCAAAACCGATTTTACAAACTTTGTTAACCCTTTAGGCGTTCCACAAGAATTAAAGGAAAATGGAGATCAAATTTTTAAATTTCACTTTTTCGGCAGATTTTCCATTTTAATCAATTTTTTTCTTTAACACATCGATGGTTAACAGCCAAACAAAACTCAATATTTATTACCCAGATTCTGCGGTTTACAGAAACACCCCACATGTGGTCGTAAACTGCTGTATGGGCACACGGCAGGGCGCAGAAGATAAGGAACTCCACATGGTTTTTAGATGCCATGTCCCATTTGAAGCCCCCTGATGCACCCTTACAGTAGAAACTCCCAAGAAGTGACCCCATTTTGGAAACTAGGGGATAAGGTGCCAGTTTTATTAGTACTATTTTTGGGTACATATGATTTTTTGATCATTCATTATAACACTTTATGGGGCAAGGTGACCAAAAAATTGGTTGTTTTAGCACAGTTTCTATTTATTTATTTTTACAGCGTTCACCTGAGGGGTTCACTCAAGTGACATTTTTATAGAGCAGATTGTTACGGACGTGGCGATACCTAATATGTATACTTTTTCTCATTTATTAAAGTTTTACACAATAATAGCATTTTTGAAACCAAAAAATTATGTTTTAATGTGTCCATGTTCTGAGAGCTATAGTTTTTTTATTTTTTGAGAGATTTTCTTATGTAGGGGCTCATTTTTTGCGGGATGAGGTGACGGTTTTATTGCTACTATTTTGTGGGACATACGCGATTTTGATCACTTGGTGTTGCACCTTTTGTGATGCAAGGTGACAAAAATTGCTTGTTTTGACACAGTTTTTTTTTTTTTTTTTTTTACGGTGTTCACCCGAGGGGTTAGGTCATGTGATATTTTTATAGAGCTGGTTTTTACGGACGCGGCAATACCTAATATGTATACTTTTTTTTATTTGTTTCACTTTAACACAATAATAGCATTTTTGAAACCAAAAAAATGATGTTTTAGTGTCTCCATGTTCTAAGAGCTATAGTTTTTTTTATTTTTTGAGAGATTTTCTTATGTAGGGGCTCATTTTTTGCGGGATGAGGTGACGGTTTTATTGGTACCATTTTGTGGGACATACGCGTTTTTGATCACTTGGTGTTGCACCTTTTGTGATGCAAGGTGACAAAAATTGCTTGTTTTGACACAGTTTTTTTTATTTATTTTTTACGGTGTTCACCCGAGGGGTTAGGTCATGTGATATTTTTATAGAGCTGGTTTTTACGGACGCGGCAATACTAAATATGTCTATTTTATTTTATTTTTTCTATTTTTAATTTTTTTTTTATTCCTTACTTGGGATTTTTTTTTTTTTTACATGTGAAACTTTTTTTTATTTTATTTTTTCAACCCTTTATTTTATTTTTATTTTATTTTACACTTTTCGTCCCCCATAAGGTCATACAAGACCTCTGGGGGACATTTACTTCACTTTTTTTTTTTTTTTACACTGTTGATTTCTCCTGTAACTGGGGCTGACATAGTAGCCCCAGTTACAGGACAAATGCACCCCTATAGAGGCTGTACAGCAGCAATCCAGCGCTGTACAGCCTCACAGCAGGGCTGATCGAGGTCTCTGAGAGACCTCACACAGCTCCTGCACTCTCCGGTCACGGCGGTCACATGACCGCCGGGCCGGAACAGGAAGCGCACAGCGCTTCCTTCTCTGCAGACACAGCGCTCGGTGAGCGCTGTGTCTGCAGCGATCGTGAAGGCAGGGACACCTGGGAACTGTCCCTGCCTTGTCTTAGGGTTGCCCTGCTGTCACTGACAGCGGGCAACCCGATCAGCAGCTGCACGATTAGCGTGCAGCTGCTATTTCTGACAGGACGTTTTAAAACGTGCTGTCAGAAATAGACGTCCACCCATAGGACGTTTATATCCTATGGGCGGACGTGAGGCGGTTAAGGAAATAGAATTAAAAAATCTATAATTAGAAAAAAATTATAATAATTTTACAAAATAATATGAGTCACTATCTGGTTTTAACTGGCAGAGAAAAATTATAGGTGATGCATTCCCTTTAACTTTTGCTATCCAAGCAAATAGCATCATTATTCACTTGTCCAAACCAATAAGGTTTCTGCCAATTTACATTGAGGGACTTTTCTAGTCTACTTTTAGGGTATTGGCAGCTGTAACAGGGTGGTATTTAACTTTAGGATTTAAATTATGTAGTGTATATTCTGAGGTGGAATCTGTTTCACAGTTTCTACATGATGGTTATCCTGCTCACTGAAATGGCTAGTAGGGTACAATCTCGTAAATACCCCCAAAACAAATCTGTCACCAGATACCTCCCTATCCAAATTTGCATAGATACATAGCTGTGGTTCACCTGATTAAAGTACTGTTTTTATTTTATTGTTCTGGGGCTCCATTCCCAAGTTATGATACTTTTTCATAATCTGTAAATTTGTCGATTTGCTGCAAATAAGGTGTCACCGTTGCTCTGGTTGCACCAAAGCTCCTCTCCTTTCTGTAGTCAGCCTCTCCCTCCCTGCTTTGATTGTCAGGGCTATGTAGTGTCGAAGCAGAGAGGGGAAAGAAGGGAAGGTTGAGTGCAACAGGAGCAACTGTGACGCCCTAGTTGCAGTAAATGCCTAATTTACAGATTAGGAAAATGTTTCTTAACTTGGGAATGGAGCCTCTGATCAACAAAAGAAAAACTGAGGTTTCATCAAGTGAACTATAGTTATGTGTCTATGCAAACAGGTGGAGAGGGAGGTCGCTGGTGACTAGTGTTGATCATGAATATTCGAATTGCAAATTTTTATCGCGAATATAGGTACTTAGAAAATTCGTGAATATTTAGAATATAGTGAAATATTTTTATCGCATATTTTTTAATTGCCGAGTAAAAACAGAATTCCTTCCTGCTTCTTGCTTGTGGGCCAATGACTCATTGGCCCACAAACAAGAAGCAGGGAGGAATCATGACTTTAAATGGGAAAAATGATGAATATTCTAAAAAACGAATATATAGCACTATATCGAATATCAATTTTTTTTTTAAATATTCGTAATATTCTAAAACAAGAATATATAGCAATATAGTGAATATTCGAACAAAACGAATATAGAGCAATATAGCTAATATAGTGCTATAATCTTCTTTGTCTAATAGTTGTAATTTTTTTCTCATCTGAAGTTCAGTTTGGAAAAAAATTACAACTATTAAAAAAAAAGATTACAGCACTATATTAGCTAAATTGCTCTACATTTGTTTTTTTTGGAATATTCGCTGTATTGCTATATATTCTTGTTTTAGAATATTACGAATATTCTAAAAAACTAATATATTCAATATAGTGCTATGACACCTTGGCACACAAGCAAGAAGCAGGGAGGAATCATGTTTTTGCTCGGCAATTGAAAAATTTGCGATAAAAATTTGTATTACGAAAAATTTGCATTACGAAAATTTGCATATTACGCAATCATTACCTTGTTGATTTTTCGAGTAAAAAAATCGTAGAATAAAACGAATATTCGAATTTGCAAATATTCACCAAATATTCTATAAAATATTCGCGAAATATCGCAAATTCAAATATGACCCCTGCCGCTCATCACTACTGGTGACATACTCCCTTTAAGTTTCACTTTAGAACATGTAATTAAATATATGCAATCTAAAGCATACAACAGAGCAGATTTACTAATCCTGTTTAAAATGTAAACCTTGTAAACAGGCAGTCCAAAGAAGCATCAAATTTATCACAGGGACTCAGCCTGGATGATAAACTTGGTGCAGGTTTATACACTTTTGTCTAACTTTTTACCACATATTGGTTTGCCACAAAATTAATTTGATCTTATATTGTTGCATCTTAGGCTGTCCCATTTTTCCACTAAGCCACGTCCGCTTCTCAAATCAGGTGCAGTGGATTATTATTTTTGGATTTTGTTTTTATAAATATGTCTAAACCGTGATGTAACATTTTGTACCAGAGAAGGTGCAATCACAGCATTACATTTGGGCCATACGTATACTTTCTGCTGTTGTTTAGTCTAAAGGTTTAATGCCACATGGTCAGGTTTCTGCTTGTAGTTTTAGAAGCCAAAATCAGGAGTGGATCATAAAAAGAGAGAAAGTATAAAGGACAGAGATGAATTCTCTAATAGACTTGTAAACCTCTGATAAATATCTGAATATCTGAATTTAGGTTCATACATACATTTACAATGTAATCATTCGCTGACTTTACATCCAAAATCAGGGCATCAAGGCACTATCATCTCATTTGTGGACTATGCACAAAGTACCGGATACTTACAGGATTGAGCTCCTTTATATTCTCAAAAATTTTAAAATTGCACACAGTGGGCTTTTAGCAGCCTCCTAGCAGCCATACAGTAATGAGATGTTTGCTTTTTGCAGTAAATTTCCACATATTTCCATTATTGTGCCATGACCCCAGCTTCCTCCGCTCCCCAGGATTTCATTGCTGTGCAAACAGTTGACGTAACCACAGAAGATAGACAGTAACAAGAGGAAATTGTAGATATGGCTTACAAAAAATGCAAAAAGCTAAAATGGTCTTATTCAAAACAAATCATGCCAGAGTACATCACCAACCTAATTTTGTATCTCTATATTTTCAGTTTTAGCTTTGAAAGCTGAAGGATAACGTATAAAATGCACAGTGAATAATGAATATAGTTTAAGGAATTTAAGTTTATGCATAGAACCTGTAAAAAATATTGAGAGTCATTTATTATCCAGAAATACAATTGCAGCGCAACAGTTAGTTGTGCCGCAATCTGTAACTTCTCTATGTTTACGGCAGATCTAAAAAAGTGGGCATGGCGCAGGCGGAGAAGGGGGAGTCCGGCAGACACGTCTCATTCATCATTTTCTACACCTGTTTTAGGCGTAGAAAATGATCAAAATGTAAGACAGCTGGATGCGCCAAAGTTTTGTAGAGGCTGGCGCCACTTCATAATTTCAACAGATCCACCGCCAGATATAGGGGTTATTAAGTCTTAGAGGGAACCTGACGCCTAAAAAAAAACACCTCCCAAACCACCAGCATTACCTTAAAGTAGCCAGCAGTATGTTCCTAAAGATCCTTTTCTTCCTCCGGCCAGATGCACCAAAATCTTGAAAAACAAACTTTAATCCCCTGCACGCGCTCTGTAACAGCAGAGTTTTCAAGTCAAGGGGGCAGCGGCCTCCTCGATTCAAGTCAGGAAAACCACACCCCCTTTCCCTGCTCCTTCACCTCTGATTGACAGCCGCACACGTGAACGTCTGACGCACACACACTCGTCCGGCTTTGCTGAACAGCAGAAAGCTATCAGCTGTAAATCAAAAGCAAAGGGGCATGGAAGGCAGCGCGATTCCTTTCTGAGGCATCGCGCTGCCTTCCGGTGACGAGCCTGTGAGATCCAGCGCCCTGGATCTCACAGGCAGGAAGCTGTATGAGTAATACTCATACAGCCAGTGCATTCCAATACAGAAGTATTGGAATGCATTGTAAAGGGGATTAGACCCCCAAAAGTTCAAGTCCCAAAGTGGGACGAAAAATAAAGTGAAAAAAAAGTTGAAAAAATAAAGTTTTTCCCCCAAAAAATGAAACGTTTCAAGTAAAAATAAACAAAAGTGTAATTTTTCCCAAATAAAGTAAAAAAAAAATTGTAAAAAATAGGGGGAAAAAAGTATACATATTAGGTATCGCCGTGTCCGTATCAACTGGATCTATAAACATATCACATGACTTAACCTCTCAGATGAACACCGTAAAAAATAAAAAATAAAAACTGTGCTAAATAAACCATTTTTGTCACCTTACATCACAAAAAGTGTAATAGCAAGCGATCAAAAAGTCACACGCACCCCAAAATAGTGCCAATCAAACCGTCATCTCATCCCGCAAAAATCGCACCCTACCCAAGGTAATTTCCCAAAAACTGAAAAAATTATGGCTCTCAGACTATAGAAACACTAAAACATGTTTTTTTTTGCTTCAAAAATGAAATCATTGTGTAAAACTTACATAAATAAAAATAAAAGTATACATATTAGGTATCGCAGCGTCCGAGACAACCTGGTCTATAAAAATATCACATGATCTAACCTGTCAGACGAATGTTGTAAATAACAAAAAATAAAAACGGTGCCAAAACAGCTATTTCTTCTTATCTTGCCTCACAAAAAGTGTAATATAGAGCAACCAAAAATCATATGTACCCTAAACTAGTACCAACAATACTGCCACCCTATCCCGTAGTTTCTAAAATGGGGTCACTTTTTTGGAGTTTCTACTCTAGGGGTGCATCAGGGGGGCTTCAAATGGGACATGGTGTAAAAAAAAACAGTCCAGTAAAACCTGCCTTCCAAAAACCGCATGGCATTCCTTTCCTTCTGCGCCCTGCCGTGTGCCCGTACAGCGGTTTACAACCACATATGGGGTGTTTCTGTAAACTACAGAATCAGGGCCATAAATATTGAGTTTAGTTTGGCTGTTAACCCCTGTTTTGTAACTGGAAAAAAATTATTAAAATGAAAAATCTGCTAAAAAAGTGAAATTTTTAAATTGTATCTCTATTTTCCATTTATTCTTGTGGAACACCTAAAGGGTTAACGACGTTTGTAAAATCAGTTTTGAATACCTTAAGGGGTGTCGTTTCTTACAAGGGGTCACTTTTATGGAGTTTCTACTCTAGGGTTGCATCAGGGGGGCTTCAAATGGGACATGGTGTCAAAATAACCAGTCCAGCAAAACCTGCCATCCAAAAACCGTATGGCTTTTTATCCTTCTGCGCCCTGCCGTGTGCCCGTACAGCGGTTTACGACCACATATGGGGTGGTTCTGTAAACTACAGAATCAGGGCCATAAATAGTAAGTTTGGTTTGGCTGTTAACCATTGCTTTGTAACTGGAAAAAAATTATTAAAATGGAAAATCTGCCAAAAAAGTGAAATTTTGAAATTGTATCTCTATTTTCCATTAATTCTTGTGGAACACCTAAAGGGTTAACGATGTTTGTAAAATCAGTTTTAAATACCTTGAGGGGTTTAGTTTCTTAGATGGGGTCACTTTTATGGAGTTTCTACTCTAG
Organism: Bufo bufo; assembly: GCF_905171765.1. NCBI lineage: Eukaryota > Metazoa > Chordata > Amphibia > Anura > Bufonidae > Bufo > Bufo bufo. Next base: position 47,557,649 of record NC_053397.1, on the reverse strand, counting down.
GGGTGCATCAGGGGGCTTCAAATGGGACATGGTGTCAAAAAAACCAGTCCAGCAAAACCTGCCTTTCAAAAACCGTATGGCATTCCTTTCCTTCTGGGCCCTGCCGTGTTCCCATACAGTGGTTTACGACCACATATGGGGTGTTTCTGTAAACGACAGAATCAGGGCCATATACTACATCAGGGGCAAGCTGAGCCTGTCACCCAATTGCATTTAACCATCAATAGTGTGATTATTTTTTGCTATATCCTACATCAGGGTCAAGCTGTCATCAAGTGCATTTAACCATCAATAGTGTGGTTATTTTTTGGCCATATACTACATCAGGGCAAGCTGAGCCTGTCACCCAAGTGCATTTAACCATTAATAGTGTGGTTATTTTTTGGCCATATACTACATCAGGGGCAAGTTGAGCCTGTCACCAAGTGCATTTAACCATCAATAGTGTGGTTATTTTTTGGCCATATACTACATCAGAGGCAAGCTGAGAATGTCACCCAAGTGCATTTAACCATCAATAGTGTGGTTATTTTTTGGCTATATCCTACATCAGGGTCAAGCTGTCATCAAGTGCATTTAACCATCAATAGTGTGGTTATTTTTTGGCCATATACTACATCAGAGGCAAGCTGAGCCTGTCACCCAAGTGCATTTAACCATCAATAGTGTGGTTATTTTTTGGCTATATCCTACATCAGGGTCAAGCTGTCATCAAGTGCATTTAACCATCAATAGTGTGGTTATTTTTTGGCCATATACTACATCAGGGGCAAGTTGAGCCTGTCACCCAGCGCCTAAAAAATAGGCCTCACATTTATATTCATCCAAATCTGTCATTACTGCTTTAGCTGGTCAAGTTATTTAGTGTCCGTCAAAGCACAGTTTTTGTTCTGGGTTGAAATACAATTCCCAATTTTGCAATTCTCAAAATTAGTGGTTTCTGCTGTATCAGGCCTACTTTAAATCTATCCCTAAAAGGGTATATTAGATTCAAGGTGCTGATAGGGTAATTCTCAAGAACTTCACACACACGCTACAGTGCAGATCCAAGTCTAATTCTGTGATTAAACGTATACCTGTCACCCAGCGCCTAAAAAATAGGCCTCACATTTATATTCATCCAAATCTGTCATTACTGTTTTAGCTGGTCAAGTTATTTAGTGTCCGTCAAAGCACAGTTTTTGTTCTGGGTTGAAATACAATTCCCAATTTTGCAATTCTCAAAATTAGTGGTTTCTGCTGTATCAGGCCTACTTTAAATCTATCCCTAAAAGGGTATATTAGATTCAAGGTTCTGATAGGGTAATTCTCAAGAACTTCACACACACGCTACAGTGCAGATCCAAGTCTAATTCTGTGATTAAACGTATACCTGTCACCCAGCGCCTAAAAAATAGGCCTCACATTTAAATTCATCCAAATCTGTTATTACTGTTTTAGCTGGTCAAGTTATTTAGTGTCCGTCAAAGCACAGTTTTTGTTCTGGGTTGAAATACAATTCCCAATTTTGCACTTCTCAAAATTTGTGGTTTCTGCTGTATCAGGCCTACTTTAAATCTACCCCTAAAAGGGTATATTAGATTCAAGGTGCTGATAGGGTAATTCTCAAGAACTTCACACACACGCTACAGTGCAGATCCAAGTCTAATTCTGTGATTAAACGTATACCTGTCACCCAGCGCCTAAAAAATAGGCCTCACATTTATATTCATCCAAATCTGTCATTACTGTTTTAGCTGGTCAAGTTATTTAGTGTCTGTCAAAGCACAGTTTTTGTTCTGGGTTGAAATACAATTCCCAATTTTCTCTGCTGACATGAAGCCTGAATCTCTGTTATGGGACCTCTCTCCTCTGCCTGGGTGCCTGGGCCTAAATATGTGACAATGGACTGTTCTAGTGGTGGGTGATGTGAATCCTGATTCTCTGCTATGACATGAAGACTGATTCTCTGCTGACATGAAGCCTGAATCTCTGTTATGGGACCTCTCTCCTCTGTCTGGGTGTCGGAGCCTGAAAATATCTGACAGTGGCCTGTTCCAGTGGTGGGTGACATGAAGCCTGATTCTCTGCTATGACATGAAGACTGATTCTCTGCTGACATGAAGCCTGAATCTCTGTTATGGGACCTCTCTCCTCTGTCTGGGTGTCGGGGCCTAAAAATATCTGACAGTGGCCTGTTACAGTGGTGGGTGACATGAAGCCTGATTCTCTGCTATGACATGAAGACTGATTCTCTGCTGACATGAAGCCTGAATCTCTGTTATGGGACCTCTCTCCTCTGTCTGGGTGTCGGGGCCTAAAAATATCTGACAGTGGCCTGTTCCAGTGGTGGGTGACATGAAGCCTGATTCTCTGCTATGACATGAAGACTGATTCTCTGCTGACATGAAGCCTGATTCTCTGCTATGGGACCTCTCTCCTCTGCCTGGGTGCCTGGGCCTAAATATGTGACAATGGACTGTTCTAGTGGTGGGTGACGTGAAGTCTGATTCTCTGCTATGACATGAAGACTGATTCTCTGCTGACATGAAGCCAGATTCTCTGCTATGGGACCTCTCTCCTCTGTCTGGGTGCCGGGGCCTAAATATATCTGACAGTGGCCTGTTCCAGTGGTGGGTGACATGAAGCCTGATTCTCTGCTATGACATGAAGACTGATTCTCTGCTGACATGAAGCCTGATTCTCTGCTATGGGACCTCTCTCCAATTGATATTGGTTAATTTATTTTTTTTTTTTATTCATTTCCCTATCCACATTTGTTTGCAGGGGATTTAACTACATTTTGCTGCCTTTTGCAGCCCTCTAGCCCTTTCCTGGGCTGTTTTACAGCCTTTTTAGTGCCGAAAAGTTTGGGTACCCATTGACTTTAATGGGGTTCGGGTTCTGGACGAAGTTCGGGTCGGGTTCGGATCCCGAACCTGAACATTTCCGGGAAGTTCGGCCGAACTTCTCGAACCCGAACATTCAGGTGTTCGCTCAACTCTACTTGTAACATCCCCAATAAATAAAATATCATTCCCAAAATGATCCAAACATGAAGTAGACATATGGGGAATGTAAAGTAATAACTATTTTTGGACGTATTACTATGTATTATAGAAGTAGAGAAATTGAAACTTGGAAATTTGCAATTTTTTCCAAATATTTGGTAAATTTGGTATTTTTTTATAAATAAAAAATTATTTTTTTGACTTCATTTTACCAGTGTCATGAAGTACAATATGTGACGAAAAAACAGTCTAAGAATGGCCTGGATAAGTCAAAGCATTTTAAAGTTATCAGCACTTAAAGTGAGACTGGTCAGAGTCCTTAAGGGGTTAATCAGTGTATGGTGATATACTGTGGAGGAAAGATCTTTTACATGGTACTTATCCTCTCTCACTCCCCCAAAGCCACCGTGTCCGCTGCGGGCTCTTCCAACCAGATGTGGCCATTTCCTTTCCTGTTCACAAGAGCCCACAGTGTGCGCCAGTGTAGCGGATACAGATATGGCCGCATTGGGGGAGCAAGGGTAAGTACAATGTAACAGATCTTCCCTCCACAGGTTAGCACCATACTCAAATACAGTAAGACAAAATACTCAGAAAACTCCTTTTATAAATGCAAATGTATGGTTGCTGAAGATAACCGTTGTCTTAGCTTCAAATACAGTAGATAATAAGTAAAATATGGACACAAAATTTCCTACCAACTACTAATAATCATAATCAACATAAAAATTGAAACAGGTTTTTGGGGAAACAATTGGACATTCCCTGGGTGTGACAAAAATATACACTAGGGATGCAAAGTTTCACTGAAATCCAGGTTCGAACATGGTGATATTGGAAAATAATAGCATTCTTAAGACAGAATGCAAACCAATATGGCCATTTAGGGGTTGAAAAAAAAAAAAATCACCTCATCCACTTGATCGCGCTGCAGCAGCTTCTTCTATCTTCTATCTATCTCTCCCACGTGGTGACGTCATCACACATATCGCAGATCCTTTGGCAGGTTCTCCTGTTCAGTGAAAATAGAAGAAGCTGCTGTAGTGTGATCAAGTGGATGAGGTGAGTTGTTGTTTTTTTGACCCCTAAATGGCTATATTGGTTTGCATTCTGTCTTACGAATGCTATTATTTTCCAATATAACAATGTTATAACCGAAAATAATAAAGTAAAGTTTGTGGGATTCGGGGGGTTGATCTGAAGTTTGGCCGAACCCAGCGAACTCGAACTTCCAAGGGGTCCTTTAACCCTAATATACACTAATATGCTACTGTTGATGCACTAAAATACACTTATTGTGCGCTTATAAACTGTAGAAAAATTGCAACAGGTTTTAGGGGGAAAGGGCTGACTCCTACACTTAAAAAAAATAGTCTACTGTCTCTTTTTGGATCTCTGTGGGACAGTGCAGGAGCCTATATACATGTGATTTGGGAACAGCTCCAGCCGCTATGACAGTCAGACACACAACACTTACTCACCCTATCCTGTGCCTACCTAAATAAATACATTTATACTTTAATTTTTCAGGCATTATTGTTTATTTTATTTTTATTATGGGGAAAGGAGGGGTAACTTAATTTTTATTTATTTTTTTAACTTATTTTAACTTTTTTTTAGCCCCCCTTTAGGGCATGTGATTATGCTATCTTCAGATCGCTTATGCCCTACTTAGCAAATTTGTCTTTCATTGCAATGATAATTCATTGCAATGTTCTTATGAAGCTCTACCACCTGCAGGCCCCCATAAGAACTACAACTGTAATAGCATAGCCTTCTTCAGAGAGACCCAGGCTATTGCAAACAATGAATGGCTCTTCTGATCACCCTGAGGGTGACCTATTCAAGCCCTGGGAGTGCAGCACTCCTGGGGAAAGCCACCTCAGATGCCATGGTCCCAATTGACCATGGCATTTGAGGGGTTAAATGTCTGCGATCAGTGTTATCGCCAATTGCAGACATTATCCCCAGGTGTCGTCTATGTGAAACAGCAGAAACCTGGAGTGGGTTCCTTCTTCAAAAATATGACTTCCACCGTAAATGTACACCAATGGTTGTCAGAGAGTTAACTAATATCCAAGTTATGCTCCAAGGCCTGTTTAAAAGGTTGAGCATTGACTTAAAATAGCTTTGTTACTGCTGGTGTTGTAAGACACCCAGCTTTCCTTTCCTTTTGGAAGGAAAGCTGAATTGCAGGTCTTTTTCCCAGCAGAGCGTTATGCACGCTAGTTGACCTGTTCTCTCCCTCTCAGCATATTTAATATGAATTTTAGACAGCATGGGTGGGTGGACATATGAATATATGATTGGGGTTCTATATATTGAGCATTTTACCTTAACTGTTTGCCTATATATAAGAAACCTTTTGAACGTTTTCATTTCTGTGCCTTAAAATGTGGTTAGCGATATTGAATGTCTGTTCCCTGCATGCACTGTGCATTGTTAGAAATAGAAAAAGAACCTTCTTTCTAATCACATTTTAATGAGCAGTTTGCAAATCATATTATGTATCCTCTTTGTCTTATCTATCCTGTCTTATTCTCCTCCAGGCTTTCAAAGTTTGTACTCTGTTTCCAAACACTCTTCTCCCTTATTAGGTTACATTACATTAGTTTTCTTAATTGGCAATGTATTTTCTTTTATAAGGTAATTGAGGGCAAGGGCCTGGGAATGCATGGAATGAATATAAGATCTCTGAAGGAAGAGGGATTTGCAGCAATATTCATTGGGATTGGTAAGTTTTTCTTATCACTGCTTGTTTCCATTTTGCAATATGTTTGTTCATAATAATCTGCATAATATATCCCGTTAGATCTGCATTTAGAAAAGATGAGTTTCTACAGTTTCAGACAAATAGACAAATATGACAGTCAACTCAAGTTATATCAGTGATGACACAATGTGGTAATAAGAGATATAGAGATATTAAAAGATATGGTGGACAATCGTAGGGTGCCACCCTGACCCATAGGCAGACTAAAGTGATTGCTCACTTTATTGAAAATTCTACGTAGTGCTATTAACCATACTATAAGTGACTTATTCATAGGATGATATAATATAATCTGGCCAATGTCCTGATATCAGAAGTTCTACACACTTGTTTCAGTACAGTCTCTTCAAGGACTTGAAGAAGCTCCCATCCTGAAAAAAGGCCACTGATGGAAGGACATGTGACCAGTCACCAGACCCATCCATCAGTGGGCTTTATTGAATAACATTAGAAACTAGTGCATTGACAGTGGTGTGTATACTTTATTCAATGAAGGACATTAGAGATGACTGAATTTTTGTGACTTCTATTCGGAATCAACCATCCCATCCAGTTTGGACCCGAGTAGATTTGACACAACCTGAAAGTGCTTCAATAGCCATAAAAAGTAGATGACATTCTGGTTGTCTCTCTCCAAACATTCTTGAATCACCTAAAATTCTGATACTATAGAATCCAAATTTTCACAGACTTTAAGTCTAAATCTGATCCTATATACTGTAATTGATTTGATCATGTCTAAAAGACACTTATGGACTGGTCATGTAATGTGCCCCTCCATCTGTGGCCATATTCCAACAGGAAGCCCCATATGGTGGGTAAAAACACTGTACTGAAAAAAAAAGGGGGCAGAACTTGTGAAATCAGGACATCAGGCAAATTCACATAAGGAAGTCAATTGTAGTGACTTTTACAGCATTTTTGGAAAAATGTACCAGATGTCATACTCATTTTAGCATTAATATCCTTCTAAGGGGCAAATGATAACCTCTCAGGCTTCATTGTGTGTGACCACAATCTTTTCAGCCTCTATAGGTGTCTGCGACAAGTACCATATGCATGTTTAAGGAGGTTGCAAGCTTTATTGTAGATTACTTAAGTTGGAAAAACTGTCCCAGTGGGCCCAAGGCTCAGACTGAAGAGATACTTCTGCATGAAAGTAGATGAACAAAAATTCACAGCTACCACTGGAGTAATGTTCATAGACTCGTGTGGATAGCTGCTACATCATAGAGATAGCTAAGGTCTACAGAGTAGACTATGTGAGCAACTATCAGCATATCTACGTAGCCATATAACCTGCTGCCCGGGGCTGAGGCATCCCACTCCGATGTAGAAACATTTCTTCTCTTAATTTTAGTAACACAAAATGCATCCCTGCAATGAACATTGTCAGCTAAATAATAGATTCTGTCAGGTGTGAAATTTGCAAAATGCGAACATGGACTAAATGGTGATTTCTTTTTAAATAAATGTTGTTAGTATTGCTCCTTTTGGCTGCATAAGTTTATCTATAAGAAGAGGTAAGTCTGTAAGGAGTTTCACATTTTTGTACACCTTGGGTTGGGAATACTATGTGAACAAATGGTGTGGCTACACAGGGCCCTTGTAAGTAATGGGCCCTGTAGGTAATACCTTTGAATAAGAGAGCATGTTGCTCAGGGGCCCAATGACTGCACTTTTTGCTCTTCAATTAGTGATTAAAATTGGATTATAAAGGATGGACAGTCTAGACACATGAAGGAGGTGCTATAAGATCCTAAACATCAAGGAGCCTATACATTGTTCATGCCCACATCACCATTGATGTCTTTGTCCAGAAATATGCTGATTTAAGGACAACTCTTCTAAAGAGATCTACAAGTCAAAAGTCCCCTCAGCATTGTCCTTCGATATAATAATGATGAAATGGTTGAAGGGAGCAATTCCAATCATAACCCTGTGTTATGCCTTACACACACATCTATGATAAGGTCCTTGACCAGACGATGAAGATGTCCTGAAGGGTCTATTGTTGGTCTGTCTATAAATTTTTTGTCCCAATGTGTCAACTGTATATTATCTGAACTGCTAGGCTGGAAAAAAGGGATTTCCAGATGCTCTAATGCCAAAAACCATTGACAAAACATAAATGCCATTTGTCAGGTTAGACATCAATGGGCATTTTTGGTCTGCGACATGAACCAAAGTAATGCATGTCTCATGGTCAGAGGAAAAACAAGAATGTATGAACAAACACATTATAGGAATGGATTGGTGTGCTGTCCATGAAGAAGATAGGCAACAGACGTCTGTGATTCACTGACTAGAGAAGGAGTCCTTACAGAACTCGTAATTCTATCATTCCCTTATACCATATATTCATGGTGGAGCTCTGTACAAAATGGGAACCTTTTTCTTTCATCTAATGGAAGCCCTGGTGTTTTAGCTTCTTGTCTGCTATATAACCATTTCTCTGATAAATGGTGACATTAAACATGTTCTCTACATCCTTTATACCTAGTGATGCAATAAACATTGGCAATGCAAGAGAATGTTCTGTTCCATAAGTGTAGCCATATGCTGCAGGTTTGAATTATCAAAATGTACAGCATGTCAAGAGAAAAAGCATTTGTCATGTGTTAGACTTTCTTCCCCCGTGCCTAGGCTTGCTCTTGTCAGTTTACTCAATGAACTGAGATGATTGAGAGATATATGGTTCCTCTAATGGTGTTCGTGAGCAAACACTGGTTTCTACATCTTTAAGCATTTCACCTGAGTTGATCTGTATTCATTCAAACACTTGTGAATGCAGTGCATACAACATATTAATTCATCACGCTCGAAAACTGCATGTACCATCCTGCCTCATCACATCACATAAGTAAAAAAAAAGAGAGAGTTGCTTTTCAATGCACGTACTTGCAGCATGCATCAAATCAAGCTTTGCAGTGTGAAGTGTTTGCGTGGTTTGTGTTCCACATCTCAAATCATAAAAAACAAATTCAAGTGGTTTCCTGTGAATTTATACGGTATTAAAGTGCCAACAGGATGGCATAGCAGGCATTTATCTGCGTAATATGTACATTATGGGCAGTATCCGTAAATGACTCCTGCACAGCTGATGCGTTTGGCTACATTTTATTTTATGTTTAGGAAACATTCCATGGTTATTGCTATTCTGTTACCATTTTCATTTCACATAATGAAGGATTGTATTTCTAAAAAGCTTATGCTGAGGATGAATGGCTAGAATACATTTTCTGAGAACCAAATCAAGGGAGGAGATGAATGGTGCTTATTATTGCCTTTATAGGATGCATCATCTTCTGCAAATTGCGACTATGCTAACAATATACAGTACACATGAGCCACTTCTCATTGGGGTTTACAACAGGGGCACCTATGCCTGTCCTCTATAAAAAGACCAACAGATCACACTTTTGGAATGGTGCAATAACAGAAAATGAATAGGTAGGGGCGACAACCAAGCCCTTTCACCTAAGGTGCTAGATAGACTCTGAATGAGAGTGCTGTATATTGTACAGTGCTGTATATTGTAAATAGAGATGAGCAAATTATTCAAAAATTTGATTCAGCTGCTTCGTCCAATTTTACAAATAAAATTGTTTTGTAACAAATAACTTATCGCATTTGTTTGTAATTAGTGGGTGCAATGACAGGCAGTGGTGATGGCGCCGCCTATCCCCCATCATAGTACCTCTCAGATGCCACGTTCATACTAGGGTTGTTCCAGTACCAAAATTTTGATTCGGTTTCGATACCATAAAAAAGTATTGCGATACTCGATACCACGCGAAAAAAATTAAACACGAAAAAAAGCCACGTGCAATCCACATTTTATGGAACGTCCGTCCCATTATAGAACAGTCATATCCTATTTTTTGTGAGAACAAGATGACCAAAAAATTTTTTTCGAATCGCACAGTTTTTCTTTTATAGTGTTCACCGCATAAGAGATTTTTTTATATTTTGGAATTTTCTGACGTGGCGATATGTACTATTTTATTTATTTATTGTTTAATTAGGAAAGGGGGTGATTTATACTATTTTGGTAAATTTTTTTAACTTTTTTTTTACAGTTTATTTAATAACTATTTCCCCCCCTTAGGGGCTAGAACCTGGTATCTTTTAATCCCTTGTCCTATTCACCCTAATAGAGCTTTATAAGGGTGAATAGGATATCACACTCTCCCTGCTGCCCTGTGCATAGTACACACAGCAGCAGGGAGCTGATTATGGCAGCCATGGCTTCAGTAGCGTCCTGGCTGCCATGGTAACTGATAGGAGCCCCAGGATTACACTGCTGGGGCTCCGATCGGAACTGCCACTGCCACCAATGAGAGGAGGTGAGGGGACTCTTGGCCACTGCCACCAACGATCAAAATTTTTGGGGAAAGGGGGCGCACTGCGCCACCAATGTTTTTAATACTAGGGGCGGGGTGGGGAGGGAGCACTGCGGCACCTGAGGAGTTAAGTGCTGCGGATCGCAGCACCCTGTCAGAGGCCTGTCAGAGGCATGGTGCCGGCAATGTGTTTTTGACGCTTGTATTTGTATATTAAACATTAGTTATCATTGGTGGCGCAGTGCGCCCACTCCTCCTCCACCCCTCCGCGCCCTCAATGGTGGCAGCGGCAGCAGCAGTACAGGGGGAAGGGAGAGACTGCTTCCTTCTCCCCGTGCTGCTGAGGGAACATAGCCGCTCTTAAAGCAACACGCTCATGTTCTCTGATACTGGACTGTGCAGCAGCACAGCCTAGTATTGATAAAAGACAAATCCCGGTATTGTATCAATACTGGGACAAAAGTATTTACTGGGTATCGAAAGTTCAATACCCGAAACAACCCTAGTTTATACATGATCGCGGCATCTGATATAAATAGCAGAGTGTAAAATCAAAAATAAAAAAAAGCTTATTTACCTCATTTATTTGCTTGCAACGGGTTGGCCGCCGCCATCTTGCTTGAAGATCTGCTTCAAAATCTTGTGTGGCCCCGCGTGGTGACGTCATACATCACTGCACACGGGATGTTGTGCTAGATCTTCAAGCAAGATATGGCGGCCACCGGACAAATGGATGAGGTAAGTATATATATATATTTTTTTTTCTTTATTTTTTTTTACACTATCTCAGATAAAATCGGCTTTGCGGTGAAATTAATTTATCCTGAAATTTGATTCGCTCAACACTAATTGTAATCATATACAGAGAAAACTGTTATGGGAAGTGTGTCTGAAATCCCAGAGTCATACAGCTACGCATGCTGATCAGCTGCCAGAGTCCTGCACTCAATGATAGCTGGACCCCTGCTGTATGTGGCAGCATCGGTGACCGCGGCATGTGCAGTATGCTGATGGGTCCCGCGTGTCCATCGGGTCCCCACGCTGCTTTGACGGGGATCCGATGGCTGGGAAGGCAGCCCAATGCCTTCCTTAGGCATTATGACTGCCTTCCCTGTCAGCCTGTGAGATCCAGCCCCCTGGATCTCACAGGAAGCAGGCTATAAGTGTATTACACTGTGTAATACACTTACAGCCAGTGCACTACAATACAGATATATTGTAATGCATTGTGCAGGGGATCAGACCCCAAAAGTTGAAGTCCCAGAGTGGAACAAAAAAATTAAGTAAAAAAAAGTAAATAAGTTTAACACAATAACAAATTAAAAGATTCAAGTAAACAAAAAGTCTCCTTTTCCCAAAATAAAGTAAAAAAAAATTGTGAAACATAGAAAAAAATAAAAAAAAAGTTGACATATTAGGTATCACCCCATCTGTATCGACTGGCTCTATAAAAATATCACATGATTTACCCCATCAAGTGAACGCCATAAAAAATAAATAAAAAAATAAAAATATTTCCAAAACAGCCATTTTCTGGTCACCTTGCCTCACAAAATTTGTAATACCAAGCCATCAAAAAAGTGTATGTAGCCCAAAATGGTACCAATGAAACAATCATCTCATCCCGCAAAAAATGATCCCCTACTTAAGACAATTGCCCAATAAAGAAAAAAAAAGAAAAAAATAAGATTTTATTCTGTTTAAAATGGCTTTCACTGTGTAAACCTTAACAAAAAGAAAAATGATAGAGATATTATGTACCACCGGGTCTGTAACAACCTGCTGTATAAAATATCACATGATATGCCGCCTCAGGGGAATGCTGTAAAAAAAAAAAAACTATGCCAAAACAACCAGTTACCTTGCCTCACAAAAAGTATAATACCAAGCGATCAAAAAGTCTTATGTACCCCAAAATGGTTTCAATAAAAAAATGTCACCTCATCCTGCAAAAAATGAACTCCCACATAAGACAATCACTCAAAAAATAAAAACCTGTAAACCAATCCATCAAGATCTGCGCTTCAAAAGCCATATGGCGCTTCTTCCATTCTGAGTCCTGTCATGTGCCCCCACAGCAGTTTACCACTACATATGGGGTCTTGCCGTATTCAGGAGAAAATGAGTAATTATGGGGTGCTTTTTCTCCTATTACCCCTTGTGAAAATGAAACATTTTGGGCTAAAGAAACGAAACTTTTAATTTTTACAGCCAAGTGTTTCCAAATTCCGTAAAACGCTTTGGGGGTCAAAGTGCTCAGTACCTCCGTCAATATATTCTTTAAGGGGTGTAGTTTCCAAAATGGTGTCACTTTTTGAGGGTTACGACTGTAGGGGTACATCAGGGTCTCCTCAAATACAAAATGGTGCTTAAAAACCATTCTAGCAAAATCTGCCTCCAAAATCCATATGGCGCTAGTTTCCTTCTGACCACTGCCACATACCCAGTTTACCACCACATATGGGGTACTTCTGTAAACTGCAGAAACAGAGTAATATATATTGTGGTTTATTTTGCTGTCAACCTTTACTGTGTTGCTGTCACGGGTGACCGAAAGAGAAGACGTCATCGGCGCAGGCGCACTGAGGGAGTGCTGAGGAGACGAGCCTCCTTATCTCAGAGCGCCTGCGCCGAATCAACACAGGCGCGCGATTTTTGAAATGCTGACAGGGCTGGCCGGAGGAGGAGATCGCGGCTGGCCCTGTCATTCAACAGAAGGAGGGGGTGGTTTTCTGCGGCTGCTACCAGCAAGTAGACGCCCTACTTGCTGGTAGAAAGGTAATTAGCATATCATAAAAGTAAGTTTTTTGCTAAATCTACTGAACGGAAATTATTAATAACATAATGTATGGCAATATGGCAGGATAGAGATTATAAGTACACAAAAAAAATATATGAGTTTAGTGGGGTGACAGAAGCCCTTTAACATCAACAACACTGAATCAAAAGTAATCAAAGAGGCTGTTAGATGCCTCAATGCTCTGCCAGTCTCCTTGAGCTCCTGACATCTGTCACAGGAGGGACCGTGACAGTTGCAAGAAAAAATTGATTATCATAAAAAATCTACAAAAAAATAAGAAATTTTAGAATTTCACCTCCATTTTCCTTTAATTCTTGTGGAACACCTGAAGGGTTAACAACGTTTGTAACATCAGTTTTGAATAATTTGAGGGGTGTAGTTTCTAGTGTTGGACGTGAATTTTAATCGCGAGTATCGTCAATTTGAGAATTCGCAAGGATTTTGAATATAGTGCTATATATTCATATTCGCAAATATTCTAGATGAACCCTTGATCCCTCCCTGCTTCTTCTGTCTGAGCTTAGCAACATCCCTAGCAACCAATAGGAAAGTTGCCTACCCCTTACTATATAAGAACCTCCCCAGCAGCCATTTTCTGCAGTGTCATTGCTGTGCTCTGTGCTTTACTGAGTCATTACATTAGATAGTTAGTTAGTTAGCTCATATATATAATACAGATAGTTAGTGGGAGATAGTCAGTGTAGGTTAGATAGTGATATAATGTAGGGCAGGGTGTTAGGTAGTGTGATAGGTTCTGCTGTCCTTACATACATGCTACACATACATGCTACACATAGTGCTGTGATGTCACAAGTTCACAACAATACTTAGTGCTCCAATCAGTAATATGTAGTCAGACCTGCTAAAATGTGAAGTTGCACGTATTGCACCAAAATATGTGCATCATTAATTGCCGATTTGCGCTATTACGAATATATTAGAGCACTCTATCTGCATATAAAGCTACTGTAATGTTCTGCCATCTAAACCATTTCATCCAGCCTCAGGAAACTTCTAGCAGCTTGAAAAATATAGCTAAAGTGACCCACGCCTGTATTGCGTGCGCAATACGCGCATATTACATTGCCGATTTTAACAATCAATAAAATAATGGTGGATTCTCGAATTCGCTAATTTATGATGAATATTCGCCCAAATATTCACAAAATTTCACAAATTTGAATATTGCCCCTGCCGTTCATCACTAGTAGTTTCTAAAATGCTGCCATTTATGGGTGGTTTACATTATGTGAGACCCTCAAAATCACTTTATAACTGAACTGGTGCTTAAAAATTTTTTTTTTAAATTTTAAAAATTGCTTCTAAAATTCTAAGCCTTCTAACGTCTGATAAAAATAAAATGACATTTACAAAATGATGCCAACATAAGCAAAATTATGCCAAGCAGACATGAAGAATGTCGATTGATAAATATTATATGAGGTCTTAAAAATAGAGAATTGCAAATTTAGAAAATTGAGAATTTTTCAAAATTTTGGGTAAATTTGAGATTATTTTATAAATGAAGGTGAATTATTTCGGCTCAAATTTACCACTGTCATGAAGTACAATGTGTCACGAGAAAGCAATCTCAGAATGGCTTGGATAAGTAAAAGCATTCCAAAGTTATTACCACATAAAGTGACACATGTCAGATATGCAAAAATCGGCCTGGAAAAGTGGCTCGGTGCTGAAAGGGTTAAAGGGTTTCTGTCATCAGAAAAGTCGTTATATAGCTGGCTGACATTAGCGATGTGCTAATGTCAGCAGAACATAACTGTATGACTTATATTTCCCTGCCTGCGACCGTTCGCGCTAAATAATGACTTTTATCATATGCAAATGAGCCTCTAGGTGCTAGTAGGGCGTTGCTGCAGCACCTAGAGGCTCCGTCCTCTCACCGTTTGGCACGCCCTTGTAAAGGTTATTGACGGCAGCATGCAAGGGATTTGCGGGGCATGGAGGAGACCAAGGATGTCAATAACCTTTATATGCAAACTAGCACCTTGGCTCATTTGCATATTATAAAAGTCATTATTTAGCGCGAACGGCGGCAGGCAGGGAGATATAAGTCATACAGTTATGTTTCGGCTGACATTAGCACATCGCTAATGTCAGTCAACTACATAACGATTTTTCTGATGACAGAAACCCTTTAAAGTTTCTTCAGATAAACAAGGAAAAAAGGGAACCTTGGGTGGAGCCAAAATATAAACTGATGTTTGTATGTTCGAAAATTGGAGTTGGTGGTGGCTGCTCTCCTACAGGGAGTGCAGAATTATTAGGCAAGTTGTATTTTTGAGGATTAATTTTATTATTGAACAACAACCATGTTCTCAATGAACCCAAAAAACTCATTAATATCAAAGCTGACTATTTTTGGAAGTAGTTTTTAGTTTGTTTTTAGTTTTAGCTATTTTAGGGGGATATCTGTGTGTGCAGGTGACTATTACTGTGCATAATTATTAGGCAACTTAACAAAAAACAAATATATACCCATTTCAATTATTTATTTTTACCAGTGAAACCAATATAACATCTCAACATTCACAAATATACATTTCTGACATTCAAAAACAAAACAAAAACAAATCAGTGACCAATATAGCCACCTTTCTTTGCAAGGACACTCAAAAGCCTGCCATCCATGGATTCTGTCAGTGTTTTGATCTGTTCACCATCAACATTGCGTGCAGCAGCAACCACAGCCTCCCAGACACTGTTCAGAGAGGTGTACTGTTTTCCCTCCTTGTAAATCTCACATTTGATGATGGACCACAGGTTCTCAATGGGGTTCAGATCAGGTGAACAAGGAGGCCATGTCATTAGATTTTCTTCTTTTATACCCTTTCTTGCCAGCCACGCTGTGGAGTACTTGGACGTGTGTGATGGAGCATTGTCCTACATGAAAATCATGTTTTTCTTGAAGGATGCAGACTTCTTCCTGTACCACTGCTTGAAGAAGGTGTCTTCCAGAAACTGGCAGTAGGACTGGGAGTTGAGCTTGACTCCATCCTCAACCCGAAAAGGCCCCACAAGCTCATCTTTGATGATACCAGCCCAAACCAGTACTCCACCTCCACCTTGCTGGCGTCTGAGTCGGACTGGAGCTCTCTGCCCTTTACCAATCCAGCCACGGGCCCATCCATCTGGCCCATCAAGACTCACTCTCATTTCATCAGTCCATAAAACCTTAGAAAAATCAGTCTTGAGATATTTCTTGGCCCAGTCTTGACATTTCAGCTTGTGTGTCTTTTTCAGTGGTGGTCGTCTTTCAGCCTTTCTTACCTTGGCCATGTCTCTGAGTATTGCACACCTTGTGCTTTTGGGCACTCCAGTGATGTTGCAGCTCTGAAATATGGCCAAACTGGTGGCAAGTGGCATCTTGGCAGCTGCACGCTTGACTTTTCTCAGTTCATGGGCAGTTATTTTGCGCCTTGGTTTTTCCACACGCTTCTTGCGACCCTGTTGACTATTTTGAATGAAACGCTTGATTGTTCGATGATCACGCTTCAGAAGCTTTGCAATTTTAAGAGTGCTGCATCCCTCTGCAAGATATCTCACTATTTTTGACTTTTCTGAGCCTGTCAAGTCCTTCTTTTGACCCATTTTGCCAAAGGAAAGGAAGTTGCCTAATAATTATGCACACATAATATAGGGTGTTGATGTCATTAGACCACACCCCTTCTCATTACAGAGATGCACATCACCTAATATGCTTAATTGGTAGTAGGCTTTCGAGCCTATACAGCTTGGAGTAAGACAACATGCATAAAGAGGATGATGTGGTCAAAATACTCATTTGCCTAATAATTCTGCACGCAGTGTATATAGCCTATGATATGGTGCTACAAGTCCAGGGAGAGGACACCCTACCTCTCTAGAGAAAATGAAAATAGAACAAGGTTGTATGGACGAGCACTCTAACAGTTGGCACACATTTATTGAAAATATATAATAAGCTAGCAATATAAAATAGATAAAACAATACAATAAAATACAAGTGTATGAATACAACCACTATGGGGTGATGGGTATTGGTGGATATTCTTCAATATCCGAAACAGTCCTTGAGGTAAAATGGTAAAATTGGTATAGAGGCCTTGTAATGGCCTAAGTGTCTATAGAAGTCCAATAACCCTAATCAAATGGCAATGATGCTTGTATAGTTCCAACGGTTCTGGCAGGCTGCCGCTATTCAGTGCATTCAGTGGTAGTCCCGTATCATACAAAAATACTCTAATGGAGATACACTTGCCGGCTTTTCAGCCGCTTACCTCCCCTTCGTATGCGGCTTCAGTCCTGCGGTTTGCTCAGACTGCGTGCATAGGGCCCATAGGATGCGGCGTCTCCCGTTGTTGGATACAATAGCCGGGTTTGCCGACTATAATAGCGCTTACCTTTTCTTGTGAGTGGTATACTTAGCTTTCACAGTGCGGGTAAAGCGCATAGATCATCCCCGTTAGTATGCAGGGCCGGCGTCTCGCAGTGTTCTGTTTGATGCCCGCGTTGAACGCTTGCGGGGTGATGGGATGGTGTTTGCTTGCGTCACTTCCTGTAGATACCGGTGGTGACGTATTCCTTGTATAGCGTCCGATAATTCCAGGCTGCGATATTCAGATGTTGAATATTATCGATATCAAAGTCCTGTTTGCATGGCCATGCAATTGAAGAAGTGTCGACAGGTATATGGCGTGAAACCCAGACGCGTTTCGGGAGTTGTCACTCTCCCTTCCTCAGTGGTTGCGCCATACCTGTCTAAATGCGCCTTATATACTTCTCTAGGTTATCCTCAAAGCCTGGTTCGGACCTCCGGATCCGATTTTTCCATTTCTGTATAATTTGAAATTTCTAGTTTTCACAGTCTGTTTGTTATTATTTTCTGTTTTTCGTGATAATGTCCGATTTTGGGTATCACTGAGTCCATAATAGCCTTTTAATTACTAATATATTTATTGGGTTTCACTCTCTTGTCAATGTCAAGAGAGGACAAACAAACATATCATTCAGCATATACCCCATTAGTGGATGCTTCCTATTATTTGAGACAATAATGATGATTTATGTAAAATAGAGAATCCTTACACTAAATAAAAAATTTTTAATAAATATATGGATAAAATATGTGAATAAAATGTGTTAGATAAAATCACAAAAAATAGATAGATGTGTATAATATAATCTATACATATAGTGGATATTAATTATAATATAAATCTGGAGTGCCGATAAGGGGCATAATTCATAACTCCCATCATTAGCACCACAACCTATGTACAAGCGTATGAGACCACAGTGTAACCAGGGCTGAGAGCATGTGAAGCGGCAGTGTTGCCATTATTGGCAGCACTATCAGTTATAATGATAGGAATAATGGGGGCCTCCCATTTGGGGATGGCCATATAACATGGCTTGGCTTAACCTCTGTATAAAGTGAGGTGAGGATACCCTCACAGGAAACCAAAGAGTTCCAACTCTGAGTTTAGTCCTGATGGTAACAGACTCCCAAACTCATATATTCGTCGGGACTCCCTTCTGGACATGTGTTTGATATAATTGCCTCCTCTCCAGTGTTGATCCACCTTTTCCAGTGCCATAAAGACGAGACTGGCTGGGTCACTGTTGTGGACCTCCTTGTAATGTTTAGACAAAGAGTGTTTGTCATAGCCTTTCTTAATGTTGGCTATATGTTCAGCCAGTCTCGTCTTTAATAACCGTTTGGTTCTGCCGATATATTGTTTGTTGCAGGGGCACTGGACCAGGTAGACAACACCGGTAGAGTTGCATGTGAGGCAATCTTTAATGTCCCAAACGAACGTGTTTTGTGTAGAGGAAACTGTGGTGGTCTTACGGGGTTTGTTATTGATTTTACATGCTATGCATTTACCGCATTTGAAAAACCCTTTCAGATCCATCCAAGTTCCTATCACTGATCCTTTTTTCTCTCTAGATTTCACGGAGGGGGCTATTTTGATGCCCAAATTGGGTGCCCTAGTGAATATGACTTTTGGAGATGTAGGTAAAAGATGACCTATCACTCTATCGTTTAATATATGGTGCCAGTGTGTCTTCACTATTTGCTGTATTTTTCTGTGGTCATCATTAAAAGGGAGGATAATCCTATTACTAATCTCTTCATTGGTCTGGGATTTTTTCTTAGTTTCCACTTTACTGTCAAAGAAGGCTTGTCTGTCTAATTTCCTAACCCTTTCCAAAGCTTTTTCCACTATTTCGTCCGGATAGTCTTTTTCCCGGAATAGCTGCCACATTCCAGCTGCCTCCTCCTCAAAGGAAGGGAGAGTGACAACTCCCGAAACGCGTCTGGGTTTCACGCCATATACCTGTCGACACTTCTTCAATTGCATGGCCATGCAAACAGGACTTTGATATCGATAATATTCAACATCTGAATATCGCAGCCTGGAATTATCGGACGCTATACAAGGAATACGTCACCACCGGTATCTACAGGAAGTGACGCAAGCAAACACCATCCCATCACCCCGCAAGCGTTCAACGCGGGCATCAAACAGAACACTGCGAGACGCCGGCCCTGCATACTAACGGGGATGATCTATGCGCTTTACCCGCACTGTGAAAGCTAAGTATACCACTCACAAGAAAAGGTAAGCGCTATTATAGTCGGCAAACCCGGCTATTGTATCCAACAACGGGAGACGCCGCATCCTATGGGCCCTATGCACGCAGTCTGAGCAAACCGCAGGACTGAAGCCGCATACGAAGGGGAGGTAAGCGGCTGAAAAGCCGGCAAGTGTATCTCCATTAGAGTATTTTTGTATGATACGGGACTACCACTGAATGCACTGAATAGCGGCAGCCTGCCAGAACCGTTGGAACTATACAAGCATCATTGCCATTTGATTAGGGTTATTGGACTTCTATAGACACTTAGGCCATTACAAGGCCTCTATACCAATTTTACCATTTTACCTCAAGGACTGTTTTGGATATTGAAGAATATCCACCAATACCCCCCATAGTGGTTGTATTATACACTTGTATTTTATTGTATTGTTTTATCTATTTTATATTGCTAGCTTATTATATATTTTCAATAAATGTGTGCCAACTGTTAGAGTGCTCGTCCATACAACTTTCGTCCAATTTTCATTTCTCTAGAGAGGTAGGGTGTCCTCTCCCTGGACTTGTAGCACCATATCATAGGCTATATAGGAGAGCAGCCACCACCAACTCCATTTTCTTGATTACACAGTTTTCACCCTAGTGAGTGAGCTCCTCCATATAGCACTATGGACATTTGGCATCACATTCAAAATAAAAAAACTAAAGCGGACACATTTAAGTTTGATGATGTGGATTATGGAACAACAATGAATGATAAGAATATGGTGGATCTATTCAGAGATCTTGAAGGCCTGTTGCAAAAGCAACTTAGACAGCATTGGGAAATTAGGTCACTCCAATTTTATATAGAACATCAAAAAGTTCCCAAAGGATTATTGTTACACAAGATTCCAGCCCAAGATTTGATGAGTGAGACATTTGAGGAGGAGTGGAACACACTCCTACACAATCACTCTATCTCACTCATCAAATTAATTATTAAAAGGAGAACAGAGATATTAGGGGATCTCAACAAAAAAATCGAAGGACTGAAGGAACAGATAGACAAATTACCCAGAAATGGGGATTTCGATATCTGGCAAGAAAGAATATGCAGGGGACTAGATAAGATAGAAAATGAGATTATAAATAAAAAAACAAAGAAACACCTTTATACGTATAATAATTTGCAAATAGAAGAGTCGGGGGATTATTTAAAATCACCACAGAGGATAGTTTCACATAGACAAGTTGACACACAAGAAAATACACATAATCATTATGCTGTGTCAGTGAGTAATAGATACGAACAACTTTCGGACCAGCCTTTTTTAGATCACACTCCAGCTCACCACAGAACAAAAATAAGACACAGGGAACAAACACCCCCTCACAATCAGGAATCACACAAACACCAATACAATTTGAGACAGAGATATCACCATGCACAACAAAACACAAATCAGTATCACAATACACAAAGAAAAAAATACCATTCACAGCCCACAATAAATCACGGGGAAAACTCAAGACACCATTATCACAGATATACAGACGAACCCGAAAGACGAGAAGGAGTAAGAGGAAAAGAGTCATCACACACGAGACACCGATAGGGAATACAGCATCAGTTATCAATTTAAGTTCCATTACACTCACTACAGCACAGACTAAATTATTGGAAAAGGGTTTGAAATTTGCCCCGACTGAAAAAATTGATAAATTTTCAACGTATATAGGAATACAAAAATACATTAGGGGTGTCTGTCTCAAGAAGCATTTCTTGAAGAACCCTATAGTAAGAAATGAAGTTCGGGTTGTAGGTAAGACAAATCCTATACAAAAAGACCCGGCAGGAGGTGGTTCGGGCCTCAAAAAGAGATCCACCATGTTCCCAAGGAATGAAATAAGCCGAGAAATGGCAGTTTTCCAAAAAAAATGTGGAGGAAGATATCAGAAAACTTAAAGTTAAACCCACCTATCGAGATAATTTAACAAAACAAGAAGTCTCAGCATTAAAATCTCTCCAAAAGAAAGAATTGATCACTATACGTCCAGCCGATAAGGGGGGGGCTGTGGTTATATTGGACACCATCAAATATAATGGTGAATGTCTCAGACAGCTTGGGGATGATAAAACATATAAGAAATTGAAAAACGACCCCCTGAAAGAATTTGATAAGGAGTTGAAAGATTATTGTATACAGGGTCTTGAGCGGAAACTGATATCTCAGCAGGAATTCGAATTCATCTTGGGCACACAGGGAAGACTTCCGGTCTTCTACTGTCTGCCCAAGATTCATAAAGACCTAAAAAATCCCCCCGGCCGACCGATAGTCTCGGGCATTGAATCAATTACATCAAATTTATCTAGATATATAGATACACAACTACAGCCGATAGTGAAAAAAACGAAGTCATATATAAGGGATACAACCCATATCATCCAGACTTTAGAATGTCTGGATGTCCAACCAGAGTGGATTATGGGGACTCTGGATGTACAATCCCTTTATACATCAATTGACCATCAACAGGGATTGACTGCAGTGAGACAACAAATTGAAAGGGAGGGAGAACTAGAAGAAACCCACATACAGTTTATTTTGGATGGTATAGAGTACATCCTCAATCATAACTACTTTTATTTTGAGGGTGTATACTACCTGCAGAAATGTGGGACTGCCATGGGGACCAGGTTCGCCCCTAGCTATGCCAATCTATTTTTGGCAGAGTGGGAACATCACTTCATCAGACCCAGGCTGGGGGCGAGCCTGGCCCTATGGCGTCGCTACATAGATGATGTGGTATTCATTTGGAAGGGTGAAAGAGAATCCCTTGATCTCTTCTTGAAGGAGATCAATGAAAATCAACTGAATTTGGTTTTCAATGCCATGATCAAGGAAGAGACAGAATTCCTTGATCTGGTAATTAAAAAACTAAATAATCGGTTTGTCTGTCACACCTTTTTCAAGCCAACGAATAGAAATAGCTTCATCCAATATTCCAGCTGCCACCTCCCAAGATGGCTTGATAACATTCCGACTGGTCAGTTCCGCAGGATCAGGAGGAATTGCACGGAGGACCAGCGTTTTGAGGAGGAGGCAGCTGGAATGTGGCAGCTATTCCGGGAAA
Organism: Bufo bufo; assembly: GCF_905171765.1. Taxonomy (NCBI): domain Eukaryota; kingdom Metazoa; phylum Chordata; class Amphibia; order Anura; family Bufonidae; genus Bufo; species Bufo bufo. The sequence goes on along the minus strand of NC_053397.1, from coordinate 47,535,020 downwards.
AAGACTATCCGGACGAAATAGTGAAAAAGCTTTGGAAAGGGTTAGGAAATTAGACAGACAAGCCTTCTTTGACAGTAAAGTGGAAACTAAGAAAAAATCCCAGACCAATGAAGAGATTAGTAATAGGATTATCCTCCCTTTTAATGATGACCACAGAAAAATACAGCAAATAGTGAAGACACACTGGCACCATATATTAAACGATAGAGTGATAGGTCATCTTTTACCTACATCTCCAAAAGTCATATTCACTAGGGCACCCAATTTGGGCATCAAAATAGCCCCCTCCGTGAAATCTAGAGAGAAAAAAGGATCAGTGATAGGAACTTGGATGGATCTGAAAGGGTTTTTCAAATGCGGTAAATGCATAGCATATAAAATCAATAACAAACCCCGTAAGACCACCACAGTTTCCTCTACACAAAACACGTTCGTTTGGGACATTAAAGATTGCCTCACATGCAACTCTACCGGTGTTGTCTACCTGGTCCAGTGCCCCTGCAACAAACAATATATCGGCAGAACCAAACGGTTATTAAAGACGAGACTGGCTGAACATATAGCCAACATTAAGAAAGGCTATGACAAACACTCTTTGTCTAAACATTACAAGGAGGTCCACAACAGTGACCCAGCCAGTCTCGTCTTTATGGCACTGGAAAAGGTGGATCAACACTGGAGAGGAGGCAATTATATCAAACACATGTCCAGAAGGGAGTCCCGACGAATATATGAGTTTGGGAGTCTGTTACCATCAGGACTAAACTCAGAGTTGGAACTCTTTGGTTTCCTGTGAGGGTATCCTCACCTCACTTTATACAGAGGTTAAGCCAAGCCATGTTATATGGCCATCCCCAAATGGGAGGCCCCCATTATTCCTATCATTATAACTGATAGTGCTGCCAATAATGGCAACACTGCCGCTTCACATGCTCTCAGCCCTGGTTACACTGTGGTCTCATACGCTTGTACATAGGTTGTGGTGCTAATGATGGGAGTTATGAATTATGCCCCTTATCGGCACTCCAGATTTATATTATAATTAATATCCACTATATGTATAGATTATATTATACACATCTATCTATTTTTTGTGATTTTATCTAACACATTTTATTCACATATTTTATCCATATATTTATTAAAAAATTTTTATTTAGTGTAAGGATTCTCTATTTTACATAAATCATCATTATTGTCTCAAATAATAGGAAGCATCCACTAATGGGGTATATGCTGAATGATATGTTTGTTTGTCCTCTCTTGACATTGACAAGAGAGTGAAACCCAATAAATATATTAGTAATTAAAAGGCTATTATGGACTCAGTGATACCCAAAATCGGACATTATCACGAAAAACAGAAAATAATAACAAACAGACTGTGAAAACTAGAAATTTCAAATTATACAGAAATGGAAAAATCGGATCCGGAGGTCCGAACCAGGCTTTGAGGATAACCTAGAGAAGTATATAAGGCGCATTTAGACAGGTATGGCGCAACCACTGAGGAAGGGAGAGTGACAACTCCCGAAACGCGTCTGGGTTTCACGCCATATACCTGTCGACACTTCTTCAATTGCATGGCCATGCAAACAGGACTTTGATATCGATAATATTCAACATCTGAATATCGCAGCCTGGAATTATCGGACGCTATACAAGGAATACGTCACCACCGGTATCTACAGGAAGTGACGCAAGCAAACACCATCCCATCACCCCGCAAGCGTTCAACGCGGGCATCAAACAGAACACTGCGAGACGCCGGCCCTGCATACTAACGGGGATGATCTATGCGCTTTACCCGCACTGTGAAAGCTAAGTATACCACTCACAAGAAAAGGTAAGCGCTATTATAGTCGGCAAACCCGGCTATTGTATCCAACAACGGGAGACGCCGCATCCTATGGGCCCTATGCACGCAGTCTGAGCAAACCGCAGGACTGAAGCCGCATACGAAGGGGAGGTAAGCGGCTGAAAAGCCGGCAAGTGTATCTCCATTAGAGTATTTTTGTATGATACGGGACTACCACTGAATGCACTGAATAGCGGCAGCCTGCCAGAACCGTTGGAACTATACAAGCATCATTGCCATTTGATTAGGGTTATTGGACTTCTATAGACACTTAGGCCATTACAAGGCCTCTATACCAATTTTACCATTTTACCTCAAGGACTGTTTCGGATATTGAAGAATATCCACCAATACCCATCACCCCATAGTGGTTGTATTCATACACTTGTATTTTATTGTATTGTTTTATCTATTTTATATTGCTAGCTTATTATATATTTTCAATAAATGTGTGCCAACTGTTAGAGTGCTCGTCCATACAACCTTGTTCTATTTTGATGTTTGTATGTGTATGTGTATATATGCAGGGTGGCGTAACTAGAGTGTTATTGGCCCCGGTGCAAACTTTGAATTGGGCCCCCCCATTCCCAATTTATACAAAGAGGCGGCACATTTTTTTTACACTAAGCCCAATGCATAGCTACACTCACCCAGTCCTAATAAAATCTGGTCCTACCTCTTTCTGGGTGTCACTGGTGTGATGTCCACTTAATCCAGAACAAGTTCCCTGTGGTGATAGAGAAAAAAAGAATAATCACATAAGGAAGGGATGGTGACCGCCCCTGTGAAATCACCAGCAGGGTAATCTAGGACATTTCCCCTAAGTGCTACCACACAGTACTAATGCCCACATTGTGGCCCCTCACAGTAATGAAGCCCACCTTGTGGTCCCTTCACAATAGTTATGTCCTCCTTGTGGCCCCTCACAGCAGTTATGCCCACCTTTTTTCCTTTTTCAGTAGTTATGCCCACTTTTGTGCCCCCTCACTGTAGTTAAGCCCAGATATGTGTCCCCTCACAGTAGTTATATAAGATATGTTCCCCCCTCACAGTAGTTATGCCCAGATATGTGCCCCTCTCACAATAGATATGCCCAGATATGTGCCCCCTCACAGTAGTTATGGCCAGATATGTGCCCCGTCACAGTAGATATGCCAGATATGTGCCCCCTCACAGTGGTTATGGCCAGATATGTGCCCCCTCACAGTGGTTATAGCCATATATGTGCCCCCTCACAGTAGGTATGCCCAGTTATGTGCCCCCTTACAGTAGCTATACCCAGTTATAAGCCCCCTCACAGTAGTTATGTGAGATATGTGTGCCCCCTCACAGTAGTTATGCCAGATTATTCGCCCCATCACAGTGGTTATGGCCAGATATGTGCCCCCTCACAGAGGTTATGGCCAGATATGTGCCCCCTCACAGTAGTTATGTCCAGTTATGTGCCCCCTCATAGTAGTTATGCCCACATACGTGCCCCCTCTGTCACTACCAGAGCTTTGAGACGTTCTCACAGCTCTGTTTCTCCACCCCTGTGATGATGTCACTACTAGAGCTTGGAGGAGTTCTCACTGCTCTGTTTCTCCGCCCCTGTGATGAGGTTTTTACTTTCTGTTTCCTTCCTCCCAGCTGTTCCTCCTGCGTTTGATTTCCCTGCCTTTAAATCACCCCTCCTCCTTTGTAGGGTGTGGATTATATTTCTCATTTGAGTTGTAGCTCTTGCTTGAGTATCTTCACTTGTAAGCTATCATTTCACTGGACCTGTGTTCTGCTGCAGCAAGTACTCCGGATATTGCCAGCTGTCTTTGGATCCGTCTTCTCTGCTGCTGCAGCTCCTTCAGCTAAGTGTGCAGACATTGTAGTGTATCTGTTTATTTTCTGAGTGGATCTGAGGCGACCACGGTTCCCTCCATATACTGATCAGGGCACCGGTGGCCGTGCTCCTTCCACTATTGTAGGTGTTACAGTGGTCATCAGTCTTAGGTACGCGGGCATGCCTCGTTCCACCATTTGGATCCGGGCATGTGCTTTAGCAGCATAGGGAGAGCTTTGAGGGTCTGACAGGGGTCACCCTTTATCCTCCCTAGTTTGGGTCCGGTCAGTAGCTCTATTTACTGTGTATGCTCTTGTTGCTCACATACAGCCGTGACATTATAATCCACCAAAACCGTCCTTTTTGACATGGATCCGCTTTCTGGCCTGGTTGACCGCATGCAGGGTCTTTCTTTGGAGGTAGCGGATCTCCGTCAATCTATGACTCAGCTTCAAGCATTGGGCTCTGCTCCGGCCCATGGAGTCTGTTGCGAGCCAAAGGTCTCACTTCCGGAAAAGTTCTCCGGGGGCAGTGAGAATTTTGTTCGCTTCAGAGAGGCATGCAAACTCTATTTTTGCTTGTGTCCACACTCCTCTGGTAATGAGGAGCAGAGGGTGAGGATTGTCATCTCCCTGCTCAAGGGTAATGCTCAGACTTGGGCTTTTTCGCTGCCATCAGGGGATCCCTCCCTTCGATCCGTGGAAAGATTTTTTGTGGCCCTGGGGCAGATATATGATGACCCGGATCGTGTTGCTCTGGCCGAATCTAACTTACATTTTTTATGCCAGAACAAACTGTCTGCGGAGCTTTATTGTTCTGAATTTCAGAGATGGGCAGCTGATTCAGGTTGGAATGATGCTGCACTCCGGAGTCAGTTCTGTCATGGTCTCTCAGAGAGATTGAAAGATGCGTTTGCTTTCCATGAGAGACCAACGTCCTTAGAGTCTGCCATGTTATTGGCGGTACGCCTTGACAGGCGTCTAAGAGAAAGAAACGAGACCTCTCTGTCCAGCCATTGTCAGTCTAGGGGCAGTGGTGCGGACTCATTCAGTGTGCAGGGGCCTCATCCTGTCTCGCTCCCTCTGAGGAGGTGCCCATGCAGCTAGGTCGACTTGCCCCTTATAAAAGAGGATTTAGTCCTCAGAGTATGGTGTGTTTTTGTTGTGGGGGCATAGGTCATTTGGCAAATGTTTGTCCGTCTAGGAGATTCTTGAACTGTACTAAGAGCGATAATAAGAGAAAAACCTCAAAAGGTAAATCATCAAATTATGCTTCATCTGCTACTTTGGGCAAAGTTGATGTAGGAATTGATGCTTTTCCTCTGACCTGCAGTTCCCGTTTTCTCCTGTCTACCAGGGTGGCGCTAGAGAGCAAAGTCATTTCTTGTGAGATTTTTGTCGATAGTGGAGCGGCCGTCAATCTTATTGACACTCAATTTGTAGCCATGCATGGTTTTCAGGTTTGCACATTAGAAAAGGATATACCTGTTTTTGCTATTGACTCTGCTCCACTCTCACAGAGATCTCTGAAGGGCATTGTTCACAATATCCGGCTAGCTGTAGGTGACACTCATGTGGAGGATATATCTTGTTTTGTCCTTAACGGATTGCCTTCTCCTCTAGTTTTGGGGTTACCCTGGCTCACTAGACATAACCCCACTATTGATTGGCAAGGAAGGCAAATAAATGAGTGGAGTGACTTTTGTAAAGAGAATTGTCTCACAGCGACTTTTGCAGAGGTGTCTACTAAAACTGTGCCATCATTTCTCTCTGATTTCTCGGACGTGTTTTCCGAGAGCGGTGTTCAGGAGCTACCTCCTCACTGGGAGTTTGACTGTCCCATTAACCTCATTCCCGGCGCCAAGCTGCCAAAAGCACGCCTCTACAATCTCTCACAACCGGAAAGAATCGCAATGCGAACCTATATCTCCGAGAGTCTCGATAAGGGGCATATTCGTCCCTCAAAAAGATGGCTCTCTGAGACCTTGCCTAGATTTCAGGGAGCTGAACCGTATCACGATTCGCGATCCCTATCCCCTTCCTCTGATCCCGGACCTCTTCAACCAAATTGTTGGGGCCAAGGTTTTTTCCAAATTGGATTTGAGAGGCACATACAACCTGGTCAGGGTCAGAGAGGGGGATGAATGGAAAACGGCCTTTAATACCCCTAACGGGCATTTCGAGAATCTCGTTATGCCTTTCGGCCTGATGAATGCTCCGGCCGTCTTTCAGCATTTTGTTAATAGTATTTTCTACTATTTAATGGGGAAATTTGTATTGGTGTATCTTCATGATATTTTGATTTTTTCCCCTGATGTTCAGACCCATCAGGATCATCTTTTTCAGGTTCTGCAGATTCTGCGGGAAAATAAATTGTACGCCAAGCTGGAGAAATGTCTTTTTATGGTATCGGAGATTCAATTTCTGGGTTTTCTCCTCTCTGCTTCTGGTTTTCGCATAGATCCGGAGAAGGTCCGTGCTGTACTTGAGTGGGAGCTTCCTGAGAATCATAAGGCATTGATGCGCTTTCTGGGTTTTGCGAACTATTACAGAAAGTTCATTTTGAATTATTCCTCTGTTGTCAAACCCCTCACTGACATGACAAAAAAGGGGGCGGATTTTTCCTCTTGGTCGGAGGAGGCGCTTGCAGCTTTTTCTAAGATTAAAGAGAGTTTTGCGTCTGCTTCCGTCTTGGTGCATCCTGATGTTTCCTTACCTTTTATTGTTGAGGTAGATGCTTCCGAGGTGGGTGTGGGTGCGGTTTTGTCCCAGGGCCCTTCTCCTGCCAAATGGCGACCCTGTGCCTTTTTCTCTAAAAAACTCTCCCCGACAGAGAAAAACTATGATGTGGGAGATAGGGAGTTGTTGGCCATCAAGTTGGCTTTCGAGGAATGGTGCCATTGGTTGGAGGGGGCCAGGCACCCTATCACCCTTTTTACCGACCATAAGAATCTGGCATACTTGGAGTCGGCCAGGCGTATGAATCCGAGACAGGCCAGATGGTCTCTGTTCTTCTCCAGATTCAATTTTGTTGTTACATTCCGCCCTGGGATCAAAAATGTGAAGGCTGATGCTCTCTCTCGCTGTTTTTCGGGAGGAGGAAACTCCGAGGACCCGGGTCCCATTTTGGCGGAGGGGGTAGTTGTTTCTGCTCTATATTCTGATTTGGAGGCTGAGGTCCAGGCTGCCCAGACTGAGGCACCTGCCCGTTGTCCTTCTGGGAAGTTGTTTGTGCCTCCTGAGCTACGTCACAAACTCTTCAAGGAGCATCATGATACTGTTCTTGCTGGTCACCCCGGGAGTAGAGCCACGGTAGATCTCATTGCTCAGAGTTTTTGGTGGCCGGCTCTTCATAAGTCGGTGGAGGGTTTTGTGGCTGCTTGTGAGACGTGCGCTCGCGCTAAGGTCCCTCGTTCACGGCCTTCAGGTTCCCTTCTCCCGTTACCCATACCTTCCCGTCCTTGGACACACCTGTCCATGGACTTTATCACGGATCTTCCTCGTTCCTCAGGGAAGTCGGTGATCCTGGTGGTGGTGGACCGTTTTAGCAAGATGGCTCATTTCGTACCTTTCCCTGGTTTACCCAATGCTAAAACGTTGGCGCAAGCTTTTGTCGACTATATTGTTAAATTGCATGGCATTCCCTCTGAAATTGTTTCCGATAGAGGCACGCAGTTTGTGTCCAGGTTCTGGAAGGCTTTCTGTTCTCGCCTGGGGGTTCGGCTGTCCTTCTCTTCTGCTTTTCACCCGCAGTCGAATGGTCAGACTGAACGCCTCAATCAGAATCTGGAGACATATTTGCGCTGTTTTGTGGCAGAGAACCAGGAGGATTGGTGTTCATTTCTCCCTCTTGCTGAGTTTGCTCTGAACAACCGTCGTCAGGAATCTTCTGATAAGTCACCATTCTTTGGTGCATATGGGTTCCATCCACAGTTTGGGACATTCTCGGGAGGGGCTCTTTCTGGTTTACCTGAGGAGGAGAGATTTTCCTCGTCTTTGTCTACCATTTGGCAAAAGATTCAGAGTAATCTTAGAAAGATGAGTGAGAAGTATAAGCGTGTGGCTGATAAGAGACGTGTGCCTGGTCCGGACCTGAATGTGAGTGATCTGGTGTGGTTGTCTACAAGAAATATTAAACTGAAGGTTCCCTCCTGGAAATTGGGTCCCAAGTTTATTGGGCCTTATAAAATCTTGTCAGTCATCAATCCTGTTGCCTTCCGTCTTGATCTTCCACGGGTTTGGAAGATACATAATGTATTTCACAGATCTCTCTTAAAACCATATGTCCAGCCCACGGTACCCTCCTCTTTGCCTCCTCCTCCGATTTTGGTTGATGGCAATCTGGAGTTTGAGGTTTCCAGAATTGTGGACTCTCGCATTGTCCGCGGTTCTCTTCAGTACCTCGTTCATTGGAAGGGTTATGGTCCTGAGGAGAGGATGTGGGTTCCGGTGTCGGACATTAAAGCCACTCGCCTCATCAGGGCATTTCATAGGGCTCATCCTGAGAAGGTGGGTCCTGGGTGTCCGGAGTCCACCAGTAGAGGGGGGGGTACTGTCACTACCAGAGCTTTGAGACGTTCTCACAGCTCTGCTTCTCCACCCCTGTGATGATGTCACTACTAGAGCTTGGAGGAGTTCTCACTGCTCTGTTTCTCTGCCCCTGTGATGAGGTTTTTACTTTCTGTTTCCTTCCTCCCAGCTGTTCCTCCTGCGTTTGATTTCCCTGCCTTTAAATCACCCCTCCTCCTTTGTAGGGTGTGGATTATATTTCTCATTTGAGTTGTAGCTCTTGCTTGAGTATCTTCACTTGTAAGCTATCATTTCACTGGACCTGTGTTCTGCTGCAGCAAGTACTCCGGATATTGCCAGCTGTCTTTGGATCCATCTTCTCTGCTGCTGCAGCTCCTTCAGCTAAGTGTGCAGACATTGTAGTGTATCTGTTTATTTTCTGAGTGGATCTGAGGCGACCACGGTTCCCTCCATATACTGATCAGGGCACCGGTGGCCGTGCCCCTTCCACTATTGTAGGTGTTACAGTGGTCATCAGTCTTAGGTACGCGGGCATGCCTCGTTCCACCATTTGGATCCGGGCATGTGCTTTAGCAGCATAGGGAGAGCTTTGAGGGTCTGACAGGGGTCACCCTTTATCCTCCCTAGTTTGGGTCCGGTCAGTAGCTCTATTTACTGTGTATGCTCTTGTTGCTCACATACAGCCGTGACACCCTCACAGCAGTTATGCCCACATATGTTCCCCCTCACAGTAGTTATGCCAGATCAGGTGCCCCCTCAAAGTAGCTATGGCAGATTAGATGCCCACTTTTGTGCCCCCTTACTCTTGTTGTGGCACCCCTTTTGCCTCCAGTCTGCAGCTTTAAAAAAAAAAAAAAAAAATACAAAAAACACATACTTACCTTCTTCCCTGATGACACGCTCCCACACTTACATCGCGCTGCTGGCTGTGCTGGAGGCCGACTCCCGGGCTTTCAGTGCTCCTCCCACAGCCAGCAGTGCGATGTGAAGCCAGCAGGGGGAGCGCCGGAGCTCAGAAGAAAAGTGAGGCAGGGAGCGGAGAGAGCTCCCTGTTTCACTCTGGAGACAACAGCCCACCAGTGACAAGAACTGCCGGGTGAGTATGCATCTTGATACTGTCTTTATTAGTTAACCTCATGTCATCATGTGTATTTATTTCAGGTCAAACACTGTGCATTCCTATTTTGCAACTGTTTATGTTCAAATGTAATGTACCTTGTTCACCAGTAGGTGGCAGCAAGCATGGCAGAGCTACAGTTAGAGAGCATGGAACCCTTCTTTCCATTCTAACTCTCCCTCTAAGGAGGGGAGAGGACTAGTTAGTTAGAAGGCAGTCCAGCTTACCCCCATCTAGGGGAAGGAAGCAAGTGTTGGGCACGTCACTGTTGGACGTGCCCATGCCCAAGCCAAGCCCGCTGGAGCACCTTTAGCTCTGCTGGATATGGAGACCACAGCTTAGAGCCAGGAGGAAAAGTTCCCTGGTATAATCTAGAGTCAGACTACAGAGAGAAGTTGCAGCATAGAGAAGAAGCAAAGATTCTATTTAAGCCTGTCAGTACAGCAGAGTCAGAGAGCAACCGACGTAGTAGAGACGAGTTTGCCTGCCAGAGTTTTAATGCCAAAGCCTGTTGGAACCAAGATAAAGTCTGCAAACCGTTAAGGTCTGGACTCGATCTATTCTTCATCCCCAAGTTAACTTTTCCCCTTTTTCTGCTTCGGAGCAAACTCCTGGGGACCAGCGTATCCAGGTAGGAGCACCGTGACACAAAATAACTTAAAGGGACATTGTAGGCCACCCTATACCACTCGGCCATTCATACACATGGGTACCACCACCAACACCATTTTTTCAAAGTCCCTGTCCCATTGTTGCTTCATTGCAACTGGCATCACAAACATTTCTTAAAGGGACCCAAGCCTGTTGCCACCTCCTTCGCACTTGGCGCTCGGCTTTGCTGCAGATGCTGGTCACCCAACAAAAGAGCAAACACAGCAATTCATTGTTTGTCGTCAGCACATCACCCCATCTAAATAGAGGATGTGCTGGTGAAAATATGCAAAGTGAAATGGGGGTGAATGAATGTAATAGCAATAGTTTTCCACCCATTCATTTTGCATCTGTCTGGCAGGCTTAACTTGCAACTTGCATTTCCCCTATCTGTGGTCGTTGGCCCAGCATCGACCTGTGTAAGAGGACCCTTAGCACAGCCAATCAAAATGAGAATAAATGTGCATGCGCATGTCGGCTATCACTGCAATGCAAAAGCAAATGACCAAAGGTGACAGGAGGGTAAATAGTGTTAAGAAAGGAACAATGGATGTATACCAATTAATCAAAGCTTGTACAAAGAAAAATTATGCCAGTTTATAGGACATTGCTGGTATCTTTCTCCTAAACGGCCAAGAATTTGCCCGATCATTGCTAATTGGGTGCCGCCAATTACCCAAGTGAAATGCTTGTTCGTCGGGTAATTGGATCATTTGTGTAGGCACCTAAATTGTTGTTTACCGGCAGCAGATCATGCTGTGTAAACACACTCTGCTGCCGGCAAACAATGATTACGGTATGCGTGGGGGCAAGCGATGGCATTAGCGATCGCTTCTCCCCATACTGTGGAGGAGATCGCTACACGTAAATGCAGTAGTCTCTTTCACTGATGATCAGGCAATTGCCGGGACAATTGCCTGAAATATTGGCCAGTGTATGAGGACCTTAAGGGACAGTGACAAATGAGATCTAGAAACCGACTGGAAGGGACTCCTGGGCACATGCACAGCAGTCCTAATGATATATTTCAGTGCTGCTTTAAATCCTAACAGAGGGCGAACGAGGGGCAGTAGGACAATAAAAAAAATGTGACCCTGACTCCTTATGGACAGCACTACGCATGTATTACTGCCAATAGTAGTCGAAGTTCATTAGTCGAAGTAACAAATTCCCTTTAAGAGTTCTTAAGAGCACTTGAGTCTATGAATTATATAAACTATAGAACGCATATATAAAACCAAAGAAAGAAAAACCTTATTGTCCACTTTGGCGCTGCAGGATCCACCACACAGGCCTTCTTCACCACACAAAGATGGTAATTTATTATTAAATATGTGGCAATTTTTGGTGTGAGTGACTCAAAGGTTAATAATAAATTCAAAGACATAAGGATGCTCCAGTCGTTCACTGCAGTTATTATCTGTGGAAGTGTACGTGGAGTCATCGATGGAAAAACTGGAGCGTCCTTTTGTCTTTGAATTTTGTCCTGTGGATTTGGAGGCAGCGCAGATCATATTTGAGGTTATGGCAGGTTTTTCCATTTCCTTCCTGGTCAATGTGCTGGCCTCCCCTTTAACAGAAAAAGAGAGGAAGAAGCCGGGACTTAGAACACTCATACATGTATGAATACTCTCTCTAGGAATATCCAGCACTATAAACTCTTTCTGGATGTTTGCTTCCACCGTTGAGAATAATGTCATTTTGTCTAATATAGTAGAAAAGCACATTCTTGCCGTGTCTTGCTAAAATGACATATTGATTTGTTCCATTTAAACTTGAATAGTGGGTGTCAAGAGAAGACTATGACCAACATAGGCATTTTCCTTAACAAATATTCTTGTAAATGTCCACGCTAGCATTTTATCTTTGGCTGTTCAGTACCTCTTTATTTTCTCTGTAATGAGAAACTGCCATGTATGAGAACATGCTATTCAAAGATAAAGGTACTGTACTTTGTGCTTCCCGCACTATAATTATTATTGCCTCGCGCACTTGCTTCATTGTTGCATTTATATACTTGTCGTCTTCTTTTCAGAAAAATATTTGCCATGCCTTATTTTAAAATCCTATCTAGAAAGCAAGAACAATTTAGCTCAAAGCTTTGAAATAAACGTAACCATTTGCGCCGTTAATGCGGTCAATGGTGCATATAAAGCCCATTTCTAATTTTAGATGATTACATTTTATTCATTTATTCTTTCTAAACAATTCAGAGCGTATGTTGAAAGCAAAGCTCAATGGATCCCTGCAAGTCTCATGATATATACAATAAGAATGTGCCATAATAACCTATAGAAACGAAGGCTCGACATTAGATCTAAGTGAATCAGTTCAGTTCACAAACCAATCAAATTTGACCAGAAGTTTCAAAAAATTCAGGTCGATTCTGAATCCAAATTTTCGGCAAGTCAATTATGGTGAATTTCTCAAAATTACATCAGAAATTTTTCAGATCAGAAGAAAGGGGATCACATGACCTCAGACAATGTGTGTGTGTATACACTCCTCCAGCCATTTGTTACTAAAGATACTTTTTTTTTTCGACCACTTTTTTAACTGTAAGAAATCCTGCTATGCAGTTAGTTTTTAAAGAGGCTGTTCGTTACCACCAACAGCCAAGTACTAACCCATAGCCATATATGTTACTGTCCCTTTAAGATTACTAATGACTTGCATACCGTCCTAGGACACCCCAGAATGTCATCCAAAGCGTTTTAGGGCACTTGGAGCATTTCAATTTGGATTGAATTTATTCAAACCCAAATCGAGTCACCCAACCAATTCGGCCAAGTTAAACCCTTTGAGGACCTGTTGATTTAGCATTTTTTTCTCTGCCTTCCCAAAATGTAGTAGGAAGCTGGAAATAAATTCCAAATGGGGTGGGATTGGAAAAAAAACCTTCACTTCCTACACAGTTTTATTGATTCAATTTTTTTTTTTTTTTTACGAGGTTCTCTATGTGATAAAACTGACCTGTTACCTTCATTCTCTTGGTCCGCATGATTAAAATTAGAGGTAGGACGAATCCAATTTTTTTCAAATCCGAATCCGAAAAGGTTCTCGAATATATCAAATCTTTTGAATCTCGAATCCTACGAATCCTGTACATAATTGTGTGAACGGTGTAAGAAACAAAGTCAGACCGCGTCAGTTTGTCTGAACCTCCACCTCCCTGTCACGGTCGCACCCTATATGACCGCGATCACTACAGAACATACAGGGTAATACAGCGCCACATACCTCTTACATCCAGTGACCTCTCCTTTGATGTAGATGTTCTCTTTCCTCATCTTCTCCTTTCAGACCTTCAGACCAGACCACCATTTTTCAGCCATTTTTCGTCTCTGCAGTTTGACAAAAAAAAATCTTAGTTTACTACTTTTCCATCATCCTCCCATCTTCTGGACACATCATCCTAACACCACCAATACTGTTCCGCTGTGCTCCCCAATACTATACTGCAGAAACAGATAATACCCCTGATAATACTAGTACCACACAGAGCCCCCCATATAAAATACCCCTTCTTTGTGGCCTCAGTAGATGCCCCAATAGTGCCCCCCAATAATGTGCCAATAAGAAGTGGCCCCACAGTGTCACCCAATAATGTGCCAGTAAGTGTCCCCATAGATGCCCCCCTAATCATGTGCCAGTATCAAATGCCTCTCTCCTCCCCCCATGTGCCAGTATCAAGTGCGGAGTGCCTCTCCCCCCCCCCCCCCAGGTATCCGGTATCATAGTGCCATCTCCCCCCCAATGTGCCAGTATCATAGTGCCATCTCCCCCCCAATGTGCCAGTATCATAGTGCCACCCCCCCAATGTGCCAGTATCATAGTGCCATCTCCCCCCATAATGTGCTAGTATCATAGTGCCATCTCCCCCCAATTTGCCAGTATCATAAATCCATCTCCCCCATAATGTGACGGTATTATAGTGCCACCTCCCCCCATAATGTGCCAGTATCATAGTGCCATCTCCCCCCATAATGTGCCAGTATTATAGTGCCACCTCCCCCATAATGTGCCAGTATCATAGTGCCATCTCCCCCATAATGTGCCAGTATTAAAGTGCCACCTCCCCCCATAATGTGCCAGTATCATAATGCCATCTCCCCCATAATGTGGCAGTATCATAGTGCCATCTCCCCTCATAATGTGCCAGTATCATAGTGCCTCCCCCCCCAATGTGCCAGTAGTATCAGTGCCATCTCCCCCCCATAATGTGCCAGTATCATAGTGCCTCCCCCCCAATGTGCCAGTAGTATCAGTGCCATCTCCCCCCATAATGTGCCAGTATCATAGTGCCTCCCCCCCAATGTGCCTGTAGTATCATAGTGCCTCTCACCTCTCCCCCTCGCCAATGTGCCAGTAACAGATAAAAAAAAACACTTACCTCCGCTGCGATGCAGGCCTCTTCTGGCCTGTGTCCCGCGCTGTACGGCTCAGGTGGCGCGATCATGTCATCGCGCCGCTTGCACCGGCCTCTGATAGGCTGCCGGCACAAGTCCCGCAGCCTATCAGAGGAACAGGGAAAGGAAACGCCTCTCCCTCCCCTGTCGCCGCAGCGAAGCACTCATCTTCTAGAGTGCCCTGCCGCCACCACCACCAGTCTGGGTACCACCGGGATTCGTATCCGGTAAATTACGTCGGGATTCGAGTCCACGAATCCCACAAGATTCGAGAGATTCGAGGGATTCGTGCATTCGACGAATCCCCCGTCCCATCTCTAATTAAAATTATACCACATTTGTATAGTTATTCTTGCGTTTTAATACTGAAAAAAATATATATAATCTTTTTTTATATTTACGTCTATGGAGCTATGTGGGGCTCGTTTTCTGCGGGATGACCTGTACTTTTCATTTTTACCATTTTGGTGTGTGTATGACTTTTTGATCACATTTGATTCCGTTTTATGAAAGGTGAAGTGACAAAAAAAATGGGAAATCGACCATTTCGATTTTATTTTCTGTTACGCCGCTTGTCATATGGGAAAAATATTTTTATATTTTAATAGTATGGGCATTTTCAGATGCAGCAATGCCCAAGATGTTAAATTTTTATTGTTTATTTTTTATTCTAGGGAAAGGGGGGTGATTTGAACTTTTAGATTTTTTTTATTTATTTTTCTATATTTTTAAAAACCCTTTTTTAAACTTTTTTTAGGTGACTATAGCAAGCAATCATTAGATTGGCAATTGTATGCTGTAATGCTATTTTATCCGTTACAGCATACCACATTCATTATAGTCTAATGCAGTGCTGCCACCTGCAGGCCTGTATTGTAATATACCAGTGATAGGCTTCGGAGCCTCAATCAACCTCTGGCCTATCACTGTAATGTAACAGCTTCCCCGATCTCACCTGGGGGAGGCTCTTACCGGAGCTGGAGCGAGCATCCCCCGCATTTCCATCTCTCCGATGCCATGGTCACATTTGACCCAAGCATCTAAGGGGGTTAAATGACATTAGCCCCGGGCATCGGGGCTAAGAAACCTGAAGGCTATGACATGTACGACGGAGGTGTTAAAAAAATTGGCTCATGATGACCAATGGCCATGCACGTTAGAACAGATATCTCTTATGACTTCCATATACCTGTATGTTCTTCTTGGCCGAGCGTGCGGGCCTTCTGAAAGGAGAATGAAATAAGCCACTGCCAGGCACCGACGTGAGCTGCAGTGGCAAATATATTATCTTTAGTTGTTTCTAAATAGCGGCACTGGTGTGTTGTAATGCCAAATGTGTTCTAAGATCAAAAGAATTCTACGATTTTCTGAGAGTAAAAAGAAAAGGCTTCTTTAATGTTAAGACTGGAAACAAATACAGCACAGGGTCAGAGACGGAATGGTGAATGAAAGTCAAAATTTTAAATGAAGTGCCACTTTCTCTCCAAGACTGGGCACTGATGGCAACGGATAATGTTTGATTAATGAGCGGCAGCCTTGCAGCGGGTGGAAACATCTGTAAGAGATGATATATTATTTCAGAGGTGCTGGATGCTTGCAGTATCTTGCAGATTTAAGTATGTCTAGCTGAATAAAATAAATGAGTTGCAACATGTGAAAAATGAAAGCACATTACTTGCAAAGATTTTTTTTTTCTTTTTGCAATCCAGATTTTTTTTTTTTTTGCTTGAGTTCACTTTGTCATAAGGATTTTAATGTGCTCCCGAATATAAATCATTTAACTGCTTCATAAAGTAAACTCCGTTGGAATCCTTCCATCTATCATCTAAGACAGAAATGAAGGTTCAACCTAATGTGCTGTAACCTTCTTTAAATGTTTGAAAAAAATAGCTCGGTGGTCAGAGGATGTATGCATGTGTATGCGCGAAAGAGATGTGAATATAGATGAATACATTACTCTGGTGGAGAAAATAGCAATTCATCCTTTATGTGGTAAAACATTCTGCACTGGACTGTTTTATTTTGCAGGCCTATTGCGCTGCTGCTAAAGAATTTGGCCTTGAATGAAACTTTAATTTTCTCCCTTTTGCTTTATGGTACATTTTCAGGAGGCTGAAAGAGCTGGCCTTCAATGTAATGTATTTTATCTAATGCTATGTTAATAGAATATGCTTTGGAACCAGAGGATATTTATAAGATTACAATAAAACTCATAATAACTGCTTATAGTTGCAGCTATTTTTTTGACCCTATTATCATTAATCCGTGATCCATTATATAATGCATTTAGAATACATAGTAGCATTCATTTTGCATTGTCTGAGGTTCAGGAAGGGTAGAGTTGATTAAAGAGGTAAAGCTACTGTACACATGTCAACTTTATGTGAACCATGGGTTTTGTATTGACAATATAATGATTTACTTATACCTGATGATTTGAGTTTAAAGAGGTTATCCTGGAGGAAATATTGACCTATCCCCTGGTGAGCATTGCAGGCTCCTGGCAGCTTTTCAAGCGCAGAGCCATACATCATATAGTGGCTGTGGTTGGTATTGCAGCTGCAACTAAGCCACGTGACTGATGTATGGTGACATCACTGGCTAACAAAGTGGCCACTGATCAGTGGGGGTGCTGGGTGTCCTGAGGATAAATGATCATCTATATCTTTAACCCTTTAAGGAATTCTTAAGGTTAATGTGCACTTTTTATGATATCAATTTAAGTTCACCCTATCTCCAACTGTAAATACAGAGGGGCACATTTATTAAGACTGGCGTTTTTAAATGCCGGTCTTAATAAATCCTCATAGCTGGCGGAGGATCTGCTGAAGTTATGAAGAGGCATCATCCACTCCATAACTTTGGTGCATACAGCGCCAGTTCTAAATCTAACGCAGCTTCCTAGCTGTCTTACATTTAGACCTTTTTCTAGGCGTAGAAAACGGTAAATGAGACGGGCTTACCAGCCCATCTCTTCCCCACCCATGCCACGCCTGCAATTGTAGACCTGGTGTAAGCGGGGCAAAGTCACAGATAGTGGTGCAACTAACCATTGCGCCGCCATCTGCACCTAAAATATGCCTAATTTATGCATATTTGAGTATAATAAATGACCCCCATAAAGTTTGTCAGTCTGAAGATGTCACAAAAGGGAGCTGCTTAACCCATTTCCATCATAGTGATTATTCCCTTTTTCACTTTGAATAAGAGTGATACCAAATTTATATAGTTTCTGTGTTTTACTAGTTTTAACAGATGAAAAACATTTTATACAGTATGAGATACTATTTTATTAGTTTGGACTCTTTCAGACACAGCAATATCAACTATGTTAACTTTTTTATTCTTCAAATTTTTTTAGATGATATATTGGAAATGTTTTTTTTTTTTACATTTTACTATTTGGAGCTTAATAATGTTTTAAACTTGTTTTTAGCCCAACATCGGGACTTAAACATGTAGTCATGTGATCACTTCTATAATGCAGTGTAGTGTGCTTTCACTAGGCCTTAGCCTGCCATGACAACCCCACAATTGCATCACAGGGGAGGCGATTAGGGATGAATGGAGCCCCCTCCTTCTGTCCCTCCGCTCAGATGCAAACCACAGCAAGTGGGGGAAACATCATGTTAATTTTTGGGCATGTGCTGAAAGACTAGGTGTACTTGCATAGGCTTCACGGTGAAAGAATTTTTTTTTTGTCTCATTCTCTATAACTCCCTTAAAACTGTGAGTACTAGGAATTACTCTTATGTAAGCATTTTAGCACTGGAAAAAAGCTTTGATCCTCCTGTCAGGTTTTGGTTACATGGCTGCAACAGTGACGTAGCCATAGACCCCTAATAACTAATACAGGTAGTCACTTGCCTTAGCAGTCTGAGACCAGTCTGTATACAGCTGAGGCCATTGATTGGTTTTAGTGATCATGATCAACATGTGTGTCTTTCTTTATCATACTCTTTGTTGAACATGTCCTGATATATGTTTCATGAGATGACCAGCTTTTAAAAACAACATGATTTTGTGATAGTCTGTCACGAGATGTCTATCCTATAGAACTCTATATGCAGCCACTCAGTGCTTGTGTTGTGATCTGTAACCTATCAAGGGATTTTCTAGAATTAAATTGGTTTCATGAGAAATTGGGGTCTTTAATCAAATTAGACTCAAGAGAAGGGTGGACACATCTGGATATAGACATGTCATCAAGTAAACAGAGTCTGGCAGAGAGATTGGAGCTTCAACACTAGTTTAACTGAATGAGGATAGCTTCTGTTCTTATTTTAAGACAGATTATTGTATGATGTTAAGGGCATGTTTACCATCTTGCAGATATCCTTATGCATATAAACACATATAAAGTATTGTGCATGTGGTTACTTTTTTGCAGAGGTATAGACATAGAGGTACGCCTACTGGAAGAACTAGAAATTAGGTTCATTTGATTAATTAATTTATTTTACTATTCTTACTTTTTGCCTATTAAAGTTTCACATGTTACTTGTTACATTTCCTTAGAGTAGCACATTGCGGCACCGGTCAGATCAGGTAGCCCTAGCAACTTTAAAGACTTCGTTTTTATGCTCTTAAGGCAAGAAATGGAAGCCAGAAGTGAATTTTATCTTTCCATAAGCAACATGGGTTGTAGTCTTGTCAGTAAAATAGGCAGTAATCAAGTTAGCCTTCAATGTATTCAATTAATTTAATGAAAAGGTCACCTTGAACATTTGAACTTATTTTTTTCACTACCAAAGACAATCCTTAGTGCATCATTGTGCTCCTTGCTATATCTGTCAAGATGACTTGAGATGAAATAAATTGATCTCAGTGGTACATATAAAATGTTGCTTTTCCATGTTTTCTAATTAAATGAGGACAACAAAAAAGAGCTTTGAAGACATATAAAATACTAACAATATACATATGTTCTAGTATCTTGTTATGGATTTATGAATATGTTGTATGTAATGATAACTACATGCTATTATTTAAAAGTATCTCGTGACAAACCTTCATATCTGGCACAGTCAGTGGTTCCTTATATTTTTCATAAAATATAATATTAGACATTTACCCAGTATTTGTCCGGCCGAAAGCAGGCATATATGCCGGAAAGCAGATGGATCACTGCCAGATCCCATTATAGACAATTTGGATTCACCGGTGAGCTGTAGAATCTGGCAATCTGCTGGATGCGGTGAACTCTGGCAGGCTATTTTCTGCTGGAACAACCTACCAGATGTTTTCCCCGGAGATGTGAAAGTAGCCTTATAGCGGTTGAATGACATCACAACAATGGGTTTCCTTCTGTCCCCTTTCTATGATTCTACTGTATGTACCACTGTGCCAAAAGTCTCCATCAAGTGCTATACAGGTGAAACTCGAAAAATTAGAATATCGTGCAAAGCTCATTTATTTCAGTAATGCAACTTAAAAGGTGAAACTAACATATGAGATAGACTCATCACATGCAAAGCGAGATATTTCAAGCCTTTATTTGTTATAATTTGGATGATTATGGCTTACAGCATATGAAACCCCAAAGTCACAATTTTGAGGCACCCTTTGCTCAGGGGGTATGGATTAATTAGCTGACTAGAGTGTGACACTTTGAGCCTAGAATATTGAGCCTTTTCACAAAATTCTAATTTTAAGCTGCATTAATGCAATTCCTTTTAATTTGCATTACTGAAATAAATGGACTTTTGCACGATATTCAAATTTTTCGAGTTTCACCTGTGCATATGGAGTTATTTTCTTCAAGAAATTTATATATAGAGTCATTCTCTTTAAGAAATGCTCCATAGATATGCCATGTGATGGAACATGCCTTGATTTCCTATTGTCTAATTATTATGGAATCTGAAAAACAAGTGTATGCATCATGGTGAAATTGGAGGTACAGTATATGGAGGTACAATAAAAAGGATTTGTGCAAAAAAATCGCACACGGGGAGCATTGTCATAAAATAATAAAATAAATATTACTTACCTATTTATTCCACCGCCATTCTAGCGTTACTTCCCTTAGCTGCACTCAGGGTCGGACTGGCCCATCACTGTATCAGGGGAACCTTCTGTGCCCCAAGCTTCGAAACAATAGTGCACACCTAAAAAAACAGGCCACTAAAGGCCATATGGAAGAGCATGCAGCTGCACAGCGGACCAGTAGGCAAAATGGCCCACCACCATCAAATCAAGAAAACGCCAACGCATCCTAATGTCTATGTCAATGCATGTAATGTACTGCCAACTATTGGCATAGGTTTTATTGCTGCATAACAAGGGGCCAACATACTTTCCTAGCAAAGGGGCCCTTTGTACTCTGTGACTGAACCAGATATCACCTGTGCACCTGCTATGTATACACAGAGGGCGGGCCCTTAGAATAATTTCCTGTGCTAGTCCCAAGGATCTTCCGTCCGACACTAGCTACAGCAGTGATGTATCTGTATGGCTATATTTATCACCAGCCTCGGTAAGTAGGGCTTTTATTATGTTCAGGGTACAATAGCAACTTGAAATTTCAGTGTCAATCTTTAACACCTTTAGGACTAACTGGGTTGTGAGGAAAAAGTTAAACTTGAATTTGGACACTATTCTCAAAGTAGAGGACTAATATATACATAGACTTTAAGACTTTTACCCGAAGTATTGTATAGATTCCAAATACAATAGCCACTGAAATGTATTTCTCATGCTGATCCATTGTGTGGCTCCAATTTCTAATGGATTGTGTAGCACAGAGATATTCTACTCTAGACACTGAACTCTGTATGGCAGCATACAGATTGCTTATGACGCTGTAAGATACAACTGCAGGGTTTCCCTCCAAATCCTTACAGGTTTCCTGCCCCTGTGATGAAGTATTATTGCAATATTGTACATACAATAAAAAGATTGGGTGTATTTTTATGTACATTCCATTGTCCTCTCTCGTTCTTCTGGTCCACCTTCTCCTGCATTTAGAGGTGAACTAACATGCTCAGTAGCTGCTCTTCCTCTCACTGCCAGTGTAGTGATCTCTTAGTGAAGTGGCCAAACACCTTTTATTCATGTATACCTACTTCTAAATCCATGGACGTACATAGCTAAAGCTGTCTAGCCAGTGAAAGAGGAAATTGTGGTGGCATTACATACTATATGTATCACTGGGACTATTTTGTAGGTGCTTGACTGTTTCATGTGAGCTCCTTCCCTCCCACGGCAAGGGAATAAGATCTTCCAGATAGGTAGATAAGTAAGTTTAAAAAAAAGTGTGTTTTAAAATTGTGGGATAACCCCTTTAACCACCTCAGCCCCCAGTGCTTAAACACCCTGAAAGACCAGGCCACTTTTTACACTTCTGACCTACACTACTTTCACCGTTTATTGCTCGGTCATGCAACTTACCACCCAAATGAATTTTACCTCCTTTTCTTCTCACTAATAGAGCTTTCATTTGGTGGTATTTCATTGCTGCTGACATTTTTACTTTTTTTGTTATTAATCGAAATTTAACGATTTTTTTTGCAAAAAAATGACATTTTTCACTTTCAGTTGTAAAATTTTGCAAAAAAAACGACATCCATATAGAAATTTTGCTCTAAATTTATAGTTCTACATGTCTTTGATAAAAAAAAAATGTTTGGGTAGAAAAAAAATGGTTTGGGTAAAAGTTATAGCGTTTACAAACTATGGTACAAAAATGTGAATTTCCGCTTTTTGCAGCAGCTCTGACTTTCTGAGCACCTGTCATGTTTCCTGAGGTTCTACAATGCCCAGACAGTACAAACACCCCACAAATGACCCCATTTCTGAAAGTACACACCCTAAGGTATTCGCTGATGGGCATAGTGAGTTCATAGAACTTTTTATTTTTTGTCACAAGTTAGCGGAAAATGATGATTTTTTTTTTTTTTTTTTTTTTTCTTACAAAGTCTCATATTCCACTAACTTGTGACAAAAAATAAAAAGTTCTATGAACTCACTATGCCCATCAGCGAATACCTTGGGGTCTCTTCTTTCCAAAATGGGGTCACTTGTGGGGTAGTTATACTGCCCTGGCATTCTAGGGGCCCAAATGTGTGGTAAGGAGTTTGAAATCAAATTCAGTAAAAAATGACCTGTGAAATCCGAAAGGTGCTCTTTGGAATATGGGCCCCTTTGCCCACCTAGGCTGCAAAAAAGTGTCACACATCTGGTATCCCCGTACTCAGGAGAAGTTGAGGAATGTGTTTTGGGGTGTCTTTTTACATATACCCATGCTGGGTGAGATAAATATCTTGGTCAAATGACAACTTTGTATAAAAAAATGGGAAAAGTTGTCTTTTGCCAAGATATTTCTCTCACCCAGCATGGGTATATATAAAATGACACCCCAAAACACATTCCCCACCTTCTCCTGAGTACGGAGATACCAGATGTGTGACACTTTTTTGCAGCCTAGGTGGGCAAAGGGGCCCATATTCCAAAGAGCACCTTTCGGATTTCACTTGTCATTTTTTACTGAATTTGATTTCAAACTCCTTACCACACATTTGGGCCCCTAGAATGCCAGGGCAGTATAACTACCCCACAAGTGACCCCATTTTGGAAAGAAGACACCCCAAGGTATTCCGTGAGGGGCATGGCGAGTTCCTAGAATTTTTTATTTTTTGTCACAAGTTAGTGGAAAATGATGATTTTTTTTTTTTTTTTTTTTTCATACAAAGTCTCATATTCCACTAACTTGTGACAAAAAATAAAAACTTCCATGAACTCACTATGCCCATCAGCGAATACCTTGGGGTCTCTTCTTTCCAAAATGGGGTCACTTGTGGGGTAGTTATACTGCCCTGGCATTCTAGGGGCCCAAATGTGTGGTAAGGAGTTTGAAATCAAATTCTGTAAAAATTGACCTGTGAAATCCGAAAGGTGCTCTTTGGCATATGGGCCCCTTTGCCCACCTAGGCTGCAAAAAAGTGTCACACATCTGGTATCTCTGTATTCAGGAGAAGTTGAGGAATGTGTTTTGGGGTGTCTTTTTACATATACCCATGCTGGGTGAGATAAAAATCTTGGTCAAATGCCAACTTTGTATAAAAAAATGGGAAAAGTTGTCGTTTGCCAAGATATTTCTCTCACCCAGCATGGGTATATATAAAATGACACCCCAAAACACATTCCCCACCTTCTCCTGAGTACGGAGATACCAGATGTGTGACACTTTTTTGCAGCCTAGGTGGGCAAAGGGGCCCATATTCCAAAGAGCACCTTTCGGATTTCACTTGTCATTTTTTACAGAATTTGATTTCAAACTCCTTACCACACATTTGGGCCCCTAGAATGCCAGGGCAGTATAACTACCCCACAAGTGACCCCATTTTGGAAAGAAGAGACCCCAAGGTATTCGCTGATGGGCATAGTGAGTTCATGGAAGTTTTTATTTTTTGTCACAAGTTAGTGGAATATGAGACTTTGTATAAAAAAAAAAAAAAAAAAAAAAAAATCAGCATTTTCCACTAACTTGTGACAAAAAATAAAAAATTCTAGGAACTCGCCATGCCCCTCACGGAATACCTTGGGGTGTCTTCTTTCCAAAATGGGGTCACTTGTGTGGTAGTTATACTGCCCTGGCATTTTCCAGGGGCCCTAATGTGTGTTAGGTAGGTAAATGACCTGTGAAATCCTAAAGGTGCTCTTTGGAATATGGGCCCCTTTGCCCACCTAGGCTGCAAAAAAGTGTCACACATGTGGTATCGCCGTATTCAGGAGAAGTTGGGGAATGTGTTTTGGGGTGTCATTTTACATATACCCTTGCTGGGTGAGAGAAATATCTTGGCAAAAGACAACTTTTCCCATTTTTTTATACAAAGTTGGCATTTGACCAAGATATTTCTCTCACCCAGCATGGGTATATGTAAAATGACACCCCAAAACACATTCCCCAACTTCTCCTGAGTACGGCGATACCACATGTGTGACACTTTTTTGCAGCCTAGATGCGCAAAGGGGCCCACATTCATTTTATGAGGGCATTTTTAGACATTTGGATACCAGACTTCTTCTCACGCTTTGGGGCCCCTAGAATGCCAGGGCAGTATAAATACCCCACATGTGACCCCATTTTGGAAAGAAGACACCCCAAGGTATTCAATGAGGGGCATGGCGAGTTCATAGAAATTTTTTTTTTTTGGCACAAGTTAGCGGAAATTGATATTTTTTATTTTTTTCTCACAAAGTCTCCCGTTCCGCTAACTTGGGACAAAAATTTCAATCTTTCATGGACTCAATATGCCCCTCACGGAATACCTGGGGGTGTCTTCTTTCCGAAATGGGGTCACATGTGGCGTATTTATACTGCCCTGGCATTCTAGGGGCCCTAAAGCGTGAGAAGAAGTCTGGAATATACATGTCTAAAAAATTTTACGCATTTGGATTCCGTGAGGGGTATGGTGAGTTCATGTGAGATTTTATTTTTTGACACAAGTTAGTGGAATATGAGACTTTGTAAGAAAAATAAATAAAAATTCCGCTAACTTGGGCCAAAAAAATGTCTGAATGGAGCCTTACAGAGGGGTGATCAATGACAGGGGGGTGATCAATGACAGGGGGGTGATCAGGGAGTCTATATGGGGTGATCACCACAGTCATTGATCATGCCCCTGTAAGGCTTCATTCAGACGTCCGGATGCGTTTTGCGGATCCGATCCATCTATCAGTGGATCCGTAAAAATCATGCGGACGTCTGAATGGAGCTTTACAGGGGGGTGATCAATGACAGGGGTGTAATCAATGACAGGGGGGTGATCAGGGAGTCTATATGGGGTGATCACCACAGTCATTGATCACGCCCCTGTAAGGCTTCATTCAGACGTCCGGATGCGTTTTGCGGATCCGATCCATCTATCAGTGCATCCGTAAAAATCATGCGGACATCTGAATGGAGCTTTACAGGGGGGTAATCAATGACAGGGGGGTGATCAGGGAGTCTATATGGGGTGATCACCACAGTCATTGATCATGCCCCTGTAAGGCTTCATTCAGACGTCCGGATGCGTTTTGCGGATCCGATCCATCTATCAGTGGATCCGTAAAAATCATGCGGACGTCTGAATGGAGCTTTACAGGGGGGTGATCAATGACAGGGGTGTAATCAATGACAGGGGGGTGATCAGGGAGTCTATATGGGGTGATCACCACAGTCATTGATCACGCCCCTGTAAGGCTTCATTCAGACGTCCGGATGCGTTTTGCGGATCCGATCCATCTATCAGTGCATCCGTAAAAATCATGCGGACATCTGAATGGAGCTTTACAGGGGGGTGATCAATGACAGGGGGGTGATCAGGGAGTCTATATGGGGTGATAACCACAGTCATTGATCATGCCCCTGTAAGGCTTCATTCAGACGTCCGGATGCATTTTGCGGATCCGATCCATCTATCAGTGCATCCGTAAAAATCATGCGGACATCTGAATGGAGCTTTACAGGGGGTGATCAATGACAGGGGGGGGTGATCAATGACAGGGGGGTAATCAATGACAGGGGGGTGATCAGGGAGTCTATATGGGGTGATCACCACAGTCATTGATCACGCCCCTGTAAGGCTTCATTCAGACGCCCGTATGCGTTTTGCGGATCCGATCCATCCATCAGTGGATCCGTAAAAATCATGCGGACATCTGAATGGAGCTTTACAGGGGGTTGATCAATGACAGGGGTGTAATCAATGACAGGGGGGTGATCAGGGAGTCTATATGGGGTGATCAGGGGCTAATAAGGGGTTAATAAGTGACGGGGGGGGGTGTAGTGTAGTGTAGTGGTGCTTGGTGGGACTTTACTGAGCTACCTGTGTCCTCTGGTGGTCGATCCAAACAAAGGGGACCACCAGAGGACCAGGTAGCAGGTATATTAGACGCTGTTATCAAAACAGCGTCTAATATACCTGTTAGGGGTTAAAAAAAACACATCTCCAGCCTGCCAGCGAACGATCGCCGCTGGCAGGCTGGAGATCAACTCTCTTACCTGCCGTTCCTGTGAGCGCGCGCGCCTGTGTGCGCGCGTTCACAGGAAATCTCGCGTCTCGCGAGAGGACGCACCGGCGCGTCCACCCAGAAGAGCAGGGCCGCCGCAAAGACGCAATCCTGCGTACGGCGGTCCTGAGGTGGTTAAGGCCTAAATTTCATTTTCACTCGAAAAGAACAATTGCCAAATAGGTACATTTGTGAAGAGTAAAAGATTGTTGAATTATTTTCTTCATGTCCTAATATCCTTATAATGTGCCTAAGGGAACTGAAATTATAACTCTTATCTCTAAGACATAGATTTTTCTTTATTTAAAAAATAAAATTAAAAACAGAACATCTTCAAAATGACAACTTTAATGACAAAATTGCAGGAATAAGAAAAAAAAATCGTTCCAGGAACCTTAATTGCCTTTCTAGCAGAGATTTAAATTCGTTTTTTTAGATTTAGAAACAACTTGACCCAATTTCTGGGCAATTTGCTTTAAACTCTAACTCCTGTTGCCAGGGTGGTGTTAAAAGTAGTTCTGTGAACATAACGCCAACTTACTAAGCAGTTTTTTTGCTTTAAAACTTCATGTGGAGATGTCCCTCAGGATGACATATTAAAACACTACGGTTTTGTTGTAAAAAGTCAATCTTGATTTTTGTTGTTTTTTCGCTCCCAGCCTCCTCAACATTAGACAGTGACCCTGAATAGAATTCATTGTAAAACCTAAAAGGAGGAGTGACAGAGGGAGAAAGCGGCAGGGTGAATAAATAGAGCAGTTGGTATGCATTTCCTCAAAAAATCAGTGACCATGAGGCAAAATAATATCTTTATAGCTATTAAATAGGTGTTGTAACTTTACTACTTCCTGTCCTCACCCAGAAAGGAAGTAAATGGGGCTGTTCACCTTTCAAACCCATTTGGACAGCCCCTCTCCCCTTGATCCTGTGGATGGAAGCATTCTTACCTACTTCCTAATGTTTGGTTTTGTCTCCTTTGGTTCGCCATTCTTCAGTTCCCTGCTTGTCATCTTCTGGAGTGGATACAGGTCATGTGTGCCACTGAAGCCAATGACTGGTCACAGCAGTGATGTGTCCCCCAAGTGTCATGTAACTGGGTTATGTGCTGCTAGTGGGACATGTCAACACTGTGTCCAGTCATTGGCTGCAGCGGCACAAGTTATCCCCATGCACAAGTTGGAAGGCAGGGTACAGGAATGCAGAAAATCCAAGGAGCTGGAAGGGAGCTGCAGAAACCAGGTAGAACGGGGTGGGGGCTGCCCAATTTTTTTTTTTTATACATATAAGAAAATGCTGTCAATCACTAACAAATCCCTTGTGAACTGAGAACTGAGATGTAAAGGTATAAAAATGTATACATGCATAAATTACAAGTGATAGGACAGACTGTAGTAATGAGGGTAATGGAGACTGCATACAAGAGCTACTGCTCTTTATCCACATCCCCACTTCCTCTCTGTACTTCATGTCTCTTCATGAACGCCATTCCTACAGAGATTCAGCTGAAGATATTATCAGCTGTATTCAGGATCATAATCCCTGACAAGCAGGGCAGAGAGGAGGCTGAGGCAGCTCTTTAGCTCAGTGTTCTGAAGTAACTTGTCCTGCTGTGTGATTAGTAGTGATGAGTAGGGTTGAGCGAACACCTGGAAGTTCGTATTCGCTGGGTTCGGCCGAACTTCGCCGCAAAGTTCGGGTCCGGGACCCGAACTTGACCCCGAACCCCATTGAAGTCGATGGGGGCCAAAACTTTGGGGCACTAAAATGGCTATAAAAAAGTCATAGAAAGGGCTAGAGGGCTGCAAAAAGAAGCAAAATAGGGGTAAGAGCAGGAAAATTGCCCTGCAAACAAATGTGGATAGGGAAATGAAACAAAATAACATAGAATTTAAAAATAATGATCTTGAACTAGGAGGTGGAGGTCAAAGTGGAGTAGGAGGTTGAGGAGGCGGTGGACGTGGCGGTGTAGGTGGAAGCGGTGGTGGAGGAGGAAGAGGTAGCACAATTTTTTTTATTTTTTTTATTTTTTTATTTTTTATCAATTTGGGAAGACCCCAAAACATTGGGAAATATAGAAAATAAAACAAAGAGAAAGTGCGTTGGAGTATAACAATGGCTACTTGTCTATTCTGCACAAGGTATGGACAAGTCCTGTGGGATCCATGCCTGGTTCCTTTTAATGAACGTGAGCTTGTCCACATTGGCTGTGGACAGGCGGCTGGGCTTGTCTGTGATCACCCCCCCTGCCGTGCTGAACACACGCTTGGGCAATACACTGGCCGCAGGGCAGGCCAGCACCTCCAAGGCGTAAAGGGCAAGCTCAGGCCATGTGTCCAATTTGGAGACCCAGAAGTTGAATGGGGCAGACCCATCAGTCAGTACATGTAGGTGTGTGCACACGGACTGTTCCACCATGTTGCTGAAATGCTGCCTCCTGCTAAGGGTCCATTCACACATCCGTATGTGTTTTGTGGATCCGAAAATTGGAGATCCGCAAAACACGGACACCGGCGATGTGCGTTCCGCATTTTGTAGACCGCACATCACTGGCACTCGTAGAAAATGCCTTTTCTTGTCCGCAATTGTGGACAAGAATAGGACATGTTCTATTTTTTTGCGGAACGGAAGTGCGGATCCGCAAATGCGGATGCGAACAGCATATTCTGGCTTTATTTAAAATGAATGGGTCCGCACCTGTTCCGCAAAATTGCGGAACGGATGCGGACCCATTTTGCGGACGTGTGAATGGACCCTAAAACGTTCCATATCAGCTGGTGGTGCTGGTTGTTGTGGCGTGCTGACAAAGCTTTTTCACATTTTGGCTATGCTAACCCTCCCTTCTGAGGTGCTGGCGGTGCCCCAGCTGCGTTGGCGACTTCTTCCTCCTCCTCTGCCTTCGCCTTGTGCTTCCACTGAGCCCCCGGTGTCAGGTGCGCTTGTACTCATGCATCTTCCGATCACACTCCAGTGAGGGAATTAAGGACAGCACGTTGTCCTCGTAGCGGGGATCCAGCAGGGTGGCCACCCAGTAATCAGCACTGGTTATAATGTGGGCAACTCAGCAGTCGTTGCGCAGGCATTGCAGCATGTAGTCGCTCATGTGTGCCAGGCTTCCCAGAGGCAACAACAAGCTGTCCTCTGTGGGAGGTGTATCGTCTGTGTCCTCTGTATCCCCCCAGCCACGCTCCAGTGATTCCCATGAGCTGCTTTGGGTGCCACCCTGCTGTGAACACGGTTACTCCTCCTCCTCATCATCATCCTCCAGAACTGTGCCGTGGCTGGACAATTGTGTACCTGGCCTCTTTGGTGCAGGAACCCACCTTCCGAGCCACTTGTGAATGACTGGCCTGATAACTGTGGAAATTGCAGCCAGCCAGTCGCAGGGGCAACACGTGAGGTGCACGGTGGACCGATGAGGGGCCAAATGATATAACACACAGTTCATCAGTTTACTCACGGTTAGCAGAATGCCTCCCTGGGCTGGCAGCACAGTGCTGAGGTGGACAGCATGAAATCCTCCGGGGCACGCTCTGTGGTAGGAAGCATCAGCCAAGATGGTGGTTGAGGTGCCCGTGATGTTAGGGGTGCTTAGGGTGCTTGTTGCGGCTGAGTCCCTTGACTGTTTTTGTCGTGACGTCAGTACCGTTAATGGTGGTACAACCATAGGTCGCAACAATGAGGTAGACAGTGGTAAGATGCAACTCACAACTTTTTACTTTGGATGTCTTTTGGTTGCAGCAGTACAAATATGCAGTCTCTAGATGGTACAGAGTTATTTCTGCAAATCCACTGTTTCTAAGCTTTTTAGGGTTCTTGGTTTTGGAGCAGTGGGTTAGGTGTACCTGGTTCCTTTAGATGTGTGGGATCCTATTCCTTGTCTTTCCCTACAAGCTGAATATTTTAGACAGGAAAACTCAACTGTCTCTTAGAAGTTTGGTGTGGCTGCCTGCAGCTATAAAACCTCCACCATGCAAAGGTGTCTGTGGCCCTCAATAATGGCTTGTTTCTTTTCCAGGGAGGCAAACTCTTTTCCTACTGGTCAGGGATGCAAGTCTATAGGCCAGCTACAGAAGGAAAACGCTCTTCTGCGCCTCACATCTGAGTATTACCTACTAGCGAAGTTGGCTCCACTCACTAATCTGTGTTATGAAGTTATGAAGTCATTTTCTTCCCACTAATCTGATCTGAACTACTCAGATCTGCTCTCTCCTCTGACTACATTTTTCTAACTGCCTCACTAGGCCTGACCTAGATATATATAAGACCTGAACTTTATCCCCATCTAGTGGTGGGATGTATAAATTACACCTAATAGGCCTGTTAACAGGAATTTTGCAGATACATAGATACAAAATCATACATTACAACCTAGTGTCTTTGATGAAGTAAAAAGTGCTTTTAAGCACTGCCCACACACACGTAGTGGGATGCTGCAAAATGATCCCTCTTACTCCTCCTCTTCCTCCTCTTCCTCCTGTGCCACATGCTCTTCCATCATCGCTCAAAGCGTTTTTTCAAGGAGACATAGAAGTGGGATAGTAACGCCGAGGACTGCGTCATCGGCACTGGCCATGTTGGTAGAGTACTCGAAACAGTGCGACACCTCGCACACGTCCCGCATGGAGGCCCAGTCATTGGTGGTGAAGTGGTGCTGTTCCGCAGAGCGACTCACCTGTGCGTGCTGTAGCTGAAACTCCACTATCGCCTGCTGCTGCTCGCACAGTCTCTCCAGCATGTGCAAGGTGGAGTTTCACCTTGTGGGCATGTTGCATATGAGGTGGTGTTTGGGAAGGCCGAAGTTTCGCTGCAGCGCAGACAGGCGAGCAGCAGTAGGGTGAGAACGCCAAAATCGTGCACAGACGGACCGCACTTTCTGCAGCAGCTCTGTAATTTTTCAGGAGCCTCTGCATCACCACATTCACATGCGCCAGGCAAGGGATGTGCGTCAAACCGGCTAGGCCCAGAGCTGCTACAAGATTTAGCCCATTATCGCACACCGGGCCAGGCTTGAGGCTCAGAGGCACTAACCACTCATCGGTCTGTTGTTCCATGCCCATCCACAGCTCCTGCGTGGTGTGGGTTTTTTCCCCCCTAACAGATGAGTTCTGTCGCCTACATGCACCTGCGGAAGGTGTTTCATTTGGGCGTTTAGCTGGCACAGATCGACCACGTCCTCTCTCTGCAACAGGAGCTCCACCAACCCCAGCAGCACCGCGACCAGGGCCACATCCCTTATTTGATGCTCTCCTTATTCTTTGAGGTCACCCACCGAACTAAAAGACGGATTAACTATATTATTTTCCCTGTCACGTATGCAGTGCAGGTGTACTTAACACAATAAATGGGTATATGATGTGCACCTAACTAACAGACGGATTACCTATTATAATTTTGTGTCAGGGGTACAAAGTACAATGTTGCATTGCACCTACACAAAAAAAATCGCTGTAGGTCACCCACAGAATTAACAGCCACATTTATGATTAGCTTTCTGTGTCAGGGGTGCAAAGATGGTGTATCGCACCCACATAAAATCGCACTAACAGTGTCCCTCACTTCAGCTGCCTGCTTTCTGTCCATTCACTACTAAGAGCTGATGCTGGGTCACATGATACCTCGGCCAATCACAGCTATGCCATTAGTAGGCATGGCTGTGATGGCTTCTAAGGGCACACAGCTTAAAAGCTTGTTGATTGGCTGCCCTGCAGCTTTTCAACAAGCTTTAATAAATGCCCGATCACCCAACTCGAACCCGAACTTTTCCGGCAAAGTTCGGGTTCGGTCCAGGTACCAAAAATTGTAAAGTTCGGTACGGACTCAAACTTTTCAGTTCGGGTTCGCTCATCCCTAGTGATGAGCGGCATAGGCAATATTCGGCAAATTTTTCTCATAATATTCTCAATAAATTCTCGAATTCTCGAATTCATGATCTCCAGTCATTATTTTCGTGCAATACATGCAACTTCACATTTTATCAGGTCTGAGTAGATATTACTGATTGGTGCACTAAGTATTGTTGTGACATCACAGCACTATGTCTGTAGCATGTATGTATGGACAGCAGAGAAACAGTAATTCCTATCACACTACCTAACACCCTACACTAGAAACTGTCAGCTACACTATATCACTATCTAACCTACACTGACTATCTCCCACTAACTATCTGTATGATATATATGAGCTAACTAATAACTAACTAACTAACTAACTATCTAATGCAATTGGATAAGGAATAGGATCCAGATGAAAGCACAGAGCACAGCAATGTCACTGCTCTCTCTCAGAAC
Source organism: Bufo bufo (assembly GCF_905171765.1). Taxonomy (NCBI): domain Eukaryota; kingdom Metazoa; phylum Chordata; class Amphibia; order Anura; family Bufonidae; genus Bufo; species Bufo bufo. The sequence continues at coordinate 47,502,356 of NC_053397.1, read as the reverse complement.
TGCAAAAAAAACCCGCTGAAAATGACTGTTGGGGAGGTTCTTATATAGTAAGGGGTCGGCAACTTTCCTATTGGTTGCTAGGGATGTTGCTAAGCTCTGACAAAGACATTGCAGCCTTCTCATTGGCCCACAAGCAAGAAGGGAGGTTACTGATGAAAAAGAAAATCTAGAATATTTGCGATTACGAATATATATATAGCACTATATTCTACATCTTCACGAATTCTGAAATTTGTAAAGCAAAGGCGTGATTTGAACAGAACCCAATGACTTAATTTCCACCGGAGTCAATTAATACAGAACAACCATCACTGGAGTTATTTAAAAAGACTCATGTAGTAGAGAAAGTGTTTACTTTAGTGGGATATTGTTGGGAATAGTAGGCAGCCGAACAACGCAGGATTACATTGCCCGGATGGCACTATTTATTAAGGCTATGATAACGCTAATGTTCCTCTTTGATGTATAGCATGTGAGACTTCAGCTGATCTTGTAGAGAGCCTAAAGGATGTTTCATTGAACATTTAGTATGGCAGCAAGCCAGAATACATTTAGCCTAAGCCCAGATGACAGCTTGGTAATGAGCTAGTGATTGATGACCACTGCTTCTTTATGAAAACCTGCTTGATATGCTGGGGGGAAATGCATTGCCAGCTCTTTTCATTCCATTCCCTTTTCATATTAGTTATTTTTTTTACTCTGGAATACTTACATGGACCCATGGCTGTGCTCTTTTAGTGACACGTTTAAAGTGCAATAGAGCAAAATGATCATGTTTTAGCAGTCCGTATTTAGAGAGATCTGCATGACAAACATTACCAAGCAGTTTACTCTATTATTTCCAGTGAACTAATGCCACTTACAGAAATGAAAGCTTCACAGCCACCGAGCAAAGTAGCTTTGTGCTGGGGATTTTCTATTCATTTTCTTGTTCTGCCTTTTTGTGCTATAGTATTTTTAGGCTTAAAAAAGGGAAATGTGCATGTGGGTATTTATGAAACTGGGGGGGGGGGGGGGGAACAGAAAGGTAATGAAAGCCTATGGCAAGCAATCAGATATTGATTTTCTTTTTGCTGGACTTTTAAATTTGTTCGAGAAAAATGGCACAATCTTTGGGCTTATTATAGGATAAAATGCAACAGCTTTAATGTGTGTCTGGCATTCATTTCATTCCTCTAGGTCACGTTCAGTTTGGTGGCAATCATAGTTCCATAAAGTATGGCAAGTTATCTGGTTTTAATGAAAATAATCATTCATGATGATGAACATAGTAAAAAAAAAAATACTAAAAACTTTCAATATCGATGAAAAGAATACATTTTTGCAATTAAAAAGCTTCTCTCATGAAGAGAAATAATTTGTAAACCAAAGATGGCCTTGATGATCAGCATAGCCCATGGATCCAGCTCCAGAAACCCCCAGTGATCAGCTATAGCCAGTCATACATTTCCCCTGTAGCAGCCACTGAAGATAAAATGTAGTATTGTCCAATGAAAGGCCAATCAATGCCATGCAAAAAACGAATGATCCAGGTCTGTCACAAAACCCTATTTTAACATTGTAATTGCATGTATTGCCTTCCCTTAGCCTTAGATGCAACCTCTGTATACTTGGATGATAATCATCCAAATATAGAAGATTTTTTAGTTAAAGACGCTGTCCAGGCTTTTTAATATTGATGACCTATCCTCAGAACAGGTAATCAATATCAGTTCGGCGGGGGTCCGACACCCGGCACCCCGCCAATCAGCTGTATGAAGGGAAGGCGCGCGCAGTGTACATGTGCCGTTGCCGTCTCTCTTCCTGCTCCCCATAGACATAGCAGCAGTGAGCATCTTCCCGTACAGCTGATCGGTGGGGGGGCCTGGTTTCGGACCCCCCCCCCAATCTGATATTGATGACCTATCCTGAGGATAGGTAATCAATATTAAAAAGCCCGGACAACCCCTTTAAGGTACAAAATTTACAGTATATGTGGCCAGGGTAGAATAGACATATATTGGTGGCTGGGGGTGATTAATATTATTTGGCATAAAATAGGGTTAGGCAAAAGTCTGGGCACACCACTTTAACTGGTGTCATTTGGAGGAAATTTACTTTCAATGTGTGAAAGCATTCATTGGGAGGGAGTCTACATTATTTGGTGGAAGAAAAAAATAGTTTTTTGGCGCAATTTTGCAATCTGCCATATTGGCAGAGTTGGATCCCAAGCAAGGAAGCTACCTATAGAATGGCCATATGCACATTAGTATGCACAGCCTATTAAGGTTGGACAATGGTTGTCTTTATTAGATGACCCATTTGTCCATAAAATTTACTTCCTTAAGGCTGGTTTCACACGGGCGTTGCGAGAAAAGGTGCGGGGGCGTAGCGGGAACATGCGCGATTTTTCTGCGTGAGTGCAAAACATTATAATGCGTTTTGCACGCGTGTGAGAAAAATCGGCATGTTTGGTACCCAAACCCGAACTTCTTCACAGAAGTTTGGGTTTGGGATCGGTGTTCTGTAGATTGTATTATTTTCCCTTATAACATGGTTATAAGGGAAAATAACAGCATTCTGAATACAGAATGCATAGTACAATAGCGCTGGAGGGGTTAAAAAAAATTAAATAAATTTAACTCACCTTAATCCACTTGTTCGCGCCGCTCGGCATCTCTTATCTTCTTCTTCTTTGCTGATTGCAGGAAAATGACCTGTGGTGACGTCACTCCGGTCATCACATGGTGCATCACATGATCTTTTACCATGGTGATGGATCATGTGATGGATCATGTGATGACCGGAGTGACGTCACCACAGGTCCTTTTCCTGCAATCAGCAAAGAAGGAGACAGAAGAGAAGCCGGGCTGCGCGAGCAAGTGGATTAAGGTGAGTTAAATTTAATTTTTTATTTTTTTAACCCCTCCAGCACTATTGTACTATGCATTCTGTATTCAGAATGCTATTATTTTCCCTTATAACCATGTTATAAGGGAAAATAATAAAATGATCGGGTCCCCATCCCGATCGTCTCCTAGCAACCGTGCGTAAAAATCACACCGCATCCGCACTTGCTTGCGGATGCTTGCGATTTTCACGCAGCCCCATTCACTTCTATGGGGCCTGCGTTGCGTGGAAAACGCACAATATAGAGCATGCTGTGATTTACACGCAACGCTGAAGTGATGCGTGAAAATCAACGCTCATGTGCACAGCCCCATAGAAATGAATGGGTCCGGATTCAGTGCGGGTGCAATGCGTTCACCTCACGCATTGCACCCGCGCGGAATACTCGCCCGTGTAAAAGGGGCCTAACAGTTTTAAATATAGTTAATTGTTGGAACTTCAACTATTTCGTAGCCCTAGAGCACCACCACTGCCTTATACTGTAGTTGATTCGCTCTAGTGCCTATATGTATTGCTTGCTTCTGCATTATGCAAAAGAACATCTAAAACACCACACGCACTTTATGTGAATAACCGAGTTGGAGACAAGAAGGGCGTGTTTACCATCATCTTCTAGTTCCCGGGTATGCACACTGAAGCTGGACGTACTTTCATGGGCTTCATGACTGCATTGCATATGTGCCAGAAGTTGCTAGCTTATCAGCAAGAAAATCCCAATTTACCGGCTTATGAAAACATATTTTGGCATCAGGGATTTCAATGAAGCCAAAATGGGTATTTTTAAGGAGGAGCGGAGACTGTGACACTTCAGCGGAGGAGCTCCACCTCCATAACCAACTAAGTAATTTATATACAGCTTACAGTGTTCAAGGTTCTTTTAAAAGATCAGTAAAAACAATACATATAGATATGTCCTTCCTCACCTTTGCTCTTGCCTGAACACATCTCAATACGTTTGGCACAAGAATACCAGATTTTTTAATGACCTTGAGTTTGAATTATTGTGATGTCTATCCTGTATAAGTCTATGTACAAAGTCCTCAAGCTTATTTAGGAAAAGTTAAGGGTAGACGCATCTGTATAGGGATCTTTTTAGAAAGAGTCATCTACAGTATAAGGGCACTTTCACACTTGCGGCAGAGGATTCCGGCAGGCAGTTTCGTCGCCGGAAATCCAGACGCAAACGGATGGCATTTGTCAGACGGATCCGGATGCGGATCCGTCTGACAAATGCATTGAAACACTGGATCCGTCTCTCCGGTGTAATCTGGAAAAACTGATCCGGTACTTATTTATTTTTTTGCATTTTTAAAGGTCTGCGCATGCACAGACAGGAAATCCAGATCCGTTTTGCCGGAAAACTTGGGGCAGGATCTGGCATTAATGCATTTCAATCGGCATTACGGAGAGAAAACTGCAGCATGCTGCGGTATATTCTCCGGCCAAAAAACGTAAGAGGGACTGAACTGATGCCTCCTGGATTGATCGCTCTCCATTCAGAATGCATTAGGATAAAACTGATCAGTTTTTTTCCAGTATTGAGCCCCTGTGACGGAACTCAATGCCGGAAAAGAAAAAACGCATGTGTGATAGTACCCTAAGGCTATGGTGACTAATACAATAACATGAGCAGACTTTCTCCATTATAAACGTATGCTTAAAACCTACTGTATAAGTCTTTCCTTCACTTTGCCAATCCAGCCTGCATCACTTCCCTCATCTCCTTAGCCCTTAAGTGCATGTACCCACCACTGACCTCTGTGCTGAAGATATGGTCACTCACTGTACTTCAAAGGTAAGATTGATAACATCCAGCAGAAAATAAGTTTCCAGTGACCAATAGAGATGGCCTTGCAGTTCGCACGGCGGTCGTTTCGCGGCAAACTTTGCTCGTTCGCTGTTCGCCGAACAGGCGAACATATGGCAATATTCGCGCCTGCCATATTCTTTTACATTGTGAAGAGCTTTGACCCATGACACATCCATCAGGTGGTACAGGACAGCCAATTGAGACATTTCAGCACATGGACACACCCCCAGTCTTTTGCCAGTGTAGGGAGAGGTTGCTATGTGGAGCAGGGACAGGCTGTTAGGGACACCAAACACTGGCTAATAGGGCCACAATAGTCCTTTTAAGGACTGGTATAGATGTGCTATTGATAGGTGTGATACACAGAGGGGTGCGATATACTTATAATATACTTTCTAACATAGAAAGTATATTATAGTGCATTTGTATTGTGCAGCAGTTGTGCGGTTCTGCTGCGTTACCGCAGCTACACAGAGGGACAAACGCTATTGGAACAAATCATTTCTACTGGTGCGATTTACCAGTTGCCCCACAAAAAAACTGATTGAGGCAGGGGTGTTATGTACCAATAATATACTTTCTATATAGTGCATTTAGGTAGTGCAGCATTTGTCTGCGGGTTTGCTGCATTTTACCGCATCTACACAGAGTGACAAACACTATTTGAAGAAATAATTTCTACTGATTTACCAGTTGCCCCCCAATAAAACTGATTGAAGCAGGGGTGTTATATACCAATTATATAAGAAATATATATTCTCAGGTCACTTCTGCAGTTATTTCTGGTGAAAGCGTATAGGGGAGCATTTCAGTACTACAAGAAAAATATATTCTCAGTTCACTATTGCAGCTATATCTGGTAAAGCCTTTACTGGCGTATAGCAGTAGAGAAAGAAATATACATTCGCCATTCGCTGCTGCACTTATATCTTGAAAAACCTTTATTGACGTATATCAGAAGAGAAATAAAAATATATTCAGCTTTCACTGTTGCAGTTATATGAGGTAAAGCCTTTAATGGCGTATTTCTGTACCAAAATCAAGATATATTCAGTGCTGCAGTTATATGTGGGAAAGTCCTTTTTGCGTTACGACGTCCATAAGAGCGGCGCACCAATACAGGTGAATACACTATGCACTAACCCTGCACAAAAAATGCAAAATAATTCACACCAGCCCGCATCTATCTACGGCATTGCTTAATGGACACCAAGGGAATTTGCAGCACAGAAACTGCACGAGGTCCGCGTCTCGCTCTTCCAGCGCGGACCTACTTCTTCCACTACGTCCCGTTCATTTCAGAAAAAATCTTGTTTTCTGCTTTAGGCACTGCACTGATATGCGCTAAAATCTCTTTTGAAATCTTTGGGTGGCAAAAAATCTTGTATTCGGCGTTAGGCGCTGCACTGATATGCGCTAAAATCTCTTTTGAAATATTTCGGTGAAAATTAAAATTTCCACCTCCTCCATTAATTTTCTCATCTCGTCATTAACATCGGACACACTAATTTTACACCCCCCCTCTCCCCCGGCTCCTGCACCACCTAGGAGCGAATAAAGGTAAATGATACTGCCAGCCTGTTAAAGGGAACTACAGCATGATACCGCAATACACTTGATATGACATTTAGCAAGAGTTTAAAGTGCCCACATATAGCACATAGTGGGACACTGCATCAAGATGATTCAGGCGTGGATCAGCCAAGATTTCAACACACCAATGCCTGATGCATCAGACTAGATCATCCATGGTGCCACACCAACATTTTGACAAAAGAGACCGTTTTCTTCTGGCTACCTGCCTCAGCTACTATTCTGATGCTGTTACCTGCCTTATGCCAAACATCTGATGCCAAGTGCTCGTTCTTTCACCCACCATCTTCAGCGAGTACTAGTATTGCCACCCACCTCCACACTGTCACCTTGCCACTCTGTGGCCTACTGATGCTGCCATGTCCACACTATGTCACCTTACCACTCTTTGGCCTCCTGGTGCTGCCATATCTACACTATGCCACAGTGCCACTCTGTTGTATCATGCTGATGCTGCCATCTCCACACTGTGTAACCTGGCTACTCGCTGGCCTCCACATACTGCTGCCAACTACATACTCTGTGATTGTGCCACTCGGTGGCCTCCTCATATTGCTGCCACTTCTACACTGTCATTGTGCCACTCTGTGGCCTTCTGATACTGCCGCCACCTCCAGACCCTGTCATTGGGCCACTGTGTGATCTCCTCATGCTGCTTCCACCTCACCACTCTGTCATAAGGACACTCTGTAACCTTCACATGCTGTTCACACCCTCCCCACTTCATGACTAGGCCACTATTTTGGCTTTCGGCCTGCCTGACATCATCATTTATTTGACCTTTCTTCTGATCTGTCAGAAGAAAGGAAAAATTAGACGGACAACGGATCCTGTCTGTGTAGCAGCTGTAAGGCCTGCATGGTCCCATCAGAATTGGCTTATGATTTGGTAGACAAAAGCAGGAATGGATACAAAACACAGAAGACATGCAAATATTCCATTCACATGTCATCTCTGTTTTAGATCCACTCCTGTTTTTATTGGCATTAGCAATACTGAGCAAATGCTGACCGAGTAAAGGCATATGCTCCAAAGACAGGATCCGTTTTTTGTGGGTTGTTGTTCTGACGGATCAGAGGAAGGGCAAATTAATCAGTGACGTCAACACAAACTTACTGCTGACATCCTTTCCACTCTGTCAGGGGGCTCTACTTGTATTAGTGTGTAATAGAACAGGTTCTGTAGACCTCTATGTGGAATCAGCTGTCGAGGGTGTAAAAGTAGTGCGCTTCTTCTTGACACTAACATCAACCTATAAGGCAGAGTTCATGCTTGAGTTATTAGGCAAGGTTTGGCAAATTTTAGTATACTTTCTTAAAATTTTATCAAGTTTTGGTTTAATAAAATTAATGTTATAATATTTAATAAATTTAATAATAAAAATAAAATGTTGCATAGGACAGTAGAGAATCGGCCAGTCTTCTGTTTATTCAATGACGTGGTGATGCGATGGAGAAAGCATTCCCCCAAAAAAATAGCGACATCTACAGCACCCCGCTCCCTTCAGACTCCCTGTCCTCCATCTGGCGCAGGGCCTGGATGGACACAAGGTTGTCCTTTTGAACAGCTCACTCTCAGACAGCCACACTGTGCTGTCTGAGTGTGAGCTGCAAGAAGAAAATCACTATCCCTGCCACTCCTGCAGCTGACAGAAGTTGATTTCTTTAACTTCATTTTTTAATCCCTGTCAGCTGAGGAGTAGGAGGGGGTGTGACCTGACCAGATCAGGGTGTGGCTTAGCGGGACCTAGAAGTTGATTTTTAACTTCATTATTTCAATCCCTGCCTGCTGAGGAGTGGGGGGGGGCGTGGCCTAATTGGATCTGAGTTGTGTCCTTTTGAACAGCTCACTCTAAGACAGCAGCACTGTGCTGTCTGAGTGTGAGCTGCAGGGAGAAAGTCACCGTCCCTCCCACCCCTGCAGCTGACAGAAGTTGATTTTTAACTTCATTTTTTCAATCTCTGTCAGCTGAGGAGTGGGAGGGGGCATGGCCTAACTGGATCAGGGCAGTGCCCTTTTGAACAACTCATTCTAAGGCAACAGCATTGTGCTGTTTGAGTGTGAGCTGCAGGGAGAAAGTCACCCTCCCTCCCACCCCTGCAGCTGACAGAAGTTGATTTTTACCTTCTTTTTTTCAATCCCCTTCGGCTGAGGAGTGGGAGGGGCGTGGCCTAACCTGATCAGGGGGCATGGTTTAGTGGGACCTGGGGCGGGGTTTTAAGTTCATCTTTTGAGGGTGGACACATTGTGGCAGTGGGCGTATCTGGGCTCCTTCCTGCAAGAGTGACGCCCCTCTGGGCACCTTATTAGCTCATTTGCATACCAAATAAACTGGATTTTCAGAGGATAAAAACATCTATTGCTGGAACAAAGGCACATCTGGAAATAAGGTACTAAGTGCTATTAGGCCATGGCTTTACTTCAATAGCAATTATCCTGGTGACAGATTTACTTTAAAGCTCACCTACAGCAGTGAAGAAAAATGGCTGGGTTGTTATGGAAACCTGGTGTAAATCTGTGTGTGTGTGTGTGTGGAGACTGGCCTGCAAGCTTCAATTGACTGATACGGGTCATGTGACCAAGCTTCTATTGGCTAATGCATTTTTGGTAATATCTCAGGAACGGTATGTCCTAGAGAGCTGAGACCTGGTGTAATACCTTCCCGGACACCTGATGTACCTGTGTGCCGAATTTCGTGATTGTAAATGCGACGGATCGAGATTGAAGAAAAAGAGCTGGCTTGCTATAAGAAGGCTCTACTGTACTAGATAGCATTGAAATGTTTCTTAAATAGTCTGCCTCATGGATATCAGATCTGGTATTTAACTTTGAGTTAGCTTTATAGTAAACTTTTTCAAGAATACGCCAAGGCGTCTAGCTATTTGTTTCACACAGTTTATTCTTAATGTACCTGAAATGCAATGCTTGCAGTTAGTAATAGCTTTAACTTCCTCGGTGTGGTAAAGTTCTATAGTAAAACTCCTGTGTAGTAAACGCTATGGAATTTCAGAACTCCACACTCCATTTATATAGTAATGTATTGTATTGATTTACTAAGTTATACCAGCAAGTGATATTGGTTCATTTACAATAAGAACATTATTTTATGTGGGGGAAAAAAAAACTAACTAGGAAATAACTAATTAGAGTTATTTCTGCTTTTTTTTTTTTTTTTTTTGTAATATATCTACAGTAATCTTATAGCAAGAAGATTTATATAACTCTAACGAACATCAAAGTGGCTAATGGACATTAGAGATGAGGAGTTGGACTCCACTGCAAACAGAGGTTACTCTCTGGAGAACTTAGCATGACCAATTCATTGGAATGGGCAAGGTGTAATACAACATTTTGCTCATGTCATCCCGCAGTGATAGCAGCTGATCACCTCTGGCTTCTGTGTTCAGATCCACAGTAAGTACAGATGCAGACGAGCTAAACTTGATGGTTTATGTAAAAAATTTAGCAAAAAGGTTAACTAACTCTTTCAATGTATTTCAATGGCTTTTGTCACAAGATGGCACGAGATAACACTGACGTGTTATCAGACTTATCAGAGTCAATTTTAGCTCGGCTACATCTGGTACAATTTGTGACCCAATGCTCTGTGTGACCACTCCACTTACTCGTTCTAGTGATTGGTGGGGGTCTCAGTGCTCAGACCCCCACGCTGCTATGACATGTCAAAAGATGTTTGAAAGTATGGTGGCACTTTAAATAAGCTAAGATCTGGATTTGCTGTAAAAAATTGTATGTACTTTTAGCAGTATACTCCTCAGCTCTATCGCAAAATTTTCCGACCAGCCCTGCTATGTAAAAACACCGTAAATAGAGCAATAAACCAAATATATGTGATGGTTTTATAAAAGAGCAAACAAAATCTGACAGCTTCTATCTGGTACATGTCTGGCATGGGACGGTGTGGAGCCGGACCAAGGCAAGGATAGAAACGACTGAAGTCCAAGGCAGGAAAGTAGAATAAAATTCTTGAGACTTTATTGGAGCTTTACAACATCTTCACGGTACAAACGGACACACAGGAAAACCGACACTTGACGCGTCCTTAGTCATCATGCCTTGCGGTTGTGTAAGGGATGCAAATGGATGGCGACAAACTCACTCTGACAACTTTGTAACACCGGAAGGGCTTTACTGATGATGATTTCGCAGTACATCGATAAACTCTTGAACTTGTGCAACAGGTACCTTTTCATTCAATAGGGACATTCATTGATAACAGGGAGGGTATAGCTATTGTCTTTGTGAAATAAGCTTAACTTTATACGGTCTCTTAGGGGCCGCACTTACTGATGCTACTAGCGGGTGACAGACCCTCCTGGTGCTCGATCTCTATCTCTCCATAGTAGGCCCTCTCTCTTTACAGCAGTGGAGGATCTGGCAGGACAATTCTGAGGCCTTGCTTGTATGTCACATGTGCTCCACAATCTGCTTTCTTGCACTGGTTCGTCTTGCACTCTTCCTTCAGTGCCATACGATGCTCTGTCTGCCACAACCTCTCTGTACCTGTCTGGGCTGCACTGCTTTACTTGAGTGGCCATAACACACCACCATTGAGCTCTGGTGACGGACCCTGCTCTGGATCTCCTGCTCTCCACTCCTCTTCTTTCCCAGGTCCAGGCTGAACTCCTCCTCCTGTGCAGTAGGCTTTGTCTTCCCCTGTTATCTCTAGCTGGGAACTGGCTCCCTCTGCTGGACTGGAATGATGACAGCAAGTCTCTATGTTCCAGCACTGCAACAACTCCCGCTGACACTATGACCCGCTGCATTATGACAAAGTACGCATCTGAAAAGCATAACTACGGTTTTCCAGTATGTCCATTTGTACCGTGAAGATGTTTTAAAGCTCCAATAAAGACTCAAGAATTGTATTCTACTTTTCTGGCTGGGACTTCCATTGTTTCTGCTCTTGCTTTTATAAAAGAGTTACATCAGCAGCAAATGTATACATCTTTCTGGAGGTTTGCTACAGTGCATCATTCTGTATTCCAGCCTGGCGAAGCTATGGTCTAGCTCACACGTCAGTGTTTGATCAGTGATTTCCCATCAGCGACTGTGAGCCAACAAGAGAGGAGCCTACACAGACATAAATCCTAATAGAAAGGTTAGCCCCTGTTCTGTGTTTTTGGCTCACAATCACTGATGGAAATCACTGACCAGATACTGACCGAAAAGTCAGTCCACTTGTGACAGAAATACTGGAGATTTGCTGTTATGGCTTTTCATGCAGCAAATCTTCAGCATTGTACAATAACGCACACCGCGAGTCCAAAAACACGGGCACCACCCATGTGCATGGCACATCGCAGTGTGGACCCATTGACTTCAATGGGCCACCGATCAGCAAGATGCAACAAAAGATGGGTCTGTGATCTGCAAGGAAAACCTATCATAGTCAACGGGTCCGCAGCACAGTGGGGAGTGCACACGGCCGGTGCCTGTGTTTTGCGAATCTGCGGTTTGTGGTCCACAACACGGGCACGGCAGTCCCACATTCGTGTGAATGTAACCTAAATACGTTTTAGCCATTGTCCTCCACACACTGCAGAAAGAAATCTGGATCAGAAATTGACCAGTTGTGCAGATTTTTTATCAACATCATATAAATTTCTGCTGAACATTTTCTTTGCAGGTTTTACCCTTTGCAATGCAGAGATTGAAATCTGCATCACAATCGGTAGAGTTTCTGCAAAGAAAGTTGAAACAAAAAAGGCACCATTTCGCGTGATTTTCTCTGCCGAGGATTTCCAGCTGAAACGCTGCATATTATCTGATGCAGAAAACCTGCAGTGTTTCAGTCACGAGTGAACATACCCTTATGGTACATGCACACGGTAGTGTTGCGGATTTTCCATGCAACTTTATCTGCATTTCCACTCCAAATCTGCCGCAAACTGCGTGTGTTACTTGCATTATTTGTCACAGATTTGGACACCGATGTGCCTCTGATCTCACCCCTTCATTGTAATGCTACCTGCGCAAGTGTAGGTGAACGCACATGAGATCCGCACGAATTTCCGCAGTAACACATGCAGTTCTTACTATGAGATTTTCTTGCTTTTTTATTTTTTTTTAACAGAACAAATGCTGCAAAGTGCGAACCCAGCCTAAGCCCACACAACAGATTTTTGGAAAAATATTTTTCTCTTGATTAAACAATTTTTATTATGTTCTATAGATGGCTGTGTGCTTGCTGTCAGTGAATGAGAACACTCCTGTAAGCTGCAAGTCAGAACATAGCTAGTCCTGTGTTTTAGGCCTCATTCACGCAACTGTATTTTTGCTCAGCATCCGATCCGTTTTTTTGCTGATCAGACTCATTCATTTCAATGGGGCAGCAAAAAATGCAGACAGCCTACTGGAGGCTTTTCACATCCGTATGTCCATTCCGTGGCTCCGCAGACAAGAATATGCATTGTTACAGTGGGTCTGCAAAAAAATGGATTTAAAATAGAAGTTATAGGACGTCCTCCGAATTTTTTTGCGGATCCACATTTTGCGGATAGGTTTTTTGATGCAGTTTTGGAAGCCAAAATCAGGAGTGGATCATAAAAGGAGAGAAAGTCTGAAGGACATATACGACTTATACTTTTTTTTTTATTCGCTCTTGGATTTGGCTTCCAAAACTGCATCAGGAAACCTGACCGGGTGGCCGAACCCTAAAATATTACCTATGTACCCAATAATTGTATCCACTTCTCAGCTGAGAGCAGAGCTGGCTATATTCTGACTTGCAGGTTGCACGAGTGTTCTCATTTAGGCTCCTTGCAGACAAGCGTGTCCAGATTAGGTCCGGATGCGTTGTGTCTGCGATCAGGGAAAATCGAGTTTTGACTGCAATTTCATTGCGTTGCTCAGTTTTTTCTGCGCGAGTGCAATAATATATTTTGCACGGGCATGAGAAAAAACGGATTGTGATACCCAGACCCGAACCCGGACTTCTTCACTGAAGTTTGGGTTAGGTGTTCTGTATATTTCATTATTTTTCCTTATAACATGGTTATAACGGAAAATAATAGCATTCTTAATACAGCATGCTTAGTAAACTGTGGCTTTAGGAGTTAAAAAAATTAATAAAAAATAACTCACCTCATCCATTTTCTTCTTTCTTCTTCTTTGAGGACCTGCCAAAGGACCTTTGATGATGTTGAGTGCGGTGACATCAGCGCAGGTCCTGCTGAATGAAGATAGGAGATCCTTCTATCTTCATTTAGCAGGACCTGTGTTGACGTCACCGCGCTCACCACGTCATCAAAGGTCCTTTTGCAGGTCCTAAAAGAAGAAGAAAGAAGACGATGCCGGCTGCGCGATCAAGTGGATGATGTGTTATTTTTTATTTATTTTTTTAACCCCTCATGCCATATTTTAGTAAGCATTCTGTATTAAGAATGCTATTATTTTCCCTTATAACCATAAAATAATACAGTAAATTGACTTTAATGGGGTTGCTCATCCCTATCATCTCCTAGCAACCATGTGTGAAAATCGCACCGCATCCGCACTTGCTTGCGATTTTAACGCAACGCACAAGTGATGGGCGAGGATCATCGCTCATCTGAACAGCCCCATTAAAGTGAATAGGTCCGGATTCAGTGCGGGTGCAATGCGTTCACCTCACGCATTGCACCCGCACGGAATTCTCGCCCGTGGGAAAGGGACCTTAGAGATGAGCGAATCAAATCCAATGAAGTGGAATTTAATCCGAATTTTGAGAATAAATGCGATTCGCAGCCAAGCCGAATTTCCTCGTGCCGCGTGGTAGCAAATCGATTTAATCTGAAATAGTGCGAAAAAAAAAAAAAAAATCATACCGCCGCCGTCTTGAAGATCTTAGCCAAAATCCTGTGCGCGGTGACATATGACGTCACCACACTGGCCGGCGTGATGACCTTATCTCGGACCGCGCAAGATCTTCAAGCAAGATGGCGGCGGCGGCTGGCCCGTCGCGAGCAAATGGAGGCGGTAAGAATGATTTAATTTTTTTTCTGTTCATTTTAAACTGCTTTATTAATCTCAGATGCCGTGATCATGTATGAACGCGGCCTCCGAGGGGTACAATGATGGGGAGCGGGTGCCGCTACTTACAAAAAAAATGCAAAGTTCATTTTTTGTAAAATTCGCGAAGCAGCCGAATAGAATTTTGCAAAAGTTCGCTCATCTCTCATTCACTGACAGCAAGCGCGCAGCCTTCTATAGAACACATTAAAAATGATTCAATCAAGGGAACAAGATGTTTCCAAAAACTGTAGCATGATCAGCAATTTTAATCAAAAGCTCTTTTCTCCTTTACTTCCACGTAGCCCTAATGCACTCCATCAGCCTGGCGCCGGCAAGAGCTGCAGATTGATGGAGCTCTTGGCTCTTTAGCCTCCTCGCAATGTCCGTACAAACATCAGCAGGAATATTGTCTACACCCTTTTGCATCTCTATATCTCGACTCCAGTGAAAAACGACTCTGACGCCTCGCCTCGCCAGCTTTGTCTTCGCATCCTATTTTAGATCTCTGCAGATTTATTTTGTTTAGTGCGGCCAGTAAAACCTTTTGCACTGTTTATTATATATTTTCATGTGAAAATCTTTTTTTCTCCAATAAATACATTGCCTGGCACGCTGTAACTTGTCTGACCTTCTCTGGCTGGCTCCTCTGTCTCTCCTATAATAGCTCCTTTATATTGGAGAGAGATGAGAATGGGCTGAAATGATGACAAATGTCAAGTTTTAAATTGTTAATAGTCCATTTGTCATCCTAAAGGTGATATGTGTCTGCAAACAGAGTATAAATCAAACTTTCAATTATATGCCAATGTATGCTTCATTTGAGGGGATCATACGCAGCCGAGATTTACTGGTAACTGAAAAGTAAAGACGCTCTCAGTTATTAAATACAGATATCGCAGGGGACGTTTTGTTTTGCTGAATAAATACGTTGAAACTATAGACGTAATCTTTTTTTTTTTTTTTCCTCCCCTGGTCCATTTATCAAGCCACATACTGATTTTCCAACTCTATCACATTACAGAAAAGAAAATATTTTTTAGTTTTTTTTGGAAACAGATTATTTTATTTATGTGGCGGTGTGTCTGGCATACATCATGATATATAATTCATATAAAGCAAATGTCTCTCCTTAATAATCCATGTTCCCGTCCCCAGGGTATGAGTGCTGGTGGCGTACGGTATATCAGTAATGCCCTCTAATTTATATACAGGGGATACTGCAGGTGCTGAAAGTCCGCAGAAACAGAGGGGTAAATTTATAATGAGGGTAATATTTGAAATCTGGTTTGCTTATTCATTTCCGTGTGAATTGAATGGGAAAAAGTGTACGTTGTTCTATTGGACTCCCTATATACAGAGGTATTTTGCCATAGAACATACGGATCAAAAGGCAGCATGCGTGCTAGGATTCCACTCTGTACTAAGGAGCCGTAGAGACTCGGGGAGATTTATCAAACTGGTGTGAAGTAGAACTACCCATAGCAACCAATCAGATTCCACCTTTCATTTTTCACAGCTCCTTTGGAAAATGAAAGTCTTTAATTAGAGTATATTAAAAATATAGTGTACAAATGCGACGCAACAACAACCGCCATGGGTTCCTTAAAGTGAACCTTTTTCGTGACGCAGTGAAGCAACAAGGGCACAGGGCACCTTTTAGTGATGTAGTAGATGGTACCCAGGTGTAGGAATGCTAGAGTGGTGTAGGGTGGCCTAAATGTCCCTTAATGTTGGTGCATGTGTCACGGTGCTCCTATCCGGATACGCTGGAACCCAGGCAGAGAAAATAGGGGGAATAATCAAGGGATTTGAAGAAATAAATTGAGTCCAGACCTTGTGATGAAGTTCAATAGCAGCTTTACTTAAATAAACGCTTCTCTAACAGTTTCAGGCTTTGTCTTGGTTCCCAGCAGGTGTTAGCATTAACTCTGGCAGGCAAACAAATTGAACTGTGCAACATCTGTTGCTCTCTGGTTCTGCTTTGCTGACTAGTGTTGAGCATGAATATTCGAATCGCGAATTTTAATCGCAAATATCGCCATTTTGAGAATTTGCAAATATTTACAATATAGTGCTATACAGTATATTCGCATTCACGAATAGTGTTGAATATTCTTATCACAAATTAATCACACATTTATCGTGAATATATTACATTGACGATTTTTGCAATCAAGTGAACAATGACTGGAGATGACGAATTCTCGAATTTGCTAATTGATGGCGAATATTCGGCCAAAAATTTGCCAAATATCGCAAATTCGAATATTGCCTATGCCGCTCATCACTAGTGCTGACAAGCTTACTGTACAACTTTGCTTCTTTCTTTATGCTGCAACATCTCTCTGTAGTCTGTCTCTAGATTAATACCAGGGAATTTATACCTCCTGGCTTCAGAGGCTTCGAGCTTTGGCCTTTGTGTCCAGCAGAGCTGAAGGTGCTCTAGCTGGTTTAGGCAGGACACATCCAGAAGAGACTTGGACCTGCTTCCTTCCCCATGCAGGGGGTACTCTCCACTGACCTCTAACTAAAACCCTCTACTCCTTAGAGGGAGAGAAGAGAATGGAAAGAAGGTTCCATCCTCTGCAAATGTCTGCCATGCTTGCTGCCACCTTCTGGTGAACCAGGTACATTACATGGACAAAAACAGTTGCATAGAAATAGCAATGCACATTGTGGTGGACTGAAATAAATGCATAAGATGACACTGTGTTAGCCCATAGAAGACAGTAGCGGGGTGCAGAGTGGTAATGGCACTCTGGGTCATTACACAAATCTAAAGTGCCAATGTGAATAAGTGACGCCATCAATTATTCACATTGGCACTTTAGATTTGTACCCTATATTTTTAAAATACTCTAATTAAAGGCTAAGTTTTAATTGTGTTGATCTGTGATAATAGTGTCTTTATACACCACTCTTTCCTTGATTGACCCCCTGACGGGAGATTGGTCAGAATTGTGACTTTATGGGCAACTAATCCAGTTCTACTTTACACCAGTTTGATAAATCTCCCCCCTGCATAATCATACGTTTAGGGTACTTTTTTTTTCTGCCACTGTTGTTTGAACTCAGGGGCGTAGCTAGAAATGACTGGGCCCCATAGCAAAAAAATTTTAGGCCCCCTCCCTCCCGTGTCTCCCACCCCCACATACCTCTCGGACCTCGCCGCCACATCCGCAGCTCCTCATGCACTTGCGACGGTTACGCGCAGGACTGAGCACAGACAGTTGGTCACTGGCAACGCATTTGTGCCAGTGTAGGAAATGTATGAATCTAAATGTCTGTGTATTAAAGAAGATTGTTAAATTGTACAGGGGTCTGTAACACAAGAAGGTGAAAGTACATATCGTGGGGTGTGTATGTGTATTAGACAGAAGGTAGGGATATGTATCTTATGTAGTTTGGGTATTAGGGAGAGTAAGGGGTATATATCTAGTGCTGATACACATGTAGGTGAAGAGCCACTCTGACATAATTTGTCTCTTTCATATTATAAGCTCCTCTTATATATAATTTACTTAAAGTTTAATAAGACCCCAATAAGACCTCAGATCACACCTCAGCTCAGACCCCAATATGAATGACCCCCAATCAGACCTCAGATAAGAGCCCCCATGCCTCATAGCAGCCCCCAGTAGCCTCATAGCAGCCCCCAGTAGCCTCTCCATCAGCCCCCAGTGCCTCTCCATCAGCTCCCAGTGCCTCTCACCAGGCCCCAGTGCCTCTCCATCAGCCCCCAGTGCCTCTCACCAGCCCCCAATGACTCTCCATTAGCCCCCAATGCCTCTCCATCAGCCCCCAGTGCCTCTCACCAGCCCCCAGTGCCTCTCCATCAGCCCCGGTGCCTCTCCATCAGCCCCCAATGCCTCTCACTAGCCCCCAGTACCCTCTCCATCAGCCCCCAGTGCCTCTCACCAGCCCCCAGCACCATCTCCATCAGCCCCCAGTGCATCATCCCCGGTATTAAAATCATTGGTGGGCAGTGCACCCCCCATCGGTATTAAAATCATTAGTGGGCAGTGCACCCTCCCCCCGGTATTAAAATCATTGGTGAACAGTGTGCACCCCCCAGAATTAAAATCATTGGTGGGCAGTGTGTCCTCCCCTGTATTAAAATCATTGGTGGGCAGTGTGCCCTCCATTGTATTAAAATCATTGGTGGGCAGTGCGGCCCCCCCCCCCCCCCCCCCCCATGGTCAGTTACTCTGCAGCATACTCACATGCGCTGTGGCCGTCTGGCGCTCCTTCTTCTTGTAACTCGTCACAGGTCTGTGTGGCGCATTGCTTATGCTTATAGCAATGCGCCGCACAGACCTGTGACAAGTTACAAGAAGGAGGAGCGCCCGGCGGCCACAGCGCATGTAAGTATGCTGCAGAGTAACTGACCATGGCAGCCAGGACTTCAGTAGCGTCCTGGCTGCCATGGTAACCGATCGGAGTCCCAGCATTACACTGCTGGGACTCCGATCAGAATTGCCGCTGCCACCAATGAGGGTAGGGGGCCCCTATCACGCCGCCACTCGCACCGCCACTCGAATTATTATTTTTTAAATCCTCAGCCGGCAGCCCGGGCCCCCAGTAGCGTAGGGCCCCATAACCATTGCTATGGCAATCCCTACGCCACTGTTTGAACTGTGAATTTTCCTGGTTCTTTAGCATTCTGATTAAGGGTGGGTTCGCACTAGCGTTATGCCATTCCTTTATAGGTTCAATTTATAATGGAATATAACAGAATGGCCAGACGGAATGCAAAACAAAGGCCTTTAAGAGGCATTCCGTTTTGCTCCGTCCTAATGGAAGTCTATGGGCAAGCATAACAGATCCGTCTGGTTTCCGTTATGCAGGACGGAAAAAAAGTCCTGTCGACAGGACTTTGTTTCCATCCTGCATAACAGAAACCAGACCTAAATCAATAATACATTCTAGAATATAGGCTGCCATAATAATTTCCTGCGTTACTGACAGCAACATGAATAGCTAGGCTTTCCTTCAGCAGTTTTTAGCTTTAGTCACGTATCTCAATACCTTAGTCAAGACTTGCTGGCTCCTGACATCAAGACTTACCTCACAGAACTTCCTCCTATTGGAAGATTAGTAATCCTTTCACCCCTGCTCCAAGGAGGTTGCATCTAGGCAGAGACAAAATGCAGAATAGGCAGGTACCATAATTGTCTCTCTTCATTAATGTGTATGGAAGTTATGGAAACAAGCAAATGGTTGGTTAGCTGTCTTAACATCCAAAGGTCTCAATATAGAGAACAGCCACCTTTTCGTACCGTATCTGTCTGGGTCTAGCTGTAGGTGGTCACCTTCAGTTCCATTCTTCCAATAGGTCTTGGTCTCAGAGGTTGGATCCCCACAGATCAGACATTTACAGGCTTACAGCATATCCTGGAATGAGGCCAAGAGGATTAGATGAGCCATTTGAAATTTCCTTGGAGTCATAGAGTCAAGTGATCTCTCCAGAACAAGCATTGGAGGATATATTAAAGTGCATGCTACCCTACAGCCACCGACAAAGAGTTAGGAGGACAAGTGTGTATGTGGGTTGACCCATTAGATTAGTGTTATTGATATACCCTAATGCAAATGCAGTTTATGCAACAAATAATATCACCGCTACCTTTACAGCATCTGATTTGCACATGAACTCCCATTAGATACCTTTAGTTATGATTAGATAAGTAGTGCAGAAGACCAGTTAGGAGTAAGTAGATTAAATATAAAGTAAATGAGCCCTAATTCGCTTTTATATTTAGATGAAAAGGTATATAAAATGCAGCGCATCCTCAAGCCAGTCGATTAATTATTTCGAAGGTGTACCAGTGGAATTAAAATTGTAATTTCCTATTTTGGCATAAATCTATTTCATCATGTTGGCACAAAGTTAGAAACCGTACTTTAAGATCTCACATTCAGCATGAGATGATTAGAATTGATCGCTAGATACAGACTGTTGGAGGCAGGAGCTATTGTATTGCATTTTGTTAACTCCTGATGTTCCCAAAGAGTGCTGAAAAATCCACATGGTGGAAAAATAGAATCTAAAATACATATAGCAATATGACCAGTTCAGTGGTATAAGGTAAATATATGTACAGAAATGCAATCAGGTTTAAGGATATTGCCATTGCAGGTTTTTAACTTTATCCACATCCAGATGGTCTGCTGCCAGGGTGGGCATGTGCACCTTTTGCTGTGGTTAAAGTGACCCTGGTAATCTAGACTTCTGTCAGGGATCGAACCGGGAGACTCTGGCGTCCTAGGCTGTAGCCTTGCTCACTACATCACAGAGCTTCCTGGACAGTTTCTGTTACTTTTTGAACCACTTCTATGACCTGAATTTTCCTGCTTTTGGTTTGACCAATCAGATCTGTGTACGCCCTATTTAAGGAAGACCATGTCACTTCCTCCCTTGCCAGATTATTGATCTATCTCAGCCGTAGTCTTGCTTCAGCCTCTCAGTATTTGTCTGCTAACCTGCTCGTGTACTGAACTCTGCCTCCATCGACGACTCTCCTGCCTCATCCTGAATCCTTGTACCTGCCATCTCGTGTACCGAACTCTGCCTCCATTGACTACTGCCTGACTACTCTCTTGCCTTCCTTGTTCTTTGGCACTCATCTACCACGTGGACCTTATCGGGTCCATTGAGCCACCGCCATTCCTGCATATCGGGATCATTCATCCATTCCGTTTCCGTGCTCCCGTGTTCCTGTGTCGCTGCCATTGGACTCCTTCCCCTCTTTGAGTAACCTCTACAAGCAATTGGTCTTGCTGAAATATACAAGGCCTTTCCTGAAAGAGACATTGTCTGGATGGGAGAATATGTGCCTTTCTAGATGTTAAAGCTGCTCATGCCATAGGCACTAATGCAACTCCATATCATCAGAGATGCTGGCATTTGAAGTGTGCTGATAAGAAGCTGGACAGTTCCTCTCCTCTTGAGTCAGCAGCACACGGTGTCAGTGGTTTAAAAAAAAATCCCATTTTGAATCAACTGACCACAGAACAGTTTTCCATTTTGTCTCATTCTGTTTTAATTGAGCTTTGGCTCAGAGAAGACGGCAAACTGTGTTCCCAAACAATGCTTTCTGAAAGTTCCTGAGCCCATGCAGTGATTTCCAGTACAGAATCATGTCTGTTTTCCACCTGAGGGCCCGTAAATCATGAGCATCCAATATTAAAGTCAGCCTTGTCCCTTGTGCACATGGATTTCTTCAGATTTCCTGAATCTTTTGATGATATCATATACTGTAGATGGTGGGATATTCAAAGGCTTCCCAATTTTAAATTGAGAAATTTATTGTGTGAAATTGTTCTACAATTATTAGATGCATTTTTTGCAGATTAATAAACATCTTTGCTTCTGAAAGAATTAATCTTTTTAACATGATCTTTTACACCAAATTGCTCCTCCAGCTGAGTGAAGTATTCAAAAATGTGATTCGGCTGGTTAGCCAAATTTTTCAAATAAATTCACTTTAAAAAGGTAGAGCTTTTTTTGTAAGTAGTGGGTGCAAAGACAAGGAACAGCGACCCATCATTGTACCCCTCAGATGCCGCATTCATGCATGATCAAGGCATCTGATAGCAATAATCGGTTTTAAAATAAAAAAGTAATAAATTAAATTCTTACCTCATCCATTTACTCGCGACGGGCCAGCCGCCATCTTGATTAACCCCTTTGTGACCAGCCTGTTTTGGGGCTTACTGACCAAGCGTTTTTTCTTCCTTTTTTCATCGTCACGTTCCAAGAGCTATAACTTTTTTATTTTTCCATTTATATAGCCTAATGAGGGCTTGTTTTTTTGCGGGAAAAGTTTTAGCTTTTAATGGCACCATTTTAGGGTACACATAACTTTCTGATTAACTTTTATTATCTCTTTCTGGGAGGAAGATGGGACAAACTGCAATACTGCTACTGCATTCTTACATTATAAATTTTACAGAGTACATTTTTCGGTATAAATAACATAATATCTCTGTGTCGATTACAGTGATACCAAATACATATAGTTTTTTTTACATTTTACTACTTTTTTGCAATAAAATCCCCTTTTTTTTTAAAAGAATTGCCACTTCCCAAGACCAGTAACTTATTTTTTTTTCTTTCTATGGAGTCGTGTGAGGGCTTGATTTTGCAGGACGACTTGTATTTTTTATTAGTATCATTTTGGAGTAAATGGCGCTTTTTGATCGCTTGTTATTACGTTCAGCACTTTACATGCGGCGTATTCCATTGCCTACGGCATGTAAAGTGTTAAACAGCCCAGATCAGCACTCCTGCCAGTCCAGGCTGTTAGAGCAGGGCTGCGGCTCTCATGTGAGAGCCGGGTCCCCGCTGCACGGGGGACCCGTGCAGCGCTTAGACTGGGCCGCCGTAAAAAAAAAACGGCAGCCCAGCCTAAAGCCCCTTAGTGACCTCCGAAAAAACTTGTATGGGTGGTCACTAAGGGGTTAAAAATCTAGCACAAAATCTTGTCACCACGCACAGGGTTTCATGCAAGACCTTAAATCAAAATGACAGCGGCCAGCCCCTTGTGAGCTAATGGATGAGGTAAGTATGATTTTCTTTTGTTTTTTACACAATTTCATTTAAAATCGATTCGCTTTAACGAAGCATGAGGAAATTCGGCTTCGCAGCGATTCTAATTTTCCCTGAAATTCGCTCAACACTAATTAGTATCACTTACTTTTTCCTCCTGTTTGTTGCCCCTGACCCAACTTTTTTAAATATTGCTGCTAACAGGTTCAAAATTAGTTTTTTTTCATGAAATGGTAAAATGTCTCACTTCCAACATCTGATATGTGTTATATAATCTATTGTGAATAAAATATGGGTCTTTGAGATGCACAAGTTATTGCATTTTGTTTTTATTCACATTTATTTACATTTTACACAATTGCCCAACTTTTTTGGAATTGAGCTTCTACATCTTGAAGTTTTATTGAAAGTTTTCTAGCAGAATTCACTATGCCAATATTTTAAAACAAGTAGTATTTTAGGTTCTACCACATAGTCTCGAATCCCGCCACTTCTCTACCTCCCCTTGACACCAGGGCCAAGACTAAGAAATGACTTTAAACAGCCACTGGGATGAGGGTATGTTTAACCTGACAAATGACAATGTAAATTCGCCTGACACTCTTATCAATCCAAGCCTTTCAGGCGGAAACAATAAATGTGAATAAGATATGTTTTGTATTATAGGTCAGATGACATGTAGTGAAAAGAAAAAAGACGTTAATTATTACCTTTTTATGAAAAATGCGCTGATGATAGGTTTTCAGTTGAAAATGTGCATTTATAGACATATGAATAGAGCTCACACTTTTTTTTTTCCCATTTGCTTGGCATCATTGTTAATGCTTAGCGATGGTTTACCTGAAATGATCTGAAGTGCAGCGTAGGTGGGGATGATATGTGCATAATTACATAGCAATCTCTAAAGCATGCATTTAGCACTTCAGAATTCTAAAATGATGCTGGAGAAGAATTTGAAGTTTGAAGAAAAGTTGAAAGAGGTGTGAACTATGAGAGTCTTCTTTCATTGTCGCAGTGTTTGAAGGAGCATGTGATTGGTTAATATTGAAGGGGGTCATCGTTATAGAAACAGTTTACACCTGCATACTTTCCATAAACAATGCTAAGCACTTTATCTTTTGTACTAAACGTTTAAACTTTGTGTCTAACAGCTGTAAGAAAAAAAGTCCAAAGTGCTTAACAAGGAGGTACTGTACTGTTAATCTGACATGCATGTATAAAATCTAAAGCATTGCATCTGAAACATTAAGAGATGTTAGAGAATATAAGTCAAACCTGACATTGGAAATTATTTCTATCTATCTATCTATCTATCTATCTATCTATCTATCTATCTATCTATCTATCTAGTAGAGATGTCAACCTCCTGGCACTCTGGAAGTTGTCGCTTGGAGTCGGGTTCCCACCCCGTATAGTAATGAAATAGAAAAACTCCAGCTCTGTGTGTCAAATGATATTCTGTTTATTTGAGGTGTGGTGTCAAAATGTGACGTTTCGGCCTGGGTGGCCTTTATCAAACCACTGCCGCTGTTAAGTAGTGCGCCAGACTGCGCTGCGCTTTTCAGGTAATGGCGTGTGGACAATAAATGGCAGGATTTCTGGCACAGGGCCTCAATAAAGAAGCTTTATTAGTTGAGGCAGGTCAAGTATTTTCTAAACAACCTATTCCGCTGAGTAGTACTGACATAACCACTGGCTTTAGAAATTTAAGTAAAACCTACAAACAATATTTCCGCTCATGGTGGGAAATAGTAAGTCTAGAAACATACATTACCCAAGGCATTGTGTATAGGGGCCTTAGGAACCCCTTGAGACCCAATAACCACATTGAGGATCCAGAATTTATTAAGAGCTGGGATAATGTGATGACTGAAAATTCGCTTAGGTTGATGCAATATATGGTCGAATACGAAAAACGATATCTGGAACGTGTATCTGAACAACTCACTCAGGAACTTAAAGAAATACCTTTAACCAGCAGCCTGATTTAAAAAATCAGGAAATTGAACTACAAAATTGTTTGGAAAATCTCAAAACTGAGATCAAAGAAAGGAAACATCGTAAATACATACGGGATAAATTAGATTTTGAGACAGACCATATATGTTCCTGGAAAAATAAGAATAATATTCAGACCAGGAGAACAAAATATACTGATTACTCTGAATCAGAGACTTCTGGTACAGAGACTACGAGTGTGACTGGTCCGAATAATATTGGGACCAAGAGAAAAATTTGATATAACAGATATCGTAATTCGAAAAAAACAATAAACCCAGAAGCATGCACAACCCAAATACAAAGCGGTCAATCCTCAAACAGTGTTGGCCCCTCTTTATTTACATCAGCATTAATAGATGGACATCCATCATCCAGTGGGGGTCAAAAAACTCCCAGTATGAACTTGTTGAGGAGTGCCACTACAGTTACTACAACAAGGACAGATCAGATACCGCCTGTGGATCCTACAACAAGTGGATTGTCATTAACAATGCCTATGGGACAATTTCCCACAAATCCATCTGCCATGCCATCAATAGCCCCCCTTTTTTTAGGCCAACCAGGGGTGCAGTTAAGGGACAGGGAGAAATGGGCTTATTCAACCAAATAATACAGCAGAAAAAGGCAGTTTCCGGTCTGGAAGGAAATGAGATACAGTCCCAAAAAGAGTTGGTTTCCTGTGATGGGGTTGGCAGCACGACGGTGTATGATATGCCGAGTACAACTCAGGTTATAAAGCTATCTTCTAAAAATTTCACGAAGTCACAAATTGACTTATTATGTAGGGGCCTCACATTTACACCAGTACCACAGTGTGGTTAATTTAATTGGGTTAAAGATATAAATCTTTTTGAACGCAAACTTGCACTTCATAAACAGCACTTGAGTTTCACACAGGATTCACATAAATGAATTCAGAAGGAACAGAAGGCACTTCAAACCTTGGAGAGCCTATATGCGGAAAGCGAAGGTATCTGTACTGCATTTGAACCCCCACTAACTGACTTGAAACCTAGATCTAAATGGACTCCAGCGTTTTCTCAGTATAAAACCATAGAGACCTTTGTGGACATGGTTACTGAGGAGATCAGAACTGTTAAAATAAATAAACTGGGTAGTTCCATTAACCTTGGGAGTGAAGAATTACCTGCCCTGGAATCTCTCAAAAAAAGGATAATGAGATTGTGATTAAGTCAAGCGATAAAGGGGGGAACATAGTGATACAAAACCGTATCGACTATGAACTGATGGTGGAAAGATTATTGAGTGACAATAAAGTCTATGAGATCTTGGACGAGAATCCTACAGACAAGTACCTTGCGGAACTGCATGTAATTTTAAAAGAGGCCAGGGATGGTCATTTAATCTCTAAAGAAGAATATGATTTCCTGTTTAATAAACACCCCACCATTGCAACTTTCTATGCACTTCCAAAAGTGCATAAGAATAGGGTCCCAATACCGGATAGACCCATATTATCTGGAAATGATGCACTTACTCAGCGTGCTAGTGAATATGTTGACATGTTATTAAGGCCTTTTGTCACGGTTTTACCATCCTATATAAAGGACACTAATGATGTATTATCACAGATAAATAATGTCACTTTATCGAAATCCACTTTTTTGGCCAGCCTCGATATCGAGGCCTTGTATACTAATATTGAGCACAATTTAGGTATTCAGGCGGTAAAATCCTTTCTGTACACTAAAAGCTCGTCTTTCTATGCACATAATGAATTTGTTTTGCGGTTACTACAATTTGTTCTCACGCACAATTATTTTTTATGTAATGGCACTTATTTTGACTAGATAAATGGGACCGCAATGGGTACACCCTGTGCACCAACCTTTGCAAATGTATTTCTTGGGTGGTGGGAGGATAAAATTGTTTTTTCTGAGGCCTTGGATCTGTACACAAAGCATATAAGTTACTGGGGTAGATGTATCGATGATGTTCTGCTGTTCTGGGAGGGGGAGAGGGTATGTTTCCATGAATTTGTGGATAAACTTAAAATAATGATATTGGAATGCATTTCACGTTTGAAATTCATCCAAATCAAATCAATTTTCTGGATCTTAAAATACAGAAGGATGAAAACGGACAGATCCAGACAGATATTTATCGCAAGCCCACATAAACTAACAGTTTTCTTCACTGGTCGAGCTGGCATCCAACTGCCCTGAAAAATGGTATACCGTTTGGGCAGTATTTACGTGCCAGAAGAAATTGCTCGACGGATGAGCTGTTTAAAATTCAAGCAGATGACCTATATAGACGATTTTGTGCTAGGGATACCCTCGGAAAGCTCTAAAAAGAGCCTATAACTGAGTGAGGGACACTAGGAGGGATACCCTCCTAAATTGTGGGGACATTCCCTCTGGGACCTGCCAGGACAGCAGAACTATTCGATGTATAGGCACTTTTGACAGCCATCATCATCTCATGACTAACATCTTGAGAAAGTACTGTAAAATACTCACGAGTGATCCGGATCTGCGCCAGGTGCTGCCGCCCCATCCAAGTGTTATGTTCAGACGGGGACCAAATTTGAAGGACCAATTGGTACATAGTTTTCTCCCTAAGATTTGACAGGATAATAGCACATGGTTAAAATCTAAGGTGACAGGTTCTTATCCATGTGGGAATTGCACTTTCTGTAAATTTTTACCCAAAATAAAAAGATTTTCTAACCCAGTGGATGGACGAGAATATGAAATCAGAGAATGGTTCAACTGTAAAAGCAGTGGGTTAGTCTATATAGCTTCGTGTACATGTCCTAAATTATATGTTGGAAAGACAGTTCAAGAGCTAAGAAGGAGGATTTCTAGCCATATCAGTGCAATAAATACGAAAAATGGCAAAGTTGATGTTTTTAAAATTCTGGGGTTTATCCCAGGTCAAACTGGGTCCCCGGCGTGGAAATATTGACCTGAAACTTCTTAAAGAAGAGGATTAATTCACAGATAATGGGTCGCACTACTGTATGGAAAAAACCGGATGGGTGCTCACAGCCCGCAGATTCACCCAATCTAACAAGCAAAAAATTATACAAAAGAAAAGGGCTGGGCACTCACTATATCTAGTAGCCGTGGTGCTTTATTAATTAAAATCAATTATTATAATATAATTAAAAACACATATTCTAACACACATTCATACACATCAATAATAGTATCTAAAATATAAATATAATCACTGTAACACAATGGTAAAAGGACCTTTTTGATATATATAAGAGTCAGATATGATCAGTAATTCGCATATGACCAATAGTCCGCATATATGGAGGACGAAAACAGTCCAAAACTATCCGAATGTTCAGTCCAATATCAGAAGTGTGCCATATACAAAAAGGACGGATGAAATAGTCGATCCGATATCCTGAGATCTTTTACAAAGACGAATAGTCCTGAATTCAAATATTCGCACAGTTCAAAGTAACAGCGTTAATTTCCAAATGGATAATGTGTCAGTTGTATTATAGTCTACTCACATAATAAATGTACTTAGGCGGCTCAGATCAGCAATCCGCGGCGTCCCGCGTAATAGTCAGGGTATGATCTCCGCTTGTACGTGTGAGCCACAACTTCACAATGGAATAGTCTTTGATAACTCCTAGTAGGTTTCACAGAGAGTTTTCAACAAGCTGTTTTTCAATTGAACAATCAAAGTTCCACACTTACTGGCGCCAGTAGTATCTTTGTATTCCACAGCTCTGCAGATATGCGTTCCACCTTCAATTTATTTTCTCCAAGAAGGGGCGAAGCTGCAAAGGTTGGTGGTCCTTAGGTCCAGTCGGGGGGTCCAGTACCAGACGCGTTTCGGGGCTCTTAGTGGCCCCTTCCTCAGGAAGGGGCCACTAAGAGCCCCGAAACGCGTCTGGTACTGGACCCCCCGACTGGACCTAAGGACCACCAACCTTTGCAGCTTCGCCCCTTCTTGGAGAAAATAAATTGAAGGTGGAACGCATATCTGCAGAGCTGTGGAATACAAAGATACTACTGGCGCCAGTAAGTGTGGAACTTTGATTGTTCAATTGAAAAACAGCTTGTTGAAAACTCTCTGTGAAACCTACTAGGAGTTATCAAAGACTATTCCATTGTGAAGTTGTGGCTCACACGTACAAGCGGAGATCATACCCTGACTATTACGCGGGACGCCGCGGATTGCTGATCTGAGCCGCCTAAGTACATTTATTATGTGAGTAGACTATAATACAACTGACACATTATCCATTTGGAAATTAACGCTGTTACTTTGAACTGTGCGAATATTTGAATTCAGGACTATTCGTCTTTGTAAAAGATCTCAGGATATCGGATCGACTATTTCATCCGTCCTTTTTGTATATGGCACACTTCTGATATTGGACTGAACATTCGGATAGTTTTGGACTGTTTTCGTCCTCCATATATGCGGACTATTGGTCATATGCGAATTACTGATCATATCTGACTCTTATATATATCAAAAAGGTCCTTTTACCATTGTGTTACAGTGATTATATTTATATTTTAGATACTATTATTGATGTGTATGAATGTGTGTTAGAATATGTGTTTTTAATTATATTATAATAATTGATTTTAATTAATAAAGCACCACGGCTACTAGATATAGTGAGTGCCCAGCCCTTTTCTTTTGTATAATTCTTAAAGAAGAGGCCAGGTGGGTCTATAGACTATCAAGCATGGCCCCGAAGGGGCTGAATGAAGGCTTCTCCTATTCTGCCTTCATATAGGTATTGGTTCTGTGCTAGTTATGTAATTCACATAACTTGTGAATTACAATTTAATTGTTATTGCCTAACAATAAAACATAAAATGTATATTAATAAGTCAATCCATATCCTACAAATGAGTGGCCGGAGGTGGAGAGTTTTTTCTCTTATAGGACTAGAATAGTACATGATGTTACAGAATGACATCCATACCATATAGGGACCTATGGGTGAATAGGTTGAGGGTTTATGTGGATCCCTTATAGAAAGAATGCCTACCTTCCTCTATTCTAGATGAATCACTCCTTGTGTTTGTTGACCATACAAAGTGATGTACGCGACTCCTCCCACAAAGGTCAGCCGGACGGGGTGCGCACTGATGACGCGCCGGAGGCGTGGTCACTGTGCGCATCAAGATGAGCCGGGCAGGGATGCATCTGAATGATGCGATGATCACGTAATCACTAGGCTCCTGTGGATACATTGTATCAACGTCACATCCCCTCTGCGGCGGCCAATAGTGTTAGGGATCGTCTGCAAATGAGGGGTGTGGCTTTAGCTAATAAAACCTGGCTCTCCGTCGCGCGCCGACGCTAATACCCCGAACCCCTGACGAAGCCGCATCGTGGCGAAACATGTCGGGTGGGGAGTAGTGTTAGGCGCACATATTTTAGGCAGGTTTACTGGCGCTTTAATTTCTGAAAACATTGAATATATCTGTTACCCAACTCGCAATGTATGTGGCTATGTGAGGGAATGTGCTGACGTCACAGCCCAGTTGGCAATAAAGATGCAGTGAATAAGCAGTACATATATGAGTGAATACCCTGGAGACATTAATAAACGATCCTTAGATGATTTGTTGAGATAGGTGCAAACTTACTCATATTCTCCTGGAGGGATACATTGCACTCAGGGCATTGCAAACTGCACATATAAGGAGTAGTTATCCACGTTTCCTGTCGCAACATTGCTGAGGGGATTAGAAAAACATACAAATTCAGAAACCAGCGCAGTACCTGAGAGTTTTAACATTGTGGCGTTATGGTTTATTAGAGACTATATTTTTAAAAGTGATTAAATAAAGTTTATGCTTTTAAGTAGTAATAAGTAGTGCCCCTACAGGGATTTTTGGTATTGTGATTGGTGGAATATTGAGGTTTATCTCCCGAGGGTCTCTACTAGGGCCCATATAGTAGTGTTCCTGTTAGGGAGATATAACATCCCTGACCGTGTTTACTGGTCCACGTACCCGTAGTTAGGTGGACCTTGCCACAGATGGCGTTGCACAGTGCACACCTGATTTTGTCCCCCACTTGGTTGTGCAGGGAAGGGGTAAGTCATCTGGAAAAGTAGTGGCGGCTGGGCACGACGTACTGTGGCACAGTCACCGCCATAAGGCTTTTAAAACTCTCTGTCTCCATCAGACAGAATGACAGCATTTCAAAGGACAGTCATTTTGAAATGCTGGCATTCAGGGCCAGGGATCGCGGGTGGGTAGGGGGTACTTCCTCTTCCGCTCCAGTGTTTGGGAGATGGAGAGCTGAACTCTTCCGTGTGATGTTGTGGAGATGCTTGGTGACCCAGGTGGTGGTGTTGCTGGCAGATCCTCTGTTTGCAGGGTGGCAGATGGCACTGTCACTCCAGAGGTGGATGAAGAGGCCAAGACTGCAGCAGAAGAGGAAGCAGGAGGAGCCAGAGACCTTTCATGGTTTTTGAGATGTCTGCTCCACTGCAGCTCGTGCTTTGCACTTAGATGCCTGGTCATGCAGGTTGTGCTCAGGTTGAAAATGTTTATGCCTCGCTTCAGGCTCTGATTGCACAGCGTCCAAACCACTCGTGTCTTGTCGTCAGCACATTGTCTGAAGAACTGCCACGCCAGGGAACTCCTTGGAGCTGGCTTTGGTGTGCTCGGTCCCTTGGTGTGGTGGGCAGTAACAGGCGTACTGTCTAGGCGATGACCGCTCCGCTTTTGCACCCTGCTCCCTCTTTTGCTGTGCTGGTGGCTCTGTGCGACCACCGCCTCTTCCTTCGAACTACCAAGGTTACTCGCATGACCTTGATTCCATGTGGGGTCGAGGACCTTATCGTCTTTCACATCATCTTCCTCCCAGTCTTCACCCCTGCCCTCCTTGTCGGTCTGCACACTGCAGAAAGCCATATCAGTTGGCACCTGTGTTTCGTCATCATCCGAGACATGCTGCGGTGGTCTTCCCATGTACTCATCCTGAAACCTAAGTGGTTGGGCATCGGTGCTATGTGCATGGCCCTTGGAAACCCTGCTAGCAGAGTCATCAAAAATCCGGAGACTGCTGCATGACTTGGGGCTCAGACTGCTTGGCTGATTTAAAAGGAGGTGAGGTGAAAGACTGATGGCCATGGGCTGCAGGTGCCAACTCTGATCTTTCAGCAGGGGACTAGGTGGGAGACAATTTGAAGGACCTGGAAGCACTGTCAGCCACCCAATCTACTATCGCCTGTACTTGTTCTGGCCTCACCATTCGTAGAGCGGCATTCAGGCTTACCAAATAACGCTGAAGGTTCTGTTGCCTACCACATCACGGAGGAACAGATCGTCTCTCCCCTGCTTCTTTGTGAGGGATTTCCAGGCCGACTCAGGACTTTAGGTATCCAGGATATGAGCAATCCCACCATCAGGGTCCGCTCATAAGGTTAGGGATTATGGACGCAATAGGAAGTGACCTGCTTCCCTTTTCCTTGCTTTCTGGCCTAGTTGCTACCCATTGTCCTTTACATTGTATGGTGGGGGGCTTTCCCCTACTCCCCACCGTGACAGTATGTCAAATAAGATGGCCCTCAAGGACTGGGCTGAATCACCCAGGCAAGGAGCAGAGCTCCATCACCAAACAAGGCTGTAGTACCACTCCCCCGGCCAGCAAGCCACAGGTACAGGGAGTGCAGAATTATTAGGCAAGTTGTATTTTTGAGGATTAATTTTATTATTGAACAACAACCATGTTCTCAATGAACCCAAAAAACTCATTAATATCTAAGCTGAATATTTTTGGAAGTAGTTTTTAGTTTGTTTTTAGTTTTAGCTATTTTAGGGGGATATCTGTGTGTGCAGGTGACTATTACTGTGCATAATTATTAGGCAACTTAACAAAAAACAAATATATACCCATTTCAATTATTTATTTTTACCAGTGAAACCAATATAACATCTCAACATTCACAAATATACATTTCTGACATTCAAAAACAAAACAAAAACAAATCAGTGACCAATATAGCCACCTTTCTTTGCAAGGACACTCAAAAGCCTGCCATCCATGGATTCTGTCAGTGTTTTGATCTGTTCACCATCAACATTGCGTGCAGCAGCAACCACAGCCTCCCAGACACTGTTCAGAGAGGTGTACTGTTTTCCCTCCTTGTAAATCTCACATTTGATGATGGACCACAGGTTCTCAATGGGGTTCAGATCAGGTGAACAAGGAGGCCATGGCATTAGATTTTCTTCTTTTATACCCTTTCTTGCCAGCCACGCTGTGGAGTACTTGGACGCGTGTGATGGATCATTGTCCTGCATGAAAATCATGTTTTTCTTGAAGGATGCAGACTTCTTCCTGTACCACTGCTTGAAGAAGGTGTCTTCCAGAAACTGGCAGTAGGACTGGAAGTTGAGTTTAACTCCATCCTCAACCCGAAAAGGCCCCACAAGCTCATCTTTGATGATACCAGCCCAAACCAGTACTCCACCTCCACCTTGCTGGCGTCTGAGTCGGACTGGAGCTCTCTGCCCTTTACCAATCCAGCCACGGGCCCATCCATCTGGCCCATCAAGACTCACTCTCATTTCATCAGTCCATAAAACCTTAGAAAAATCAGTCTTGAGATATTTCTTGGCCCAGTCTTGACGTTTCAGCTTGTGTGTCTTGTTCAGTGGTGGTCGTCTTTCAGCCTTTCTTACCTTGGCCATGTCTCTGATTATTGCACACCTTGTGCTTTTGGGCACTCCAGTGATGTTGCAGCTCTGAAATATGGCCAAACTGGTGGCAAGTGGCATCTTGGCAGCTGCACGCTTGACTTTTCTCAGTTCATGGGCAGTTATTTTGCGCCTTGGTTTTTCCACACGCTTCTTGCGACCCTGTTGACTATTTTGAATGAAACGCTTGATTGTTCGATGATCACGCTTCAGAAGCTTTGCAATTTTAAGAGTGCTGCATCCCTCTGCAAGATATCTCACTATTTTTGACTTTTCTGAGCCTGTCAAGTCCTTCTTTTGACCCATTTTGCCAAAGGAAAGGAAGTTGCCTAATAATTATGCACACCTGATATAGGGTGTTGATGTCATTAGACCACACCCCTTCTCATTACAGAGATGCACATCACCTAATATGCTTAATTGGTAGTAGGCTTTCGAGCCTATACAGCTTGGAGTAAGACAACATGCATAAAGAGGATGATGTGGTCAAAATACTCATTTGCCTAATAATTCTGCACTCCCTGTATATAACAAGCTTGCGGCCACACCAAGGAGACACCATAATCCCCACTAGCTAGAAGATTAACCCCTAGCACACTAAACAGCAGGGAGGCCCACCTTAAAGTTGCACGTGCAAAGCAAAAACTACACGTTGCCACCAGCAACGGGTCTGCACGGCAACTGCGTCACGGTCAAACACCAATATGACCGTGACAGTTACTTGGGAATGGGCGTTTCTGTAAGCTTGAGAAATGTGAATTTCACCTGTCTCAGGTTGTTTTCTTGGGCTATATCATTTCTGCTGAAGGGTTCTCCATGGACCCTCAGAAGGTTTCGGCAGTTCTGCAATGGCCTCGCCCCAGTGGTTTCCGTTCCATTCAGCGCTTCCTTGGGTTTGCCAAATCGGAAATTTATCAGGAACTTTTCCGCATTGGTCAAACCCATCTCAGATATATCTAAGAAAGGAAGCGATCCCCACAATTGGACACCTGCTGTTTCCCAGGCTTTTGAGGCCTCATGTCTGCTTTCGCTTTGGCTCCGATTTTGTTTAATCCCAATCCTGGTTTGCCCTTTGTCCTAGAGGTGGATGTGTCTGAAACAGGAGTAGGCACCCTCCTGTTGCAGCGTCGTACACCTGATGGACCCTTGCTTCCTTGTGGGTTCTACTCTAAGAAGCTGTCTCCAGCAGAATGCAATTATGAGTTTGGAGACAGAGAGTTCTTGGCTATCATCCTGGCTCTCAAAGAGTGAAGATACTTGCTCGAAGTTTTTGTGGTTCCGGTTCTCATTCTCACCGTCCATAAGAATCTGACGTATCTCTCAGAGGCCAAGAGGCTTACACCCCATCAGGCTAGATGGACCTTAGGGCTCTTTCACACCTGCGTTCTTTTCTTCCGGCATAGAGTTCTGTCGTCGGGGCTCTATGCCGGAAGAATCCTAATCAGGATTATCCTAATGCATTCTGAATGGAGAAAAATCCGTTCAGGATGCATCAGGATGTCTTCAGTTCCGGAACGGAACGTTTTTTGGCCGGAGAAAATACCGCAGCATGCTGCGCTTTTTGCTCCGGCCAAAAATCCGGAACACTTGCCGCAAGGCCGGATCCGGAATTAATGCCCATTGGAAGGCATTGATCCGGATCCGGCCTTAAGCTAAACGTCGTTTCGGCGCATTGCCGGAGCCGACATTTTGCTTTTTCTGAATGGTTACCATGGCTGCCGGGACGCTAAAGTCCTGGCAGCCATGGTAAGTGTAGTGGGGAGCGGGGGAGCAGTGTAGGAAACCACATAGTTAAAGCGAGACAAGAATAAGGCCTCTTTCACACTTGCGTTGTTGGGATCCGGCATGCACTTCCGTTGCCGGAGGTGCCCGCCGGATCCGGAAAAACGCAAGTGTACTGAAAGCATTTGAAGGCGGAACCGTCTTCCAAATGCTTTCAGTGTTACTATGGCACCCAGGACGCTATTAAAGTCCTGGTTGCCATAGTAGGAGCGGGGAGCGGGGGAGCGGTATACTTACAGTCCGTGCGGCTCCCCGGGCGCTCCAGAGTGACGTCAGGGCGCCCCAAGCGCATGGATCACGTGATCGCAAGGATCACGTCATCCATGCGCATGGGGCGCTCTGACGTCATTCTGGAGCACCCGGGGAGCCGCACGGACTGTAAGTATACCGCTCCCCCGCTCCCCGCTCCTACTATGGCAACCAGGACTTTAATAGCGTCCTGGGTGCCATAGTAACACTGAAAGCATTTGGAAGACGGTTCCGTCTTCAAATGCTTTCAGTACACTTGCGTTTTTCCGGATCCGGCGGGCACCTCCGGCAACGGAAGTGCATGCCGGATCCCAACAACGCAAGTGTGAAAGAGGCCTTATTCTTGTCTCGCTTTAACTATGTGGTTTCCTATTTGCCCAGCTCCAAGAATGTTAAGGCTGATGCCTTGTCTCGCCAGTATTGTGAGTTGTCCGGGAGGACTCCGTGCCAACGCCAGTCATACCTTCCGATCATATCTCGGCTGCTATCCTCACCAACTTGACCTCTCCTCTTGGGGAACAGATCTTGGCTGCTCAGTCCAATGCACTCACGGTAAGACCTGCTGACAAATGTTTTGTGCCTGAGGGGTTGTGCATCAAGCTGCTGCGCATGTACCACAATTCAAGAACTGACGGTCATCCTGGTAAGAACCAGATGTCCTGGGCTGTTTCCCATCAGTTCTGGTGGCCGTCTCTCCGCACTGATGTTGCCGCGTATGTGGCTGCGTGTTCTGTCTGTGAGCAGAACAAATCTTACCGCCGCCTACCCTTGGGTCTACTGCATCCCATTCCCAATGGGGAGCGTCCCTGGTCTCCCTTGGCCATGGACTTTATTGTTGAACTTCCTGGATCCCGAGGTTACACGGTTACCCTCATGGTTGTCGATCGGTTCTCCAAGATGTGCCACTGTGTTAAAATTAATAAGCCACCTACCGCTCAGGAGCTGGCCTCGGTGTTTGCCAGAGAGGTCTTCAGTTTACACTGGTTGCCTAAGGAGATTGTCTCAGACCGCGGGAGCCAGTTTGTCTCTAGGTTCTGCCGTGCCTTTTGTTCTCCGTTGGGTGTTCACCTCTCCGGCTTCTTCCTAACCTTGCTGTCCCTGATGAATGTTTATCCTTTAAATAAACAACTTTATTTTACATGCGTTTGCATGTGGTCTGGTTTCCTGGCTCCCGTGACAGTCTCATACTATATTTAGTGATCCTTCCCATTTAGAATACTTCATGACATAAAAATAGCTTCACACTGAACAAAGCTGTAAAAACGCACTGGTATACAGCATCTGCAATTGATTAGAATTTCATTCTTTATAGATATTATGCCTTCGGCTGTGTGCAAATACCCTGGAGAGAATTACAGTCATCTATGCCCCTGTGAATGGCACAATTTTCCCTTTATGACATAGAGGCCACTGCTACTGTGTAACTGATGTTTCTTTTGTGTTTCATGTTGTGAAAAACCTAAATTATGCCTGGCTTACTCCCAAACTCTGGTCTACGCTTGGCCCACTGTCCAGGAGTGAAAGGAGAGCCAAAAAACAATGAGCCAAAGCAAAGATTCAGCCATAGCAATTCTGACAACAGAATAGCGCAGCCATGCAAGTGGATCATGCTGAAATGTAATCACACTTGTAATCGCACTTGATTCTCAAGCCTGAATTGCTTTTTTTTCACCCTGCTATGTATGTTCACAGTAGTTATGCATTAAATAAAAAGTCCTTTATTTTTCAAGGGCTGTCTTCCTTTTTGTGGCTGATCTTTTAATATAGTTTGTGTTTAAGTGGATTTTCCAGGTGCCTGATATTGATGACCTATCCTCAGGATAGGTTGTTAATATGTGATTGATGAGGGTTCCGACACCTGACACCACAACCGATCAGCTGTTCCCTGCAGCCTCCAGTGCTAGAACTAGCACTTCGAATAGTACAGGAAGGACAGCTCCGTTCAAAGTGAAGTGGCCATTCTAGGTTACTGCAGCTCAGTTACCGTTCACTTCACGGATAGCTGAGCTGCAGTAATCCAGGATGACCACTACACTTTGAACGGAGCTGTTCTTACTGCACTATTGTAAGTACTAGTTCCAGCACTGGAGGGTGCGGGGAACAGCTGAATTCTTGGGGTGCCAGGTACCATTCCCAATCAGATATTAAAGGGCAACTTTCAGTAGATTTGTAGGGCCAGGCAGGTGCGATCACGTTTACAATGTGTATTTTTTTTTTTCACTAACACTACTTATTCTGTATCCACATGATAGGGGATAAGCATTTGATTGCTGGGGTTTCTCACAGCTAGTGCCCCCAGGGATCATAAGGTTCAGTAGTCCCCTATGAGGATGGAACGGTGGTGCAGTAGTGTGCATTTTGTGATCACTGAGGTCCAACTGCTGAGGGTCTGACCACCTGTAAATAAGAGGTAGGAAGTGTTAACGAGTTAACCCCTTTAAACTTCAGCTTTCCATTTTCTATCACCCATAGTAAGCTTTAAATACAGCTCTTCTCTGAGTGGAGAAAGGATCTCTTAACACTTCCCTGCTAGTGAAGTTGCATCCGTCTTTAGAACATGGGCTTCCAATTTCAATCATTGTTTTATATTACCAACCTTGCCTTAGTCATTGAAATGGAAAAAAAAATATTATCATTATGATTATTTCATTTCATGAAAGAAAGAATATACTGCAGTCTATTACATATAACATTTTTATATAAACCCACTGGGTCTATTTTGCTGACACCTAAAAAGTGCACAACGGTAGACATTTCCTGTCTTTTACATGCATTTTTCTCAGTATTGTAATCACTACACTTGGTATAGCGTGTGACAATGCTACTATAGCATATTTGGTAAAAATTAATCAGCTAAACTGCCTTTTGGGAGTTTCTGCTCTAGTAAATATATTTAGATGTGAGAATTGCAAAGATTTTTATTTGACACTCTGTCTCTTTTCTTTCATCATGGCAGAGTTAATTTACCTTCCTGCTGTGCTGAGCTTTACAGCTCAATTCATTATGTAAGATGTTTAGTTGTTTTGTTTTTCTTCTGTATATGTATGCAAACTAGTATTTTAATTACCCCTTTTAATATCCTTTTTTCTTACCGTTTTGTTTTCCCATACTCTGTACTGACTAACTGCTTATTATTGGCTGTTAAAAATGCTCCCTGATCTGCTAAGCAGGTGTCTTTGTTTTCTTTATCTAACATCATTACTAGCACTTTTAAGTTATATTCCTTTCCTAAATTTAAATCCTAGATTATTAGCGAATGTTGTAGCTTAAAAATCCTGCTTTTTCACATGCATCCCAAAAAAAAAGCCTGGTGTGAATTATTATTCCAGGTTAGAAATATGAAGCAGAAACAACTTTAAAGGGAACCTGTCACCGGGATTTTGGGTATAGAGCTGAGGACATGGGTTACTAGATGGCCGCTAGCACATCCGCAATATCCAGTAAAAAAAATGATTGGATACATATGCAAATTAACCTGAGATGAGTCCTGTCCCTGACTCATCTCACATACAGGACTCATCTCAGGGACAGGACTCATCTCAGGATAATTTGCATATGTATCAAATCGGGTTTTTTTACACAATAAAAGCACACAGAGCTATGGGGACTGGGTATTGCGGATGTGCTAGCGGCCATCTAGCAACCCATGTCCTCAGCTCTATACACAAAATCCCGGTGACAGGTTCCCTTTAAAGGTCTGTTGGTTGGGATAAACAAGACCTGTAGAGACTTCACTTGAAGGTACGAACCTTGTATTAGTTCTATAAGTCTAATACAATGGACGCTGAATTAGTAGAATTTGTTTTAAACGCCTAACAATCACATTAA
Source organism: Bufo bufo (assembly GCF_905171765.1). NCBI lineage: Eukaryota > Metazoa > Chordata > Amphibia > Anura > Bufonidae > Bufo > Bufo bufo. Next base: position 47,462,965 of record NC_053397.1, on the reverse strand, counting down.
AGGGAGTCTGTCACCAGCATTTTACTTTTTTAACCCTTCCCACAGCTCCCTAGCATGCTTACAGTTAATAAAAACGTTACCTCTGGCATCAATCCTGGACTTATAGAACCCTCAAAAACGATCTTTATAAGATATGCAAATGAGGGCTCGCAAGTGCCCAGGATGGCGTTACTCTCAGGTGCCCTGCTTGCTCAGCCTTCTCATTGCGTCCCCCCGCCCCTTCCTACCCTCTGCCCGCCCATCCTTTCCCTCTGACCCCCTTTGTACTAACTTGTTATGCTGCCGATATCCCGCATGCGCAATAGTTACTGTGATGCTGTACAAGTAATGGGCATCGCAGTGCGCATGCGCCGGCCAAAGGAATGAGTGCGCCGGCGTGGGATATCGGCAGCATAACAAGTTAGTACAAAGGGGGTCAGAGGGAAAGGATGGGCGGGCAGAGGGTAGGAAGGGGCGGGGGGACGCAATGAGAAGGCTGAGCAAGCAGGGCACCTAAGAGAGTAACGCCGCCCTGGGCACTTGCGAGCCCTCATTTGCATATCTTATAAAGATAGTTTTTGAGGGTTCTATAAGTCCAGGATTGATGCCAGAGGTAACATTTTTATTAACTGTAAGCATGCTAGGGAGCTGTGGGAAGGGTTAAAAAAGTGAAATGCTGGTGACAGACTCCCTTTAAAGTTATCCCTAAGTGATGTAACTAATTTTATCCTAAGGCCCAGTAATTAGTGTTGAGCGAACAGTTCGAGCATAGTTCGGGTCCGTACCGAATTTTGGGGTGTTCGTGACACGGACCCGAACCCGAACTTTTTCATAAAAGTTCGGGTTCGGGTTCGTCGTTCGGCATGTATTTTGGCGCATTTTGAAAGGCTGCAAAGCAGCCAATCAACATGCATCATACTACTTGCCCTAAGATGCCATCGCAGCCATGCCTACTATTGGCAAGGCTGTGATTGGCCAAGTGCAGCATGTGACTCAGCCTCTTTATAAGCTTGTGCGCACGTCGGGACGTGCTCACTCCCGATGTGAATAGAACAGGGATAGACGTAGCTGATGCTAGGGCGAGAATAGGCAGGGATAATTGAATAACTGGAAGCAAATTTCTCTCCTCCACCTGTGATTCATCTGAACAACTGCAGCTGAGCTGCTTTTTTGATAGGGATTGGCTATTTTTAGAGTGGCCAGAGTGATTTTTCCATCCACATGTACCTGGGCTGACCGCCGGCCGCCATTTTGCGACTTGTAGTGCTGCAGCAGAAGCTGCCACAGTGTGCATTCCAAAGCTCCAAACAAGTCAGACATCTACACCTGGGATTCAGACCAATAGCGATTTAGCAGCACAGTCCAAGGCAATTTTTTTTAAAGGTTGTGCAGACCATTTTGTGGCACATGTTACTGGGCTGATAGGCGGCGGCCATCTTGGGACTAGTGCTGCAGCACAATCTCTCCCAACGTCCATTAATCACTTGTAATAGTGGTCTGTGCCATAGAAATCCTACATCAGGGACTTGGGTGTGCTTGTGTCACCCCTACTAATACCAGTCCACCTGTAATCCATACAGTGAAAAGCCATAAAGTATTCCAGTGAGGGAATTTTTTTTTTATTTAAAAAAGGCCAAGTTAGTTTATCTGGCGTTCAATATACTAGATACAGTTAGGCCTGCGTTTCATACATCTGGAATTAGCAAACTAATGTGCTGGGGTTGGGAAAACATATATGTACCCATACTAGAATCTGTCAAAGAAAGCGGTACTCACATATAACAGTCATTCCATCTGTAATCCATACAGTCAAAAGACTGAAAGTATTCCAGTGAGGGAATTTTTTTATTTAAAAAAGGCCAAGTTAGTTTATCTGGCGTTCAATATACTAGATACAGTTAGGCCTGCGTTTCATACATCTGGAATTAGCAAACTAATGTGCTGGGGTTGGGAAAACATATATGTACCCATACTAGAATCTGTCAAAGAAAGCGGTACTCACATATAACAGTCATTCCATCTGTAATCCATACAGTCAAAAGACTGAAAGTATTCCAGTGAGGGGATTTTTTTTATTTAAAAAAGGCCAAGTTAGTTTATCTGGCGTTCAATATACTAGATACAGTTAGGCCTGCGTTTCATACATCTGGAATTAGCAAACTAATGTGCTGGGGTTGGGAAAACATATACAGTATGTACCCATACTAGAATCTGTCAAAGAAAGCGGTACTCACATATAACAGTCATTCCATCTGTAATCCATACAGTCAAAAGACTGAAAGTATTCCAGTGAGGGAATTTTTTTTATTTAAAAAAGGCCAAGTTAGTTTATCTGGCGTTCAATATACTAGATACAGTTAGGCCTGCGTTTCATACATCTGGAATTAGCAAACTAATGTGCTGGGGTTGGGAAAACATATATGTACCCATACTAGAATCTGTCAAAGAAAGCGGTACTCACATATAACAGTCATTCCATCTGTAATCCATACAGTCAAAAGACTGAAAGTATTCCAGTGAGGGAATTTTTTTTTTATTTAAAAAAGGCCAAGTTAGTTTATCTGGCGTTCAATATACTAGATACAGTTAGGCCTGCGTTTCATACATCTGGAATTAGCAAACTAATGTGCTGGGGTTGGGAAAACATATATGTACCCATACTAGAATCTGTCAAAGAAAGCGGTACTCACATATAACAGTCATTCCATCTGTAATCCATACAGTCAAAAGACTGAAAGTATTCCAGTGAGGGGATTTTGCTTATAAAAAATAATATATTTCATTGTGGTGCGAGTTGAATCGCAACAATGAAGAAAAATACTATTAAGGGACGAGGACGCGGTCGTGGTGGTGTCTGTGGAGCCTCTGTTGCTGGTAGAGGACGTGGCCGTTCGGCCCCAGGCGCACACAGTAGGGAACGAACTCCCTCAACTAGCCGGCAGAATGTACCGCAATATCTCGTGGGGCCCAATGCCGCTCTTAGGATGGTAAGGCCTGAGCAGGTACAGGCATTAATCGATTGGGTGGCCGACAGTGCTTCCAGCACGTTCACCACATGGTCTTCCACCCAGTCTTCTGCGGAAAGCGCACAGGTGGCACCTGAAAACCAAGCCCATCAGTCTGTCACATCACCCCCAAGCATATCAGGGAAACGGTCTGAGCCACAAGTTATGCAGCAGTCTCTTCTTCTGTTTGAAGACTCTGCTTCCAGGGTTTCCCAGGGGCGTCCACCTAGCCCTTCCCCAGTGGAGGAAGACATACCATGCACTGACGCACAACCACTTATGTCTCCAGATGAAGAGGACATGGGAATACCACCACAGCAGAGTCACCGACTCTCTGATGATGACGAAACACAGGTGCCCACTGCCGCGTCTTTTTGCAGTGTGCAGACTGAACAGGAGGAGGTCAGGGAGGGAGACTGGGTGGAAGACGATGCAGAGGACGATGAGGTCTTAGACCCCACATGGACTGAAGGTCGTGGCGATGACTTTCACAGTTCAGAGGAAGAGGTAGTGGTGAGACCGAGACAACAGCGAAGCCAAAGAGGGAGCAGGGGGCCAAAGCAGACGAGCCGCCGCCCCCAGAGTTCGCCTGCTACTGGACATCGCCAACAGGGACCCAGCCCCACAAAGGCAGCTTCAAAGAGTTCCCTGGCATGGCACTTCTTTAAACAATGTCCTACCGACAAGACCCGAGTGACTTGCACGCTCTGCCATCAGAGCCTGAGGCGAGGCATTAACGTTCTGAACCTCAGCACAACCTGCATGACCAGGCATCTACATGCAAAGCATGAACTGCAGTGGGGTACACACCTTAAAAACCAGGCACTCGCTGAGGCTCCCCCTGCTCCCTCTACCGCTGCTGCCTCGGCTTCCGCCTCGAGAGGAATGTTGCCACCTGCCGAGCAGCAAACAGAGGATGTGCCACCGACACCACCACCACCGCCACCGTCAACTAGCGTCTCCACTATATCACACAGCAGCGTTCAGCTCTCAATATCTCAAACCTTAGAGAGGAAGCGCAAATTCCCCCCGAGTCACCCTCGAGCCCTTGGCCTGAACGCCAGCATTTCTAAACTGCTGGCCTTTGAAATGCTGTCATTCCGGCTGGTGGACACAGACAGCTTCAAACAGCTGATGGCCATGGCTGTCCCGCAGTATGTGGTTCCCAGCCGCCACTACTTCTCCAAGACAGCCGTGCCTTCCCTGCACATGCAAGTGTCCGATAAAATCAAGTGTGCACTGCGCAACGCCATTTGTGGCAAGGTCCACCTAACCACAGATACGTGGACCAGTAAGCACGGCCAGGGACGCTATATCTCACTAACTGCACACTGGATGAATGTAGTGGCGGCTGGGCCCCCGGCGGACAGTTCCTTGGCGCACGTCCTTCCGCCCCCTAGGATCGCAGGGCATCATTCTCTGCCTCCTGTAGCCTCCTCCTCCTACTCGGCTTCCTCCTCCACTGCTTCCACCAGCTCATCCGGTCAGCCACACACCTTCACCACCAACTTCAGCACAGCCCGGGGTAAACGTCAGCAGGCCATTCTGAAACTCATATGTTTGGGGGACAGGCCCCACAGCGCAAAGGAGTTGTGGCGGGGTATTGAACAACAGACCGACGAGTGGTTTCTGCCGGTGGGCCTCAAGCCAGGCCTGGTGGTATGCGATAATGGGCGAAATCTCGTGGCAGCTCTGGGACTAGCCGGTTTGACGCACATCCCTTGCCTGGCGCATGTGCTGAACTTGGTGGTGCAGAGGTTCATTCACCACTACCCCAACATGTCAGAGCTGCTGCATAAAGTGCGGGCCGTCTGTGCGCGCTTCCGCCGTTCACATCCTGCCGCTGCTCGCCTGTCTGCGCTACAGCGGAACTTCGGCCTTCCCGCTCACCGCCTCATATGCGACGTGCCCACCCGGTGGAACTCCACCTTGCACATGCTGGAGAGACTGTGCGAGCAGCAGCAGGCCATAGTGGAGTTTCAGCTGCAGCACGCTCGCGTCAGTCGTACTGCCGAACAGCACCACTTCACCACCAATGATTGGGCCTCCATGCGAGATCTGTGTGCCCTGCTGCGCTGTTTCGAGTACTCCACCAACATGGCCAGTGGCGATGACACTGTTATCAGCGTTACAATACCACTTCTATGTCTCCTTGAGAAAACACTTAGGGCAATGATGTTAGAGGAGGTGGCCCAGGTGGAGGAGGAGGAGGAGGATGAGGGCTCGTTTCTAACACTTTCGGGCCAGTCTGTTCGAAGTGGCTCAGAGGGAGGTTTGTTTAAGCAGCAGAGGACAGGTTCACAAGTCGCCAGCCAAGGCACTGTACTGGAGGACGAGGAGGATGAGGAGGAGGAGGTGGAGGGGGACAAGGATGACGCAAGTTCACAGCGGGGTGGCAGCCCAGGCCCATCACTGGTGCGTGGCTGGGGGGATACGGTGGACGATGACGATACGCCTCCCACAGAGGACAGCTTGTCCTTACCCATGGGTAGCCTGGCCCACATGAGCGAATATATGCTCCAATGCCTGCGCAACGACAGCAGAGTTGCCCACGTTTTAACGTGTGCAGACTACTGGGTGGCCACCCTGCTGGATCCCCGGTATAAAGACAATGTGCCCACTTTAATTCCTGAACTGGAGCGCGACCGTAAGATGCGCGAGTACAAGCGCACGCTGATAGAGGCGCTCTTGAGAGCATTCCCACATGTCACAGGGGAACAGGTGGAAGGTGAAGGCAGAGGAGTGGCAAGAGGTCGCCAACGCAGCTGTGTCACGGCCAGCTCATCTGAGGGCAGGGTTAGCATGGCAGAAATGTGGAAAAGTTTTGTCTCCACGCCACAGCTATCTGCACCGACACCTGATACGGAACGTGTTAGCAGGAGGCAGCATTTCACTAACATGGTTGAACAGTATGTCTGCACACCCCTCCACATCCTGACGGATGGTTCGGCCCCATTCAACTACTGGGTTTCGAAATTGTCCACGTGGCCAGAGTTAGCATGTTATGCCTTGGAGGTGCTTTCCTGCCCGGCGGCCAGCGTTTTATCTGAACGCATATTCAGCACGGCAGGGGGCGTCATTACTGACAAGCGCAGCCGCCTGTCCACAGCCAACGTGGACAAGCTGACCTTCATAAAGATGAACCAGGCATGGATCCCACAGGACCTGTCCCTCCCTTGTGCAGAGTAGTCCTTATTAACTGCCTAAAACATGTCTTGTTGTGCTACGGGCCACTTCTTTATTTGATACAAATTTTATGAAACCCACAGTTGAATGAAACTCTTCTCTGTCTGGGCGCCGGGGCCTAACCAGATGAAAGTGGCCGGTTAAACTAACGGGTGACATGAAGCCATAACCTCTGCCATGCTACCTCTGTCTTCTGTCTGGGTGCTGAGGCCTAAGTCAAATAAAGCGGTCTTCTGCTGTGCTGGGGGATATGAAGCTAATCTCTGACCTCTCTCCTCTGTCTGGGTCCAAAGGCCTAAATCACTGAAAGAGGCCTTCTCCTGTGGTGTGTGATATGATGCCAGAATATGTGCTGTGGGGCCTCTCTCCTCTTCCTGGGTGCAGGGGTCAAATAAACTAAATTGTGGCCTACTCCTGTGGTGGTTGATATGATGCCTGATTCTCTGATGTGGAACCTCTCTCCTCTGTTTGGGTGAAGGGGTCAAAGTAACTAAATGGTGGCTTCTCCTGTGGTGGCTGATATGATGCCAGAATATGTGCTGTGGTGCCTCTCTCCTCTTCCTGGGTGCAGGGGTCAAAGTAACTAAATGGTGGCTTCTCCTGTGGTGGCTGATATGATGCCAGAATATGTGCTGTGGGGCCTCTCTCCTCTTCCTGGGTGCAGGGGTCAAAGTAACTCAATGGTGGCTTCTCCTGTGGTGGCTGATATGATGCCAGAATATGTGCTGTGGTGCCTCTCTCCTCTGTCTGGGTCCAAAGGCCTAAATCACTGAAAGAGGCCTTCTCCTGTGGTGTGTGATATGATGCCTGAATATGTGCTGTGGTGCCTCTCTCCTCTTCCTGGGTGCGGGGGTCAAAGTAACTCAATGGTGGCTTCTCCTGTGGTGGCTGATATGATGCCAGAATATGTGCTGTGGTGCCTCTCTCCTCTTCCTGGGTGCGGGGGTCAAAGTAACTCAATGGTGGCTTCTCCTGTGGTGGCTGATATGATGCCAGAATATGTGCTGTGGGGCCTCTCTCCTCTTCCTGGGTGTAGGGGTCAAAGTAACTCAATGGTGGCTTCTCCTGTGGTGGTTAGTATGATGCCAGAATATGTGCTGTGGGGCCTCTCTCCTCTTCCTGGGTGCAGGGGTCAAAGTAACTCAATGGTGGCTTCTCCTGTGGTGGCTGATATGATGCCAGAATATGTGCTGTGGTGCCTCTCTCCTCTTCCTGGGTGCGGGGGTCAAAGTAACTCAATGGTGGCTTCTCCTGTGGTGGCTGATATGATGCCAGAATATGTGCTGTGGGGCCTCTCTCCTCTTCCTGGGTGCAGGGGTCAAAGTAACTCAATGGTGGCTTCTCCTGTGGTGGTTAGTATGATGCCAGAATATGTGCTGTGGGGCCTCTCTCCTCTTCCTGGGTGCAGGGGTCAAAGTAACTCAATGGTGGCTTCTCCTGTGGTGGCTGATATGATGCCAGAATATGTGCTGTGGTGCCTCTCTCCTCTTCCTGGGTGCGGGGGTCAAAGTAACTCAATGGTGGCTTCTCCTGTGGTGGCTGATATGATGCCAGAATATGTGCTGTGGAGCCTCTCTCCTCTTCCTGGGTGCAAGGGTCAAAGTAACTCAATGGTGGCTTCTCCTGTGCTGATTGATATAAAGCTGATGGTTGTGCCATCTGACATGGTTGCCAGGGTCTGATTCAATGGGGGCCTACTCCTGTGGTGGGTGATCTAAATGCCTGATTCTCTGCTGTGAAACCTCTCTCCTCCGTCTGGGTGTAGGGGTCAAAGTCTTTCAAAGTCGCCTTCTCCTGTGCTGATTGATATGAAGCTGATGGTTGTGCCATCTGACATGGTTGCCGGGGTCCCATTAAATTGTGGCCTACTCCTGTGGTGGTTGATATGATGCCTGATTCTCTGATGTGGAACCTCTCTCCTCTGTTTGGGTGAAGGGGTCAAAGTAACTAAATGGTGGCTTCTCCTGTGGTGGCTGATATGATGCCAGAATATGTGCTGTGGTGCCTCTCTCCTCTTCCTGGGTGCGGGGGTCAAAGTAACTCAATGGTGGCTTCTCCTGTGGTGGCTGATATGATGCCAGAATATGTGCTGTGGTGCCTCTCTCCTCTTCCTGGGTGCGGGGGTCAAAGTAACTCAATGGTGGCTTCTCCTGTGGTGGCTGATATGATGCCAGAATATGTGCTGTGGTGCCTCTCTCCTCTTCCTGGGTGCAGGGGTCAAAGTAACTAAATGGTGGCTTCTCCTGTGGTGGTTGATATGATGCCTGATTCTCTGCTGTGAAACCTCTCTCCTCCATCTGGGTGTAGGGGTCAAAGTCTTTCAAAGTCGCCTTCTCCTGTGCTGATTGATATAAAGCTGATGGTTGTGCCATCTGACATGGTTGCCAGGGTCTGATTCAATGGGGGCCTACTCCTGTGGTGGGTGATCTAAATGCCTGATTCTCTGCTGTGAAACCTCTCTCCTCCGTCTGGGTGTAGGGGTCAAAGTCTTTCAAAGTCGCCTTCTCCTGTGCTGATTGATATGAAGCTGATGGTTGTGCCATCTGACATGGTTGCCGGGGTCCCATTAAATTGGGGCCTACTCCTGTGGTGGGTGATCTAAATGCCTGATTCTCTGCTTTGAAACCTCTCTCCTCCGTCCGGGTGTAGGGGTCAAAGTCTGTCAAAGTCGCCTTCTCCTGTGCTGATTGATATAAAGCTTATGCTTGTGCCATCTGACATGGTTGCCGGGGTCTGATTCAATGGTGGCCTACTCCTGTGGTGGGTGATCTAAATGCCTGATTCTCTGCTGTGTAACCTCTCTCCTCCGTCTGGGTGTAGGGGTCAAAGTAACTAAATGGTGGCCTACTCCTGTGGTGGGTGATATGATGCCTGGTTCTCTGCTGTGGGACCTCTCTCCTTTGTCTGGGTGCTGTGGTCAAAATAATAGTAAGTGACCTTCTCCATTGGTGGGTGACTTGAAGCCTGATTCTGTGCTATGGGACCTCACTCCAATTAATATTGTTTAATTTTTATTTATTTTATGTTAACTCATCATTTCCCTATCTACATTTGTTTGCAGGGGATTTAACTACATTTTGCTGCCTTTTGCAGCCCTCTAGCCCTTTCCGGGTGTGTTTTACAGCCTTTTTAGTGCCCAAAAGTTCGGGTCCCCATTGACTTCTATGGGGTTCGGGTTCGGGATGAAGTTCGGGTCGAGTTCGGATCCCGAACCCGAACATTTTTCGAAAGTTCGGCCGAACTCGTCGAACCCGAACATCCAGGTGTTCGCTCAACTCTACCAGTAATATTTTCCCTGTTTCACATTTTTTTTTTATTGTTTCTTCAATGTTTCTGATTGAGGCCTTGAATTCTGCAGGACAAGTTGTAGTTGGAATCGGAATCATTTTGAAATATATATATGATATATAAATAATATAATACATTTATTTGTTTTGTGGGGGGATAAACAAACAGTAATTTCAACATTATGTAGGGATTTTTTTCAATACATGAAGGGTTACTGTCTAATGACAGTAAGTCTAACAAAGACAGGAGGAAGGTCTTTGAATCAGCTTCTCTCCTTCCATGCTGCCTGCTTGTAGGCCCAGCACCCCTCTTCTCCTTCACACAGACTGAAATGAGAGCTGCAAGTACAGTATATGCAACTTTGCCTTCATCCTGCTCTAATTCAGGTCTGATGGGGACCAAGAATGTGGCTTTATTTCTATTGTAGGCTGTAAAAGCCCATAGAAGTGACATTGACAAAAAATAATGCACCCAGATATAATTGTCAGACTCATGCAAAACTCATTATGCAGTTATGTAATTGATTGCAGGTGTGGTCTGATTAGACACTGAGCCTTTCCACAAGAGGGCATAAAAAAATGTTCCTCAATGCCATATAATAAGGCTCTCAGAGACTACTTTTGGGTAGTGTACCTCTTGATGAATAATCGTTGACTGATAGATATGCCTCTACGAAGTGCTCGAAAATATTTTGTCCAGTTGACAGACACATAATTGGACTGAGAGAAACAGGACTTCCCACCATCTATTCCTGTGATGGCTAACCTCTGGTCCTCCAGCGGTGGTAAAACTACATCTCCCAAGATGCACACATGCTTGGCTGTTCTCAGAACTTCATAGAAATGAATGGAGCTTGATGGGATTTGTAGTTTTATCACAGCTGGAATGCTGGATGTTAGCCATCACTGATCTAGTCCATTCTGACCTAGCCATTAGGACATGTTGTGTGCAAGGTCACACACATATGGCAGAGAGTTTCCGGATGGCCGAGACAGACCACCAGAAGAGAGGAATGATACACCGACAAGTGCAAGAAGTTCCCAGTTTCCCTATCTACCATCCAGACATTACACAACTCTTACTCTACCCAAACCATTTCCAGGCGCTTTGCATTAGGTAATTTAATGTCATAGCGCCAATAATGTGTCCAACCATTGACAGTGAGCCACCAGTACCTTCATTTGCAGTGGTGTTGTGAATGAAAAACCTGGACTGTTGCAATCTTAAGTGAAAAATCCAAGTTGCATTTTGGATTCAGTGTGAGTTGGGTTTCAGTATGGAGGCCTTGTAATGAGAACTTCAATCCTGCTTTTGATGTGGAGTGACACACTGTCCCAACTGCTGTGTGACGGTCTGTGGAGCCATAACATATGACAGTCATTCACTCCTAGTAGTTATAAAAGAGACACTAACAGATCATTGATATGTTTAGGACATCCTGCAGACACATGTGTTGCCTCTCCTGGCAGGGCTTCCAGCAGGCATTTTTCAGGATAATGCCACACACAGCAAGTGTCTCCTAAGTATGTCTTCGTCTGATTGCAACATTTCCTCAGCCTACCTGGTCGCCAATTAAGCATTTATGGGACCACAAACTATTATTGTACAGGTTCAGCTGCAACGTCTGTGGACAGATATGCTGAAGGATATATTTCTATCTATAATCCATAAGGGATGGTGATGTTTTCTTCCCTCATGGGTTAGGACAATTCAAAGTTTTGCTACAGGCCCCTATAATGTGCTAAATCAAAAAGTTGGAACAGTAAAGCTAAGGAACTATCGGTTGTATATTAATTGGATATACAGTACATAGCTCCATAATAAATAAAAATCTGATTTTTTTTAATTCATTGAATATGATATCTAACAAATACATTGATTTGACTTTCAATTATGCAATAGTCCTTGAATACTGAATAGTGTGTGTTTTATTCAAAAGGTCACACAAGCCAAATTTTGAAGCCAAATGAAAGACATGAATAGCATTCCAACTTTTTTCAGCTGTGCATTTGGAGAAACATGCAAACACTGGCAGCTGCTTCTGGTGAACAATACATATGAATATGTGAAAGTACTGAGCAGTAATATCAGACACTGAAACCATGCTTATAAATGTGATATTGAAAAACTACTGCAGTACCATCTTCTTTAAGAAGGCATCCCCCTAGAAGACAACTTTCTAATGCTTTTTTGGTTGGATGTCTTAAAGATGTTTTTCTATAATTGCTTTAAAATAGTGCCTCCACTTTGGTCAAGTAAAACTTACTGTACGGTAGAGGTAGTGCTGGTTATGAAATAAACATTAATAAGGAAGGTGCACTACTGTGGATGCAAACAAACAAGTCTGACTAAACCCTCAAACTGGTGCTAAAATTGAGAATTTAGCCAATATATCCTTATATGAATGACATATCAATTTTAAATTCCACTTTTAGATCACAAAAACACTGCAATAATTTTTCAGCCAAAATAATTTTTGAAACAATCTTCTGTCGAGATACAGTATAGCTAGTATTATAAGTAGTAATAAACACTTGATATGGCGCCCCTTGATGTTCTTTTGATTCCTTCAAAGAATACTCACCTAATGTGTTGAATGCAGGTAAGAACAAGTTACTTCTAGTGCTGATTCTTATTGGCTGCCTGTATAATAGGTGGAATCCCTTTACTACCCGGGTGGTTGGACTGAGTTCCTGATCATTTATGACCCTACCCCTTATGTTAAGCTCTAAGTTAACTCTTTAGAGAGGACCTTTCACTTGTAAAAACTATGTGAACTAAGTATGCTGCCATGTAGAGCGGAGCCCGGGGATCTCACTGCACTTACTATTATCCCCGGGCGCCGCTCCGTTCTCCCGTTATGCCCTCCGGTACCTTTGCTCCTTAAGTTATAGTAGGCGGGTCTTCCCTTGTCCTGTGGGAGTCTCCTTCTCCTAGGCTGCAGCGCTGGCCAATCGCAGCGCACAGCTCACGGCGCCCGGGGATAATAGTAAGTGCAGTGAGATCCCCGGGTGCCGCTCTACATGGCAGCATACTTAGTTCACATAGTTTTTACAAGTGAAAGGTCCTCGTCCTCTTTAAGGACACAGCCTTATTTCACCTTAAGGACCAGGCCATTTTTTGCAAAGCTGACCAGTGTCACTTTAAGTGGTGATAACTTTAAAACGCTTTTACTTATCCAGGCCATTCTGAAATAGTTTTTTCGTCACATATTGTACTTCATGACACTGGTAAAATGGAGTAAAAAAAAATCATTTTTAATTATAAAAAAATACCAAATTTGCAAAAAAAAATTGAAAAATTTGCAATTTTTTTTTCCAGTTACAAAGCAAGGGTTAACAGCTAAACAAAACTCAATATTTATGGCCCTGATTCTGTAGTTTACAGAAACACCCCATATGTGGTCGTAAACTGCTGTCCGGGCACACGGCAGGGCGCAGAAGGAAAGGAATGCCATACGGTTTTTGGAAGGCAGATTTTGCTGGACTGTTTTTTTTTACACCATGTCCCATTTGAAGCCCCCATGATGCACCCCTAGAGTAGAAACTCCATAACAGTGACCCCATCTAAGAAACTACACCCCTCAAGGTATTCAAAACTGATTTTACAAACATCGTTAACCCTTTAGGTGTTCCACAAGAATTAATGGAAAAAAGAGATACAATTTCAAAATTTAACTTTTTTGGCAGATTTTCCATTTTTATATTTTTTTTCCAGTTACAAAGCAAGGGTTAACAGCCAAACAAAACTCAATATTTATGGCCCTGATTCTGTAGTTTACAGAAACCCCCCATATGTGGTCGTAAACTGCTGTACGGGCACACAGCAGGGCGCAGAAGGAAAGGAATGCCATATGTTTTTTGGAAGGCAGATTTAGCTGGACTGGTTTTTTGACACCATGTCCCATTTGAAGCCCCCCTGATGCACCCCTAGAGTAGAAACTCGAAAAAAGTGACCCCATTTAGGAACTACGGGATAGGGTGGAAGTTTTGTTGGTACTAGTTTAGGGTACATATGATTTTTGGTTGCTCTATATTACACTTTTTGTGAGGCAAGGTAACAAGAAATAGTTGTTTTGGCACTATTTTATTTATTTTTTTGTTATTTACAACATTCATCTGACAGGTTAGGTCATGTGGTATTTTTATAGAGCAGGTTGTCACGGACGCGGTGATACCTAATATGTATACAATTTTTTTATTTATGTAAGTTTTACACAATGATTTCTTTTTTGAAGCAAAAAAAAAAACATGTTTTAGTTTCTCCATAGTCTGAGAGCCATAGTTTTTCAGTTATTTAGGCGATTATCTTGGTTAGGGACTCATTTTTTGCGGGATGAGATGAAGGTTTTATTGGCACTATTTTGGGGTGAATATGACTTTTTGATCGCTTGCTATTACACTTTTTGTGATGTAAGATGACAAAAAAATTGCTTTTTTTACACCGTTTATTTTTGTTTGTTTTTTACGGTGTTCACCTGAGGGGATAGGTCATGTGATATTTTAATAGAGCCGATCGATACGGATGCGGCGATACATAATATGTTTCCTTTTTTTTTTATTTACTTAGGTTTTACACAATAACAGCTTTAAAAAAAAAAAAATAAATGATGTTTTATTGTCTCCATATTCTGAGCCATAGTTTTTTTCTTTTTTGTGCGATTGTCTTAGCTAGGGTCTCATTTTTTGCGGGATGAGGTGACGGTTAGATTGGTACTATTTTGGTGGGCATACGCCTTTTTGATCGCTTACTGTTTTACTTTTTGTGATGTAAGGTGATAAAAAAATGGTTTATTAGCACAGTTTTTATTTTTTATTTATTACGGTGTTCATCTAAAGGGTTAGGTCATGTGATATGTTTATGGAGCTGGTCGATACGGACGCGGTGATACTTAATATGTCTACTTTTTTTTTTTTCTATTTTTTACCAATTTTTTTTAACTTTATTTGGGGAAAATGACATTTTTGTTTATTTTTACTTGAAACTTTTAATTCTTTGGGGGGAAAACTTAATTTTTTCAACTTTTTTTTTACTTTATTTTTTGTCCCACTTTGGGACTTCAACTTTTGGGGGTCTAATCCCTTTTACAATGCATTCCAATACCTCTGTATTGGAATGCATTGGCTGTATGAGTAATACTGTGTGTATGGCACCGCCGCCCGCCAGATAAGGTAAAACCGCAAGTCTGAATTGACCTGCGGTTTGCGGCGATCGCCGACACAGGGGGTCACGGGACCCCCCGCTTGCATTTAGCCAAGGTGCCTGCTCAATGATTTGAGCAGGCATCGGGTTCTGATCACCGTGGCAAAAGTGGCATAAAACATTCAAAAGTTGCAACATTTTAGCATAAAATGTTATTAAGGATACTTTCATGCTAGCGTTATTCTTTTCTGGAATTGAAAACCGGTAAAGGGTCTCAATACCGGGAAAAAACACATTAGTTTTGTCCCAATGCATTCTGAATGGAAAGTAATCCGTCCAGTATGCATCAGGATGTCTTCCGTTCCGTCCCTTGTACAGTATTTGACCGCACAAAATCCCAGAACAATGCCGCACTTGCCGGATCCAGGATTAATTTCCATAGAGATGTATTAATGCCGGATCCGGTATCAAGTGTTCCAGAAATTGACGCATCGCCGGATACGGTTTTTCAGTTTAGGCATGCACTGGAATATAGGAGGAATGGGTTTCTCTTTTGATCTTTGAAAAAAAAATTGAATACCGGAACCGCTATTCCGGATGATACCGGATGAGACGGATCCTGTATTTAACCGGATCCGTCTAACGGATCTAGAAAAAAAAGCTTTCCGTTTGTACACGGCTTGCCGGATCCTGACAGATTCTGACAACGCTAGTGTGAAAGTACCCTAATGAAAAAATTGTGTTATCCCACCAAAAACAGGCACAAATCATTTCTAAATGACCTCCTATTGAGTCAACAACATTTTGGAAAATCTCCGCGCTGAAAGCTGTAGAAATTTTTAAATATACAGTAAGGTCCATAAACATTGGGACATCGACACAATTCTAAAATTTTTGCCTCTATACACCACCACAATGGATGTGAAATTAAACAAACAAGATGTGCTGTAACTGCAGACTGTCAGCTTTAATTTGAGGATATTTACATCCAAATCAGGTGAACGGTGCAGGAATTACAACAGTTTGCATATGTGCCTCCCACTTGTTAAGGGACCAAAAGGAATGGGATATATAATCATAAATCAAACTTTAACTTTTTAATACTTGGTTGCAAATCGTTTGCAGTCAATTACAGCCTGAAGTCTGGAACGCATAGACATCACCAGACGCTGGGTTTCATCCCTGGTGATGCTCTGCCAGGCCTCTACTGCAACTGTCTTCAGTTCCTGCTTTTTCTTGGGGCATTTTCACTTCAGTTTTGTCTTCAGCAAGTGAAATGCATGCTCAATCGGATTCAGGTCAGGTGATTGACTTGGCCATTGCATAACATTCCACTTCTTTCCCTTAAAAAACTCTTTGGTTGCTTTTGCAGTATGTTATGGGTCATTGTCCATCTGCACTGTTAAAGGGAGTCTGTCACCAGTATTTCACTTTTTTAACCCTTCCCACAGCTCCCTAGCATGCTTACAGTTAATAAAAACGTTACCTCTGGCATCAATCCTGGACTTATAGAACCCTCAAAAACGATCTTTAAAAGATATGCAAATGAGGGCTCGCAAGTGCCCAGGGGCGGCGTTACTCTCTTAGGCGCCCTGCTTGCTCAAACTTCTCATTGCGTCCCCCCGCCCCTCCCTACCCTCTGCCTGCCTATCCTTTCCCTCTGACCGCCTTTGTACTAACTTGTTATTCTGCCGATATCCCGCGCCTGCGCACTCATTCCTTTGGCCGGCGCATGCGCACTGCGATGCCCATTCCTTGTACGGCATCACAGTAACTATTGCGCATGCGCCGGCTAACGACGCCGATGGACCGCCTCCTTTGTTGTGTTTTTGCATCGTTAGCCGGCGCATGCGCAATAGTTACTGTGATGCCGTACAAGGAATGGGCATCGCAGTGCGCATGCGCCGGCCAAAGGAATGAGTGCGCAGGCGCAGGATATCGGCAGAATAACAAGTTAGTACAAAGGCGGTCAGAGGGAAAGGATGGGCGGGCAGAGGGTAGGAAGAAGCTGGGGGATGCAATGAGAAGGCTGAACAAGCAGGGCACCTAAGAGAGTAACGCCGCCCCTGGGCACTTGCGAGCCCTCATTTGCATATCTTTTAAAGATCGTTTTTGAGGGTTCTATAAGTCCAGGATTGATGCCAGAGGTAACGTTTTTATTAACTGTAAGCATGCTAAGGAGCTGTGGGAAGGGTTAAAAAAGTGAAATGCTGGTGACAGACTCCCTTTAAGCGCCATCCAATGAGTTCTGAAGCATTTGGCTGAATATGAGCAGATAATATTGCCCGAAAACACTTCAGAATTCATCCTGCTGCTTTTGTCAGCAGTCACATCATCAATAAATACAAGAGAACCAGTTTCATTGGCAGCCATACATGCCCACGCCATGACACTACCACCACCATGCTTCACTGATGAGATGGTATGCTCATGAGCAGTTCCTTTCCTTCTCCATACTCTTCTCTTCCCATCTCTCTGGTACAAGTTGATCTTGGTCTCATCTGTCCATAGGATGTTGTTCCAGAACTGTGAAGGCTTTTTTAGATGTCGTTTGGCAAACTCTAATCTAGCCTTCCTGTTTTTGAGGCTCACCAGTAGTTTAAGTCTTGTGGTGAACCATCTGTATTCACTTTGGTGAAGTCTTCTCTTGATTATTGACTTTGACACACATACACCTACCTCCTGGAAAGTGTTCTTGATCTGGCCAACAGTTATGAAGGGTATTTTCTTCACCAGGGAAAGAATTCTTCGGTCATCCACCACAGTTGTTTTCTGTGGTCTTCCGAGTCTTTTGGTGTTACTGAGCTCACCGGTGCGATCCTTCTTTTTAAGAATGTTCCAAACAGTTGTTTTGGCCATGCCTAATGTTTTTGCTATCTCTCTGATGGGTTTGTTTTGTTTTTTCAGCCTAATGATGGCTTGCTTCACTGATAGTGACAGCTCTTTGGATCTCATCTTGAGAGTTGACAGCAACAAATTCCAAATGCAAATAGCACTCTTGAAATGAACTCTGGACCTTTTATCTGCTCATTGTAATTGGGATAATGAGGGAATAACACACACCTGGCCATGGAACAGCTGAGAAGCCAATTGTCCCATTACTTTTGGTTCCTTAACAAGTGGGAGGCACATATGCAAACTGTTGTAATTCCTACACCGTTCACCTGATTTGGATGTAAATACCCTCAAATTAAAGCTGACAGTCTGCAGTTAAAGCACATCTTGTTCATTTCATTTCCAAACCATTGTGGTGGTGTATAGAGCCAAAAAATTTACAATTGTGTCGATGTCCTAATATTTATGGACCTGACTGTATATGAAGAGAAAGACTTTTTCAGGCATTAAAAGTACCCCAATAAAATTTATTGGCCGACTTGGACTTTTTTATTCCCTTCTCTAGTACCTCCAACAACTGAGCCTTTCATGTACTGTTATTGGTAATACTGAATATGTTTGCATTGATTCACTATAATGGTATATCAAATATACCTTTTAGGTCAACTATATTTTTTTTACAAGCAATGTTTTTACATAATCCTTTTAAAAATCCATGTCTTTCAAAGGTATTTGCTCCTGCTTTCATATATTTAGTGCAAGTGTTGTTTTAAAATATAAATATGCAAGTGTTGTCCTGATATAGCTATATTACATCCAGGCTCTCTCATTGTAATTTCTTCTAGGAAAGCAGTAGAATATTAATGTGCATTCTCTGTGCTGTTTTTGCAAGTGATTTCATTATAAAGCCAGTTGTACTTACTGCCCTGCGGATCTGAAGATATTTATTAAATGATATTATTTGCTTAGGTCATACACAATGCCAAGGGCATATTACTTGCTGTAATTAACAAGCATTAATTAGGTGGGGACAAGATATACAGGTTTTATAAATATTCTAGAATTAGACATGCAAAGTTTTCCCTGTTCTTCTTTAAAAAAAATGTTGTTAACTACTGACTCTGAGATGACTTGTTTTTCTATTTCTATTCTATTTTCAGTAAACTTTATTTAAAGGGCCACAGAGTTTTCAAAAAACTTTGGATATATCATGGAGATCAGTTTTGAATAGTAGGGGTCAACGTGCAGAGAGAGAAGAGCTTGCATGGTGTGCTCTCCTCACTGAAGGAGAACGGGAATAAGATGGGCTCATAGACTTTCTATTGAACTTGTCTCACTTCTTCTCCTTCAACGAGGAGTGAGATCGGAATATTCGAGAATTTCTCTCTCCTCATTCTAGCAACCGGGGGGTCTCAGCACTCAGATCCTCACCAATCAAAACATTTGATACTTCTCTATGGCATGCCTCAATGACTCTTTAAAGACGTCTTCTTTATCATAACTGCCCCTTTAAAGGGGAAGTTGATCAAATATGTTGATCAACGTTGCCGACTATGTAAGGCTACTTTAACACTAGCATTTTTGCTGGATCCGGCAGGGTTTAGCAAAAACGCTTCTGTTACTGATAATACAACCATCTGCATCCGTTATTCTCCAGTATGAGAATGCACCCAATCAGAACGGAAAGCATTTTGGAGCATTCCGTTCTGTTCAGTTACTTTTTCTCCCCATTGACAATAAATAGGGATAAAACGGAAGCGCGTTTTATCCGGTATTGAGACCCTATGACGGATCTCAATACCGAAAAATAGAAATGCTAGTGTGAAAGTAGCCTAATACATGGAATAACGAAGTCTCCTAGAGGTAGATCCATACTTTATTATCAGTTGTCAAGCCTGCTAATAAAGGCTGGATGTATATGTCTTATTAGGGTGTTGTCGTCAAGTTTAGATTTTGTGATATAGTTGAAATTTGGTCTAATAAATTTTGTCAGCTATGTACATTGGAGCAACTGCATTATACATACCGATTCAGAGTATGACCATATAACATTAGATATGCAGTTTACATTTATATGAATCTTAGGACATTATTAATAACTATCAGTGCATCACATCATTTCAGCATAAAGATTTGAGATAAAAGAACAAAAAACTTCTAGAAACATCCATTGGTAGCATGGTCTTATTGAATGAAAGCTTTCAGGGCTGACTACACCTTGGTTTTTATTTTGGCACAGCCAATAGGCAACGCAATATAATGCTAACATCAGGCTGTATGGGCTCCACAGATGAGTATTTTATGGTATATAAGCTCATGATTGGATGTTATGTAGGTCAACTAATAATCAGGTTTTTCTTAGATATTAAATGCTACATAACAATTATCAGCATAATAGTGTGTGTACAAGAGACCAGGTTTAGTTTCAGATCAAAAATGTATAGTAATTACTGAGCTTTACATTCCAATAAGCCTATACCGCAGAGTAAATGTTAGTAGCAATTAACTCAATAACAAGGAGCATTGCTTAAAACAGGCATGCTCAACCTGCGGCCCTCCAGCTGTTTCAAAACTACAACTCCCATCATTCCCTGACAGTCTACAGCTATCATCCTACAGAAGGGCATTGTGAGAGTTGTAGTTTTACAACAGCTGGAGGGCCGCAGGTTGAGCATCCCTGGCTTAAAAGAATTGTCCAGCCGATGTGTTTTTATTTTATTTTATTCAGAATGCTGTTATTTATTTATTTTTATTTTCATATTCACCTTGTCAATCCCATATCTCCCCCGTTCCGGAAGTTCGTGAGTCGACTGCTAGTCTCCCTTCTTCCTGGTTCCTCTCAAAATAGGAAATGTGACCACTAAGCTTATCACTATCAATTTTCTCCTGACACAATCCCTTTAAGGGCTCATGCACATGACCATATGTATTTTGCAGTCCACAAAGAATGGATCTGCAAAAAATACGGATGATGTCAGTGTGAATTCCGTATTTTGCGGAACGGAACATCTGTCCCCTAATAGAACAGTACTATCCTTATCCGCAATACGGACAATAATAGGACATGTTCTATTTTTTTTGCGGAACGGACACATGGAAATGAAATGCACACGGAGTAACTTTTTTTTGTGTACCCATTGAAGTAAATAGTTCCGCATAGGGAAAACAAATGGAACGGACACAGAAATAAAACACAATCGTGTGCATGAGCCCTAAGAATGAATTCACAAATAGTGTTTTTGGGAAAAAAGCTAGTTTGGTGACAGTTTTAATCACTTAAGAATAGTGATGGACAAACATCGGCAAGTTCGCGGCGGGCCCCATTCACTTTAATAGCAGGCGTACCTAAAAAACCTTCAGGTCATATTTGCAGCCACCAAATACTTACTAGAAGTGCACACATTGTCCCACAACATGGACAGTGGCATACCAGAGGGGGATCAATGGCAAAAATTCCCACAAAAAATATGTATTTTAATCAGGAGCCATTTTTATGTGTCTTAAAGGGAAACTGTCAAAAATTTTCCCAGCTGGAGCCTAGAAATTTTTTATTTTAGGCCACGGTAGTACAGGCCCCAAACATTAGGCATTCACCGGACAGAAAACATCAAGTGATTATGTGGCTGGAGGTATATTAGACGGTCATTGGATATCAATTTTACTGCAGGCCAGTGGACTACAGGCCCCAAAAATTATTCATTCACTGGACAGAAAAGAACAAGTGATTATGTGGCTGGAGGTACATTAGGCGGTCACCGTATATCAATTTTACTGTTGGCCAGTTAGATTACAGGCCCCAAAAATTATGCATTCACCGTACAGAAAAGATCAAGTTATTGTGTGGCTGGAGGTACATTAGGCGGTCACTGTATAACAATTTTACTGTTGGCCAGTTAGATTACAGGCGCCAAAAATTATGCATTCACCGTACAGAAAAGATCAAGTCATTACCGTATTTTTCGCCCTATAAGACGCACCGACCTATAAGACGCACCTAGGTTTTTGAGGAGGAATATAAGAAAAATTTTTTTTTTACCAAAAGGTGTGCTTTTGGTGGGTTTTGAATTAATGGTGGTCTGTGCATGACACTATTATGGGGGATCTGTGGATGACGCACTGTCATGTGGGGGACCTGTGGATGGCACTGTTATGGGGGATCTGTGGATGGCACTGTTATGGGGGATCTGTGGATGGCACTGTTATGGGGGATCTGTGGATGGCACTGTTATGGGGGATCTGTGGATGGCACTGTTATGGGGGATCTGTGGATGGTACTGCTATGGGGTGGGGGGATCTGTGGATGGCATTGTTATGGGCTGGTGGATCTGTGGATGGATATGTTATGGGGGGGATCTGTGGATGACACTGCTATATGTCATCCACAGATCCCCCTCATAACAGTGTCCCCCAATACACCAGCCCTCTGCTCACCGAAGTATTTATAAACATGAATCCTTATCCTGTTATTAAGTTTAACTAATGCTGCGCTCTCCCATGTTCCCATGTATCCCCACAGCACTTACGAACAAGCTTCAATAGCAGGCAGAGCGGACAGCAGCAGTAACGTCACTCACTGACGTTGAGCGCCTGCTCCGCCCACTTTATGAATGAAGCAGGCGTCGCAGGCGCGCGACGTCAGTGAGTGACGTTACTGCTGCCGCCAGCTCTGCTTGCTATTGAAGCTTGTTCGTAAGTGCTTTGGGGATACAGGGGAACCTGGGAGAGCGCAGCGTTAGTTAAACTTAATAACAGGATAAGGATTCATGTTTATAAATACTTCGGTGAGCAGAGGGCCCCTAGTTCCGGACTCCAGCCCCTCCTCTCTCCCGGCTCATACATCGCAGTTTAAAAACATGGCAAACAAAATCCCCCCTCTTGAAAAAAAAAACAATGGTAATAGGTGAAATTCAATTAAACGTGGTCGTTACAGGTGTTGAATTTCTCCGACATCCATGCTTTATTCATTTTTAGAAATGTGAGGTAGTCCACACTGTTGTGAGCTAGGCAAGTGCGCTTATCGTTCATGATCCCCCCCTGCTGCACTGAACGTCCTTTCAAACAGGACACAAGACGAGGGGCAAGCAGAGATTTCCATGGCAAATTGTGCCAGGTCTGGCCACAGGTCAAGCCTGCACACCCAGTAGTTAAGGGGATCTTTGCTTCTCAGAGCACCCACATCAGCCGCAACCCTAATGCTGGATCCGGAGGGTGGCTGTCGATGGGTTGGCTCCAAGAATGATCTCATATCCGAATGACCAACACATCTTCAAACCGCCCTCTTCTTCCATGCGTGGTAGGATTGGTACCTGCAACTGTTTCTCTGTGGGTGGAAATTCCTCTGCCAGCGCCGGCAACAGCAAAATGCAGCATCTCTCGAAGCAAGGCCTGTAAATGCTGCATTCTGACAGCCCTCTGTGATGCTGGTAACATGTCCGCCATTTTGTGTTTGTACCGGGGGTCTAAGTACTTTGCCACCCAGTACTGGTTCTTGCCCTTCATACTTTTTATACGGGGGTCCTTCTTCAAACACTGGAGCATGAAGGCCCCAATTTGCACTAAATTGGAAGTAGTGGAGCGGCCTGGCTCCTGCTCATTGCCAAGGAGAATGTCGTCCTCGGTCTCCTCCCCCCATCCACGGGCAAAACCAAGGATCCCAGAAAAGTTTTAAGCTCTTCTTGCTCCTCCTCCTCCCCCATCCAGCATCCTTCTCTGACTCCTGCTGACTTGTCCCAGATGGAGTAGTCGCCCCTGGGAATTCATTCAGCATTGCGACTTCCTCATCTTCCTGCTCCTGCTCCTCGATGGCTTGACCAATGACATTACGCAATGCACACTCCAGAAAGAAGGCGTAAGGTACAATGTCACTGATGGTGCCCTAGCTGCGAATGACCAGTTTGGTGATCTCATCAAATGGCTGCAGAAGTCTGCATGCGTTGCACATGAGCAACCACTGGCGCGATGAAAGAAAAACAAATTCCCCAGAACCTGTTCTGCCGCAGAATTTGTACAGGTAGTCATTAATGGCACATTTATTCTGGAGCAGCCTAACAAGCATATACAAGGTGGAGTTCCAGCGTGTCGGGCAGTCACAAAGACGTCTGACGGGCAAGTGGTGTCGCCGCTGAACGTCAGCAAGGCGAGCCATGGCCGTGTACGATCTTCTAAAATGGCCAGAGATTTTTCTGGCCTGTCGCAAAACGTCCTGGACCCCGGGGTATTTGGCAATGAATCACTACACTACTAAGTTCGAGATGTGTGCCATGCATGGCACGTGTGTCATTTTGCCCTGTTTCAGCGCGCTCAGCAGATTGGCACTGTTG
Organism: Bufo bufo; assembly: GCF_905171765.1. Lineage (NCBI taxonomy): Eukaryota > Metazoa > Chordata > Amphibia > Anura > Bufonidae > Bufo > Bufo bufo. The sequence goes on along the minus strand of NC_053397.1, from coordinate 47,439,210 downwards.
TCGCACACCACTTTACCAACTGTCAAATTGAGCGGGGTTAGCCACTGATCGGCCTGTGACCACAGATCTGAAAGGAGTGCAAGACTGGTGTGGCTCTTGGCTTCCAGGCACAACAGCCGCAGCACAGCATGGCAACGTCTCACCTGGCACGTCGAATAGGTTCTGGGGAGCTGGGGGGGTGCAGTGGAAGAGGTGGTAGCAATGGAAAAGGAGGAGTTGGCCGAGAAGGAGACGGAGGATGGAGTTAGAGGAGGAGAAGAAGAGGCAGGCCTGCATGCAATCCGTGGCGGTAACACCAAATTCACACGGGTGTCCCGTCAGAAGGTTCACCCAGTGGGCAGTCAAAGTTATGTACCTTCCCTGCTCGTGTTTGCTAGACCACGTGTCAGATGTATCTTGGCACCGACACCAGAGATACATTCACTTGCTGCTGAACATTGCCATATAGCTCTAGGATTGCTGCGCATCGGTAAGGTCTGGGAATGGATGGGAAAATAATTCCTCTGACTCGAGTGGAGGGGCTATGGTGGTGGCAGTGGTGGTGCACACAACAGAGAGTGAGGAGGGTGCAGATAGAGAGGATGAGGAGGGTGCAGAAGCGGAAGGCTGAGTGAGCAACTCAACCAACTCTGGTGCATCCTTTGACGTAATTGCACACACCTTCTCCAACTTCTCACTTAGACTCCTACCTTGTGCACCTGCCTGCCTCTTCCTCTGCCTGTTATTTTCAAAATGACCCAGTGACAAAGTCCTTATAGAAGAGCAGTATTTGTGGAAGCAGGTATATAGAACCCTTTAATGATTATTTGCTGGAAGCATTTTTATCAAACCCCTTAATCAATTTTTTGCAATTAGTTGCAATTAGTTGTTCCAATAGCGTTTGTGTCCCGGGTAGAGTCACGGGAATCAAAGATAGAGCGGAGGTGCACCCCCTGAGCTGCCTTCCGGTCCCCTGTCCCTGCCTACTTGCACCACCCGCCCTAGGTGATGTAGCGCAACTGGGCGACAGTCCCTAACCTACTAAGTGCAAGCAGAGAGAAAGATACAGCAGGGAAGAGGACAGCCACTGAGAAGTAACAATAAGCGGACAAGAGGTAGAAGAAAAACGCAAGGCGAGGCAGGTCAACTAGCCGAGGTCAGTCCAGGAGGTCACGTCAGAACAAGGGAAGAGGCAAAGACAAATCCGTAAACAAGCCGAAGTCAAAATCCGAGAGGTAGTGTCAAGGTACAGGGAGCAGGCAGAAGAGGTGTCAAGAGGCGAATCGAGGTTCAATTCCAGAGGTAGCTTAATAACAATAAAGTACACAGCCTATAGGACGAAAATCACAGGCAACCTGTAGCCAGCAGGCCGCCTGTATTTATAGTTGGGAGTGAGGGTCATGTGACATGGCCAGCGTCACATGACCAACAGACAAAGAAGTCGAGCACCGAGTAATCAGCTCGGCGCTCCAGGCAGACCTAGGAGCAGGGAGCTTCCCAGCTAGCAAGGCCTCCCTGGGAACGAGGCCAAACATAGATCCTCGCTCCCGAATCTAAGCAGCAGGTCTACGGCTGATGGGAGACCGAGTGCGCCTTCGGCGCCCAGTTACAGTTTGTCCCTCTGTATAGCTGCGGTATCGCAGCAGAACAGCACACAACTGCTGCACAATACAAATGCACTATATAGAAAGTATATTATAGATATATCACACCCCTCAATCAGTTTTTTGGGGGGGCAACTGGTATATCACACTAGTTGCAATTAGTTGTTCAAATAGTGTTTGTCCCTCTCTATAGCTGCGGTATCTCAGCAGAACCACACACAACTTCTGCACAATACAAATGTACTAAATATAAATTATTTTATAGGTATATCACACCCCTCAATCAGTTTTTTTTGGGGGGGCAACAGGTATATCACACCAGTTGCAATTAGTTGTTCCAATAGCGTTTGTCCCTCTGTATAGCTGCGGTATCTCAGCAGAACCGCACACAACTGCTGCACAATACAAATGCACTATATAGAAAGTATATTATAGGTATATCACACCCCTGCCTTAATCAGTTTTTTTGGAAGGGCAACTGGTATATCACACCAGTTGCAGTTAGTTATTCCAATAGCATTTGTCCCTCTGTATAGCTGCAGTATCTCAGCAGAACCGCACACAACTTCTGCACAATACAAATGCACTATAATATACTTTTCATGTTAGAAAGCATATTATAAGTACATCACACCCCTCAGTATGCCACACCTATCGATAGCACACCAATACCAGTAAATGGACTTTTAGCTAGCTAGCGTTTGGTGTCCCTAACAGTCTGTCCCTGCTCCACATAGCAACCTCTCCCTACACTGGCAAAAGACTGAATGTAAAATGGTGGCGAGATTGGGTTTATTTATAGGGTAGGGGGTGTGTCCATGTGCTGAAAAGTCTCAATTGGCTGTCCTGTCCCACCTGATGGATGTGTCATGGGTCAAAGTTCTGCACAATGCAAAAGAATATGGTGCTGGCGGACATCCCCATATGTTCGCCTATTCGGCAAACCGCGAACAAGCAAAGTGCGTCACAAAATGACCGCTGGGCGAACCGCAAGGCCATCTCTAATCAAGATGTGGATTAAAAAAGATTGGAACATATAAAGTAATGACTTATACTTCTCCATACAGCTGGATCCATGTATTGCTTTGACCCCAAAGAACAGAATCCAAAACTGGTGTGGTGTCATGGCACAGTGATTTATCCTTTTTGGCTTACTTGCTTCATAAATATGTCTAGAATTAGATGCAAGTGTGCCAAATTTTGGCTTACATTTAGTTAGAATTTAGGTATAACCACAATTAAATGTGGGTCACTGTGTCTAAAAAAAAAAAAAGCAAAAAAAAAAATTAAGTTGAAACTGCTCAGCCAACATTTTTTTGTGATTTCCTTATCACTGTAAATACATTTTATGAGCTTAGGGTGAGTACACTCCACCACTATATATTTCCATTGTTCTGGTCCAATAGAGGAGCAGAACAATGAAAATAACATTTGTCGGATTCAGCACATAAGGGTACTTTCACACTTGCGGCAGAGAATTACGGCAGGCAGTTTCGTCACCGGAACTGCCTGTCGGATCCGGAAATCCGGACGCAAACAGATGGGATTTGTCAGACGGATCCGGATGCAGATCCGTCTGACAATGCATTGAAATTCCGGATCCATCTCCCCAGTGTCATCCGGAAAACGGATCCGGTATTTATTTTTTTCACAGATTTAAAAGTCTGCGCATGCGCGGATCGGAAGAACGGATCCGTCAATGCATCAATTTTAATGCCAAATCCGGCACTAATACATTTTTTATGGAAATTAATGCAGGATCCGGCATTTCGGTAAGTGTTCAAGATTTTTGACCGGAGAGAAAAATACAACATGCTGTGGTATTTTCTCCGGCCAAAAAAACTTAAGGGGGACTGAACTGATGCATCCTGATGCATACTGAACGGAATGCTCTCCATTCAGAATGCATTAGGATAAAACTGATCAGTTTTTTCCGGTATTGAGCCCCTGTGACGGAACTCAATACCGGAAAAGAAAAACGCTAGTGTGAAAGTACCCTAACTAAGAGGAACTGAGCTGAACAGATGCCACTGACTACAATGCAGTCTGTTAAGTTTCAATTTTTTCTACAGAATCTGCATTGGAGGCTCTGCTCGCCGCTTACTATACTTTTACTTTGTTATAAGATAAAACTATTATGCAACTTTGTTACAAATCAACAAACATTTTGAGTGCTTTTTTGCTGAACATAAATCCAGTGGAACATTGTTAAATTCTGTCACTTGGAGTGCACAATAACAATGCAATTAGTATCATTTACTAATTAAACCCACATGGCATTTCATCTGCTGGTTGCATTTATTATAGAGGAACCTGCATACACAAATTAATGAGAAAATAAAGCCACTATGTGACATTAATAGCTTGTAGATCATAACATGTGTCTTCAGAAATAAAACAACTGAGGACATAAAACTTCAAAAGTCCGTAGTGCATATTTACCCTTTGGCAACAACGTTTCTCAGCCTTCTCCATACTTACCAAGCCCTGTACATTGTATAGCCGCTGTGCTTGGTATTGCACTCAGCCCCATTCACTTTTATGGGGCTGAGCTGCTCCTAGGTCACATGTCCAATGAACTTGTCGTCACTGGCCTAGGGATAGCTGATATAAGGCTGCAGCGCTCACAGGAGCACAGGTGCCTTCTAAAACAACTGATCATATACTGATGACCTATCCAGAGGATAGGTCATCAGTTATAAAGTCTTCGAAAACCCCTTTAACCCTTTAACAATTCAGGATGAGAATACTCGTCCTAAACAGCGGGTACTTCCCGCATTAGGATAAGCATTCTCATCCTGCGGTTAACCCCCGTCCCCACACAGCGGCGTCTTCATCAGCAGCAGGGACCCAGCTATAAATGACAGCTAGACCCCTGCTGTATTCACCAGCATTGGTCAAAAGACTGATGTCGGCAGATTAATCCTTCACATTGACCGCTGCATATAGAAGGTCCGCAAAGGGAGGGGGCTCCCTCTCCTGCAGCGTACTCAAGTTGTGTGTAGTAGGTGTTTCTGGGTGATGTAGTGCAATATACACTAACCTGGTACAGCTGACTCTCTGCAAGGGCAGGTATAGGTAAAGATAGTTCGTGACGCCAGTGCCAAGTAAACGGTGGCACGCCGTTTGCGGATGCAGGAATAAATTGAGGAAACGTAGTCTTAAAACAGAACTCCAACTTTAGTAGTTTTGCAAGCAGAGACAATAATGGAAATGCAGTTCCTTAGCATACAGTCGATTTTGCAATTCGGTCGATGCAGGCAATTCAGTTTTAGCAGGGTAATTACAGAGTGTTGAACACAGGACTTGCAGCACAGGAGCTTGCACTCTAATTCTGTCTGATCCTGGAATATAGCATATCTTCACCAAGGCCCATTAACCTAGTTCTGGCTTTATATCCTTGGCTATAGCTTTAATCAGTACCTCCTCTGTCTTTCTGAGTACCTCTTGCTTTCCTGATCTTTGCTTCTCTGTCTCTCTCAACTTCTGGACACTTCCTCAGGCTCTAGAAACTTCTGAGCTGTGGTCTAGACTGCCTTTTGCTTCCCTGTCTGGGCCTTATATAAACTAGGGCTCTCTAGCTCCCTCTAGCGACTAGAAGCTGGAATGACACCCCTGCAGGCCTGTACATGCAAGTTTCACAGTAACAGGGAAATACATAACATTACATTACATGACAATTTATAAAGATGACATATAACAACTTCTCCATAACTAAGGAGGGACGACAGCACACCAAGTGACACTTTGGTAGTGACGGGTATTACAGTCCCCGTACACTACATACCCCACTGCTTTAAGCTGAGTACGACCTCGTACTCCATCATGGGTCGCCCAACTGGGATCTCTACCTAAAATAGAAAAAGAGACATGCAGGCATACATACATGTAATTCATCTGCATTTATATTTACATCAGGTCCAATTGGCAAAGGTGAAGTGTGGTGACAAGGGGCGTCGTTCTCTTCTCTCAGGATAATGAATGGAACGGGGGCGCTGACCTGGCACAGCGTAACATTATAACCAGGATAGTCCATGACAATGAATAAGTCCATGATAGAACAGCAAAATAACGGAACTACCCAGGAGTTTCCTGTGGGTGTATCACAGGCAAGGGCTCACGTTGAGGAGTCCATTCTTGCGCACAAATGTCAAGTAAAGTATTGCCCGTGGCAACTGTTTGGGAGGAGACACCACCAGAATAATCAAAGTCTCCTAAACGGACTGGCGGGCGTCCCCTGGTCATCCGGGTAGACCTTCTCAAAACAGGGGTCTCCTCTTCCCTTAGCAACGAGGTAGGAGGGAGAGGAGCAACAGGAGGGTCTCCATCCGTGAGACCTTGGTCAGGAACAGCTGGAACAACAGGAACAACTGGAACAACAATATCCACGAGAGGGGGTACTGGATCCGGAGCATCTTGAACCGGCTCTTCTGGAGGTGAAGCTACAGTAGGTGCCGGAGCAGGCACCAGCAAGTTCAACCAAGGTGTCAGAAGCCAATGCATGGGATCAGCGTCATACCTCAGATTACTAACAGCCTGCATAGGATCCTCGGGCTGTAGTGCTGACTCTGACACAGGATATTCAGATCCAGAACTCTCGTCGCTAGGTTCTGGTGTCAGGCAGAGCTTTAACCGGTTTCGGTGTACAATTTGGGATCCCTTGTCTTCCCGGGTGATCTCATAAGTGTGAGTTCCAACATTTGGGATTGCAGTGACAACATAAGGACTTCGCTCCCACTTACTGTCCAATTTGCTGGTACGACGGTTATTCTTTAACCATACCACGGCCCCTATGGTCAAGGGTTCTGCATGGGCTGTCTGATCATAGTCTCTCTGCTGTCGGTCTCTAGCAAAGTCCATACGTTCCTGAACAATGGCTTTGGCTGCATCCAATCGCCTTTGGTGCTCAGCAACCCAGTCGGTGTTAGGTAATGGGTTAATGCAATCAGGTACATGTATGTCCAATGAATGATCAGCAGGCAATGTCCCTTGGCGCCCAAACATCAAGTAAAAAGGGGTATACCCGGTGGAACAATGTATGGTATGATTGTATGTGAACATGAGCTGTGGCAACAGACTGGGCCAATCTCCTCTGTTCTCAGGAGGCACGGCCCTCAGCATCTCTATCAAGGTCTGATTCATTTTTTCACATAATCCGTTACCTTGAGGATGGTAGGCCGTTGTCCAGGACTTCTTACAGTTGTGTAAGCGGCACAGTTCATGGAACAGATGGGACTCAAAAGCAGGTCCTTGATCGGTGAGGATCTTTTCTGGACATCCATAGGGCAGGAGGAAGTGCTTCCAGAACATTTCGGCTGTAGTCTTGGCTGTCTGGTCTCTCACAGGCACTGCTACAACAAACTTTGTGAAATGATCAATAATAGTCATGGCATAAGCATACCCTGAGCGACTAGGCTCCAGTTTTACATGGTCGATGGCGACAAGTTCAAGAGGACGGGTACTTACAATGGGTCTCAGTGGTGCCCTCTGATCATGGTGCTCACTTCGTTTCAAGGCACAGGCTACACACTCTCGACACCACTTCTCCGTGTCTTCTCTCATGCCTACCCAGTAAAACCGCTGGCGGATAGTAGCCTCAGTCTTTTGGACCCCAAAGTGACCGGATTGATTGTGGTACATCTCCAACACCATACCTGCATCTCGTCGGGGTATGAGAATCTGGTGCACTCTCTCGTTGGACACTGGGTCTAGGCTTCTCCGTAGCAATAGGCCCTTTTGTATGAAGAGTTGATGGCGCTGTCTCCACAGTTTGATGAGCTCAGGATCTGCACTCTTCCGCCGAATCCTCTCAGGGGCTCTGCCACTAGTAATGAAGTCCAACAACTCACCCAGCACTCTACTTTCAGATTGTAGTTTCACCCACCTTTCTTCTTTAGGATCAGGCCTACTGGAGGGTGAAGGAACTGCAGCTCTGTTATTGGTAGCTCGAGCCTGATCCTGTTGAGCAAATTTGTTATAGAAAGCCGGCATCTCTACATCTTCCCAAGCATCTCGCACATCATCAGGAGCTGTCTCTGTGGGAAGCCTGGATAAAGCATCAGCATTATCATTAGTACGTCCAGCACGATACTTTACAGAGAAATCATAGTTGGCGAGGCGAGAGGCCCATCTCTGCTCCAAGGCCCCCAATTTAGCTGTATTTAGATGCGCCAGAGGGTTATTGTCCGTGAATGCAATGAACGGGGTGGCGGCTAGATAATCCTTGAATTTTTCTGTCACCGCCCACACTAATGCCAGGAACTCTAGTTTGAAGGAACTATAATTCTGGTCATTTTTCTCAGCTCCTTTCAGGGAGCGGCTTGCATATGCTATCACTCTCTCCTTTCCCTCTTGGATCTGGGCTAACACAGCTCCCAGGCCTCGCTTGCTAGCATCAGTATAGAGATGGAAGGGCTTGCTATAATCTGGATAACCTAACACTGGAGGCTCGGTCAGTTTCTTTTTTAGCAATTGGAACGCTATCTCTCTTTTCTCATTCCACTCAATGGGCACAGGAGTTCTAGGACTCTTTTTGGGTTGCCCCCTCAAGAGTTCCTGGATAGGATCAGCTATTTGAGCAAAATGGGGGATAAAACGTCTATAGTAGCCGGCAAAACCAAGAAAACTCCTCACCTCTTTGACGGTAGTAGGAACCGGCCAATTACGGACAGCTGCTAATTTATCAGGGTCAGGTTGCACTCCCTCTCCGCTTACTACATGCCCCAGGTATCTTACTGCAGGTTTGAGCAGGTGACACTTGGATGGCTTTACCTTCAAGCCATATTTGATAAGGATTTCAAATACTTCTGCCAAATGTTTCAGATGGTCTTCATATGTTTTTGAATACACAATGACGTCATCTAGATACAGCAGCACTGTTTCGAAGTTTTTGTGACCCAAACACCGTTCCATTAGTCTCTGGAAAGTTCCTGGGGCATTACATAGCCCGAACGGCATACAATTGAATTCAAACAGGCCCATGGGAGTAGTGAAAGCAGTCTTTTCCCTATCCTCGGGGGCCATGGGTACTTGCCAGTAGCCGCTGGTCAAGTCCAATGTGGAGAAATAGGCAGAAGAGCCCAGAGCAGTTAGTGACTCCTCAATGCGGGGCAGTGGGTATGCATCTTTGTGGGTTATTTGATTAATTTTCCTATAATCCACACAGAAACGGATACTACCGTCCTTCTTCTTTACAAGAACCAGGGGTGCAGCCCACGGACTACGGCTGTCCCGGATCACATTAGAGTCTTTCATCTCTTGGATCATTTCCTTTACAGTCTGATATGAAGTAGGTGGTAAGGGTCTGTATCTCTCCTTGATAGGAGGATGAGAGCCAGTAGGTATGGTGTGTTGTATGGCACTAACCTCTCCATAGTCAGTAGCATGCTTACTGAAGGCCTGGTGGTGCTCCTTGACAAGCCGTAGAATCCCTTCTTGTTGATGTTGGGGGGTAGTCTCGTCCCCTACATGGAGCTCTTCCCACCAGGGCACTTGTGGCTGGGTCACCGGCGAACATCCGCTGACTGCAGCTGGCGGCTTTTCTGTCACTGGAAGACGAATGACGTCTTGGAAGGACACCTGGGACAGATGGGCAACACTGCAATGCTTAGTAAGCGCAACAGGATGATTACTCAGGTTAATCAGACGGACAGGTACTTTACCTTGGGAGACGTTCACCAGGCACTTGGCAGCTCTCACATAAGGATAATCCTCCATCTGGATCGGTTCCACCAGGGCTGGATAATCTCGGCCTTGGACTCCCAGGACAGCACGACACCATAAAAGAGTTTGAGAATTAGGAGGCAAAGTCACAGGTTTATTATCACGGATCTTGGCAGTACAAATTTCTCCTTTACCATTAGCAAACCTCTGCTGGGCACTTAACACAGTAATAGTCTTTTGAATCACCCTCCTGGATGCAGAGGAAGCAGTGGGCAAAGTCTGATGTAATACAGCAAGTATTTCTGAATAACAGTTTTTGAAGACATTGGTGCCTAGAATGACAGGATGTCCTCCTCTGTCACCGGCCTGCACTACGATCACTCCCTGTTGAGGCAGGGTTACTTCTCCCATCTGCAGGGTGGGTTCCCAGTATCCATGAACCTTTACTGGTTTGCCATTGCTGGCGATAATTTCCACCCAGGATTCAGGCGGTTGGGTCAACTGGTTGGTGTCCCAGAACTTTTCAAATGCAGGCAGCTGAATAGTAGTGACCTGAGACCCAGTATCTAATAGGGCTTCAAAGGGGATCCCGTTGATCTCTATATTGATTTTAGGATGGGATCCTACATAACGTGGCATCCAATTTGGATCCTCTGGACCTAGTGTTCTACCTCCCGAGGGTTGGTCCTCAGCCTCAGGGGTTGCCCGTTTAACTGCCAGCACGTGGATTCTGTGTGTCCCAGCTTTTTGCAGTATGTACACACGGGCTTCTTGCGACCTCTATTACGCCTCCCAGGATCCCTGGGGTGAGTCTCTTGGTAAGGAGGTGGGAACGGCCTAGGAGGTGACAGGAATTCTTCATCTAGCATTATGGGTTTTTCCCATTGCTCTATTTTTCTGCACACTTTCTCTAGACTTTTAGTGAGGTGATTTACTTGCTCTGTCAGCATGGCAATAGTATCGGTAGCTGACACTTGAACAGCTTGGCCGGCCTCAGCTCGGTTAGTGACAAGCGGTTTTGGGCTGCAGGCTGATGACTCAGATAGGGCGCTCAACTCAGGAGATACTGTGGACCCCAGGATCTTTATAGCCAGTTCTTTAAAGTCCAGAAAGGCACTGTTAGGGTGCTGGGCAGACAGCATCTTTAACTGGGTCCTTATTTGTTCACTAGACACCCTGTTGATAAATTGTTCCCTTAGGGTCTGGTCCTGATTATCAGCCTCTTTGGGATCTATCTGGAGTACAGCCCCTAAAGCCTCCTGAAGTGATAGGGCATAGTCACGGAGGGACTCACCGGACTTCTGTTTCTTGCCAAAGAAATGCATCTTTATCTCTGAGGCAGTCCTAGTTTCAAAAGTGGCCCTGAGGTGGGTGAATATCTGTTCTATAGTACTCCGCTCAGGAGCCGGCCAGGATAACACTTCTCTACGGGCAGCTCCCTCCAGTTGTGCCAGCAGGATTTCCATTTGCTGGTCGGCATTTATAGGGTACAATCGGAATAGTGCCAGCAACTTTTCTTTAAAGTCCCTTAGGGTCTGGGTCTCTCCCCTGTAGCGAGGGAACCATGGGGCCCCGAAGTAGTAAGGCATGGTAAAGGGCATCATGCTGGGGGCTGTAGGAGGCCGGTACACTCCCCTTCCCTCCGGTTACAGGTGCTTACCGGTATCGCCGGGCTTGCGCAGGCCAAGTCTCGCGAGGTTCCGGACGTCCTGAGCACCCGATGACGCAGAAGAAGCAGGGCCGCGGCGGTGCGAAGATGAAGAGGGGCGGGACTCTCTGTGTCTTTGCAGGGATCCGCCCACGAATGTCCTCAGCGGCGCGGGAAACTTTACTCCAGGCAGCCGGTGGCCATCTTTAGCAAAACGCTGTCCATTCACTGACAGCAAGCAGGATTGTAAAAAGTCCACAAAACCACATTCCAATGCGGCGGTTTTCTTCCTCTGGATAGCGTAATACTGCACAGCGCTTTTTAGAGGTTTTTGGTACACTTTGGGTAGGATTTTCAGTCCACAAAGTCCACTTGCAATAAACAGGCAAATTGTCACTTTGGTCACAGGGCAACTGTATAAGGCACAAAGTTCACGCTTCTTGCACTGGAAAGCGTGCGAATCCTGTTCGTGACGCCAAAAGAGAGGTGCAGCGTACTCAAGTTGTGTGTAGTAGGTGTTTCTGGGTGATGTAGTGCAATATACACTAACCTGGTACAGCTGACTCTCTGCAAGGGCAGGTATAGGTAAAGATAGTTCGTGACGCCAGTGCCAAGTAAACGGTGGCACGCCGTTTGCGGATGCAGGAATAAATTGAGGAAACGTAGTCTTAAAACAGAACTCCAACTTTAGTAGTTTTGCAAGCAGAGACAATAATGGAAATGCAGTTCCTTAGCATACAGTCGATTTTGCAATTCGGTCGATGCAGGCAATTCAGTTTTAGCAGGGTAATTACAGAGTGTTGAACACAGGACTTGCAGCACAGGAGCTTGCACTCTAATTCTGTCTGATCCTGGAATATAGCATATCTTCACCAAGGCCCATTAACCTAGTTCTGGCTTTATATCCTTGGCTATAGCTTTAATCAGTACCTCCTCTGTCTTTCTGAGTACCTCTTGCTTTCCTGATCTTTGCTTCTCTGTCTCTCTCAACTTCTGGACACTTCCTCAGGCTCTAGAAACTTCTGAGCTGTGGTCTAGACTGCCTTTTGCTTCCCTGTCTGGGCCTTATATAAACTAGGGCTCTCTAGCTCCCTCTAGCGACTAGAAGCTGGAATGACACCCCTGCAGGCCTGTACATGCAAGTTTCACAGTAACAGGGAAATACATAACATTACATTACATGACAATTTATAAAGATGACATATAACAACTTCTCCATAACTAAGGAGGGACGACAGCACACCAAGTGACACTTTGGTAGTGACGGGTATTACAGTCCCCGTACACTACACTCCCACCCCATAGGGTCCCTGTGCTGCGATGGCAGGGTCCCGATGGTTTCCATGGCAGCCCCAAGCCTTGCAAAGGCCTCGGGGCCTGATTGCTACAGACACCTATGAGGCCTAGCCTCCATGCTGGGTCTCTAGGCAAACTGTAAGTGTAATACACTGACAGTCAATGCAGTACAATACAGCATTGAAACAGGGTTCAGACCCTGAAATGTTGAAGTCCCACAGTGGGACAGAAAATAAAAAAAAGTGAAAAAGTGTTTTATTAACAATAAAAATATAAAGTCTCAAGTAAAAAAAAAAACATCCTTTCCAATAATTGAGCTATGTACAATAAAATAAATAAATACATTAATAATATACATAAATAGACAAATTAGGTATTGCTGCGTCTGTAACAACTGGCTCTATAAAGCTATCTCATGTTCTACCCTGTCAGATGAACGTTGTAAAAAATGCTTTTATTGTGTAATATTGCAACAAAAAAAAAAGGCATATTGGGTATTGCCGCGTCCGTTAGAACTGGCTCTATGAAAATAACGCATGATCTACCCTGGAAAAAAGTACAATGTACACCAAAATGGTACCAATGAAAACCTCAGCTCATCCTGCAAAAATGAGCCCTCATACTTTGTGTAAAAGTGGCAAAATATAAAAAAAACTATATAAAATTGGTATCTCTGTAATCGTATTGACCAGCAAAATAAAGATAACATGTCACTTTCCCTGCAAGGTGTTTGCTGCAATAACAAAACTCAAAAAGCAGTGACAGAGTCGATGCCTTTTTTAATCCTACTTCTTAAAAAGCTAACTAAAAAGCAATAAAAAGGTGGATGTGCCCCAAAATAGAACCCATGATAAATCTCTGTTTGAGAGAAAAATATAATGCGTGTTGTCAGAAAATGGCTGTTCTGGTCTCCAGAGGCTGATCAATAACAACATGGTGACTGTAGACCATTCAACCAAAATCTGCCCTTCAAAAACCATGTGGCGTTGTCTTCTGATCTCTGCCCTGTGCCCAAAGAGCAATTTAAGACTACGTATGGGGAAAAAATGTAGGGTTCTTTTTCTCCAGTTACCCCCTGTGAAAATGAAAAATTGCTTATGCAACATTTTATTGGAAGAAATTAAAATTTTCATTTGCAAAGCCAGGTTTTTAAATTCTATGAAATGCCTGTGAAGTGAAAGTGGTCAATAAACCCCTCAATAAATTCCTTGAGCGGTGTAGTTTCCAAAATGGGGGGTTTCCACTGTAGGGGTACCTTAGGTTCTCATCAAATATGACATGGCACCCGAAATCCATTCCAACAAAATCTGCCCTCCATAAACTATATGGCGATTCTTTCCTTATGAGCCTTGCCGTCTGCCCAAACAGCTGTTTACATGGGGTGTTTCTGTTAATTTCAGAATCAGGGTAATAAATATTGAAGTTTGTTTACCTTTGTTAACCTTTGCTATCTTGCAGGAAAAGAAATGTATTAAAATTTAAAACCTGCAAAAGAGTGAAATTTTGAAATTTCGCCTCCATTTTACTTCAATTCTTGTGAAACATGTAAACAGTTAATAAAGTTTGTAAAAATCAGTTGTGTGGGAAAAGATTTAGCAAAACTTGAAATGTATACATTTAAATCTCTGCTTTTTCTGAGCTCAGTTGTATATAGGGCCGGTGAGGCAGTGAAGTGGCGTAGTGTGGGTTACCAGCACCCGGGGCAAGCCAAGTATTGCTCCACCCGCCAACCTGTGACCATGCCCCTTTTTACAAATAATGCAGTAGATGTCACCTGCAGTCCTACGTAACACCACAGATAACACAGGGATAACTCTCTGAGTACAGATAATGTAGTAGATGGGTGTGAGGTCCCAGAATTCAGACCACGCACAGTGTGACCTGAAGTTTGGGGCCAGGCTTTGGCAGTGTGGCCTAAATTCTATATGGACATAACATACATTGCTATGAAATAAACAGGATAATACAGCACCATACCTCTTACATCCAGTGACATCTCCTGTGATGTAGACTTTCCTCAGCGTCTTCATTCGGAGATAGGACCGTCATGATAACTTCTTTCAGCCACGTCTCGTCTCTGTAGAGTTTCACAGAAAATGTTTTAGATTTCTCACTTTACTGTCATCCTCAGATAACAGACCTCCCCTCCCCCATAGTGTCCATAACTATAATGCCCTCTGTACAATTATAATATATACTGGCCCCTCTGTATTATTATTATTATTTCTCCCTCTGTATTATTATTATTATAAGTATTATTAACATTATAATGGCCCCCTCTGCAGTATTATTCTAATAATTATGCCCCCCTTCAGCCCCTCAAGCATACAGTCCCATGTAAGATACAACCTTCAATGCCTTCAGATCCTCCAACATACAGTCCCATGTAAGATACATTACTCTCCTGCCTTCAGCCCCTCCAGCATACAGTCCCATGTAAGAAACATCATTTCCATGCCTTCAGCCCCTCCAGCATACAGTCCCATATAAGATACATCACACCCCTGCCTTCCAGCCCATCTTGCAAACAGTCCCATGTAAAATGCATCACTCGTCCTGCCTTCAGACCCTCCTGCATACGGTCAGTCCCATGTAAAATACATCACTCCCCCTGCCTTCAGCCCCTCCAGCATACTGTCCCATGTAAGATACATCACTCTCCTGCCTTCAACCCCTCCAGCATATAGTCCCATGTAAGATACAACCCCCCCGCCTTCAGCGCCTCTAGCATATAGTCCCATGTAAGATACAACCCCCCCCGCCTTCAGCCCCTCCAGCATACAGTACCATGTAAAATGCATTATACCCCGCCTTCAGCCCCCCCAACATACAGTCCCATGTAAAATACAAAAGTCCCTCTGCCTTAAGCCCCTCCAGCATACAGCCCATGTAAATAATATCACCCTCCCTCTCTTCGCCGCTGGCCTTCAGCCCCTCCAGCATACATTCCCATAAGATACATCACTCCTCCTGCCCTCCAGCCCTTCTTGCAAACATTCCCATATAAAATTATTCACCACTCTTCCTGCCTTCAGCCCCTCCAGCATACAGTCCCATGTAAAATAATATCACTCCCCTGCCAGGGCCTTCAGGCCCTCCAGCATACAGTCCCATGTAAATATCACCCCCACTACCCTCTCTTCAGACCCCTCTAACATACAGTCTCCAGTACAAGGATTATTCCTCCTCCCATCAGCCCCTGCAAAAAGCCCCCAAGTAAACATACCAGTCAATATTCTCCTCCACACACTGACCTGCAGCCTCTGCTTCTCTCTCCAACAACGTGCTCTGTAGAATCTCCTGCAAATATTGAGGCCCTTCCCCCTGGATGACGAGACTCCGTCTCTTCCCCCGACATCATACCTTTTAGGGCCACTAGCCTGAAGCCTATGAGAAAGAACGGAGGGAACGGGAGCCATAGGCTCCCGTGGCCCTCATTGAAGTGCTTGCTGCCTGGCGCCCCCTGCAATTTTGCGTCTGGGGCAACGGCCCCCATGCCCCCCCACGCTACGCCACTGAGGCAGTGACAGCTGAGTTTATCTGCAAGGTAACCACGGATCGCTATCAGAATGGCACATTTGGAATCGGGTGAGCTAAGCTTATCTGGTACTATGCTTGGTTGTATGGCCATGCTGACAGACTCTCTTTAAGCCAGACCACTACTTATGAGATACAGTTGCAAAAAAAAGTATGTGAACCCTTTGGAATGATATGGATTTCTGCACAAATTGGTCATAAAATGTGATCTGATCTTTATCTAAGTCACAACAATAGACAATCACAGTCTGCTTAAAGTAATAACACACAAATAATTAAATGTTACCATGTTTTTATTGACCACACCATGTAAACATTCACAGTGCCGGTGGAAAAAGTATGTGAACCCTTGGATTTAATAACTGGTTGAACCTCCTTTGGCAGCAATAACTTCAACCAAACGTTTCCGGTAGTTGCAGATCAGACGTAATTCTTGACCATTCCTCTTTACAGAACTGTTTCAGTTCAGCAATATTCTTGGGATGTCTGATGTGAATCGCTTTCTTGAGGTCATGCCACAGCATCTCAATTGGTTTGAGGTCAGGACTCTGACTGGGCCACTTCGGAAGTCATATTTTCTTCTGTTTAAGCCATTCTGTTGTTGATTTACTTCTATGCTTTGGGTCGTTGTCCTGTTGCAACACCCATCTTCTGTTGAGCTTCAGCTGGTGGACAGATGGCCTTAAGTTCTCCTGCAAAATGTCTTGATTAACTTGGGAATTCATTTTTCCTTAGGATGATAGCAATTCAGGCCCTGATGCAGCAAAGCAGCCCCAAACCATGATGCCCCCACCACCATACTTCACAGTTGAGATGAGGTTTTGATGTTGGTGTGCTGTGCCTCTTTTTCTCCACACATAGTGTTGTGTGTTTCTTCCAAACAACTCAACTTTGGTTTCATCTGTCCACAGAATATTTTGTCAGTACTGCTGTGGAACATCCAGGTGCTCTTGTGCAAACTGCAAATGTGCAGCAATGTTTTTTTTGGACAGCAGTGGCTTCCTCTGTGGTATCCCCCCATGAAATCCATTCTTGTTTAGTGTTTTACGTATCGTAGATTCACTAACAGGGATGTTAGCATATGCCAGAGACTTTTGTAAGTCTTTAGCTGACACTCTAGGATTCTTCTTCACCTCATTGAGCAGTCATTGTGCTGTGCTCTTGCAGTCATCTTTACAGGACGGCCACTCCTAGGGAGAGTAGCAGCAGTGCTGAACTTTCTCCATTTATAGACAATTTGTCTTACCGTGGACTGATGAACAGCAAGGCTTTAGGAGATACTTTTATAACCCTTTCCAGCTTTATGCAAGTCAACAATTCTTAATAGTAGGTCTTCTGAGAGCTCTTTCGCGCGAGGCATCATTCACATCAGGCAATGCTTCTTGTGAAAAGAAAACCCAGAATTGGTGTGTGTTTTTTATAGGGCAGCTGTAACCAACACCTCCAATCTCATCTCATTGATTAGACTCTAGTTGGCTGACACCTCACTTCAATTAGCTCTTGGAGATGTCATTAGTCTAGGGGTTCACATACTTTTTCCATCTGCACTGTGAATGTTTACATGGTGTGTTCAATAAAAACATGGTAATATAAAAAAAATTGTGTGTTATTAGTTTAAGCAGACTGTGATTGTCTATTGTTGTGACTTAGATAAAGATCAGATCACATTTTATGACCAATTTGTGCAGAAATCCATATTATTCCAAAGGGTTCACATACTTTTTCTTGCAACTGTATATGAGGGAAGATATGTGTCTCCTAGAATGGTGCAGGAAACCTATTAGAGGAGTCAATGTATGTTATGGTTTGCTGTGTTTTCACCCGAGACGTGTCACCAAGGTGCCCGGCCTTGGTGGAGTAAAAGGCAGTACCTAGTGTATCCACTAGGATAGTAGACGCTGTTGGTACTTAGTATAGCTGGCATCAGCTAATCTGGGCCTGGCTTTTATAGGGAATAAGCATAGAGCTAGTTGGATGTTTATTCCCCGCGATCCAATCCGTGTTTCACAGGTGGCCCATGTCCACAGTTCTCATTTAGGGTCGATTCACACGTCATTATTTTGTAATCTGTTCCACAAATTTGTGGAACGGAATGTGGACCCATTCATTTCAATGGCCCCGCAAAAATGTGGACATCACTCAGTGTGCTGTCCACATCCGTTGCTCCGTTCCGTTCTGTTAGGCGGATCCGCAAAAAAAAATAGAGCTTGTCCTACTATTGTCCGCAAAATGCAGTCTGTGGTCCCATTGTAGTCAATAGGTCCGCAAAAATGCGGATGACATGCGGAATGCATCAATATGTCATCCGCATGTCTTCTGCAATTGCGGATCCGTTTCCAGGAAATAGAAAGACATTTTTTTTAGTACCCTACCACCATATATTCCTCCTTCCATTTTTTTTTTGGCGGGAAAAACGGAACGGATGTGGATGTATAATTGGTAAAAACTGAAGGTTTTTGCAAAAACACAGATCCGCAAAAAATGGAACGAAAATCTGCAAAAAATACTGACGTGTGAAAAGACCCTTTAAATTCAGCAGCAATCCTCTGTGTAGGGTAAGTCTGGGGAGAGATATGCCCAGAGAACAGACCTGCATGATTAAAGGCAGACCTTTGTGAAGAGTGGCTTAGAAGTGAGATAGAGACCTATGTGTTAGTTAGAGCCCAGATGGCTCAAATGTATTTATGCTTTCTGAGAAGGCTGCAATATCTTTGACTTTAGGAGTAGTGTTGATTGCGAATTTGCAAACTGCAAATTTTTGTACTGTGAATTTTTATCGCTAATTTTTCAATTGCCAATTTACACAATCAAGAAAATAATGACTGAGATAACGAATTATCGAATTATCGAGTAAATGGCGAATATTCGCGAAATATCATAAATTCGAATATTGCCCCTGCCGCTCATCACTAGTCACTGGGTTAGGTTCCAGCACCAGCACGGTGCTGGAACCTAACCCAGTGACTAGTGATGAGCGGCAGGGGCAATATTCGAATAAAGTTGGCAGGTCTTCCTGTTTTGCGGAACGGAAATATGGACATACGGAAACGGAATACTCATGAAGTAACTTCTTTTTTTTTTTGCGGACCCATTGAAATGAATGGTTCCGCATATGGTCCACGAAAAAAACTGAACGGACATGGAAAAAAAATAAGTTTGTGTGCATGAGCCCTTATAGTGACCCCTGCAAATACTACAAGGAACACAATGGCTCCACAGTCCCTTAGCTGGGAAAAAACACTATGGTCTAATAATATACTACACCTATTCAAAAACAGCAAAATATATCATTCCATGGTTAAGAGTGCTGTGTCTGGAAGGAAAAAAAAGAACCTTTTAATAATCTTAGACAGCTCCTTTAAAGTTATACATTTTAAGAAATGTACATAATTATCTGCCAGACATACAGTGTAAATATAACTAAGCCTGATGGGAACGTTAAAATAAAAAAAAAATTGCATTGGTGAAACATCTCTAAAATCTCTAATAAATACAACACAGGCTTTAAAGAGGGGTTACACTGTCTGGTGTGTAAACCATATATAACCACACAGTGAAACCTATGGATCTGGACTAAAGTGGTGTGCTCGTAATGTACTAATGACACATAGTAGCGCACCCACAGTATTGTTAGCAGTCCGATCACACTACATGGCTACAAATGTCTACAACAATTATAAAAATGAGATCTTTAAAACAGGTCCGATGATATGATGTTCCTAAAATTGTATCTATACAAGGAGTGCAGAATTATTAGGCAAGTTGTATTTTTGAGGATTAATTTTATTATTGAACAACAACCATGTTCTCAATGAACCCAAAAAACTCATTAATATCAAAGCTGAAAATTTTTGGAAGTAGTTTTTAGTTTGTTTTTAGTTTTAGCTATTTTAGGGGGATATCTGTGTGTGCAGGTGACTATTACTGTGCATAATTATTAGGCAACTTAACAAAAACAAATATATACCCATTTCAATTATTTATTTTTACCAGTGAAACCAATATAACATCTCAACATTCACAAATATACATTTCTGACATTCAAAAACAAAACAAAAACAAATCAGTGACCAATATAGCCACCTTTCTTTGCAAGGACACTCAAAAGCCTGCCATCCATGGATTCTGTCAGTGTTTTGATCTGTTCACCATCAACATTGCGTGCAGCAGCAACCACACCCTCCCAGACACTGTTCAGAGAGGTGTACTGTTTTCCCTCCTTGTAAATCTCACATTTGATGATGGACCACAGGTTTCTCAATGGGGTTCAGATCAGGCGAACAAGGAGGCCATGTCATTAGATTTTCTTATTTTATACCCTTTCTTGCCAGCCACGCTGTGGAGTACTTGGACGCGTGTGATGGAGCATTGTCCTGCATGAAAATCATGTTTTTCTTGAAGGATGCAGACTTCTTCCTGTACCACTGCTTGAAGAAGGTGTCTTCCAGAAACTGGCAGTAGGACTGGGAGTTGAGCTTGACTCCATCCTCAACCCGAAAAGGCCCCACAAGCTCATCTTTGATGATACCAGCCCAAACCAGTACTCCACCTCCACCTTGCTGGCGTCTGAGTCGGACTGGAGCTCTCTGCCCTTTACCAATCCAGCCACGGGCCCATCCATCTGGCCCATCAAGACTCACTCTCATTTCATCAGTCCATAAAACCTTAGAAAAATCAGTCTTGAGATATTTCTTGGCCCAGTCTTGACGTTTCAGCTTGTGTGTCTTGTTCAGTGGTGGTCGTCTTTCAGCCTTTCTTACCTTGGCCATGTCTCTGAGTATTGCACACCTTGTGCTTTTGGGCACTCCAGTGATGTTGCAGCTCTGAAATATGGCCAAACTGGTGGCAAGTGGCATTTTGGCAGCTGCACGCTTGACTTTTCTCAGTTCATGGGCAGTTATTTTGCGCCTTGGTTTTTCCACACGCTTCTTGCGACCCTGTTGACTATTTTGAATGAAACGCTTGATTGTTCGATGATCACGCTTCAGAAGCTTTGCAATTTTAAGAGTGCTGCATCCCTCTGCAAGATATCTCACTATTTTTGACTTTTCTGAGCCTGTCAAGTCCTTCTTTTGACCCATTTTGCCAAAGGAAAGGAAGTTGCCTAATAATTATGCACACCTAATATAGGGTGTTGATGTCATTAGACCACACCCCTTCTCATTACAGAGATGCACATCACCTAATATGCTTAATTGGTAGTAGGCTTTCGAGCCTATACAGCTTGGAGTAAGACAACATGCATAAAGAGGATGATGTGGTCAAAATACTCATTTGCCTAATAATTCTGCACTCCCTGCACTGTGGGCCATGACTCGTATTGGCAACGATACAGCAACAATGTATCGGTCAATTGATCTGAAAACAGTGCCTTACCACTTGATATATATGTCACAAATGGTCACCTTAGGACACCATAGTTATGGTATTTGATAGATTTTCATTTTAGATATTTCTGTTGATGATCCCACTCCTTTATTCTTTATTCTTTTAGAGCGGGTACCTGCCTCTGTGCGCTATGAAACAGGAGATATAGCTCTTATTTGTAACTTTCCTGACATTACCCCGATACTTCTCTCCACATACATATTCCCTTACCATGGCCGCCGTAAACGTTCCCCCTTTGTACAGTAGCGCTCTGTGCGCGCGCCCTCCAGCTGGCACAGCTCTCCGTGTGCTCTTGCTGTCAGCGGAGTACAGAGCTCAGGCTCACCTCTGATTGGTGGATAGCACGGAAGCCATGCCTTGCGGGCGGGATGTCGGCCCTTTAAATTTTGGCGCTCATGCGGCCGCTTACGGCCACCCTAGCGCTGGTGCTCCGATCAGAGCGTCACTGCAACAAGTCAGGCAGTGACTCACAATTACTTATGGCTCTTGCAGTAGGCTCCTGAGGAAGTGCCAAGTGTATGTCGGCACAGAAACGCGTTGAGCCATTCCAATTGTATGTCTCCTAGGATTGTGCTGGATAAACCAGATGCCAGCCACGCTAGTTTAGGTTGGAGACAGCCTTGAATGTGTCCTAGATAGCACACATGCTTACCATATCTAGGATCTGACTCTGGTGGTGCACTATTAGCTTGGATGAGCTGGCCACCAGATAGTTCTGTTAGGAGGGGTAGTGTGATCGGACTGCTAACAATACTGTGGGGGCGCTACTATGTGTCATTAGTACATTACGAGCACACCACTTTAGTCCAGATCTATAGGTTTCACTGTGTGGTTATATATGGTTTACACACCAGACAGTGTAACCCCTCTTTAAAGCCTGTGTTGTATTTATTAGAGTGGGCTGTACACCCCAGGATTTTAGAGATGTTTCACCAATAAAATTATTTTGATATTTTAATGTTCCCATCAGGCTTAGTTATATTTACCACTGGAACAGGGACGTAAACCTTTATTTGTTAGCAGACATACAGTGTAACAGATAAATCACCCTGTTAGTCTGAATATGATATTTCTGGGAAAAAAAAGTATAATTTTCAACTAGTGCAGTTCCAATCCTCTTTATTTAATTCTTGGTTTTCTTTTTTTTGTGATCATTTACTGTTGTTTTTTAACTAGTCTATTACAGTAACTTTTGTCTAAGCTTCTAAGTATTTTCTATTGATAACGTGCATTTATAATTAGGGATGAGCGAATCGACTTCGGATGAAACATCTGAAGTTGATTTGCATAAAACTTTGTATCAATAGTCTTGCGAGACTTTGGGTAATAACTTCATAAATTGATTTCTACTGTAAAAAAAACATTTCCCGAACTCGGGTTAGGTTCCAAGGTACGACTTGGAACTGAACCCGAGTTTGGGAAATGTTTTTTTTTTTACATTAGAAATCAATTGATGAAGTTATTACCTGAAGTCTCGCAAGACTTCACGAAGTAATAACTTTGGCTCATCGGAGCCGATACATTCTAATACTGTACGGAACACTTGCTCTGTACAGTATTGAAACAAATTTTTATGCGAATCGACTTTGGAAGTTTCATCCAAAGTCGATTCGCTCATCCCTATTCGTAATGTTGGTGCTTATAGACAATGGGGGAGATTTATCAAACTGGTGAAATGTAGAACTTGCCCATAGCAACCAATTGGATTCCTCCTTTTATTTTCCAAAGGAGCTATGAAAAATGAAAGGAGGAATCTGATTGGTCGCTATGGGCAACTAAGCCAGTTCTACTTTACACCAGTTTGATAAATCTCCCCCATTATACTGCTACTTTGACTTATCTGTTAGTTGACCTGATTGTAAGAATGTTCATGCTTTTATATCTTACTTTTTAGGGTATTTTCACACTAGCGTTGTTCGGTTCCGGCAGGCAGTTCCGGCAACCGGAACTGCCTGCCGCATCCGGCAAACCATATGCAAACGGAAATATGTTTTTTTCCGGATCCGTTAGACGGTATCATCTGGAATAACGGACCAGGTATAAAAAAATGTTCAAAGATCAAAAGTAAAAATAGCTCCTCCCATGTCCCTGCGCATGCGCAGACCGGAAAACCGGATACGGCAATGCAGCAATTTCCAGAAAACTTGGTACCGGATTCGGCATTAATACAACTCTATGGAAATTTATGCCGGATCCGGAAAGTGCAGTAGTGTTCCGGGATTTTTCCCGGAAAAAATACAGCAGCAAGCTGCGGTATTTTGTCCGGTCAAATACCATGCAAGGGACGGAACGGAAGACATCCTGAGGCATACTGAACGGATTGCTTTGCATTCAGAATGCATTAGGACAAAAATGATGCGTTTTTTTCCGGTATTGAGACCCTTCACCGGATTTCAATACCGGAAAAGAATAACGCTAATGTGAAAGTGCCCTAAGACAAAATGGCTAAAAATTTTTAAAGCATAAGTAGTAATCCTTCTCATGTGTCGTTGTTACAGTTAAGCATGCTCATGCTTTCTTTTACCTAAGGAAAATGATTAGTTTGCTGCTGTAGATCTATATCTAAATACCCTTGCATTGTTAGCAACCTCTCCTGAGCACCCAGGACACATGCCCCACCAACCACACATATCTAATATACAGGTAAAACTTGAAAAATTTGAATATCGTGCAAAGCTCATTTATTTCAGTAATGCAATTTAAAAGGCAAAACTAACATATGAGATAGACTCATTACATGCAAAGCGAGATATTTCAAGTCTTTATTTGTTATAATTTGGACGATTATGGCTTACAGGTTATGAAACCCCAAAGTCTCAATTTTGAGGTACCCTTTGCTCAGGGGGTATGGATTAATTAGCTGACTAGAGTGTGACACTTTGAGCCTAGAATATTGAACCTTTTAACAAAATTCTAATTTTAAGCTGCATTAATGCAATTGCTTTTAATCTGCATTACAGAAATAAAGGGACTTTTGCACGATATTCTCATTTTTCGAGTTTCACGTGTATATACGTAAAAGAGGTTGTGAAACCTGTTTGTAATGGGAAGCTTGCTTACCTGCCTCTTGGTGCTGGCTCCCTGCTCCTCTATCTCCAAGCCTGCAATATTCCACTGGGCTCACTCTCTGTGAAAAATCTGGTTTGACAATCACTGGCCGCAAGGGGTGACCGACTCCCCTTACGTCACGACAAATGGTCACATGATGCAAGGGGATCCAGTCACCACTGTGGCCAGAAATTGGCTGCAGGCGGCATCAAACTGAACGTTTACAGCAAGGGAGCACCGCGGAGCATGGTAGGCAGAGCCAAGAAGCAGGTAAGTAAGGCTACTTTCACACTAGCGTTCGGAGCGGATCCGTCTGATGTTTCATCAGACGGATCCGCTCCGATAATGCAGACGTTCGCATCCGTTCAGAACGGATGCGTCTGCATTAAAACTTAGAAAATTTTCTAAGTGTGAAAGTAGCCTGAGCGGATCCGTTCAGACTTTACATTGAAAGTCAATGGGGAACGGATCCGCTTGAAGATTGAGCCATATTGTGTCATCTTCAAGCGGATCCGTCCCCATTGACTTAATTGTAAGTGTGGACGGATCCGCTCGCCTCCGCACGGCCAGGCGGACACCCGAACGCTGCAAGCAGCGTTCAGCTGTCCGCCTGGCCGTGCGGAGGCGAGCGGAGCGGAGGCTGAACGCCGCCAGACTGATGCAGTCTGAGCGGATCCGCATCCATTCAGACTGCATCAGGGCTGGACGGAAGCGTTCTGCTCCGCTCGTGAGCCCCTTCAAACGGAGCTCACGAGCGGACAGCAGAACGCTAGTGTGAAAGTAGCCTAACCTTTCCTTTGCAGGTTCAGTGGAGTGTGGGATTGTAAAAAATAAAGTAATATATTAATTGGATGTTTATGCATTTGAAATGAAGGATGAACTGTGTAATTCTAATATAATAATAAATCCTTTTGTTTTATGTTTCAATATCCCTGGAAACAAGTATATATTTAGAATTCTATTTTTTTCATGTAACCAGTTTTCTCACTTTATTTTTTATTTTTATCTTTTTATTCTTTCCCCCTTATGTGATGCTGATTTTCTCATTTATCTACCACTGACTCTGAGGTTTGGATCGATACTGTTCAGTTGCAAACCAGTGTTTATAAAAGGTTTACAAAGCCACATGTCCTATTTTAATGCCTACTTACTTGTTGAAAAAAAAAAATAACCTCTTTGGTTCAGGCAGTCAATGTGGATTTCATATTGATTCTCTGAGGTGCAAGGTGCATGTACAGAGCTAACGTGTGGTCCTAAAAATAGGACAGCTCATTAAAATTGATTATTGTATTGTAAGGTCCTTAACATTTACAATGTTTGCATGGTTTAAAATGTCATTCTTAAACCATCTTGCTTTCAGCATGGCAGTTAAAAAGATATTGTTTTGCAAATGTAGCACATCAAACAGTTGCAATTAGCAAGCAACATTTCTGCATGAACCAATTTTCTACTCTCCTTAGAAGATGATATTTCCAAGGTTAAATATAACTAGAAATAGAAGGTCTAAGACACAGGGTTTCAAATAATACCAAAGAGAGAAACTGGGTTTCATGCTCCTCTCCTCCTGCACTAGGAATAACATAATGCACAGGATTGGCTTTGTATGGAATGTTCCCTTAAATGGGGCATCCAGCTTATTAAATATATTTCCACAGACCCTATTAGGAAATTCTCAGTTAAAGGGGTATACTAGTTTCCAGGATAGACATTTGTTATCAGACCAGTTGGGGTCCTACCCCTAGGACCCACACCAATCATGGGAACGGGGGCTCTGAACCCTACAGTGCCACCTAAAATGGATAGCGGATAACTGTAAATTAATAGAATACCCCTTTAATAGAGGTAGTCTCCTGTTTAGGAATAGGATTTATATCCCTTGGCCAAAGTAAAGGGCAGTTAATCAAGAGTATCTTTGGTTAGGAGGGACCTGCCCTGTCCTGCATTACACAGATATCTTATTGATTTAAATGTGCAATGCTTAAAGGTAGAAATGAGCGAAGTTTTGAAAAAGTTAGCCAAGAAATTCTATTAGTTCCAAATTAATATGTCATGAATTGCTATATGTTAGATATACCCAGGCCACTCTGCTTTAGGGTATGGCCACATGGAGCAGCCCTACTGCAGACGGGTTGCGACTATGCATGTGGTGAAGAACCACAAGGCCAATTAGCCCGCAGCTCCCTTTAATGTAATAATGAAGACCGCACTGTGTAGTCCTTCTTCATTGTTAATGGCCACACAGTACCCTTAAACAGTGGTTGTTGTTGGTATGGGGTTTGGCTGGTTAGGTTAGGGCAGAATATGCATATTATTGCTGTTCTTGCCTGCAATCTCCTGCAGTTTCTTTGACAGTAAACACAGAATATTAATCAGCTCTGGCATACCCACTTCTCCACCCCTAGCGCTCTCCTGCCCTACAGGTGGGAGCCCTTCTTCTGGCATCTGCTTTTCCTCCTTCTCCTCATCATCTAATATCGATGAGAATATGTCATCAGGAACATCCAACTCCTCCTCTCTCTGCATCTTGCTGACTTTTCTAGGACATGGAGACTTTGAAGGATCGTCTGGAAGAATTTATGCAAGCAAAAGATTAGCATGGTCATCATTAAGACCTGGCCCCCTTAAGGGATGCAGCCTGGATGGTACTGGGTGGCACGCTGGCAGTGGAGTAATAAAGGCATCCATCTTATTGGTATTGAATTAAATATCTTAGTTTACATCTGATTTAGGAATAATTAAATGTAGGAATTAAAATATAAAACTGATGCAGCATAAGTCTCCCTGCACTCTCCTGGCCCTCTCCCTCCAATATTCTTCTATTACTTATTTTCAGCAATACTGTCCCTAACGTATGAGCGCTTGTCACGTCTCTCCCTATGCTCAGCTCATAGTACAGTGGCGGAGACCACGTGAGATGAGGGTTTTATAGGGCTATGACATCACAGGGGATGGCTATCTGTGTATTGGCTGGCTGCATGGTATTATGGGTGATCTTGTATTTCTGGGCTTCTTACTTTCACTTTCACTTGCAGCTGCCAATTTAGGAAAAATTGATTTGTTACCACCAAGTGAGAGGAAATTCGAATTTGTAGTAAATTAAAGTTTCCTAAATTCCAGACCGAATTCTGCTTTGAATGCTTCACTTTGCTCAACACTACTTAAAGAGGCTGCTAGTCTTTAGGGGTCATTTAGCATACCCCATCCCAGCTTTCAACATCTAGTTTGACACCACTGCAGCCAATGACTGACTACAATGGTCACCTGCCCCCTTGTATCATGTAATTTGGTCCTGTGACACAAGGGGGACAAGTTACTACTGTAGCCAGTTATTGGCTGTACTGTTACCAAACAGATGATCCCAGCAGGGGGTGTGAGTGCTGTAGTGGTGGTGTGTGAGTGAAGGAGTAGGGACCCAGAGGTCGAAAGTTTGCTTCCATCTGCCAGTCAGGCCATGAGGGGGGAGATGGTCTGCTGAAAGACCCCCCTGAATATGAACAACTTCTTTAATTTCTCCTGTTGTGGTGCTGCAGGGATATCGAACACTGACTTCTAAGTTTTCCCATAGATTACAGCTTATTGCTAGAGACCGCAGCAGAGGTATCAGTTATAAGCTTGTCAGAGGACACTTCTTATAAAAAGGAATAGTCAAAAGTGGACAAGCCCTTTAAATATAATCAGTTCTTGAATTTCAAGTATGTGATTTTTACGTTTTTCTTTAAGGATTACCTGAGCCAAAAATTGAAGATGTTTTCCATGGTCTTAAAACTGAGCAAGGTTTTTCTACATCAAAAGACTTCTTACCTCTCGTGGCCAAAGCAAGCAAACAAGGTAAGGACATTTATATATCTGAACATGTGGGTCAGTTTCTAATGAAGCAGTAAAAAAAATAGATTCAGGTCTGATTCTACCCAAATTAAAAGTGTTCCAAATGGACTGAAAATTGGCGTATGAGGTCTCCTAGGACTCAGATTTTTTTCTTTTTTGTGTTTAACTTTTTTATTTTATTTTTCAAATTTTTCTCTGCCACTCCCCTTTCCAGCTCTCTATTGTAATGACAGCAGTAGTGAATTAAGTCGGCGTGACACTGACATACACTGCGTGCAGAATTATTAGGCAAATGAGTATTTTGACCACATCATCCTCTTTATGCATGTTGTCTTACTCCAAGCTGTATAGGCTCGAAAGCCTACTACCAATTAAGCATATTAGGTGATGTGCATCTCGGTAATGAGAAGGGGTGTGGTCTAATGACATCAACACCCTATATCAGGTGTGCATAATTATTACGCAACTTCCTTTCCTTTGGCAAAATGGGTCAAAAGAAGGACTTGACAGGCTCAGAAAAGTCAAAAATTGTGAGATATCTTGCAGAGGGATGCAGCACTCTTAAAATTGCAAAGCTTCTGAAGCGTGATCATTGAACAATCAAGCGTTTCATTCAAAATAGTCAACAGGGTCGCAAGAAGCGTGTGGAAAAACCAAGGCGCAAAATAACTGCCCATGAACTGAGAAAAGTCAAGCGTGCAGCTGCCAAGATGCCACTTGCCACCAGTTTGGCCATATTTCAGAGCTGCAACATCACTGGAGTGCCCAAAAGCACAAGGTGTGCAATACTCAGAGACATGGCCAAGGTAAGAAAGGCTGAAAGACGACCACCACTGAACAAGACACACAAGCTGAAACGTCAAGACTGGGCCAAGAAATATCTCAAGACTGATTTTTCTAAGGTTTTATGGACTGATGAAATGAGAGTGAGTCTTGATGGGCCAGATGGATGGGCCCGTGGCTGGATTGGTAAAGGGCAGAGAGCTCCAGTCCGACTCAGACGCCAGCAAGGTGGAGGTGGAGTACTGGTTTGGGCTGGTATCATCAAAGATGAGCTTGTGGGGCCTTTTCGGGTTGAGGATGGAGTCAAGCTCAACTCCCAGTCCTACTGCCAGTTTCTGGAAGACACCTTCTTCAAGCAGTGGTACAGGAAGAAGTCTGCATCCTTCAAGAAAAACATGATTTTCATGCAGGACAATGCTCCATCACACGCGTCCAAGTACTCCACAGCGTGACTGGCAAGAAAGGGTATAAAAGAAGAAAATCTAATGACATGGCCTCCTTGTTCACCTGATCTGAACCCCATTGAGAACCTGTGGTCCATCATCAAATGTGATATTTACAAGGAGGGAAAACAGTACACCTCTCTGAACAGTGTCTGGGAGGCTGTGGTTGCTGCTGCACGCAATGTTGATGGTGAACAGATCAAAACACTGACAGAATCCATGGATGGCAGGCTTTTGAGTGTCCTTGCAAAGAAAGGTGGCTATATTGGTCACTGATTTGTTTTTGTTTTGTTTTTGAATGTCAGAAATGTATATTTGTGAATGTTGAGATGTTATATTGGTTTCACTGGTAAAAATAAATAATTGAAATGGGTATATATATTTGTTTTTGTTAAGTTGCCTAATAATTATGCACAGTAATAGTCACCTGCACACACAGATATCCCCCTAAAATAGCTAAAACTAAAAACAAACTAAAAACTACTTCCAAAAATATTCAGCTTTGATATTAATGAGTTTTTTGGGTTTATTGAGAACATGGTTGTTGTTCAATAATAAAATTAATCCTCAAAAATACAACTTGCCTAATAATTCTGCACTCCCTGTATATAGCTATGGGTAAATGCAAGGTTCATGGTGTTAACAAACAGCCTGTTTAAAAACACACTGTGCCATCAGATTTATTATTTTTAAACTTAAAAGATGCCATCCAATGGTTAAAGACACATGGTGGTATTGAAAAAAAAACTCGTGTATAGAATACAGCGGCTCACCCCTATCTCGTATGGATAGGTGCTCACCCTCTGGTCCTACCCTCAGGACCTAGAGGAAAAAAGAGAATATGTAGAAAGTGAGGGGGCACACACACACAGGAAACACCAGATGATTAAGTATATATCATTTAATATTCTAAAAACAGACCCCTAAAATAACATAAAATATATACCATATAAAGTCACAGCCCCAAAGATGCAGATATATCTCAATACTGACAGATAAAAATGCGCTGGCGTGCTGAATTCACATATAGTCCATACAGTGTCCCAATTGAAGTGCTACAGTGTAGAAACCATATATACACTGACGTAGAGGCTACTATGAGTATGGTAAGGTCACACAGAGTCCATCTACACACTGTCCCAATTGGTATAGACGAGTGATAGCACAATGTGTTCCAATGGCTGTAATGTTGAGTCACCGGAGATTTTATGGACTTGGTCCAATTTTAGTGAAACACTAATGTCCAATGTTCAGAGATCGGTAAAACGTAATTGGATAAACTTCCCAGTTACTTACTGTATCCAGCCGCTTGCGCTCCCCCGGTCTCTCCCCTCCTTACTGTCTTTTTGCATAAATAAAAACCATATTTACCAAAAATTTAGAAAAATTAGCAAATTTCAAACTTTCAGTTTCTCTACTTCAGTAATACATAGTAATACCTCCAAAAATTGTGATTACTTTACATTCCCCATATGTCTACTTCATGTTTGTAGCATTTTGGGAATGATATTTTATTTT
This sequence comes from Bufo bufo, assembly GCF_905171765.1. Classification (NCBI taxonomy): domain Eukaryota; kingdom Metazoa; phylum Chordata; class Amphibia; order Anura; family Bufonidae; genus Bufo; species Bufo bufo. Next base: position 47,408,479 of record NC_053397.1, on the reverse strand, counting down.
TTGGGGATGTTACAAGGCTTAGAAGTTTAGAAGCAAATCTTGAAATTTTTCAGAAATTTACAAAAACCCAATTTTTAGGGACCACTACAGGTCTGAAGTCACTTTGCGAGGCTTACATAATAGAAACTGCCCAAAAATGACCCCATTCTATAAACTACACCCCTCAAGGTATTCAAAACTGATTTTACAAACTTCGTTAACACTTTAGGTGTTGCACAAGAGTTATTGGCAAATGGGGATGAAATTTGCGAATTTCTTTTTTTTGCCTAATTTTCCATTTTAACCCATTTTTTCCACTAACAAAGCAAGGGTTAACAGCCAAACAAGACTGTATCTTTATTGCCCTGACTCTGCCGTTTACAGAAACACCCCATATGTGACTGTAAACTACTGTACGGCCACACAGCGGGGCGTAGAGTGAAAGGTGCGCCGTATGGTTTTTGGAAGCCAGATTTTGCTGGACTGTTTTTTTGACACCATGTCCCATTTGAAGCCCCCCTGATGCACCCCTAGAGTAGAAACTCCATAAAAGTGACCCCATCTAAGAAACTACACCCTCAAGGTATTCAAAACAGATTTTACAAACTTTGTTAACCCTTTAGGTGTTGCACAAGATTTAATGGAAAATAGAGATACAATTTCAAAATTTCACTTTTTTGGCAGATTTTCCATTTTAATATTTTTTTTCCAGTTACAAAGCAAGGGTTAACAGCCAAACAAAACTCATTATTTATGGCCCTGATTCTGTAGTTTACAGAAACACCCCATATGTGGCCGTAAACTACTGTACGGGCACACAGTAGGGCGTAGAGGGAAAGGTGCGCCGTATGGTTTTTGGAAGCCAGATTTTGCTGGACTGCTTTTTTGACACCATGTCCCATTTGAAGCCCCCCTGATGCACCCCTAGAGTAGAAACTCCATAAAAGTGACCCCATCTAAGAAACTACACCCTCAAGGTATTCAAAACAGATTTTACAAACTTTGTTAACCCTTTAGGTGTTGCACAAGATTTAATGGAAAATAGAGATACAATTTCAAAATTTCACTTTTTTGGCAGATTTTCCATTTTAATATTTTTTTTCCAGTTACAAAGCAAGAGTTAACAGCCAAACAAAACTCATTATTTATGGCCCTGATTCTGTAGTTTACAGAAACACCCCATATGTGGTCGTAAACCGCTGTACGGGCACACGGCAGGGCGCAGAAGGAAAGGAATGCCATACGGTTTTTGGAAGGCAGATTTTGCTGGACTGGTTTTTTTGACACCATGTCCCATTTGAAGCCCCCCTGATGCACCCCTAGAGTAGAAACTCCAAAAAAGTGACCCCATTTTAGAAACTACGGGATAGGGTGGCAGTTTTGTTGGTACTAGTTTAGGGTACATATGATTTTTGGTTGCTCTATATTACACTTTTTTGTGCGGCAAGGTAACAAGAAATAGATTTTTTGGCACGTTTTTTTTTTTTTGTTATTTACAAAATTCATCTGACAGGTTAGATCATGTGGTAATTTTATAGAGCAGGTTGTCACGGACGCGGCGATACCTAATATGTATACAATTTTTTTTATTTATGTAAGTTTTACACAATGATTTCATTTTTAAGACAAAATAAATGTTTTAGTGTCTCCATAGTCTAAGAGCCATAGTTTTTTCAGTTTTTGGGCGATTATCTTAAGTAGGGTCTAATTTATTGCGGGATGAGATGACGGTTTGAGTGGCACTATTTTGGGGTGCATATGACTTTTTGATCACTTGCTATTACACTTTTTGTGACGTAAGATGACAAAAAATTGCTTTTTTTACACCGTTTTTATTTTAATTTTTTTACGGTGGTCACCTGAGGGGTTAATTCATGTGATATTTTTATAGAGCCGGTCGATACGGACGCGGCAATACCTAATATGTATACTTTTTATTTATTTATTTAAGTTTTACACAATGATTTCATTTTTGAAACCAAAAGAATCATGTTTTAGTGTTTCCATAGTCTAAGAGCCATAGTTTTTTCAGTTTTTGAGCGATTATCTTGGGTAGGGTATGATTTTTGCGGGATGAGATGATGGTTTGATTGGTACTATTTTGGCGTACATGCGACTTTTTTGATCACTTTTATTACCTTTTTTGGGAAGTAAGGTGGGCAAAATTTCAATTTCCTAATAGTTTTTATTTTTTTATTTTTATGGCGTTCACCGTGCGGGGAAAGTAACATGACCGTTTTATAGATCAGGTCGTTACGGACGCGGCGATACCAAACATGTGTAGGGAATTTTATTTTTTTCATTTTTAATCAGTGATAAATGTGTTTTGGGATTTTTACTTTTTTTTCACTTTTTTTCACATTTTTTTTGACCCAGACCCACTTGGTTCTTGAAGATCCAGTGGGTCTGATGTCTGTATAATACAGTACAGAACAATATATATTGTACAGTACTGTATTTTACTTACACTTTGTCTGAACAGATCTCTGCCTTTAGCACAGATCTGTTCAGCACCATGGACAGCAGGATGCCTGAGAGGCGTCCTGTTGCCATGGGAACCTTCCCCGTCTGCTCAGTAGTTGTCAGAACTTCGCAGACGGGGAAGGGTAAGCACAGGGCTGAGGGGGGCTGTCTGGGGGCTCTCTCCCTCTCCATCGGGGGGCTGCAAAGGCACAGCAGCCCCCCGATGGGAGAGGGAGGGAGCTCCCTCTTACTGTTAACTTTTTCCATACAGCGGTCCGTACGGACCGCTGTATGGAAAGGGTTAAACGGCTGACATCGCATCATCGATGTCAGCCGTTTATACCAGGGTGCCAGCAATGTGCTGGCACCCTGGTATACCCACTAGAGACCAACGATTATACAAGGGGAGGCGGGCGGGGGATCGCGATCCCGCCTGCCGCACCGCCCGCCTCCCGCACCGCCCCCACCGCCCACAACTCCCCCCCTGCACCACCCGCCGGCAAAAAATCATGCAGGGGTGCAGGGGGGGGTGTAAAATATATATTTTAGGGACACTAAAGCTTCTGATCCCCGCGGGCCCTGACCAGAAACTGCACAAAGCGCAGCAAACCGCAGGTCTGAATTGACCTGCGGTTTTCTGCGATCGCCGATGCGGGGGGGTCAAATGACCCCCCCCTGCATTGTTACGGGATGCCGGCTGAATGATTTCAGCCGAAATCCCGTTCCAATTAACCCCTGGGGCGCCGGAATACAGATTTCAAGTTATGACGTACCGGTACGTCATGGGTCCTTAAGGACTCGGGACCCATGCCGTACCGATACGTCCTAAGTCCTTAAGGGGTTAAACCATAGGGGAAATTATTTAAGATGGGACCCTACATTGGGGGCAATATTAAAGCTGGGGGCACCATAAAAAAATGATTTACACTGTGGGAGCCATTATTTTTAGAGATGAGCGAATCGAAGTTGACAAGGTGGAATTTGGGAACGAGGAATCACCCACAATGCCATGCATGCAGCCAATCAGCAGCCAGCCAGCCCTGTGAAGTCACAGCCCTATAAATAGCCTCAGCCATCTTGGATTCAGCCAATTTCCAATGTACTTAGTGCAGGGAGAGACATCAGCAGGCGCTAGGGACAGTAGTAGAAAAGACTTTAAAATTTTTATTTTGCTTTATGGTTCAGGGAAAGGATAGGGAGGAATCATTCCACAGTATTGAAGCAGAACAGGGTTCAGTACATCTTGCTGCACTGACTGGGTATCCAAATTGCCATTATACAGCTCTGTAATTCCAGCAAACTGTTCTTGTTATAGGGTGCAAGTGCTGTTTGATACAGCCATTAGCAGGCTTTATTACAGGGAATTATGTCTATGTCTTATTTGCCCTTGTGCAGTTCTACAGCATTTTTTGGCTTGTATTAAAGGGAAAAAAAGGGCTTATTAGTCGTTGTGTGGTGAAGTGAGAAAATAACAGCCCTTTTTGGCATGTATTAGTGGCAAAAAAGATATATTATTTGCCGTTCAGCGGTGCAGTTATATGTTCTAAAGCCCTTTTTGGTGTGTATTAGTGGAAAAAAAAAATATATATTATTTGCCGTTCAGTGTTGCAGTTATATGTTCTAAAGCCCTTTTTGGCGTGTATTAGTGGCACTTAAAAAAGTATTTGCCATTGTGTGATTAAATGAGAAAATGACAGTCCTTTTTGGGCGTCTATTGGTGGCAAAAAAATATATATTTGCTATTCAGCGGTGCAGTTATATGTTCTAAAGCCCTTTTTGGCATGTATTAGTGGCAAAAAAATATAGAATTTTTGCCGTTCAGCGGTGCAGTTACAGGTGAAGCTCGAAAAAATTAGAATATCCTGCAAAAGTTCATTTATTTCAGTAATGCAACTTAAAATTTGAATATTGTGAAAATGTTCAATATTCTAGGCTCAAAGCGTCACACTCTAGTAAGCTAATTAATCCATAACCCCCTGAGCAAAGGGTACCTGAGATCGTGACTTTGAAGTTTTCATAAACTATAAGCCATAATCATCCAAATGATAACAAATAAAGGCTTGGAATACTCCACTAGCATTAAGTAAAATATTTATCCAGTGACCGCCTAATGTACCTCCAGACACATAATCACTAGTTCTTTTCTGTAAGATGAATGACTCATTTTTGGGGCCTATACATGCCTACAGTAAAATTGTTATCCATTGACCCTATAATATACCTCCAGCCACATAATCACTTGTTCTTTTCTGTTATGTGAATGCATAATTTTTGGGGCCTGTTTTACACTGTCCTACAGTAAAATTGTTATTCAGTGAACGCCTAATGTATCTCCAGCCACATAAAAACTTGTTCTTTTTTGTCCGGTGAATGCCTAATGTTTGGGGCCTGTACTCCACTGGCCTGCATTAAAATTGTTATCCAGTGTCCACTGATCGCCTAATATACCTCCAGCCACATAATCAATTGTTCTTGTCTGTCCGTTAAATGCCTAATGTTTGGGGCTTATACTCCACTGGCCTGCAGTAAAATAGTTATTCACTGACCATCTAATATACCTCCAGCCACATAATCACTTGTTCTTTTCTGTCAGATGAATGCATCAATTTTGGGGCCTATACTTCACTGGCCTAAAGTTTAAAATTGTTATCCACTGACCGTCTAATATACCTCCAGCCACATAATCACTTGTTCTTTTCTGTCCGGTAAATGCCTAATGTTTGGGGCCTGTACTCCACTGGCCTTCAGTAAAAATGTTATCCACTGACTGTCTAATATACCTCCAGCCACATAATCACTTGTTCTTTTCTGTCAGATGAATGCATAATTTTTGGGGCCTGTACTCCACTGGCCTACAGTAAAATTGTTATCCACTGACCGTCTAATATACCTCCAGCCACATAATCACTTGTTCTTTTCTGCCTGATGAATGCCTAATGTTTGGGGCCAATACTCCACTGGCTTGCAGTAAAACTGTTATCTACTGACTGTCTAATATACCTCCAGCCACATAATCACTTGTTCTTTTCTGTCAGGCGAATGCATAATTTTTTGGGGCCTGTACTCCACTGGCCTACAGTAAAATTGTTATCCACTGACCGTCTAATATAGCTCCAGCCACATAATAAGTTGTTCTTTTCTGTCTGGTGAATGCCTACTGTTTGGGACCTGTACTCCACTGGCCTGCAGTAAAATTGTTATCCACTGACCGCCTAATATACAGTGCTACCTATAATTATTCATTCCCCTGGCAAATTTTGACTTAAAGTTAGTTTTATTCAACCCGAAAGTAATTTTTTGACGGGAAATGACATAGGTGACTCCCAAAAGATAATAAGACGATGTACAAGAGGCATTATTGTGGGGGGAAAAAAAAACATTTTGTCAGCTTTTATTTACATTTGAGCAAAAAATACAAGATGTTCCGCACTGTGGAAAATCTCAGAGAACGTGGTTGGAAGCCAAAAGTGACGCCTGTGCTGGCCAGGAGGATAGTTAGAGAGGTGAAAAAGAATCCAAGGATCACCACCAACATTTGATCGCGAACGCGCGTTCGCTTAACGTCCCGGCCGATGTTTGTCCATTACTAGCCTCAGCTACTATTATGATGCTCCCTTCTGCCTGATGCCACACATCTGATGAAAAGTGCTCCTTCTTTCACCCAACATTCTCAGCTGGCACTGGTATTGCCACCCACCTCCCCACTCTGTCACCGGGTCTCTCTGTAGTTTTCTGATGCTGCTGCCACCTCCACACTATGTCACCTTGCCACTCTGTGGTCTCCTGATGCTGCTGCCACCTCCACACTATGTCACCTTGCCACTCTGTGGTCTCCTGATGCTGCTGCCGCCTCCACATTATGTCACCTTGCCACTCTGTGGTCTCCTGATGCTGCTGCCACCTCCAAACTATGTCACCTTGCCACTCTCTGGTCTCCTGATGCTGCTGCCACCTTCACATTATGTCACCTTGCCACACCGTGGTCTCCTGATGCTTCTGCCACCTCCACACTGTCATTGTGTCACCCTGTGGCCTTCTCCTGATTCTGCTGCTGCCGCCACCTCCACACTCTGTCATTGTACCACTCTGTGACCTCCTCCTGATGTTGCTTCCACCTCACTACTATGTCATAGGGCCACTATGTGGACTTCTCATGCTTTTACCACCCTCCCCACTTCATGACTGGGCCACTATTTTGCCTTTCGCCTGGCTGACATCATCATTTATTAGACCCTTCTTCTGATCTGTCAGAAGTAAGGAAAAATGAGATGCACAATGGATCCTGTCTATGTGACAGCTGTAAGGCCTGCATGACATGGTCCCTATTTTGCATCAGAATTGGCTCATGATAGCCAAAAGCAGGATTGGGTACAAAACACAGAAGACATGCAAATATCCCATTCATGTGTCATCTCTGTTTTGGATCCACTCCTGTTTTTTTGGCATTAGCAATACTGAAGGATTACTGACCAAATGCTGACTGAGTGAAGGCAGATGCTAAACAGACAGGATCCGTTTTTTTGTGGGTTATTGTTCTGATGGATCAGAGCAAGGGACAAAATAATCAGTGACATCGACACAAACTTACTGCTGACACCCTCTACACTCTGTCGGGGGCTCTACTTGTATAAGCGTTTAATAGAAAAAAAAAATCCCTACCCTATGGGGGACATTATTTTACCGGGGCGCCTACATGGGGGCATTATTAAATCTGGGGGCAGCAAAAAATAAAATAAATTTCCTACACTATGGGGGACATTATTTTAGCTGGGGGCCTACCATCCTGTGGGTGTTCTCATAAGGGTGGGTCTAGAAATAACTGCCAATCAAATTCATCCATTTCTTATGTTGGTTTTTTTTAACGGACATGAAAAACTGATGCAAAACGGACATTAAAAACGGACACACGGCCAGAAAATGGATGCACACACTGATGCAAAATGGTTATGAAAAGTTTTTAACAGACTTTTTTTTTTAAATGTGCATGTAGCATTACAGTAGCACTGAATAATTTTATTTACAAGCACAGCAACTGAGCTTTTGTCTAAGGCAGAGAGGATATTCTTGTAACATCATACAGAAGTCCTGTAAAAGGGCTCGGGTCAGGATCAATATATGTTACTACAAACTAAAAAAAGAAAGAAAAAGGAAAAATATTTTCATTTTTCTTTCCAGTTTAGTCCTATGGCGGATGCAATCAAGGCCTCTGTAAAGAAGATTTGGTACAGAATAGCAAGTAATCCCCAGCTAAAAAAGGTAGCTAATCAGTCTCCACAGGTTAGTTTTAGATGCAGTGAAAACCTGCAAGATTTGCTAGTGAAGGTTAGGTTTGAGAGACAGTCTGAACAGGGACGTAACTGGCTAAGGCCTCCGGCACATGACCATAGGTGTCCCGTTGCCGCATTGCGCACCGCATTTGCAGATCCACAATACACAGGTGCGGAATGGTGTGGAACGGAAGCACAGAACGGAACCCTACAGAAGCACTACGAACTGCTTCCGTGGGGTTTAGTCCCGTACTTCTGTTCAGCAAAAAGATAGAACATGTCCTTACTTTTTGCGGAACAGCCGGATCGCAGACCCATTAAAGTGAATGGGTCCGCGATCTGCTGTGGCTGCCCTGCGGTCGGTGTTCGTGCATTGCGGCCCACATTTTGCAGGCCGCAACATGGCCACGGGGCACACACTCGTGTGCAGGAGGCCTAAGACGTATGATGCCGGAGGGTAATCATCGTTGAGGCCAGTGTCATTTTTGCTGCAATTTATTAAAGGGATAATATGTAAGATTGGGCAATAGTGAATTCTTTTTAAAGGAGTTTTTTTTACCTGTAAGACCAACTATGTAGTGTATGCTATTATATGTACATGTGGTTTATACTATATAGGGAAAATAATCAGGGCGATGCAGGTTTGCTTTGGCAGGCATGCACACTCACTTAGAACTAAGGTGGGAGTGCCGAGATTGATCGACCACATGGGCGAGCAACATGGAGGCGATATTGGCCAAATGCGGCTCTGTGGTTTGTTCCGTTTACAACAGGAAACTAAAGGAGGATATAGAGAAAAAATGTTATTGCAAAAGGAGGCAAAAATTATAATAAAAACCGAGGAGTTGGGCCCTCTAGTGTTAAACAACAGGAATGACCTTAGTGTGTTTTTATGAAATATCTCCTAAGGGAGCCCAATACTGTACCAGTCGATTACCGCAGCTATCTCTTATTTAACTAATGAATGTAACTAACTCTATTAAGGGTAGCGTGTAGTTCGTTTGCTTTTCGCCGAACGGACCTTGGTTGCAGTAATTCCCTAGTCCGTTCGGATGAAATTCGGTAAAATCCCTCAGAGTAACATGCAGCATCCACAGGAACAGTATAAATCCCACAACGATCACAGATACCCAAACACCAGCCGAAACATGATGAAGGGTAGAAGAAGACTGCCTGAGCTGCCAGATGAAGCTCTTTTTATTACGTGCTCCCATGCAGGGGAGGGACACACACATTATCTTACAGTAGCCAATAAAACAAGGGTTACAGCCCACACAAAATCCTCCCCTCTGCCTGTGATATAATTACCTTACACAATGGGAAATGTAATTATCACAGGCAGAGAAATACAGTTTTTACACATATACTATAACTTTAAAACTATACATCACATTCACATAAAAATTACATATTCACAATCCATCCATTCAGGGGAACACCATATTAAAAAAGGGCACGAATCAGACCAGGGGTTCCGAAGTTAGTAAAAGTATTTTTGGGACCTGGCTGTAAGCATGCTATCCGGCCCAGACCGGTTTTACAGAGCCCTCTATCTTGGAGACAATTGAGAAGTAAGTCAATTATCTTTCAGGACAAAGGGAAATCGCCAATACACACGTGGAGACAATAGGACAGGCATCACTACTCAAATATACAATGTCCCACCCTTTACAGTACACATAGACATTTAACATATCCAAACAGCGCTCAGATGCCACAAACACAGTCAAATCAACGAATAACATTGTACATTTCACAGGCAACCTAATACACATATCTTCACACGGCTCCCCCTAAATCCATGGGTCGGCAGATCCGCCTAGACCCTGTCGGGTTGGCTCGGAGATGTCCGGGGAATTAAAGTTTTATAGGTCCAAGTCCGGTTGACGGGACAATCCATCCGCATTCCCATGTTCCAGCGTAATAGTCTTGGATTGTCTCCTGAGACACGGTTTAACAATACAAGCGGATTGTGGTCCGACATTAACGTAAAGGGGCAACCATACAAATAGGGTTGGCGCTTCTTTAAGGCCCACACCAGCGCTAAGCATTCTTTTTCCACAGTGGCGTAGCTGACCTCCCGGGGTAAAAGTTTCCTGCTGAGATAAGCCACTGGGTGCTCCCACCCATCTTACCCCACCTGGCTTAATACTGCTCCCAGCCCGTACATGGAGGCATCTGTGTGGACAAGAAAAGTTTTGCTATAGTCTGGAGCTGCCGACACAGGTGCATGGCTGAGAGCCAGCTTCAATTTCTGGAACGCTTCTGCGCACTCCAGGGACCAAACTACTTGTTTGGGTAGGGACTTCTTAGTTAAGTCCGTAAGGGGTTTGGCCAGGGCACTATAATCCGGGACAAGCTTCCTATAGTACCCTGCTGTTCCCAGAAAAGCTAGCACTTGGGTCTTGGTACATGGCTGGGGCCAGCTGGCAATAGCCTCTACCTTAGCGGGGTCCGGCCTCTGTCTTCCTGAACCTTATCTGTGCCCTAGGTACTGGAATTCCGCCATACCTACATGGCATTTGTCCGGCTTCAATGTGAGTCTGGCTGTCTGAATTCTCTCCAAGACCTGGGCTACGTGCTCCAGATGGGCTTCCCATGTGCAACTATAGATGGCAATATCATCCAAGTACGCACATGCGAAGTCCTGTAATCCCTCTAGAAGTCTGTCGGGCATTCTCTGAAAAGTGGCCGGGGCGTTCTTCATTCCAAAGGGCATAACCTTAAATTGGTATAGCCCAAATGGAGTGACGAAGGCCGACTTGGCAATGGCTGTAGGTTCCAGAGGGATTTGCCAATATCCTTTGCACAGGTCTAAAGTAGTGAGATAATGTCCCCCAGCCATCCTATCCAAAAGCTCATCTAACCTAGGCATAGGGTAAGCGTCAGTGACGGTCCGGTCATTAAGCTTCCGGTAATCAATACAGAAGCGAGTCGTACCGTCTCACTTCGGTACTAAAACTACCGGAGAAGCCCAAGGATTCTGGGATGGTTCGATTACACCTAACTTAAGCATATCCTGTAACTCAGCCCACATGCTCTCTCTAACGGCTACAGGGATACGGTATGGTTGTTGTCTGAGAGGGGTGTCTCACTGGGTTTCCACACGGTGAACCGCAGCAGAGGTGTATCCCGGTAGGGTAGAAAACATATTTCCGTATCCCTGAAGCAACTGAGAAACCTCCTCTTTCTCTCTTGTGGTTAGGGCCTCGCCTAACTGGGACCGGCTGCGAGCAAGTCTGGTAAGGGTAAGCCCTCACTATCCTCACAGGCCGGTGCGCAAACTGCCGCTATATCTCCCTGGCGTTCAAAATACGGTTTTAGCATGTTCACATGACAGGCTCTCCTTATCCTTTCATCTGAACATTTACTGACTATGTAGGTGGTGTCACTTAACTTTTCTACCACCTTGAAGGGGCCCTGCCAAGCGGTCTGAAGCTTATCTTTCTTAAAAGGTTTCAGCACAAGTACCTTCTGGCCTATGTCAAAGATTCTATCTCGGGTACCCCTATCGTACCATCTCTTCTGTCGTTTCTGAGCCGCCTGCAGGTGCTCCCTCACAGATTCTGTGAGGGTCGGCAAGCGGTTCCTAAACTACAGAACATACTGTACGACCGGGGTTCCTTCCTCTCCTGTGTTGCCCTCCCAATGTTCCCTTATAAGGTCCAGGGGTCCCCTGACTTTTCTTCCGTAAAGAAGTTCGAAGGGGGAGAACCCAGTGGACACCTGAGGGACTTCTCGGTAGGCAAACAGGAGATGGGGTAAAAACCTTTCCCAGTGCGGATTGGACGCCGTGAACGTTCTGAACATCTGTTTAAGGGTGCCAGAACGGTGCGCTAAATAGGGGCTTTACGCCGCAACGTTCCCATAACTGTTGGGTTAACGTGGCGGTGAACTAAGTTCCCCTGTCGGACAAGATTTCCTTAGGAAATCCTACTCTAGTAAAGATCTTGACTAGGGCCTCCGCCACGGTTTCTGCCTCGACATTGGACAGCGCCACAGCCTCCGGGTACCTAGTAGCAAAATCTACTAGGGTGAGGATGTAGCGCTTTTCAGAAGCACTAGATTTACTGAGGGGTCCTTCCAAATCTACCGCTACCCTACTAAAAGGTTCCTCAATAATGGGAAGCTGGTGAAGCTGTGCCCTCTGGCGATCTCCTCTCCTTCCTGTCCTCTGACATACCTCACACGTTCTACAATATCCTTTCACGTCCTGAGATATTCTTGGCCAAAAGAAAGTCTGAGTTAGTCGGTCTTTGGTTTTAGTAACCCCTAAATGACCGGCTAACGGGATATCATGGCTTAGCTTGAGTAACTCTGCCCTGAATTTCCTGGGTACCACTAGTTGCTTTTTGACTACCTGGGTTTCTCCACTCCCGGCCCCCTGGGTTACCCTGTATAACAGCCCCTTTTCCCAAGTAAATTGCTCTGCGCCCCCCTCCTCTGAGACCTGTTCTGCCCCCCTCCTATAACCTGCTAACGTGGGATCTTCCCTCTGAGATAGCTCAAACCCTGCCGGGGTGTCCCAGAATGGAATGGGTCGTGGGGAAGGGATAAGGTGTCCTACCTGAGGTTCCTCCGGGTGTGCAGATTCTCTCCTCTGAGCTTGTGCTCGGGTGGTAACCGGGTAACTCTCCGCAGCTGACTAGTTGTTTAAGTGGGACGTGAGACACCCCACATCGTTGCCCAAAGGTACTTCAGCTGGCAAAGTTTGCATGATGCCCACCTCCAAATGTTTGCTCCCCGTACCCCAGTTGAGCAGGACTTTAGCGGTGGGGAGTTTATGGATGGCTCCCCCTGCAACTCGAACTGCCACGGTACGGATCTTGTAAAGGTTGGATCAGCGTGATGGTGGCCCCCGTGTCTCTCAGGGCTTCGGCCTCCATTCCGTCAACGGTGACCCACTGTCGGTGATGGTTGCGGTTGTCATCCATGGTTTGTGCTGTATTCGCCTCGTACAACGTGGTCCACTGTTCTTCATGATGCTCGGGAGTAGTGTCTTGTTGGTAGCAGTGTGCACTGCCACGGTAAGGTGGTGGTGTTGAGCATCCCCCTCGTCTGCGGTTGGGGAAATGCTGCTTTATGTGTCCAGGCTGGTTACATCCATGACAAAGCCTGGGTGCATATCTGGGAGCTGGTGGGTTTTGATACGGAGCCGGCCTGGGGGCAGGAGTGTAAGAGGGTGCTGGAACAAATGGTTTGGGATTTACTCTAACCTCACTCGGCTCCGCTCTTCTGGTGTCTTGGTACTCATCCGCCAGTTTAGCTGCCTCTTCTATAGTTTGGGGTTTCTTGTCCCTTATCCAGTGTCTAACCTTCTTGTCCAGGTTATTATAAAATTGTTCAAGCGTCATTAGTTGAACTGCATCCTCTAGAGTTGTAGCTTGACATCCCTGCATCCAATTTTGTGCCGCCCTGTGTAGTCTGAAAGCCCATTCGGTAAAGGAGTCTTGTCCAGTTTTCTTTAATTCCCGGAATTTTTTCCGGTGTTACTGCAAACCGGGCCAACAGTATCTCCTTTACCTTACTATAGTTCTGACTGTCCACTGTAGGTACGGCTCTGTAGGCTTCTGCGGCTCTTCCTGAGAGTTTGCTACTAAGTACCGCCACCCAACGTTCTTCTTCCCTATTTTCCAACCCACATTGTCTCTCAAAATCCTGCAAAAATCCATCAATATCCACATCTGTATCCCCAAAGGATTTGAAGGCTGCATAATTTACCTTCCGTGAGCGTCTCTCTGTACCTCCAGGGGATGTAAAACGTCTCCTTGTAAAGATCCTGTTCTGATTCCCTGCGCCAAGTGAGCCCTGTTGGTATCATTTATGATTTGAATCACTGCCTCTGGTGCAGGATTTGGCCCCAACAGGCTGATGAATAATCGTAGTTTCCTCTCCAACTCACTGTGCTCTGCGTCTTCTCCTTCCATGCTGCTGAGACTGCAGACTGCCTATACAGTGCATTGTTAATGGCCACGCGGCACCTTCAATAACGCACGGCCATTAACAACAATTATTAATAGCCACTGGCAATATCTAATCTGATGATTTTTATCTCTGTTGTACTTGCCTACTTCGAATATGTGTTAGATAGCCAGCTAGGAGACAGAAATACACAGCCAATGGAACAGAATGGGGAAATACAAACATTCTCACAGTAATCATTCCAAGAGTTGCTGCAAGCAGTGGATGCAGTACGCACGGTTGACATTTGATAGATCCTGTTAAGCCGCAATAAAAAGGCAGAGCCAAGATTTCATAGTTAACATTCACATTAGCACAGCAGGTTTTTTGCAGAGTTGTTGGTTATAATGGAAGCCGAAAGTGTGCCCTCTGGGCTGTTGAAAAAGGGACCAGCTATCTCATAAAAATTCAGAAGCAGCATAGAACTCGAGTGAAGACGTCTTTGCCAAGGATTCTCCCAAAGTTCCCAGCTCAATATATAATTTTTTTATGCTTGCCTTTGTTATCCAATAAAATCCTAAGGCCACCTTTAGATATTTTAATACAAGAGAATATGTAGCTGTTTTTTTATATGGAAATAAATGTCTAGTATGTTGTTGCAGCATTTCATTATTTAACATATGTGTTTCATTATGTCGTGAATGTGATTTAGCTTTGCACACTCTGGATAAATTATGCTCCTTGCGGCAGCTAATAATAACCAGCCAGTAAGAGTTATGCTATATCTTAGAAAGATTAAGCACTGCATCACTTATGATTGCTACATTGCTAGAAGGCTTCATTATGTTTTTCTTTCTGTGAAAAGATATATAAAAAAAAATTCGACTGAATGATAGTATTTCTTACCTAGGATTTTGATTGCACTTTTTTTTTTTCTACGATTCTGCAAAGAAAGTAAGGAACACAGTCAATGCACATTATTAATTAATGTATTAACACATATGGCATGTGAGCAATTGAATGCATAAAACACTTCTAGAGTCATAGACAGAAGTGCAGCACATGTACTTGCATTAATAGGATGAAGGGTGAGAGGTTTGTTCCATATTGAACAATGTAAAAGTAATTTTGTACTTAAAATAAGGAGTTATGTGTAGAAACACCCCAGAGAGATGAAAAACATGAAACATATTGGTAATTTCCGGATGTCGCAGCAGATAATTCTGCTCTTGGGGCCTCCCTCTCTTAATCAGAAAACTAATTTTTCAACAGAAAATGACTTACAGTTTGAATCTCGTTTTTATGTTCAATATATTTTTTCAGATTTTTTTCAGATCAGACCCCTAATCTTTATCATACCTCAGATCAAACCCCCAATCTCTATCAGAACTCAGATCAGACCCATCAATCTTCATCAGACCTCAGATCAGACCCCCCCCAATCTTAAACAGACCCCCAAATCAGATTGCCAATCTTTATCGGATCAGGCCCCCAAACTTTATCAAACCTAAGATCAGATTGTCACTCTAAATTAGACCTCAGATCAGACCTCCCCACAGCTCCCTTGTCTTCTTCTGGGCCCAATTGCTGCACTATGACCTGACTGCATACAGCGTCAAGTCATAGTGCATGCCTACATATAGTACATCTTGACACAGTACACCTTTAGGACAGTGCAGCACGGGCCCAGAAAAAGACCAGAGAGTGGTGAATAAAACAAGAACTAGCAGCACTTTATTTGCCACCCCCCATGCCTCCTGCATACTAATGAGCACTTCCATAATGGAATTGCTCATTAATATTCGCATTATAAGACTCACTGACATTTTACCACCATTTTTTGGGTGAAAAAATGTGTGTCTTATAAAGCGAATAATACGGTATATAGTCCTGCAACTTTCGCACTGATCAGAAGGCCTTATAATAGGTCATGATTTCCTGTTCTGTACAGGTAACTTTTCAGTAGCTGTTCTCATTATCATCATAGGCAGAATTACAATGATAAGTAACACATTTGTAAAACTAACACATGCTCCACCATCCACAATAGCTGATAGCACGGCTTATTTGCTCCCTCCTGACCTCCGCACAGGTCACAAAACATACCTAGAAAACTCTACCATAGAAGTCGATGGGGCCACTTCTGTCCATTGTGTTTTGGGCTCATGTAGCAGCTCTAAAATGACAGGAAATGTTAACATATTTTAGACTGGTGGCCAGTGTGAAAATTGCTGGATTATATACTTTTATATATACATAGATGACATTATCCTTTAGAGCAACTTGTACTTTGGAAAACCTGAACTGGTCGTCTATTACATAAACAGTAATTTATTTATCTGACACTACACTTATACTATACTGTTATACTGTTAAATAGTAGCTGTAGATATTTTAGCTATAACATGACTTGTCAGGGCATAAAAGACGGTGTTTTACACAGCAGACACCCAGGGTCAATGTCCATGATCGGCGATAACGTCAATCAAAAACATTTAACCCCTCAGAGGTTAATTTTAACCACAGTATCTGAGAAGTATTTTCCTGGGATTGCTGCTCTTTCAAGGACCAATCTATTCCATTGCCCGCTGAGATCAAGGGAGCTGTTTGGTTCCTATGGCAATTCATCGGAAGGTTCCAAACACTGCCATAGCAAAGCTCCTATTATAATGGCTGATTTGCACTCGCTTCGCCTTCCACAAAAATTGAAAGTTGTACAGACTCCTGCATGGCATGAATAAAAAAAAATAAGGTTTGACCCTCAAAAAATTAGCCCTTACAGAGCTCCGTAGACTTAATTGTAAAAAACAGAAAAGTTCTGAGGTTCAGAATATTGCAATGCAAAAAAAAAACCAAAAAACTGTTTTTTAAGGTTTTATTTTTTAAATGAAAGCTATAGTAAAAATGGTAGGCACTTCTCTTACTGGTTTTGCATGCAGCACTAATCATTTATTCGACAACAAACAAATATGCATCAATTATAATGTGAAAAACTAATAATAAAAAAATAATAAAAATGTACAGAAATATAAAAATATATCAAATATATAGATACCAATTAATCAATTAATATCTATATATAGGCATGATCCTACTGAAAATTTATAAACATGATCTTATTGAGAACTGATATAGACATGATCCTATTAAAAATCATGAATCCATTAAGGTAGAGGAGTATCGCGCATAATTGTTAATCAAATGGTGCTAGTATACCCTTGGAATCAATAAATCAGGTTAAATAATATTTGGTACCCAACAGCGATCATGCCAATCATTAAGATATTTCATATACATTTATATCCACAGTCCAAATCAATATATGCAGGTAAATAAATATAGGCAGGTAACATCAATGCCTGCGGCCCCAATTGTGTACCGCAACGAAGGGAGGGGGTCTTTCATCTGTCCCTTTCTCTTTTCCCTTTCTGTTTTGCACCTACCTCTGCAATCTATTCCACTTGGGAGCCATCTCTCCCAGTGGTTCTTGTACCTGCTGGCGAGTACTCCTCCCAGCAAATGCTTGGTGGTGAACACCGTCTCCGGCAAGCGAAACATATTTTAGCCCACTTTTCATATTCCCCTGATGAGAGGATTGTTTCTGCCTCAGAAACGTGGATGTTGGGATCTTTTCAGGGCAAAATAGGGAACGCAATTCCAGGGTTAGGTTCCGGACGGGGGCAGAACTAGTGGGACACCCCATGGTTAGATTAACAGGGCTATTGTAGGGCCCTGAGGGTCGTCTAGGGACAAATAGGAACATCTTCCTGTGATCCCCCCATATCGTGAAGACTCCCTACCATCGAACCGGACCACCCTACCAAGAAACAACGGAACATAGGTGTCTGAAGAGCCCATCACCTGTAGGGTAGGACACTGGGTTTCAATGGTGCCGCCGTGCACCTTTATGATATAGGTGCAGCTGTGCATTTCCGTTGCACGGCACCTAATCATTGTGTGTTTTTTTTTTTTTTTCTTTATGCCGCTGTGCATTATGTATACACTGTTATATGTTGTCTTCCGCATTATTGTTTGAATTGTGCACATAGGGTGCCAGTATACACTGATTACTGCTACCTCATCTTTGTGCACCTAAGGTGCTTGTGCTCTCGTCACCCTTTAGTGTCTGACACTGATTGTATAAGTGTAAGACACCGCTGTTTTTGTTTCCAAGGAGCCCCCCTGAGTGTGGGACTGTGGTAAACTGTATTTTACATTCAACCTCTAGTATATTTTGAGGGATATATTTTATAGCGTATCAAAAGTAAAAGTTAAGTCTTAATTAATCCAGATCACTATTCACTACCTTTTTCTCACAAATCAATATATGGTATTAAATCCAGATCAATATATTATATCAAATAGTGCTCCAGATGGTACTTCAAGTTAAGCTGATTCCAAACAAGAAAATGTCAGTATGGTAGTATAGCTTATCTTTGTGGATATATTACGGGATAAACGTATCTTTGTTAGTCCATAACCTCTGATGGATTAAGTAATGCAAGTAGCAAGTGTTGCAAAGATCATTCCACAATATTCTACAAATAACTGAGCGACCAGCTGATTGTTCGTGCTGGATGAATAGAGTTATCTGTACAACATCAGCGCTATATCTCTTGCGGTGGGTTCATAGTGTTGTTAGGCTACTTTTACACAGGCGTTTTGGCTTTTCGTTGGTGAGATCTGTTCAGGGCTCTCACAAGCGGTCCAAACGGATCAGTTTTGCCCTAATGCATTCTGAATGGAAAAGGATCTGCTCAGAATGCATCAGTTCCGTCTCCATTCCGCTTTGGAGGCGGACACCAAAACGCTGCTTGCATCGTTTTGGTGTCCTTCTGACGAAACTAAGCCAAACAGATCCGTCCTGGCACACAATGTAAGTCAATGAGGACGGATCCGTTTTCTATGACACAATCTGGCACAATAGAAAACTGATCAGTCCTCCATTGACTTTCAATTATGTTCAAGACGGATCCGTTTTGGCTATGTTAAAGATAATACAAACAGATCCGTTCTGAACGGATGCAGACGGTTGTATTATCTGAACGGATCCGTTTGTGCGCATCCATGACGGATCCGCACCAACCGAGAGCGTGAAAGTAGCCTAATACATGGGGTTGTGCACTTACCCCCTCCTGTGGAGACGCTGGATGCTTGGTACGGAGGTTCTTATCTTACCGTACTTGCATAGAATTTCTCCTTCACGAGTCCACGTGCTTGCGGGTCTCAGCCCGTTCGTTTTTAAGCAGCTGATTCAGAGTTAGGTGTTGTGCTTTGCTTTTTCTTTCTTTTTCAATATTCCAGCAAGGATAGTTCACTTTTAAAGTGGAAGCTTCCGCATATGTCCTTGGTCCGGACCATATAGATGTGGATATTCGTTTCGGAGCCCCGGCTCCTTCCTCAGTGGCTATACAGTATATGAAACATTGTTATCCTTTTAAAATGTGTTGATTGATAGATATCTTAAAAAGGTGTGTTGATTGTCAGATATTTTAAAGAGGTGGTCTGGATCCGTCCGTGATTGGGCTATATGTAAAGCCCGTATATGGATCACTAATAAGTTTGTCATTTCTATTTCCACCACAGGATTTTAACGATTACACAATGCATTTTTTGCCATTTTATACATGTAGTGCCTTCACACATCAATCCAGCAAGGTACTATTCCATAAAACGCATTAATCACCTCACCAATTTTTATGGGGTTTTTGTGCGTTTTTCTTGCGGGTTTTAATGCATTTTTTCTTTTATGCATGCGGTTTTTTGTTTTTTTTTCAGATTTATTGATTTTTTTTATATGTATATATAGAAATACAAAAATATACAAAGGACATAAATATATACAAAGGAAAACATAAAAATCCAAATAAAATATGAATAAATACATATTTATAGAATTAGTGCAATGTCTTTTGTGTACAAAAAAGAAACTATATAGCTAATTTATTCTCATCCCTATAAGCTTTGCAGACTTATTTATATCTGCATCTTTTGTTCTTAACAATTGGAGATATTTGGTTCAGTGAACTATTATTTCATAGGGGATAGGATAATCTAGTATTCAACCCCTACGGTTTTTATGCAATTTTTATGCATTTTTTTTCTTAATATGTATTTTGCATTTTATTGTATATGAACTATAAAATATAAAAACATATGCCAAAAGGTGTATATAAAGGGTACCAATTCATATATTTAATGAATTATAAGGAGATATATAACTGCTTTAATACATGGATATACTTGGATCTTCCTCTGATGGTCATATGACCCTTCATAATCATATGACCATCAGAGGAAGATCCAAGTATATACATGTATTGAAGCACATCTCCAAAAAATGAGGCAGCACTCTAAAATGGTGAAAAATGGTGACCCAGTATATTCCCAAGGCAACGTTTCAGCCCACACAATGAGGCCTTTGTCAAGCAGAATATATTGAAGCAGTTATATATCTCCTTATAATTCATTAAATACATTAATTACACCCTTTATATACACCTGTTGGCATATATTTTTATATTTTTTTAGTTCATATACAATAAAATACAAAATAATACTTATTAAGGAAAAAAATGCATAAAAATCACATAAAAATCATAGGGGTTGAATACTAGATTATTCTATCCCCTATGAAATAATAGTTCACTGAACCAAATATCTCCAATTGTTAAGAACAAAAGATGCAGATATAAATAAGTCTGCAAAGCTTATAGGCATGTGAATAAATTAGCTATATAGTTTCTTTTTTGTACACAAAAGATATCGCACTAATTCTATAAATATGTTTTCCATTTTTTATTTGTATTTTTATGTTTTCCTTTGTTTATATTTGTGTCGTTTGTATATTTTTTGGTATTTTTGTATTTCTATATATAAATATAAAAAAAGCAATAAATATGAAAAAAACGCATGTATAAAAGAAAAACACACGAAAACTCCATAAAAATTGGTGATATGATAAATGAGTTTTATGAATAGTACCTTGCTGGATTGATGAGTGAAGGCACTAAATGTATAAAATAGCAAGAAATGCATTGTGGAATTGTTAAAATGCTATAGAGGAAATAGTAATGGCGAACCTATTAGTGATCCATATACGGGATTTACATACAGTCAGGTCCATAAATATTGGGACATCGACACAATTCTAACATTTTTTGCTCTATACACCACCACAATGGATTTGAAATGAAACGAACAAGATGTGCTTTAATTGCAGATTGTCAGATTTAATTTGAGGGTATTTACATCCAAATCAGGTGAACAGTGTAGGAATTACAACAGTTTGCATATGTGCCTCCCACTTGTTAAGGGCCCAAAAGTAATGGGACAATTGGCTTCTCAGCTGTTCCGTGGCCAGGTGTGTGTTATTCCCTCATTATCCCAATTACATGGAGCAGATAAAAGGTCCAGAGTTCATTTCAAGTGTGCTATTTGCATTTGGAATCTGTTGCTGTCAACTCTCAAGATAAGATCCAAAGAGCTGTCACTATCAGTGAAGCAAGCCGTCATTAGGCTGAAAAAACAAAGCAAACCCATCAGAGAGATAGCAAAAACATTAAGCGTGGCCAAAACAACAGTTTAGAATATTCTTAAAAAGAAGGAACGCACCGGTGAGCTCAGCAACACCAAAAGACCCGGAAGAGCACGGAAAACAACTGTGGTGGATGACCGAAGAATTCTTTCCCTGGTGAAAAAAACACCCTTCACAACAGTTGGCCAGATCAATAACACTCTTCAGGAGGAAGACGTATGTGTGTCAAAGTCAACAATCAAGAGAAGACTTCACCAAAGTGAATACAGAGGGTTCACCACAAGATGTAAACCATTGGTGAGCCTCAAAAACAGGAAGGCCAGATTAGAGTTTGCCAAACGACATCTAAAAAGCCTTCACAGTTCTGGAACAACATCCTATGGACAGATGAGACCAAGATCAACTTGTACCAGAGTGATGGGAAGAGAAGAGTATGGAGAAGTAAAGGAACTGCTCATGATCCTAAGCATACCACCTCATCAGTGAAGCATGGTAGTGGTAGTGTCATGGTGTGGGCATGTATGGCTGCCAATGGAACTGGTTCTCTTGTATTTATTGATGATGTGACTGCTGACAAAAGCAGCAGGATGATTTCTGAAGTGTTTCGGGCAATATTATCTGTTCATATTCAGCCAAATGCTTCATAACTCATTGGACGGCGCTTTACAGTGCAGATGGACAATGACCCAAAGCATACTGCAAAAGCAACCAAAGAGTTTTTTAAGGGAAAGAAGTGGAATGTTATGCAATGGCCAAGTCAATCACCTGAGCTGAATCCGATTGAGCATGCATTTCACTTGCTGAAGACAAAAATGAAGGGAAAGTGCCCCAAGAACAAGCAGGAACTGAAGACAGTTGCAGTAGAGATCTGGCAGAGCATCACCAGGGATGAAACCCAGCGTCTGGTGATGTATATGCGTTCCAGACTTCAGACTGTAATTGACTGCAAAGGATTTGCAACCAAGTATTAAAAAGTGAAAGTTTGATTTTTATGATTATTATTATGTCCTATTACGTTTGGTCCTGTGGCAATGTGATCATTGAGGGGTTGTTTGCACCAGGAGCGTGTCACCAAGGGGCCCGGCCTTGGTGGAGTAAAAGCCCTAGTCCAGGTGTCCACTAAAGTAGTTGGGGGACACCATATAGATAGTGTAGCTGGTTCAGCTATTTCAGGGCGGGCTTTTACTGGGAACAGGCAATGTGTTGGGTGGGTACCTGTTCCCCATGCTCCAGTCCGGGACTTAGGGCATGCTTATGTCCAGGGATCCTATTTAATCCTGCTACTGGATCTTTGGTGTGTCTCACTCTTGGGAGTGTGTTACCTGTGGACAGAGGCCTGGAGGCTCTGTCAGTGTGGTCTCAGCTGGGCAAGGCTGAGGGACCACAAGGCTGGGAGATAGCCTGGAGTTGGGGGACAAAGCAACTCCTGGGAAGGTCGCAGGGCCATAGTCAGGCAGACTATTGAGCCCCAATCCCCCACAAGAGACACTGGATTGGAGACAGTGGGCGTACTGTGCTCTGTACAGCCAGGAGGCTGTGGGACATTGGCTGAGAAAGCCGCATGTGGTCACAGGGTGTGAACGGTGACTTAGGTGAGTCAGGAATATTGTGTTTAGTTAGAGCCTGGACGGGTGAGTGTTTATTGTTTTGTTTTTGCGGGTGTGCCACAATAAATGCACTGTTTGGACCTGAAACCTGGTGTCCTGAAGCCGTATCTGTGAGGATGATCCCCTGAAAGAAAGCTACCCCTTACAATTGGTGGAGGATGCGGGCAAATTTTCCATGAGAAATGGGGCAACAACAGCCGGTTGCTAGGGGCAACGACGAGCAAGAG
This sequence comes from Bufo bufo, assembly GCF_905171765.1. Classification (NCBI taxonomy): domain Eukaryota; kingdom Metazoa; phylum Chordata; class Amphibia; order Anura; family Bufonidae; genus Bufo; species Bufo bufo. Next base: position 47,385,498 of record NC_053397.1, on the reverse strand, counting down.
CAGGTGCTGCTGAATCCTGCTGTGGTGAAGTTAAAGGGCCGGAAGCCTGTTTGTTAGGTGGAGCAGGTGCTGGTCGTGCTATTGTGGACTATTTTTGCTGTGGTGCAGAGATTTAAAGGGCCAGAAGACCAGAGAAGAGTTTTTGTTGTTGTCACTATGAGGTCTGTGCAGACCCACCTGCAGCAGGACTACGCAATGGATAATTGTGAGGTCAGAAGATCTGATACAGAAAGATCCTGCGAGTTGGTGATTGGGGGAATCCCGCTGTGGGTCACTTTAGATTCCTGGCAACGCGTATCCCGAAGTACTGGACTTTCTAAAGAGGGGGCCAGAGACAGATGTCTCCATGTCTCGACCTTTATCATGGACTATGGCCCTGTGCAATGGGAGCTCTTAAAATGTGAGACCCTGGAAGAAGAGTTTGTGCTCGGCAAAGACTTTCCGTTCTTCTGGCAGCTATGGAGCGGAAAAAAGGCTTTGAGTTGTGCGGCTGGAGTTCCAGAGGAAAAGATGTGTGCCGTTGCCAAGGGCAACCGTCAGGAAGACAAGATGGAGAACAGTGTGGTTTTCCGGAGTTCCTATATTACCTGCGACTGTGCACAAGTCCAAAAGGGTGCAGCTGAAGTGACCGTCCAGGAAAAGTCGGGACTCCAAGCCATGCTGTTTCCGGTGGCAACGTTTGCAGTAAGGAGTCTGCCAGTGTTTGGGATACCAGGAACAAAGAGAAGGCTGGTGATCTTGGTAGAGATGTCCTGGGAATATTGTCGTCTTCCGAATCCACGACGTCAGTTGGTAAGACTGTTCCTGTTAATAGTTGTGTGGCAGATCCAGTGACCGTGAGCCGGCCGCAGTGGAAACCGGCTGGGTCAGTGACTAAAAAATCACTGAGGCGAAAAACTGTCTCGGAAGTGTATGACATTGAGAAAAACGCAGTGTCTGAACAGGCAGGTAAGCCTGTTGCGGATACTTCCTCGCAGGAACCTGCAGGGGAGAAGGTTTCTGGGTCGCCCAAAGAGCCTGTGATCAAAGCTAAATCTGGGGTGGTAAAAGTCAGAGATCCCTTGCTAGCACGGGTAACAGGTAGCTTGATGGCCGCCCCAGAGACTGATAGAGTGTTACATGTTCGGGATAATTATGTGGATAATACGGACTATCAGGTGGTTCTCACTGAGGGAGAGTCTCCGGTGAGAACTGGGACTTGTGAACCTGATTTTACAAATACGCTCATACATGAGGGAATGGTGGGCCGTAATTTCCCCTTATGCTTGGAGGTTTTAAGTAATGGAGACACTTATGCAGAGAGTGACAAAACTCCTGCAGAACCTGTACCTGTCCCTTTAAATGATAATGTGAAGGAGCTGCACATTGAGAACAAGGGTGCAGATAAGGTGCAAAGTGATGGTACCATGTTTGCCGAAATGCAAAATGGAAATGTGATGTCATGTGAAATATGTGATATTTTGCATGCTGTGATTGGGGAAGAAGCTCCCCCTGTTGGTAAACATGTGTCTGATGTAAAAGTGTTGATAAATGTTGAAGGAACACCGCTAGGAGACCCCATTGTAGACAATGTGGCGGGGCTAGAGTATGTACCACACGTACCAGAAGTGGGTATACAGTCTCCACGGGGTTCTATGGTTACTGAGGAAATGTCCAAGGTGGGGATTAGCTCATGTGTGCCCCTAGAGGTCAGCGCTAATAATGACACGAGTAACATAGGCAATATATGTGCTGTGACCATTAGCAACTCCAAAAGAGAAGCTACCAGGTCAAAGTATTGCGAAACTTAGGCGGTCACTAGTAGTGACCAGATAACAGTTATACCTGACGTGATGAGAGCTGAGTGGGGAGACGGCAGCCTAGTGTCTGAGACCCATACCCAGGTAGGGGTAGATGACCTGACAGGTCAGTACAGCTACAAACTTGATGTTTTCCCTTGCTTCACACAGTCCCTAGATACACTAAAGAATGGGACTGGAGATAGTGGCGCCGTGGTGCCGGCCGAGGCAGAGAAGAAGATGGAAGATGTATCTGCTGAACCAGTTGATGGGGATGATGTGGATGAAAAAGACAGGACTCATGGCAGTGTGTGGCCAGGACCTGGTCATGAAAGACCTTTCCTCTGCTGTCAATGCCCTCCAGAAAGCCAGCAGTCTGCTGGGGAAGAAATACAGGGAGACGGACGACCAGTATGAGGATCCTGTCCACTACGATGGTCTGGCTCTCCTGAATCCTGGCCGAAAGGAGAACAATATCCTGGGTGAGTCTAGTGAAGACCCCAGTGTCCCCAGTACCTCCAACCTTGATGAGAAAGTGGAGGAGGGGTTCAGATTGGAAGTATATGATGCCGTGTCTAAGAAGGATGAGAAAGCTAACAAAGTAAATGAAGACTCCAAAGGAGACTCAAAGGCTGAAGAAGCTAAGGCCGATGAGTTGGAGTGGGAGAAATCCTCAGATGTTCCAAAGACCAAGGATAAGGCTGAAGAGAGGTCTGCCAAAGTGGGGAGAGCCACTGAAGAAGCAGAAGACTCTGATACTGAAGCCAAACCTGAGGTAACCCCTGTGGGGACTAAAGAAAAAAGAGAAGTGCTATCTGGTGATAGAATAAAGAAACAAAGTGAGTGTGAATACCAGGTGACATTAGAGCGGCTAAAGGGTGGTTTAAAACTGACCAGCCGGATCTCCAACAAAAGGAGGAGGCGGGAGCTGTCCGTGGAAAACACGGCTGTAAGGGTTGCGGAAGTTAAAGGTTGTGGGCCTAAGAAGAAATCTAGAAAAGAAGCAAGCCAAAAAGCTAAGTTCTCCAGCGAAGAGGAGACGGAAGAGGCCCTTAGACACGGTAGTCTAGGTAGAAATGCAGTGTTTATGACAAACCAAGCTCTGATGGCCTGGGTCTGGCAAAATAAAGGGAAGCCTGAGACGCTGGCCATCTCTTCCAGGGGGAACGTTGAGCCAGAAGATGGCAGTATAATGCAGATTCCCTATCACGGGCATCCGGTTGGTACATGTGTTCACCCCCACAGGTTTGAACAGAGGGGGGAGGGGCTATGTGGCAATGTGAACATTGAGGTGTTGCTTGCACCAGGAGCATGTAACCAAGGGGCCCGGCCTTGGTGGAGTAAAAGCCCTAGTCCAGGTGTCCACTAAAGTAGTTAGGGGACACCATATAGATAGTGTAGCTGGTTCAGCTATTTCAGGGCGGGCTTTTACTGGGAACAAGCAATGTGTTGGGTGGGTGCCTGTTCCCCATGCTCCAGTCCGGGACTTAGGGCATGCTCATGTCCAGGGATCCTATTTAATCCTGCTACTGGATCTTGGGTGTGTCTCACTTTGGGGAGTGTGTTACCTGTGGACAGAGGCCTGGAGGCTCTGTCAGTGTGGTCTCAGCTGGGCATGGCTGAGGGACCACAAGGCTGTGAGATAGCCTGGAGTTGGGGGACAAAGCGACACCTGGGAAGGTCGCAGGGCCATAGTCAGGCAGACTATTGAGCCCCAATCCCCCACAAGAGACACTGGATTGGAGACAGTGGGCGTACTGTGCTCTGTACAGCCAGGAGGCTGTGGGACATTGGCTGAGAAAGCCGCATGTGGTCACAGGGTGTGAACGGTGACTTAGGTGAGTCAGGAATATTGTGTTTAGTTAGAGCCTGGACGGGCGAGTGTTTATTGTTTTGTTTTTGCGGGTGTGCCACAATAAATGCACTGTTTGGACCTGAAACCTGGTGTCCTGAAGCCGTCTCTGTGAGGATGATCCCCTGAAAGAAAGCTACCCCTTACAGTCCCTTAACAAGTGGGAGGCACATATGCAAACTGTTGTATTTCCTACACCGTTCACCTGATTTGGATGTAAATACCCTCAAATTAAATCTGACAGTCTGCAGTTAAATCAGTTCTTGTTTGTTTCATTTCAAATCCATTGTGGTGGTGTATAGAGCCAAAAATGTTAGAATTGTGTTGATGTCCCAATATTTATGGACCTGACTGTATAGCCCAATCATGGACGGATCCAGACCACCTCTTTAAGATATCTGACAATCAACACACCTTTTTATTTATTAATCAACACATTTTAAAAGGATAGCAATGTTTCATATACTGTATAGCCACTGAGGAAGGAGCCGGGGCTCAGAAAAGCACTTGGAAGTTATACAGTATATAGTATCCACATCTATATGGTCCGGACCAAGGACATATGTGGAAGTTTCCACTTTAAAAGTGAACTACCCTTGCTGGTATATTGAAAAAGAAAGAAAAAGCATGGCACCACACCTGTCAATCAGCTGCTTGAAAACGAATGGGTGGAGACCCGCAAGCACGTGGACTCGGTGCAGGAGAAATTCTATACAAGTACGGTAAGATAAGAACCTCTGTACTAAGCATCCAGCGTCTCCACAGGAGGGGGAGGGGGTAAGTGCACAACCCCTTGTATTACAACACTATGAGCCCACCGCAAGAGATATAGCGCTGATGTTGTACAGATAACTATTCATCCAGCACGAACAATCAGCTGCTCGCTTAGTTATTCATAAAATATTGTGGAATGATCTTTGCAACACTTGCTACTTGCATTACTTAATCCATCAGAGGTTATGGACTAACAAAGATACATTTAACCCGTAATATATCATATCCACAAAGATAAGCTATACTACCATACTGACATTTTCTTGTTTGGAATCAGCTTAACTTGAAGTACAATCTGGAGCACTATTTGATATAATATAATGATTTGGATTTGATACAATATATTGATTTTGACTGTGGATATAAATGTATATGAAATATCTTAATGATTGGCATGATCGCTGTTGGGTACCAAATATTATTTAACCTGATTTATTGATTCCAAGGGTATACTAGCACCATTTGATTAGTAATTATGCACAATACGGGGGGGGGGGGGGGGCGTGTCCGGAAGCCGAGGAGAGCAGACGTGTCTCCACATAGCTCTGCTGCAATATATCAAAATCCACAGACATCTACCCCTGAATAACGAAGAATCACACCAACCACCTCGGGAAAGGCCCACCGGTGTCTTCAGCTTCAACCTGATTAGACTCCCGCGTGGTTAGACCTGTTAACGCCGGAGTTACGGCTTGAGCCTGTCTGCCTGGTCGAGCCGTGGGCTAAAGTGTCGGGGCGCGTGACCACACTTCCAGATTCCTGATACGCTACTCGCACACCTTCATCTCTCCTGCACCCCAGCCTGAACATCAGCTGAGTACCCTAGAAGGTCACTCGGGGACAGCAAAAAGTACCAATAGTACAAGCACATCACCGGGAGGTGGAGGACTCACCATTGTTTGACTGGAAGGTGTCGGGCTGTGACGCAGGGCCTACAACTGAACCCTTGGGCACATATTTACAATAAGACTTACCGCTGGGACTGTCCTGTGGGCTCTAGTGGTGACATTAGACCCATTTGGCTGTGGAGTCTCTCTCCCCCACCAGTTAACCTCTCACCCTCAGGGCATCTTCAGTCCCGCAGCATTACAACCCATAGGCATTGCCTAATTTTTTCTGAAAACCTCTTAATTTTGTCCTGAGGTCTGCACTTTCAGCAGTATTTAAAGGGCCACTGACCCAATCTTTCAGACCAGATGGTCATCAGATGGACAGTATCTGGCTCCAATGCTTCATATTAATGTGTTTTACATGCTCTCAAACCTAATCACCAGTTAATGTGTGAGCTATATCCTCTATTGGCCCACTGCTCTACCAGTAAAGACATGCTTTAACTCCTTCAACAATTGGAAGAGGTTGTATGAAGCTGTCAGAAAGGACCAGATCTAAAAGCACCTATGGTGAAAGAGGGCAGATATAAAGGTCTGTCAGGACTCCCAGAGACCTACCAATATCTCTTCGCTGTCTCAGTCTGATCTAGACAACTTTGTGATGAAGAAAACAAAATCCCACCAGGGGATCTCAATCCTCTACCCCCAAGAGCTCTGCCCAATGCCAACCGCCCTCACAACATGACAGAGATAGTGAAGATGAAGATGACGCAGACATCTCAACAGACCTACTGATATCGAGGTCATTTATTTTGCAAGCTCTCTCAAGAGCACTCAACCCTGTCTTGGAGGAACTTACAGAAATAAAAAAGGAAATGAGACAGAGTAGAAGCCATTGAAGCGACACATTCCACCTTTTCAACATACTTAAAACAAACCTCTGATGCATTGACCTCCTATACGCAAGATATCAGCCATTTATATGATTATATTGAAGATCAAGTCAACAGAGGCAGAAGAAATAACATTCGCCTCAGAGGAACACCTGTCATGGATGAGAGTGGGGGAAACCCTCATCCGTGCGATGTTAAAGGATAATGGAAGCTGCTAGGCCAGGACCACAGGATCAGGGAGCAGGTCACCTCCTATTGTGTCCCTAATACTGACCCTGACTCCTATCCGTATGAGCCAACCAAGATGGTAGGAGGGCTCATATCCGGAACCTAGAGTCCCTACTAGCCCTAAGGAAATCCCTGGACTTAGGAGCAGGGTAAGACGACCTGTTCCTCCTAGACACGGACGAACAGGTGTCTAACTGGCAAAGCTGCAAGGAAGGGAGTACATATACAGCCTATGGATATGACAGGTGAGTGAAACCACTTCCACACCTACCTGCCACAGACACACTGACTGGAACCCGTGCTCAAATGCTGATGTCCACACCAAACATAGAGGTAGACAGCACACACACATAAAACACACAGGAACCAGATCCATAGCTGCAATAAGGTAAAACACCACACAAACATACGCTTAACATCAATACATGTTTTTTATGACCACAAGGGTGGCCCTCACTGGAAGATGGTATAAGGATACCAGGAGGATGACTCCAGCTAAACATGCCTGGAGTACCCCTCAGCTACAGCAGAGGCTAAATAGCCCAAGTAGCCACACCCACACAGACACACACTAGGATGGGAGTTAACCCTTCCAACACCAGGCAAGGTAAGGTAGCCACTTAAAGGGGAAGTGTACATACAAGTTAATCCCGTGCACACCAAACAAAGAAAGTGCACACATAAAAACACACGTTGCCAGAGGCAACCGCATGCATGGACAGCGAGCCGCCTAGCAACCAGCTCAGGCTGCTCCACTGCCAACAACCTTATGTTGCCAGCGGCAACCACACGTTAGGCAAGTTACTAACAGCCCTCACCTGTGGTTGACAACAAAACCAGACCGCGGGCAACTGCATGCGCCTCAAGGAGTCACGACCATGACCATGGTCGTGACAACACCTGAAACGGTAGCCACAGATGCACTCCAAAAAGCAGTATCTAAAATCTTCAACACTACTTGGAGAAGATTACTCTGAACCGATAGTTATTGAAAGGGTCCACAGGGCATTAAGACCCAAATCGAAGCAGAACAAACCGCAAAGAGACACAATCTGTAAACTCCTAAGTTTCGCACAGAAAGAACAAGTGATGAAGAAAGCCCGGGAGAGTACACAGATTTCATATGAAGATTTGACCATTCTCTTATTTCAAGACGCGGCCCCTGCCACCTTAAACGTTTGACGCATCCTTAAACCTTTGACGGATTACCTGAGACATAAAAGAATTGCCTTCCGCTGGCTGTTTCTATTCGGAATGTTAATTTCTTGGAAAGAAAATAAATATGTGATCAGATCCCCTAGATATCTTCCAGACATCTATGCAGCACTAGAGATTCAAGATATAGACATTTCGGATTGGTCTGCGACCAAAGATGTGCTCATACCCTCAGAAGTCTCTCCTTCAATTCCGTGGGAGAAAGTCACCTCTGGCAAAGCACAACACTCTAAAAAGATACAAGGAAGACTGACCCCAAGAAGCATCATTTCAGAAGAAGACTGAAGCCTAACAAGTAGAGTTGAGCGAACACCTGGATGTTCGGGTTCGAGAAGTTCGGCCGAACTTCCCGGAAATGTTCGGGTTCGGGATCAGAACCCGACCAGAACTTCGTCCCGAACCCGAACCCCATTGAAGTCAATGGGGACCCGAACTTTTGGGCACTAAAAAGGCTGTAAAACAGCCCAGGAAAGAGCTAGAGGGCTGCAAAAGGCAGCAACATGTAGGTAAATCCCCTGCAAACAAATGTGGATAGGGAAATGAATTAAAATTAAAATAAAAAAAATTAAAATGAACCAATATCAATTGGACAGAGGTCCCATAGCAGAGAATCTGGCTTCACGTCAGCAGAGAATCAGTCTCTTCATGCCATAGCAGAGAATCTGGCTTCATGTCAGCGCAGAATCAGTCTTCATGTCATAGCAGAGAATCAGGCTTCACGTCACCCACCACTGGAACAGGCCACTGTCACACATTTAGGCCCCGGCACCCAGACAGAGGAGAGCGGTCCCGTAACAGAGAATCTGGCCTTATGTCAGCGCAGAATCTGTCTTCATGTCATAGCAGAGAATCAAGCTTCACGTCACCCACCACTGGAACAGGCCACTGTCACACATTTAGGCCCCGGCACCCAGACAGAGGAGAGCGGTCCCGTAACAGAGAATCTGGCCTTATGTCAGCGCAGAATCTGTCTTCATGTCATAGCAGAGAATCAAGCTTCACGTCACCCACCACTGGAACAGGCCACTGTCACACATTTAGGCCCCGGCACCCAGACAGAGGAGAGAGGTCCTGTAACAGAGAATCTGGCCTTATGTCAGCACAGAATCTGTCTTCATGTCATAGCAGAGAATCAGGCATCACGTCACCCACCACTGGAACAGGCCACTGTCACACATTTAGGCCCAGGCACCCAGGCAGAGGAGAGAGGTCCCGTAACAGAGAATCTGGCCTTATGTCAGCACAGAATCTGTCTTAATGTCATAGCAGAGAATCAGGCTTCACGTCACCCACCACTGGAACAGGCCACTGTCACACATTTAGGCCCAGGCACCCAGGCAGAGGAGAGAGGTCCCGTAACAGAGAATCTGGCCTTATGTCAGCGCAGAATCTGTCTTCATGTCATAGCAGAGAATCAGGCATCACGTCACCCACCACTGGAACAGGCCACTGTCACACATTTAGGCCCAGGCACCCAGGCAGAGGAGAGAGGTCCCGTAACAGAGAATCTGGCCTTATGTCAGCGCAGAATCAGTCTTCATGTCATAGCAGAGAATCAAGCTTCACGTCACCCACCACTGGAACAGGCCACTGTCACACATTTAGGCCCCGGCACCCAGACAGAGGAGAAAGGTCCTGTAACAGAGAATCTGGCCTTATGTCAGCACAGAATCTGTCTTCATGTCATAGCAGAGAATCAGGCATCACGTCACCCACCACTGGAACAGGCCACTGTCACACATTTAGGCCCAGGCACCCAGGCAGAGGAGAGAGGTCCCGTAACAGAGAATCTGGCCTTATGTCAGCACAGAATCTGTCTTAATGTCATAGCAGAGAATCAGGCTTCACGTCACCCACCACTGGAACAGGCCACTGTCACACATTTAGGCCCAGGCACCCAGGCAGAGGAGAGAGGTCCCGTAACAGAGAATCTGGCCTTATGTCAGCGCAGAATCTGTATTCATGTCATAGCAGAGAATCAGGCTTCACGTCACCCACCACTGGAACAGGCCACTGTCACACATTTAGGCCCAGGCACCCAGACAGAGGAGAGAGGTCCCGTAACAGAGAATCTGGCCTTATGTCAGCGCAGAATCTGTATTCATGTCATAGCAGAGAATCAGGCTTCACGTCACCCACCACTGGAACAGGCCACTGTCACACATTTAGGCCCCGGCACCCAGACAGAGGAGAGCGGTCCCGTAACAGAGAATCTGGCCTTATGTCAGCGCAGAATCTGTCTTCATGTCATAGCAGAGAATCAGGCTTCACGTCAGCCACCACTGGAACAGGCCACTGTCACACATTTAGGCCCAGGCACCCAGGCAGAGGAGAGAGGTCCCGTAACAGAGAATCTGGCCTTATGTCAGCGCAGAATCTGTATTCATGTCATAGCAGAGAATCAGGCTTCACGTCACCCACCACTGGAACAGGCCACTGTCACACATTTAGGCCCCGGCAAACAGACAGAGGAGAGAGGTCCTGTAACAGAGAATCTGGCCTTATGTCAGCACAGAATCTGTCTTCATGTCATAGCAGAGAATCAGGCATCACGTCACCCACAACTGGAACAGGCCACTGTCACACATTTAGGCCCCGGCACCCAGACAGAGGAGAGGTTCATTCAACTTTGGGTTGCCCCACAATATAATGGTAAAATGAAATTAAAAATAGTATTGAATGAGGAAGTGCCCTGGAGTAGAATAATATATTGTTAAGGGGAGGTAGTTAATATCTAATCTGCACAAGGGATGGACAGGTCCTGTGGGATCCATGCCTGGTTCATTTTTATGAACGTCAGCTTGTCCACATTGGCTGTAGACAGGCGGCTGCGTTTGTCTGTAATGACGCCCCCTGCCGTGCTGAATACACGTTCAGACAAAACGCTGGCCGCCGGCCAGGCCAGCACCTCCAAGGCATAAAAGGCTAGCTCTGGCCACGTGGACAATTTGGAGACCCAGAAGTTGAATGGGGCCGAACCATCAGTCAGTACGTGGAGGGGTGTGCACAGGTACTGTTCCACCATGTTAGTGAAATGTTGCCTCCTGCTAACACGTTCCGTATCAGGAGGTGGTGCAGTTAGCTGTGGCGTGGTGACAAAACTTTTCCACATCTCTGCCATGCTAACCCTGCCCTCAGAGGAGCTGGCCGTGACACAGCTGCGTTGGCGACCTCTTGCTCCTCCTCTGCCTTCGCCTTGGGCTTCCACTGGTTCCCCTGTGACATTTGGGAATGCTCTCAGTAGCGCGTCTACCAACGTGCGCTTGTACTCGCGCATCTTCCTATCACGCTCCAGTGTAGGAAGTAAGGTGGGCACATTGTCTTTGTACTGGGGATCCAGCAGGGTGGCAACCCAGTAGTCTGCACACGTTAAAATGTGGGCAACTCTGCTGTCGTTGCGGAGGCACTGCAGCATGTAGTCGCTCATGTGTGCCAGGCTGCCCAGAGGTAAGGACAAGCTGTCCTCTGTGGGAGGCGTATCGTCATCGTCCTGTGTTTCCCCCCAGCCACGCACCAGTGATGGGCCCGAGCTGCTTTGGGTGCCACCCCGCTGTGAACATGCTTCATCCTCATCCTCCTCCACCTCCTCCTCATCCTCGTCCTCCTCATCCTCCAGTAGTGGGCCCTGTCTGGCCACATTTGTACCTGGCCTCTGGTGTTGCAAAAAACCTCCCTCTGAGTCACTTTGAAGAGACTGGCCTGAAAGTGCTAAAAATGACCCCTCTTCCTCCTCTTCCTCCTGGGCCACCTCCTCTTCCATCATCGCCCTAAGTGTTTTCTCAAGGAGACATAGAAGTGGTATTGTAACGCTGATAACGGCGTCATCGCCACTGGCCATGTTGGTGGAGTACTCGAAACAGCGCAACAGGGCACACAGGTCTCGCATGGAGGCCCAGTCATTGGTGGTGAAGTGGGTCTGATCCACAGTGTGACTGACCCATGCGTGCTGCAGCTGAAACTCCACTATGGCCTGCTGCTGCTCGCACAGTCTGTCCAGCATATGCAAGGTGGAGTTCCACCTGGTGGGCACGTCGCATATGAGGCGGTGAGCGGGAAGGCCGAAGTTACGCTGTAGAGCAGACAGGCGAGCAGCGGCTGGGTGTGAACGCCGGAAGCGCGAACAGACGGCCCGCACTTTATGCAGCAGCTCTGACATGTCGGGGTAGTTGCGAATGAACTTCTGCACCACCAAATTCAGCACATGCGCCAGGCAAGGGATGTGCGTCAAACCAGCTAGTCCCAGAGCTGCAACGAGATTTCGCCCCTTAATCGCACACCACCAGGCCGGGCTTGAGGCTCACCGGCAGCAACCACTCGTCGGTCTGTTGTTCTATACCCCGCCACAACTCCTGTGCGGTGTGGGGCCTGTCCTCCAAACATATGAGTTTCAGAATGGCCTGCTGACGTTTACCCCGTGCTGTGCTGAAGTTGGTGGTGAAGGTGTGTGGCTGACTGGATGAGCAGGTGGAAGAAGAGGAGGAGGAAGCTGAGTAGGAGGAGGAGGAGACAGGAGGCAAAGAATGTTGCCCTGCGATCCTTGGCGGCGGAAGGATGTGCGCCAAATAGCTCTCCGCCTGGGGCCCAGCCGCCACTACATTTACCCAGTGTGCAGTTAGGGAGATATAGCGTCCCTGGCCGTGCTTACTGGTCCACGTATCTGTGGTTAGGTGGACCTTGCCACAGATGGTGTTTCGCAGTGCACACTTGATTTTATCGGACACTTGTTTGTGCAGGGAAGGCACGGCTCTCTTAGAGAAGTAGTGGCGGCTGGGAACAACATACTGTGGGACAGCAAGTGACATGAGCTGTTTGAAGCTGTGTGTGTCCACCAGCCTAAATGACAGCATTTCATAGGCCAGTAGTTTAGAAATGCTGGCATTCAGGGCCAGGGATCGAGGGTGGCTAGGTGAGAATTTACGCTTTTTCTCAAATGTTTGTGAGATGGAGAGCTGAACGCTGCCGTGTGACATGGTTGAGATGCTTGGTGACGCAGGTGGTGGTGTTGGTGGTACATCCCATGTTTGCTGGGCGGCAGGTGCCAACGTTCCTCCAGAGGCGGAGGAAGAGGCCGAGGCGGCGGCAGCAGCAGCAGAAGAGGCCGAGGCGGCAGCAGCAGAAGATGTAGCAGGGGGAGCCTGAGTGACTTCCTTGTTTTTAAGGTGTTTACTCCACTGCAGTTCATGCTTTACATGCAGGTGCCTGGTCATGCAGGTTGTGCTAAGGTTCAGAACGTTAATGCCTCGCTTCAGGCTCTGATGGCACAGCGTGCAAACCACTCGGGTCTTGTCGTCAGCACATTGTTTGAAGAAGTGCCATGCCAGGGAACTCCTTGAAGCTGCCTTTGGGGTGCTCGGTCCCAGAAGGCGGCGGTCAGTAGCAGGCGGAGTCTCTTGGCTGCGGGTGTTCTGATTTTTCCCACTGCTCCCTCTTTTGCTACGCTGTTGGCTCGGTCTCACCACTGCCTCTTCCTCCGAACTGTGAAAGTCAGTGGCACGACCTTCATTCCATGTGGGGTCTAGGACCTCATCGTCCCCTGCATCGTCTTCCACCCAGTCTTGATCCCTGACCTCCTGTTCAGTCTGCACACTGCAGAAAGACGCAGCAGTTGGCACCTGTGTTTCGTCATCATCAGAGACGTGCTGAGGTGGTATTCCCATGTCCTCATCATCAGGAAAAATAAGTGTTTGTGCGTTAGTGCATTCTATCTCTTCCACCCCTGGGGAAGGGCTAGGTGGATGCCCTTGGGAAACCCTGGCAGCAGAGTCTTCAAACAGCATAAGAGACTGCTGCATAACTTGAGGCTCAGACAGTTTCCCTGATATGCATGGGGGTGATGTGACAGACCGATGGGCCTGGTTTTCATGCGCCATCTGTGCGCTTTCTGCAGAAGACTGGGTGGGAGATAATGTGAACGTGCTGGATCCACTGTCGGCCACCCAATTGACTAATGCCTGTACCTGCTCAGGCCTTACCATCCTTAGAACGGCATTGGGCCCCACCAAATATCTCTGTAAATTCTGCTGGCTACTAAGACCTGAGGTAGTTGGTTCACTAGGACGTGTGGCTGTGGCAGAACGGCCACGTCCTCTCCACTAACACCACCACGACCATGTCCACGTCCGCGTCCGCGTCCCTTATTAGATGTTTTCCTCATTGTTCCCGTTCACCACAATTTTGAGAATGGCAAATTTGGGAATGCTTTTTCAACCCAGAACAAAAAGTCTGCTTTTACGGTCACTACAAATAACTTGACCAGCTAAAACTGTGCAGATTTGGTTGAATAGAGATGTGAGACCTGTTTTTTTTTGCGCTGTGTGACAGTTATAGGTTTAATCACAGAATGACACTTCTATCAGCACGCTAGCGCGTGTCTTAGGTTTTTCTGAATGATACTATCAATAACTTCAATGTAAGATTTTCTTTTTGGGATAGATTTCAAGTAGGCCTGAAATACCACAAACTAGTTATTTTCAGAATGGCAAATTTGGGAATGCTTTTTCAACCCAGAACAAAAAGTCTGCTTTGACGGTCACTACAAATAACTTGACCAGCTAAAACTGTGCAGATTTGGTTGAATAGAGATGTGAGACCTGTTTTTTTTTGCGCTGTGTGACAGTTATAGGTTTAATCACTAAATGACACTTCTATCAGCACGCTAGCGTGTGTCTTAGGTTTTTCTGAATGATACTATCAATAACTTCAATGTAAGATTTTCTTTTTGGGATAGATTTCAAGTAGGCCTGAAATACCACAAACTAGTTATTTTCAGAATGGCAAATTTGGGAATGCTTTTTCAACCCAGAACAAAAAGTCTGCTTTGACGGTCACTACAAATAACTTGACCAGCTAAAACTGTGCAGATTTGGTTGAATAGAGATGTGAGACCTGTTTTTTTTTGCGCTGTGTGACAGTTATAGGTTTAATCACAGAATGACACTTCTATCAGCACGCTAGCGTGTGTCTTAGGTTTTTCTGAATTATACTATCAATAACTTCAATGTAAGATTTTCTTTTTGGGATAGATTTCAAGTAGGCCTGAAATACCACAAACTAGTTATTTTCAGAATGGGAAATTTGGGAATGCTTTTTCAACCCAGAACAAAAAGTCTGCTTTAACGGTCACTACAAATAACTTGACCAGCTAAAACTGTGCAGATTTGGTTGAATCGAGATGTGAGACCTGTTTTTTTTTGGCGCTGTGTGACAGTTATAGGTTTAATCACAGAATGACACTTCTATCAGCACGCTAGCGTGTGTCTTAGGTTTTTCTGAATGATACTATCAATAACTTCAATGTAAGATTTTCTTTTTGGGATAGATTTCAAGTAGGCCTGAAATACCACAAACTAGTTATTTTCAGAATGGCAAATTTGGGAATGCTTTTTCAACCCAGAACAAAAAGTCTGCTTTGACGGTCACTACAAATAACTTGACCAGCTAAAACTGTGCAGATTTGGTTGAATAGAAATGTCAGGTCTATTTTTTAGGTGCTGGGTGACAGGCTCAACTTGCCCCTGATGTAATATATGGCCAAAAAATAACCAGACTGTTGATGGTTAAATGCACTTCGGTGACACAGGCTCAGCCTGCAGCTGATGTAGTATATGGCCAAAAAATAATCAGACTGTTGATGGTTAAATGCACTTGGGTGAAACAGGCTCAGCCTGCAGCTGATGTAGTATATGGCCAAAAAATAACCAGACTGTTGATGGTTAAATGCACTTCGGTGACACAGGCTCAGCCTGCAGCTGATGTAGGATATAGCACAAAATAACCACACTATCGATGGTTAAATACACTTGGTGATAGCTCGTGCTGGCGCACCACAAGTCACAAAATGGCCGCCGATCACCCCAGAAAAAAAGTGATCTAAAAACGCTCTGGGCAGCCTCAAAAAAGTGAGCAAGTCAATAATAGCACTTCAATGATCCACAGCTGCAGATCGACCACAGAATGAAGTCTTTTGGAGGAGTTAATCTGCCTAATCTCGCCCTAACGTCGCAGCTGCAACCTCTCCCTATGCTTGAATCAGCAGAGTGACGTGCAGCGCTACGTGACCCAAGCTTATATAGAGGCTGGGTCACATGCTGCACTGGCCAATCACAGCCATGCCAATAGTAGGCAAGGCTGTGATGGCCTCTTGGGGCAAGTAGTATGATGCTTGTTGATTGGCTGCTTTGCAGCCTTTCAAAAAGCGCCAAGAAAGCGCCGAACACCGAACCCGAACCCGGACTTTTACGAAAATGTTCGGGTTCGGGTCCGTGTCACGGACACCCCAAAATTCGGTACGAACCCGAACTATACAGTTCGGGTTCGCTCATCCCTACTTACAAGTCTCCTAATGGTGTTATACGGATGGGACATGAGTGTTTTTCAACATAATGTCCTAACAATATAGATTGTGGTTGCCGTCTGGGGACACCCGCGCTGGGATTACTGCCCTATTCCTTGGCCTATAAGCTAAGGGTGTATTCTTTAACAAATGGTGGGTCAGGAGCGTGGGGAAACCCTAGAGGCAATTACAATCAAGCCACTGATAGTGGCCACTCGATAATCCGAGTTAAGATACTAATTTCATTGTTTACTTAAAGCTTGTTATTTGCCACCTCTTCCCAGTAATGCATGTTTTTTTTTTTTTTTTTTCCTGGTACTCAGGTCCTTACTTACCCGTATACGACAGCTTGCTACTTTGTCAATGGGCTGCCAACTTTTGAATCACACGGTCCTTCTCAGGGACAACAAAGTTCCCCATGTTACCTTTAATATTGAGGATTATTTACTTCTGAATTAATGTGTATTTTTGTTCTGTTTTTTATGCCTTAGCTCCCCTCCACCCTTGCAATCAGTAAGGTATACAAAGCAAACCCACCCACAATGCAGTATGTATTCAGCAGTACTCACTATACTTACATTAAGTCATGGGGGAACTCCGCATAGCTACTTACAATGTAAGAGGCTTCAAAACCCCTGCAAAAAGTTGCAAAATTTTACAACATTTACACAAAGAGAAGGTTAAAATCATTTTTATTCAAGAAAACCACTTTAAACATAATAAGATCCCAAATCTTTCACGCTCCCGCTTTAACCTTTGGTATCATAGCTCTTTAACCCATTTGAATAGGTTAGGTTTGAGTCTAGTTTTCCACAAACATACTGATTTCTCCCTGATTGACTCAAAATCAGATAGTGAGGGAAGATTCCTGCTAGTTAAAGGAAGAATAAACATGCAAATATACACATTTGTAAATATTTACGCACCAAACGTGGCACATAGACAATGGTTCAATTTGTTCCCGGCAACAACTAGATGAGTTCAGCGAAGGCCTGTTGATGGTAGCTGGAGACTTCAATATATTACTCAACCCTAGTGTTGATACATCATTAGGCAGGTCAACTGTCTAAAGGGGAACTTTATCTGATATAAAAAATTACTATACAATAGCAATCTCACTGATGTTTGGCGCACGCTTAACCCAAAAGAGAGGGATTATACCTTCTTTTCCTCCCCACATAGCACATACCATCGGCTAGATTACGTATTCTTCCCGGTTACTTACATTCATCAGTGCACGGAAGCACAGATTGGCAATATGATACATTCTGATCACTCCCCAGTTTTCATTACCTTCAATCCCCCTGATGCTTCCCCTAAGACATTTACCTGGCGTTTAAATGAGACACTCCTAGACAGACAAGAAATAAGAGACAGGATTGAAAAGAAACTGAATGAATACTTTACTACTAACACGACAGAAGTTTCCCCACATATAGTTTGGGAAGCCCATAAATCGGTGATAAGAGGCAAATTCATCTCTATAGCCTCCTATATAAATAAAATGAGAAAATAAAAAATAGCCACTTTTTATGATAAAATATCTAAACTGGAACACACACATAAACAATCATTAGATAAGAGAAAACTAGAAGAACTGTCTTCTGCTAGAGATGAATTTAGGAAGGTATTAAACTCTCAGTCAGCCAAATTATATCTCTCACTAAAACAGAAGTTTTTTGCACACGGTAATATGCCTACTAAGTTTATGCTTGCTATGTTACGTCAGCGCAAATGCAAATTATGAATCCCTGCTGTTAAACATATAGGTAAACCTCTACTACGCGATGATGCCAGCATCGCTGCGGCATTCCATAGCTTCTATGCTGACTTATACAATATAAACACGGCAGAATCGGAAGCTACCAAGAATGAAAAGCTTGAGTTAACGCATGCCTTTCTGAAGAAAGTCAACCTCCCTTCCATATCCACAGACCAAGTATTAAGTTTATGCACTCCTATTACCACACAAGAAATAAACTTAACATTAAAACAAATAGCTAAAGGGAAATCCCCCAGACCAGATGGCCTACCTGTTCTATATTACGCTACCTTCAAAGAAACCTTATCGCCATACTTTAATCCCCAAACGTTAAATGCCCACATTACTTTGATACTCAAGCCACAAAAGGATCCAACCTTATGCTCAAGTTACAAACCCATCTCCCTGCTAAATTTGGATCTCAAAATATATGCCATAATCCTCTCATCCAGGATAAAACCTTTTTTAAAGTATCTGAATTACCTCTATCAAACTGGATTTATACCAGGAAGAGAAGGCAAAGACAATACGTATAAAATACTGAACTCGATTGCTCTGATGAGGAGAAGAGGTGATTCCATGGTACTACTGGAAACTGACGCAGAAAAGGCCGTTGATAGGGTCGCTTGGCCTTTACTCAAGTGCACACTACTGCAGATGGGATTCCCTGATTCCTTCATTAGAGCAATTTTCACAATGTCTGAACAACCAAGCGCATATCAGGGTGAATGAGGTCCTCTCTCAGGCAGTTAAGATTAACAATGGCACCAGGCAAGGTTGCCCCCTTTCTCCAATTCTATTCATACTCTCAATTGAACCCTTCTTACCGTCTGAAGCAGGCGGCGTGGGCGCATGACGTAGTGACTCACGCTGCCAGCGCCCGTCCTCCCGGCCTGCCTCCTCCCTCCTCTCTGCTACTGAGCACTTGTAAGTAATTCAGGCACTGATTACCCTGAATTTTTGAATATTAACAATGCCTACAATTATAGATAAGATTATATACAGTGAGCGGGGCCCGTGTAGTAGAATAAAGTCATTGCACGGGCCCCGATGTCATTATAAAACTGGATGCGAACCCCACCCCCTGTATTGGGGGTAATTCACACTACAGGGACACTGTTATGGAGATGCTATATATGTGTCATACACAGATCTCCCCCATAACAGTGTCATCCACAGATCCCCATAACAGTGCCATGCAGAGACCCCAATAAGAGCCATCCAGAGATCCCCATAACAGTGTCACCCACAGATCCCCCATAACAGTGTCACCCACAGATCCCCCATAACAGTGTCACCCACAGATCCCCCATAACAGTGTCACCAACAGGTCCCCCATAACAGTGTCACCCACAGATCCCCCATAACAGTGTCCTCAACAGATCCCCCATAATAGTGTCATCCACAGACCACCATTAGTTCAAAACCCACCAAAAGCACTTTTTGGTTCAAAATATTTTTTTTCTTATTTTCCTCCTCAAAAACCTAGGTGCCTCTTATGGGCAGGTGCGTCTTATAGGGCGAAACATACGGTAATTTTCTAATTTCTATTTTAAATACAAATTAAAAAAATGTGGTGTGTATTTATTTTCAGCCCCCCTGAGTCAATACTTTATAGGACCATGCTGTTGTAGCTCTCGTTTTATGTTTAGGGTGATTGTCTTGCTGGAAGGTGAACCTCTACCCCAGTCTTTTGTGTTTTGCAGCTTCCAACAGGTTTTGATCCAGGATTAACCTGTATTTAGCTCCATCCATCTTCCCATCAACTCTGACCAGCTTCCCTGTCCCTGCTGAAGAAAAGCATCCCCACAACATATTGCTGCCACTACTATGTTTCACAGTGGGAATGGGGCTTTTAGTGCAGTGTTCATTTTTTGCCACAAATAATGCTTTGCATTTCGGCCAAAATTTTTTAACTTAGTTCTCATCTGACGAGAGTACCTTCTTCTACATGTTTGCTGTACATCCCCAACCTGGCTTTTGGCAAACTGAAAATGGGACTTCTTATGGCTTGCTTTCAAAAATGGCTTTCTTCTTGCCACTCTTCCATAAAGGTCAGAGTTTACGACTGATAGTTGTCCTGTGGACAGATTCTCCCACCTGAGATTTAAATCTCTGCAGCTCCTTCAGAGTGGTCATGGGCCTCTTGGCTGCTTCTCTAATTAGTTCTCTCCTTGCTTGGGCTGTCAGTTTAGGTGGATGCCATGTCTTGGTAGGTTTGCAGTTATGCCATACTCCTTCCATTTTAAGATGATCGATCGAACAGTGCTTCGTGAGATCTTTAGAGCTTGGAATATTATTTTATAACCTAACCCTAACACTTTTCCACAACTTTATCCCTGACCTGTCTGGTGTGTTCCTTGGTTTTCATTATGGCATTTGATCACTAATGTTCTGGAACAAACTTCTGAGGCCTTCAAAGAACACCTGTAGTTATACTGACAATAAATTACACACAGGTGGACTACTTATGAATTAGGTGACTTCTGAAGGCAATTGATCACACTGGATTTTATTTAGGGGTATCAGAGTACAGAGGGCTGAATACAAATGCACACCACACTTTTAAGATTTTTATTTATTACTAATTTTGAAAACCATTGGTATTGGTCAATCACATAACATCCAAATAAAATACATTTACAAAGGTTTCTCATCAATAAAAGTGTTAGTTCTGTCTCTCTTTTTGTCAGTTTTTTTTTGCGTATAGAATTTTAATTCTGCATACAATTAGAGTTTTCCATTCTCTTGCTGTAATTATTTGAAAATCTTTAATTTTGAACATAGTTTAACATTTCTAATTTTAGGATTGAAATTATCTAATTTTAACAAAGGAGGCTTTTGCATTTTTAAGAGTGGTGTGAATTCTTTTTCATTTAATTCTATCTCAACTTAATTAAAAAGTAAATTACATTACCTGACACAGGAGATACTTAATTAGATTGAATGTATTTATATTATTCATTGAACTATTTTTGTTTTCTTGCTTATCTTTTACAATAATAGTACTGCCAATTCAGAGAATTTAAAGGAAATATGTTATCAGAAAATGACCTGCTGTTTTTTAACATATTGTAAAATAATTTTTGATGATGTTATTTTTAATTTTTGTCACTTTTAATATTTAAACTAAAAACAAAAATCCTGCAGTTTTTGGATTAGCCCCTATGTCTAATAATTGTTGCCACTTCTTGGTTTGTCCAGATCACTTTACTGCAGTTAAGTCATTCTAATCCTCCCTGTAATTATATCACCTCTGTGTATAGATAAGACAGAATCCACCATTTACAATCAGTGATTGTCACAGCTTATCTATTCTTTCCTTGTACAATGACCTCTGCACAGGTCACAGACCATGCCTAGAAAACTCTTCCATAGAAATCAATGGGATTCCCTCCTGACTATTGTGTCTGCCGTAAAGCAATTTTTTTTAATGCTTTGTAAATTCTGTTAAGAACAGCTCAGGTAAGATGGCAGCCCCCATTATAACATTCAGGAAATCAAATAAAAGAAAATCTACAATCAGAAAATAAAAACATATTATAAAAAAATATATGTGTTACTATCTGGTATTAACTGACGGATAAAACTTTTGCTGACACATTTCCTTTAAAGGCTTTAGGGTAATTTTTTTAATGCATTTTACTAATTTTGGGCTAAACATAATTTTTTTAAATGGTCTTTATTAGCCATTAGCCATTATTTATTTATCAGCCATATCTGAGATATAAGGGTTAAAAAATCAGTCTCTTTGCAAGCTGTCACAGTCTGTTTTCTTTGAATCCTTTCATCTGATGGCAAAAGGGTAGCTCTTATCTGTAACCTTCTGACCCTCATTCAAGCTCAATTCTACAGATGAGCGAATTTCAAACAAATTTGATTCGGTTGGTTCGCCGAAGTTTCCGAAATGATTCTATTCAATCCAAATTAATTTGTGGCAAATTGTGTTAAAAAAAACAGCCTGTATAGTAGTGTAGAACACTGTTCCTTGCAGCAACACGCATAGTGAGTCTGCTGTGGTAGTGAAACAATACTGTGAGTCAGTATGACACGCAGATGACAGGCGTCACTCTTAGAGTCACTGCTCACTTCACTTCTTTGGGCAGTTACGGGGCTAAAACTGACCAAATAACTCAAGTGTGAACTCAGCCTTACAGGTCAATGTTGGAGTCAGGTATAAAGAACCGTGCAGAGGCCCAAGATCCTACTATAGCGTGAAATAACTCACTTCTTTTACACTGTCGTCAGCTGATTCCACACAGATGTCTACAGAACCTGTTCTATTAAATGCTTATACAAGTAGAGCCCCCCTGACAGAGTGGAGAGGGTGTCAGCAGTAAGTTTGTGTTGACGTCACTGATTATTTTGCTCTTCCTCTGATCCGTCAGAACAATAACCCTAAAAAAAAAACGATCCTGTCTGTTGAGCATCTGCCTTCACTCGGTCAGCATTTGGTCAATAATCTATTAGTATTGTTAATGCCAAAAAAAACAGGAGTGGATCCAAAACAGAGATGACACATGAATGGAATATTTGCATGTCTGTGTTTTGTACCCACTCCTGCTTTTGGCTACCAAATCATAAGCCAAATCTGATGCGACCACACAGGTCTTACAGCTGCTACACAGACAGGATCCGTTGTGTGTCTCATTTTCCCTTCCTTCTGACAGATCAGAAGATGGGTCAAATAAATGATGATGTCAACTAGGCCAAAAATACAATAGCCCAGTCATGGAGTGGGGAGGGTGGGAACAACATGAGAAGTCCACAGAGTGGCCCAATGACATAGTGTGGAGGTGGCAGCAGCATGAGGAGACCACAGAGTGGCAAGGTGACAAAGTGTGGAGGTGGCAGCAGAATCAGGAGGCCACAACGTGGCAAGGTGACATAGTGTGGAGGTGGCAGCAGCATCGGGAGATCACAGAGTGACCTGGTGACAGAGTGGTGAGGTGGGTGGCAATACCACTACCAGCTGAAGATGGTGGGTGAAAGAAGGAGCACCTGGCATCAGATGTGTGGCATCAAGGGGGTGTCAGCATCAGAATAGTAGCTGAGGAAGGTAGCCAGAAGAAACCGGTCTCTTTTGTCAAAGTGATGGTATGGCACCATGGATGATCTAGTCTGATGCATCAGGCATTGGTGGGTGGAAATCCTGGCTGATCCATGCCTGATTCATCTTGACAAAGGTCAGTCTCTCCACATTTTGGGTGGACAGGCGAGTTCTTCTTGGGGTCACTATGGTCCCTGCCACACTAAACACCGCTCTGATGCCACACTACTGGCCGGGCAGGACAGCTTTTCCAGGGCAAACTCGGCCAGTTGTGGCCACAAATCAAGTTTGGATGCCCAGTTGTCCAGCGGATCTTTAATGACGGCTGGCAGGGGGCACTCCAAGTATGCCACTACCTGCTGGTTCAGGTTCTGCTCTATGTCTAACTGCTGGTGAGTAGTTTCTTTACTATGCAGGTGAAGAAAGCTGCTCATCAGCGACTCTAGACTCAGGCTGCTGCTGATGGAGCTGGTACTGCTCCTGCCATACTCCCCAGCAGCCATGACAGTGGAACGTGAGCGCAGAGGGCCCCTCCGGTCAGACCTGTGAGAGGATGGACGATGCCGCAGATAGGCAGCGGCCAACTGACTACATAGGATGTCTCTATAGTAGTTCAGTTTGTCCCCTCTCAGCAGGTGTAAACAAGGCCCCATTTTAGACCGGTAGCGAGGGACCAACAAGGTGGAGAGCCAGAAGTCATCCCTCTGCCGAATACTGACAAATCATTTGTCACTACGCAAGCAAGTGAGCATGCATCTGGCCATTTGTGCAAGTGACTCAGAGGGACTCCCTGCCTCTATCTCCACTGCATACTGCCACAGTGTGTCTGGGTCATCTGCCTCGTCTTCCTCATTGCCCTGTAGCTCCTCTGGCTGCTCTTACTACGCCTCTCCTGTCACCTATGTAGAAAAACCACCCATTTCGCTACACATTGCTTGTGCTTCAATGTCCTCCTCCTCCTCCAATTCAGCCCCTACATGGCTCATGTGGCCGTGAGATCTAGGAGCCATGTCTCCAGTCTCCTGACCAGCCAGATTTTCCAGCATCAGTTTCAGGACATGAAGCAGTGGAATGTCGTTGTTCATCCCGTAGTCCTGGCGACTGACAAATAAAGTGGCCTCCTCAAAGGGCACGAGCAAACAGCAGGTGTCATGCATGAGCTGCCACTGGCTAATATCAAAGTTACATGGGGAGTACCTCTGTCCGTCTGTATCATCAAGAAATCGTTTATGGCCTTTCTTTGTTCGTACAGTTGGTCCAACATATGGAGGGTGGAATGCCAACGGGTGGAAACGTCGCATATCAGCATATGTTGGGGGACGCCGTTCTGCCGCAGTAGTTTAAGGAGGGTATTCATGGCGGTGTACGAGTGGCTGAAGTGCATGCAAAGTTTCCTGGCCATTTTTAGGATGTCTTGCAGATGGGCAGAAGATATCAGGAAATGCTTGACAACCAGATTGAACATGTGCGCCATGCATGACGCATGGCTTAGCCCTCCTTGACGGAGCACCGACACCATGTTCTTCAAATTGTCGCTCACCATGGTTCCATTTTTGAGTTTTCGCGGAGTAAGCCAGGATTCGATTTCTTGATGAAGGACACGGAGCAGTTCCTCATCTGTGCGACTCTGTTCACCAAGGCAAACTAGGTGTAGAACAGCGTGACACCGCAGTGCCCTGCACATGTGGTATGCCGGAGGGGCACTGTAAATTGTCCCTGCAGTGGAGGCTGAGGACACAGTAGAGGATGAGGAGGCAGAGCCGGACATTGTCGCAGGACCAACGGCGTGAGAACGTGGAGGCAGAAGCGGCGTCACCTGGCCAAGTTGCTGGTGTGGCTGTGCAGGAACCACAATTACCCGTGGGCCGTAAAGGACATGTATGATCCCTGACCATAGTTATAGCTCCACACGTCGGCGCTGCCATGCACTTTGGCAGACACCGACAGGCTCAAGGACTGGCCCACCTTCTGTTCTACATACGTGTGTAGGGATGGTACTGCCTTTTTGGCATAGAAATGACGGGACTCTCCACCTCAGCTTGGCACAAGCCATCAGTTCTCTGAAAGGTGCAGAGTCCACCACTTGGAAAGGGAGGGACTGCAGCACCAGCAACTTGGCCAAGAGCACATTCAGCTTCTGTGCTGTTGGATGAGTACACGCATACTGTATTCTCTTGGCAATCGCTTTGGTGATCGATTGCTGATGGAATGACTGACGAGTAGTAGTAGGAGGAGCAGGAGAATCCAGACCAGCAGATGATGGGAAGGACAGACAGCTCCCTTTGGCTGAGGTGGTGGAGCCTTGACCGCCTGAAATCGGGTGTGTGCCACTGTGTGATGCAGCGGTTGCTACGGCAGTCTGGACCACCACATCGGAGCCACGGTTCTCCCAGGGCACTTTATGGTGATGCTGCATATATTGACGCAGGGCCGTGGTGCCAACATTGGTAGCCTGGCCACGCTTCACCTTCTGCCCACAGATTCAACAAATGGCCATGTTCACCTCCCCCGGCTGCTTAATCAAAAACTGCTACACCGCCGAGTAGGTGATTTTACCCCCAACACTGCACTGACTGACTGCTACCGCCACTGCCTCCGTGAACCCTTGCAACACTACTTTTCAGTCTGGTAGGATACTGCTAAGCGGGTGGTCTACCCCAGGTATGTTTGGCTCCCGACCTCCCACTGCTGCCACTCTGCTGACTCACAGCCACGATACCGATTTGCTGGATCTGCCGCTGCCTCACGCATGCACTGCCACCCTCTTCTCCCAATGATGATGAAGCCCCTTAGTCACCCGACTGACAATTGCGATCGGCTACATCATCATTGAGTACTGTCTGCATGTCAGTGATGTCCTACTTAACGGTCTCTGAGCCAGGATCCTGAACGCTCACAACACCAGCTCCCATGCCAGTCTCCTCATCACTACTTGCCCGCCTACCGGAGGAAGCGGCGGATGTCTCCTCCGGATCTTGGCTTGGCAGTAGCTGCTGACTGTACTCTTGGATGGGGGTAACTGATGTCACTTGCAACGAAGTCGAAGATCAAGTTAACCATTCAAGAACCGCTGGGTCGCTGGTCAAGACACGACCGCTAACTGACACTGGGAGCTCATGCCTGCTGCCACGCCCCCTTACTCTGCTGTGACCTGTGCCTGCGCCAGAAACATTTAGGCCTGGGCCCCTCGCCTGTGCAGGGCCTGTCACTTCTCTGTCTGACATACTGTTAGATCAAATAAGTAGATAAAAAGGAAATTATTACACACCAAAAAAACGGCTTTAATTTTCTAACTTCACCACACAATGGCTAATAAGCCCTTTTTCTTTTTCTATACTAATACACGCCAAAAAAAGGCTTTAGAACATATAACTGCGGCCGTGAATGGAAAATAAAGTTTTTTTTGCCACTAATACAATCCAAAAAGGGCTGTGATTTTCTCACTTCGCCACACAACAGCTAATAAGCCCTTTTTCTTTTTCCCTACTAATTCACCAAAAAAAAATTAAATTAGAACATATATATAACTGCACCGCACAAGGGCTAATAAGACCCCAATAACAAGAACGGTTTGCTGGAATTAAAGAAGTATTGCAAACCTGAAATGAGCAGCAGTATAATGGCAATTTGGATCTGCAGTCAGTGCAGCAAGGTGTAATAGCATTGTTCCTATTACCCAGGCTGTAAACTCCCCTACTGAACCTTGTTCTGCTTCAATATTGTGGAATAATTCCTCCCTATCCTTTCCCTACATTTCTAATGCTCTTTCCCTGAACTTCTATTAAGCAAAATATACGTTTTCAAGCCTAGCGCCTGCTAACGTCTCTCCGTGCACTAAGTACACTGGAAAATGGCTGAATCCATGATTGCTGAGGCTATTTATAGGGATGCGACATCACAGGCTGGCAGCTGATTGGCTGCATGCATGGCATTGTGGGTGATCCCTCGTTCTCAGAGTTCCTTGCTCCATGTCCTAACATGTGCAGCAGCCATTTTAGGAAAAAATGTGATTCATTACCACGAAGCGTGAAGAAATTAAGAATCAAATAATTCCTGAAATTCTGATCAAAATCCACTTTATCAGCTTTGATTCGCTCATCTCTACTCAATTCTTATCAAATAAAATACTTATACAGTGGCTGACCAGTTCAGTATTATGGAATAAGGTGCTCTATCATCGGCACACCCAAAAGCCGTTAGATGCAAGAAAATAAAATGATAGGTAAGTATGAGAGGCACACTCTCACTGGTTGCAGCATGGAATTAATTTGGAAGCAGTGGAAATAAAATTGTGTATTTTTATTTTATAATCTTTTAAAATATAAAAAAATTCTGTAAAAGAGTAACAAAAATAGAGATAAAACAATAGAGGTGGGGGGTCCTCTTTAAGTGTTGGAAATCTGCATTAGGATTTCTTTGCTGATTACCATATGATGCCTAGTGCTGGCTAAGTATAAGCTGAGTATACTGGAATATGGCGTATTTTCGGCTAGGCTTGGCTTGATGTGTGGAATTGTAATGTGTTAAGTACGATTATACATAATTTCCAACAATGCTGAATACATCAAATATATAAACGCTGAATACATCAAGTGCCAGGTGCTCAATATAGTGCTAGGTACATAGACATGCTGAGTACATAGATATATAAACTTATGCTTGATACATAGAGTGCCACGTCTTGGCTGAATACAAAAAATGCTAAGTGTAAATTAAAACTTTAGTTGAAAGTGCTGTGACTTTGACTTCTTGAAAAATGGGGAACGGTACACATCAACTGTTTCCCAAAAATGTTCGGCCTGTTTGGATGATAGATTTGATGCTAGTTCATTAGGTGATCAGAATGGTTGCCAAAGTGGATATTACCACAGTGGATATTACCAAAAGTAAAGTGATATCATAAATGAAGTTAGTTCAGGTTAGTGTTATTCACTTATTCTTTGAGCGTTGTATAGAAATCGTATAGAAATCGTTGAATTTTGATTTTGTTTGAGTTGCTATAATAAAACGCAGCGGTAGTCACATAAGTTACTTAAATGGTTGAAAGATAGCCTGTCTCAAAACATTAAAAGTTAGCCTGTCTAAAATCATTGTTGTATTTCCCTCAATGCCCGGATTAAGTGTTGTATCTTGGGCTCATAGGGTCATTTGGTCCTATTCATTTACTTTAATAGTGAGCAGTAAGAGTCCGTGAATGATGCTTCCCTTATCATCTTGTCTGCATGGGTACTTGCAATATTTTGCTGCAAATTAATTTTCTAAAAATGTTGTTTGTAAGTGTTTGTCATGAAATACTCAGATGCGTTTTAGGTGCGGTTTTCATGCGGTTTTGTGTTTTAGGTGTTGTAAGCAATCATATCGTCTTGCAGTAACCCCCTATGATCCGTTCCCCATTTTTCAAAAAGTCAAAGTCTATAGCACTATCAACTAAGGTTTTAATTTACACTTAGCATTTTTTTTTATTCAGCCAAGACGTGCCACTCTATGTATCCAGCATAAGTTTATATATCTATGTACTCAGCATGTCTATGTACCCAGCACTATATTAAGCACCTGGCACTTGATGTATTCAGCATTGTTGGAAATTATGTATAATCGTACTTAACAATTTTATTATCACTGCTTCCAAATAATTCTGTGCAGCAACCAGTGAGAGTGCCTCTCATACTTACCTATAATTTAATTCTTATCAAACTGATAAGAATATGGCTTATAAGTCATTCATCACTTCTTTAGGCTTTGTAGTAAAAATAACACAGTGTTTCATTTTTCTTGGCAGGTTCCTTTAATTCGGGTAAAAACATGTACATTTCACTTGGCTACATGAATAATTTTTGTAATGTAGCTGATGTATTCTTAACTATTTATCGGCTAGGACTACAATTTCTAGCAATACATTGAGTTGCATGTTTTCTTATGGTCTGCTTCTGTTTGAATCAGTTAGTAAGTAATGCTTTCCTTGTAGACAAGGCCTCATGTTTACCTAACAGCACTTAAAATATCTAAATATTTATATATATATATATATATATATATATATATATAAAAATAATATAAATATGAGTGTATGTGTGTATGTATATCCGCTAAAGGAGTCCGCACCGTCGCATTTACAATCACGAAATTTGGTACATCAGGTGTCCGGAAAGGTTTTAGACCAGGTCTCAGCTCTCTAGGACGTATCGTTCCTGAGATATTCCCAAAAAATGCATTAGCCAATAGAAGCTTGGTCACATGACCCTTATCAGCCAATAGAAGCTCCACATACACAGTTTTGCTCCAGGTTTCCATAACAACCCAGCTTTAAAGAAAATCTGTCACCAGGATAATCGCTATTGAAGTAAAGCCATGGCCTAATATCACTTAGTACCTTATTTACAGATGTGCCTTTGTTCCAGCAATAGATGTTTTTATTCTCTTAAAATCCAGTTTATTTGGTATGCAAATGAGCCAGTAAGGTGCCCAGAGGGGCGTCACTCTTGCATGAAGGAGCCCAGACACACCCCCTGCCATAATGTGTCCACCCTCAAAAGACAAACTTAAAGCCCCTGCCCCCAGGTCCCGATAAGCCACGCCCCTGACCCAGTTAGGCCACACCCCTCCCACTCCTCAGCCGACAGGGATTTAAAAAATGAAGCTAAAAATCAACTTCTGTCAGCTGCAGAGGTGGGAGTGATGGTGACTTTCTCCCTGCATCACACACTCAGACAGCACAGTGCTGCTGTCTTAGAGTGAACTGTTCAAAAGGACACACCCCGGATCTAGTTAGGCCACGCCTCCTCACACTCAGCCGACAGGGATTGAAAAAATGAAGTCAAAAATCAGCTTCTAAGTCCCGCTAAGGCACACCTCCGATCAGGTTAGGCCATGCCCCCTCCCACTCCTCACCCGACAGGGATTGAAAAAATGAAGGTAAAAATCTACTTTTGTCAGCTGCAGAGGTGGGGGGGAGGGTGAATTTCTCCCTGCAGCTCACAATAAGACAGCACAGTGCTGCTGTCTTAGAGTGAGCTGTTCAAAAGGATATTCCCCCAATCCAATTAGGCCATGCCCCCTACCACTCTTAAGCCAACAGGGATTGAAAAAATGAAGTTAAAAATCAACGTCTAAGTCCCGCTAAACAACGCCCCTGTCCTGCTTAGGCCATGCTTTCTTCCACTCCTTAGCCATCAGGGATGGAAAAAATGAAGTTAAACATCAACTTCTAGGTCCCGCTAAGCCACACCTCGATCTGGTAAGGCCACGCCCCCTCCCACTCCTCAGCCAACAGGGATTGAATAAATGAAGTTAAAAATCAACTTCTGTCAGCTACAGGGGTGGGAGGGATGTGACTTTCTTCCTGCAGCTCACACTCAGACAGCACTGTGATGCTGTCTAAGAATGAGCTGTTCAAAAAGACATCCTTGTGTCCGTCCAGGCCCTGCGCCAGATGGAGGACAAGGAGTCTGACCTGTGCCAGATGGAGGACAAGGAGTCTGAAAGCCGGATTGTTCGGCCTAGAACTGGACCTCTGGCCACCCTAGGGGCAGGCTGCTGTGGAGGTCACAGTTAAGGGGATGGTCCACTATGGAGGTTAGTTATAAGGGGCAGATTGCTGTAAAGGCCACCTTTATGCGGGCGGGCCCCTATGGAGGTCACTGTCAAGGGGGTGGTGTGCTGTCAAACTCACTGTTAAAGAGGAAGGCTGCTATAAAGTTCAAGGTTAACGGGGTGGGCTGCTTTGGAGGTCCAATTTTAAGAAAGGGGGCACTGTAGGGGATGGGATCAGTGTTAATAGGTGGGCGGCTGTGGAGGTCACTGTTAAGGGGGCGGGTGCTGTAATAGTGGATAGCGTTTAGTGTTGGTATCTTTTAACGACACACACAAACATTAAATGAAATAGATTAAATATACCTGAGCGAAGCCGTGTCCTTCAGCTAGTATATATATATATATATATAATATATATATTACACAAAAATGTATAAAATTGCATTTAGGGAGACTCTCATCACATGCACCATTATTCACAAAAGGGGAATTGGAAGCTTATTTGATCCATAATGTAGAAATGTCTAAACCCAAAAGTTAAGCCAGAAAAATGCAGTACTGACTGTGAAATTACAAATATGAGCACATCTTAGGATATGAGAATGGAACTGTCTCTCAGTGAGGCAGAATAATGTGATAGTGACACTGTCTGCTTGGGAACTGCAAGATGCAATTTTACACTGCTTTAAGTACATGTATCTTTTTGAGTTGACATGCAAAATGGTTTCGCTACTTGAAAACGCATTCCCTCCCCTTTTCATTATTTAGGGATGTGTGCCTGTCACTCTTCACTGCCGTCCATAAAGGGAACTGTTATTGTACTTGGAGCCGGAGACACTGCTTTTGACTGTGCAACCTCGGCATTGCGATGTGGTGCCCGCCGAGTATTTGTGGTATTTAGAAAAGGATTCACTAACATTCGAGCTGTTCCTGAAGAGGTAAATTATATGTTAGAATTAAAGCTTAATATTCAAATAGTGTCTCTGGTTTTATCCAAATTTTTGGAATGTATGGTTTTAGGAAATTACTGTTTATGACGTTATTAACGCAATTAATTTATATCAGAGAACAACACAACAAAAAAGTCTGTGAAGGTTCTTATGCATCCAGGTTATGGTATATCAGTAATAATAAGTCAGTGCAATTGTATTTGTTGAACTTTCTTGTTCCCTGAAGAAGTTTTGCTAGACATCTGACAGGTTTTCTCAGTGACAATGGTTGTACAATAAATATTCATTATTAAATACTGGTGACTCATGTCCCAATCATGAAGGTAACATGTTGATTGTATTTGCATGAGTGAAGTTATAAGATGTGATTAAACTGCCCTAGGACAGGTGTTAGAACAGCATTGTAAGTGGCAGACAATAGATGTTGCACCCCTACTCCTCTATTCAAGCTTGCTATCTCTTTTAACCACCTCAGCCCCCCTAGCTTAAA
This sequence comes from Bufo bufo, assembly GCF_905171765.1. NCBI lineage: Eukaryota > Metazoa > Chordata > Amphibia > Anura > Bufonidae > Bufo > Bufo bufo. Next base: position 47,353,814 of record NC_053397.1, on the reverse strand, counting down.
CACCCTTAATGACCAGGCCACTTTTTACACTTCTGCACTACACTATTTTCACCGTTTATTGCTCGGTCATGCAACTTACCACCCAAATGAATTTTACCTCCATTTCTTCTCACTAATAGAGCTTTCATTTGGTGGTATTTCATTGCTGCTGACATTTTTACTTTTTTTTGTTATTAATCGAAATTTAACGAAATTTTTGCAAAAAAATGACATTTTTCACTTTCAGTTGTATTTTTTTATTTAAAAAAAACGACATCCATATATAAATTTTTCTCTAAATTTATTGTTCTACATGTCTTGATAAAAAGTAAAATGTTTGGGTAAAAAAAAAATGGTTTGGGTAAAAGTTATAGCGTTTACAAACTAAACTATGGTACAAAAATGTGAATTTCTGCTTTTTGAAGCAGCTCTGACGTTCTGAGCACCTGCCATGTTTCCTGAGGTTCTACAATGGCCAGACAGTACAAACTCCCCACAAATGACCCCATTTCGGAAAGTAGACACCCTAAGGTATTCGCTGATGGGCATAGTGAGTTCATAGAACTTTTTATTTTTTGTCACAAGTTAGCGGAAAATGATGATTTTTTATTTATTTATTTTTTCCTTACAAAGTATCATATTCCACTAACTTGTGACAAAAAATAAAAACTTCCATGAACTCACTATGCCAATCAAGAAATACCTTAGGGTGTCTTCTTTCCAAAATGGGGTCACTTGTGGGGTAGTTATACTGCCCTGGCATTCTAGGGGCCCTAATGTGTGGTAAGTAGTTTGAAATCAAAATGTGTAAAAAATTACCTGTGAAATCCGAAGGTGCTCTTTGGAATGTGGGCCCCTTTGCCCACCTAGGCTGCAAAAAAGTGTCACACATCTGGTATCTCCGTACTCAGGAGAAGTTGGGCAATGTGTTTTGGGTGTAATTTTACATATACCCATGCTGGGTGAGATAAATATCTCGGCAAAAGACAACTTTTCCCATTTTTTTTATACAAAGTTGGCAATTTGACCTGAGATATTTATCTCACCCAGCATGGGTATATGTAAAATGACACCCAAAAACACATTGCCCAACTTCTCCTGAGTACGGCGATACAGATGTGTGACACTTTTTTGCAGCCTAGATGCGCAAAGGGGCCCAAATTCCTTTTATGAGGGCATTTTTTAGACATTTGGATCCCAGACTTCTTTTCATGCTTTAGGGCCCTAAATGCCAGGGCAGTTATAAATACCCCACATGTGACCCCATTTGGAAAGAAGACACCCAAGGTATTCAATGAGGGGCATGGCGAGTTCATAGAATTTTTTTTTTTTGGCACAAGTTAGCGGAAATTGATTTTTTTTTTGTTTTTCTCACAAAGTCTCCCTTTCCGCTAACTTGGGACAAAAATGTAAATCTTTCATGGACTCAATATACCCCTCACGGAATACCTTGGGGTGTCTTCTTTCCGAAATGGGGTCACATGTGGGGTATTTATACTGCCCTGGCATTTTAGGGGCCCTAAAGCGTGAGAAGAAGTCTGGAATATAAATGTCAAAAAAAATTTACGCATTTGGATTCCGTGAGAGGTATGGTGAGTTCATGTGAGATTTTATTTTTTGACACAAGTTAGTGGAATATGAGACTTTGTAAGAAAAAAAAAAAAAATAATAATAATTTCCGCTAAACTTGGGCCAAAAAAATGTCTGAATGGAGCCTTACAGGGGGTGGTGATCAATGACAGGGGGGTGATCAGGAGTGTGAATGGGGTTATCACCCCCCTGTCATTGATCACCCCCTGTAAGACTCCATCAGACGTCCGTATGTGTTTTGCGGATCCGCGGTGTCCGTGTTTTGCGGATCCAATGGATCCGCAAAACACATACGGACTTCTGAATGGAGCCTTACAGGGCGGGTGATCAATGACAGGGGGTGATCAATGACAGGGGGGTGTTCAGGGAGTCTATATGGGGTGATCACCCCCCTGTCATTGATCACCCCCTGTATGCTCCATTCAGATGTCCGTATGTGTTTTGCGGATCCGATCCATGTATCCGTGGATCTGTAAAAAACATAGGGACGTCTGAATGGAAGCCTTACAGGGGGGTGATCAATGACAGGGGGGGATCAATGACAGGGGGGTGATCAGGGAGTCTATATGGGGTGATCACCCCCCTGTCATTTATCACCCCCCTGTAAGGCTCCATTCAGACGTCCGTATGTGTTTTGCGGATCCGATCCATGTATCCGTGGATCTGTAAAAAACATACGGACGTCTGAATGGAGCCTTACAGGGGGGGTGATCAATGACAGGGGGTGATCAGGGAGTCTATATGGGGTGATCACCCCCCTGTCATTGATCACCCCCCCGTAAGGCTCCATTCAGATGTCCGTATGTGTTTTGCGGATCTGATCCATGTATCCGTGGATCTGTAAAAAACATACGGACGTCTGAATGGAGCCTTACAGGGGGGGATGATCAATGACAGGGGGGTGATCAGGGAGTCTATATGGGGTGATCACCCCCCTGTCATTGATCACCCCCCTGTAAGGCTCCATTCAGACGTCCGTATGTGTTTTGCGGATCCGATCCATGTATCCGTGGATCCGTAAAAAAACATACGTACGTCTGAATGGAGCTTTACAGGGGGGTGATCAATGACGGGGGGGTGATCAATGACAGGGGGGTGATCAGGGAGTCTATATGGGGTGATCACCCCCGTCATTGATCACCCCCTTGTAAGGCTCCATTCAGACGTCCGTATGTGTTTTGCGGATCCGATCTATGTACCCGTGGATCCGTAAAAAACATACGGACGTCTGAATGGAGCCTTAAAGGGGGGCAATGAATGACAGGGGAGTGATCAGGGAGTCTATATGGGGTGATCACCCCCCTGTAAGGCTCCATTCAGACGTCCGTATGTGTTTTGCGGATCCGATCCATGTATCTGTGGATCAGTAAAAACATACGGACATCTGAATGGAGCCTTACAAGGGGGTGATCAATGACAGGGGGGTGATCAATGACAGGGGGGTGATCAGGGAGTCTATATGGGGTGATCAGGGGTTAATAAGGGGTTAATAAGTGACAGGGGGGTGTAGTGTAGTGGTGTTTGGTGCTACTTATTACTGAGCTACCTGTGTCCTCTGGTGGTCGATCCAAGCAAAAGGGACCACCAGAGGACCAGGTAGCAGGTATATTAGATGCTGTTATCAAAACAGCGTCTAATATACCTGTTAGGGGTTAAAAAAATCGCATCTCCAGCCTGCCAGCGAACGATCGCCGCTGGCAGGCTGGAGATCCACTCGCTTACCTTCCGATCCTGTGAACGTGCGCGCCTGTGTGCGCGTGTTCACAGGAAATCTCGCGTCTCGCGAGATGACGCGTATATGCGTGACTCTGCCTGCAGCTGCCGCCTCCGGAACACGATCCTGCGTTAGGCGGTCCGGAGGCGGTTAAATAGCTTTGTTAATGCTGGAGATTTCCTGTACAAGTTATTCTAATTAAGAAAGCCAGTTGGATGAAAAAAAATACAAATCCAGCTGCTCTGACTTATGACTACTGATAACACAAAAATAAATTTGCACTTCTGATTTCTCATCCCCTATTGTTATTCTAAGTATCTGTCAGCAGACTGATGTATGTGGGAGAAACACTGTGTCCTGTCAAAAACAGCCTGAAGTCTTCTGAAGGGTCATGCCAGGAGCTCAGAATTTTGCCATTGGTCATGTTATTTTTGGCAAATTCTGTATATAGTAGTAGTCATATTATAAGTTACAACTTGTTCAAAGTAGTAAATGCTTTGAACTCTCCATAAAAACACAATCTGGAACTGTCTTTTCTTAGACTTCTGTGTTGTACAACTCTTCTCTTATTCTTTTTAGAAATGTAAGAATAAATTGACAAATATTATTAAATTTTTCTTATCAGCAGGAGTGTATCCCTTTACACTCTAACACTGTCCAAACAGTGGTGACCATGTCAAACTGTTAAAGGGAACACTAATGTCCAGCTGTCAGTTTATCTATAGAAGTCTAAGAAAGTATAATTCAGAATTGATATTTTACTGGACATGTTAGGAAATATGGAAGGTCATCTTTAAGAGGCTGTTCACCCCATTCATCATTTAGGAGAACCTCAAAGAGTAAATAGTTTTCAAAGTCTTCCAAATACAAATCAAAATGATTGCTCTTGGGCTATGAAAAATATTTGAAGCCATACGTACCCATAAGTACTTCAAGAAACTGGATAGATAAATTAAGTGTAAGGTATGTTTCTAGTGGTCTTGCATAGTGGAGACCATCCAGTGGTAAAAGAACAGATTGACTTTACTTATTACTGTACCCTCTCGTAAATCAGATCAAAAAATGCTTATCAAAAAACCCCAGTCTTGTGAGATTCAGGCTCTCCAGCTTTACCCCGAGTTTCCAGATGTCTTTTTCCAGGGCTTATAAATGAAGTTGATCTTTTCTTATGTGCTTTGCTTTCTAATGTGATGCAGAGTTGCAGACATATGCCTGGATGCAAATCTGCTGGTTAAAATCTTAGAGGTGGATGAAAACACATTATTGGAACAGAATACAAGGCACTAGAAGCATACCTATAACGATGGCAGTTGTCAACAAGACTGCAAAACTGACTTCATCTTAAGCATCTACCTTTCCTGTTGGCAGTCAGTAAAGGGTAAACTTCTAAGCCTTCACACTGAGAGGCCTGGGAATAACTGATTTTAAATGATTTGTGACTAGTGTTGAGCGAACTTGTGTTTTAAGTTCGGCGTCTAAAGTTCGGGTTTGGGTTATCGAAGAAACGCGTTATGGATTCTAAATTCCGTTATGGTCCGTGGTAGCGGAATCCATAACGTGATTCTTGGATAACCCGAACCCGAACTTTAGACGCCGAACTTAAAACACAAGTTCGCTCAACACTATTTGTGACAAATAAATTCATAACAAATCAAAATTGTTGTGAAAGTTCAGCAAATCGGCCGAATCAAATTTATCAAAAACTTTGCTCATCTTTTGTGATGGAAAGGGATAATACTATTGTTCCAGTAATGAAGCAGATGAATAATGATGACCAAAGATAAACAGACAGACAACAAATGGCCCTAACTAAGGGTCATGTTGCATGGGCCAATTGAACAGGTAAGTATTGCCTTCTCATCAACATAAAAGCTGCATTTACATGTAGCAAACATCTCCTCTGTATGGGGAGGTGCACAGGGAATCATAGTTTACACAGGAAAATCTGCTGTTTAGAAATGACAATTTTGAGTCCTGTATCAATGATGGTTTCACTCAATGAATGAGTGCCCATAAGAATATTTGTTCACAAACAACTCACCTGTGTAAAGGTACTTTAACTCTCCCTGAACCTTCCCCTAGCCTTAACAATAACAATGACTCTCAATGTCCCTTCTGATTTTCCTATTGAAACCATAGCCTGCAATATTGAAAAAGTAGGGAAACAAGTAAGGCAGAAAGAAGCAAGAAAAAGCTAGCTACAAACAAGTAAAAAGATTTAGGCACCGGCCTCTCCATAACTTTGGTGCATCCAATTCTTGCTGTCTTACATTTAGACCTTTTTCTATACCTGAAACAGGCATAAAAAATTGCAAATAAGATGGGCCTGCCGGCTCGTCCCCATTTATGCCATGCCCACAATTTGAGACCTGGCAGGAGTGGGACAAAGTCGCAGATAGCAGCAAAACTAACCATTCTGCTGCAATCTGTGCCTGAAATGCGACTAATATAGGCGTATTTCAGTATAATAAATGATCCCCATAGTTCTTACACTATCACCACCAAGGTTATAGCAGAGACCAAAAATATTTAAAGAAATATTATGTAATCAGGAACTCCTAACCAATTGAGACTGGCCTAAATCAATGATAATCCACAATAATGAATCAGTTTTAATAGAGTTGAATAGCCCCAAATAAGCTAATAAACTGGAAAAGACAACACAGTAGCAAACAGGGGGAAAATCCCAGCACACCACTGTCAGTATACATTAAAATGTTAATGTCAAAACACCTGCTTTACTCCAAAGGAGTAATCTTCTCACCAACAATGCAAGCCTTGTCCCCTTAATGGTCTCCTCGTAGCACCCTTGTCGACATTCCTTCCTGTAGACTTGTATTGTCACGGCTGTATGTGAGCAACAAGAGCATGCACAGAAAATAGAGCTACTGACCGGACCCAAACTAGGGAGGATAAAGGGTGACCCCTGTCAGACCCTCAAAAGCTCTCCCTATGCTGCTAAGCCCATGCCCGGATCCAAATGGTGGAAGGAGGCATGCCCGCGTACCTAAGACTGATGACCACTGTAACCCCTACAATAGTGGAAGGGGCACGGCCACCGGTGCCCTGCTCAGTATATGGAGGGAACCGTGGTCGCCTCGGATCCAGTCAGAAAACACACAGATACACAGCAATGTCTGCACACTTAGCTGAAGGGCTGCAGCCGCAGTGAAGACGGATCCAAAGACAGGCTGGCAATATCCGGAGTACTTGCTGCAGCAGAACACAGGTCCAGTGAAAGGATAGCATACAAGGGAAGATACTCAAGCAAGAGCTACAACCCAAATGAGAAATATAATCCACACCTACAATAGGAGGAGGGGGAATATAAAGGCAGGGAAATCAAACGGAGGAGGAACAGCTGGGAGGAAGGAAACAGAAAACTCCTCCCAGCTCTAGTAGTGACATCATCACAGGGGTGGAGAAACAGAGCTGTGAGAACGTCCCAAAGCTCTGGTAGTGACATGTATGGATCACCACAAGTTGCTGTAGATGGCCACACTGCAGCCCCTCACACGTTCAAAGCAATGTGTGTCAGCTGGAGCTGCGTGTCTTGGATCATGATCCTCCAACAATAAAATTTGTATAGATACTGTCCTAAACAATGAAGGTCCTGTCCTAAATCTGAAAATCCTGTCATAAATAATGAATTTATAACTTCTCGTTCCCTAAAAAAATGGAAGACCCAGAAGAATCTAAATCTCAATCATTGGCACATATACAGTAGGTGTTTGTGAGATTGTGTTTTCAGCACGACAGCGTCGCGCTGATACTCGGCGACGTGGTGCCGAGATCTCGCACTCACTGGAATAGCGACAGCACATCCCAGCAAGCGCGTCATAGAAGCGACGGGAGATCCGACTTGGATTCCCGCCAATTCTACACGTGTGCGGCGTTTGTTATGAATCCTGAGGGGGAAGTCCCCGCCGGATTTAAATAAAAATCCGACCTGGGTCCCGCCCTCAGGAGCATACCGGGCCCTTAGGTCTGTTATGGGTTGTAAGGAGAGCCCCCCCTACGCCGAAAAAAACGGCGTAGGGGGTCCCCCTACAATCCATACCAGACCCGTATCCAAAGCACGCTACCCGGCCAGCCAGGAAGGGAGTGGGGACGAGCGAGCGCCCACCCCCCTCCTGAGCCGTACCAGGCTGCATGCCCTCAACATGGGGGGTTGGGTGCTCTGGGGCAGGGGGCGCACTGCGGCCCCCCCACCTCAGAGCACCCTGTCCCCATGTTGATGAGGACAGGGCCCCTTCCCGACAACCCTGGCCGTTGGTTGTCGGGGTATGCGGGCAGGAGGCTTATCGGAATCTGGGAGCCCCCTTTAATAAGGGGGCCCCCAGATACCGGCCCCCCACCCTAAGTGAATGAGTATGGGGTACATCGTACCCCTACCCATTCACCTGCAAGAAAAGTGGTAAAAACACAAATAAACCACACAGTGTATTAAAATATTTTATTTTTCTGCTCCGGAGGCCGCCCCCTGTCTTCTTTATTAGCTCTTTTACCAGGGGGGGGCTCTTCTTCTTCCGATATCCCGACGGGTCTTCTCCGCTATCCGGGGGGGTCTTCTCAACTCTCCGGGGTTCTCCTTCTGTCTTCTCCTTCTGTCTTGTTGTCTCCTTCTGTCTTCTGTCTCCGGGGGGGGGCTCTTCTTCTTCCGATATCCCGACGGGTCTTCTCCGCTATCCGGGGGGGTCTTCTCGACTCTCCGGGGTTCTCCTTCTGTCTTCTCCTTCTGTCTTGTTGTCTCCTTCTGTCTTCTGTCTCCGGGGGGGGCTCTTCTTCTTCCGATATCCCGACGGGTCTTCTCCGCTATCCGGGGGGGTCTTCTCAACTCTCCGGGGTTCTCCTTCTGTCTTCTCCTTCTGTCTTCTCCTTCTGTCTTGTTGTCTCGGCGCACCCCGATTCTTCGTCTTCTCTTCTTGTTTTCGCCTCTCTCTGTTGTTGACTCGGCGCACCCCGGTTCTTCGTCTCGCGAGACGAAGAATCGGGGTGCGCCGAGTCTCGCGAGACGAAGAATCGGGGTGCGCCGAGTCTCGCGAGACGAAGAACCGGGGTGCGCCGAGTCAACAACAGAGAGAGGCGAAAACAAGAAGAGAAGACGAAGAATCGGGGTGCGCCGAGACAACAAGACAGAAGGAGAAGACAGAAGGAGAAGACAGAAGGAGAACCCCGGAGAGTTGAGAAGACCCCCCCGGATAGCGGAGAAGACCCGTCGGGATATCGGAAGAAGAAGAGCCCCCCCCGGAGACAGAAGACAGAAGGAGACAACAAGACAGAAGGAGAAGACAGAAGGAGAACCCCGGAGAGTTGAGAAGACCCCCCCGGATAGCGGAGAAGACCCGTCGGGATATCGGAAGAAGAAGAGCCCCCCCTGGTAAAAGAGCTAATAAAGAAGACAGGGGGCGGCCTCCGGAGCAGAAAAATAAAATATTTTAATACACTGTGTGGTTTATTTGTGTTTTTACCACTTTTCTTGCAGGTGAATGGGTAGGGGTACGATGTACCCCATACTCATTCACTTAGGGTGGGGGGCCGGTATCTGGGGGCCCCCTTATTAAAGGGGGCTCCCAGATTCCGATAAGCCTCCTGCCCGCATACCCCGACAACCAACGGCCAGGGTTGTCGGGAAGGGGCCCTGTCCTCATCAACATGGGGACAGGGTGCTCTGAGGTGGGGGCCGCAGTGCGCCCCCTGCCCCAGAGCACCCAACCCCCCATGTTGAGGGCATGCAGCCTGGTACGGCTCAGGAGGGGGGTGGGCGCTCGCTCGTCCCCACTCCCTTCCTGGCTGGCCGGGTAGCGTGCTTTGGATACGGGTCTGGTATGGATTGTAGGGGGACCCCCTACGCCGTTTTTTTCGGCGTAGGGGGGGCTCTCCTTACAACCCATAACAGACCTAAGGGCCCGGTATGCTCCTGAGGGCGGGACCCAGGTCGGATTTTTATTTAAATCCGGCGGGGACTTCCCCCTCAGGATTCATAACAAACGCTGCACACGTGTAGAATTGGCGGGAATCCAAGTCGGATCTCCCGTCGCTTCTATGACGCGCTTGCTCTCCATCGCGGCAAGCCAGCTCGGCGCTGGCTCCCGCGATGGGGCTCGTATGTGCTCAATCTCGCCGAGAAATACAGCGAGATTGACACAAAATCGGGTTCACCTACTGTAAATACAAGATGGCATGTAAAAAAACATTACATTTATATATCTAAAGTGAACTCTACTGTTGTGTCTTGAGTCTTAAAGAGGACCTTTCATGGGTCCAGACTCATAAACTAAGTATCAGGGTATGTTGGGCATACAGCGGGGATCTAATAGCGCTTACTATTTTCTCTGGGCTCTGCTCCGTTCGCCCACTGTGGCCCCGTTAAATTCTCCCGCCCTGTATGCTAATATTTGCATCGGTACAGGGAGGAGGAGACTACCCTGTTTGTCAATGGATGTCTCCTTCTCCCTGGCTGTGAGCTGTCCAATCGCAGTGGAGATTGTCACAGCCAAGGAGAAAAAAAAACTCACCTTCTCCCTGGCTGTGACGCTCTCTGCTGCGATTGGACAGCTGACAGTCAGGGAGAAAGAGACGCCCATTGAGAAACAGGGCAGTCTCCTCCCTGTACCAATGCAAAAATTGGCATAAAGGGCGGGAGAATTTAACGGGGGCCACAGAGGGCGAACAGAGCGGCAACCATAAAAAATTGTGAGCGCTATTAGATCCTCGCTGTATGCCCTACATACCCTGATACTTAGTTTATAAAATCTGGACCTATGAAAGGTCCTCTGTATGTGCTGTAGGAAAGTGATGATCTGTGTAGTAAAAAAAACAAAACTATACAAAGACACAATTATAGCAGTAATACAATTTTACCTGCAAACTATGATATTCATTTCAACCTGCCCTTAATGATGCTTGAACAAACTATTAGCAGGACGAGATAAAGAATCTCTCACCCCCATTGAAAAGCACCTGCACATTCTCCTGATCTCTTCACGCATTAGAGGAGCATACATTTGCCAAGCAGCACATTAAACATGATAAGTTTGTCAAAAATGAAACAGAAAATAAATTAGGATTAATTAGCATAAAATGTTTTTTCTCTAATGCTTCTCTACTTGCCAGAAATTTTTACCATGTCTTTTTACAAATATAGACATGATCGATTAGCTTTTATAGTGGATTTATAAGGACCGTGTGTATCAACAGCAAGGAATTTGTGCTTCAATCAGTCTAGTCATATTAGGTCTATAGGGGTCCAATTGCATAACTAGGGATAGGAGGAGGTTAAATGGAGCAGGAGCAGCAGTTCAGCATTCTGCTATATTGTTGTCAAGAGAATTTGATGTTCTACTTTAGACTGGGATATCTCTTTCAAGAGGTTGTGCCATAAAAAATATTCTAATTTTTCAAACCAGCACTTGGATATGATACTTTTGTAATTGCTGTAATCAGAAATTTTGCCATAGCCACTGTGTTATTCAATAAAATGTATCTGATTAGCGCCACCTTCTGTTTGCTCTTTTCTTTATTTCTCCGTTCACCTCACTGGGGAAGATTTCTCAAAACTGTCTTAGTTTTCCATATAAACCAATCAGATTCCACCTTTCATTTCCTATGAAAAGTGGAATCGGATTGGTTGCTTCCCCACTGAGTTTATACATTCAATTGCCACCAGCCATATCATCTGTTAGAAGCTATGCCAGTTACAGAGAAAGAGCTATAGCAGAAAAGACATGCCCTCTGAGGTGCCAGCTATAAATAACTCTAGCAGAACAGTTGGTGCAATGAATGGGGAGATCTCTTGTTCCATTTGTGGTAAAAAAAAATTAAGAAACTGTCATGAACTATATATATATTATATTTTTTTTTTACATCGGTCATGGCATAACCCTTTTAAAGGAAGAAATGATCAGACTCATACTTTCTATGAGCCAATATGCCACTCTCAATGCCCTCTGTGGAGAGCCAGGGCAAACCAAACAAAAGTAAAGGAGCTAAGTGCTTTAACCCCCATTTTAGCTGTTGTATCCAGACCCCAACAATATATTTTTTTTTTATGATAGAAACTCTTTAAATATTGTAGGGATTTGCTCTAGTAGGCAGGGTAAGCGGTCGCAGTACAGAGGCAAGAACACGGTAGTAAAGCAAAAAGTTCAGTGTTTATTCACACAAAAGGGAAAAAAGTAACACAAACACTTTGCAGAGTCCTGGCGTTATTTCACACTGCAGGAATTCCTCGTGTTATTTCACACAGCAAATGTCCACAGAACTCAAAAAACACGTCACCTGGCAATCCACAGCAGGCTTTAGGGCTCCTGGCTTCCAGCTGGCAGCTCTCGTGCGGCTCTCATGCGGCTCCCAGAAACACAGAGCCTTCACAGCTCCACTTTCACTTGGAGGAACATACCACACCCAGCCGAGCTGCTGGCTGGGTTTTTAAACCCCAGCCCAAAACCTGGCCTGGACGTGGGGAACAGCCATTCACCCTGCTCTTTGGTTGCTCCCAATAAGAACCGGGCCGGATCGGCTTTTCAGCCACACTAAGAAAAAAACTGTGTCAGCGAGCACTAGCTGCGGCTGACACATAAAATAACCGGTTCTTATCTCACCGAGGCCAGGAACCTCGGTAACACGTACCTTCTGTCAATGACGGACCCTTGCGCCTTCCTACAATATTTTTTCAGTGAAATTGTAAGATGCCTTCTTATGTATAAATATATCTGACTACAACAGTTGTTTACATAAACAGATGTATCACCATATATCAAGTAAAGGCCATAAAAAACAATCAGCTTAGAAAAAGTCTACAGGTGATTAGAATATCGTGCAAAAGTCCATTTATTTCAGCAATGCAAATTAAAAGGAATTGCATTAACCTCTTAAGGACACATGACGTACCGGTACGTCATGATGTCCTGGTACTTAAGGACACATGACGTACCGGTACGTCATGTGTTGTTCCGATCACTGCCGCCCGGCCGGCAGTGATCGGAACAAGGTGCCTGCTCAAATCATTGAGCAGGCACCTAGGCTAAATGCGCGGGGGGGTCCCGTGACCCCCCCCATGTCGGCGATCGCAACAAACCGCAGGTCAATTCAGACCTGCGGTTTGATGCGCTTTTTGCAGTTTCTGATCCCCGCGGTCCCTGACCGCGAGGATCAGAAACTTTATAATGTCCAAAATAGATCTGTATCCCCCCCCTGCACCCCTGAGTGATTTTAGCCCGGTGGGAGGTGCAGGGGGAGGGTTGCGGGCAGTGCGGGCGGTGCGGGCGGTGCGGGAGGCAGGCGGAGCGGCAGGCGGGATCGCGATCCCCCGCCCGCCTCCCCCTGAATGATCGTTGGTGGTTAGTGGGTATACCAGGGTGCCAGCACATTGCTGACACCCTTGTATAAACGGCTGACATCTGCGATGCGATGTCAGCCGTTTAACCCTTTCCATACAGCGGTCCATACGGACCGCTGTATGGAAAAAGTTAACAGTAAGAGGGAGCTCCCTCCCTCTCCCATCGGGGGGCTGCAGTGCCTTTGCAGCCCCCCGATGGGAGAGAGAGAGAGCTCCCAGACAGCCCCCCGACAGATCCCCTCCTTACCCTTCCCCGTCTGCGAAGTTCTGAGCAGACGGGGAAGGTTCCCATGGCAACAGGACGCTGTCTCAGGCATCCTGCTGTCCATGGTGCTGAACAGATCTGTGCTAAAGGCAGAGATCTGTTCAGACAAAGTGTGAGTGAAATACAGTACAGTACAATATATATTGTACTGTACTGTATTATACAGACATCAGACCCACTGGATCTTAAAGAACCAAGTGGGTCTGGGTAAAAAAAAAGTGAAAAAAAGTGTAAAAAAGTTAAAAATCAAAAAACACATTTATCACTGATTTAAAATGAAAAAAAATAAAATTCACTACACATGTTTGGTATCGCCGCGTCCCGTAACGACCTGATCTATAAAACGGTCATGTTACTTTACCCGAACGGAGAACGCCCATTAAAAAATAAAAAATAAAAACTATGATGAAATTGAATTTTTGCCCACCTTACTTCCCAAAAAGGTAATAAAAGTGATCAAAAAGTTGCATGTACGCCAAAATTGTAACAATAAATACCGTCATCTCATCCCGCAAAAATCATACCCTACCAAGATAATCGCCCAAAAACTGAAAAAAAACTATGGCTCTTAGGCTATGGAAACACTAAACATGATTTTTTATGTCTTTCAAAATGAACTCATTGTGTAATACTTACATAAATAAAAAAAAGTATACATATTAGGTATCGCTGCGTCCATTATCGACCGGCTCTATAAAATATCACATGATCTAACCCCTCAGATGACCACCGTTTAAAAAAATCAAAATAAAAAACGGTGTAAAAAAAGCCATTTTTTGTCATCTTACGTCACAAAAGTGTAATAGCAAGCAATCCAAAAGTTCATATGCACCCCAAAATAGTTGCCAATCAAACCGTCATCTCATCCCGCAAAAAATGAGACCCTACTTGAGATAATCGCCCAAAACTGAAAAAACTAGGCTCTTAGACTATGGAGACACTAAAACATTTTTTTTGTTTTTAAAAATGAAATCATTGTGTAAAACTTACTAAATAAAAAAAATTGTATACATATTAGGTATCGCGCGTCGTGACAACCTGCTCTATAAAATTACCACCTTGATATAACCTGTCAGATGAATGTTGTAAATAACAAAAAAAAACGGTGAAAAAAAAGCTATTTCTTGTTACCTTGCCGCACAAAAAGTGTAATATAGAGCAACCAAAAATCATATGTACCTAAATAGTACCAACAAAACTGCCACCCTATCCGTACTTTCTAAATGGGGTTACTTTTTTGGAGTTTCTACTCTAGGGGTGGCATCGGGGGGGCTTCAAATGGGACATGGTGTCAAAAAAACCAGTCCAGCAAAATCCTGCCTCCTCCAAAAAACCGTATGGCATTCCTTTCCTTCTGCGCCCTGCCGTGTGCCCATACAGCGGTTTACGACCAATATGGGGTGTCTTCTGTTAAACTACAGAATCAGGGCCATAAATAATGAGTTTTGTTTGGCTGTTAACCCTTGCTTTGTAACTGGAAAAAAATATTAAAATGGAAAATCTGCCAAAAAAGTGAAATTTTGAAATTGTATCTCTATTTTCCATTAAATCTTGTTGCAACACCCTAAGGGTTAACAAAGTTTGTAAAATCAGTTTTGAATACCTTGAGGGGTGTAGTTTCTTAGATGGGGTCGCTTTTATGGATTTTATAATCTAGGGGTGCATCAGGGGGGCTTCAAATGGGACATGGTGTCAAAAAAACAGTCCAGCAATCTCAGCCCTCCAAAAACCAAACGGCGCACCTTTCACTCTACGCCCCGCTGTCTGGCCGTACAGTAGTTTATGGCCACATATGGGGTGTTTCTGTAAACAGCAGAGTCAGGGCAATAAAGATACAGTCTTGTTTGGCTGTTAACCCTTGCTTTGTTAGTGGAAAAAATGGGTTAAAATGGAAAATTAGGAAAAAAAATAAAATTCTCAAATTTCATCGCCATTTGCCAATAACTTTTGTGCAACACCTAAAGGGTTAACGACATATGTAAAATCAGTTTTGAATACCTTGAGGGGTGTAGTTTATTAGATGGGGTCACTTTTAGGGAATTTCTCCTCTAGGGGTGCATCAGGGGGGCTTCAAATGGGACATGGTGTAAATAAACCAGTCCATAAAAATCAGCCTTCCAAAAACCAAACAACGCACCTTTCACTCTACGCCCCGCTGTGTGGCCGTACAGTAGTTTACGGCCACATATTGGGTGTTTCTGTAAACGGCAGAGTCAGGGCAATAAAGATACAGTCTTGTTTGGCTGTTAACCCTTGCTTTGTTAGTGGAAAAAATGGGTTAAAATGAAAAATTAGACAAAAAAATTAAATTCTCAAATTTCCTCCCCATTTGCCAATAACTCTTCTGCAACACCTAAAGGGTTAACAACGTATGCAAAATCAGTTTTAAATACCTTGAGGGGTGTAGTTTCTTAGATGGGGTCATTTTTGGGTGGTTTCTATTATGCAAGCCTCGCAAAGTGACTTGAGACCTGAACTGGTCCCTAAAAATTGAGTTTTTGTAAATTTCTGAAAAATTTCAAGATTTGCTTCTAAACGTCTAAGCCTTATAACATCCCCAAAAAATAAAATATCATTCCCAAAACAATTCAAACATGAAGTAGACATATGGGGAATGTAAAGTCATCACAATTTTTGTGGGTATTACTATGTATTACAGAAGTAGAGAAACTGAAACTTTGAAATTTGCCTAATTTTTCCAAATTTTGTTAAATTAGGTATCTTTTTTGGTGCAAAAAAAATTTTTTTTTTTTTACTTCATTTTACCAGTGTCATGAAGTACAATACTGTGACGACAAAACAATCTCAGAACGGCCCTGGATAAGTCAAAGGTTTTCAAGTTATCAACACTTAAAGGGACTCTGGTCAGATTTGCAAAAAATGGCCTGGTCCTAGGTGTAAAAAGGCTGTGTCCTTAAGGGGTTAATGCACCTTAAAATTAGAATTTTGTGAAAAGGTTCAATATTTTAGTCTCAAAGTGTCCACACTCTAGTCAGCCAATTAATCACATACCCCCTGAGAACAAGGGTGCCTCAAATGTTTGCCTCAAAATTATGACTTTGGGGTTTCATAATCTGTAAACAATAATCATCCAAATTATAAAATAAAGGCTTGAAATATCTCGCTTTGTATGTAATGAGTCTATCTCATATGTTAGTTTCACCTTTTAAGTTGCATTACTGAAATAAATGAACTTTGCACGATATTCTAATTTTTCGAGTTTGACTTGTATAAGGCATCTTGTGTATTTTAAGATGTGCTGGACAATTTAATGGTGCAGGTATTATAAGTGGATTAAGAAACAGTCGATTGCCAAATAAATCAATGGCAGAGAATTCTTTGGCTGTAGGAATAGGCACTTGTAGTTCAAGTCCATCAATCTTTATGCATCAATGCTAATACCTAATGACTTTCCATATCCTTCATGTCCCATTCATTATTACTTACCCTTTTAAACAGTAAATACATGTACAAACAAGATATAAGGAAAGTAAAAGAAAATATCTCAGCCCTTCATTTTTCTTGATCCCATTTTGTCTCATTTTACGTTAACTGAGAAATGTATCAATGAGTCTCTGCATCCAAGCAGCTCAGCCATGACATTCAAACTTCTTCCTCCTCACAGTCCTGGGCAAGACAACTGGCTGTAGAAGGAGCATTTCTGCTGTGTCTTGTTTTCAGTTGAACAAAAAGATTTTTAAGCCCTGCCCCTTTGGTAAAGTTTCTTAAGACCTGCATTATGGTTAAGTCTTGACCGTCAGCCAATCTCCAGCTGGAGATGGAAGGCATTAGTAGGAGACTAACACCTTTGTTCCCTACATTATTTAGACAAGATTCTTTGCAGTAATTTTTTAGACTTTGTGTGTCAGTGTTCTGGTTTAAAAAGCAGGTATTGAAGGTTAGGGAGTGTGGCAGAAGGCAGAAAAACCATAGTAAATTTTACCTGAAATCCACGTCACCTTAACTGCTAGTGTAGATTTCAGTTCTGGTCAATGGACATTCCAAGACAAGTCTTCATTATTAAGAGGAGTGCACCTTTTAATAATTGTGGCACATCTGATGCCAGTGGTGCACAGATTAACCCCTAACAGTTTTGCTTTGGGAAGTGGACCTAACAATTCAGCCGGAGCAGAGCACCAGCCAAAGAGCGAGTGCTTCTGTAAGCCTTCATTACACTGGCTGTTTAGCAGCTAGAGATATTGCCTGGTCTAATAATAATAATAATCTTTATTTATATAGCACCAATATATTCTGCAGTGCTTTACAATTCAAGGGTTCATGCACAACCATAAATAACATGGCAACAGACAAATCAATGATTAGAACAAGAGGAATGATGGTTCTGCATTCAAGAGCTTACAATCTATGAATCTAAGCTTTAAAACACCAGGATCAAAGCATTATGTCCTCTATGTCGGGAGATATAGCCTTTAGAAATCTGTTTGGGAGGGAGCACAACTAAAAGTGAAAGTTGGTTCAGTGTGAATCTTAGTAATTGTGGGGCAAGATGCCTGTGGTAGGAAGGGGGGGACTGATAAATGTGCCCATAAGAGTTGCATATATAATGCCAGTCTTAATGACTGTATCATGATCGTGCAGAAAATGCTGTCTTCTGAAAAACAGTAGGGGCAACTCTATTTCTTATTTACATTTATCATTCATTTCTTGGTTTAATGTTCCTTTAACTCATTTTTCATATAATTCTTCAATCATCATTTTCTACCCAAATAACACAATTTATATATTTTAAAAGGAAAGGATTGAAAAGGATCAGTTTGATTCTGGGGTCATTTTGACTAATGACCTGCACCAGAGACAGACACAGACAGTAGAGGAGCCCAGTGCAAGAACAGTATGGGGCACATTTATTAAGACCAGCGTTTTAGACGCTGGTCTTAATAAACCTATAAACTGGCGGTGGATCCGCCAAAGTTATGAAAAGGCGCAGACCTCTTCATAACTATGGTGAATCCTCAGCCAGACCTTTTTCTTTGCCTAAAACAGGCATAGAAAATGGTAAATGAGATGGGCCTGCCCATGCCACACCCACTTTTTTAGACATGGCGCGAGCGGGGAGGAGTAGTAGATTGCGGTGCAACTAACTGTTGCGCCCCCAATCTGCACCTCAAATATGCCTAATTTAGGCATATTTCAAATTAATAAATTTCCCTCAATGATCCAGTCCCAATGAGCCAGTATCCAGTTGGTGTTGGCCAAACTGAGATACAGAGTCTGAGGAATCCTGTGGTTTTTGCACTGAAACTAGATATTAATGTTAAATGTAAGCAAGAAATATAGTTGCTGTTACTATCAGTCTGCAGCATTTTTTGCAGGGTCCTCCTGACACAAACAGTCTTGTACAAATTCTGCAAAGTACACAAGGGTTAATATCCTCATGATCTCTTTCATCTTTAGCTGGTGACTTGCCGATGGGAAGGCTATACATATTGGTGGAGCTTAATGATCTTTTTGTCCTCCTGCAGAAAGTTCCCAGCAGGAATACAATTGCACCAGTTGGTTGTCTTACAGCCAGACACAAAACACTGAGGAGAAGGAGAGGCACATGTAGCACCTCCTAGGACACAAACAGAAGATGTTTTCATTTTTGTTAATTTTTCTTTAGTTTTGTGTTTAGTGTTTCTTTAACTACCACAAAGAGCTGTGGGTTTTTCTGAAGAAAGATGCTCAAAATGAGTTCCACAAAATAGTAATGAATTAGCAGAAATAGCGACATCAGGAATAGAACCAGGGTTCATTACCAGGATAGCGATATGGAATGCAACAGGCCAGAAGGTAAGACAGGACACAGGTGCATAGTCATAACAGAGCGAAGGTCCAGAGTCAGGAGTAGAAAAAGAGGTACTAGGTAGTCAACCCAAAGGATGAGACTGAAGTGTAGTCAGGAACAATGCTAAGATCAAGATCACATTCAGGAGTCTCTCTAACGATATATTAGCAATTATGGGAAATGTGTTAGCTCAATCTCTTACATGAAATCTAATAAACGTGCTAAACTGATTTTGAGGTAGCAATATGTCTGCTTTACTACTGGACCCTTGAGGAACTGCACTCACAGTTATAATGACCACAAGTTATAATGTTATTTATTGTATTGCAGGTAGAATTAGCCAAAGAGGAAAAGTGTGAATTTCTTCCATTCTTAGCGCCTCGTAAAGTGATTCTCAAGGGTGGCAAAATCAGTGGAATGGAATTTGTTCGAACTGAACAAGACGAGGGTGGAAATTGGATTGAAGATGAAGATCAGATTGTTCAATTAAAAGCCGATGTTATCATCAGTGCATTTGGATCTCTGCTAAGTGACCCCACAGGTACAGTGCTTGTCTTAGTTCTGAATTATATGATTTTCAAAAAATATTGCATATTAAAATATTGACCATGGTTGTCATGAGGTAAGTAATATTAGAACTGAAAAATAATATTTCCATAAAGCTTCTCCTGAATGATTATTCCCAACCATCTGAACAGGATGAATCAATTGTGAAGAGGCAGATTAATATGGGCAGCCACCAATCATTCCTTATTATTATTATTGCATGACTTTTCATCCTGAATTTCCAAAGAAACAAATCATAAAGCTTTGTCTGGCTGATCACAATAAAGGCTGTGATGAGCCTGTAGAACATAAAATGGCTAGTGTTTTTTATTGCGCTTTTAATCTCGAAGTTCTAAAGGCAATTTGGCTAATGAAAAGTCATTTCCATCATCTATTCTTTTTTCTTTGTACCACTGCACAAGTCAAGCCAAAATTGAATACAAAGTTCAGTGACTGGCATGCAGTACAACTATGACACTGAGAATGCTGAGCTTTATCTGACATTAAAAACTTAACCCTTAGAAAGGTGCCCATTTTGAGAAAAGTTATGTAACTTTAACTTAATAAATATGTGCCGGATTTTTCACCCTATAAGACACATCTGCAAATAAGACCCAGTTTTTAGATGAGGAAAATAAGGGGAAAAAATGCTTCATTAGACCTCAGATCAGACCCCAATGTGAATGATCCCCAATCAGACCTCAGTTCAGACCCACAATGTGAATGACCCCTATTCAAACCTCATATCAGACCCCCAATATTAATGACCTCCATTCATACCTAAGTTCAGACCCCTATGCTCAGAGCAGACAAAAAAAAATTCAACTTACTTCTGCTGCAGACATCACTATTAATATGCAGTCTCTTCCTGCTATGCTGTGTGGTGACCCAACGTTCCACAGCATGAGATCACAGAGCGCCAATGTCCTCACTCTGTGCATAGGTCACAGGAGCAGGCCAGGATGCAATGAGTACAGAGCCCAGGGAGCACAGCATTCACCCCTTCAGCTTCTTCCTGTACTTCCATAATGAACTCACACTCATTAGTATTTGCCCCATATGACATTTCCCCCCCCCCCCACACACACACACAAAATGTGTGTCTTATGGGGCGAAAAATATGGTATGTTTATAATCATCAGCCCTTGCAGAAATGAGACTGCAAAATGGCAAAATGGTTTATAACAGGTTAGCAATACTGCAGATGACAGCTGATGTCACGCGGAGAATTTTATCAACCCCTTTGCACCAGAAAAACGGCTTCAAAAAATCATTAATTTATACACAAGCACCATTTACATTAAACAGTTTGTGCCTTTTTTTTTTGTCTTATGCAATGGTTGCCTTTTTCCAAAAAAGTGATATGGGTGGGGCTTATAAGGCAGTTGTGGCCTCCTTTGTTTCTCAATTTTTCAACAGTTTATGTCAAAACTGGAGTAAGATATATCTCAAATCTACCCCCAGCTCATTGCTGTGATAGATTTCACTTTCCAGTACAATCAGAGCAAGATATATACCTTGTGTCAGTGAGAGGTCTTGTTCTAGCCTCCACTCCTCTGACAGGATCACACAGCATTATACTGATTTATAATGCTGTGTGACCCTTAGAGTCCTGAAATCTATTGTATTACATTGACATAATGGTATGACCCTTAAAGTCCTGGAGTCTAATGCATTACACTGACAGCATTGTGTCATTGTAATTCAGAACTCCCAGGGTTACACAGCATTATAGATTGGTATAAGGCCTCATGCACATGGCCGTTGTCGTTTTTAGAGGTCTGCATATTGCGTATCTGCAAAACACGGAGACTGGCGTTACGCATTTTGCAGAATGGTACCTCCTACCCCTTGTTATAACTGTCTATTCTTGTCCGCTAAATGGACAAGAATAGAACATGTATTTTTTTTGTGGGACCGCGGAACGGACATAGGGATGTGGACAGCACACGGGTAGGCTATCTGCATCTTTTGCGGCCACATTGAAATGAATGGGTCCACAGCTGATCCGCAAAAAATGCAGATTGGATGCGGACCAAAATCATGGTTGTGTGCATGAGTCCTAATGCTATGCGATCCTTTCAGAGGAGTGTGACCAGAGAAGGACCTCTCACTGTCACATGCTGCAAATTTATCGCATTCAACTCACTTATGTGTCTTTGTCTAATTTATTGAGAGGTCTCTAAATGAAGCATGTCTGGCTCCATCACAAAAGCTTTAGTGTTAGCTGGGTTAAGGTGGCCATACACCTTCAGCATTTATTTGGCCCATAGATATTCCTTTCAACTCCCCATACACATGCATGCCCAGGTATGCAGGTGTACTGCTTTCGGAAACCTCTGGCCATAGTTTGAGGATGTTGTAAATTAATCTGCTGGCACATCCACATAAAATAATCATCCGCTTCCTCTTATATTGGCCGGTTCAGCCAACTTGACTATTATATGTATAGGCAGCTTTTGTCCCTCTAGTTAGGTGATATCAACCCTTAACATAGTTGGAATGCAAAAAACATTATAGCTGGAAGTTAACCCCTTCATAGTACCATATTGAAATTATCACAGATATTCCTCTCTTTTGGTGAATAATCATTGCTAAGCCATAAAGATGCTTATTATAAAGAGAACGAGGAACACCAGTACAACACAGACTAACTACCTTTAGACAGGGTGCCTTAACTCCTTGAATGTATGTCATAATGAATGCACTGTCACACACAAAGCATACGTTGTTACGTTGGATACTTAGCTTCCATCCCCAATGTACTTGTGAAACCGATAAATGTTGAGCCTTCTGCCAAGTTGGAATCTCTTGGAAAAAAAATCCCAGCATTGAGATAATATAAAAAAATTATCGTCCTTCCAGGCCACTGATGAATCATACGCCGAACCATATGGACAATCTGGTATTACATCTGCCTCTACCAGACTGACTCTGTACACAAGCAGGTGTTCACTTTCCAGTTCTACAAATATGTGATACCCATACATAGTGAGAGTTTTGTTAACATGAAGCTTTTTTACAGGAATATCTTGGCAGTTACTAATCCATATTTGCATGAGAAAGGTATTATAAAAAATTGTATTCCTACTTTTGCAATTTTTACCACTTGATTACCATGACGTGGTATTACCATTACTAACTGGGGCTTATCTAGGGCAAAGAGGTAAAGAGTTTTCATAAATACTGATGAGTACCTTTGTTTTACGACCTTTTATATGCCTTTATTTAGCTAAGCTACATATCTTGACTAGACAAGAGTGAATCAATTCTAAACAAATCAAATTTGATCCGCATTTTTCAAAATTTTGGGACAAATTTGAATATGAATTTTTGGCAATTCAAATCGGGTGAATTTATCAAAATAGCATAAGCCATTTTTAAGATCTGAAGACAGGAGAGATGAAGAAGGAGGATCACATGACCCCAGGTGATATGTGTGTATACACACTGGCTTGCGTTTGCCACCAAATATGCCACCGAGTGCAATTCGTTTTCAATAAATTTGCTCATTGTTAATCATGATTTGTCATTGTCATAAAGTGATAAGGGAATCCATGGTTTAGCTCTAGTCTACAACCATCTCATCCATGGAGTAAAGACATAACTTATAAATGCTGCATGAATGACCTACACAAAATGCCATCAGCATTGCTATCATTTCAGATACATTCAGTAGCTATTAAACATTTATTATGAAAACCCTAAAAACAGCTAGAAGGATTGTGTTCCCTAAGGACCCCAAAGAAGTGTTGGTCAAGTAGCCAGAGAATAGTTGTCACATATTTTTCTCACCTCATTGTTCTTTCTTAAGCAATAAATGAGACTGTTTCTAAGGTACAGTGAGGAACAGAAGTATTTGAACACCCTGCGATTTTGCAAGTTCTCCCACTTAGAAATCATGGAGGGGTCTGAAGTTCACATTGTAGGTGCATTCCCACTCTGAGAGACAGAATAAATGAAAAAAATCAGGAAATCACGTTGTATGATTATTAAATAATTTATTTGTTTTGCACTGCAGAACATAAGTATTTGAACACCTAAGAAAATCAGTGTTAATATTTGGTACAGAAGCCTTTGTTTGCAATTACAGAGGTCAAACGTTTCCTGTAGTTCTTGACCAGGTTTGCACACACTGCAACAGGGATTTTGGCCCACTCCTCCATACAGATCTCCTCTAGATCTATCAGGTTTTGGGGCTGTCGCTGAGTAACACAGAGTTTCAGCTCCCTCCAAAGATGTTCTATTGGATTTAGGTCTGAAGACTGGCTAGGCCACTCCAGAACCTTGATATGCTTCTTACAGAGCCACTTATTGGTTATCCTGGCTGTGTGCTTCGGGTCGTTGTCATGTTAGAAGACCCAGCCACGACCCATCTTCAATGCTCTGACTGAGGGAAGGAGGTTTTTGCTTAAAATCTCTCAATAAATGCCCCCATTCATCCTCTCATTAATACAGTGCAGTCGTCCTGTCCCCTTCACAGAAAAGCACCCCCAAAGCATGATGTTACCACCCCCATGCTTCACAGTAGGGATAGTGTTCTTGGAATGCAACTCATCCTTCTTTTTCCTCCAAACACGACGAGTGAAGTTTAGACCAAAAAGTTCTACTTTGGTCTCATCTGACCACATGACTTTCTTCCATGCCTCCTCTGGATCATCCAGATGGTCATTGGCAAGCTTCAGATGGACCTGGACATGTGATGACTTGAGCAGGGGAACCTTCCGTGCAATGCATGATTTGAAACCATTACGGCGTAATGTTCTACCGACAGTGACCTTTGAAACTGTGGTCCCAGCTCTCTTAATGTCATTGAACAGCTCCTCCCTTGTAGTTCTGGGCTGATTCCTCACCTTTCTTATTATCAGTGATACCCTACGAGGTGAGATCTTGCATGGAGCCCCAGTCTAAGGGAGACTGACAGTCGTCTTTAGCCTCTTCCATTTTCTAACAATTGCTCCAACAGTTGATCTATTTTCACCAAGCTGCTTGGCCATTGCCCCGTAGCCCTTTCCAGCCTTGTGGAGGTCCACAATTTTGTCTCTGGTGTCTTTTGACAGCCCTTTGGTCTTGCCCATGGTAGTAGTTGGAGTCTGATTGACTGTGGGGTGGACAGGGGTCTTTAAAGAGCTCAGACAGGTTCTACTAAGTTAGATTAATGAGTGGAGTAGAGGTGGACTTTTTTAAAGGCACAGTAACAGGTCTTTGAGAGACAGAATTCTTGCTGTTTCTCAGGTGTTCAAATACTTATGTTCAGCAGTGCAAGACAAATAAATTATCTAAAAATCATACAACGTGATTTCCTGAATTTTATTTTTTAATTCTGTCTCTCAGAGTGGGAATGCACCTACAATGTGAATTTCAGACCCCTCCATGATTTCTAAGTGGGAGAACTTGCAAAATCGCAGGGTGTTCAAATACTTCTGTTCCTCACTGTATATGTCAGGGCTTACACCTTCCAGTCCTCTGTAGACATATTTAGGCACAATGGCTAGCATTTATGGTAGACAAGACCATATAATTTAAAGAGGACCATAGTGTCTTTCAATCCTGCAGGTTCCTTGTGCCCACTACAGGTTTTCACTACACACACTGGCCATATTTTTTATAAATATTAACAAAATAAATTTTCTATTAACAGCTTACAGGAAAATGTATGCAGTGGAACAAATAAATAATTCATGAATTGTTACATACATACATACTGTGGGGTTTCACTCTGGTAGATAGGATAAGCGGGCGCAGTACAGAGGCAAAATACAAGTTCTTAACTCAAAAAGTCAGTGTTTATTCACACTTGAGGCAATTGCACAAAACAGCACGTAACTTTGCAGTCTTGGTGTTATTTCATACACAATGGAAAGTTCATATAACACAAGTCACCTTGCTGGCAGTTCTGCCTCCAGTAGTCCACAGCAGGCCTTAGGGGGCCTGTTTCCCCAGCATGCGGCTCTCAGCCCTTTAACACGGCACCAAGCCTCAGATCCCAAAACAGAGACATCTCTGCTGAGCCCAGCTGCCTGTTTAAGGACAGCCAGGTGCAGCCAAAACCAGGACTGGCACTTAAACTCCGGCCTGGTATTTGACCTTACCTGGCTGGAAACCATCCCAGCCGCACATGCTGGGAGGAAAATACCTGCCTTGCCAGACACAACCCCTCACTGTGTCACATACCCTCCCCCTTTGTTCAACCCTGAGGAGGGTGGACACACGCCAGACAATGTACCCGGGACAGGGCATCCGCGTTTCCCTGCAATCGGCTTGCTTTGTGTTCTACCGAGAACTTAAAGTTCTGCAGAGACAAAAACCTTCTGGTGACCCGGGTATTCCTGTCTTTGATTTGACTCATCCACTAGAGAGGGGAGTGGTCGTTCACCAGGCGGAAATTTCTCCCCAACAAATAGCAGCGGAGATACTCGAGTGCCCACTTGATAGCCAGGCACTCTCTCTCTACTATACTGTACCTGGTTTTGGCTGGGGTGAGCTTGCGGGTTAGGAAGACAACGGGATGCTCCTCCCCGATGACTTCCTGGCTAGAGTAGCAAAGTGGGGAACAAACCTCATGTAATAGACCACCATTCCTAGGAATGACTTTATTTGCCTAGAGGTGACAGGTCAGGGCCAATTCTGTATCACCTCTATTTTGTTCACTTGGGGTTTGATGACTCTGCACCCAATGACATACCCCAGGTACTTAGTCTCTTCTAACCCTATCGCACATTTTTTGGGGTTAGCAGTTAGGCCAGCTTCCCGAAGGGAGTACAATACAGCCTGCACTTTGGGCAGGTGACTTTCCCAGTCGGTACTGTGAATGACAATATAGTCCAGGTAAGCCGAAGCTTACCGACGATGTAGACGAAGCACATTTTCCATTAGTCGCTGAAAATTGTCGGGGGCGCCATGCATACCAAAGGGTAAGACCTAATATTGATACAGCCCCTCAGGCGTGATGAAGGCAGTTTTCTCTTCGGCAGCCTCTGTTAAGGGCACCTACCAGTACCCTTTTGTGAGGTCCAAAACAGAAAAATACCGGGCTTGTCCTAACCTCTCGATGAGCTCATCCACCCGGGGCATGGGATACGCATCGAATTTGGAAACCTCATTAAAGTTTTCGAAAGTCGACTCGTTACACAACCGCAACGTCCCGTCCGGCTTGGGTATCAATACTATAGGACTGGCCCACTCACTTTTTGACTCCTCAGTGACATCTAGCTGCAACATTAGCTGCACCTCCTCTGATATGGCTTGTCCCCGAGCTTTGGGTACCCGGTATGGTTTTAATCTGACTTTTGCCTGAGGCTCAGTGACAGTGTCCTGCTGGATTATGGAAGTGTGTCCAGGGAGGTCTGAGAACAAATCTGTGTTCCGACTAACGAACTCCCTGGCCTCCTGAGTGTGTTTAGAGGAGAGACTGTCAGTAATTTTTACTGTGGCAGCCGCCTCTCTTGCATCAGACAGAGGGGCCAGTACCTCTTCTCCTAGAAAACCCGGCCACGGGCTGTCTTCTGTACAGGTTTCCCTATCTTTCCACGGTTTGAGTAAATTCACATGGTATACCAGCTCCGGCTTTCATCGCCCTGGCTAGTGTACCTTGTAGTTTACATCACCAATTTTCTCGAGTACCTCGTAAGGCCCCTGCCACCTAGCCAGGAACTTAATGTCCACGGTCGGCACCAGAACCAAAACCCGATCACCCAGGTTAAAGATTTAGACCTGACCCTGATGATTATAGACCCAATTCTGGGCTCGCTAAACTGCATCCATATTCTCCCTAATAAGACGCAACACTGTCTCTATCCAATCTTGCATCTAGGTAACATACTCAATGACACTTCTATGTGGAGTGGGTTGTTGTTCCCACGCCTCTTTGGCCACATCCAAGAGACCGCAAGGGTGTCTTCCATATAGCAGTTCAAAGAGCGAGAACCCAGTAGAGGCCTGGGGTACCTCTCATCTGCGAACATGAGATAGGGCAGAAGGAGGTCCCAGTCCTTCCCATCTTTAGACACTAGATTTTTCAACATATTTTTTAATGTTTGGTTAAACCGTTCTACCAGACCGTTCGTTTGCGGATGGTAAACGGATGTCCGTATTTTTATGTGCAGCAACTTACAGAGTTCCTTCATCACCTTGAACATAAAAGGGGTCCCTTGGTCGGTCAGAACCTCTTTAGGTAGTCCTACTCGGGAAAACATCTCCATTAAGTCCTTAGCTATGAGTTTGGCCGAGGTATGTTGCAGTGGCACCGCTTCCGGGTACCGAGTGGCATAGTCTAGAATGACTAAGATGTGTTGATGCCCTCTGGCGGACTTCAGTACTGGGCCCATGAGGTCCATAGCTATTTGGTCGAAGGGTACTTCAATAATCAGGAGAGGTACTAGGGGACTATGGAAATGTGGCTGGGGGCTAGTTATCTGGCAGGTCGGGCAAGATTTACAAAACTCTTCCACCTCTCTGAATATGCTGGGCCAGTAAAACCACTGTAGAATACGATCCTGAGTTTTCTGCAGCCCCAGGTGACCCCCGAGAACGTGTTGGTGGGCTAGATCTAACACAAGCTTGTGATAACCCTTGGGGACAATCAACTGTTCAATAGGCTCACCCCGTAGTTGGTTTACCCGATACAATATATCCTGATGAACCACAAAATGGGGAAACACTGACTCTGCCCCAGGTCATTGTGGTTCACCATCTCCTATTAACACATTTTCCCAGGCGCGGGATAGGGTTGGGTCCCGATGTTGGGCGGTACCAAAACTTTCCACAGAGACATTGAGGTCTGCCAATTCAGGACCCGGCAGCAAGTCCTCCAACATCTTGCACATCACACTTAGCGGGGTTGTCTCCCTCTCTTCCACCAAAGTGGCGGTCACCCCTACTGCTGGCCCTTCGGTCTCAGGTTCCCAGGGTTCTGGTCTCCCCCCTGAGCCAGGCTACTCTGCTAGGGTTACACCTGTCTCATGGGTATCAGTCACTCTCTTAGCAGGCCACAGTTCCAGGAAGTCTCTCCCTATTATAAATTTGTTGTGTAAATTTGGTGCAACTGCCACTTCGTGAGTCCATCTGCAAGCCCCCGTGGTTAGAGACACCAGGGCGGTGGGGTAGTCTTTTAAGTCTTTATGGATGCACATGACCCTGACTTTCCGGCCAGTATACTCTGCTGACTGCACCAGAGAAGCCCTTACTAAGGACACCAGACTCCCTGAGTCCAGCAGAGCCTCCACTGGAGTGTCTCCTACCTCCACCTGGCACAGGTGGTTTAGAGTTTTTGGGGTACCTGCTGCACACAGCTTCCTGGCATATAGCAACTGATGGTAGCCAAAGTTAGTATCCATGGGTTCCACTTGATGGGGACAGTCAGCTCTTACATAGCCCGGCTCCTGACACTGCCAGCAGACCATCGGAGCCAGGTCCCTAGAGGGTAAACCCCGGGTGGGTTTGGTTGGTACAATTCGCTGGGTCTGGGATGGAGATTTACGGGGGTTGACTGCCCCCTCCAAAAAAAAACCACATAACAGTCTTAGTAGCCTCATAGTGCTCTACCGATCCACCATTTCTAAGGCATTGCCAGGAGACACCTGGCTGATACAGCGCTGGAGAGGGGGTGGCAGAACTTTCCTGAACACATCAGCCAATAGTCTATCCAGCATAGCCGTGGGACTTAGCACATCAGGCTGTAGCCACTTTTGCAAGAGGTGGAGTAAGTCATAATTCTGGGTCCTCACAGGCTCAGCCAGCTTAAACCCCCACTGATTTACCCACTGGTCCCAGACCAACACATTAACCCCAAGTCTAGCCAAACTCTCACCCTTTACTTTTTGGTAGTCGGCCGCTTGATCGCCCGGCAAGTAGAAATACACCCGCTGGGAATCGGATGCCAGGAATGGAGCGACTACCTCAGCCCACTGGTCACTGAGTAGCTTTTCCCTGATGGCCACTTTCTCGTTCATTGTCAGGTAGGTTTCGATATCGTCTGCAGGGGTCATCTTAGGAATCGCGGCACGGACTGCTTTCCGGGCATCGTGGACGCTCGGGGTTGCTCCTGCTGTCTGCAAAGCCATCACGTGTTGTAGCAGCAACTGGTTAGTATCCTACTGCTTCTTATTTGCCTTCCGTTGCTGTAGGTTTGTCTCTCACTGCTGCAGATTGCCTCCATGAGGCCCTTCACAACAGCCTCCAATTTGTCATAGGGCACTGGTTGTAATACAGCTGGTTTAATGTACAACATACAACTGTGCCTGAAAAATGCAGAAAACAAAAATATTGGTGTTCACGCCAGTCTCACTGCTCTTGCCGCATCCTCCACCAATTGTGGGGTTTCGCTCTGGTAGATAGGGTAAGCGGGTGCAGTACAGAGGCAAAATACACATTCTTAACTTAAAACTTAAGTGTTTATTCACACTTGAGGCAATTGCTTAAAACAGCACGTAACTTTGCAGTCTTAGTGTTAATTCACACACAATGGAAAGTTCACATAACACAAGTCACCTTGCTGGCAGTTCTGCCTCCAGTTGTCCACAGCAGGCTTTAGGGCGTCCTGTTTCCTCAGCAGCAGGCTCTCAGCCCTCCAGCATGGCACAAAGCCTCAGATCCCAAAAACAGAGAGACCTCTGTTGAGCCCAGCTGCCTATTTAAGGACAGCCAGGTGCTGCCAAAACCCGGACCGGCACTTAAACTCCAGTCCGGTGTTTGACCTCACCTGGCTGGAGACCAGCCCAGCCGCACATGCTGGGAGGAAAATTCCTGCCATGCCAGACACAACTCCTCACTGTGTCACAATACAGATACACAGACCCATGTATGAAACGTAAAACATTTATTTTAACATGTTTATGAAAAAAAAAAAAATAATAATTACTGTCAGGTTATGTATACAGTAATATATTGGTTTTATAGATCAGTGATATCTCTAGATGTGCCATCTAGTTGTTGAAAGGCTGAATTATGGCATATTCTGGCCATTGAAAACCACAGATCTATTAGATTTTATGGCATTTATGGGATGTAGTGAAGCAGGGAAGATCCTGCGCATGCACAGACACTTCTGTTGAAGAGAACGCAACACCACATGTGCTGCATATTCCATGCTCACTAACGGAAAACAGGAGAATTGGAGGACATGCCTATTCCCTGTTCATGCTAATTAGAAGGAGCTCATGCTCTGGAACACAGCACAGATGAGAAGACTGGGTGCAAGCAAGTGACGAGGTCATATGAGTATATTCTGCATTGAGTAATAGGGGCAGAAATGTTAAATACAGTGTATCACAAAGTGAAAGATGTCTGCAGGGGCGTAGCTATAGGGGGTGCAAAGGTAGCAGTCGCTACCGGGCCTAGGAGCCTGAGGGGCCCCAAAGACCCTTGTACCACATGAGAAGACACCTGTTTTATAGAAGGTGCATGCTGGTTAAGTTACACCTCTGGCTGGAGGGAAGGTGTTAGGTCAAGAATTTGGCATGGTGGGGGGTGCAGTTAAAATTTTTGCCTCAGGCAGCAGGAAGGCAATGTACTTCCCTGCCCCTTGCCACAAAGCAATAAGGGATGGGGGGGCCCAAGCTAAACTCTTGCACTAGGGCCCATGAACCTTTAGCTACGCCCCTGGATGTCTGCATGTTAGAGTTAATGAGAGTTGGCTCTGCATCCCAGAAAACCCCTTTAAGGTCCTTTGCATGGGTAAGTAATTACTGGAATAAATGGCCAAATGAATGATCATTCACTGCTCGTCAATCAGCCACCCATTCTTTACATTATTGTGGGCAACAAATCTTCAGTTGACATGGAGCGATGTGCTGCTGACAAACAAAATTATTATGCAGAGTTTTTTTTAAGCTGCTCAACAGTGAGGGTCAGTTCGAGCCCAATGAAGGCCCCCCCGGCGGCTGTTCTCGGAACTGCCTGCTCCCGGTGACTGCATTTGATTTCAGACCGGCTTCCGGCACAGGCACAGGTAAGGGCTTACCTGTGCATCGCCGGACCGGTGATTCTACCTTACTAAAGATGGCAGCCCGCATGTGTTCGCTGGCGAACACTGCAAACTGACCATCACTGCTGCTCAACTGGTTTGACTTTGGGCTAAATGTAAGGGCATTGTGTTATTCACCATTAAACCCCTGTACAGGGATGTGGACTCATTGCAGTGAAACAACCAGGCCACTACCTCCTGGAGTAGTCCGATTGTAGTTGGCAGCTGACCCACAAGGGACAGAACACTGGTGCAAAGCACCAAGGATTATCGAAATGCAAAGTCAAGAAACAGGCCTAGGTCAGGGCAGATAGAGTTCATGCATATCTAAGAAACTAATCCAAGGTCAGGACAGGCAGAGTTTGTACGTATCCAAGAAACTAATCTGAAGTCAGGGCAGGCAGAAGAGTATCAGAGTCGGTAAACTGGCAGAAGCTCAGAACATGGTAGGCAGACAGAATAACACACCTTCACTACTTAACAAGACAACTAGGAACCTAAGCTCTGGCAAGGAGTGAGAGGGCAGAGAAGGAGCTGATTACAATTATAAGCAGCCGTGCAACTGCACACAAAAAGGAGGGGAGGGAAGTGATTGTATCAGAAATGTGAATAGTAGTAGCTCAATGAATAATGTTTTAAATGGATTGTCTGCTCTATTTATATTGATGACCTATCCTATATAGCTGTTTGAACAGAAAGCAGTGCTCGTATGAGTGCTGTCTTCTCTTCGATGTTTACCTGCTTGCTGTCCTAATCACAGATGTAATTACATCTCAGCGGTCCCATTTACTTCAATGGGATGGCTCCACCCTATTCACTTGAATGCTAGGGAGCTGTTCCATTGAAGTGAATGGAATGGCTTAGCTGTAATTACACCTGCTCACCACTGAAGAGAAGGCAGCTCTTGTACCAGCTTTCTCTTCAAACAGCTGATTGGTGGAGGGTGCCGGGTTGCAGACCCCTACCAATCTGATGTTAATGACCAATCCTGAGGATAGGTCATCAATATAAATAAAGTAAACAACCCCTTTTAAGCCAACAGACACTGACTGGCGATACAACACTGAGCATATACATTGTATCACTGTCTTATCACTTTCTCAGCATCTCCTCTGAGAAGCAGAAAAGACGCTGCAGCTTCAAAAGCAAACAAGTCACCACATCAGGGATCCCTTCAGACATTTGTTGGAACCGATACAGAGGCAAAACTGAGCATGTGTCCACCTTGGAATATTTCTTGAGGTGGACATAGAAAGACTATTCAATAGAAACAACTATATTAAAATTATTCCTAGAATATCTGCGGATATATGCATTTTTTCATGTACATACAAACAAAGCTTATAATGTGCTGGAATTATGGAATTAACTATAAACAATATTCAGCTCTGCTATATGAGTAAATAAGCAAGATTATATATATATATATATATATATATATATATATATAATCCAGAAAAGTAGGCGGCACTCCGAGAAAGATGACAAGTGAACTTTATTCACCCAGGTGGTGCAACGTTTCGGTTCTTCACTAGAACCTTTTTCAAGCAAAGTAACAACTCAAATCACAACATTATATACAGGTGAATTAATTAGCATGTTCAACATGTGACCACACTCCACCCAGTGGGTGTGTTACAAAACATGATCAGCCAATACCAACAGTGTATATATCCAAAAAGAAAAAAAGAAAAACCAAATGTACATACATTGAAGCATACATGAAAAAAATTTTTGCATATAGAAATCATTAGTGATATACATATTTGTAGACAGTGTATCCATAATCACAAACTGTACCGATCAATTACAGAGTCGATCCGCCCAATAGTGCACTGTGATGTGATAAACTGTAAGGAGACATAGCAGAGAGGATGGGGAAACGATCGAAAAAACATACAAGAGGGACAAGAAGAAACCTGCCATGCCGTTGTTCCGCGTTGTTTATATTCCACTGCGCAAACGCAGTATCGCACCATTAAGGGATATCCAGGCCGAGGACTTCTGATGTCATCAAAAACCGGCCGCAGCGTCATCTTACAGAGTCTCGCCCCACGCGCATGCTCAGTGGACACGGTCTGTTCCCGGCACCATCTTACTTGATGGAAACAGATCGCTGCGTCTATTAACTCAGTGTAATACATCCTAGCCACTTAATCAAAGGGTATGGGCAACCCAGAAAGAAGGGGTTGCCCATACCCTTTGATTAAGTGGCTAGGATGTATTACACTGAGTTAATAGACGCAGCGATCTGTTTCCATCAAGTAAGATGGTGCCGGGAACAGACCGTGTCCACTGAGCATGCGCGTGGGGCGAGACTCTGTAAGATGACGCTGCGGCCGGTTTTTGATGACATCAGAAGTCCTCGGCCTGGATATCCCTTAATGGTGCGATACTGCGTTTGCGCAGTGGAATATAAACAACGCGGAACAACGGCATGGCAGGTTTCTTCTTGTCCCTCTTGTATGTTTTTTCGATCGTTTCCCCATCCTCTCTGCTATGTCTCCTTACAGTTTATCACATCACAGTGCACTATTGGGCGGATCGACTCTGTAATTGATCGGTACAGTTTGTGATTATGGATACACTGTCTACAAATATGTATATCACTAATGATTTCTATATGCAAAATTTTTTTTCATGTATGCTTCAATGTATGTACATTTGGTTTTTCTTTTTTTCTTTTTGGATATATACACTGTTGGTATTGGCTGATCATGTTTTGTAACACACCCACTGGGTGGAGTGTGGTCACATGTTGAACATGCTAATTAATTCACCTGTATATAATGTTGTGATTTGAGTTGTTACTTTGCTTGAAAAAGGTTCTAGTGAAGAACCGAAACGTTGCACCACCTGGGTGAATAAAGTTCACTTGTCATCTTTCTCGGAGTGCCGCCTACTTTTCTGGATTACATATTGGGGTAAGAAGCCTAATCCCCTGGATACGTGCACCCTCTTTTTCTTTGATTGTGTTCCAGTGCCGCCATTTTTCCTGTGTATATATATATATATATATTTCTTGTGTTTTGCAAAGAATAGCATATTACTTTATTTTGGCATATTTATATTGGGTCTAGAATCTTACAACTGGAAACCACTAGAAATCGATGTAATATTAAAATAGAAACATGCCATTGTTCTGTTCCTTGTGCCTGTAGTAATAAGCCATTTTCCAGGAGTTTATAGTGTGATCATAGAAAGATCAGGGCACTTGCACTGTATTGCTTGCTGATTCCCTAGAGTTCTGTTTCTTCTAGTACAGCATAAATGTGTCCTCTTCTGCACTACTGAATGTAAAACTCAAAGCGATAAGGAAGTGACAGGTTTAATAGATTTCATAGGAAACAGAAAGCAGAGATATCACTCCAGTAATATCAGGCTGCACACTGCAACTGAAAAATTCTTCAGTCTAGATTTCTAAGGAACAGTTGAACCACGCATTTACACTTATTACATATAGGTGGCAACCTGCATAGGATTTGTAATGGATGCCTTTTTCTGTTGTGATATTAGAAATACAAATTGAAAAACCTAAGAATGGATGTAGAGATTGAAAAAAAATAAAGAGAATAACTGAAGCCTCAAAGCATTTTTCGTGATTTATTTTGGTTTTAGGTGGACATGACCTTCTAAGAGTTGAAACCATGTGATATAGATTTTTTAGTAACAGCAGGTACCTGCGAATATATAACTCCTTACAAATTTGTTGTTTATAAATGTAAAAATATAATAAAACCTGGTGTACAGATTTTTCTTCTTTACCATCTCTTCAGCATTTCTGTGTTATTTTGGGGAGGTGTAATGGCCATTAGTGTCCATTTTTACCTACTTGTTTTAAATATTTTTTTGCTGGTAATTAGAGATGAATAAACCAGTTGAGATTAGTTTGAGTTCCGGTTTGCTGAATTTCTGAAAAGGTTTGGTTCGAACCAGAACCAAAGTTGCTCCGATTGCCAGGAAAGCTAGTATGTAACACCCTTCAAGCCTTCTAGAACTCATATTTTTTTAGGAAAACTTATCTTTTTTTGTTTATTTCTTATGATTTTTTTCCCCTCCCCAAGCTCTGGAATGCAATGACAGCAATAGTAAATGATGTCTGAATGACACTGGCATACATAGGTAATGGTAAACGCACATTTCACAGTGTTATCATACACACATGTCTCATGCTTTTTCATATTCCAAAGCTTTCAAAAATTGGCAGATGATTTTAAACACACACAGTGTTATGAGATAAAAAAGGTGTCTTTGGGGAATGTGATGGTTGGAAAGTGGCCTTAGTGGCATGATGCTGGCCACAGAATTCAGCAGCCATCCACAACTTGATGGTAGGTAGACAGACAGACAACAAGAGAGGCAATATGGGGCTAGACGCTCAGTTTCAACTTAACATAGGTAGATTGCTTCCGAACCATGGGTATTATTGCAGTAATAACATATATGTGGTGCTTAATGAATTTGAAAGGCCCTACCCCTCAAATAAACATTAAATTGCGACCATGTGGAAACTAAAAATATGTAAACGGACGACTGAGGCTTGACACTCAATTTCAAATTAATACGCAGAGGTAGATTGCTGCAATACCATGCACTAGTTATATATGTAAAAACGAACCAAATAACTCAAGTATGAACTTATAGGTCAATGTTAGCGCCAAGAAGAAGCACACTCCTTTTACACTGTCGTCAGCTGATTCCACATAGATGTCTACAGAACCTGTTCTTTTAAATGCTTATACAAGTAGAGCCCCCTGACAGAGTGGAGAGGGTGTCAGTAAGTAATTTTGTGTTGATGTCACAGATTATTTTGCCCTTCCTCTGATCCATCAGAGCAATAACCGCTAGATGACACCGGGAGCTCAGGCCTCTCACTTTGACCCCTGCTGCCACCCCTGCTGCCAAGCCGCCTTACTCTGCTGCGACCTCTGCCTGTGCCAGAAATATTTAGGCTTCTACCACTCTCCTGTGCAGGGCCTGGCAGTTCTCTGTCTGACATACTGTTAGATCAAATAAATAAATAAAAAGGAAAACACACACAATTCCTCTTTGGAATCCTAGACTTTCCCTTCACTTTTCTTGTCACTAAGCTTGATTGATTTATTTCTGACTGTCTCTTATTATTTTCCAATGTCCCTGACTCCCTTAAATCATTTTTCTGGCAGACACTGTAAGACCCCACCATCTTCATTAACAGTCCAGCACAGATTGGCGTTCTGCTCATTCTGCTAGGGCGCCTCCCTGCCTGCTGCAGCACTGATTGGCTTATCCATGCTGTCTGTCAGCCTGGGAGGCAATCATGGCAAGCCTTCCCCCACACTTCCTCTCAGGGTCATGTGAGAACTCTTCTTCTTCCTCCCTAGTGTTTTTTTTTCCCTGACATGTGCACTAAAATGGCAATACACAGCATTTAATGGATTCTTCAGAAAAAAAAAAAAAAGGAAGATTCAGGTTCATCTGACATCTGAAGCATAGCAACGGTTGGGGCCGTTCTGACCACTTTTGGTCCCTGCATGACCATGATGTGGTTTGGTGGTCCTGGGACTGCTGCAGCCAATTACAGGTCTAATTTGCGGTCACATCTAATTGAACTATACATTGTAGCAGTTGTTTAAGCAGTTTTAATGGATACAATTCAACTTTTTAAAATTTATTGGGACATGAGACAAATTTGCACACATTTTTTAGCCTTTTCTTCTCATTCATTACATAAGAGTGATGTAGTCTAAATCAAATTTAATAATTTGAGTACAAGGAAATGGTGCAGATTTCCATCTGTTTGTAGAAAGCATAGAAAGATTTTTTGGTCTGAGAGGTCAAAATGTAAGACATTTCACAAATATAGTAAAGAGATTAAGAGTGAAAAACAGAAATAAGTAGAATATGTGCATGGAGACCCCTAGCCATATAGCCATATAAGATGACCCAGAAAGTCTGGCTAG
This sequence comes from Bufo bufo, assembly GCF_905171765.1. Taxonomy (NCBI): domain Eukaryota; kingdom Metazoa; phylum Chordata; class Amphibia; order Anura; family Bufonidae; genus Bufo; species Bufo bufo. Next base: position 47,316,688 of record NC_053397.1, on the reverse strand, counting down.
TTGCCAAAACCAAAGAGCTTTTAAGGCCTTCCACCATTGTTTTATTGGATTTTATTTATATGGCATTCACAGTGTAGCAAGAATGCAGCTCGGTAAGATTATGGTGATACCACAATTCACATGTTTTTTATATTTTAATGCTTTTTTCTAAAATAATTGCTTTTTTATGGTTTGTGTTGCTTTGTAACATCTAGAGTCATGCTCTTATTAAGAGGAACAAAATAAGAGTCTTGCAGGTATAATACATTTTAATGGCCAACAAAAATAGAATCAATAGCAAGCTTTTGAGACGTCTGTCTCTTCGTCAGGCATACTTCAAGAGTTTCTGAAGAAGTAACAACATATATATACAAAAAGAGCAGAAACATGGTGTAATGAATGGACATTTGTAAAACAACAGAGTATCAAAAAGATCTTGAGAATGAGTCCTTAATTATCTTACAGATAAGGATTGTGAACTTTTATGGTCTCCAAATTGATTGTATCTCAGAAACCTGGAGCCCCCAGGTATCATACCTGCAAGACTCTTATTTTGTTTTCTACTGGCTAACATGGTACCACATGTTTGTGACACCTATAACTTTTTATTTTTCTGTGGATGAAGCAATGTCAGGGATTTTCTTTTGTGGGGTGAGATCTATTTTCAAGGACCCTGGGGATTTGTAATTGCCTGATTGTTTGTAATACAACAAACACAGTCAAGGTTATAGTTGGCTACCTGAAGTTCAAAATGCAGGTACTAAGTAACGCAGGTATTAAGGAACAAAAGGCATATGCCAAAAAGAAGTACTATATGAGCTAAAATGTAACCTTTAATACTTCAGTTTAAAAGCTCATAGATATTAGTAAAAATGAACAAAAAACAGACTTACTGAAGTACGTACAAGACAGTGAACTAGTACACATAAAAAAATGAAGAATGGTCTTACCATATACAACTTGTTTTGTTTGAGGCCAACCGGAGGGAAAAGTCAACAGGTGAGTCTCAAATGACGTGATATTGTGGGAGCAGTATTAAGAGAACAGTGAGTTTCTTTCTGGAGACCAGAATCTGTCAGTTTAGGACTCATAATGAAAGTGTACTTGACCTTCTTCATTTTACTTTGACAAAGAACTATTTCATGTTTAACAGTGTAATCTACCACCAGCTCAGGGGCACTGCGATGGTGAGCTCATGTTCTGCATCATATGAAAATTTGCTACTGAGCTGGGGGGAAGAATCAGTGGTCTTTGGGGATATTCCAACACACAGGATTGTTAATCTAGTAGTTTGGCCCTGTTATAATGACGATATTTTGGTCATATAGAAACAGACCACCTAGAGTTTGAACATTTTGTCAATCATCTTAATAGGAACAACTTGGGCCTTCGATCTACTTTCGAGATCCATACAGATTTGCTCCTATTTTTGAATGTTAGCATCAGGAGAGGTGAAGAGGAGAATGTTAGCATCAGGTGGAGCTCTAGTATCTCCTGTAAACCTATGGATACAAACTTATTACTAAGATGGGATAGTCCATACAAAAAGGGAGAGTCGTCCCTCCAAGGGAGAATGGTGCGGCCGCACCTTTCACCGAAGTACTGCTCAAAAACATAAATATATGAGAATCAAAGGGGCAGTAACATGTTAAAATATAACTTGTACTAAATTAGAATATCCCAAAAACAGGGAGAAATGACCCCTTGCAAACCTAAACAGACAGACACAGTCGGGACCCTAAATGTGTGTGTCCCGTGGTGAAACGGGTCACGCCTGCTGGGGCCCACAGTCAGACCCTTGTTATGAGGGTGTTGGGTCTGACTAGACACCTAAAAAGACGAGAAATGCAAAGCCTAAAATATGTAGACCCCAAGAGTCAAGAGGAGCCACACGTAATGGTGAAGACTAACGTCAGAGTCCTGTGAATCTATGCAAGGACTAGGACTGTGCCTTATATGGGTAAGATAACAAGGAAATATCTTACCGGTAAGGATTCATAGGCAGCGCTATTCACAGAGTACAGGATGTCACTGGAAAGGATGGTCTTTTCCAGATCGTAGATTCTGAGTAAGGTGTCCTTTTATGGCAGGGGGGGTCTTCAGGTAGTCGGTCATATGTCCTAGAGAGCCTCAGGGAGTTAAACTGCCTCTGTTGCACCCTACTTGACCTGTTAAGACCCTAGTGCCCTAACACGGGATCCGTGCCCCGCAAGGGGTGGTCCCGTCCGGAACCTCACCCTGGTCTAAGGTCTTTGTAAGACCCTGCCGGGGTGATTGGATCAAGGATGGACACCTGGTGTGATGGTAGTAAAACCGTAACTGTAATAAATGGGTATATTCACCTGTCCCTACGCGTTTCATCAATTGAACATACCTATGGGTTAGTCACAACAAACCCCATGAATCGTCAGTGGACAAGGGGTGACACTATTGGAGCTGCCCTCAACTGCAAAGTGTAGATAGTGTATTGCTAAGCAGGAGGGGGCAGACTAACTCAGGCCACTAGGTGGTACGTGGTGTACTTTCACTGGAGCCGACCACAGCTGCAAAGAATAAATAGAGTATTACTAAGCAGGGGGGCGCAGACTGTATATGGTAATAGTATGTGGCGTACTTTCGCTGTATACCTGGAGCGCGTATGGCAAGTAACCAGGAGCACATTCTACCTAGGGTGCATATGGCAGTCGTCTAGGTGAACCGGCGTCAGACAAGATGTGTCATGCCGGCAGCGTAGCGTCTGGCCAAACTCTGCCGGCATGACACATCTTGTCTGACGCCGGTCCACCTAGACGACTGCCATACGCACCCTAGGTAGAATGTGCTCCTGGTTACTTGCCATACGCGCTCCAGGTATACAGTGAAAGTACGCCCCCCTGCTTAGTAATACTCTATTTATTCTTTGCAGCTGTGGTCGGCTCCAGTGAAAGTACACCACGTACCACCTAGTGGCCTGAGTTGGTCTGCCCCCTCTTGCTTAGCAATACACTATCTACACTTTGCAGTTGAGGGCAGCTCCAATAGTGTCACCCCTTGTCCCCTGATGATTCATGGGGTTTGTTGTGACTAACCCATAGGTATGTTCAATTGATGAAACGCGTAGGGACAGGTGAATATACCCATTTATTACAGTTACGGTTTTACTACCATCACACCAGGTGTCCATCCTTGATCCAATCACCCCGGCAGGGTCTTACAGAGACCTTAGACCAGGGTGAGGTTCCGGACGGGACCACCCCTTGCGGGGCACGGATCCCGTGTTAGGGCGCTAGGGTCTTAACAGGTCAAGTAGGGTGCAACAGGGGTAGTTTACCTCCCTGAGGCTCTCTACGACATATGACTAACTACCTGAAGACCCCCTTCCTGCCATAAAAGGACACCTTACTCAGAATCTACGATCTGGAAAAGACCATCCTTTCCAGCGACATCCTGTACTCGGTGAATAGCGCTGCCTATGAATCCTTACCGGTAAGATCTTACCCACATAAGGCACGTCCAAGTCCTTGCATAGCATTCCCAGGACTCTGACGTTAGTCTTCACCATTACGTGTGGCTCCTCTTGACTCTTGGGGTTCCACATATTTTAGGCTTCGCATTTCTTGTCTTTTTACTGCGTCAGGTGTCTAGTCAGACCCAACACCCTCATAATAAGGGTCTGACTGTGGGACCCCACAGGCGTGACCCGTTTCACCACGGGACACACGCATTTAGGGTTCCCGAATGTTTCTGTCTGTTTATGTTTGTAAGGGGTCATTTCTTCCTGTTTTTCGGGATATTCTAATTTAGACCATTAAAAGTTATATTTAAACTGTTACTGCCCCTTTGATTCTCATAAGATGGGATAGTCACCCCACCCATGCCCAAAATTGTTCAACTATGCAAGACTTTATATAAGGAGCAGAAGCATAGAGAACACGGTTTCCTCACAAGAGGATACCCTGATCATGTTCTTAATCAAGCCTACTAATAGAGCCATGAACAGTCAATAGTAATCATCTCCTGAACCTACAACCTAAAAACGGCTAAATCTGAAAAAAACTATAGCAAAATTACCATAAGACAGTAATCACAGTTGCGGTACATGAAATTTTTACCTGACACTGGGAGATTCTGAGGCTGGACCCTGATTTAAAAGAGGTAATTTCTGAACATCCACAGAAACACCTTTAGAAGGGACTACAGCCTCAGGGACTGCCCTTGTACACAATTATTTTCAACATGCACTGAAGACATTTACTTGGGGGCAAGACCGTATCAAGGGATGTTTCCGGTGCAGAAGCTGTGTGGCACGTGCCTTCGTGTCACAAGATTGCCCCTTTAAGAGCAACGTGACAGTTTGCACATATACAATTAAGATTTAACAACCACTCTAGGTGTTTGATATACAAGGTTCTTGTTTTTGCAGAATCGAATATGTGAGGAAAACAACCAGAAGTCTTGAAGGCGAAACAGTATTCATACAGTATTCAAATTAGAGATGAGCGAATTTTTCAAAAGTTCAATTCGGCAGATTCGTTGAATTTTAGAAAAAAATTCCCTTTGTAACGAAATTAATTAGTCACGATAGCACATTTTTTGTAAGTAGTGGGTGCAATGATAGGGAGCTGTGATAGCGCCACCCCCCCATTATTGTACCCCTCAGTGCCGCACCTCATACATGATCACGGCATCTGAGTGTAAAAACTGTGTGAAATTTAACATATAAAAAAAGTTATCAAACTTACCCGCATCCATCCCTTGAGGATTTTTTATTTTTAGAACCATATTCTGATCCCTTGTAGTTATGTGTATGGGGCTGTGTGAGGGCTCATTTTTTGCGGGATGATCTGTTCTTTTCAGTGATGCCAATTTGAAGTGTGTGCAACTTTTGGATCACTTTTTATATAAAAAAAATAAAGATGATATAGTTGAAAGTGACAAAAAATGGCAAATTGGCAGTTTTAGTTTTTTTCCCCCGTTATGCCATTTGCCGTATGCCATTAATATTGTTATATTTAATTGTATGTTTATGATGTTTATTTTTTATTGTTTATGTTTTTTTTTTTTAAGGAAGGTGAATTACATTTTTTGTTTTATATATTTGTAAAACTTTTATTTTTACTTTTTTAAAGTCACCTTGGGTGACAATAACTGGCAATCATTAGATTGGCCTTTGTGTTTTATTGATGGCTAAATAGCCATCATTGAAAACATAATTTGCACTATACCAATACAATGCTGCACCTAGTTGCCTGCATTGGTATATTCCTGAAATAGCCACCAAAATCCTCAAGCAGGCTTCCGTCTATTTCAGACATGTAACAGGTTCCCCGATCACACCGACTTCCGCTGATCAGATGCCGTTGGTCACATTTGACCACAGCATCTGCAGGGGAAAATGTATGCGACTCAGCCTTATTGCTAATCGCATACATGTTGCCACGGGTCTCTGTTATTTTAAAATAGCAGAAACCCAGCGGCTTTGGCACCCCGACAGCATGCGCGACATTGGGCGCCAAGTTTGGGGAACGGACTTCCTCCATACATACAGTCCTGATCAAAAGTTTAAGACCACTTGAAAAATGGCAAGAAATCATATTTAGCAGGCTGGATCTAAACAAGGTTCCAAGTACAGCTTCAACATGCAACAAGAAGAAATGGGAGTGAGACAAATAAACTGAAACAGGCTGTTTTTCAGCTGATCAAAAGTTTAGGACCACACCTCCAAAAAAAAAAATAAACCCCCCCCAAAAACAGAAATCCAACTTTCCAAAGATGAACTCACTAATGAGTAGCTCCGCGTTATTGTTTAATCACTTCCAAAAATTAGTTTCGGCATGCTTGATGCAAGCGTTTTCCATGAGGTGAGTGGGGAACATTTCTCCAAGTGGTGAAGACGGCCGCACTGAAGGCCATCTGCTGTCTGGAACTGTTGTCCATTTTTGTAAACTTCCCTTGCCATCCATCCCCAAAGGTTCTCAATTGGATTTAGATCAGGGGAACACGCAGGATGGGCCAAAAGAGTGATGTTATTCTTCTGGAAGAAGTTGCTTGTCCTGCGGGCATTGTGTACTGTAGCGTTGTCCTGTTGAAAAACCCAGTCGTTACCACACAGTCGAGGGCCCTCAGTCATGAGGAATGCTCTCTGCAATATCTGGACATAGCCTGCGGCCATTTGACGCCCCTGCACTTCCTGAATCTCCATTGTTCCACTGAAGGAAAAAATGCACCCCAGACCATTATGGCGCCCCCTTCACTGTGGCGCGTAGAAAAAATCTCAGGTGGGATCTGTTGTCATGCCAGTAACGTTGGAAAACATCAGGGACCATCAAGGTTACATTTTTTCTCATCAGAGAATAAAACTTTCTTCCAACTTTGAATGTCCCATGTTTGGTGCTCTCTTGCAAAGTCCTAAACGAGCAGTTCTGTGGGGTTCAAGGAGACGAGGTCTTTAAAGACGTTTTTTTGTTTTTGAAGCCCTTCAGTCTCAGATGCCGTCTAATGGTTATGGGGCTGCAGACAGGGCCTTAATTTGGGTCGAGGATCGTCCAGTGTCTTGACAGACAGCCAATTAGATCCTCCGGCTCAGTGCTGATTAAATTTTTTTGGGGTCTACCACTTGACTTTTTTGTTCCATAACCCTCAGGATCATTTAAGAATTTAAGAAATTCCAAATGACTGTCTTACTGCGTCCCACTCAGCAGCGATGGCGCGCTGTGAGAGACCCTGCTTATGCAGTTCAACAACCCGACCACGTTCAAAAGGGAGAGCTTTTTTGCCCTTTGCCATCACAATGTGTGACTACCTGACAGAAAATTGACAATGAATCCACATCTTTGCACAGATTTGGCCTTTTAACCTTGTTTAGATCCAGCCATGCTAAAATATGATTTCTTGCCATTTTTTTAAGTGGTCTTAAGCTTTTGATCAGGACTGTATATGGCAGAGGTCCTTAAGGGGTTAATAAAATCCCACTGCATGTCTGACTGGTTGGGACAAAATGACATCATGCAATGCGCTTCTGGCAGGCAAGCAGGTTGGGTGGAAGTGAATTCAAATGACTGTTTCTAGTAGGCGGGGTCGCACAATATCGTGTCATCTGTCATTTTAAAAGCTACCAGCCAGTCTGGTATTTTAGACTGCAGGTGGGACACTGTGCTTGGGATCTTTTTATTGCAGCTCTGCCTGGACCCGTTCTGTGATCGTTCCCTAGAGTTTGCCTCAAACAAAACAAGTTGTATATGGTAAGACCATATTTTTGTGTGCAATGGTTCACTGTCTTGCACTTCAGTAAGTCTAGTTTTTTGTTATTTTGACTAATATCTTTGAGCTTTTATACAAATGTATTAAGCTTAGGTTTTGTCCTTTGATTGCTTGTACAATACACTGCAATTCTTTTGTATTGCAATGTATTGTGCCTATGATTTCTATGTATTATTACACTCTGCCCTCAAGCTGCCATTATAAATACTGAGCACCCAGCACCAACTGCTTACATGATGATGGGAGTGATTAGGTGACAGAGGGTAGACTTTTTTTTTTATTCATCTAGTGGTAAGAGTTAGAAACATGACCAAGATTGAAGGAACTGTCAAAACACTTCTTATAAAAGTTGATTTTAGATTTAATTCTATATATAAAATGACAAACCATAGTTGTGTTGATAACAAAAAATATCATAAATGCTTGTAATTATGATTGTGCTTCAAGGAGAAAGAGCATAAAAAGAATATGGAAATGTGAGACATCTGGAATATAATTATGCAAGACATATGTTTATCCACTTGGGAAATAACAAGTTAATTGGAAATTAGTGAGGAAACCCTAAGAAAACAATCTAAGCTAAGTGGTTGGAAGTCCAGGTTACACATTATTTTTGAGCAGGTACAAAACTCTTGGAATCAGATTTTCAATCTATAAATTAATCAATAGATAACCTTATGCTAACTTCTGTCCTTTGATTTACCACTAAAGATAGTTCATATGTAGAAGTCAACAACATTGATGAATAGTAGTATCTCAGTATTTGGCTAAAATAACAATTGAAACCATTCCCTATTTGATACTCAGATATTGAATAGGACATCTACAAACGTAGTATTGCATATGTTATATTATCCATTGAGGTGTGAAGTGTAGGGAAAATACATGAATTTCAGAAGTTAACACATTCCGCAGGTTTACCTAGCACCCCATTTTTTCTTAAGCTCTTCCAGGCACTTGACTACTGAGCATAGAGGCTATTTGTCTATACAAGGTCTGTAGATAAATTATGGTAATCTCACTGCCAACATAAATTGATTACGTGTTCAATCTACTGTAATTATACTGGCTGTGTTAGTGATTCTTGTACCAATATGGACAGCAGGATTAAAGGAGTTTTCCAGGAGTAACATAGGTCATAAGGGATGAGTGAATTGATTCTAATATTTGGAAATTTGAAATGATTATTATTTAAATTCTGATTTGTTAGAATTTTGTATAATTAATTCAGGAGATCAAGAGGGAGAAAGACATTCCTAGGCAATCAGGACATTTTTTATTTGGGTAGAATTTATTTGGACCTGAGCCAAAAGAGTGATGAGGCCGAATAATACCAGAATTGAATTTTAAACTGCCTGATATCTATAAAACTATCAAACCTCCTGGCATCACAACCAATCAACCCATTGAAGAGTCCATGGCACTTCAGTGAGCGCTCTGGCCTCTTCCTAGGTTATTGACATCACATTCACTGGCACTGTGATTGTTATGCTGTGAGGAGTTCTTACGAAGGCTATCACCATGAATTGTTTAGTAGATATGCCTGGTATTGTAGGCAAGGCCCATTTACTTGAATGGGAATGAGCTTTACAATGGCCCTGTGATCACCTAAATGTAATGTCAAAGGTCTAGGTAGAGGTAGTGGGGCTCAACCGAGGTGCAGGGAGTTATACACCCATCAAATGATATTAATACCCTATCCTGAGGACAGGTCATCAATCTTTCTCACAGAAAAACCCTTTAATCAAAGATTGCATGCATTCTCACCGACTGGATGCCTAGATTGGTAGACATTATTCATTGGGTTTCTACTCATGTTTCTACTAGAGGTTGCAATACAATCCTTGTATTACTTATTCTAGAGATAAGTGGATTTTGTAAACATTTGTCTCATTTTTTATTTTGCTAATTTTTCAAAAACTTTATTCCGAATCAAATATTGCTCTAACTGCCCAGCAGATTGGCATATAACATGCTATGGTCAAGGGACACTGACAGCCAGAGACTAGTTTGCTACTCTGGATTTCTGGCCAATACATGCTTTGTCTAGGGAGGTGCTCTTTCTGATTAGTGGGAGTACCTTGTATGTGGGGTATGTGTGTGGAGTATTTGTAGCCAGCCAATGCTATTCTGCTTTCTGGGAAGATATTCAAGTTAGCTTTCAAATAAACTAAGCCTATCTGATGCCAACAGATATAAGATCTGCTTATTTTCAGACATTTTTCTCAGAAACTCATAAGAGCATTGACTGGTTTACAATACTCCTCATATGTACTTGATGCTATCCCTAAGGAGAAATAGTACCCCAACCAAGGTCTCTCAGGCAGCCAAGCCACAGAAAGAGCTGTGTTCCTGGTATGATACACTCAATTTTCTTTTTTTTTTTGGAAGGAGTCTGTCTTACATATCTCATTTCCAGAGAAGCATTATGTGAGGACATAAACTATACAAAAGTAAAAAATATTATTATGAGAAAGCACTGATTAAAAAGTTTGAGTATGCTACATGGGGGAAAATGTTATTATAAAAAGCACTTAGAGCTATTTCTCTCACCAGAGAGTAATATTCCCTGTCTGGGACTGCAGAGCACCGGCGCCACCCTCACACATTGAGCGGATCCTTCCGCGGCTCTCTGTGAAGGCCGCAGCACTTGGATGCTGCGCCTGCGCCCCTAGACTCCTCCTCCCACGCTGCAGCGGCTTAGCTCGCACTCGCCAGGCTCGCCTAGTCGCCTCGCTTACACAATCTCGGGTCGGGCCGGCCTGCTCTAGCCTGTAAGAGAGTAGAGAACGACTGCGAACTGTGTCGGCCAGCGGGCGCCCCTGTTGCCATGGCGCCCTGTGCGGCCGCACAGCTCGCACACCCCAAAGGCCGGCCCCTGAATGCCTGGGTCCACAATTTGTGTTTGTGGGTCACACCACTGCCTCCTCTTCCCCCTGTGTTATGTGCTGGTCAATCCCCTGTCCAAGACGCAGGCCCAGATGCCTGCGCCCTGCACCTGGAACTTCGAAAGCACCATTAACTAGCACATCCACTTCTGTGTCCCAGCGCAGCGTACATATGTCCATACCCCAGGCTTTAGAACGAAAGCGCAAATGCCCATCCACCAATCCACAGGCCACAGCACTAAATGCACACATTTCCAAATTGCTGGCCCTGGAAATGTTTGCCATTTAGGCTTGTGGACACTGAGGCTTTCTGCAGCCTGATGGCGGTGGCGGTCCCTCGTTACTCAGTCCCCAGCCGCCACAATTTTTCCTGGTGTGCCGTCCCCGCCTTACACCAGCATGTGTCCCGTAACATCACCCGTGCCCTGACCAACGCAGTTATTGGGAAGGTCCACTTAATAACTGACACATGGACAAATGCTTGTGGCCAGGGACGCTTCATTTCCCTGCCAGTACACTGGAGTGAATGTTTTGGAGGCCTGGAGCGAGTCGTACCATGGGATGGCACAGGTGCTACTGACGCCAAGGATGGCGGACCCTACTTCCATTCGTTTTTTCTTCCACCTCCTACAATAGGGCTGCAACCCCCCCTTCTCCTCCTCCACCTCCTCCTCCACTTCTACCTCTGAATTCTCATCTTGCAGCACAGTAAGCCATCAGTCAGTAGCAGGAAGCAGTGTAGCACTGCAGTGGGGAAGCGTCAACAGGCCGTGCTGAAACTAATATGTTTTAGGTGACAAACAGCACAACGCCACAGAGCTGTGGCAGGGTATAAGGGACCAGACTGAGCTGTGGTGGTTCAGTGGTTTCTAAAAACCTACCCCAATTTGCCTGAGCTACTGGTGAAGGTGTGCAGTGTGTGTGCCCATTTCCGAAAGTCATCTACAGCTGCTGCCGGTCTGTCAACGCCTGCAGCAGCACTTGCATTTGCCAGCTCACCGACTGTCGGTGCAACGTGAGCACGCGTTGTAACTCCACGTTCCACATGTTGGCCAGGCTTTGTGAGCAGCAGAGGGCAGTAGTGGAATACCAGCTGCAAAATGGTCATCTTGTTTCCAGTCAGCTTACGCTCTTCACAAGCGACGACGTGGGCCAAGGATGTCTGACCTCTGTGAGGTTTTACGCATGGAGAGAAAAGTTTTGGAAGATGGTGAAGGAGTGCGTAGCAGGACCGTGTCAGCGTCATCAATGATCCCTCTGTGCCTTACAACTATTGGGTATCCAAGCTGGACACGTTGCATGAACTGACGCTCTACGCCTTGGAGGTGTGGTCTGCCTTGCTGCCAGCGTTTTTTAAGATCGGGTATTTAGTACTACTGGGGGCATTATAACTGATAAGCGCATTCCGACCGTCAACTGAAATGCTGACAGGTTGACTCTTATCAAAATGAACAAGGCCTGGATTGACCCTGACTTCTGTACCCCACCAGAGGAAAGCGGCTCTGAACATAAAGGCACTTTAAATGTGGCTTTATATGGTGTATTGAATACACTGTACTGTACACACATGCAGCCCTTCCACCACAAAAAAGGGTACATGGTTCAATCTTCCTTTTTTCGTCCTCCTACTACTCCTCTATCATATCAACATGTTTATTAGGCTAGCCTCACTCCTAATTGTTTTAGAGGGTCAGCTCAGCAGCAGGCCCTCAACATAATTTTTTCGATGGTTTAGCTCAGCAGTAGGCCTCAACCATAATTTTTTCTTATGGTCAGATCAGCAGGCACTCAACCATCATTTTTTTCCATGATCAGATCAGCAGCAGTCACTCGCCCCTAATGTTTTAGAGGAGTCAGCTCAGCAGCAGACCCTCAACCATAACTTTTTCAATGGTCAGACTCAGAAGCAGGCCCTCAACCATAATTTTTTTCATGGTCAGATCAGCAGCAGGCCCTCACCCCATATGTTTTAGAGAGCCAGCTCACCAGCAGACCCTCAACCATCATTGTTTCGATGGTCAACTCAGCAGCAGGCCCACACCCCTAATGTTTTAGATGGTCAGATCACCAGCAGGCCCTTGCTCCTAATGCTTTTGAGGGTCACCAGCAGGCCATCAATCATACTTTTTCAAGGGTGTGTATGATGCCCTCCTTAATGTGTAATAAAGGGTGTATTGGAGTACCGGTTCCTTGCAATTTTTGGCAGCCCTTTCACTGCATAGGCTTTATGAGTGTAGAAGTCCCACTACCTGAACAATTGTACCACAATGTGAATGAGGCCCTCCTTTATGTGATATACAGGTTGTATCGGAGTGCCTCTTACTTTAAATTTTTGGCAGCACTTGCACTTTATATACAAGTAAATATACAGGAAAGAATGTTTCCTAACAATTTTTCCTCTAAAATCGATTTTATTTTCGGTTTGGTTGCGTATTATTGTCAGTCTGTAAAAGTGGCGTACTACTCGGAGAAATCTTTCCAGCTGCAAACCTGGGAGTCCAAGATGTATCCAGACATCCTCCCATGCTGTTCCGAAGCATTTCAGTGGTGTTTCCATCAATTTCTGACCTTTTCATGTGAACCAGATACACTCCGTCTTCAGAGCAGGGGGTTGCCTGGTTTAATGCTCGCGTTCTCCATTGACTTCCATTGTGCTAGGGTGCTCGTTAGAGCACACGAGCATTCGATGTGTTCTACTAGAGAACCTGAGCACCCGAGCCCCCCGAGGTGTTCTACTCGAGCACCGAGCACTTTGGTGCTCCATCAACATAGTCTACACCTAAAATATTATTTTTATTTAAACAAACAGAGCCATAAATTTTAGTCAATTGAGTCTGCTCTGAAATATGAATAAAAGCTATAAATACCAGCAATTTTTTTCAGTGATATTATTCTTAATTACTCTTACAACCTTAATGATTCATCCAATGTTTCCAGATCTTCTGTACACACATTGTTTCTTGTTTTCTCCTACACATCCTTTTTTTCTATTAGAGTCAATCGCTTGTATCCATTCATATGCTTTTGGATTGATCCAATTTTTAGCAATCTATCATCTTGCTTGGAATAATACTCTACAATATATTATATACTTTATTGATAAACCTTTGCATAGACAAGTTCATTGACACATTGTGCTTTGTACCTTATTTGCAGTGTAATGATGCTCTGTTCATCATTAATCTTATGGTAATAAAATATTTAATATAATTTTTAAGAAGCCTTCTTTTTCAAAGGTTTAAGCTGATATACAGTAATATTAATATATTGCTGAATTCATGGCATTTGCTGACAAGGGGCTTTTCTTTTCTTCACTCTCTAATAATCAATTACTGCCTATTTTATTGTCCATATGATTTGGATAATGCTGCATTAGAGCTTTTATCATGCAAAACACATTAAATAGGTTTCTCAATTGGTGTTGAAACACATTTCTATTCATTGACGTTTTAGATTCAGAGTTTAGGTTCTTTTAGCATACGCTTGTTGCCTCTAACAAATGTTTGTAAATATGCATATGTTTTTCATGCATAATAAATGCATAAAGGCACCATAATAGAAACATTTTTTGCTGACAGTTATATATAAAATATACATAATTATACACTGACAAAAATATAAATGCAACACTTTCGGTTTTGCTCCCATTTTGCATGAGCTGAACTCAAAGATCTGAAAACATTTTCCACATACACAAAGACCCATTACTCTCAAAATTGTTCACAAATCTGTCTAAATCTGTGTTAGTGAGCACTTGTCCTTTGCCGAGATTATCCATCCAACTCACAGGTGTGGCATATAAGGGTGCTGATTAGACAGCATGAATATTGCACAGGTGTGACATTTACCCTCTTATTCTGTTATGGTGGACTATGACCAGTGTCTACTAACTCCAGATCAGATTACTTATCCTCCAGGTGAAAATTTGATGTTTTTGTTTGAAAACGCATCAAAAACGCAAGTAAAAATGCAGATGCGTTTTTTTATTTTTTTTATATTTTTTTTATGTTTTTTATATATTTTTTATGCATATCCTGGTTTTTTTATGTATTTTATTACAATTAGCTGGATAGATAAAGGTATAATGAATGGTGATATTATTTTATCCTATTATGATGGCCTGTTGCTGTGTCTGACTTAAGTATCAAATTAGTGATAGGAGTGTTTGCGTTTTTTCCTAAGTCGGTCTTCTACTATATTGTAGTTTGAATTGCTTTAAGATCAGGATTCCGGACCAAGCTTTGTATTTTCCCAATCAGCTCAGCTCCACCAAACCTTGCCTTTGAAAAGGTATAAAAAGATATCAAGTGCTCACTGTTACCACCACTGAGGAAGGGGTATATACCCTGAAATGCGTCTGGTTCTGTTTGGGACAGTGAGCTGCACCTCAAAGGATTCATCTACAGGATCTACCAATTCCTGCTATTAATTGCATCTTTATGGACGATCCGAATTATTCTCAGGATTCATTGGATATTGCCTTTAATCGGGTACGCTGGAGTATGTAGAGCGTTTGACACTACATCGCTGATAAGCCGAGGAGTAGAGTTGAGCGAACACCTGGATGTTCGGGTTCGACGAGTTCGGCCGAACTTTCGAAAAATGTTCGGGTTCGGGATCCGAACTCGACCCGAACTTCATCCCGAACCCGAACCCCATAGAAGTCAATGGGGACCCGAACTTTTGGGCACTAAAAGGCTGTAAAACACACCCGGAAAGGGCTAGAGGGCTGCAAAAGGCAGCAAAATGTAGTTAAATCCCCTGCAACAAATGTAGATAGGGAAAATGATGAGTTAACATAAATAAATAAAAATTAAACAATATTAATTGGAGTGAGGTCCCATAGCACAGAATCAGGCTTCAAGTCACCCCCAATGGAGAAGGTCACTTACTATTATTTTGACCACAGCACCCAGACAAAGGAGAGAGGTCCCACAGCAGAGAACCAGGCATCATATCACCCACCACAGGAGTAGGCCACCATTTAGTTACTTTGACCCCTACACCCAGACGGAGGAGAGAGGTTACACAGCAGAGAATCAGGCATTTAGATCACCCACCACAGGAGTAGGCCACCATTGAATCAGACCCCGGCAACCATGTCAGATGGCACAAGCATAAGCTTTATATCAATCAGCACAGGAGGAAGGCGACTTTGACAGACTTTGACCCCTACACCCGGACGGAGGAGAAAGGTTTCAAAGCAGAGAATCAGGCATTTAGGACACCCACCACAGAGTAGGCCCCCAATTTAATGGGACCCCGGCAACCATGTCAGATGGCACAACCATCAGCTTCATATCAATCAGCACAGGGAGGGAAGGCGACTTTGAAAGACCTTTGACCCCTACACCCAGACGGAGGAGAGAGGTTTCACAGCAGAGAATCAGGCATTTAGATCACCCACCACAGGAGTAGGCCCCCATTGAATCAGACCTGGCAACCATGTCAGATGGCACAACCATCAGCTTTATATCAATCAGCACAGGAGAAGGCGACTTTGAAAGACTTTGACCCCTACACCCAGATGGAGGAGAGAGGTTTCACAGCAGAGAATCAGGCATCTATCAACACCACAGGAGAAGCCACCATTTTAGTTACTTTGGACCCCTGCACCCAGGAAGAGGAGAGAGGCACCACAGCACATATTCTGGCATCATATCAGCCACCACAGGAGAAGCCACCATTGAGTTACTTTGACCCCCGCACCCAGGAAGAGGAGAGAGGCAACACAGCACATATTCTGGCATCATATCAGCCAACACAGGAGAAGCCACCATTGAGTTACTTTGACCCCCGCACCCAGGAAGAGGAGAGAGGCACACAGCACATATTCTGGCATCAATCAGCGACCACAGGAGAAGCCCACCATTGAGTTACTTTGACCCCTGCACCCAGGAAGAGGAGAGAGGCCCCACAGCACATATTCTGGCATCATACTAACCACCACAGGAGAAGCCACCATTGAGTTACTTTGACCCCTGCACCCAGGAAGAGGAGAGAGGCCCCACAGCACATATTCTGGCATCATATCAGCCACCACAGGAGAAGCCACCATTGAGTTACTTTGACCCCCGCACCCAGGAAGAGGAGAGAGGCACCACAGCACATATTCTGGCATCATATCAGCCACCACAGGAGAAGCCACCATTGAGTTACTTTGACCCCTGCACCCAGGAAGAGGAGAGAGGCCCCACAGCACATATTCTGGCATCATATCAGCCACCACAGGAGAAGCCACCATTGAGTTACTTTGACCCCCGCACCCAGGAAGAGGAGAGAGGCACCACAGCACATATTCTGGCATCATATCAGCCACCACAGGAGAAGCCACCATTGAGTTACTTTGACCCCTGCACCCAGGAAGAGGAGAGAGGCCCCACAGCACATATTCTGGCATCATATCAGCCACCACAGGAGAAGCCACCATTGAGTTACTTTGACCCCTGCACCCAGGAAGAGGAGAGAGGCCCCACAGCACATATTCTGGCATCATACTAACCACCACAGGAGAAGCCACCATTGAGTTACTTTGACCCCTGCACCCAGGAAGAGGAGAGAGGCCCCACAGCACATATTCTGGCATCATATCAGCCACCACAGGAGAAGCCACCATTGAGTTACTTTGACCCCCGCACCCAGGAAGAAGAGAGAGGCACCACAGCACATATTCTGGCATCATATCAGCCACCACAGGAGAAGCCACCATTGAGTTACTTTGACCCCTGCACCCAGGAAGAGGAGAGAGGCCCCACAGCACATATTCTGGCATCATACTAACCACCACAGGAGAAGCCACCATTGAGTTACTTTGACCCCTGCACCCAGGAAGAGGAGAGAGGCCCCACAGCACATATTCTGGCATCATATCAGCCACCACAGGAGAAGCCACCATTGAGTTACTTTGACCCCCGCACCCAGGAAGAGGAGAGAGGCACCACAGCACATATTCTGGCATCATATCAGCCACCACAGGAGAAGCCACCATTGAGTTACTTTGACCCCCGCACCCAGGAAGAGGAGAGAGGCACCACAGCACATATTCAGGCATCATATCACACACCACAGGAGAAGGCCTCTTTCAGTGATTTAGGCCTTTGGACCCAGACAGAGGAGAGAGGCACCACAGCACATATTCTGGCATCATATCAGCCACCACAGGAGAAGCCACCATTGAGTTACTTTGACCCCTGCACCCAGGAAGAGGAGAGAGGCCCCACAGCACATATTCTGGCATCATATCAGCCACCACAGGAGAAGCCACCATTTAGTTACTTTGACCCCTGCACCCAGGAAGAGGAGAGAGGCACCACAGCACATATTCTGGCATCATATCAGCCACCACAGGAGAAGCCACCATTTAGTTACTTTGACCCCTTCACCCAAACAGAGGAGAGAGGTTCCACATCAGAGAATCAGGCATCATATCAACCACCACAGGAGTAGGCCCACAATTTAGTTTATTTGATCCCTGCACCCAGGAAGAGGAGAGAGGCCCCACAGCACATATTCTGGCATCATATCACACACCACAGGAGAGAAGGCCTCTTTCAGTGATTTAGGCCCTTTGGACCCAGACAGAGGAGAGAGGTCAGAGATTAGCTTCATATCCCCCAGCACAGCAGAAGACCGCTTTATTTGACTTAGGCCTCAGCACCCAGACAGAAGACAGAGGTAGCATGGCAGAGGTTATGGGCTTCATGTCACCCGTTAGTTTAACCGGCCACTTTCATCTGGTTAGGCCCCGGCGCCCAGACAGAGAAGAGTTCATTCAACTGTGGGTTTCATAAAATTTGTATCAAATAAAGAAGTGGCCCGTAGCACAACAAGACATGTTTTAGGCAGTTAATAAGGACTACTCTGCACAAGGGAGGGACAGGTCCTGTGGGATCCATGCCTGGTTCATCTTTATGAAGGTCAGCTTGTCCACGTTGGCTGTGGACAGGCGGCTGCGCTTGTCAGTAATGACGCCCCCTGCCGTGCTGAATACGCGTTCAGATAAAACGCTGGCGCCGGGCAGGAAAGCACCTCCAAGGCATAACATGCTAACTCTGGCCACGTGGACAATTTCGAAACCCAGTAGTTGAATGGGGCCCGAACCATCCGTCAGGATGTGGAGGGGTGTGCAGACATACTGTTCAACCATGTTAGTGAAATGCTGCCTCCTGCTAACACGTTCCGTATCAGGTGTCGGTGCAGATAGCTGTGGCGTGGAGACAAAAACTTTTCCACATTTCTGCCATGCTAACCCTGCCCTCAGTTGAGCTGGCCGTGACACAGCTGCGTTGGCGACCTCTTGCCACTCCTCTGCCTTCACCTTCCACCTGTTCCCCTGTGACATGTGGGAATGCTCTCAAGAGCGCCTCTATCAGCGTGCGCTTGTACTCGCGCATCTTACGGTCGCGCTCCAGTTCAGGAATTAAAGTGGGCACATTGTCTTTATATACCGGGGATCCAGCAGGGTGGCCACCCAGTAGTCCTGCACACGTTAAAACGTGGGCAACTCTGCTGTCGTTTGCGCAGGCATTGGAGCATATATTCGCTCATGTGGGCCAGGCTACCCATGGGTAAGGACAAGCTGTCCTCTGTGGGAGGCGTATCGTCATCGTCCACCGTATCCCCCCAGCACGCACCAGTGAGGGCCTGGGCTGCCACCCCGCTGTGAACTTGCGTCATCCTCGTCCCCCCTCCACCTCCTCTCCTCATCCTCCTCGTCCTCCAGTACAGTGCCTTGGCTGGCGACTTGTGAACCTGTCCTCTGCTGCTTAAACAAACCTCCCTCTGAGCCACTTCGAACAGGACTGGCCCGAAAGTGTTAGAAACGAGCCCTCATCCTCCTCCTCCTCCTCCACCTGGGCCACCTCCTCTAACATCATTGCCCTAAGTGTTTTCTCAAGGAGACTAGAAGTGGTATTGTAACGCTGATAACAGTGTCATCGCCATGGCCATGTTGGTGGAGTACTCGAAACAGCGCAGCAGGGGCACACAGGTCTCGCATGGAGGCCAATCATTGGTGGTGAAGTGGTGCTGTTCGGCAGTACGACTGATGCGAGCGTGCTGCAGCTGAAACTCCACTATGGCCTGCTGCTGCTCGCACAGTCTCTCCAGCATGTGCAAGGTGGAGTTCCACCGGGTGGGCACGTCGCATATGAGGCGGTGAGCGGTAAGGCCGAAGTTCCACTGTAGCGCAGACAGGCGAGCAGCGGCAGGATGTGAACGGCGGAAGCGCGCACAGACGGCCCGCACTTTATGCAGCAGCTCTGACATGTTGGGGTAGTGGTGAATGAACCTCTGCACCACCAAGTTCAGCACATGCGCCAGGCAAGGGATGTGCGTCAAACCGGCTAGTCCCAGAGCTGCCACGAGATTTCGCCCATTATCGCATACCACCAGGCCTGGCTTGAGGCCCACCGGCAGAAACCACTCGTCGGTCTGTTGTTCAATACCCCGCCACAACTCCTTTGCGCTGTGGGGCCTGTCCCCCAAACATATGAGTTTCAGAATGGCCTGCTGACGTTTACCCCGGGCTGTGCTGAAGTTGGTGGTGAAGGTGTGTGGCTGACCGGATGAGCTGGGTGGAAGCAGTGGAGAGGAAGCCGAGTAGGAGGAGGAGGCTACAGGAGGCAGAGAATGATGCCCTGCGATCCTAGGGGGCGGAAGGACGTGCGCCAAGGAACTGTCGCCGGGGGGCCCAGCCGCCACTACATTCATCCAGTGTGCAGGTTAGTGAGATATAGCGTCCCTGGCCGTGCTTACTGGGTCCACGTTATCTGTGGTTAGGTGGACCTTGCCACAAATGGCGTTGCGCAGTGCACACTTGATTTTATCGGACACTTGCATGTGCAGGGAAGGCCATGGCTGTCTTGGAGAAGTAGTGGCGGCTGGGAACCACATACTGCGGGACAGCCATGGCCATCAGCTGTTGAAGCTGTCTGTGTCCACCAGCCGGAATGCCAGCATTTCAAGGCCAGCAGTTTAGAAATGCTGGCGTTCAGGCCAAGGCTCGAGGGTGACTCGGGGGGAATTTGCGCTTCCTCTCTAAGGTTTGAGATATTGAGAGCTGAACGCTGCTGTGTGATATAGTGGAGACGCTAGTTGACGGTGGCGGTGGTGGTGGTGTCGGTGGCACATCCTCTGTTTGCTGCTCGGCAGGTGGCAACATTCTCTCGAGGCGGAAGCGAGGCAGCAGCGCGTAGAGGGAGCAGGGGGGGAGCCTCAGCGAGTGCCTGGTTTTTTAAGGTGTGTACCCCACTGCAGTTCATGCTTTGCATGTAGATGCCTGGTCATGCAGGTTGTGCTGAGGTTCAGAACGTTAATGCATCGCCTCAGGCTCTGATGGCAGAGCGTGCAAGTCACTCGGGTCTTGTCGGTAGGACATTGTTTAAAGAAGTGCCATGCCAGGGAACTCTTTGAAGCTGCCTTTGTGGGGCTGGGTCCATGTTGGCGATGTCCAGTAGCAGGCGAACTCTGGGGGCGGCGGCTCGTCTGCTTTGGCCCCCTGCTCCCTCTTTGGCTTCGCTGTTGTCTCGGTCTCACCACTACCTCTTCCTCTGAACTGTGAAAGTCATCGCCACGACCTTCAGTCCATGTGGGGTCTAAGACCTCATCGTCCTCTGCATCGTCTTCCACCCAGTCTCCCTCCCTGACCTCCTCCTGTTCAGTCTGCACACTGCAAAAAGACGCGGCAGTGGGCACCTGTGTTTCGTCATCATCAGAGAGTCGGTGACTCTGCTGTGGTGGTATTCCCATGTCCTCTTCATCTGGAGACATAAGTGGTTGTGCGTCAGTGCATGGTATGTCTTCCTCCACTGGGGAAGGGCTAGGTGGAAGCCCCTGGGAAACCCTGGAAGCAGAGTCTTCAAACAGAAGAAGAGACTGCTGCATAACTTGTGGCTCAAGACCGTTTCCCTGATATGCTTGGGGGTGATGTGACAGACTGATGGGCTTGGTTTTCAGGTGCCACCTGTGCGCTTTCCGCAGAAGACTGGGTGGAAGACCATGTGGTGAACGTGCTGGAAGCACTGTCGGCCACCCAATCGATTAATGCCATGTACCTGCTCAGGCCTTACCATCCTAAGAGCGGCATTGGGCCCCACGAGATATTGCGGTACATTCTGCCGGCTAGTTTGAGGGAGTTCGTTCCCTACTGTGTGCGCCTGGGGCCGAACGGCCACGTCCTCTACCAGCAACAGAGGCTCCACGGACACCACCACGACCGCGTCCTCGTCCCTTAATAGTATTTTTCCTTCATTGTTGCGATTCAACTCGCACCACAATGAATTATATTATTTTTTATAAGCAAAATCCCCTCACTGGAATACTTTCAGGTCTTTTGACTGTATGGATTACAGATTGGAATGACTGTTATATGTGAGTACCGCTTTCTTTGACAGATTCTAGTATGGGTACATATATGTTTTCCCAACCCCAGCACATTAGTTTGCTAATTCCAGATGTATGAAACGCAGGCCTAACTGTATCTAGTATATTGAACGCCAGATAAACTAACTTGGCCTTTTTTAAATAAAAAAAAAATTCCCTCACTGGAATACTATCAGTCTTTTGACTGTATGGATTACAGATGGAATGACTGTTATATGTGAGTACCGCTTTCTTTGACAGATTCTAGTATGGGTACATATATGTTTTCCCAACCCCAGCACATTAGTTTGCTAATTCCAGATGTATGAAACGCAGGCCTAACTGTATCTAGTATATTGAACGCCAGATAAACTAACTTGGCCTTTTTTAAATAAAAAAAATCCCCTCACTGGAATACTTTCAGTCTTTTGACTGTATGGATTACAGATGGAATGACTGTTATATGTGAGTACCGCTTTCTTTGACAGATTCTAGTATGGGTACATATATGTTTTCCCAACCCCAGCACATTAGTTTGCTAATTCCAGATGTATGAAACGCAGGCCTAACTGTATCTAGTATATTGAACGCCAGATAAACTAACTTGGCCTTTTTTAAATAAAAAAAAATCCCCTCACTGGAATACTTTCATTCTTTTGACTGTATGGATTACAGATGGAATGACTGATATATGTGAGTACCGCTTTTCTTTGACAGATTCTAGTATGGGTACATATATGTTTTCCAACCCCAGCACATTAGTTTGCTAATTCCAGATGTATGAAACGCAGGCTAAGCTGTATCTAGTATATTGAACGCCAGATAAACTAACTTGGCCTTTTTTATAATAAAAAAAATCCCCTCACGGAATACTTTCAGTCTTTTGACTGTATGGTTACAGATGGAATGACTGTTATATGTGAGTACCCGCTTTCTTTGACAGATTCTAGTATGGGTACATATATGTTTTCCAACCCCAGCACTTTAGTTTGCTAATTCCAGATGTATGAAACGCAGGCCTAACTGTATCTAGTATATTGAACGCCAGATAAACTAACTTGGCCTTTTTTAAATAAAAAAAATTCCCTCACTGGAATACTTTCAGTCTTTTGACTGTATGGATTACAGATGGAATGACTGTTATATGTGAGTACCGCTTTCTTTGACAGATTCTAGTATGGGTACATATATGTTTTCCCAACCCCAGCACATTAGTTTGCTAATTCCAGATGTATGAAACGCAGGCTAACTGTATCTAGTATATTGAACTGCCAGATAAACTAACTTGGCCTTTTTTAAATAAAAAAAATCCCTCACTGGAATACTTTCAGTCTTTTGACTGTATGGATTACAGATGGAATGACTGTTATATGTGAGTACCCGCTTTCTTTGACAGATTCTAGTATGGGTACATATATGTTTTCCCAACCCCAGCACATTAGTTTGCTAATTCCAGATGTATGAAACGCAGGCCTAACTGTATCTAGTATATTGAACGCCAGATAAACTAACTTGGCCTTTTTTAAATAAAAAAAATCCCCTCACTGGAATACTTTCAGTCTTTTGACTGTATGGATTACAGATGGAATGACTGTTATATGTGAGTACCGCTTTCTTTGACAGATTCTAGTATGGGTACATATATGTTTTCCCAACCCCAGCACATTAGTTTGCTAATTCCAGATGTATGAAACGCAGGCCTAACTGTATCTAGGATATTGAACGCCAGATAAACTAACTTGGCCTTTTTTAAATAAAAAAAATTCCCTCACTGGAATACTTTCAAGTCTTTTGACTGTATGGATTACAGATGGAATGACTGTTATATGTGAGTACCGCTTTCTTTGACAGATTCTAGTATGGGTACATATATGTTTTCCCAACCCCAGCACATTAGTTTGCTAATTCCAGATGTATGAAACGCAGGCCTAACTGTATCTAGTATATTGAACGCCAGATAAACTAACTTGGCCTTTTTTAAATAAAAAAAAATTCCCTCACTGGAATACTTTCAGTCTTTTGACTGTATGGATTACAGATGGAATGACTGTTATATGTGAGTACCCGCTTTCTTTGACAGATTTCTAGTATGGGGTACTTATATGTTTTCCCAACCCCAGCACATTAGTTTGCTAATTCCAGATGTATGAAACGCAGGCCTAACTGTATCTAGTATATTGAACGCCAGATAAACTAACTTGGCCTTTTTTAAATAAAAAAAATTCCCTCACTGGAATACTTTCAGTCTTTTGACTGTATGGATTACAGATGGAATGACTGTTATATGTGAGTACCGCTTTCTTTGACAGATTCTAGTATGGGTACATATATGTTTTCCCAACCCCAGCACATTAGTTTGCTAATTCCAGATGTATGAAACGCAGGCCTAACTGTATCTAGTATATTGAACGCCAGATAACTAACTTGGCCTTTTTTAAATAAAAAAAAAAATTCCCTCACTGGAATACTTTATGGCTTTTCACTGTATGGATTACAGGTGGACTGGTATTAGTAGGGGTGACACAAGCACACCCAAGTCCCTGATGTAGGATTTCTATGGCACAGACCACTATTACAAGTGATTAATGGACGTTGGGAGAGATTGTGCTGCAGCACTAGTCCCAAGATGGCCGCCGCCTATCAGCCCAGTTAACATGTGCCACAAAATGGTCTGCACAACCTTTAAAAAAAATAGCCTTGGACTGTGCTGCTAAATCGCTATGGTCTGAATCCCAGGTGTAGATGTCTGACTTGTTTTTTGGAGCTTGGAATGCACACAGTGGCAGCTTCTGCTGCAGCACTACAAGTCGCAAAATGGCGGCCGGCGGTCAGCCCAGGTACATGTGGATGGAAAAATCACTCTGGCCACTCTAAAAATAGCCAATCCCTATCAAAAAAGCAGCTCAGCTGCAGTTGTTCCAGATGAATCACAGGTGGAGGAGAGGAAATTTGCTTCCAGTTATTCAATTATCCCTGCCTATTCTCGCCCTAGCATCAGCTGCGTCTATCCCTGTTCTATTCACATCGGGAGTGAGCACGTCCCGACGTGCGCACAAGCTTATAAAGAGGCTGAGTCACATGCTGCACTTGGCCAATCACAGCCTTGCCAATAGTAGGCATGGCTGCGATGGCATCTTAGGGGTAAGTAGTATGATGCATGTGGATTGGCTGCTTTGCAGCCTTTCAAAAATGCGCCAAAATACATGCCGAACGACGAACCCGAACCCGAACTTTTACGAAAAAGTTCGGGTTCGGGTCCGTGTCACGAACACCCCCAAAATTCGGTACGGACCCGAAACTATGCTCGAACTGTTCGCTCAACACTACGAGGGTCACGTGAGACGTCAAGTTGGTGACTCCATACCACGTGGGACGCCGTGGTAAAAGTATACTACCACTGTCAGTATTTTCAGTTTATTCTGCTGGGACAGATCTGTACATTCTACGGAGGTTGGGACACTTTATTATATCTACGTGGTGTTGCCGGCAAGAAGGCAAGATCTCGCCTGTCGGTTTTATCTGCTATACCGGATAGCGTAGTGCTTGGTCATCATTTAGGACTGTGACCTACACATCATTATTTATCCTGCAGGCATTTGCGGTCACCAGCTGTATAGAGGCTATACTGGGACTCGGATCATTTAACTTTTATTGTTGCTGTTTTTCTGCCGATTTGATTGTTATCATAAGTTTTTCTTAGACATACTACTGCCTAGTTCCGTATTATTATAAATATATATATATATATATATTTATATACTATTCATCGATCCGAGTTCGCAGGGCATTGTTCACAATGAAGCAGTCATAAGTGTGGATGTGGGACATCACTGCTTCTATGCTTTCTGTGACTCTTCCAGTATCTCTGTATGTCTGTTGAACCTGCTGATGACTCTCTGTGACACTCTAAGCTCAGCGGCCACTTCCATCTGAGAACATCTGCTTGAAGCCTCACAATGGTGAGGTAATGTTGATCAATTGTTAGGTGCCGTCTTGGTCTCATGATGTCAAAACATGAACAGCTTGATTCGGGGGACTGTTTAAACTACTACTTCTAATTCTAAACCTTTTGTGAATTTTGCCGTTAGGCTCCTTGTAGAGAACAGCATGTTGTGCAAAAAGTACTAATACATTGAACATATGGACTTGGGCATTCAGTTTAGAGAATGTCTCTTTACATTCACCAGTAAAGGTTGAGTACATTTCAGGTGAATTCGGATATTTCACCCACATGCCAACTTTTTGTGAGTAGGATATGTATATATTTAATATATATTGTTGACTGGTATTGTGTGTGTTGGTATGTCCCGCTAAAGGAATCTGCACCGCCGCATTTAGAATCACGAAATTTGGCACACAGGTACATCAGGTGTCCGGGAAGGTTTTTGACCAGGTCTCAGCTCTCTAGATGTACTGTTCATGTGTTATTCCACAAAAATTGCATTTGCAATAGAAGCTTGGTCACATGACCCTTATCAGCCAATAGAAGCTCGCAGGTCCTCCAGCCTCCACATACACAGTTTTGCTCCAGGTTTCCATAACAAGCCAGCCATTGTTCTTTACTGCTATAGGTCATCTTTAACCTCTTACGGACACATGGCGTACCTGTACGCCCTGATGTCCTGGTACTTAAATAAATCAGCAGGCACCTGGGTCAATGCCGAGGGGGGTCCTGTGACCCCCCCCCCCCCCCCCGTATGGGTGATCGCTGCAAACCGCAGCTCAATTCAGACCTGCAGTTTGCAGCGCTTTCGGAAGTTTATGATCCCTGCGGTCCGTGACCGCAGGGATCAGAAACTTCCAAATGCTTTTTTTTTATATGAAAAATAAGATGATGAAGAAAAAGCGGCACTCACCTATTGTTGTATTGATAGTAGCTTTTATTCTTGGTAAAAACATGCTAGATGCGGGTCAATGCACAGCAATCCAAGGCAACAGCCGTTTCGCACTAAACAGTGCTTTGTCAAGCCTCCTGTGGTGTGGTTGAGGGGTGCGGTAAATACCACACTCACTCCTCCACGTGACCAGTCAACAGGTGGGACAATTACATGTCCATATATCTGATACAAATGCATACAATGTTAAAAACAACATAATTATATAAAGACAGCCAGGTCATTCTTATCATTTAGACCCAATGGCCCCATGGCATTAGTTTTAATAATCCACTCAGCTTCTTTTTGTAATAGTCTACGCTTTATATCTCCTCCTCTCATAGGTAGTTTAACTACTTCTATGCCAGCACATCTTAAAACCTTTTGATCTCCCTGATGTATAGTGTGTATATGTTTCAATTGATTTCCTATGTTCCCTAAAACGAACATATAGGGGCCTATAGTTTTTGCCAATATAGAATCGGCCACATGGGCAGAGAATAACATATACAACATATATAGTTTTACAATTAATAAATTCTCTTACTGTGTGTTGCATACCTCCTATATGAATTAATGCACCTCTGTACACAAAATCCCAAATAGAGCAGTGTCCACATCTCTCCAACCAATTGGTTTGCGAGCTCACAAAATTACTGTTGGTAATTACATCTCCTATAGTTTGACTGCGTCTAAAACAAAAAATTGGCATATTCTGCGTTTTATCTCTCAAGAGGTCATCTCTTTGTAACATATGCCAATTGTTCAGAATAGCTTTTTTAATTGTTTGGGCCATAGGGGAATACTCAAATGTGAACACTGTTCTTTGGGAACTGTCCTCTGATCGTATTTTTCTTTTTCTTGTGTGATATCAGGCCATTTTTCCTGTAATAATCGTATTTTTAGATCTCTACATTGCTCTTCAAAAACTTCTCCACTTGTAATTATTCTTGTTAACAGCAAAAATTGGCCATAAGGAACTGCTGTCAGCACATGTGGGGGATGAAAACTCTTAAAATGTAATAAAGCATTAGTAGAAGTGGGTTTCCTATATATTGTAGTGTCTAGACTGCCGTGTTTTACACTAACCTAAACATCTAAAAACTCTAGTTCTTGTTGTTCTATTCTACTTGTGAATCGAATATTCATATCATTGATTTTGTGAGCTCGCAAACCAATTGGTTGGAGAGATGGGGACCGAGGGGAAACTTTAGATGTGGACACTTCTCTATTTGGGATTTTGTGTGCAGAGGTACATTAATTCATGTAGGAGGTATACAACACACAGTAAGAGAATTTATTCATTGTTAAACTACCATTATGTTGTATATGTTATTCTCTGCCCATGTGGCCGATTCTATATTGGCAAAAACTATATGCCCCTATATGTTCATTTTATGGAACATAGGAAATCAATTGAAACTGGTATTGGAGCGACCCGCCTCATTGAACATATACACACTATACATCAGGGAGATCAAAAGGTTTTAGGATGTGCTGGCATAGAAGTAGTTAAACTACCTATGAGAGGATGAGATATAAAGCGTAGACTATTACAAAAAGAAGCTGAGTGGATTATTAAAACTAATGCCATGGGGCCATTGGGTCTGAATGATAAGAATGACCTGGCTGTCTTTATATAATTATGTTGTTTTAAACATTGTTTGGATTTGTTTCAGATACATGGACATGTAATTGTCTCACCTGTTGATGGTCACATGGAGGAGTCAGTGCGGTTTTTCCCGCACGACTGAACCACGTTCAGGAGGGACTTGACAAAGCACTGTTTAGTGTTGAAACGGCTGTTGCTTGGATTGCTGTGCATTGTCCCGCATCTAGCATGTTTTTACCAGAATAAAAAACTACTATCAATACAACAATTGGTGAGTGCCGCTTTTTCTTCATCATCTTATTTTTCTTGTTTGAATTCAATACTTTAATAGCAGAACACCACCATTGTATTGCGTGAGCAGCCGTGGCAATTGTGAATCCAGTTGTTGGACTATGTCTTTAAACAGTCAGAGCACGCACAAAAGTTCAAATGTGGAAATCGACATGGATTCAGAAATAGACACTACGGTGGATTCATGCAAAATAGCGGTAAATCAAGGGCGTTTAGATGTGGGCACATTTTTTGCACAATGCAATGAAAAGGACAGCCTACAGGTCACGAGTATAAAGACATTAAAAATTAAAGTAACTCAGCTGTCTGAAAAAGAAGTGCGCTTATTTTGGACAATCATCTCATTAAAATCATATGTCGCACATAAGAGAGTCCCACGGGGATTAAGACTTTATAAGGACATTTCCCAATTCCAAGATTATTTGGATTTTTTGGATCAATGGAAAGTGGTGCAACTAGAGTGTTCCTTTCAAATGATGCAATTGGTGTTATCACGCAAGGAAAAAGAGTATGAAAAAGTGTTAATTGAATTAAATAGAGCTAAAAATGAATTGAGAGCGAGGAGAATAGATAACCAGTTTCAAACTTTTCTAAATAAATTAGAAAAATGCTTGATACCGACACAAGCCGAAATAAAAGAGAAAAAGAAAGATAAATTCTTGTGTGATAAGGATGACTATGACAATAGAAAAGATTTTCGACTGGATGATTCAAAAAACGTGCACAGAGGAGGAGACTTCCAAATAAACGACGGACCCGAGAATATTGGATGACAGATTCCGATTCAAGCACTTCAGAAGATTTAAATAAATGCTCCCAAGATCAGAACAATATGAAAATAGCTGACAGTGATTCAGGTGTATTAGCGGCCCCTTTAGGAGTAACACAAGAAGAGGGAGACCGAACAGAAGTAGCTTGGAGGCGCTAGCAGTTAATGTGGGTGATATTCAAGAACTATTAGTGGGACATAATGTAGTGAATCTGACTTAGGTCATCTAGATACAGACTGCTGTCACTCTTATCCAAGGGACTTTATTTTGGCATGGTGAATGAGTTTGATGATATACACTTTGAAATAGATTTGTTTAAAGCAATGAGGAAATTAAATTTATACAAATATTTTCATGATAAAAATGTGAATATTGAAGAATTGAAAGAGTTAGAGACCCCAATCATGACTGGTCCCTTAGGATTTAATTTTGGAGAGTACAAGGATAAAACTGACAGACAGATGATAGATATTCTATTAGAATTACAAGGGTGTGAATTAGATAAACAATCAGAATCAAGTGAGATACACCAGTTGTTCACAAAGGTAGTCAAAACTACTTTCACTCCACCCTTGCCGGCCGGGAGTAGCCTTGACTTGTTTCAGAGGCAGGTCATTAAGGAAATTAAAGCCTTGAGTTATCTTAAAGAGGGATCCAACCTTGAAGAAGGAGAGCATTGTGCTCTAGATTGGATCTCTAAGAATAAAGATATAATAATTAAACCAGCCGACAAGGGTGGAAAGACAGTGGTGATGTACAAAACACAATACATGCAGGAGGCAGCACGTCAGCTCAGTGACAGTAACACATACATGCCCCTTAGAACCAACCCGATAGGTAAACATCAAAAACAATTGAGAGCCCTATTATGGAAATATGTAGACATAGGATTTATATCAAAACGTACTGCAGAGAAGCTCTATCCACTTTTCCCTATTAAACCAGTATGGTATTATATGCCAAAAATCCACAAGTCACTGGTGGAAACTCCAGGATGTCCCATTGTGCCGGGCATCAGGTCACTGACCGAGCCTCTTTCCCAGTATTGGACTGGATTTTACGACCGCTTTTACAAGTGACTCCGTCTTACCTGGAGGACACCGGTGACTTTTTAGGAGCTCTCAAAGAGATTGAGTGGCAAGAAGATTATCTGCTGGCTTCAATAGATGTGGAAAGTCTTTATACAAGAATACCCCAGGAGCAAGGAGTACAAACCATCTGCAGTCTACTGACTAGGCTCGGTAAGATTGTGCACTACACTGAGTCAATAGGGGAAGCATTGTTATTTGTATTGTCGCATAACTCCTTTATGTATTATCAGCAAAGGTACAGTGAAATAGCAGGTACAGCTATGGGGACGCCGGTCTCCTGTACCTTTGCTAATCTGCTTTTGGCAACCTTTGAGGAAAAAAATATATTTTCACGGTTGCCAATCCATATGTGAAACATATTAGTATATTTTTAAGATACATTGATGATGTCCTTATTATATGGGCTGGTGATAAGAAATTGTTCCACTCCTTTGTAGAACATCTTAATAACATCAATGATATGAATATGCGATTCACAAGTAGAATAGAACAACAAGAACTAGAGTTTTTAGATGTTCAGGTTAGTGTAAAACACAGCAGTCTAGACACTACAATATATAGGAAACCCACTTCTACTAATACTTTATTGCATTTTAAGAGTTTTCATCCCCCACATGTGCTGACAGCAGTTCCTTAAGGCCAATTTTTGCTGTTACCAAGGATAATTACAAGTGGAGAAGTTTTTGAAGAGCAATGTAGAGATCTAAAAATACTATTATTACAAAGAGGATATCCAGCGCATGTTATTGATAAAGCTTACAAAAAGCGTATACACAGAGAAAATGGCCTGATATCACACAAGAAAAAGAAAAATACGATCAGAGGACAGTTCCCAAAGAACTCTAGAGCAGTGTTCACATTTGAGTATTCCCCTATGGCCCAAAACAATTAAAAAAGCTATTCTGAACAATTGGCATATGTTACAAAGAGATGAACCTCTGAGAGATAAACGCAGAATATGCCAATTGTTAGTTTTAGACGCAGTCAAACTATAGGAGATGTAATTACCAACAGTAATTTTGTGAGCTCGCAAACCAATTGGTTAGAGAGATGGGGACCAAGGGAAATCTTTACATGTGGATACTGCTCTATGTGTGATTTTGTGTACAGAGGTACATTAATTCATGTAGGAGGTATACAACACACAGTAAGAGAATTTATTAATTGTAAAACTACATATGTTGTATATGTTATTCTCTGCCCATGTGGCCGATTCTATATTGGCAAAACCTATAGGCCCCTATATGTTCATTATAGGGAACATAGGAAATCAATTGAAACTGGTATGAGAGCGATCCGCCTCATTGAACATATACACATTGCACATCAGGGAGATCAAAAGGTTTTAAGATGTGCTGGCATAGAAGTAGTTAAACTACCTATAAGAGGAGGAGATATAAATAGAGTTGAGCGAACACCTGGATGTTCGGGTTCGAGAAGTTCGGCCGAACTTCCCGGAAATGTTCGGGTTCGGGCTCTGAACCCGAACCGAACTTCCTCACGAACCCGAACCCCATTGAAGTCAATAGGGGCCTGAACTTTTGGGCACTAAAAAGGCTGTAAAACAGCCCAGGAAAGAGCTAGAGGGCTGCAAAAGGCAGCAACATGTAGGTAAATCCCCTGCAAACAAATGTGGATAGGGAAATGAATTAAAAAAAAATAAAAAAAATAAAAATGACCCAATATCAATTGGACAGAGGTCCCATAGCAGAGAATCTGGCTTCACGTCAGCAGAGAATCAGTCTCTTCATGCCATAGCAGAGAATCTGGCTTCATGTCTCCCACCACTGGAAGAGGCCACTGTCACATATTTAGGCCCCGGCACCCAGACAGAGGAGAGCAGTCCCGTAACAGAGAATCTGGCCTTATGTCAGCGCAGAATCAGTCTTCATGTCATAGCAGAGAATCAGGCTTTACGTCACCCACCACTGGAACAGTCCACTGTCACATATTTAGGCCCCGGCACACAGACAGAGGAGAGTGGTCCCGTAACAGAGAATCTGGCCTTATGTCAGCGCAGAATCTGTCTTCATGTCATAGCAGAGATCAGGCTTCACGTCACCCTCCACTGGAACAGGCCAACTGTCACACATTTAGGCCCAGGCAGAGGAGAGAGGTCCCGTAACAGAGAATCTGGCCCTTATGTCAGCGCAGAATCTGTCTTCATGTCATAGCAGAGACATCAGGCTTCACGTCACCCACCATGGAAACAGGCCACTGTCACATATTTAGGCCCAGGCACCCAGGCAGAGGAGACAGGTCCCGTAACAGAGAATCTGGCCTTATGTCAGCGCAGAATCTGTCTTCATGTCATAGCAGAGAATCAGGCTTCACGTCATCCACCACTGGAACAGGCCACTGTCACATATTTAGGCCCAGGCACCCAGGCAGAGGAGACAGGTCCCGTAACAGAGAATCTGGCTTATGTCAGCACAGAATCTGTCTTCATGTCATAGCAGAGAATCAGGCTTCACGTCACCCACCACTGGACAGGCCACTGTCAACACATTTAGGCCCAGGCAGAGGAGAGAGGTCCCGTAACAGAGAATCTGGCCTTATGTCAGCGCAGAATCTGTCTTCATGTCATAGCAGAGAATCAGGCTTCACGTCACCCACCACTGGAACAGGCCACTGTCACATATTTAGGCCCAGGCACCCAGGCAGAGGAGACAGGTCCCGTAACAGAGAATCTGGCCTTATGTCAGCACAGAATCTGTCTTCATGTCATAGCAGAGAATCAGGCTTCACGTCACCCACCACTGGAACAGGCCACTGTCACACATTTAGGCCCAGGCACCAGGCAGAGGAGAGAAGTCCCGTAACAGAGAATCTGGCCTTATGTCAGCGCAGAATCTGTATTCATGTCATAGCAGAGAATCAGGCTTCACGTCACCCACCACTGGAACAGGCCAATGTCACACATTTAGGCCCAGGCACCCAGGCAGAGGAGAGAGGTCCCGTAACAGAGAATCTGGCCTTATGTCAGCGCAGAATCTGTCTTCATGTCATAGCAGAGAATCAGGCTTCACGTCACCCACCACTGGAACAGGCCACTGTCACATATTTAGGCCCAGGCACCAAGGCAGAGGAGTGAGGTCCCGTAACAGAGAATCTGGCCTTATGTCAGCGCAGAATCTGTCTTCATGTCATAGCAGAGAATCAGGCTTCACGTCACCCACCACTGGAACAGGCCACTGTCACACATTTAGGCCCAGGCAGAGGAGAGAGGTCCCGTAACAGAGAATCTGGCCTTATGTCAGCGCAGAATCTGTCTTCATGTCATAGCAGAGAATCAGGCTTCACGTCACCCACCACTGGAACAGGCCACTGTCACATATTTAGGCCCAGGCACCAAGGCAGAGGAGTGAGGTCCCGTAACAGAGAATCTGGCCTTATGTCAGCGCAGAATCTGTCTTCATGTCATAGCAGAGAATCAGGCTTCACGTCACCCACCACTGGAACAGGCCACTGTCACACATTTAGGCCCAGGCAGAGGAGAGAGGTCCCGTAACAGAGAATCTGGCCTTATGTCAGCGCAGAATCTGTCTTCATGTCATAGCAGAGAATCAGGCTTCACGTCACCCACCACTGGAACAGGCCACTGTCACATATTTAGGCCCAGGCACCCAGGCAGAGGAGACAGGTCCCGTAACAGAGAATCTGGCCTTATGTCAGCACAGAATCTGTCTTCATGTCATAGCAGAGAATCAGGCTTCACGTCACCCACCACTGGAACAGGCCACTGTCACACATTTAGGCCCAGGCACCCAGGCAGAGGAGAGAAGTCCCGTAACAGAGAATCTGGCCTTATGTCAGCGCAGAATCTGTATTCATGTCATAGCAGAGAATCAGGCTTCACGTCACCCACCACTGGAACAGGCCAATGTCACACATTTAGGCCCAGGCACCCAGGCAGAGGAGAGAGGTCCCGTAACAGAGAATCTGGCCTTATGTCAGCGCAGAATCTGTCTTCATGTCATAGCAGAGAATCAGGCTTCACGTCACCCACCACTGGAACAGGCCACTGTCACATATTTAGGCCCAGGCACCAAGGCAGAGGAGTGAGGTCCCGTAACAGAGAATCTGGCCTTATGTCAGCGCAGAATCTGTCTTCATGTCATAGCAGAGAATCAGGCTTCACGTCACCCACCACTGGAACAGGCCACTGTCACATATTTAGGCCCAGGCACCAAGGCAGAGGAGTGAGGTCCCGTAACAGAGAATCTGGCCTTATGTCAGCGCAGAATCTGTCTTCATGTCATAGCAGAGAATCAGGCTTCACGTCACCCACCACTGGAACAGGCCACTGTCACACATTTAGGCCCAGGCAGAGGAGAGAGGTCCCGTAACAGAGAATCTGGCCTTATGTCAGCGCAGAATCTGTCTTCATGTCATAGCAGAGAATCAGGCTTCACGTCACCCACCACTGGAACAGGCCACTGTCACATATTTAGGCCCAGGCACCAAGGCAGAGGAGTGAGGTCCCGTAACAGAGAATCTGGCCTTATGTCAGCGCAGAATCTGTCTTCATGTCATAGCAGAGAATCAGGCTTCACGTCACCCACCACTGGAACAGGCCACTGTCACACATTTAGGCCCAGGCACCCAGGCAGAGGAGAGAGGTCCCGTAACAGAGAATCTGGCCTTATGTCAGCGCAGAATCTGTCTTCATGTCATAGCAGAGAATCAGGCTTCACATCACCCACCACTGGAACAGGCCACTGTCACATATTTAGGCCCAGGCACCCAGGCAGAGGAGAGAGGTCCCGTAACAGAGAATCAGGCCTTATGTCAGCGCAGAATCTGTCTTCATGTCATAGCAGAGAATCAGGCTTCACGTCACCCACCCACCACTGGAACAGGCCACTGTCACATATTTAGGTCCAGGCACCCAGGCAGAGGAGAGAGGTCCCGTAACAGAGAATCTGGCCTTATGTCAGCGCAGAATCTGTCTTCATGTCATAGCAGAGAATCAGGCTTTACGTCACGCACCACTGGAACAGGCCACTGTCACATATTTAGGCCCAGGCACCCAGGCAGAGGAGAGAGGTCCCGTAACAGAGAATCTGGCCTTATGTCAGCGCAGAATCTGTCTTCATGTCATAGCAGAGAATCAGGCTTCACGTCACCCACCACTGGAACAGGCCACTGTCACATATTTAGGCCCAGGCACCCAGGCAGAGGAGAGCGGTTGCGTAACAGAGAATCTGGCTTCATGTCAGCACAAAATAAGTCTTCATGTCATAGCAGAGAATCAGGCTTCACGTCACCCACCACTGGAACAGGCCACTGTCGCACATTTAGGCCCCGGCACCCAGACAGAGGAGAGGTTCATTCAACTTTGGGTTGCCCCGCAATATAATGGTAAAATGAAATTAAAAATAGTATTGAATGAGGAAGTGCCCTGGAGTAGAATAATATATTGTTAAGGGGAGGTAGTTAATATCTAATCTGCACAAGGGATGGACAGGTCCTGTGGGATCCATGCCTGGTTCATTTTTATGAACGTCAGCTTGTCCACATTGGCTGTAGACAGGCGGCTGCGTTTGTCTGTAATGACGCCCCCTGCCGTGCTGAATACACGTTCAGACAAAACGCTGGCCGCCGGCCAGGCCAGCACCTCCAAGGCATAAAAGGCTAGCTCTGGCCACGTGGACAATTTGGAGACCCAGAAGTTGAATGGGGCCGAACCATCAGTCTGTACGTGGAGGGGTGTGCACAGGTACTGTTCCACCATGTTAGTGAAATGTTGCCTCCTGCTAACACGTTCCGTATCAGGTGGTGGTGCAGTTAGTTGTGGCGTGGTGACAAAACTTTTCCACATCTCTGCCATGCTAACCCTGCCCTCAGAGGAGCTGGCCGTGACACAGCTGCGTTGGCGACCTCTTGCTACTCCTCTGCCTTCGCCTTGGGCTTCCACTGGTTCCCCTGTGACATTTGGGAATGCTCTCAGTAGCGCGTCTACCAACGTGCGCTTGTACTCGCGCATCTTCCTATCACGCTCCAGTGTAGGAAGTAAGGTGGGCACATTGTCTTTGTACCGGGGATCCAGCAGGGTGGCAACCCAGTAGTCCGCACACGTTAAAATGTGGGCAACTCTGCTGTCGTTGCGCAGGCACTGCAGCATGTAGTCGCTCATGTGTGCCAGGCTGCCCAGAGGTAAGGACAAGCTGTCCTCTGTGGGAGGCGTATCGTCATCGTCCTGTGTTTCCCCCCAGCCACGCACCAGTGATGGGCCCGAGCTGCTTTGGGTGCCACCCCGCTGTGAACATGCTTTATCCTCATTCTCCTCCTCATCCTCGTCCTCCTCGTCCTCCAGTAGTGGGCCCTGTCTGGCCACATTTGTACCTGGCCTCTGGTGTTGCAAAAAACCTCCCTCTGAGTCACTTCGAAGAGACTGGCCTGAAAGTGCTAAAAATGACCCCTCTTCCTCCTCTTCCTCCTGGGCCACCTCCTCTTCCATCATCGCCCTAAGTGTTTTCTCAAGGAGACATAGAAGTGGTATTGTAACGCTGATAACGGCGTCATCGCCACTGGCCATGTTGGTGGAGTACTCGAAACAACGCAACAGGGCACACAGGTCTCGCATGGAGGCCCAGTCATTGGTGGTGAAGTGTGTCTGATCCGCAGTGCGACTGACCCGTGCGTGCTGCAGCTGAAACTCCACTATGGCCTGCTGCTGCTCGCACAGTCTGTCCAGCATATGCAAGGTGGAGTTCCACCTGGTGGGTACGTCGCATATGTGGCGGTGAGCGGGAAGGCCGAAGTTACGCTGTAGCGCAGACAGGCGAGCAGCGGCAGGGTGTGAACGCCGGAAGCGCGAACAGACGGCCCGCACTTTATGCAGCAGCTCTGACATGTCGGGGTAGTTGCGAATGAACTTCTGCACCACCAAATTCAGCACATGCGCCAGGCAAGGTATGTGCGTCAAACCGGCTAGTCCCAGAGCTGCAACGAGATTTCGCCCATTATCGCACACCACCAGGCCAGGCTTGAGGCTCACCGGCAGCAACCACTCGTCGGTCTGTTGTTCTATACCCCGCCACAACTCCTGTGCGGTGTGGGGCCTGTCCCCCAAACATATGAGTTTCAGAATGGCCTGCTGACGTTTACCCCGGACTGTGCTGACGTTGGTGGTGAAGGTGTGTGGCTGACTGGATGAGCAGGTGGAAGAAGAGGAGGAGGAAGCTGAGTAGGAGGAGGAGGAGACAGGAGGCAAAGAATGTTGCCCTGCGATCCTTGGCGGCGGAAGGACGTGCGCCAAACGGCTCTCCGCCTGGGGCCCATCCGCCACTACATTTGCCCAGTGTGCAGTTAGGGAGATATAGCGTCCCTGGCCGTGCTTACTGGTCCACGTACCTGTGGTTAGGTGGACCTTGCCACAGATGGCGTTCCGCAGTGCACACTTGATTTTATCG
The DNA here is from genome assembly GCF_905171765.1 of Bufo bufo. Taxonomy (NCBI): domain Eukaryota; kingdom Metazoa; phylum Chordata; class Amphibia; order Anura; family Bufonidae; genus Bufo; species Bufo bufo. The sequence goes on along the minus strand of NC_053397.1, from coordinate 47,279,165 downwards.
GACACTTGTTTGTGCAGGGAAGGCACGGCTCTCTTGGAGAAGTAGTGGCGGCTGGGAACAACATACTGTGGGACAGCAAGTGACATGAGCTGTTTGAAGCTGTGTGTGTCCACCAGCCTAAATGACAGCATTTCATAGGCCAGTAGTTTAGAAATGCTGGCATTCAGGGCCAGGGATCGAGGGTGGCTAGGTGGGAATTTACGCTTTCTCTCAAATGTTTGTGAGATGGAGAGCTGAACGCTGCCTTGTGACATGGTTGAGATGCTTGGTGACGCAGGTGGTGGTGTTGGTGGTACATCCCATGTTTGCTGGGCGGCAGGTGCCAACGTTCCTCCAGAGGCGGAGGAAGAGGCCGAGGCGGGAGCAGCAGAAGAGGCCGAGGCGGCAGCAGCAGAAGAGGTAGCAGGGGGAGCCTGAGTGACTTCCTTGTTTTTAAGGTGTTTACTCCACTGCAGTTCATGCTTTGCATGCAGGTGCCTGGGCATGCAGGTTGTGCTAAGGTTCAGAAAGTTAATGCCTCGCTTCAGGCTCTGATGGCACAGCGTGCAAACCACTCGGGTCTTGTCGTCAGCACATTGTTTGAAGAAGTGCCATGCCAGGGAACACCTTGAAGCTGCCTTTGGGGTGCTCGGTCCCAGATGGCGGCGGTCAGTAGCAGGCGGAGTCTCTTGGCGGCGGGTGTTCTGATTTTGCCCACTGCTCCCTCTTTTGCTGCGCTGTTGGCTCGGTCTCACCACTGCCTCTTCCTCCGAACTGTGAAAGTCAGTGGCACAACCTTCATTCTATGTGGGGTCTAGGACCTCATCGTCCCCTGCATCGTCTTCCACCCAGTCTTGATCCCTGACCTCCTGTTCAGTCTGCACACTGCAGAAAGACGCAGCAGTTGGCACCTGTGTTTCGTCATCATCAGAGACGTGCTGAGGTGGTATTCCCATGTCCTCATCATCAGGAAAAATAAGTGGTTGTGCGTTAGTGCATTCTATCTCTTCCACCCCTGGGGAAGGGCTAGGTGGATGCCCTTGGGAAACCCTGGCAGCAATGTCTTCAAACAGCATAAGAGACTGCTGCATAACTTGAGGCTCAGACAGTTTCCCTGATATGCATGGGGGTGATGTGACAGACCGATGGGCTTGGTTTGCATGCGCCATCTGTGCGCTTTCTGCAGAAGACTGGGTGGGAGATAATGTGAACGTGCTGGATCCACTGTCGGCCACCCAATTGACTAATGCCTGTACCTGCTCAGGCCTTACCATCCTTAGAACGGCATTGGGCCCCACCAAATATCGCTGTAAATTCTGCTGGCTACTGGGACCTGAGGTAGTTGGTTCACTAGGACGTGTGGCTGTGGCTGTGGCAGAACGGCCACGTCCTCTCCCAGCACCAGAGGGTCCGCTAACACCACCACGACCATGTCCACGTCCGCGTCCGCGTCCCTTATTAGATGTTTTCCTCATTGTTTCCCGTTCACCACAATTTTGAGAATGGCAAATTTGGGAATGCTTTTTCAACCCAGAACAAAAAGTCTGCTTTTACGGTCACTACAAATAACTTGACCAGCTAAAACAGTGCAGATTTGGTTGAATAGAGATGTGAGACCTGTTTTTTTTTTGCACTGTGTGACAGGTATAGGTTTAATCACAGATTCACACTTTTATCCGCACGCTAGCGTGTGTCTTAGGTTTTTCTGAATGACACTATCAATACCTTCAATGTAAGATTTTCTTTTTGGGATAGATTTCAAGTAGGCCTCAAATACCACAAACTAGTTATTTTGAGAATGGCAAATTTGGGAATGCTTTCTCAACCCAGAACAAAAAGTCTGCTTTTACGGTCACTACAAATAACTTGACCAGCTAAAACACTGCAGATTTGGTTGAATAGAGATGTGAGACCTGTTTTTTTTTTGCGCTGTGTGACAGGTATAGGTTTAATCACAGAATCACACTTCTATCAGCACGCTAGCGTGTGTCTTAGGTTTTTCTGAATGACACTATCAATACCTTCAATGTAAGATTTTCTTTTTGGGATAGATTTCAAGTAGGCCTCAAATACCAGAAACTAGTTATTTTGAGAATGGCAAATTTGGGAATGCTTTTTCAACCCAGAACAAAAAGTCTGCTTTTACGGTCACTACAAATAACTTGACCAGATAAAACATTGCAGATTTGGTTGAATAGAGATGTGAGACCTGTTTTTTTTTGCGCTGTGTGACAGGTATAGGTTTAATCACAGAATCACACTTCTATCAGCACGCTAGCGTGTGTCTTAGGTTTTTCTGAATGACACTATCAATACCTTCAATGTAAGATTGACTTGCTATTTTGAGCAAGTCAATAATAGCACTTCAATGATCCACAGCTGCAGATCGATCACAGAATGAAGTCTTTTGGAGGAGTTAATCTGCCTAATCTCGCCCTAACGTCACAGCTGCAACCTCTCCCTATACTGATCATAGCAGAGTGACGTGCGGCGCTACGTGACTCCAGCTTAAATAGAGGCTGGGTCACATGGTGCACTGGCCAATCACAGCCATGCCAATAGTAGGCATGGCTGTGATGGCCCTTTGGGCCAAGTAGTATGACGCTTGTTAATTGGCTGCTTTGCAGCCTTTCAAAAAGCGCCAAGAAAGCGCCGAACACCGAACCCGAACCCGGACTTCTACGAAAATGTTCGGGTTCGGGTCCGTGTCACGGACACCCCAAATTTCGGTACGAACCCGAACTATACAGTTCGGGTTCGCTCATCCCTAGATATAAAGCGTAGACAATTAAAAAAAGAAGCTGAGTGGATTATTAAAACTAATGTCATGGGGCCATTGGGTCTGAATGATAAGAATGACCTGGCTGTCTTTATATAATTAATTTTATATATATATATATATATATATATATATATACACACTGCTCAAAAAAATAAAGGGAACACAAAAATAACACATGCTAGATCTGAGTTAATTAAATATTCTTCTGAAATACTTTGTTCTTTACATAGTTGAATGTGCTGACAACAAAATCACACAAAAATAGAAAAATGGAAATCTAATTTTTCAACCCATGGAGGTCTGGATTTGGAGTCACACTCAAAATTCAAGTGGAAAAACACACTACAGGCTGATCCTACTTTGATGTAATGTCCTTAAAACAAGTCAAAATGAGGCTCAGTAGTGTGTGTGGCCTCCACGTGCCTGTATGATCTCCCTACAACGCCTGTGCATGCTCCTGATGAGGTGGCGGACGGTCTCCTGAGGGATCTCCTCCCAGACCTGGACTAAAGCATCTGCCAACTCCTAGAGAGTCTGTGGTGCAACGTGACGTTGGTGGATAGAGCGAGACATGATGTCCCAGATGTGCTCAATTGGATTCACGTCTGGGGAACGGGCAGGCCAGTCCATAGCATCAATGCCTTCGTCTTGCAGGAACTGCTGACACACTTCAGCCACATGAGGTCTAGCATTGTCTTGCATTAGGAGGAACCCAGGGCCAACCGCACCAGCATATGGTCTCACAAGGAGTCTGAGGATCTCATCTCGGTACCTAATGGCAGTCAGGCTACCTCTGGCGATCACATGGAGGGCTGTGCGGCCCTCCAAAGAAATGCCACCCCACACCATTACTGACCCAATGCCAAACCGGTCATGCTGGAGGATGTTGCAGGCAGCAGAACGTTCTCCACGGCGTCTCCAGACTCTGTCACGTCTGTCACATGTGCTCAGTGTGAAACCTGCTTTCATCTGTGAAGAGCACAGGGCGCCAGTGGCGAATTTGCCAATCCTGGTGTTCTCTGGCAAATGCCAAACGTCCTGCACGGTGTTGGGCAGTAAGCACAACCCCCACCTGTGGACGTCGGGCCCTCATATCACCCTCATGGAGTCTGTTTCTGACCGTTTGAGCAGACACATGCACATTTGTGGCCTGCTGGAGGTCATTTTGCAGGGCTCTGGCAGTGCTCCTCCTGTTCCTCCTTGCACAAAGGCGGAGGTAGCGGTCCTGCTGCTGGGTTGTTGCCCTCCTATGGCCTCCTCCACGTCTCCTGATGTACTGGCCTGTCTCCTGGTAGCGCCTCCATGCTCTGGACACTCAGTGGACAGTTTGATTTCACAGAAGTGTGATTGACTTGGAGTTACATTGTGTTGTTTAAGTGTTCCCTATTTTTTTGAGCAGTGTATAATTATTTATATATATCACTTCCAGTGGCAGGACGATTTAAATTTGGTGTCACTTGAAGTTGAAAGCTTGTACACCCGTATCCCACATGGGAAGGGTGTACAGGCTGTCATTAAAATTCTCAGCAATACAGACAAGAGTAATATCTACTGCAGCTTTGTCCAGGAGGCACTCAATTTTGTACTCAGCAATAACGTGTTTACATTTGGGGGACGCTGGTACAGGCAGATCCATGGTACGGCCATAAGTACGCCGGTATCTTGCACCTTTGCCAATTTATTTTTATCAGTTTTTGAGGACCGTTTTGTATATTCCACTTCAAACCCGTACCTTCGATACATTAAATTATATTTACGCTACGTGGATGACGTTTTCATGGTGTGGCAGGGCTCTAGGCATTTATGTGAAGAGTTTGTGCATTTCTTTAATGACCATAATGACATGAACATGAGATTCACTATGAATTTTGGAGGTGAATCACTAGAATTCCTTGATGTCATGGTCACTATTGAGAACAGCACATTAGTCACCAAGGACTACCGTAAGCCCACAGCCACTGATTCCCTGCTGCACCATGACAGCTACCATTCACGTAGCGTAAAACTTGCGGTGCCGTATGGCCAATTTATCAGGCTCAGGCGCATAAACAGTACAGAGGTGGGCTATAGACAACAGGCTATAGAACTCAAGAATAGATTATTACAGAGGAGGTACCCTGAAAATATTCTAGATGTGGCATTAACTAAGGCAGGCCGCTTTACTCAGAAGGAGTTGCTTGAAGGCAAAAAGAAAAAGAAAAAGAAAAGTAAAAATGACAATGAGTCAAAAAGTAATATGGAGAAATTTGCCTTTGCCTTCAGGTATAGTCCTTTAGCGGATACTATTAGACAGGCCATATTTAATAACTGGGATATCCTCAAAAATGATGAAGGATTACAGGACTTAGCAGAAAATAAACCACTTGTCACCTTTAAAAGATGCCATACTATCAGGGATAAATTAGTGAGGAGTAGATTGAGGGATATGAGAACAAAGAATTGGCTGACTGAGAACACCCCAACAGGCAGCATCAGATGCGGCAATTGTTCTTTTTGCAAACACATAATGAAAGGCAGGTTTGTCTTTTTTGCTGGCATGCAGCATGGACTCGTGCAGTTCACCACATGCAGAACTAAATATGTAGTATATCTGGTGTTGTGCTCCTGTGGTTCTTTCTATATAGGGAAGACGATTCGCCCTATGTATGAAAGATTTAGGGAACACATGACTTCTGTTAAATCAGGAAAAGGATGTTCCAGACTGATCAAGCATGTGGTGAACATGCATGATGGTAATGTGGAATGCCTGCAGTTTGTAGCTCTTGAACATGTACCTGCTCCACCTGCTGGTGGGGACAGGGATCGCCTCCTAATGCAAAGGGAGGCCGATTGGATCATCCGCACTGATGCGACGGGACCACTAGGGTTAAATGACCGCAATGAGTTAAGTGTGTATCTCTAGTAAACACGTATTTAGATTAGCCTATGCAGTGACTGCTTATGTTTGTTAAGGGATGATACTATGTCCGATACTTGTATTTAGTGTTTCAGCTACTATTTCTCAGCTTGATTGCTGATTACTGATTTGCTCCAGCTTCAGAGCTTTTCTAGATAGCTGGAGACCTGCTATAAAAGAGAGCATACAGGTGTCGTTATGTGATCAGAGGCCAGAGGAAGCGCAAGGTGCGCGAAACGGCCATCGCCAGCTGGTCACTCAGCATACACGCCTGTATCCGCCCCAGCCTGCTGTTACCTTGTACTTGTCTTTCCTGGATTAAAGATATCTTTTTGCTACACCCGGGTGAGTGCCGCTATCATTTCTTCTCCATTTTTATATTTATATAATTATGTTGTTTTTAACATTGTATGTAAACATTGCTGACACTCTGCTTGAAACGGCTGACATCATCACACAGATGTCAGCCGTTTAACCCCTTCCATCGCTCAGTCCCTAGGGACCGCTGTATGGAAGGGGTTAACAGTCCCTCTCCCATCGGGGGCTGCTGTGCCTTTTCAGCCCCCAATTCTCAAAGGGATCACAGAGGGAGGGGGCCCCCCTCCCTCCCCATCACCCGCTGCTCTGTTGTGGCAGCTAGTGATGTTATCGTTGCAACCAAACGCCTTCACAGGCTTCGGGCTGTCCATGGTGCTGATCAGACTTCTGCTAAAGGCAGAAGTCTGATCAGACTAAGTTAAATAAAAATACAGTACAGTACACTATAAAGTGTACTGTATGGTATTATCCAGACATCAGACCCACTGGATCTTCAAGAACCAAGTGGGTCTGGGTAAAAAAAAAAAAAAGAAGCACATTTATCACTGATTAAAAATAAAAAAATTAAAATTCCCTACACATGTTTGATATCACCGCGTCCATAACAACCTGATCTATAAAACAGTCATGTCACTTTTCCCGCACGGTGAACGCCATAAAAAAATAAAAAATAAAAACTATGATGAAATTGAAATTTTGCCCACCTTGCTTCGCCAAAAAGGTAATAAAAGTGATCAAAAAAGTTGTATGTATGCCAAAATAGTACCAATCAAACCGTCACCTCATCCCGCAAAAAATGAGCCCCTACATGAGACAATGGCCCAAAAAAAAAAAAACTATGGCTCTCAGACTAAAACATTATTTTTTTGTTTCAAAAATGCTTTTTTATGTTAAACGTAAAAAAAAAAAATTCCACATGACCTAAACCCTGAGGTGAACAACGTAAAAAAAAAAAAAACGTTGTCAAAAAAGCTATTTTTTTGTCACCTTACATCACAAAAAGTTTAATAGCAAGCGATCAAAAAGTTGTATGCCCCCCAAATTAGTTCCAATCTAACCATCATCTCATCCCACAAAAATGATACCCAACCTGAGACAATCGCCTAAAAACGGAAAAAACTATGGCTCTCAGACTATGAAGACACTAAAACATGATTTTCTTTGTTTAAAAAATTATATTATTGTGTAAAACCTAAATAAATTAAAAAAGGTATACATATTAGGTATCGCCGCGTCTGTAAGAACCTGCTCTATACAAATAGCACATGATCTAACCTGTCAGATGAATGTTGTAAATAATAAAAAATAAAAACGGTGCCAAAACATCTATTTTTTGGCCAATTTTCCATTTTAAACAATTTTTTCCCGTAACAAAGCAAGGGTTAACAGCCAAACAAAACTCAATATTTATTGCCCTGATTCTGTAGTTTACAGAAATGCCCCATATGTGGTCGTAAACTGCTGTATGGCCACATCAGGGTGCAGAAGGAAAAGAACGCCATATGGTTTTTGGAAGGCAGTTTTTGCTGGACTGGTTTTTTGACACCATGTCCCATTTGAAGCCCCCCCTGATGCACCCCTAGAGTAGAAACTCCAAAAAGTGACCCCATTTAAGAAACTACACCCCTCATGGTATTCAAAACTGATTTTACAAACTTTGTTAACCCTTTAAGTGTTCCGCAAGAGTTAATGGCAAATGGAGATGAAATTTCAGAATTTCTATTTTTTGTTACTTTGCCTCATAAAAAGTGTAGATGTAGAGAAACCAAGAATCATATGTACCCTAAAATAATACCAACAAAACTGCCACCTTATCCCGTAGTTTCCAAAATGGGGTAACTTTTTTGGAGTGTCTACTCTAGGGGTGCATCAGGAGGCTTCAAATGGGACATGGTGTCTAAAAACCAATCCAGCAAAATCTCCCTTCCAGAAACCATATGGTGTCCCTTTCCTTCTACTTCCTGCCTTGTGCCCGTACAGTAGTTTATGACCACATATGTGGTGTTTCTATAAACTACAGAATCAGAGCAATAAATATTGAGGTTTTTTTGGCTGTTAACCCTTGCTTTGTTACTGGAAAAAAATGATTAAAATGGAAAATTTGCCAAAAAATTGAAATTCTGAAATTTCATCTCCATTTGCCAAACACTCTTGTGAAAAACCTAAAGGGTTAACAAAGTTTGTAAAATCAGTTTTGAATACCTTGAGGGGTGTACTTTCCAAAATGGGGGTCATTTTGGGTGGTTTCTATCATGTAAGACTCACAAAGTGACTTCAGACCTGAACTGGTCCTTAAAAAGTGGGTTTTGGATTTGATTCTAAACTTCTAAGCCTTGTAACGTCCCCAAAAAATCAAATGGCATTCCCAAAATGATCCAAACATGAAGTAGACATATAGAGAATGTAAAGTAATAACTATTTTTAGAGGTATTACTATGTATTATAGAAGTAGAGAAATTGAAACTTGGAAATTTGAAAATGTTTCCAAATTTTTGGTAAATTTTGTATTTTTTTATAAATAAAAAAGATTTTTTTTACTCCATTTTACCAGTGTCATGAAGTACAATATATGACGAAAAAACACTCTCAGAATGGCCTGGATAAGTAAAAGCATTTTAAAGTTATTCACACATAAAGTGACACTGGTCAGATTTGCAAACAATTGCCTGGTCCTTAAGGTGAAAATGAGCCCGGTCCATAAGGGGTTAAAGGAAATCTGTCACCATGATAATCGCTATTGAAGTAAAGCCTGGGCTTAATAGCACTTAGAACTTTATTTCAAGATGTGCCTTTGTTCCAGAAATAGTTTTTTATCCTCTGAAAATCCAGTTTATTTGGTATGCAAATGAGCCAATAAGGTGCCCAGAGGGGCGTCACTCTTGCAGGAAGGAGCCCAGATACGCCCCCTGCCACAATGTTTTCACCCTCAAAATACAAACTTAAACCCAGCAACCCCAGGTCCCGCTAAGCCACGCCCCTGACCCAGTTAGACCATGCCCCCTTCACTCCCCAGCCGACAGGGATTGAAAAAGTTAAGGTAAAAATCAACTTCTGTCAGCTGCAGGGGTGGGAGGGAGGGTGACTTTCTCCCTGTAGCTCACACTCGGACAGCACAGTGCTGCTGTTTTAGAGTGCGCTGTTCAAAAGGACACGCCCCTGATCCGGTTAGCCCACGCCCCCTCCCACTCCTTAGCCGACAGGGATTAAAAAAATGAAGTTAAAAATCAACTTCTGTCAGCTGCAGAGGTGGGAGTGACAGTGACTTTCTTCCTGAAGCTCACACTCATACAGCACAGTGCTGCTATATTAGAGTAAGCTGTTCAAAAGGACATCCTTGTGCCCGTCCAGGCCTTGGGCCAGACGGAGGACAAGGAGTCTGAAAGCCGGACTGTCCGGCCTAAAACTGGATCTCTGGCCACCCTAAGGGCAGGCTGCTATGGAGGTCACAGTTAAGGGGATGGTCCGCTATGGAGGTCAGTGTTAAGGGCAGATTGCTGTAATGGCCACTGTTAAGGGGACGGGCCCCTGTGGAGGGCACTGTCAAGGGGGTGGTGTGCTATGAAACTCACTGTTAAAGGGGAAGGCTGCTGTAAATGTCAAGGTTAATTTGGTGGGCTGCTGTGGAGGTCCAATTTTAATGGACGGGGCACTGTGGGGGAAAGGGTCAGTGTTAAGGGGTGGGGGGCTGTTGAGGTCACTGTTAAGGGGGCGGGGTGCTGTAGATGTCACTGTTATAGTGGATAGTGTTGATATCCTTTAACGACACACACAAACATTAAATAAAATTGATTAAATATACCCGAGCGAAGCTGGGTCCTTCAGCTAGTCTAATATACAGTACAGACCAAAAGTTTGGACACACCTTCTCATTCAAAGAGTTTTCTTTATTTTCATGACTATGAAGGCATCAAAACTATGAATTAACACATGTGGAATTATATATATAACAAACAAGTGTGAAACAACTGAAAATATGTCATATTCTAGGTTCTTCAAAGTAGCCACCTTTTGCTTTGATTACTGCTTTGCACACTCTTGGCATTCTCTTGATGAGCTTCAAGAGGTAGTCCCCTGAAATGGTCTTCCAACAGTCTTGAAGGAGTTCCCAGAGATGCTTAGCACTTGTTGGCCCTTTTGCCTTCACTCTGTGGTCCAGCTCACCCCAAACCATCTCGATTGGGTTCAGGTCCGGTGACTGTGGAGGCCAGGTCATCTGGCGCAGCACCCCATCACTCTCCTTCATGGTCAAATAGCCCTTACTTTCAACGTTTTCCCAATTTTTCAGCTGACTGACTGACCTTCATTTCTTAAAGTAATGATGGCCCTCGTTTTTCTTTACTTAGCTGCTTTTTCTTGCCATAATACAAATTCTAACAGTCTATTCAGTAGGACTATCAGCTGTGTATCCACCTGACTTCTCCTCAACGCAACTGATGGTCCCAACCCCATTTATAAGGCAAGAAATCCCACTTATTAAACCTGACAGGGCACACCTGTGAAGTGAAAACCATTTCAGGGGTCTACCTCTTGAAGCTCATCAAGAGAATGCCAAGAGTGTGCAAAGCAGTAATCAAAGCAAAAGGCGGCTACTTTGAAGAACCTAGAATATGACATATTTTCAGTTGTTTCACACTTGTTTGTTATGTATATAATTCATCATGTGTTAATTCATAGTTTTGATCCCTTCAGTGTGAATCTACAATTTTCATAGTCATGAAAATAAAGAAAACTCTTTGAATGAGGTGGGTCCAAACTTTTGGTCTGTACTGTATATATATATATATATATATATATATATATATATATACAATATATAGTATCACAACCATGGAACTAATGTGGATTATATTATTGGATCTTCTGGGTAATTAGATTATAGACATCTGGTAATCCTTAAAAATATTGAGCAAACTATGTAACCAGCGCTTCAATTTCCCTAAATAACAGACGAGCATCAGATCCTATGGGTTACTAGTAGACATTATATTAGGAAATGTCATATCTCAACTACCATGAATGTTGAAGTCATATATACATAAGTAAAGACACCAAGTTATTAAGGTTCTAAAGTCATTGATTGGTTCCCAGAACATGTTAGATAATTTTCTTTGCTTCCCTGCACTTCATAGTCCCCAGATCTTAATGGCAGAGAGCATATCTGGGACAAAGGTAGAATGAAGCTATACTGTCTATATTTGCCAATATTCCTGCACAACAATTTTAACCGCTAGTGAAATCTATGCCATGATGAATTGCTTCAGTTCTCTAGGCCAAAGGGGTTCAAACACACGGCTAGATGGGTATCTCTATAAAATCAGAACTTTTTGAAAAATTTCAGTTGAATTTCTGAATTTTAGAACCAATATTCTCATCAATTTGACATTGGTGGGGGTCTGACTTCTGGCACCTAATGATGTGCTTATTGAAGTGGCTGCAGCTCCCCACCTCCCTTTTTCTAGTAAACAATAGTGATGTTTCAGGTCTAGCTGCATCGCCTGGCCTTATGATGAGCTTATTGGTGGGGTCCCGGGAGTAGCACCCTCTCCGATCCGATATTGATGAAGCATTCTAATTAGAAGTCATTAATGCTAACAGGGCACTATCAAAATGTTTTTTAAGTAAAAATGCAATATTCAATTAAACATTTTGCTTTAGAAGTTTTGCCATTTTCTTTTTAATTTTGCCCTTACTTTGCCATTGAAAATTAAATACAAAATATTCTCCCTCTTTAGCAGTAAGTTCAGAAAGAAAAAAAATTGCAATGGGAGAATAAAGTAATCTCAGTTTATGCTGCACTGGTAATGGGTTATCTAGTAGATAATCCTCATTAGAATAGTAGGTGGAGGACTAGACTGACAGAATGCCAGATACTGTATATTGTTATATTCAATAAGCCTAGATAAACAATCAAAAAGAGAAGCAGAGCCTAAGTTAATAAGTGAGTAGTCCTGACCATTCGCAGTACTGGGATAGCATAGGGAGATGTGGTGTATTAATTGAGTTACCACCCCTCACTCCTCCCTTGTGTGACTGACGGTCTGACAAAGAGGGTTAAGTGAGACCCACTGGCATGTTAAAAGCCCAGACAAACAGGAAGTTAAGAACTCTGAACAGAAAATAGAATTAAAAAAAATGATATCCAGAAAACTATCCACCCACTTGTTAATAAAAAAACAATAACATACAATTTTTACATATAGGTTGTTAACTTGTGATGACCACATTTAATGGATTCATCCCTTTAAAATGTCAGGAAAAAAAACTTTCAATGGGGACCTGAACTTTTGAGCACTAAAATGGCTGTAAAAATGTCATGGAAAGAGCTAGAGGGCTGCAAAAGGCAGCAAAATGTGCTTAAGAGCATGACAAATGCTCTGCAAACAAATGTGGATAGGGAAATGAATTAAAAAAACATAAAAGACCTTAAAAAAATAAAAATTAGGAATGATATAGGAGGAAGAGGTTAAGGAGGCGGTGAATGGGTGGATGTGGCCGTGTAGGCTCACGTGGCGGTCTAGGTGGAAGCGGCGGTGAAGGAGGAATAGGTAGCCAACACAGATGTGTTCCCGTATTTGTGGCCTAAATGTGACACTCACTTATGCACGTCTAATCCCAGATGTGCACTATATGAAACAGATGTATTTTTTTTCACCCCAGTAAGCACAAAGCCGTATTTATGGCCTAAATGTGACACTTACTTATGCATGTCTAATCCCAGATGTGCAGTATATCAGAGGGTTTTTTCACCCCAGTAAGCACAAAGCCGTATTTCTGGCCTAAATGTGACACTCACTTATGCATGTCTAATCCCAGATGTGCAGTATATCAGAGGGTTTTTTCACCCCAGTAAGCACAAAGCCGTATTTCTGGCCTAAATGTGACACTTACTTATGCATGTCTAATCCCAGATGTGCAGTATATCAGAGGGTTTTTTCACCCCAGTAAGCACAAAGCCGTATTTGTGGTCTAAATGTGACACTCACTTATGCACGTCTAATCCCAGATGTGCAGTATATCAGAGGTTTTTTTCACACCAGTAAGCACAAAGCCGTATTTCTGGCCAAAATGTGACACTCACTTATGCACGTCTAATCCTAGATGTGCACTATATGAAACAGATGTATTTTTTTCACCCCAGTAAGCAAAAAGTTGTATTTTCGGCCTAAATGTGACACTCACTTATGCACATCTAATCCTAGATGTGCACTATATGAAACAGATGTATTTTTTTAACCCCAGTAAGCAAAAAGCTGTATTTCTGGCCTAAATGTGACACTCACTTATGCACGTCTAATCCTAGATGTGCACTATATGATACAGATGTATTTTTTTCACCCAGTAAGCACAAAGCCGTATTTCTGGCCTAAATGCGACACTCACTTATGCACGTCTAATCCCAGAAGTGCAGTATATCAGAGGGTTTTTATAACCCCAGTAACCAAAAAGCTGTATTTCTGGCCTAAATGTGACACTCACTTATGCATGTCTAATCCCAGATGTGCACTATATGAAACAGATGTATTTTTTTCACCCCAGTAAGCAAAAAGCTGTATTTCTGGACTTGCAGACATGCAGATAGCCTGTGCTGGTGCACTATCGTTGCATAAAATGGCTGCCAATTATGTATTGATATTGACTAATTGAAGGAAAAAAAGTTTGTTTTCAGTAGTAGTTGGCTCAGGGCAGGCTTAAAAAAAATTGTGCACTGCACCCACAAAAGCACATTTGCTGTAGATCGCTGAGTAAAGAAGCAGTTCTGAATCTTCATAAGATTTCTCCCTGATCTCTCCCTCACAGCAGCTGCAGCCTCTCCCTACACTAATCCGAGCAGAGTGACGGGCGGCGCTACGTAACTCCAGCTTAAATAGAGGCTGGGTCACATGCTGCAGTTGGCCAATTGCAGCCATGACAATAGTAGGCATGGCTGTGATGGCCTTTTGGGGCAAGTAGTATGACGCTTGTTGATTGGCTGCTTTGCAGCCTTTCAAAAAGCTCCATATAAATCGCCGAACACCGAACCCGAACTTTTACGTAAATGTTCGGGTTCGGGTCCGGGTGCCGAAAACTCTAAAGTTTGGTACGAACCCGAACTTTACAGTTCGGGTTCACTCAACTCCAGTTACTATAGATTCCATCAGAAAATATTTGGGTGAGACTGTACGAGTATATTTTGGAGAAAATATGGTACCCCACAGAGGCACTTTCAGAAGTTTCTATAGATCCGTGATATGACGTGTAGGGATCCTGTGTGTCACAACATACAACACTAGCGTTAATTTCATTTTAGACGCCTAGACTGCCAAAGGATATGCTGAACTTATGACAAGGCATGTACCGTCTTAATAAATCTCTCCCTTTACTTATTTTCTATTGCACAATGTAAGGGCTAATGCACACAAACTTATTTTCTTTCCGTGTCCGTTCCGTTTTGTTTGCAGTCCGCAAAACACATACGGTCGTGTGCGTGAGCCATGAAAGTGGCTTTACAGTGCTCGATTATCGGGGACGAAGGGTCATATGAATGCTCATTCCTGATAATTTGCCCGTGTAAAGGTTCCACCGATCACCCAATAAATAAGCTACCCAGACTCTGCGACCCAGAAATAATGAATATTGGGATAAACGATAGCAGTTGATATACATTGCTCATCCTCATAGATTGAAGGGGATTGCTGCATGTAAATGCTGCTCTTCACCTTTACTGACAAGCATGTATTTGATGGGAAGGAACGCTTCTTACCTGGCAATCGCCTGCTTCATCAGGCTATGTAAACCAGCCTTAAGAAATCACACAGATCATGTTGTTATTAGATTCCCATTTCATCACTTTTTCTAAATTTGGGCTTCTTATCTTCAAATAAATTTGGTCTGATTATAGATATAATGTTTGCAAGTTGCAAAAACATGTTTTCCATAGATGTGCATCTTGCTATTTTCCTTTTTTATGTTCTTGTTTTAATCTCTAATTTCCTTTTATAATGTGTAAGTATAGGTATCAACACATTCATTCATGATTGTCAATGCTAAAATTGTAGTAACATGTAAAATTGCTTAAACTGAAAAATCATTAAACAGCTTGCTGATGCTTCACAGATATAGTGCTGTTAATGAGCATTTCTGTTATTTAAATAAGTCTAAATTGAACACACATCACAAGGATGCATAATTAGTTATCACAGTCAAATGCACAGCTCAGCTTTAAAGATTCATTCCGAAACACCTTCCCTTGTAGAGAGCACTCCGTTAATTAAACCTATTTTCTTCTATAGTCCTTTTTCTTTAAAGATGACATTTTGGGGGTAGTATGCTTACCCTGAGCTACCTATGTGCTGGTGGGTCTCAATATATACCTACCTCATGACCATGTCCAGATGTATGGCTTAGGTCTCATGCACAATGCACAAACTATACAACCTCTTGGTGCTCCATATGAAACCATACTTATATATTCTTCAAGGAGATATTGATACAAAGGCATGTTTTTCCTTCACATGAATTCATAGGGAAATATATCTCAGCTAGCTGAAGGAAAGGTATTTAAAAGGTTTTTCCGAGATTTTAATACTGATGACCTACAGTATCTTCAGTATCTGATCCGTGGGCATCCGACCCCCTGGACCCCCTCCAATCAGCTGTTTGAGAAGGTACCGGTGACCTTCTCATAGCTTTTCCTAAGCGAGTGACAACTTGTTTATCGGTCCTATGGCCTAGGTGCTGCTCAGCCCCATAGAAATAGAATAATGGAGCTGAGCGCAATACCAAGCACAGCTGCTATGCGATGTATGGTGCTGTGCTTAGTAAGCTGCGAGAAGGCTACAGCTCACAGGACCGCCGGTGTCTTCTCAAATAGCTGATCGGCGGGGGTGCCGGGTGTTGGATCCCCAGCAATCAGATACTCATGACCTATCCTGAGGATAGGTCATGAGTATTAAAATCTAGGAAAACCCTTTGAAATCTTGAAACAAATCATATTACAATGGCTCATGGCCTGGTAAGTATTCTAGGCCTGGTATTCTTCTGTTGTTTAACCCCTTGTCAACATTCACCGTACATGAAAGGTAGATGTAATTTCTTTAAGATGGCACCAGATCCAAAGAAGATTGAGCACCATAGTCAATGGATGCCTGATGCTTCGGACACCAAACGCTAAGGGTAACGTCTGCAATTGGAGATAATGCCGATTGCAGACATTAAACCTCTTAGATGCCGTGACGGGATCTAAGCACTGAAATCCCAGGAACGCTGTGCTCCCAGGGCTGAAATCGCTCCGACTAGCAGATATTCATTTTCTGTGGCAGGCTCGGTCCCTCTGAAGGCTGCCAGAGCTATGTTCCTATGGAAACCTTTGCCTATGACTTGCCTCCATAGGGACAAAGCAACCCTTTCATAGACTTCAGTGCTCATGATCTGATGATCACATGTTCAAAATTACCACTTTTAATAAGTGCTAAAATATATATATATATATTTATTATATTTTTTTTCACCACACTCTCCCCATAATAAATAAATTAAAGAATAACAAAAATAAAAATAATAGGCAAAACGCCCCTACTATTAAAATGTAAAAATATTTATCCCATATGGCAAACTTCATAACAGAAAAAGATTGTTGATTTACCATTTTTAGGTGCCTCACCTCGCCAAAAAAATGAATGACAAATGATCAAAAAGTCATACACCCACCAAGAAACATTTTTTTTTCTAAAGTATTAATTATTTTTTCTATTTAAACACAAAAAAACCTATACAAATAAGAACGAAGGGCACTGGTCATTTTTATCGCATAGGGAATATCATAAAAAAGGGGGTCATTTACTTTCCAGAAATACGTATATATTAGGTGTATTTCTGGCATAGATTGCAGCGCAAAGGATATTTCAGCCACAATCTGCGACTTCTCCCTGCTCATGCCAGGTCTAAAAAAGTGGGTGTGGTATGGGCTGGGAAGGGGGCGGGTAGGCATCCACGTCTCATTCATCATTTTCTACGCCTATTTTAGGCATAGAAAATGGTCTACATGTAAGACAGCTCGGAAGCTGTCTTACATTTAGACTGGCGCAGGATACGCATAAGTTATGTAGAGGCCGGCCCCTCTTCATAATTTCGCCAGCTATAGGGGTTATTAAGACCGACATCTAAAATGCTAGTCTTAATAAATGACCCCCGAAATCCATAAAACTATGGCGGAATTAAGTTATTTTTTTTTTTCCAATTCCACCCCATTTGGAATTTTTTCCTACTACATTGTATGCAATATTAAATAGAGATTTTTAAAATTGCAAATTGTCAGACAACAAACAAGCGCTCATACTTCTATGTAAAGGGGGGGGGGGAGAGTAATGGCTCAGGGAAGGAAGGAGTGAAAAAAAAAACCCTGTAGAAATGGCCATGCCCCCAAAGGGTTAAAAAGGATCTTCTGAGATGCCACAGACATGTGTTTAGCAGTATCTTGAGAGGATGACATCTCTCTTAGATCCTTTATGCCTACATTGTGTCTTGTTACTCAAATAGACAAGCATATTCTTTACCTATGTATCCCCCCCCCCCCACCCCAAAAATAAATAAAAATAACATTCTCTGCCTGTAAGGTAGTCTGCCTTTGTTTTTCCCATTATAATCCCTGCCACATAGGGAATCAGAGGCAGTACAGTATGGTCTCTGTAGGCACTGTATTGGGTAAGGTATTTACTCTGGGCATGAGGGGTGAGGCTTCAGGATATGGATCCGTAGGTTGTTTTAAAGTCAAACCTAAGCCAATTATAGCAAAACTCTTTTTTATTGAGGTGAGTAACCAACTCTCTTCACTCCATCCCAAACTTCTAATTAACAAGTTTTAAAACTCTCACAATATTAAAAGGGTCATGATGCTTGGATTTGTTGATGCATACAAATGTCTTCTTTGTATTCCAGCAGTGGCACAGAATGCATTATTTCCCTCTTTTTTTTCCTGTTTGTGTAGTTATTAACAAGTTTGGTACACATCCTCTGGGAAATTAAAGGGCAAATATGTCCTATTTTTATACAAGTGCAGTCTATTCTCTTGTAATGAGGACTATTACATCCACTGATTGATAATACATTCATTATCTCTCTTGTATTTCCTAACTAACCTTTGTTAGATACCAATAAGCTTTGGAAGTCATAGAAAACATGTCACCTGTTAGGTTACAGAGATTCAATGATTTATTCAAATACAATAGCAGATTAAAAGAATGCTATATGGGACCCTATTTCTGCTTTATTCATTACCTATGTTGCAGGCAATGAGGGTTTGATTTGGTTTGGCTATTTAAGGATAACTACATAATAATCAGGGGCGAAACCACCATTTCATAACAATTTGGCCTTAGACCACATTCTGAAGGTCATCTGTAATTGTGTTCTAATATGAATCCTTGTAAGGAAAAGGGAGTATTTCACCCAATTTGGAATACGATGAAGAAGTTTGAGAAATAAGTAGTTTGAGCAGATATATATCAATGTTCTCAGAGATTCTAGGAAAAGTTTATTGCCTGTTCACTATTAATAGATCCAGATGTTCAGTATTTGTGTCCAAATTGGGTCCTGTTTCAGACAATTGAACTTTTACCTAGTTTGCAAACCAAAAGATATTGTGAATATGCTATCACGTGCAATTATGTAATGTGTCACGTTTGATTTTGAAATATTGTAACCGCCCTGAAACACCCAGTTACTCCCATTATCATAAAGGTATAATAATAAAGATTTTTGGGGTGGTCTCTCAGATCTCCTTAGATATAGCATCCGTGTCTGTGTCTTTGTGTTGGCCGACTTAATTGTTTAATCACTTTGTACCTGAAAATTGAACTACTATTAACTTTCACCCCTGAAAGCAGTGATGTGTTTTAGAAAGTACAGAAGAGCGCAGCACAGGGGGACGGGACCGCTGGCTAGCAGCATCATTAATTCTCATTAAAGAGGACCTTTCACTAGTTTAAAAACTAAAAACTAACTATATCAGTGGGCAGAGCGGCGCCCAGGGGTCCCCCTGCACTTACTAGTATGTCTGGGCGCCGCTCCGTTCGCCCGGTATAGGCTCTGGTGTCTGCAGCTCCCTCTGTTGTACTGGGCGGAGTTTTTGTATTAGGGTTGTCCCTTGCTGCAGCGCTGGCCAATCGTAGCGCTCAGCTCATAACCTGGGAGTCCCAGGCTATGAGCTGTGCGCTACGATTGGCCAGCGCTGCAGCAAGGGACAACCCTAATACAAAAACTCCGCCCAGTACAAAAGAGGGAGCTGCAGACACCAGAGCCTATACCGGGCGAACGGAGCGGCGCCCAGACATACTAGTAAGTGCAGGGGGACCCCTGGGCGCCGCTCTGCCCACTGATATAGTTAGTTTTTAGTTTTTAAACTAGTGAAAGGTCCTCTTTAACGCAACCAGTCAATGAGAGGTTCATGTTATGATGTCTAAGGCTACTTTCACATTTGCGATGTGTTGTCCGATTTTGAGATCCGGTACAGGCTTTCAGAACCACAGCACGACATTTCAGTTTTGTCCCCATTCATTGTCACTGGGGACAAAACTGTGTCTGCTGAGGGTGGTCTTCTAAGTCCTTGCTGTTTATCAGTAACCCCTCCCTTTTTATCTTGATTGATCACTCAAGCAGTCATGTATGTCACCTTTCTTACAACCAAAAACCATCGCTTGTTGCTGGCTGACTTCCCTTAAGGGAAAATTCACATGTAACAGGTTTAGGCCTCATGCACACGACCGTGCCGTTTTTTTGCGGTCTGCAAACCGCGGATCCGCAAAAAACAGAAGCCGCCCGTGTGCCTTCCGCAATTTGCGTAACGTAACGGGCGGCCCATTGTAGAAATGCCTATTCTTGTCCGCAAAACGGACAAGAATAGGACATGTTCTATTTTTTTTGCAGGGCCACGGAACGGAGCAACAGATGCGGACAGCACACAGAGTGCTGTCCGCATCTTTTGCGGCCCTATTGAAATGAATGGGTCCGCATCCGAGCCGCAAAAACGGCGGCTCGGATGCGGAACCAAACAACGGTCGTGTGCATGAGGCTTATTTAACAATTTTCTACAGCTAAAAATCAGTTCCATACATCTGAATGGGATAGTTATACTGGTAAACGGATGGACAGTCGTAGGAGTTTCTGCCACAAATCTCCCGCATGTGAATTCACCTTAAAGGGAATGTGTCAGAGCTATATTTTTCCTCTGCCGGTTAGAAACATGTAGTGACACATGCTCTTGTTTCTAATTAGCTTTTTTTTTTTCCTGATAGTTATTTGTAGATTGTTTTATTCTATTTCCTGAACTTGATTATGGGAGCAGCCATCTTGTCTGAGCTGTTAGTTAACAGCATTTAGAGATTTGTTTTCCAGAAGCCACTATGGCCACAGACACAATGGACAGGAGTTGAGTGTTGCTCTTATTGACTTCTATGGGAGATTTTTCTAGACATGCTCTGTGACCATGTCAGGAGAGATTAGATAAACTGTTCAATTACCTATTGTGAATGGTGGATCCTTTGCTGTCTATATACACTCACCTAAAGAATTATTAGGAACACCTGTTCTATTTCTCATTAATGCAATTATCTAGTCAACCAATCACATGGCAGTTGCTTCAATGCATTTAGGGGTGGTCCTGGTCAAGACAATCTCCTGAACTCCAAACTGAATGTCAGAATGGGAAAGAAAGGTGATTTAAGCAATTTTGAGCGTGGCATGGTTGTTGGTGCCAGACGAACCGTTCTGAGTATTTCACAATCTGCTCAGTTACTGGGATTTTCACGCACAACCATTTCTAGGGTTTACAAAGAATGGTGTGAAAAGGGAAAAACATCCAGTATGCGGCAGTCCTGTCGGCAAAAATGCCTTGTGGATGCTAGAGGTCAGAGGAGAATGGGCCGACTGATTCAAGCTGATAGAAGAGCAACGTTGACTGAAATAACCACTCATTACAACCGAGGTATGCAGCAAAGCATTTGTGAAGCCACAACACGCACAACCTTGAGGCGGATGGGCTACAACAGCAGAAGACCCCACCGGGTACCACTCCTCTCCACTACAAATAGGAAAAAGAGGCTGCAATTTGCACGAGCTCACCAAAATTGGACTGTTGAAGACTGGAAAAATGTTGCCTGGTCTGATGAGTCTCGATTTCTGTTGAGACATTCAAATGGTAGAGTCCGAATTTGGCGTAAACAGAATGAAAACATGTATCCATCCTCTGATGGCTACTTCCAGCAGGATAATGCACCATGTCACAAAGCTCAAATCATTTCAAATTGGTTTCTTGAACATGACAATGAGTTCACTGTACTAAAATGGCCCCCACAATCACCAGATCTCATCCCAATAGAGCATCTTTGGGATTTGGTGGAACGGGAGTCTCAAATCTCCATCAACTGCAAGATGCTATCCTATCAATATGGGCCAACATTTCTAAAGAATGCTATCAGCACCTTGTTGAATCAATGCCACGTAGAATTAAGGCAGTTCTGAAGGCAAAAGGGGGTCCAACACCGTACTAGTATGGTGTTCCTAATAATTCTTTAGGTGAGTGTATGTCTAGGTGATATCTGTCATTGTAATCCTACATTTAATGATAAGGAAATGACTGCAAAAAAGTGAAAATTATATAAAAAAAAACATGTTTAACATAAAAACCTGATTTAAACAAAAGGCCATTTTCTGATACATTCCCTTTAATATGGAACCCACAACTCTGCAATGAATGTTGCAAGTCCCCATAACTCTCCCAAGCTACATCTGGATTTTGAAGTCTACTTCTCCCTCATTATAATCCTTCTTGTTCTTGGTGTTTACGTAAGAAGGACATTTTAATTGCTGTGCCATTTCTCCTGCCAAATGTGATGACATTTCCAAAAGAGTCTCCTCTGACAGAAATGTCAAAAAGAGCCTTAAATAGTTCTAGTAGACCTAATAGATCTCCTAAAAGCCTGATCAAGATGTGAAATAGGTCCACAAGTTAACCAGCAACAAGCCAATATTATTTGTGAAGGTTTTTGGGCAAATTTCTTGTGGTTTAAGTCCCAAAATAACAAAGCTACAGCAGAGGTGTAGCTAGGCTTTCCTGCCACGGGGGCAAGGTCTCTTCTTCCCCGTGCCACTAAAAATGTACATAAAGAGGGGGTAGTTAAATGGCATGTTTTGCGCTCTGCGGCAAATTTCTTTTGCACTAAGCCACTCCTCTAACTCCACCCAATGCATAACTACACTCACCCAGTCACACCTAATAAAATCTATCATAGGGGAGACAGCGGTTCCAATACTCCTTGCAATAAATAAAAGAACTAACTGGTCCTACCTCATCTAGGGTGTTGCTGGCGTGATGTCTGCTGGATTCGGAACATGGTCCGTGTGGTGATAGAGAAAAAAGAATAAGCCATAAGGAAGGGATGGTTACTGTACCTGGTAAATACTTACGATGGGGCTCTGTGCTGGTCCTGTAAGACTGAGCCATCCCAATGTATAACAGAGTAATCTAGCATATTTCCTCTTAGTGCTACCACATAGTATTAATGCCTACATTGTGCCCCATCAGAGAAGTTATGCCTACATTGTGCCACATTTACAACATAAATGCCCACATTGTACCCCCTTAACAGTAGTTATGCCCACCTTTGTGCCTTTGTGCCCCTTCACAGTAGTTATGTTCTCCTTGTGGCCCCTCACAGTAGTTATGCCCAACTTTGTGCCTCCTCACAGTAGTTATGCCCACCTTTGTGCCCATCACAGTAATTATGCCCATCTTTGCTCCCCCCACCCCCAGCTACTCCTCCTCGCAACAGTACGTTGTGCCCGCATAACAGGACTAAATAGAAACATGCTAAACAAGATTATGGCTAATGCTACTATGTATTTTTAGCAATTGCTGTTTTTGCCCATGTTAGAATTCAGCCCTATTTATATGTTTTACCAAACAATATGTAAAACAGCATTTGATTCCTTCAGTATCAGTACAAAACTTCATAAAATGCTTACACAAAAAATGATAGAAGCACAAAAGCTTATAAAAAGTGAAAAGTGTTTTCAATTAACAGTATTTCTTATTGATTTGCCTCAAATGTAGAAGTGCAAATAAAGTAATCCACCAAGGTGTAGTACAATTCAAGGAAGTGTTCTCATGAATTTCTTTATAGATATTACTTTCACAATGGAGTTGTAATAACACATTTTATGTGCCGGCTTCTTCCTTCGGCTTAATTAGGATCCAAACCAGCTTTTGCTCTAAAAATAAGCTTAAGAAAATCCAAAGTTTTCTCTGAAGGCTAAATGGCCACTGAGCAATTTACTTGTCATTTCCCAGCACTGTGTATCTTTCTTCATAAATATAATAAGGTAGTTTAATTGTTCCTGCCCGTTACACCTGACAGTAACTAATTCAGAGGAGATATGAAGTCAATGTATTTGTAGACATGTCATGCTGTGATTAGCAATGTATATTTGATTTAATTAGGTCAAGGCTGGCTGGGATTTAAATGCTGCCGATGGAGCCTTTTGACCAAATTTTTTTAGACTTCTCTACATGATATTAATACATTGTAGTTTTGTGTACTGCACATGTTGTATGGGATGGTTCTAAACAATATATTTTAAAGGGTTTTCTGAGAATTATGAAAATTTCAAGCATTCTTTTGACCCATTGATGAAAGATCATTTTGTTAATATCTACCCATCTGCGCCACCGATACGACCATCTCCGCTGTACTCTCACGAGTTGCAAGCTCTTCCCTTTTGGTCCCCATTGGATGTGTGCAGTTCTTTTCCTGTTCAGCTGCATATACTACTATTCAGTGAACAGATCTGGTCTGTCCCCAAGCGGAAGAGCTTGAAGCCTGTGAGAGTAAAATGGAGACAGCATCATTGGTGGGCCAGTGGACAGTTAAGTATTAATTAAACTATCTTTCTTCGACAGGACTGAGGAACGCTTGTAATTCTCATAATGCCCGGAAAAAATCTTTAAAGGGATTATCCCATGAACAATGTAAAAAATGAAAATCAGACATCTTATAGTAGATGGCAATCTCTTTCCAACAAAGCTAGAACCAGCCCTGTACCTCACATGGGTCTAGAGATCTCCCTATTCATTGCTCTGATATATTTATATCAAGCTGTCAGCTCAATGGGAGTGTCTTTTCTGCTGGAGCTAAGGGGGCATGTCCATGCTCTCCCTATCACAACTCATGAGGCAGTTGAAGGATAAAACTGAGCATGTGCGGCCATCTCAGTGAGTAGGACAAAGAAATAAGATAAGAAATAAGATAAAAACAAACAGCAGGTGGCGCTATACAGATCCATTTTATTGAGTAACTCAGTGGCTATGCAAAATTTTTTAATTATATGCAATTACAAAAGAAATCAGATTCAGATGCTGGTTTGAAAACTGTAGAATATTTTAAAACTAGCAAAAGCCCCTGGATAATCTTTTTTATATAATTTACAAGTAATACCAGTTCCCATACACTAAATTCAGCTTAAGTGGTTCTGGTTATCTATAGGTGATTACTAACATCAGACCTCATTTCAATTTTAAAAACTGGAGAGAAATTCAGACCAAATTACCCCTATAAATGCACCCCTAGACAAATTAAGGATTATGGCTTCCTCTTGGATGGTTAATAACTAAAGATGAGCGAATTTCTCAAAATTTGGATTCGTCCGGTTCGCCGAATTTTCCAAAAAGATTTAATTCGATCTGAATTTATTAGCGGCGGATCGCGTTAAAAAACTGCTATTTCCTGGCGGTAGAGAGCCTGTATAGTGGTGTAAAGCATATGTACCTTGTAGTAAAAACGCATAGGGAGTCTGCTGTGGTACTGAAACAATACTGTGAGTCAGTATGACATGCAGATAACAGGCGTTGCACTTAGAATCACTGCACACTTCACTTATTCTGGCAGTTACAGGGCCAAAATTAAACAAATAACTCAAGTGTGAACTTAGCCTTACAGGTCGATGTTAGCACCAGGTATAAAGAACCCTGCAGAGGCCCAAGATCCTACTGTAGCGTGAAAGAGCGCACTCCTTTTTCACCGTCATCAGCTGATTCCACATAGCTGTCTACAGAACCTGTTCTATTAAACACTTATACAAGCAGAGCCCCCCCCCCCCCCCCGACAGAGTGGAGAAAGTGTCAGCAGTAAGTTTGTGTTGACATCACTGATTATTTTACCCTTCCTCTGATCCATCACAACAATAACCCCCCCAAAAAACGGATCCTGTCTGTTGAGCATCCGCCTTCACTCATTCAGCATTTGGTCAGTAAACCATCAGTATTCCTAAAGCAAAAAAAAAACAGGATTGGAGCCAAAACAGAGATGACACGTGAATGGAATATTTGCATGTCTTCTATGTTTTGAACCCACTCCTGCTTTTGGCTACCAAATCATAAGCCAATTCTGATGGGACCATACAGGCCTTACAGCTGCTACGCAGACAGGACCCGTTGTGCGTCTCATTTTTACTTCCTTCTGACAGATCAGAAGAAGGGTCAAATAAATGATGATCTCAAGCAGGCCAAAAAGGCAAAATAGTGGCCCAGTCTTGGAGTGGGGAGGGTGGGAGAACAGCTTCACAAGTCGACAGAGTGGCCCAATGACGTTGTGTTGAGGTAGCAGCATGAGGAGTCCACAGAGTGGTACAGTGACAGAGTGGGGAGGTGGCAGCAGCAGCAGCATGAGGAGACCACAGAATGGCCCAGTGACATAGTGTTGATTTAGCAGCAGCATAAGGAGACCAGAGAGTGGCAAGGTGACAGTGTGGAGGTGGCAGCAGTCAGCATGAAGAGGCCACAGAGTGGCACAATGACAGAGTGTGGAGGTGGCAGCAGCAGCATGAGGAGACCTGACTGGTGAGGTGGCAGCAGCATCAGGAGACTACAGACTGACTTGGCGACAGAGTGGGGAGGTGGGTGGCAATAACAGTACCTACTGTGGATGGTGGGTGTAAGAAGGAGCACTTGGCATCAGATGTGTGGCATCAGGTGGATGGAAGCATCAGAATAGTAGCTGAGGTAGGTATCCAGAAGAAATCTGTCTCTTTTGTCAAGGTTTGGGTTAGGCAGCATGGATGATCTAATCTGATGCATCAGGCATTGTGGAAATCCTGGTTGATTCATTCCTGATTCATCTTGACAAAGGCCAGTCTCTCCACATTTTGGGTGGACAGGCAAATTCTCCTTGGGGTAACTATGGCCCCCGCCACACTAAAAACCCGCTCTGATGCCACACTACTGGCCGGGCAGGACAGATTTTCCAGAGCAAACTCGGCCAGTTGCGTCCACAAATCCAGTT
Organism: Bufo bufo; assembly: GCF_905171765.1. Classification (NCBI taxonomy): domain Eukaryota; kingdom Metazoa; phylum Chordata; class Amphibia; order Anura; family Bufonidae; genus Bufo; species Bufo bufo. Next base: position 47,252,884 of record NC_053397.1, on the reverse strand, counting down.
TGGCTGCCCAGTAGTCCAGCGGATATTCAATGTGGGGTGGCAGGGTGCTGTCCAAGTATGCCACCACCTGCTGGTTCAGACTCTGCTCCAGGTCTAGCTGCTGCTGCTGGTGAGTAGTTTCTTCACTAGGTGGGTTAAGAAAGCTGCTCATCATTGACTCTAGACTCAAGCTGCTGCTGATGGAGCTGGTACTGCTCCTATCCCCCCCACCCCACCACAACAGCCATGGCAGTGGAACGAGAGAGAAGAGGCCCCCCCAGTCAGATCTGCGAGATGATGGACGATGGCGCAGATAAGCAGCGGCCATTGACTACATAGGATGTCTCTATAGTAGTGATGATCGAGCATGCTCGGGCGAAGACCTGTTCGGCTCAAGCATCTTGATGCTCGGCACATGGCGGTATTCGGCCGAATACCGCATGAGCTCAAATGCAATGCTCGAGTCTCTGTCCCGCACGAGTCTTGCTTTCTACGCAGCCAATAAACATGCAGGTAAGTACTGCCCTCACTGTAATGCCGCAGCCATGTTAGCTGCTGGCATTACAGTGATTAGCTGGCCGGAACACGTCATCTGGTGCTATATAGCACCCGATGACGCATGTTCAGCTCATTCTTAGTCAGGGGGAGCTGTGCTGAGGAAGAGACAGACAGTGTAGGGAGTGAAATAGGAATAATTTTATTAGAAAAACTTTTCAGAGACTGAAAAGTCCTTTTAAGGCCGAATGCACACGGCCGTGTTCCGCGACCGAGAGCTGTCCGTGGTATGCCGGGCTGGATTCCTGTTCAGAGCAGGAGTGCACGGCGTCATTGGTTGCTATGACGCCGTGCGCTTCATGCCGCCACTGCACTACAGTAATACACTCGTATAGTGTATTACTGTAGTGCAGCAACGGCGTGAAGCGCACGGCGTCATAGAAACCAATGACGTTGTGCGCTCCTGCTCTGAACAGGAATCCACCCCGGCATACCACGGACCGCTCTCGGCCGCGGAACACGGCCTTGTGCATTTGGCCTAAGGACTATTGTGTGTGGTAGCAGCAATATATATGTTTAGCGCAACCTGCACTAAATAGCTAAAACTTTACAGACCCAAAAGTCCTTGAAAGGCCTCATGCACACGACCGTTGTTTTGGTCCGCACCCGAGCCGCAGTTTTTGCGGCTTGGATGCGTACCCATTAACTTCAATGGGGCCGTAAAATGGGGCCATATCTTGCACAAAATTGGTGTTTTTTAAACCCAGAATATAACTGCAGTATTTAACGCTTGTATTTGACTGTCACAAATGCAGCAAAGGCCCAAAATGTAGTGTCTTGCACAAAATGGGTGTTTTTTTAAAACCAGAATATAACAGCGGTATTTAACGCTTTTATTGGACTGTCACAAATGCAGTGCAGGGCGCAAATGTTCTTTTTAGCAAAAAATAATAATAATTTGTCCCCACAGAATCTAACAGATGGATTTACTTGGATTGTACTTTACAGAAGAAAATGTGAATATGTCACCTCCTGGGTCCCTGAACTCACAGAACGATTCCCTATATAATTTTGCCTTCCCCTGGCACATATGCAGTGCAGGTGCACTTAAAAAATGGGTATATGTTGCCCACTGAACTAAAAGAACAAGGTTAAATTATTGTCCCTGGCACATATGCTGTGCTGGTGTACTGAACTTGCACAAAATGGCCGCCGACCCCCACCTATCTAACAGACGGATCAAAGTTATTTTTTTGTGTCACTGGGCTCAGGGCTGGATAAAAAATTGTTGCACTGCACCCACAAAACAAAATCGCTGTAGATCGCAAAGTTAACAAGTTCTGATAACAGATAGATTCTTTCCTATTCTTTCCCTCGCAGCAGCAGCATCCTACCCCTATACTAGTAAGAGCAGAGTGATGTGCAGCGCTACGTGACTCCAGCTTATATAGAGGCTGGGTCACATGCTGTACTGGCCAATCACAGCCATGCCATTAGTAGGCATGGCTGTGATGGCTTCTAAGGGCACAAGAGTTAAACGCTTGTTGATTGGCTGCTCTGCAGACTTTCAAAAAGCGCCATTAAATCGCCGAACACCAAACTCGAACCCGAACTTTTAATGAAAATTTCGGGCTCGGGTCGGGGTTCCAAAAATCCTAACGTTCGGTACAAACCCGAACTTTACAGTTCGGGTTCGCTCAACCCTATTCAGGACGTTTGCCATGCACAGCACGTGTGTCATTTTGCCCTGTTTCAGCACGCTCAGCAGTTTACCAACTGTCAAATTGAGCGGGGTTAGCCACTGATTGCCTTGTGACCGCAGAGCTGAAAGCAGTGCAGGACTGGTGTGGCACTTGGCTTCCAGGCACAACAGCCGCAGCACAGCATGGCAGCGTCTCACCTGGGACATCGAATAAGTTCTGGGTAGCTTGAGGGGTGCAGCGGAAAAGGCGGTAGCAGTGGAAAAACAGGAGTCAGCCCGAGGAGGAGACTGAGGATGGAGTAGGAGGAGGAGAAGAAGAGGCAGGCCTGCATGCAATCCATGGCGGTAACACCAAATCCACACGGGTGCCACGGGTTACATGCTTGATAGCCATCAGAAGGTTCACCCAGTGGGCAGTAAAAGTTATGTACCTTCCCTGCCCATGTTTGCTAGACCACGTGTCTGTAGTCAGATGTATCTTGGCACCTTCCATTGCGGTGTGCCAATGGCCAAAAATTTTATAAAAGCCTCCGAGTCCACCAGTTTATATGGAAGTAGTTGTCGAGCTAGCATTTCCGACACCTAGCGGTCAGCCATTGGGCAAGAGAGTTATCCGGCGTCATCAACTTTTTACGCTCGAACATTTGAGCCACGGAAGCCTGCCTTCTGCCAGATGAAAACGACGATGGCACGGTGGAAGGTGGAGTGTAGAACAAATGGGAGGAGAGAGAAGGAGAAGAGGCAGAACGTGGAGGGCCAGGAGTGTGGCTTTGTGGGTTCTGACAGCGTTGCTCCCACTGGGCTCGGTGATGGGAGGCCAGGTGCCTTCTTAAGGCGGTCGTCCCTAGGTGAGTGTTGGGCTTCCCGCGACTTATGCGTTGACAGCACAGGCTACAGATAGTAACACTATTGTCAGCAGCTGACACATAGAAAAAAGCCCACACTGCGGAGCCATGTGCTGGCGTCCTGTGAGTGCCAGAAGTGACCGTGCATGGTGGATGGCTCACTCCAGATACATTTGCAGTCTGCTTTTTGCCTCCTGTGCCCTGCTAGCTCTGCCTGCTTCTCTTCTTTCTCCTCCCTCTCTACTGCTCCATCTCTCCCTCTGAACTCCCCTCCTCTTCCTCTCTTGTGGGCACCCACGTGATGTCCAACGACATGTCATCATCGTCACCTTCACCACCACTGACATTTGAGATCTCGGAGTTGGCAGCAACAGCGGGGCCTCCCTTTATGGGGGCTGAACTGGGTACTGTTGTCAGACCGCTGGGTGGCGGCCGTTGCTACCTCCTCTTCCTTATCCAAAGTCAAGAATGGCTGCGCATCGGTAAGGTCTTGGAATGGATGGGAAAATAATTCCTCTAACTCGAGTGGAGGGGCTATAGTGGTGGTGGTGGTGGTGTCTTTGGGGGTGCACACAGCAGAGAGTGAGGTGGGTGCAGATACAGAGGATGAGGAGGGTGCAGAAGCATAAGGCTGAATAAGCCACTCAACCAACTCTGGTGCATCCTTTGAAGTAAGCGCCTTCTCCAACTTCCCATTTAGGCTTCAGCCTGGTGCACTGCCCGACCCCTACCACTGCTGCGGAACGACCTTCCTCTTCCTCTGCCTGTTATTTTCAAAATGACCCTATGCATAAGTCCCTAGAGAAGAGCAGTTTTTGTGGAAGTAAGTATATCGCAGGCCTCAATCAATATTTTGTGGAAACAGGTATATTAAAACCCTTAATCAGTATTTTGTGGAAGCAGGTATCTCGTAGGCCTCAATCAATATTTTTTGGAAGCAGGTATATAAATCTCCTTAATCACTATTTTGTGGAAACAGGTATATTGTAGGCCTCAATCAATATTTTGTGAAAGCAGGTATATCAAACTCCTTAATCAGTATTTTGTGGAAGCAGGTATCTCGGAGGCCTCAATCAATATTTGGTGGAAGCAGGTATATCAATCCTCTAAATTAGTATTTTGTGGAAGCAGGTATATCGCAGACCTCAATCAGTATTTTGTTGAAGCAGGTATATCAATCCTCTGAATCAGTATTTTGTGGAAGCAGGTATATTGTAGGCCTCAATCAATATTTTGTGAAAGCAGGTATATCAAACCCCATAATCAGTATTTTGTGGAAGCAGGTATATTGCAGGCCTCAATCAATATTTGGTGGAAGCAGGCATATCAATCTCCTTAATCAGTATTTTGTGGAAGCAGGTATATTGCAGCCCTCAATCAGTATTTTGTGGAAGCAGGTATAACAATCCCCTTAATCTGTATTTTGTGGGAGCAGGTATATCGCAGGCCTCAATCAATATTTTGCAGAAGCAGGTATATAAAACCCCTTAATCAGTATTTTGGGCAAGCAGGTATCTCGCAGGCCTCAATCAATATTTTGTGGAAGCCAGTATATCAATCCCCTTAATCAGTATTTTGTGGAAGCAGGTATATCGCAGGCCTCAATCAATATTTGGTGGAAACAGATATATCAAACCCCTTAATCAGTATTTTGTTGAAGCAGGTATATTGTAGGCCTCAAACAATTTTTTATGGAAGCAGGTATATCAAACCCCTTAATCAGTATTTTGTGGAAACGGGTATCTCACAGGCCTCAATCAGTATTTTGTGGAAGCAGGTATATCAATCCCCTTAATCAGTATTTTGTGGAAGCAGGTATATCGCAGGCCTCAATCAATATTTTGTGCAAACAGGTATATCAAACCCCTTAATCAGTATTTAGTGGAAGCAGGTACCTTGCAGGCCTCAATTAATATTTAGTGAAAGCAGGTATATCAATACCCTTAATCAGTATTTTGTGGAAACAGGTATATTGTAGGCCCCAATCAATATTTTGTGAAAGCAGGTATATCAAACCCCTTAATCAGTATTTTGTGTAAGCAGGTAATTCGTAGCCCTCAATAAGTATTTTGTGGAAGCAGGTATATCAATCCCCTTAAACAGTATTTTGTGGAAGCAGGTATCTCGCAGACCTCAATCAGTATTTTGTTAAAGCAGGTATATCAATCCCCTGAATCAGTATTTTGTGGAAGCAGGTATCTCGTAGGCCTCAATCAATATTTGGTGAAAGCAGGCATATCAATCCCCTAAATTAGTATTTTGTGGAAGCAGGTATATCAAACCCCTTAATCAGTATCTTGTGGAAGCAGGTATATCGCAGGCCTCAATCAATATTTGGTGAAAGCAGGTATATCAATCTCCTTAATCAGTATTTTGTGGAAGCAGGTATATCAATCCCCTTAATCAGTATTTTGTGGGAGCAGATATATCACAGGCCTCAATCAATATTTTGCGGAAGCAGGTATATTAAACCCCTTAATCAGTATTTTGTGCAAGCAGGTATCTCGCAGGCCTCAATCAATATTTTGTGGAAGCAGGTATATTAATCCCCTTAATCAGTATTTTGTGGAAGCAGGTATATTGCAGGCCTCAATCTATATTTAGTGGAAACAGATATATCAAACCCCTCAATCAGTATTTTGTGGAAGGAGGTATATTGTAGGCCTCAATCAATATTTTATGGAAGCAGGTATATGAAACTCTGTAATCATTATTTTGTAGAAAGGGGTATCTCGCAGGCCTCAATCAGTATTTTGTGGAAGCAGGTATATCAATGCCCTTAATCAGTATTTTGTGGAAGCAGGTATCTTGAAGGCCTCAGTCATTATTTGGTGGAAATAGGTATATCAAACGCCTTAATCAGTATTTTATGGATGCAGGTATATCGCAGGCCTCAATCAATATTTTGTGAAAGCAGGTATTTTAAACTCCTTAATTAGTATTTTGTGGAAGCAGGTATATCGTAGCCCTCAATCAGTAGTTTGTGGAAGCAGGTATCTCGTAGGCCTCAATCAATATTTGGTGGAAAAAGGTATATTGAACCCCTTAATCAGTATTTTGTAAAAGCAGGTGTATCGTAGCCCTCAATCACTATTTTGTGGAAGCAGGTATCTCGCAGGCCTCAATCAATATTTGGGGAAAACAGGTATATCGAACCCCTTAATCAATATTTTGTGGAAGCAGAAATATCATAGCCCTCAATCAGTATTTTGTGGAAGCAGGTCTATTGCAGCCCTCAATCAATATTTGGTGGAAGCAGGTATATCAATCCCCTTAATCAATATTTTGTGGAAGCAGATATATCACACCCCTCAATCAATATTTTGTGGAACCAGGTATATCGAACCCCTTAATCAATATTTTGTGGAACCAGGTATATCACACCCCTCAATTATTTTTTTGCCACTATAGTTATATCACACCACCCTGTTTATTTGGGGTAACAGGTATATCGCAGCCCTCATTATGTCTTCAGCCCAATATGGGATGATCATTATTATTTGCCATGCAGATGTGGTTGTCCTTGAACTACAGCCCCCTTTACCTGTTAGCCACTTAGTGCTTATTGCCGCGTGGATACATATGTGGAAGCAGTTGTGTAAACTGCCCTTTGCTTCTCTGTACACTATTTATCATCCTGTCTTTTCCCCATATTTTATATTTGATAATAAACTGATATTTTGGTATACTATCTCCACTTGCTTTTTTGCTACTATATTGCAGCCCTCAATCAGTATTTTGTGGAAGAAGGTATATCACATCCCTCAATCAGTTTTTTTTGGGGCAACAGGTATATCACACCATTGCAAATAGTTGTTCCAATAGCGCTTGTTCCTCTATATAGCTGCGGTATCGCAGCAGAACCGCACACAACTGCTGCACAATAGAAATTCACTATATACTTTCTATGTTAGAAAGTATATTATAGGTATATCACACCCCTCAATAAATTTTTTGGGGGCAACCGGTATATCACAGCCATTGCAATTAGTTGTTCCAATAGCGTTTGTCCCTCTGTTTAGCTGCGGTATCGCAGCAAAACTGTACACAACTACTACACAATACAAATGCACCATAATATACTTCTTATGTTAGAAAGTATATTATAAGTATATCACACCCCTCAGTATATCACACCTATCGATAGCACACCTATACTAGTCCTTAAAAGGTCTTTTGTGGCCCTATTAGCTAGCGTTTGGTGTCCCTAACAGCCTGTCCCTGCTCCACAAAGCAACTTCTCCCTACACTGGCAAAACATAGAATGTAAAATGGCTGCTAGATTGGGTTCTGTGATAGGGTGGGGGTGTGTCCATGTGCTGAAACGTCTCAGTTGGCTTTCCTTTCCCACCTGATTGATAAGAATATGAAATATGGCGCCAGCAGACATCGCCATATGTTCGCATGTTCGGCGAATCGCGAACGTACAAAGTTTGCCGCAAAGCGACCACCGGACAAACCGCGAGGCCATATCTAGCTTTAAGTATTTATAATGACCCATGTAAAATTCCCAGTATTTACAAAGCCCTGCTGCAATGATCTCTTTAGTTATAATGACCACTGTAGTATAATGCCCCTTGTGGTGGTGATATATATTGCTCCCCCCCTCTCCCGTAGTGTATCCTGTAGTATAATGGCCCCCTGTAGTGGTTCTATATATAATACTTTCCTCTCCCTTGTAGAGCATCAACAGTGCTAACATATTTACATTAGATACTCACCTGTGTCCCTCTCCATGCCTCCATCTGTGACGCAAGCCAAATGGCCTCTTCTGGCCTGTGGCCTGAGTTCCTACATTCCATTGCAGGCATTCATGATGACATCACCATGAGTGCCTGCTCCAGTTCTCAGGTGGCATGATGATATGGTATCAAATGTCTGTGTAATTCAGTGGCACAATGACTTAGTCACAAAGACCCTGCACAGGAGGTTACTGCGATGTTATTGTGCCTTGAACTTCTTCAGACCTAGTGGCCTGCAGGTTATAAGGTTGAACGGCAGGGAAAGGAGCCATATCCTTAGAGATAGGTTGGCCACTGCCTGAGGCAAGATGCTCATCTTGCCTCATGCCAGATGCTTCCCGGGTGAGGCTCACATCATAGTTTGAGAAGCACTGAGAACAAATTTTACATTTCTTTTCAGATTTAGCATTAATTATATATTATTCTTCCACGTTCCAAATAAAGTTTGTGACATGATCTCTGCAAACCTTAGCACCACTTGCTGTCTAGAAAATATGCTAATGTCTTTTTATTATGCACAGAAGCCATAGAAGATACTTTATTGATAAAGTGGAAACTATTCAGTGCAGCCCAATATTCATGTTTTATCACTGTGATTCCTCCTGCTGTTCCATATTATGTTAAAAGCCGTGCAAGTCTGTTCCAATGTACATGCTCCCATGTTTTCAATTATTTAGATCTTTTATTTAAAGTATAATTGCAAAATTATTTCTGCACCATATTTTTATTCATCAGCAATATTTATTTTCTGGGTCTGGGTTTTACAGAACAGTAGTGATGATGATGGATATATATATTTAGCTTATACATCTTACTTATTTTGTAGAACTCAAATAATATTTCAGTCAAAAGTATAACAAACAGATTGTACACAAGACATTCTCGAAACAATGTAATAAATTATGTGAGACTCTGGAATGCTGATTTTTAAAGTTTGTCAATTGCTTATGTTCTGTTCTTCCTAAAGTCTTGCTGAATTTCACCTCTGATTTCTTTTTAGGGGTTCACTATGTTGTATTTGCAGCTGTGTTATTTTTTCCTTAGCAGTTACCAGAGCAGTCATATACACTGCCTGTCCAAAAAAGTCACCACCAAAAAAAAAAGGTCACACACTCTAATATTTCGTTGGACCTCCTTTAGCTTTGATTACGGCACGCATTCGCTGTGGCATTGTTTCGATAAGCTTCTGCAATGTCACAGGATTTATTTCCATCCAGTGTTGCATTAATTTTTCACCAAGATCTTGCATTGATGATGGTAGAGTCTGACTGCTGCGCAAAGCCTTCTCCAGCACATCCCAAAGATTCTCAATGGGGTTAAGGTCTGGACTCTGTGGGGGCCAATCCATGTGTGAAAATGATGTCTCATGCTCCCTGAACCACTCTTTCACAATTTGAGCCCGATGAATCCTGGCATTGTCATCTTGGAATATGACCGTACCATCAGGGAAGAAAAAATCCATTGATGGAATAACCTGGTCATTCAGTATGTTCAGGTAGTCAGCTGACCTCATTCTTGGAGCACATACTGTTGCTGAACCTAGACCTGACCAACTGCAGCAACCCCAGATCATAGCACTGCCCCCAAAGGCTTGTACAGTAGTCACTAGGCATGATGGGTGCATCACTTCATCTGCCTCTCTTCTTACCCTGATGCACCCATAACTCTGGAACAGGGTAAATCTTGACTCATCAGACCACATGACCTTCTTCCATTGCTCCAGAGTCCAATCTTTATGCTCCCTAGCAAATTGAAGCCTTTTTTTTCTGGTTTGCCTCACTGATTAGTGGTTTTCTTACGGCTACACAGCTGTTCAGTCCCAATCCCTTGAGTTCCCTTCGCATTGCGTGTGTGGAAATCCTCTTACTTTCACTATTAAACATAGCCCTGAGTTCTACTGCTGTTTTTCTTCAATTTGATTTCACCAAACGTTTAAGTGATCGCCGATCACGATCATTCAGGATTTTTTTCCCTGCCACATTTCTTCCTTGAATACGATGGGTCCCCACTATCCTTCCAGTTTTAAATAATGCGTTGGACAATTCTTAAACCAATTTTAGTAGTTTCTGCAATCTCCTTAGATATTTTCTCTGCTTGATGCATGCCAATGATTTGACACTTCTCAAACAGACGAACATCTTTTCCACGACCACGAGATGTGTCTTTCGACATGGTTGGTTAAGAAATGAGAAGTAACTCATTGCACCAGTTGGGGTTAAATAACTAATTGCCAGATGAAAGATAATCGCCCATGCAGTAATTATCCAATAGGAGGCTCATAACTATTTGCTTAGTTAAATCCAGGTGGCGACTTTTTTTTGGGACAGGCAGTACACAATTCAGCTAATCTACAAGATCAATCTAAGGAATCCAAATGGCAAATAGCCAAAAAGAAATAAAAAATTAAACAGTAGCTGCAAAAATAAGAATAGAGAATGGTTTCTAAGGCTACTTTCACACTGGCTTTTTGGCTTTCCGTTTCTGATCTGCAAACAATACGGATGACGTCCGTGTGCATTCTGTATTTTGCAGAATAGAACAGCTGGCCCCTAATAGAACAGTCCTATCCATGTCTGTAATGCGGACAATAAACGGACATGTTCTATAATTTTTTTTCGAAACGGAAATACGGACATACGGAAATAGAATAACTTCCGTTTTTTTTGCAGACCTATTGAAATGAATGGTTCCGCATACGGGCCACAAAAAAAAAAATGGAACGGACATGGAAAGAAAACACTTTTGTGTGCATGAGCCCTTAGACAAATTTAAGAATAATACATAAAAATTAGGTCTTTAGCTGCGGAGTTAGAGGTAGATAGGACCCAATGGAGATAACATGATTTCTCAAAAAGTATCAAAGAATGAGTCTTATACCGAGGATTTCAGAAAATAAACCATTGGGTGAAATATATTTGGACGACTTTCTAGTTTGAATGTACCCACCCATATCAACAAAATAAGCATAACAGATATTCTGGGCAAAAACATTATGATGTGCCAAAGATTTTTATTAGTTGGTAACCATAGGGTTTAGAGCCCCCTACGAATATTGCAGTTTGTTGAAATTGAGCTCTACCTTTACAGATAGCATAGCATCATTGGTTTCTCTTTCATACCACTACTGTACATGCTTTAGGACTTTTGAAGTTTTTGCCCTTTAATAGTGAAGGTCACATGTGAAACTTTCAATGGTGTTTACATGCAAAGCAGCTTCTATAAAAGTAGTTGTAGGCGCCTTTCCTAGAACTGCTTATTTAAGAGAGAAACTGTACAACTGGGGAGAAACTGTACAACTGGGTGCTACCAGTTAGGGGGGTGTCCGTTGAGTCTCACACTGGTGACACTGATTTGACAGTGTCAAACTATGCAGGGACACACCTCCAGTTGGTAACATCCAGTTGTACCTTTAGAGACATAAGAATAAATGCTCCAGAATTTGAAAAAAATGCTTACTATTGGGCTAGGTTCACATGGGCATTGCGGGTGCGTTGCGGGAAAAGATGCGTGTGCGTTACAGAAAAAGATGCGGGTGCGTTGCGGGAACATGCGCGATTTTCCCCCGCAAGTGCAAAGTGTTTTAATGCGTTTTTCACGCGCGTGAGAAAAATCGGCATGTTTGGTACCCAGACCCGAACCCGGACTTCTTTACAGAAGTTGGGGTCTGGGTTAGGTGTTCTGTAGATTTTATTATTTTCCCTTATAACATGGTTATAAGGGAAAATAATAGCATTTTTAATACAGAATGCTTAGTAAAATAGTGATGGAGGGGTTAAAAAAATAATAATTTTACTCACCTTAATCCATTTGATCGCGCAGCCTGGCTTCTCTTCTTTCATCTTCTTTGAGAAAAAGGACCTGTGGTGACGTCACTGCGCTCATCACATGGTACATCACATGATCCATCACCACAATGATGGATTATGTGATGGATTGTGTGATGAGCGCAGTGACGTCACCACACGTTCTTTTCCTCCTGGACAGCAAAGAAGAAGACAGAAGAGAAGCCGGGCTACGCGAACAAGTGAATGAGGTGAGGTAAAAAATTTTTTTAAATTTTTTAACCCCTCCAGCCCTATTTTACTAAGCATTCTGTATTAAGAATGCTATTATTTTCCCTTATAACCATGTTATAAGGGAAAATAATAATGATCGGGTCTCCATCCCGATCGTCTCCTAGCAACCATGCGTGAAAATCGCACCGAATCCGCACTTGCTTGCGGATGCTTGCGATTTTCATGCAGCCCCATTCACTTCTATGGGGCCTGCGTTGTGTGAAAAACACACAATGTAGAGCATGCTGCGATTTTCACGCAACGCACAAGTGATGCGTGAAAATCACCGCTCATGTGCACAGCCCCATAGAAATGAATGGGTCCGGATTCAGTGCGGGTTCAATGCGTTCACCTCACGCATTGCACCCGCGCGGAAATCTCGCCCGTGTGAAAGGGGCCCCTTAGTGTTGATCACGAATATTCGAATTGCAAATTTTTATCGCGAATATCGGCACTTCGAGAATTCGCGAATATTTAGAATATAGTGATATATATTCGTCATTTCGAATATTTTAGATTTTTTTTTTAATCAGTACACATGATCCCTCCCTGCTTCTAGCTTGTGGGCCAATGAGAAGGCTGCAATATTTTTGACTTTAGGAGGAGTGTTGATTGCAAATTTTCGTAATGCAAATTTTTATCGCTAATGTTTCAATTGCCGATTTCCGCAATCAAGAAAATAATGCCTGGAGATAACGAATTCTCGAATTCTTGAATATATGGCGAATATTCGCCCAAATATTCGCAAAATATCATGAATTCGAATATTACCCCTGCCGCTCATCACTACTTACTATTACAGACATATTAGAAGAGGTGACCTATCCTCTTTCAGCAGAAATATATGACATTACAAATGGCCGATGCGGCCTACATTCAGATTTATCCTAAATAAAGTTTCAGGGACAGTCTTCGAGAATATTTTTGGATCCAAATTGCCTACTGCAAAGTTCACATAGATATTTGGAGAGTATGCAAACTCAGATGATGATCATACCTAAAATCATATTCCCAGTACTGCCAAGTAACTTTGCTAACAATGGTGCCGCCCTGACTCTAAGCACAGGTATTTCCAAGCACTTCATGGTAAAATCCAGAGAAATTTAGTTAATCAAACATCTTTTACTCTACTGACATAAAGACAGTAATTGATGGAAACCTCTAACTATGACATAGTATCCAATAGTGTGTGCTAATTCATTAAAATTATAGCATTTATTGACTTTCTTCGTTGTCAGTCGATACACACCGACCCGGAACTGTTAATAAATTATAACCATTTTATTGCTACTTCTTTCTCAATCAAGAATTCAATGAGGAGATAGACAGGAACCATTAGAAGGAATGCATCATTAGGAAATGACCTTCTGTTTAAATAAAGTTTTTCACTTAAACATATTTTTAAAGAATTTATGCCCATGTTATTTTTAATGTCAATAACCATGTTACAAAAATCCTAAGATCCTGCAGTTTTTGGACTGGCCGCCAAGCCTAATAATCGCAGCAACCTCGTTGTCTGTACAGATCACTTTTCATTATTATAATCACAGGCAGGATTACAATGACAGATATTACCTCTATACATGGATAACACCAGATCCACCATTCCCAGTAGGTGATTATCAGCTCCCTCCTGACCTCTGCACAGATCACAGAGCATGCCTAGAAAACTCTCCCATGGAAGTCAATGAGTCCGATCCTGTCCATTGTATCTATGACCAATGGGGCTGCTGTGAAGCATATCTATAAAATGATGTTAAGAACAGCTCAGGCAAGATGACTTGAGTAGTATAGCCTCTAGATGGTTCGTCAAACTAAAAGTGACAGGTCGACACGCCTGTTTCCCCGCCCATAACCCCGCTTACTCCGCCCACAAACCCTCCCAGTCCAGCCCAAAGCAACGCCCACCGCACTCCCCAAACCACGCCTAAAGGCCACCCATTCAACGCCCCTTATTCTGTCAATCATTCTCCCCTGTTGACATGGCATTTCTGAAGCAAAAACACGCCTTTATTTTTTGACCACAGTGTCCACTTTAACTGAATAAATATTACCACCATATAGTGATTACATATTAGCAACATATACTCAATAAATATTACCGCCATATAGTAATTACATATTACTGACACCATAAACAGAATAAATATTACCGTCATATAGTGATAACATATTACCGCCACATACTGATTACATATTACCGCGATATATTGATTACATATTACCACTATATACTGATTACATATTATAGCCAAATAGCGATTATATATTATCACCATATACTCAATAAATATTAGCGCCATATAGTAATTACATATTACTAACACATATACTGAATAAATATTAGCGCCATATAGCAATTACGTATTATCACCATATACTCAATAAATATTAGCGCCATATAGTAATTACATATTACTAACACCATATACTCAATAAATATTACTGACATATACTGATTACATATTACCACCATATAGTAATTACATATTACTAACATATCACATCAATAAATATTACTGCCGTATAGAAATTACGTATTATCAACATAAACTCAATAAATATTACCGCCATATAGTAATCACATATTACTAACATCATATACTGAATAAATATTACCACCATATACTTTGTGTAGCATGCGCAGTTATTTGTCAGGGACGAACTTTCACCAGTAACGCTACAGGCAAGCATTACCCTATTAGATTTTTTATTAATTGTAGAACAAAAGGGGTTATCTATAAAGCTACCTGCGGGTGTGGACTAGAATACATCGGTAAGACCACCCGCGAATTACGTTTGAGTGACTTTAAATACAAAAAGGACACTCCCCTGGCACAACATATAGCGAACAATCATGGGGGGGACTCCACCGCTAATCGCTTTATGGGTATTGAGGTTGTTCACCCCTCAGGGAGAGGAGGAGATTGGGACAAAAAATTACTGCAGAGAGAATCTTGGTGGATTTTTTAACTCAAGACTGTTTACCCAAGGGGATTAAATGAACAATTGCTGTTTGGTTGCTTTAGTTAACCTCTCTTAATTAACGAATGCTGGGTATACATTAACAATTTTACATGCACTTGCCCTCATTTAGGTTTGGCAGTGATATGGTACTGCCTCCATTTCAAACCAGTGGCTATGGTATATATTTATATCTACAGGTGAAATATTAGAATATCGTGCAAAAGTCCAATTATTCCAGTAATGCAAATTAAAAGGAATTGCATTAATGCAGCTTAAAAATTAGAATTTTGTGAAAAGGTTCAATATTCTAGGCTCAAAGTGTCACACTCTAGTCAGCTAATTAATCCATACCCCCTGAGCAAAGGGTACCTCAAAATTGTGACTTTGGGGTTTCATAAGCTGTAAGCCATAATCATCCAAATTATAACAAATAAAGGCTTGAGATATCTCGCTTTGCCTGTAATGAGTCTCATATGTTAGTTTCACCTTTTAAGTTGCATTACTGAAATAAATGAACTTTGCACGATATTCACATTTTTCGAGTTTCGCCTGTATATTGCATATTGTTGACTTTATTTCTGTTCCAGCGCCACGCATATCAATTAAACTAGACTGGTACTCGATGGAAGAGGACCTTTGGTTCAGTCCCCTCCCACCGTCCTGCCCAGCCTCCAAACACCTAAGGCATCACAGAGGAGACGTCGCTGCAATTGAAGGTGACGCCCTCAGACCGGCCTCATCTGATCAAGTACGGAGTGGACGTGCCTAAGGCTCAAGAAAATAGCGCACAATAGGGTAGTACGTCCTAGCTCTTCAATAGGACAAAAAGTGCTTAGTGATTAGAGGCTCACCTTTTAGAGTTGTGCTATGGTAGGCATAACTCTACTGTAGTCATATCAAACGAAGAAAATAGGTGCCTTCGGGTGTGCAGCCGCAGGAAGAGGATCCAATGTAGAAGGTTGTCCAGTCCCTCTTTACAGGCCGTTACGTAAAAGAAAGAAGAAATTCTGCTTTTGGCGCTCCAAACCCCGATCAAGGCAACTTGAGTTTCAAAACGTCTTTTTATTCAATAAGATAGGTTTTCAATAAAAACAACGCATTTCAGGGAATTAAGATCCCCTTCCTCAGGTTAAACAAATAGATGTGATGAAGTTTTGAAACTCAAGTTGCCTTGATCGGGGTTTGGAGAGCCAAAAGCAGAATTTCTTCTGTCTTTCATCCGATCATGTGACGCTTTTTAGTCATCTGACTTGTTACAAGATCGGCTCTGTGGCGAGTCACTTGATGTTAAGAGGCGGATTTTGAGCGCCCGAGCAGGGGTTTAAATTAAGCCTTCCAGACACTCACAATGTTGCTGCCACTGCAGGATGCCACTCACAGGTGCTGCTGCATGCAGGACCGCCATTATGACTACAGCTGTACCACTATAGGTCACCACTGGAGAGCTAAGTATTCTATGTGTATTTTTGATGTGTATTTTGTATATGACTAATTCCTAACAGCTTTAACCACCTCAGCCCCCATAGCTTAAACACCCTTAATGACCAGGCCACTTTTTACACTTCTGACCTACACTACTTTCACAGTTTATTGCTCTGTCATGCAACTTACCACCCAAATGAATTTTACCTCCTTTTCTTCTCACTAATAGAGCTTTCATTTGGTGGTATTTCATTGCTGCTGACATTTTTACTTTTTTTGTTATTAATCGAAATTTAACGATTTTTTTGCAAAAAAATGACATTTTTCACTTTCAAGTGTAAAATTTTGCAAAAAAAACGACATCCATATATAAATTTTTCTCAAAATTTATTGTTCTACATGTCTTTGATAAAAAAAAAATGTTTGGGTAAAAAAAAAATGGTTTGGGTAAAAGTTATAGCGTTTACAAACTATGGTACAAAAATGTGAATTTCCGCTTTTTGAAGCAGCTCTGACTTTCTGAGCACCTGTCATGTTTCCTGAGGTTCTACAATGGCCAGACAGTACAAACACCCCACAAATGACCCCATTTCGGAAAGTAGACACCATAAGGTATTCGCTGATGGGCATAGTGAGTTCATAGAACTTTTTATTTTTTGTCACAAGTTAGCGGAAAATGATGATTTTTCTTTTTTCTTACAAAGTCTCATATTCCACTAACTTGTGACAAAAAATAAAAACTTCTATGAACTCACTATGCCCATCAGCGAATACCTTGGGGTGTCTTCTTTCCAAAATGGGGTCACTTGTGGGGTAGTTATACTGCCCTGGCATTCTAGGAGCCCAAATGTGTGGTAAGTTGTTTGAAATCAAAATCTGTAAAAAATGGCCGGTGAAATCCGAAAGGTGCTCTTTGGAATATGGGCCCCCCAAAACACATTCCCCAACTTCTCCTGAGTACGGAGATACCACATGTGTGAGACTTTTTTGCAGCCTAGGTGGGCAAAGGGGCCCATATTCCAAAGAGCACCTTTCGGATTTCACCGGTCATTTTTTACACATTTTGATTTCAAACTTCTTACCACACATTTGGGCCCCTAGAATGCCAGGACAGTATAACTACCCCACAAGTGACCCCATTTTGGAAAGAAGACACCCCAAGGTATTTTGTGATGGGCATAGTGAGTTAATGGAATTTTTTATTTTTTGTCACAAGTTAGTGGAATATGAGACTTTGTAAGAAAAAAAAATCATCGATTTCCACTAACTTGTGACAAAAAATAAAAAATTCTAGGAACTCGCCGTGCCCCTCAGCGAATACCTTGGGGTGTCTTCTTTCCAAAATGGGGTCACTTGTGGGGTAGTTATACTGTCCTGGCATTCTAGGGGCCCAAATGTGTGGTAAGAAGTTTGAAATCAAAATGTGTAAAAAATGACCGGTGAAATCTGAAAGGTGCTCTTTGGAATATGGGCCCCTTTGCCCACCTAGGCTGCAAAAAAGTGTCACACATGTGGTATCTCCGTACTCAGGAGAAGTTGGGCAATGTGTTTTGGGGTGTCATTTTACATATACCCATGCTGGGTGAGAGAAATATCTCGGCAAAAGACAACTTTTCCCATTTTTTTATACAAAGTTGGCATTTGACCAAGATATTTATCTCACCCAGCATGGGTATATGTAAAATGACACCCCAAAACACATTCCCCAACTTCTCCTGAGTACGGCGATACCACATGTGTGACACTTTTTTGCAGCCTAGATGCGCAAAGGGGCCCAAATTCCTTTTAGGAGGGCATTTTTAGACATTTGGATACCAGACTTATTCTCACGCTTTGGGGCCCCTAAAATGCCAGGGCAGTATAAATACCCCACATGTGACCCCATTTTGGAAAGAAGACACCCCAAGGTATTCAATGAGGGGCATGGCAAGTTCATAGAAAAAAACATTTTTGGCACAAGTTTGCGGAAATTGATTTGTTTTTTTCTCACAAAGTCTCCCTTTCCGCTAACTTGGGACAAAAATTTCAATCTTTCATGGACTCAATATGCCCCTCAGCGAATACCTTGGGGTGTCTTCTTTCCAAAATGGTGTTATTTGTGGGGTGTTTGTACTGCCCTGGCATTTGAGGGTCTCCGCAATCATTACATGTATGCCCAGCATTAGGAGTTTCTGCTATTTTCCTTATATTGAGCATACGGGTAATGAGATTTTTTTTTTCCGTTCAGCCTCTGGGCTGAAAGAAAAAAATGAACGGCACAGATTTCTTCATTTGCATCGATCAATGTGGATGAAAAAATCTCTGCCAAAAAAAGAAAAAGGAGGGGAAAGGCGTCTGCCAGGACATAGGAGCTCCGCCCAACATCCATACCCACTTAGCTCGTATGCCCTAGCAAACCAGATTTCTCCATTCACATCAATCGATGTGGATGAATAAATCCTTGCCGGGATTTTTTTTTTTATATATACAAAGTGTTTGCCAAAGTATATGAACACCGCCACCTCCTCAGCTCATATGCCTCGGCAAACGTATCTTTTACTGCAGAGGAGAAATCTCGTCTTGCAGCGCCGCATACACCGACTTGCGTGTAATCTGACAGCACCACAATGCTTCTGTCAGAATGCACATCAGTGCTGCAGCTAGTCGATCGGTTGGTCCACCTGGAAGGTAAAAAAAACAAAACAAAAAAGAAAAAACCAGGCCGCAACGCAATAAATTTATTAACTTTTGAACAGAACATATAAACTTTTTTTTAACTTTTTTAACTGAACGTTAACTTTTTTACTTACCGGTAATTTTTTTTTTGTTTAGTTTTTTTTAACCTTTATAGACCAAACCTCTCCTTCCACATGGGACAATGTGCAAAGCGCAAATCGCCCAAAGATGTGGCGAAGTACGTTATGCACTTTATCCCAGGTGAAAGGAGAGGTTTGCAGCAGCTGTGAGTAAAAGGGCCCTAATAGCCCTGTGTGCCTGTCCTGTGAGATGCAATCCCTATGCTAAGTGTACCTGTGTGTGGTACTTCCGGAAACACTGTCCAAAGCATAGGGCAGGGTGGTCAGGACAGTCAGGACAGAAATAGCGGGTGTCACGCCTTATTCCACTCCTGCTACAGACACGACATCTTTTTCGGGGTGACGGTTGGGTTGAGGTACCAGGAACGACACTGGGGAAATGTTGCTCGTGTAGACGGCTAACTACACTGGTGGATGGGGCCACGGAACCTTCTGGATACAGGAGGTTCTCGATGATCTCTTCCTGGAATTTGAGGAAGGATCGTGTTCTCCCAGCCTTACTGTAGAGAACAAAACTATTGTACAGAGCCAATTGAATTAAATATACAGACACCTTCTTATACCAGCGTCTGGTGCGTCGGGAAACTAAATACGGAGACAACATCTGGTCATTGAAGTCCACCCCTCCCATGAGCAAATTATAGTCGTGGACTGAGAGGGGCTTTTCAATGACACGGGTTGCTCGCTCAATTTGTATTGTCGTGTCTGCGTGAATGGAGGAGAGCATGTAAACGTCACGCTTGTCTCTCCATTTCACCGCGAGCAGTTCTTCGTTACACAAGGCAGCCCTCTCCCCCCTTGCAAGACGGGTGGTAACGAGCCGTTGGGGGAAGCCCACGCGACTAGTTCGCGCGGTGCCACAGGCGCAAATCTGTTCTAGAAACAAATGCCTAAAGAGGGCCACACTTGTGTAGAAATTGTCCAAATAAAGATGGTACCCCTTGCCAAATAAGGGTGACACCAAGTCCCAGACTGTCTTCCCACTGCTCCCCAGGTAGTCAGGGCAACCGACCGGCTCCAGGGTCTGATCTTTTCCCTCATAGATCCGAAATTTGTGGGTATAGCCTGTGGCCCTTTCACAGAGCTTATACAATTTGACCCCATACCGGGCACGCTTGCTTGGGATGTATTGTTTGAAGCCAAGGCGCCCGGTAAAATGTATTAGGGACTCGTCTACGCAGATGTTTTGCTCTGGGGTATCCAAATCTGCAAATTTCTGGTTGAAGTGGTCTATGAGGGGCCGAATTTTGTGGAGCCGGTCAAAAGCTGGGTGGCCTCTGGGACGGGAGGTGGTGTTGTCGCTAAAATGCAGGAAACGGAGGATGGCCTCAAATCGTGCCCTGGACATAGCAGCAGAGAACATGGGCATGTGATGAATCGGGTTCGTGGACCAATATGACCGCAATTCATGCTTTTTAGTTAGACCCATGTTGAGGAGAAGGCCCAGAAAAATTTTAATTTCGGAAACTTGGACTGGTTTCCACCGGAAAGGCTGTGCATAAAAGCTTCCCGGGTTGGCGGATATAAATTGTGTGGCATACCGATTTGTTTCTGCCACGACTAAGTCCAAGAGCTCCGCAGTCAAGAATAGCTCAAAAAATCCCAGGGCCGAACCGATCTGAGCCGTCTCAACCCGAACTCCAGACTGGGCGGTGAAAGGGGGAACTAATGGTGCGGCTGAAGTTTGTGACTGCCAATCAGGATTTGCCAGCACCTCAGGGACTCTAGGGGGTCTACGGGCCTGTCTGGCGGTGGCTGCGACGGAGTAACTATTGCACGTGCCACCGTACCAGCTTCAACTGCCCTTCTGGTGCTCGCCACGTCACCATGTTGTACGGCAGTGCTGTTACTAGGTCCAGGGAGGACTGTGCTGCTGGTGTATGCCTCACCACGTGATCCGACAGCGCCAGCCCCACTCTGCTGCTCTTGAAGCAGATCCTGCGCAACCTGTGATCTAGCGACACGGAGCCAGGTACGCCTGGTTCTATCAGGGACCTCCACCTCCTCGTCCGAACTTTGGGTCAGAGAGCCACTGCTTTCTACAGGTTCGTATTCTGACCCGCTAGATTCATCAGATGAGGGTTCCCATTCCTCATCCGACTGGGTCAGAATCCTGTAGGCCTCTTCAGAAGAATACCCCCTGTTTGACATTTGGACTACTAAATTTAGGGGTATTCCCTGAGACTACCCAAGAAAAAAAGCAAGCCTGTCTTACAAAGGGGAGGCTAGCGAAGTACCGGAGGCCGCTGCGGTTGATAAAAAATATCAAAACTGATTTTTTTATCGCCGCAGTGTGTGTAAAATGAATGTGCAGTGATCAAAAAAATATATATTTTTTGTCACTGCGGCGGGGCGGGCGTGGGTGAACGCACGTGTGGGCGACCGATCAGGCCTGATCGGGCAAACACTGCGTTTTGGGTGGAGGGCGAGCTAAGGTGACACTAATACAATTATAGATCTGACTGTGATCAGTTTTGATCACTTACAGATACTATAAAAGTACAAATGCTGATTAGCGATACGCTAATTAGCGAATCAGTGACTGCGGTGCGGTGGGCTGGGCGCTAACCAATCGCTAACTACCTAACCAAGGGGCCTAAACTATCCTAAAACCTAACAGCCAATACTAGTGAAAAAAAAAAAGTGACAGTTTACACTGATCACTTTTTGTCTTTCACTAAGTGATTGACAGGGGGCGATCAAGGGGTTAATTTGGATGATGGGGGTGATGGAAGGTGATCTGGGCCTAAGGGTAGTGTTTGGTGGGTACTCACAGTGATGTCTGCTCCTCTGCTGGAACCAACCGACGAAAAGGACCAGCAGAGGAGCAGACAAGCCATTTAACACATCATATTTACTAATATGATCTGTTATATGGCTTGTGATTCGAATTTTTGGAAAATCGCCAGCCTGCCAGCCAATGATCGTTGCTGGCAGGCTGGTGACGAACTTGTCCTCTAACTTTTGCCGGCCCGCGATGCGCATGCGCGGGCCGGCTTTGAGCGAAATCTCGCGTCTCGCGAGATGACGCGTATATGCGTGACTGTGCGCAGCGCTGCCGCCTCCGGAACGCGATCCTGCGTTAGGCGGTCCAGAGGCGGTTAAAGAAGCATTTACAGCAAGATTTGATTACCCTGTAGATTGGTCTCCTGATGATTTGGCGGATGCCAATGAAACGCGTTGGTACAAGGGACAATTATGCTGATTTGTACTTGGGACTATTGAGTCACTTTGATCATCATTTTTTCTATTTCCCCTTTCTGTTTCCTTATTACTTGACAAAACTGGGCAGTCCCTGTCGCCTAGTGGAGGGACATTAAGGGTAAATTAGCAAGGGAGTATCAATAGAGAGAGTTTTCCAGGGACAAATAGGGACAAAGTCTCAGTATCCCTGCCTCTCTAGTGTCTATCCTCCCTCCTGTCATTTGTTACTGTGTTCTGCATTGTTTTGTGGGCAGTTACAGGTCGCATCTGTTTATGCATATATTGGTGCGTACTTTGCCATTATTTGTATATTAATATTTTGGGCCATTTATTTTAACAATATACCATGAAATGATAAGTTTTAATTGCAGTAAATTTCTTCTGTGAAGTTGTTTTTTCAATATTGTTACCACTAATTCATTTGGCTTTGACTATAGCATCTGGGTCGTGTGTTCTCTTAAAATAAATGATATCCTATTCTATAACAACAAAACTGTAACATAACATTAACTTGTTTAAAGACAGTTCCAGGTAAGGCTAATTTCACACTTGCGACAGAGTGATCCGGCAATCAGTTCCGTCGCCGGCAAAACGTATGCCGACTGATGGCATTAGTAAGACTGATCAGGATCCTGATCAGTCTGAAAAATGCCTGATCAGTCAAAAAAATGCATTGAAATGCCGGATCCGTCTTTTCGGTGTCATCCGGCAAAACGGATCCGGCATTTGCTTTTTTCACCTTCTTTTCGGTCTGCGCATGCGCAGACCGGAAGGAAGGATCCGGCATTCCGGTATTTTGAATGCGGGATCCGTTACTAATACATTCCTATGGGAAAAAATGCTACAGTTTTCTCTTTTGCCTGATCAGTCAAAATGAGTGAACTGAAGACATCCATTCCTGATGCATCCTGAATGGATTACTCTCCATTCAGAATACATGGGGAAATGCCTGATCAGTTCATTTCCGGTACAGAGCCCTTTTGACGGAACTCTATGCCGGAAAAGAAAAACGCTAATGTGAAAGTACCATAAGTATCAGAAGCAGGGAGCGATTTCCCTTTTTCCTTAATTTATTTTAAATGATCTCTTGTTGCTAAATTAATCTATATCTGAATTTGCAGATTATATGGTATCACTTTTTTACCTTCTCTAAATAAAAATAAAGCCACATATAAGCTGTAGCTATTTTATTTAGCAAGATATACATCTTTATCTACTTAGACCTATTTGTCCAGCTCTTTATCGACATATCTTCTTTACTTCATGTTTTTCATTTACTGGCCTGACTGCATGTTGTAAATGATTTCATAGTCTTAAGTAATATAGACTATCAGTACTATCAGATATATACACTCATCTAAAGAATTATTAGGAACACCTGTTCTATTTCTCATTAATGCAATTATCTAGTCAACCAATCACATGGCAGTTGCTTTAATGGATTTAGGGGTGTGGTCCTGGTCAAGACAATCTCCTGAACTCCAAACTGAATGTCAGAATGGGAAAGAAAGGTGATTTAAGCAATTTTGAGCGTGGCATGGTTGTTGGTGCCAGACGGGCCGGTCTGAGTATTTCACAATCTGCTCAGTTACTGGGATTTTCACGCACAACCATTTCTAGGGTTTACAAAGAATGGTGTGAAAAGGGAAAAACATCCAGTATGCGGCAGTCCTGTGGGCAAAAATGCCTTGTTGATGCTAGAGGTCAGAGGAGAATGGGCCAACTGATTCAAGCTGATAGAAGAGCAACGTTGACTGAAATAACCACTCGTTACAACCGAGGTATGCAGCAAAGCATTTGTGAAGCCACAACATGCACAACCTTGAGGCGGATGGGCTACAACAGCAGAAGACCCCATCGGATACCACTCATCTCCACTACAAATAGGAAAAAGAGGCTACAATTTGCACGAGCTCACCAAAATTGGACTGTTGAAGACTGGAAAAATGGTTTCTTGAACATGACAATAAGTTCACTGTACTAAAATGGCCCCCACAGTCACCAGATCTCAACCCAATAGAGCATCTTTGGGATGTGGTGGAACGGGAGCTTCGTGCCCTGGATGTGCATCCCTCAAATCTCCGTCAACTGCAAGATGCTATCCTATCAATATTGGCAAACATTTCTAAAGAATGCTATCAGCACCTTGTTGAATCAATGCCACGTAGAATTGAGGCAGTTCTGAAGGCAAAAGGGGGTCCAACACCGTATTAGTATGGTGTTCCTAATAATTCTTTAGGTGAGTGTATATACACACTTAATCTAGCAAAAAGTATCTTCCCTGATTTAAACATGTAAGTGTGACTATGATTGTAGGAGGCGAAATGACTAAGAAGCAACTCTTTTACATTAAGAGAAGAATAGGTATGAATCTCTTAATAAAAATAGTTCAAGCCGTAACATGGTCTAGTTATACACTGCCTGTCCAAAAAAAAAGTTGACACCAAAAAAAAGCCTTTAGTTTTGATTACGGCACACATTCACTGTGGCATTATTTAGATAAGCTTCTGCAATGTCACAAGATTTATTTCCATCCAGTGTTGCATACATTTTTCACCAAGATCTTACAATAATGATGGTAGAGTCTGACTGCAGCACAAAGCCTTCTCCAGCACATCCCAAAGATTCTCAATGGGGTTAAGGTCTGGACTCTGTGGTGGCCAATCCATATGAAAATGATGTCTCATGCTCCCTGAACCACTCTTTCACAATTTGAGCCCGATAAATCCTGGCATTGTCATCTTGGAATATGTCCGTGCCATCAGGGAAGAAAAAATCCATTGATGGAATAACCTGGTCATTCAGTATGTTCAGGTAGTCAGCTGACCTCATTCTTGGAGCACATACTGTTGCTGAACCTAGACCTGACCAACTTCAGCAACCCCAGATCATAGCACTGCCCCCACAGGCTTGTACAGTAGGCTCTAGGCATGATGGGTGCATCACTTCATATGCCTCTCTTCTTACCCTGATGCTCCCATCACTATGGAACAGGGTAAATCTTGACTCATCAGACAACATGACCTTCTTCCATTGCTCCAGGGTCCAATCTTTATGCTCCCTAGCAAATTGAAGCCTTTTTTTTTTTGGTTCGCCTCAATGATTAGTGGTTTTCTTACGGCTACACAGCTGTTCAGTCCCAATCCCTTGAGTTCCCTTCGCATTGTGCTTGTGGAAATGCTCTTACTTTCACTATTAAACATAGCCCTGAGTTCTACTGTTTTTCTTCGATTTGATTTCACCAAACGTTTAAGTGATTGCCGATCACGATCATTCAGGATTTTTTTCCGCCACATTTCTTCCTCGAATACGATGGGTCCCCACTATCCTTCCAGTTTTTAATAATGCGTTGGACAGTTCTTAACCCAATTTTAGTAGTTTCTGCAATCTCCTTAGATGTTTTTTCTGCTTGATGCATGCCAATAATTTGACACTTCTCAAACAGAATAACATCTTTTCAACGACCACGAGATGTGTTTTTCGACATGGTTGTTTAAGAAATGAGAAGCAACTCATTGCACCAGTTGGGGTTATATAACTTATTGCCAGATGAAAGATAATCGCCCATGCAGTAATTATCCAATAGGAGGCTCTTAATTATTTGCCTAGTTATATCCAGGTGGCGACCTTTTTTTGGACAGGCAGTGTACAAAGATAAACTGACACATTGATTATGATGTTGCCGTATTAAAGGGGATTGATCACCTTGAAAATGAGGTGGAATCTATGGCAACATGTAAGAGAACTGAAAGAGCTAAACAGATTGATATATAGTGTTATGGGTAACTAAAGATTCAGTAAAGCTTATCATTTATGATAGGTGGTGTTATCACTGATACTGTATACAGAGATCACTGTCAGGCAATGCTATGAATGTGTGTCTATACATCCTTTACATATTACACAATTACGATGCATGACCACATTGCTAATACACTATATGGAAGCCAGATATATATATATCTGGCTTCGGTTCGAGCATCGCTATGCTCGGCCAAACACCGCGTGTGCTCGAGTCAGTGTATTTAAATCTAATTTAGCCTCTATTTCTAAGCAGAAGATTGCTGTACAGTGAGGGAATCCCTCAGTGTGAGTCCGCATCTTAGGAGTCCCTGCTCTGATTCCATATATAGCTATGTCCATATATGTAGTCAGTGCTTGGGGACTCCCCAGTGTATTTAAATGTAATTTAGTCTGTATTTCAGAAAAGTTTCTGCCGGGATTCAAACTCATGACCTTCTATATTAGGGGCAAGGCACTTAACCACTCAGCTATAAGAGCTGCATAGCCATTTAAATAATAATAATAATAATAATAATAATAATAATAATAATATTAATAATAATAATATTAATAATAATAAAGAGACTTCTAGTGTACTGTACTTATACTGAGACCTATATAGTAGTTTTAATGATTGGCTATGCAGTTATATAGTGTAGTGGTTAAAGTTCTGGGCTATGATGCAGAAGCTATTAGTTCAAATCTCGTCACAAACTTTTTCAAAAATAGAGGTTAAATTAGATTTATATATTTCATATATTTTTTGTAATTGTAAAAAATGTATGGCACAAAATAGATGTGTAATTACTGAAATATATATATATATATATATATATATATATATATATAGACTAATAAATGGAAAACAAAAAATAAATACATCTAAAAATAATATATGTAAAAATCTAAATATAAAAATTTTAAACAATTAAATAATAATTAAAATAATAAATATAAAAATAAATATAACATACAAAAAGTCCATACATATTGAAAAATATTCATCTAAAATTTAAACGTAAAATATTTAAGTCCAAATAATAAATGTCAAAAAATATAAAAATAGCTAAAATGAAAATAAAAGTAAACAATAAATAATAAATGTGGAAAAATAGAAATATAAAAATTAAATAATCATAAATATGAAAAAATATAAAAATTAAATAAAAATAACAATAAAATAAATATAAAAATTAAAAAATAAATAAGTACAAAATAAATATAAATAAATAAAATTTACAGAAAAAAGTCCATACTAAATAAAATTTTAAAGCTGAAATATAAATAATATATGTGAAAAAATATAAATATAAAATGTAAACATAAAGTTTTTAAATCTAAACAGTAAATATTAAAAATGTAATAAAAATAAATGTGGAAAAATACAAATATAAAAATATAAATAATAAATGTGGAAAAATATAAATTTTATTAAAATATAAATAATAACTAACGAATGTGGAAAAACATGAAAAACAAATAAAATACTAATAAAATATAATAAATTTGGAAAAAATCTAAATATAAAAATGTTAATCAATTAAATAATAATTAAAAATAATAAATATAAAAATAAATATAACATACAAAAAGTCCATATTGAATAAAAAATATAAAACTAAAATATAAATAATAAATGTGGAAAAATATTAATCTAAAATGTAAACATAAACTATTTAAGTCTAAATAGTAAATGTTAAAAATATAGATGTAATATAAAATGTGAATAATAAATAATAAAACTATTTATAAATAATAAAAAAAAATTTTTTTTAATATATATTATGTTTTATGTTACAAATAGTTACATACAATGCTGCTGTTTTTATACGCCGAAGCCATAACAGGCCATAAATGTTGAATATCTGTGATAGATGCGGTGCTCAAATATGACAAAAACTATTTGCTATTGTCAATATTTAAATAGTATTTTATTAAACACGAGTGTATATAATTAAACATAATTTCCTTACGATGCAAATTTTCTAATTTGCCATTGTAAATATTTATACAAATAGTTACATACAATGATGCTGTTTTATAACATTAGGCAAAACAGCTCATATATGCTGAATATCTGTGATAAATGCATTAATCAAATAGGGCAAAAATATGTAATCAGTATATGGCGGTAATATTTAAAACTACACTCACCTAAAGAATTATTAGGAACACCTGTTCTATTTCTCATTAATGCAATTATCTAGTCAACCAATCACATGGCAGTTGCTTCAATGCATTTAGGGGTGTGGTCCTGGTCAAGACAATCTCCTGAACTCCAAACTGAATGTCAGAATGGGAAAGAAAGGTGATTTAAGCAATTTTGAGCGTGGCATGGTTGTTGGTGCCAGACGGGCCGGTCTGAGTATTTCACAATCTGCTCAGTTACTGGGATTTTCACGCACAACCATTTCTAGGGTTTACAAAGAATGGTGTGAAAAGGGAAAAACATCCAGTATGCGGCAGTCCTGTGGGCAAAAATGCCTTGTGGATGCTAGAGGTCAGAGGAGAATGGGCCGACTGATTCAAGCTGATAGAAGAGCAACGTTGACTGAAATAACCACTCGTTACAACCGAGGTATGCAGCAAAGCATTTGTGAAGCCACAACATGCACAACCTTGAGGCGGATGGGCTACAACAGCAGAAGACCCCACCGGGTACCACTCATCTCCACTACAAATAGGAAAAAGAGGCTACAATTTGCACGAGCTCACCAAAATTGGACTGTTGAAGACTGGAAAAATATTGCCTGGTCTGATGAGTCTCGATTTCTGTTGAGACATTCAAATGGTAGAGTCCGAATTTGGCGTAAACAGAATGAGAACATGTATCCATCCTCTGATGGCTACTTCCAGCAGGATAATGCACCATGTCACAAAGCTCAAATCATTTCAAATTGGTTTCTTGAACATGACAATGAGTTCACTGTACTAAAATGGCCCCCACAGTCACCAGATCTCAACCCAATAGAGCATCTTTGGGATGTGGTGGAACGGGAGCTTCGTGCCCTGGATGTGCATCCCTCAAATCTCCATCAACTGCAAGATGCTATCCTATCAATATGGGCCAACATTTCTAAAGAATGCTATCAGCACCTTGTTGAATCAATGCCACGTAGAATTAAGGCAGTTCTGAAAGCAAAAGGGGGTCCCACACCGTATTAGTATGGTGTTCCTAATAATTCTTTAGGTGAGTGTATATGTTGTTAATATGTAATCGCTTTATGGTGGCAATATGTAATTAGTATATGGCGGTAATATGTAATCAATATATGTTGATAATATGTAATCAGTACATGGCGGTAATATTTATTCAGTATGTGGTGTTAGTAATATGTGATTACTATATGATGGTAATATGTAATCAGTATATGGTGGTAATATGGAATCAGTATATGGTGGCAATATGTAATCACTATATGGCGGTAATATGTAATTAGTATCGTTTTCTGATGTTGACAATTTAGGTAGATTGTATTGTAACATGACTTTAAAAGGTTAATATAAATGTAATAGTGTATATAAATATATAAAATTTTTGTTTTCAATATTATGCTATTTAAAATTATATACCCCCCAAAACACACTAGCTAGCTACTGCTATTTAGGTCGTGTGTGGTTTCATATGAAGTATACACGCCAATAGAACTAAAAACCACCATAGTCACTAATCAAAAGATCTTTATTGGACACATCAATAATGTTAATATATTAAATTCAATCACAACAGCGGCATGTTACATTGGTAACTTCCTTTTTTCTGTATATGTATGCCACTGTGATGGACCTTAATATAGTAACATTATTAATGTGCACTAATAAAGATCTTAGTTATTGATTAGTGACTGTGGTGGTTTTTGGTTCTATTGGCATGCATAATTAATTGTATATTAGAGTTAATTCTAATCATTCTGTAATTTGTCAGTTCTTCTTTGTTTGTTGAATGGTTTGTTATACTGGGCAAAAGTGATGCAGAAGGGAAGTAAATGCTAACTAAATAAAAAAATAAATCAGTCATCTAAGACTGTAGTATTCCAAAATGTGGAGTCTTGTGTGTAAAACAAAGACCCCTATTTTCATGGTTGTTGGACCGACCTTGGACTTGAAAGCATCTTTGACACAGCATGAAATCACAAGAGCAGCAGCACCAGATGCCAGTCACATTTTAATTTGTCTTCTTGCATCTGCCAAATCATTCCAGTGAAGAGGCACTGCTGGAACTAGAGGACAAGCTTGTACTCATTTAATGGGATACTGTTGGCTGGAAGGAATAAATTGGACATGTAAAACCTTGCCAGTTGGGAAATATATTTAAAAAAAAATAAAGGAAAATATAGTTGAATTAAATGTGTTCATTATAATTTATTATAGAAAATCAGGAAACATTTCTTCCATGAATTCCCGTTCATTCATCCATCAGTATTTTAATCAGACTAAAGCCGTCTGTGCATTTTCAACTAAGTCTGTGTTTTATCCTCCAGATGTAGAGCAGGAGGCAAGTTACTTTTGAATCAGCAGCTAAATAGCTACAAGTTGTCTGCACACATATTCTTGAATAAATAACAAAAAGCTTTAATAAATCGGTGGTCCGTGTCTATCACCGGCCCACTACTTCTATTGGAAACTTTTTTTATTGAGCAACTACTATTCCCTTTTTGCCTTCACTACAACTCCCTTCCTCCTCTTGCTGTGTGCAGCTGCATAGCTGCTTCTAATTACTAATCAGCTTCTGCTATAACACTGAGCTACAAAGCTCTTAGTTCCTAGTGGTCTAGTTACCAGTGAAGGTGCGATATTCTGTCTGTCTCTGTACACAATTCCTGCTTGTTTATCTACTAAAACACTCTGCCACCTGCCCTGACCGTGGCCTGTTTTCTGACTACAAATGCTGCCTGATCCTTTGATGCTTCATTCTGGAGCCTCTAACACCCAACTACCCTAGGACTACTCCAAGAGGTAGTGGTAGCCCCCGTACAGTGAAACCAGATTAAAGGGTAAAATCAGGGGACCGCCAGGGCAACGCCCTTAGGTTTAGCCCAAAGCCAACCAGTTAGTTGGCACAGTGGATCTATGCCCACTCTGTTGCAATAAATATTATACAAGAGATTGAACAATACAGTTTGTGGCCTTGTCAAAAAAGTAGGAATGTTTGAGGGGAGACTTTTGCTGAACCTAAAACTTTCTTAATTAAAGTGGTTGATGACATTCTGCTAAACACTGGGGAAGAGGTTTAAAAAAAAATGTTGTAAAGGAAACTGGCTTAGTTGCTCATAGCAACCAATCAGATATAATTTTTCATTTTCCAAAGGAGCTCTGGAAAATGAAAGGTGGACTATGAGTGGATGCTAAGTTAGTTTTCCTTTACACCACTTTTGATAAATCTCCCCCAAAGAGTTGCTGAATATTTCCCAAACTTAAAATGTTTATCATATAGTAGAAATTTATTCCTTGGTTGAAGAGTTGTGACTTAAAGGGAACCTGTCACCGGGATCTTGTGTATAGAGCTGAGGACATGAGTTGCTAGATGGCCACTAGAACATCTGCAATACCCAGTCCCCATAGCTCTGTGTGCTTTTATTGTGTAAAAAAAATGATTTGATACATTTGCAAATTAATCTGAGATGAGTCAAGCGTGAAGAAGCCCAGCACCTTCCCGCATCCTCAGAATCTCCTCCTTGCTCCCCGACGTCAGAAAGCTAGGGCGCCTCAATCTCGCGATGCGTGAGCTAGCGCATGTGCAGTTCCTTCCCTGAGGCTGATGCCAGCACAGTGAAGGAATACTATGACGACACTGCGCATGCGCTAGCTTGCGCATCGTGAGATTACGACGCTCTACCTTTCTGACGTCGGGGAGCAAAAAGGAGATTCTGAGGATGCGGGGCGGTGCTGGGCTCCTTCACGCTAGACTTATCTCAGGGACAGGACTCATCCTAGGTTAATTTGTATATGTACCAAATCGTTTTTTGTACACAATAAAAGCACACAGAGCTATGGGGACTGGGTATTGCGGACGTGCTAGCGGCCATCTAGCAACCCATGTCCTCAGCTCTATACACAAAATCCAGGTGACAGGTTCCCTTTGAGTGTTTTCTAGGCTCCTGATATAATTGACCTATTTTCATGATAGGTCATTAATATCTGATTGGTGAGGATCTGACACTCTACACCCCCATGAGCAACAGTTATCTACAGCCTCTAGTGCTGGGGCTAGCACTGTAAATGGCCATCCTGCGTTACTGCACTTCAGCTACCATTGAAGTTAAAGGGAGATGAGCTGCAGAAACCCCGCATGACCACTAAACTCTGAGCAGAGCTGTCCTTCCTGTTTCATTCACAGTTCTTGTTCCATTACCAGAGGTTTCAGGGAACAGCTGATTGTTGAGGGTGGGGGATATTGAACCTTGCAGATTAGATATTAATGGCATATCCTGAGAATAGGTCATCAATATAAAGAGCCTGGAACCCCCCCCCCCCTCCTTTAAATTCCTATTTTTGTCCTAGTAAGCAAAGAGAATGCTGAGTGAAAAGCCTACAGGTCCATAAAGTAGCCTATACTTAGGTTACTTATAAAGCTATAATGGTTTTTGACAATGGGAAGAATTTTATTTTAATGAGATAAAAATAAAAAAGAAGCATAACTCACCTCACTCATGCTCCACTGCTGCTGTTCGATGCTGTTAAAGCTGTTGCTCCTCTCCACATCTTGTAGGAGCAAGAAGTGGAGAACAATGTCTAACAGAGCAGTGTCGGAACAGCAGTTAAAAGGAACGGTGAGGTGAGTTATGCTTATTTTTATTTTTAACTCGCTCTACTTCCTTTAAAAAAATCTCCCAAAAAAAAACAAAAAACATTTAACCCTTTCACTGCCGAGCCACTTTCCAATTTAAATCCCAGTCCGATTTTTGCAAATCTGACATGTGTCACTTTATGTGGTAATAACTTTAGAACACTTTTACTTATACAGGCCATTCTGAGATTGTTTTCTCGTGACACATTGTACTTCATGACAGTGGTAAATTTGAGTCAATATATTTTTCTTTTATTTATAAAAAAATCCTAAATTTACCCAAAAATTTGAAAAGTTCACAACATAATGGAAACATTATACAGTACAATTCAAATGTATTAGCTTCTGCTAAACTGCTTATCCAGAAGTATAGTGCTGTATAAATGCTTATGAAAACGTGTAGAAATCTGAGTCTCACTTCCTTCTGGGATTCGCGTCCCAACCTATCGCTTGGTTGAACTTGATGGACGTTTGTCTTTTTTCAACAGTAATAACTATGTAATTATGTAACTATGTATGTGCTTGTTGGACATTTCCTTCCAAAACTGTGGGAGCTAATATGGAATTTGCACATCTTTTGGTGCTTTAATGACCTCCACTCATCTGGGAAGGCTTTCCACGTGATTTCAGAATGTCTGTTTGGGAAATTATTCCAATTCAGGAAAAATAACATTTATAAAGTTCCAATATCACTAGAGAACAAAACAATGTACATTACACCAATTCAGAATATCTACAATAGTACACTGGCCTCTCCATATCAAAATACAATTCCCCTTATTAATCACAAATCACCAAAAACAAGCAGTTAAAAAATTTAAAAAGAACACTTAAAACTGAAAATACCAATAAAGATGAATCCTGCCTCCAAACAATCTCCAGAATCCTTACACAGATTTCCATAAATCAGACCAGCATAAGACTTTCCACCAAATCCAACCAAAAACATTTGTTTTTACAAATAAATCTGTTTTTGTGCCACTGAATTCCAAAACCTAGAAAATTTGTATTTTCCTCATGACATCACTGTAGAATGTAACAAGTATTGCTAGAGAAGCAGTCCACATATGCAAGCCTAATTTTGTTTGAAAGCTGACAATATAAGCTTTAAAACAAGCCTGGAATCGAAGCATTAACTGTAATAGATAGGGATATATAGCCTTTAGAATTCAGGTCTAAAAATTGACCTGCTGTCTAATAGCTATATTTCAGATGGAGAGGAGCTTATGTTGCATTCTTGTAAAGCTTAGATTATCAGCTTTAAAAAAGGACCAGACTTGATAATTTGGCTGGAGGTAAATTTGGCGGTCACCGTATAACAATTTTACTGGTAGATTACAGGTAGAGTTGAGCGGACACCTGGATGTTCGGCTTCGGCAGGTTCGGCCGAACTTGAAAAAAAAGTTCGGGTTCCGGACCCGAACCTGACCCGAACTAGACCCCGAACTCGAACCCAATTGAAGTCAATGGGGACCCGAACTTTTGGGCACTAAAATGGCTCTAAAATAGTCCTGGAAAGGCCTAGAGGGCTGCAAAAGGCATCAAAATGTCAAACATTTGCATCAAACTGTTCTGCAAACAAATGTGGATAGGGAAATGACTTAAAATAACATAAAATACAGAAAAATAAAAAATAACAATCTGGATCTAGGAATAGGAGGTTGAGGAGGCGGTGGATGGGTGGATGTGGCAGTGTAGGTTGACGTGGCGGTGTAGGTGGAAGCGGTGGTGAAGGAGGAATAGGTAGCCAACACTGATTTGTGTTATTTTTTATTTTTAAATTGGGGCATCCCCCAAAAAATTGGGACATATAACAAAATAAAACAATATAAAAAAATAAAACTAAGAATAATTGCACTTGAGAACAAGAATGGATGGTTTTGGCTAGTATAAATGTCTATTCTGCACAAGGTACGGGCAAGTCCTGTGGGATCCATGCCTGGTTCATTTTAATAAACGTAAGCTTGTCCACATTGGCTGCGGCCTGTGATAATGCTCTCTGCCGTATTAAAAACACACGTTCACACTATACACTGGCTGCAGGGCAGGTCAGCACCTCCAAGGCTGACAAAGCTTTTCCACAATTTTGGCCATGCTAACCCTGCCTTCTCAGGTGCTGGTGGTGCCCCAGCTGCGTTGGCGACCTCTTCCTCCTCCTCTGCCTTCGCCTTGTGCTTCCACGGTGCCCCCGCAGTCAGGTCGGAATTCTATCATCAGCGTGCGCTTGTAGTCGCGCATCTTCCCATCAGTAACAGATGTTTTCACTAAATTTAGTTCCCTGTCAGCAATGCAGAGCAGCAGTTCATTCACGGCAAAAGGGGGATCATGTCACCCAGCAATACAACAGAGGATTTTGAGAGATTTAGGCCCCTGTCACCCAGGCACAGCAGGAGTTCATTCATGGCAAAAGGGGGATCATGTCACACAGCAATACAACAGAGGATTTTGAGAGATTTAGGCCCCTGTCAGCAATGCAGAGCAGGGGTTCATTCACGGCAAAAGGGGGTTCATGTCACCCAGTAATACAACAGAGGATTTTGATAGATTTAGGCCCCTGTCACCCAGGCACAGCAGGGGTTCATTCACGGCAAAAGGGGGATCATGTCACCCAGCAATACAACAGAGGATTTTGAGAGATTTAGACCCCTGTCAGCAATGCAGAGCAGGGGTTCATTAACGGCAAAAGAGGGTTCATGTCACCCAGCAATACAACAGAAGATTTTGAGGGATTTAGGCCCCTGTCAGCAATGCAGAGCAGGGGTTCATTCATGGCAAAAGGGGGATCATGTCACCCAGCAATACAACAGAGGATTTTGAGAGATTTAGGCCCCTGTCAGCAATGCAGAGCAGGGGTTCATTCACGGCAAAAGGGTGTTCATGTCACCTAGCAATACAACAGAGGATTTTGAGAGATTTAGGCCCCTGTCAGCAATGCAGAGCAGGGGTTCATTCACGGCAAAAGGGTGTTCATGTCACCCAGAAATAGAACAGAGGATTTTGAGAGATTTAGGCCCCTATCAGCAATGCAGAGCAGGGGTTCATTCACGGCAAAAGGGGGTTTATGTCACCCAGAAATAGAACAGAGGATTTTGAGAGATTTAGGCCCCTGTCAGCAATGCAGAGCAAGGGTTCATTCACGGCAAAAGGAGGTTCATGTCACCCAGCAATACAACAGAGGATTTTGAGAGATTTAGGCCCCTGTCAGCCAGGCACAGCAGGGGTTCATTCACGGCAAAAGAGGGTTCATGTCACTCAGCAACACAACAGAGGATTTTGAGAGATTTAGGCCCCTGTCACCCAGGCACAGCAGGGGTTTGTATACACCAAAAATGGTAAAATGTCACCCGACAATTGAAAATAAGAATTTTCTCAATTTAGGGCACTAAAATTGGCACTTTTTTAAAATTAAAATGGCTCTAAAATAGTCCTTGAAAAAACTAGAGGGATGTTAAAGGCAGTAAAATGTGCTTAAAGAGGACCTTTCACTAGTTTAACTAGTTTCATTCACGGCAAAAGGGGGTTCATGTCACCCAGTAATACAACAGAGGATTTTGAGAGATTTAGGCCCCTGTCACCCAGGCACAGCAGGGGTTCATTCACGGCAAAAGGGGGATCATGTCACCCAGCAATACAACAGAGGATTTTGAGAGATTTAGGCCCCTGTCAGCAATGCAGAGCAGGGGTTCATTAACGACAAAAGAGGGTTCATGTCACCCAGCAATACAACAGAGGATTTTGAGGGATTTAGGCCCCTGTCAGCAATGCAGAGCAGGGGTTCATTCATGGCAAAAGGGGGTTCATGTCACCCAGCAATGCAACAGAGGATTTTGAGAGATTTAAGCCGCTGTCAGCAATGCAGAGAAGGGGTTCTTTCACGGCAAAAGGGGGATCATGTCACCCAGCAATACAACAGAGGATTTTGAGAGATTTAGGCCCCTGTCAGCAATGCAGAGCAGGGGTTCATTCACGGCAAAAGGGTGTTCATGTCACCTAGCAATACAACAGAGGATTTTGAGAGATTTAGGCCCCTGTCAGCAATGCAGAGCATGGGTTCATTCACGGCAAAAGGGGGTTCATGTCACCCAGAAATAGAACAGAGGATTTTGAGAGATTTAGGCCCCTGTCAGCAATGCAGAGCAGGGGTTCATTCACGGCAAAAGGGGGTTTATGTCACCCAGAAATAGAACAGAGGATTTTGAGAGATTTAGGCCCCTGTCAGCAATGCAGAGCAAGGGTTCATTCACGGCAAAAGGGGGTTCATGTCACCCAGCAATACAACAGAGGATTTTGAGAGATTTAGGCCCCTGTCAGCCAGGCACAGCAGGGGTTCATTCACGGCAAAAGAGGGTTCATGTCACTCAGCAACACAACAGAGGATTTTGAGAGATTTAGGCCCCTGTCACCCAGGCACAGCAGGGGTTTGTATACACCAAAAATGGTAAAATGTCACCCGACAATTGAAAATAAGAATTTTCTCAATTTAGGGCACTAAAATTGGCACTTTTTTTTTAATTAAAATGGCTCTAAAATAGTCCTTGAAAAATCTAGAGGGATGTTAGAGGCAGTAAAATGTGCTTAAAGAGGACCTTTCACTAGTTTAACTAGTTTCATTCACGGCAAAAGGGGGTTCATGTCACCCAGTAATACAACAGAGGATTTTGAGAGATTTAGGGCCCTGTCACCCAGGCACAGCAGGGGTTCATTCACGGCAAAAGGGGGATCATGTCACCCAGCAATACAACAGAGGATTTTGAGAGATTTAGGCCCCTGTCAGCAATGCAGAGCAGGGGTTCATTAACGACAAAAGAGGGTTCATGTCACCCAGCAATACAACAGATGATTTTGAGGGATTTAGGCCCCTGTCAGCAATGCAGAGCAGGGGTTCATTCATGGCAAAAGGGGGTTCATGTCACCCAGCAATACAACAGAGGATTTTGAGAGATTTAGGCCCCTGTCAGCAATGCAGAGCATGGGTTCATTCACGGCAAAAGGGGGTTCATGTCACCCAGAAATAGAACAGAGGATTTTGAGAGATTTAGGCCCCTGTCAGCAATGCAGAGCAGGGGTTCATTCACGGCAAAAGGGGGTTTATGTCACCCCGCAATGCAACAGAGGATTTTGAGAGATTTAAGCCGCTGTCAGCAATGCAGAGAAGGGGTTCTTTCACGGCAAAAGGGGGATCATGTCACCCAGCAATACAACAGAGGATTTTGAGAGATTTAGGCCCCTGTCAGCAATGCAGAGCAGGGGTTCATTCACGGCAAAAGGGTGTTCATGTCACCCAGCAATACAACAGAGGATTTTGAGAGATTTAGGCCCCTGTCAGCAATGCAGAGCATGGGTTCATTCACGGCAAAAGGGGGTTCATGTCACCCAGAAATAGAACAGAGGATTTTGAGAGATTTAGGCCCCTGTCAGCAATGCAGAGCAGGGGTTCATTCACGGCAAAAGGGGGTTTATGTCACCCAGAAATAGAACAGAGGATTTTGAGAGATTTAGGCCCCTGTCAGCAATGCAGAGCAAGGGTTCATTCACGGCAAAAGGGGGTTCATGTCACCCAGCAATACAACAGAGGATTTTGAGAGATTTAGGCCCCTGTCAGCCAGGCACAGCAGGGGTTCATTCACGGCAAAAGAGGGTTCATGTCACTCAGCAACACAACAGAGGATTTTGAGAGATTTAGGCCCCTGTCACCCAGGCACAGCAGGGGTTTGTATACACCAAAAATGGTAAAATGTCACCCGACAATTGAAAATAAGAATTTTCTCAATTTAGGGCACTAAAATTGGCACTTTTTTTTTAATTAAAATGGCTCTAAAATAGTCCTTGAAAAATCTAGAGGGATGTTAGAGGCAGTAAAATGTGCTTAAAGAGGACCTTTCACTAGTTTAACTAGTTTCATTCACGGCAAAAGGGGGTTCATGTCACCCAGTAATACAACAGAGGATTTTGAGAGATTTAGGGCCCTGTCACCCAGGCACAGCAGGGGTTCATTCACGGCAAAAGGGGGATCATGTCACCCAGCAATACAACAGAGGATTTTGAGAGATTTAGGCCCCTGTCAGCAATGCAGAGCAGGGGTTCATTAACGACAAAAGAGGGTTCATGTCACCCAGCAATACAACAGAGGATTTTGAGGGATTTAGGCCCCTGTCAGCAATGCAGAGCAGGGGTTCATTCATGGCAAAAGGGGGTTCATGTCACCCAGCAATGCAACAGAGGATTTTGAGAGATTTAAGCCGCTGTCAGCAATGCAGAGAAGGGGTTCTTTCACGGCAAAAGGGGGATCATGTCACCCAGCAATACAACAGAGGATTTTGAGAGATTTAGGCCCCTGTCAGCAATGCAGAGCAGGGGTTCATTCACGGCAAAAGGGTGTTCATGTCACCTAGCAATACAACAGAGGATTTTGAGAGATTTAGGCCCCTGTCAGCAATGCAGAGCATGGGTTCATTCACGGCAAAAGGGGGTTCATGTCACCCAGAAATAGAACAGAGGATTTTGAGAGATTTAGGCCCCTGTCAGCAATGCAGAGCAGGGGTTCATTCACGGCAAAAGGGGATTTATGTCACCCAGAAATAGAACAGAGGATTTTGAGAGATTTAGGCCCCTGTCAGCAATGCAGAGCAAGGGTTCATTCACGGCAAAAGGGGGTTCATGTCACCCAGCAATACAACAGAGGATTTTGAGAGATTTAGGCCCCTGTCAGCAATGCAGAGCAGGGGTTCATTCATGGCAAAAGGGGGTTCATGTCACCCAGCAATGCAACAGAGGATTTTGAGAGATTTAAGCCGCTGTCAGCAATGCAGAGAAGGGGTTCTTTCACGGCAAAAGGGTGTTCATGTCACCTAGCAATACAACAGAGGATTTTGAGAGATTTAGGCCCCTGTCAGCAATGCAGAGCAGGGGTTCATTTACGGCAAAAGGGTGTTCATGTCACCCAGAAATAGAACAGAGGATTTTGAGAGATTTAGGCCCCTGTCAGCAATGCAGAGCAGGGGTTCATTCACGGCAAAAGGAGGTTTATGTCACCCAGAAATAGAACAGAGGATTTTGAGAGATTTAGGCCCCTGTCAGCAATGCAGAGCAAGGGTTCATTCACGGCAAAAGGAGGTTCATGTCACCCAGCAATACAACAGAGGATTTTGAGAGATTTAGGCCCCTGTCAGCCAGGCACAGCAGGGGTTCATTCACGGCAAAAGAGGGTTCATGTCACTCAGCAACACAACAGAGGATTTTGAGAGATTTAGGCCCCTGTCACCCAGGCACAGCAGGGGTTTGTATACACCAAAAATGGTAAAATGTCACCCGACAATTGAAAATAAGAATTTTCTCAATTTAGGGCACTAAAATTGGCACTTTTTTTTAAATTAAAATGGCTCTAAAATAGTCCTTGAAAAATCTAGAGGCTATGAGCTGTGCGCTACGATTGGCCAGCGCTGCAGCAATGGACAACCCTAATACAAAAATTCCGCCCAGTACAACAGAGGGAGCTGCACACACCGGAGCCTATACCGGGCGAACGGAGCGGCGCCCAGACATACTAGTAAGTGCAGGGACCCCTGGGCGCCGCTCTGCCCACTGATATAGTTAGTTTTTAGTTTTTAAACTAGTGAAAGGTCCTCTTTAAGAGCATGGCAACTGCTCTGCAAACAAATGTAGATAGGGAAATAACTTAAAATGAAATAAAATAACTAAAAATTACAAATTATTAACGTGCAACTCAGAGAAGGAGGTGGATATAAAGTCGGAGGTTGAGGAAGCGGTGAATGTGTTGTTGTAGGTGGAGGAGGCAATGGAGGAGGAACAGGTAGCCAACAATGTTTTTTTTTTTTTTTTTATTGGGGTAGGTAGCCCTTAAACTATTGGGACAAAAAAAAAGAAAGAAAACAAAGAATCATTGCACTTGACTTGAGTACAAGAATGTATGTTTGATGGTGGTATAAATGTCTATTCTGCACTAGGTACAGACAAGTCTTGTAGGATCCAAGCCTGGTTCATTTTAATGAACGTGAGCTTGTCCACGTTGGCTGTGGACAGGCGGCTGCTTCTGTCTGTAATGACGCCTCCTGCCGTGCTAAATACACGTTTAGAGAGTACACTGGCTGCAGGACAGGCCAGCACCTCCAAGGCATACAGGGCAAGCTCTGGCCATATGGACAATTTGGAGACCCAGAAGTTGAATGGGGCAAAACCATCAGTCAGGACGTGTAGTCTCCTGCTAACACGCTCCAAATCAGCAATTGGGGCCGGTTGTTGCAGCGAGGTGACAAAGCTTTTCCACATGTCGGCCATGCTAACCCTGTGTTCTGAGGTGCTGGCGCTGACACAGCTGCGTTGGCGACCTCTTCCTCCTCCCCTGCCTTCGCCTTGTGCTTCCACTTGTCCCCCGGCGTCAGTCGGTAATGTTCTCAGGAGCGCGTCTAACAGCGTGCGCCTGTAGTCGCGCATCTTCCGATCATGCTCCAGTGAGGGAATTAAGGACGGCACATTGTCTTTTTAACGGGTATCCAGCAGGGTGGCCACCCATTAGTCAGCACACGTTAAAATGTGGGCAACTCTGCAGTCGTTGCGCAGACACTGCAGCATGTAGTCGCTCATGTGTGCCAGGCTGCCCAGAGGTAAGGACAAGCTGTCCTCTGTGGGAGGCGTATCGTCTGCGTCCTCCGTATCCCCCCAGCCACGCACCAGTGATGGGCCCGAGCTTTGTTGGATACCACCCCGCTGTGAACATGCTTCATACCCATCCTCCTCATCCTCCTCGTCCTCCAGTAGTGGGCCCTGACTGGCCAAGTTTGCACCTGGCCTCTGCTGTTGCAAAAATCCTCTTTCTGAGCCACTTCTAAAAGACTGGCCTGAAAGTGTTAGAGATGACCCCTCTTCCTCCTCCTCGTCCTGGGCCACATCCTCTTCCATCATCGCCCTAAGTGTTTTCTCAATGAGACATAGAAGTGGTATTATAACGCTGATAACGGCATGATCGCCACTGGCCATGTTGGTGGAGTACTCGAAACAGCACAACAGGGCACACAGGTCTCGCATGGAGGCCCAGTCATTGGTGGTGAAGTGGTGCTGTTCCGCAGTGCGACTCACCCGTGCGTGCTGCAGCTGAAACTCCACTATGGCCTGCTGCTGCTCGCACAGTCTTTCCAGAATGTGCAAGGTGGAGTTCCACCTGGTAGGCACGTCGCATATGAGGCGGTGAGCGGGAAGGCCGAAGTTACGCTGTAGAGCAGACAGCCAAGTGGCGGCAGGATGAGAACGCCGGAAGCGCGCACAGACGGCCCGCACTTTAAGCAGCAGCTCAGACATGTCGCGGTAGTTTTGAATGAATTTCTGCACCACCAAATTTAGCACATGCGCCAGGCAAGGGATGTGCGTCAAACCGGCTAGTCCCAGAGCTGCTTGAGGCCCACTGGCAGCAACCACTCGTCGGTCTGTTGTTCTATAACCCGCCACAACTCCTGCGCGGTGTGGAGCCTGCCCCCAAACACAATAGTTTCAGAATGGCCTGCTGGCGTTTACCCCTGGCTGTGCTGAAATTGGTGGTGAAGGTCTGTCGCTGACCGGATAAGGAGGTGGTAGAAGAGGAGAAGGAAGCCAAGTAGGAAGAGGAGGCAACAGGAGGCAAAGAATGATGCCCTGCGATCATTGG
The DNA here is from genome assembly GCF_905171765.1 of Bufo bufo. Lineage (NCBI taxonomy): Eukaryota > Metazoa > Chordata > Amphibia > Anura > Bufonidae > Bufo > Bufo bufo. The sequence continues at coordinate 47,210,453 of NC_053397.1, read as the reverse complement.
CGGCAGAAGGACGTGCGCCAAACAGCTCTCCGCCTGGGGCCCAGCCGCCACTACATTTACCCGGTGTGCAGTTAGGGAGATATAGCGTCCCTGGCCGTGCTTACTGGTCCACGTATCTGTGGTTAGGTGGACCTTGCCACAGATGGCGTTGCGCAGTGCACACTTGATTTTATCCGATACTTGGTTGTGCAGGGAGGGCACGGCTCTCCTGGAGAAGTAGTGGCGGCTGGGAACGACATACTGTGGGACAGCAAGCGACATGAACTGTTTGAAGCTGTCCGTCTCCACCAGCCTGGGACCTGAGGTAGTAGGTTCAGTAGGACGTGTAGCTGTGGCAGAACGGCCACGTCCTCTCCCTGCACCAGTGGCTCCACCAACACCACCACCACGAACAAGACCGCGTCCCTTATTAGATGTTTGCCTCATAGTTAGCGTTCACAAAGCAAAAAAAAAAGTGGTTAAGTATGTTAAAAATAATTTACCGCCAATATAAACCCTGATGTAGGTTATTGCAATCTATATATTTTTTTAACTCTATATGACAGTGGTTTTAGTGGCCTAAATGTAACACTCACTTATGCACGTCTTATCCCAGATGTGCAGTATATTAGAGTTCCAGCAAAATCAATAAACATAGATATCATGGGGTATAAGGAGTATATATCAAAGTTCCAGCGTAGAGAAAACCCCTAAAAGTCACAATTTTAATGATATACCTTAAAAAAGAGCCCAATTGGACCTACTATACAAAAAAGAAAAAAGAAAAAGTACATACAGGGTATGTGACTGATAAATTGCATCCAGAGACTAGATAATAACCTGGGGTATGGGAATAGATTATCCCTACGTCTACCCCTATCTTACAACCTCAGCCCATGGAAGGCTCCTAATGGTGGAGACCCCCTGTCCACGTACCTAGACTGCTATCTCTCAGATGTCCCTAAAGGGGTATATACAGGGATTGGTCTATCCTCACCTCATACCTGGGGCACTCTAGACCAACCCCTGTATATACCCCTTTAGGGACATCTGAGAGATAGCAGTCTATGTACGTGGACAGGGGGTCTCCACCATTAGGAGCCTTCCCTGGGCTGAGGTTGTAAGATAGGAGTAGACGTAGGGATAATCTATTCCCGTACCCCAGGTTATTATCTAGTCTCTGGATGCAATTTATCAGTCACATACCCTGTATGTACTTTTTCTTTTTTCTTTTTTGTATAGTAGGTCCAATTGGGATCTTTTTTAAGGTATATCATTAAAATTGTGACTTTTAGGGGTTTGCAGTATATTAGAGGCTTTTTTCACCCCACTATGCTAAAGCCGTATTTATGGCATAAATGTGACAGTGACTTATGCACGTGTAATCACAGATGTGCAGTATATTAGAGGGTTTTTTCACCCCAGTAACCAAAAAGCTGTATTTCTGTCCTAAATGTGACAGTGACTTATGCACGTGTAATCCCAGATGTGCAGTATATTAGAGGCTTTTTTCACCCCAGTAACCAAAAAGCTGTATTTCTGTCCCAAATGTGACAGTGACTTATGCATGTGTAATCACAGATGTGCAGTATATTAGAGGCTTTTTTCACCCCAGTAACCAAAAAGCTGTATTTCTGTCCCAAATGTGACAGTGACTTATGCACGTGTAATCACAGATGTGCAGTATATTAGAGGCTTTTTTCACCCCAGTAACCAAAAAGCTGTATTTCTGTCCCAAATGTGACAGTGACTTATGCACATGTAATCACAGATATGCAGTATATTAGAGGGTTTTTTCACCCCAGTAACCAATAAGCTGTATTTCTGTCCTAAATGTGTCACCGCCAGTTCTGTGAGAAGATCTGGCAGACGTTCTTCTCTACCTCTTGTATGATGTTCTTTGTTTTAGTTTCAGTTTCTCATCTCCTTTCCTTCTGCCAGGTGTCACTTATTTTGACTAATCGTCTTCCTTTATAATCCCTCCCATACTGCCTCACTTTGCGGTTTATACTACTTCCTGGATGAGGTGTTCACTGCTGGAGGCTGCGTCTGCTGTTTGTTCAGATGTGTTTCCTTGCTGGCTTGATTCTAGGTGACCCTGACTCGTCCGTATTAAGTGCAGGGAGCCGGTGGTCGTGTCCCCTCACTATTATAGGGTTTTCAGGTGTCACACAGTATTAGGTACGCGGGCATGCAATCGTCTACCATACAGACCCTTGCATGTGCATAGCAGTCAGGGAGAGCTCTTAGGGTTTTATAGGGCTCACCTATAAGCTCCTTAGTTTGGGATCAAGCCAGTCGCTCGTTTATTTATATGTTCCAGCTATCTGCTAACTTCATCCATGATAAAATGTGACTCATGCACGTGTAATCACAGATGTGCAGTATATTAGAGGGTTTTTTCACCCTAACCAAAAAGCTGCATTTCTGTCCTAAATGTGACAGTTACTTATGCATGTGTAATCACAGATGTGCAGAATATTAGAGTTTTTTTTTCACCCCAGTAACCAAAAAGCTGTATTTCTGTCCTAAATGTGACAGTGACTTATGCATGTGTAATCACAGATGTGCAGTATATTAAAGGTTTTTTTCACCCCAGTATGCCAAAGCCGTATTTATGGCCAAAATGTGACAGTGACTTATGCACGTGTAATCCCAGATGTGCAGTATATTAGAGGCTTTTTTCACCCTAACCAAAAAGCTGTATTTCGGTCCTAAATGTGACAGTGACTTATGCACGTGTAATCCCAGATGTGCAGTATATTAGAGGCTTTTTTCACCCCAGTATGCCAAAGCTGTATTTATGGCCTAAATGAGACAGTGACTTATGCACGTGTAATCCCAGATAAGCAGTATATTAGAGGCTTTTTTCACCCCAATAACCAAAAAGCTGTATTTCTGTCCTAAATGTAACAGTGACTTATGCACATGTAATCACAGATGTGCAGTATATTAGAGGGTTTTTTCACCCCAGTGACCAAAAAGCTGTATTTCTGTCCTAAATGTGACAGTCACTAATGCTTGTCTAATCCCAGATGTGCAGTATATTAGAGGGCTTTTTCACCCCAGTATGCCAAAGCTGTATTTCTGGACTTGCAGATAGCCTATGCTGGTGCACTATCGTTGCATAAAATGGCTGCCGATCATGTATTGATATTGACTAACTGAAGAAAAAAAAGTTTGGTTTTAGCAGTAGTTGGCTCAGGGCAGCCTTAAAAAAATTGTGCACTGCACCCACAAAACATTTTTTCTGTAGATCGCTCAGTACATAAACCAGTTCTTGATAAGATTTCTCCCTGATCTCTCCCTCACAGCAGCTGCAGCCTCTCCCTACACCAATCCGAGCAGAGTGACGGGCAGCGCTACGTAACTCCAGCTTAAATAGAGGCTGGGTCACATGCTGCAGTTGGCCAATCACAGCCATGCCAATAGTAGGCATGGCTGTGATGGCCTTTTGGGGCAAGTAGTATGACGCTTGTTGATTGGCTGCTTTGCAGCCTTTCAAAAAGCGCCATAAAAATCACCAAACGTAAATGTTCGGGTTCGGGTCCGGGTGCCGAAAACCCTAAAGTTCGGTACAAACCCGAACTTTACAGTTCGGGTTCGCTCAACTCTAATTACAGGCCCCAAAAATTATGCATTCACCGTACATAAATGATTAAGTGATTATGTGGCTCGAGGTATATTAGAGGGCCATTCAATATCAATTTTACTGCAGGCCAGTGTAGTACAGGCCCCAAATATTAGGCATTCACCGGACACAAAAGAACAAGTAATTAGTGGAATACAGTGGATATAAAAAGTCTACACACCCCTGTTAAAATGTCAGGTTTCTGTGCTGTAAAAAAATGAGACAAAGATAAATCATTTCAGAACTCATTCCACCTTTAATGTGACCTATTAACTGTACAACTCAATTGAAAAACAAACTGAAATCTTTTAGGTAAAAAAATATAAAAATAAAATAATATGGTTTCATAAGTGTGCACAACCTTAAACTAATACTTTGTTAAAGCACCTTTTGATTTTATTACAACACTCAGTCTTTTTGGGTATGAGTCTATCAGCATAGCACATTTTGACTTGGCAAGTTTTGCCCACTCTTCTTTACAAAAACACTCTAAATCTGTCAGATTGTGAGGGCATCTCCTGTGCACAGCCCTCTTCAGATCACCCACACAGATTTTCAATCGGATTCAGGTCTGGGCTCTGGCTGGGCCATTCCAAAACTTTAATCTTCTTCTGGTAAAGCCATTCCATTGTTGATTTGGATGTATGCTTTGGGCCGTTGTCATGCTGAAAGATGAAGTTCCTCTTCATGTTCAGCTTTGTAGCAGAAGCCTAAAAGTTTTGTGCCAATATTGACTGGTATTTGGAACTGTTCATAATTCCCTCTAGCATAACTAAGGCCCCAGTTCCAGCTGAAGAAAAACAGCCCCAAAGCATGATGCTGCCACCACCATGCTTCACTGTGGGTATGGTGTTCTTTTGGTGATGGGCAGTGTTGTTTTTGCTCCAAACATATCTTTTGGAATTATGGCCAAAAAGTTCAACCTTGGTTTCATAAGACCATAACACCTTTTCCCACGTGCTTTTGGGAGACTTCAGATGTGTTTTTGAAAAATTTAGCCTGGCTTGGATGTTTTTGTTTGTAAGAAAAGGCTTTCGTTTTGCCACTCTACCCCATAGCCCAGACATATAAAGAATATGAGAGATTGTTGTCACATGTACCACACAGCCAGTACTTGCCAGATATTCCTGCAGCTACTTTAATGTTGCTGTAGGCCTCTTGGTAGCCTCCCAGACCAGTTTTCTTCTAGTCTTTTCATCAATTTTGGAGGGATGTCCAGTTTTTGGTAATGTCACTGTTGTGCCATATTTTCTCCACTTGATGATGACTGTCTTCACTGTGTTCCATGGTATATCTAATTCCTTGGAAATTCTTTTGTACCCTTCCCCTGACTGATACCTTTTAATAATGAGATCCCTCTGATGCTTTGGAAGCTCTCTGTGGACCATGGCTTTTGCCGTGGGATGTGACTAAGAAAATTTCAGGAAAGACCAACTAGAGCAGCTGAACTTTATTTGGGGTTAATCAGAGGCACTTTAAATGATGGCAGGTGTATGATGACTCCTATTTAACATGATTTTGAAGGGGATTGCTTAATTCTGAACACAGCTACATCCCCAGTTATGTAACCACATTTTTTGTTGTTTTCTTCCCTCCACCTAAAAGATTTCAGTTTGTTTTTCAATTGAGTGGTAGAGTTTATAGGTCACATTAAAGGTGGAAAAAGTTCTGAAATTATTTATCTTTGTCTCATTTTTTTACAGTACAGAAAACTGACATTTTAACTGGGATGCGTAGACTTTTTATATCCACTGTATGTGGCTGGAGGTATATTAGACGGTCATTAGATATCAATTTTACTGCGGGTCAAATAAATACCGTATGTTTAAAAGAAGAAAAAAGATAAAATTGGATTAAAAACATGGCTAACAAAATCCTCCCTCTTGAAAAAAAAACAAATGATAATAGTTGTAATTCGATAACACGTGGTCGTCACAGGTTTTGAATTCCTCTGAGGTCCCAAACATTAGGCATTCACCAGACAGAAAAGGCCTTTTATGCCCCTATATTTACCTAAGACAAGGACCATTATTTGTTCTGATTGGTGGCGAATATTTGTGGGCTGTCATGTGGAAATTTAATTAAACGTGGTCATCACAGGTGTTGAATTCCTCCAAGATCCATGCCTCATTCATTTTTAGAAATGTGAGGTAGTCCACACTGTCGTGAGCTAGGCGAGTGCACTTATCGGTCACAATCCCCCCTGCTTTGCTGAACGTCCTTTCAAACAGGACACTTGACGAGGGGCAAGTCAAGAGTTCTATGTCAAATTGTGCCAGCTCTTGCCACGGGTCAAGCCTGCACACCCAGTAGTCCAGGGGTTCCTTGCTTCTCAGAGCATCCACATTGGCCGGTAACCCAATGTAGTTTGACCCCTGTCGGTCTAGGCGTTCCCTGAGGCTGGATCTGGAGGGCGGCTGATCTCATTTCCAAAGTGACCAACACATCTTCAAATCGCCCTCTTCTTGCATGTGCTGTAGGATTGTTACTCACAACTGTTTCTCTATGGGTGGAAATTCCTCTGCCAGGGCCCGCAACAACAGAATGCAGCATCTCGTGTAGAAAAGCCTGGAAATGCTGCATTTTGACAGCCCTCTGTGATGCTGGTAACATGTCCGCCATTTTGGGTTTGTACCGGGGGTCTAAGTACGTTGCCATCAAGTAATGGTCCTTGCCCTTTATGCTTTTTATACGGGGGTCCCTCTTCAAGCACTTGAGCATTAAGCCCCCCATTTGCACTAAATTGGAAGCGGTGGAGCGGCCTGGCTCCTGCTCATCGCCCAGGAGAATATCGTCCTCGGTCTCCTCCCCTCATCCACGGATTCCAGAAAAGTTATAAGCCTGCTCTTCTTGCTCCTCCTCCTCCCACCAGGCAACATCCTCCTCTGTCTCATCTTCAGACTCCTGCTGACTTGTCTCAGATGAAGTAGCCCCCCTGGGAATTCATTCAGCATTGCACATCCTCATCTTCTCCTGCTCCTCGACGGCTTGATCAATGACACGACGCAATGCAAGCTCCAAAAAGAAGGCGTAAGGTACGATGTCACTGATGCCACCCTGGAATGTGACTCACCAGTTTGGTGATCTCATCAAATGGCCGCAGAAGTCTGCATGCGTGGCGCATTAACAGCCACTGGTGCGTGAAAAAAAAAAAGAAGCTCCCCAGAATCTGTCCTGCTGCAGAGTTCGTATAGGTAGTCGTTAACGGCACGTTTCTGCTGGAGCAGCCTATCAAGCATATACAAGGTGGAGTTCCAGCGCGCCGGGCAGTCACAAATCAGACGTCTGACGGGCAAGTGGTGTCGCTGCTGAACGTCAGCAAGGCAAGCCATGGCCGTGTAGGATCTTCTAAAATGGCTAGAGATTTTCCTGACCTGCTGCAAGACATTCTGTACCCCAGGGTATTTGGCAATAAATCGCTGCATGACTAAGTTCAGGATGTGTTCCATGCACGGCACGTGTGTCATTTTGCCCTGATTCAGCGCGCTCAGCAGATTGGCACCATTGTCGCACACCACTTTACCAACTGTCAAATTGAGCGGGGTTTGCCATTGATCAGCCTGTGTCCGGATAGCTGAAAGCAGTGCAGGACAGTGTGGTTCTTGGCTCCCAGGCACAACAGCTGCAGTACAGCATTGCAACGTCTCACCTGGCACGTCGAATAGATTCTGGGGAGCTTGGGGGAGTGCAGTGGAAGAGGCGGTAGCAGAGGAAAAGGAGGAGTCAGTTGAGGAGGATACGGTGGATGGAGTAGGAGGAGGAGAAGAAGAGGCAGGCCTGCATGCTATCTGTGGCGGTAACACCAAATCCACACGGGAGCAGTAAAAGTTATGTACCTTCCCTGCCCATGCTTGCTAGACCACGTGTCTGTTGTTGCTGTCATAATTTTTTTTCGCTCAAACATTTGGCCCACGGAAGCCTGCCTTGTGCCAGATGAACGCGACGGCGGCATGGTGGAAGGTGGAGTGGAGGACAAATGGGAGGAGACAGGAGAAGAAGAAGTAGAAGAGGCAGGATATGGAGCACCAGGAGTGTGGCTTTGTGGGTTCTGACAGCGTTGCTCCCTCTGGGCTCGGTGATTGGAGACCAGGTGCCTTCTTAAGGTGGTCGTCCTTAGGTGAGTGTTGGGCTTACCGCGACCTATGCGTTCACAGCACAGGCTTCAGATGGCAACACTATTATCAGTAGCTGACAAATTAGAAAAAGCCCACACTGCGGAGCCATGTGTCGGTTTCCTGGGAGCGCAAGATGTGACCGTGCATGGTGGATGGTTAGCTCTAGACACATTTGCATTCTTCTTTTTGCCTCCTGTGCACTGCGAGTTCTGCCTGCTTCTCATCCTTCTCCTTTCTATCTGCTGCTTCGTCTGTCCTTATGAACTCCCCTCCTCTTCTTCTCTTGTGGGCACCCACGTAACATCCATCGACACGTCATCATGAGATCTCGGAGTAGGCAGCAACAGTGGGGACCACCCTTCTTGGGCTGATCTAAGTACTGTCATCAGACCGCTGGGTGGCGGCCGTTGCTACCTCCTCTTCCTGATCCGATGCCAAGAATGGCTGCGCATCGGTAAGGTCTTGGAATTGATGGGAAAATAATTCCTCTGACTCGAGTGGAGGGGCTATGGTGGTGGTGGTGTCTTTGGGGTGCACACAGCAGAGAGTGAGGAGGGTGCAAATACAGAGGATGAGGAGGCTGCAGAAGCGGAAGGCTAAAGTGAGCCACTCAACCAACTCTAGTGCGTCCTTTGACGTAATCGCACGCACCTTCTCCAACTTCCCACTTAGGCTCCGGCCTGGTGCACCTGCCCGCCCCTACCATCTCTGCGGAATGGCCTGCCTCTTCCTCTGCCTGTCATTTTCAAAATGACCCTGTGACAAAGTCCCTATAGAAGAGCAGTATAAGACGTTTTTAAGGAGGGAAATAAGAGAGAAAAAAATTTGAACCAAAAGGTGTGCTTTTGGTGGGTTTTGAACTAATGGTGGTCTGTGGATGACACTATTATGGGGGATCTGTGGATGACGCACTGTTATGGGGGATCTGTGGGTGACACTGTTATGGGGGATCTGTCGATGACACTGTTATGGGGGATCTGTGGGTGACACTGTTATGGGGGTTCTGTGGGTGACACTGTTATGGGGATCTGTGGATGACACATATATAGCATCTTATGCTATGTGTCATGCACAGATCCCCTCCATAACAGTGTCCCTGTAGTGTGAATGACCCCCAAAATAGGGGGTTGGGGTCACATCTTCTTTTATAATGACAGCGGGGCCCGTGCAGTGACTGTATTCTATTACATGGACCCCGCTCACTGTATATAATCGTATCTGTAATTGTTAATTGTTATGTATATAATCGGGTAATCAGTGCCTGTATACTTACAAGCGTTAGGTAGCAGGCCGGGAGGACGGGCGCTGACAGCGTGAGTCACTATGTCATGCACCCACGCCGCCTGCTTCATTCATAAAGTGGGCATCGCAGGCGCGTGACGTAGTGACTCATGCTGCCAGCGCCCGTCCTCCCGGCCTGCCTCCTCCCTCCTCTCTGCTACCGAGCGCTTGTAAGTATACAGGCGCTGATTACCCGATTATATACATAACAATTAACAATTACAGATACGATTATATACAGTGAGCGGGGCCCTTGTAGTAGAATACAGTCACTGCACGGGCCCCGCTGTCATTATAAAAGCAGATGCCGGCCCCCAGCCCCTCCTCCCTCTCAGCTGATACACCTGCCGCGTGGCATCGCAGCGCGGCGTATCATTGAATATTCGGCAAAATGCAGCATTCGCCCCATAAGACGCACTGCTATTTCCCTCCCACTTTTGGGGGGGGGGAAAGTGCATCTTATAGGACGAAAAATACGGTATATAGAACCCCTTTATCATATTTTTTTTTTGGGTCAACTGTTACATCACACCAGTTGCAATTAGTTGTTCCAATGGCGTTTGTCCCTCTGTATAGCTACGGTATCTCAGCAGAACTGCACACAAATGCTGCACAATACAAATGCACTATATAGAAAGTATATTATAGGTATATCACACCCCTGCCTCAATCAGTTTTTTTGGAGGGCAACTGGTATATCACACCAGTTGCAATTAGTTGTTCCAATGTTGTTTGCCCCTCTGTATAGCTGCAGTATCTCAGCAGAACCGCACACAACTGCTGTACAATACAAATGAACTATATTATACTTTCTATGTTAGAAAGTATATTATAAGTATATTACACCCCTCACTATGTCACACCTATCGATAGCACACCTATACCAGTCCTTAAAAGGACTTTTTTGGCCCTATTAGCTAGCGTTTGGTCTCCCTAACAGTCTGTCCCTGCTCCACACAGCAATCTCTCCCTACACTGGCAAAAGACTGAATTAAAAAATGGCGGCCAGATCGGGTTTATTTATAAGGTAGGGGGTATGTCCATGTGCTGAAACATCTCAATTGGCTGTCCTGTCCCACCTGATTGATGTGTCATGGGTCAAAGTTCTGCACAATGCAAAGAATATGGCGCCGGCGGACATCGCCATATGTTCGCCTGTTAGGCGAACAGCAAAGTTCGCCGCAAAACCACCGCCGGGCAAACCGCAAGGCCATCTGTAGGGGTTGGATAACGACTTTAAGAATGTACAAAGCTTATTATTCTGTCTAATTAACAAATTACGCCAACTGATGTTGCCACTTGCCAAATCTGTACACGCGGTGCGTTATTCAATTATTTTGTGGTGATTGACAGTCTAGTAGGCTCGAGCAATATGGTAAATGTTAGTCTTAGGTGAACATATACACTGCTCAAAAAAATAAAGGGAACACTTAAACAACACAATGTAACTCCAAGTCAATCACACTTCTGTGAAATCAAACTGTCCACTTAGGAAGCAACACTGAGTGACAATCAATTTCACATGCTGTTGTGCAAATGGGATAGACTACAGGTGGAAATTATAGGCAATTAGCAAGACACCCCCAATAAAGGAGTGGTTCTGCGGGTGGTGACCACAGACCACTTCTCAGTTCCTATGCTTCCTGGCTGATGTTTTGGTCACTTTTGAATGCTGGCGGTGCTTTCACTCTAGTGGTAGCATGAGACAGAGTCTACAACCCACACAAGTGGCTCAGGTATTGCAGCTTATCCAGGATGGCACATCAATGCGAGCTGTGGCAAGAAGGTTTGCTGTGTCTGTCAGCGTAGTGTCCAGAGCATGGAGGCGCTACCAAGAGACAGACCAGTACATCAGGAGACGTGGAGGAGGCCGTAGGAGGGCAACAACCCAGCAGCAGGACCGCTACCTCCGCCTTTGTGCAAGGAGGAACAGGAGGAGCACTGCCAGAGCCCTGCAAAATGACCTCCAGCAGGCCACAAATGTGCATGTGTCTGCTCAAACGGTCAGAAACAGACTCCATGAGGGTGATATGAGGGCTCGACGTCCACAGGTGGGGGTTGTGCTTACAGCCCAACACCGTGCAGGACGTTTGGCATTTGCCAGAGAACACCAAGATTGGCAAATTCGCCACTGGAGCCCTGTGCTCTTCACAGATGAAAGCAGGTTCACACTGAGCACATGTGACAGACGTGACAGAGTCTTGAGACGCCGTGGAGAACGTTCTGCTGCCTGCAACATCCTCCAGCATGACCGGTTTGGCATTGGGTCAGTAATGGTGTGGGGTGGCATTTCTTTGGAGGGCCGCACAGCCCTCCATGTGCTCGCCAGAGGTAGCCTGACTGCCATTAGGTACCGAGATGAGATCCTCAGACTCCTTGTGAGACCATATGCTGGTGCGGTTGGCCCTGGGTTCCTCCTAATGCAAGACAATGCTAGACCTCATGTGGCTCTAGTGTGTCAGCAGTTCCTGCAAGACGAAGGCATTGATGCTATGGACTGGCCCGCCCGTTCCCCAGACCTGAATCCAATTGAGCACATCTGGGACATCATGTCTCGCTCTATCCACCAACGTCACGTTGCACCACAGACTGTCCAGGAGTTGGCAGATGCTTTAGTCCAGATCTGGGAGGAGATCCCTCAGGAAACCGTCCGCCACCTCATCAGGAGCATGCACAGGCGTTGTAGGGAGGTCATACAGGCACGTTGAGGCCACACACACTACTGAGCCTCATTTTGACTTGTTTTAAGGACATTACATCAAAGTTGGATCAGCCTGTAGTGTGTTTTTCCACTTTAATTTTGAGTGTGACTCCAAATCCAGACCTCCATGGGTTGAAAAATTTGATTTCCATTTTTTTATTTTTGTGTGATTTTGTTGTCAGCACATTCAACTATGTAAAGAACAAAGTATTTCAGAAGAATATTTAATTAATTCAGATCTAGGATGTGTTATTTTTGTGTTTCCTTTATTTTTTTGAGCAGTGTATATTAATTGTATAATATTTGCATCTCTATATATGTACTGCCATTGGTTTATATTTTCATGTTCTATCTAAATATTTAGTTGCTAGACTTTTTTCAGAATTTCAGTCATATGTTAACACATGTCTTTGTGTTCCAAACTAATAATCAGTACATGTTTGCTTTTCATGAAAACATCCTGCAATTAAACCTGAAATGGACATCGATGTACATCACGGACCATTAAAAAGCATAGCTCTCTTTCTGTTCACTTTACTTAGTTGCCTAGCAATTTCTGTGCCTCCCACCAGCACCTGTGCCTTGGGAATATCTACCTGGGTAAAGCATGCATATAATATACTTCAATGTACAGATGGAAAATAAAGTTGTAAATAACAGATCTCCACAGTGATTTTATATATTTCATTTCATTAGGAATTAATACTTTAGTGATCCTTTTAGGAACAGGTCCAGACTTACTGTACTGAGGTATTGACACTTCATTTTATCCCATTATTCTTAGATTTGTTACAGGTTGGCTCATGGTGCCATAGCAATTTGTAACTTTGCTTTGCATGTACTTTCTCATATGAGTGTTAAAATGACTTTACATTAGATTAAAATTTTTATTATTATTATTATTATTATTATTATTTTATTTGTGCATCAATTAGAAGGATTTGGGAAATAATGAGGTTTGGGAAATACTGAGCCGTTGAATTTAAGAAGTTAAATCACAAATATTTGATAATATTAGAAGGGTTTTTGTATCAAGGTAACCACTTTGTGTATGTCTTATGATTGCATATTAACATCATAAATGAAAGCAGCTCTTGGTCTGGCAGATTCAGCCTGTCCATATATATTACACAGAAAATCATTTTCTAACCTAAAAGAATATAGATTTAACATGGAAAAATGCTATTTACAGAATGTTTGTAGTTACAATGAGTAAAAAAGAGTTGCACACAGTTTTAGGCCTTATGAAAACGGCCGTAGTGCAGCCGTTCCATGCATTGGGGACCGCAATTTGCGGTCCCCAATGCACGGGCAACATCCGTGCGGCGGCCGGGACGGATTGAGACCCATTCAACTTGAATGGGTCCGTGATCAGTCCGCACCGTAAAAAAAATAGAACAGAAACACCGTTGTGCTTCCGTGGGGTTCCGTGGCTCTGTTCCGCACCGCAGCTCCGGATTGTGGACCCATTCAAGTGAATGGATCTGCATCCGTGATGTGGGGAGCACACTGCCGTGTGCATGAGACCTTAGGGTATGATCACGCAGTCAGGTTTCTGCATGCAGTTTTGGAAACTAAAACCAGGAGTGAAATTTAAAAAGAGGAGAAATTGTATCGGTCCTGTATACTGTACTTTCTCTCATTTTATGATTCACTGCTGATTTTACAAAACTTGATGCAGAAACCTGACCATGCGGCCGTACCCTTAGTTTGCAGATTTTCATTCCTTCATTCATTTTCAGATCCCTGATATTTAGTTTGCAGCCTCTGGCTATTTTTTGACTTTTCTCAAGTGTGTGTGTTCCACTAAGCCCTAAGGCCTCTTGCACACGACCATGTGTATTTTGCGGTCCGCAAAAAGCAGATCCGCAAACAATACGGATGACATCCGTGTGCATTTCGTATTTTGCGGAACAGTACAGCTGGCCCTTCATAGAACAGTCCTATCCTTGTCAATAATAGGACAATAATAGGACATTTTTTTGCGGATCAGAAATACGGACATACGGAGTAACTTCAGGTTTTTTTGCTGACTCTTTGAAGTGAATGGTTTCGCATACAGTCCACAAAAAAAAAACGGAACAGACACAGAAAGAAAATACGTTTGTGTGCAAGAGGCCTAAGGCTGAGTTCACACTTCAGTTATTTGGTCAGTTATTTCTAGTGATGAGTGAATAGAAGTCCATGAAGTGGTTTTAGATGTGAATGTCAGGATAAATTTGATTTAGGCCTCATGCACACGACCGTGGTGTGTTTAGCAGTCCGCAAATTGCGGATCCGCAAAACACGGATGGCGTCCATGCGCGTTCCGCAATTTGCGGAACGGCACAGACAGCCTTCAATATAAATGCCTATTCTTGTCCGAAAAGCACGGACAAGAATAGGACATGTTATATTTTTTTAGCGGGGCCACGGAACGGAGCAACGGATGAGGACAACACACAGAGTGCTGTCTGTATCTTTTGCGGCCCCATTGAAATGAATGCAATGGAGTGTGGCGGAGCTCACCTGAATCACCACCAGTGAAAGCCCCGAAAAAACGCCAGGAACCAGGTGTGGACGAAAGCAACAAAAGAAGGTAATCCAGCTTCCAGGGTGGCAGTAGTAAACGTGATATTCTTTATTTCATGGGTGCAAAATAAAATCCAACATGTACATCTACGCGTTTCGGATCGTCAGGTTCTGATCCTTACTCATGAAGTGAATGGGTCCGCATCTGAGCCGCCAAAACGGTGGCTTGGATGCGGACCAAAACAACGGCCGTGTGCATGAGGCCTTACAGCAAAGCCAAATTTCCTATTAATTCACTGTAGCAAATCAATTTAAACTAAAATATTGTAAAACAAGTCGGCCAGCAGCGGCTGGCCTGTCACGTGAAAATGGAACAGGTAAGGTTTTTTATTTTTTATTTTTATTTTATTTTACACTGTTATTAATATCAGATGCCATGATCATGAATGAACGTGGCATCTCAGGGGTACAATGACGGGGATCAGCACAATCTCACTCACTACTTAGAAAGAAATGCGCTTTGTGACGAAGTCATTTGTCACAAAGAGGATTTTTCTTTTGTAAAATTTGGCGTAGCAGCCTAATCGAATTTATGATTACTTCGCTCATCACTAGTTATTTTCATCAGTGATTATGAGCCAAAACCAGTAGTGGATCCTAGGCAGAGATAAGATATAGAGATGAGTGAATTTCTAAAAAATTTGATTCAGCCGATCGCCGAATTTTCAGAAAAGATTTGCTTCGATCCGAATTTATTCGAGGCGAATCGCGTAAAAAAAAAAAATACAATTTCAAGACTGCAGAGAGCCTTTATAGGGGGGTAGAACACTGTGCCTTGCAGTAACACGCATAGAGAGTGTGCTTTGATAGTGAAATAATACTGTGAGTCCATATGACATGCAGATGACAGGCGTCGCTCTTAGAATCACTGCACACTTCACTTATTTGGGCAGTCACAGGGCCAAAACTGACCAAATAACTCAAATATGAACTCAGCCTTACAGGTCGATGTTAGCGTCAAGAAGAAGCGCACTCCTTTTACACCCTTGTAAGCTGATTCCACATAGATGTCTACAGAACCTGTACTATTAAACGCTTATACAAGTAGAGCACCCCTGACAGAGTGGAGAGGGTGTCAGCAGTAAGTTTGTGTTTACGTCACTGATTATTTTGCTCTTTCTCTGATCCGTCAGAACAATAACCCCCAAAAAACAGATCCTGTCTGTGGAGCATACGCCTTCACTCGGTCAGCATTAGAGATGTCGCGAACATAAAATTTTCCGTTCGCGAACGACGAACGCAAATTTACGCAAATGTTTGCGAACAGGCGAACCGGTCGTACCGCCATAGACTTCAATAGACAGGCGAATTTTAAAACCCACAGGGACTCTTTCTGGCCACAATAATGATGGAAAAGTTGTTTCAAGGGGACTAACACCTGGACTGTGGCATGCCAGAGGGGGATCCATGGCAAAACTCCCATGGAAAATTACGTAGTTGACACAGAGTGTGGTAAGTTGAAATGCGATTAATATAACCTGCATTAATCGCATTGCGAATTCAACTTAGAGCTAAGTTCCTAATGGTTGTATTGCTAGAATTGACGAAAATAACGAATATAGCACTATATTCTCAATCTTCGTTATATTCTAGCAATATAACCATTAGGAACCCAGCTCTAAGTTGAATTTGCAATGCAATTAATATAACCTGTATTAATCGCATTGCGATTACAACTTAGATCTGATTTCCTAATGGTTGTATTGCTAGAATTGACGAATGTAACGAATATAGCACTATATTCTCAATCTTCTTTATATTCTAGCAATACAACCATTAGGAACCCAGCTATAAGTTGAATTCGTAATGTGATTAATATAACCTGTATTAATCGCATTGCGATTACAATTTAGTCAAATTTGTGACACTGCAGTTTCAGAATGAATCTAAGATGGATGCTGTCCTTGCTTTTTGATAGGGTATGCTGATTGGCTGGAATGTGTCTGCTGACTGTGAGGTACAGGGTCAAAGTTTGCTCAATGATGATGTATAGGGGCGGACCGAACATCGCACATGTTCGCCCGCCGTGGCGAACGCGAACAAGCTATGATCGCCGGGAACTGTTCGCCGGCGAATACTTCGGGACATCTCTAGTCAGCATTTGGTCAATATTCAATCAGTTTGCTAATGCCCAAAAAAAACAGGAGTGGATCTAAAACAGAGATGACACGTATATGGAACATTTGCATGTCTTCTGTGTTTTGTACCCACTCCTGCTTTTGGCTACCAAATCATAAGCCAGTTTTGATGGGACCATAGAGGCCTTACAGCTACTACACAGTCTGGATCCGTTGGGTGTCTCATTTTTCCTTCCTTCTGACAGATAAGAAGGAAGATCAAATAAATCATGATGTGAGCCAGGCCGAAAGGCAAAATAGTGGCCCATGATGTGGGGAGGGTGAAAACAGCATGAGAAGTCCACAAAGTGTACCTATGACATAGTGGTGAGGTCGGAAGTGGCGGCAGCATCTGGAGGCACTCAGTGGCACGACGACGAAATAATGTGGAGGTGGCAGCCGCATGAGGAGGCCACAGGGTAGTGTGACAACGAAAGATTGTTGAGGTGGCAGCAGCATGAGGAGGCCACAGAGTGGCACGAAGACAAAGTGTGGAGGCTTCAGCAGTTTAAGAAGGCGACCGAGTGGCACACTTACAGAGTCTGGAGTTGGCAGTAGTATGAGGAGGCCACTAAGTGGCACAATGACCGAGTCTGGAGTTGGCATCAGTATGAGGAGGCCACCGAGTGGCACAATGATACAGTCTGGAGTTGGCAGCAGCATGAGGAGACCACAGAGTGGCCCAATGACAGAGTGTGGAGGTGGCAGCAGCAGCATCAGGAGGAGGGGACCTAGTTGCACGATGACACAGTCTGAAGTTGGTGACAGCATGAGGAGACCACAGAGTGGCACAATGACCGAGTCTGGAGGTGACGACAGCAGCAACAGCATCAATATACCACAGAGTGACAAGGTGACATAGTGTGGAGATGGCATTAGCAGCAGCAGCAGCAGCATCAAGAGGATACCATGTAGTGGCAAGGTGACAAAGTGTGGAGATGGCAGCAGCAGCATCAGGATACCACATATGGTGATGCTGCATATGTTGACGCAGGGCTGTGGTGCCAACATTGGCACCCTGGCCACGCTTCACCTTCTGCCCAGATATTCAACATATGGCATGTTAACCTCCTCCGGTGGCTTAACAAAAAACTGCCATACCGCCGAGTAGGTGATTTTCACTGACTGCTACTGTACACATATAACCGACGTGAACTGAGAATATATTTTTCTTTTTATACTGAAATAGGCCACTAAACGCTTTCAACACATATAACCGCCAACGTGAACTGAGAATGTATTATTTTTTTTCTACTGAAATAGGGCACTAAACGCTTTCAACACATATAACCGCCGACTACTGAGCAGCCGAGCACAATGGAAGTCAATGGGAGAATCCGAGCATTAAAAAAAGCACCCCTGCTCTGAAGAGGGAAGGGTGCCTGGTTGATAGGAAAAGGTCAGAAATTGATTGAAACACAATCAAAATGGTTCGGGAACAGCATGGGGAGGATGTCTGGATGCATCTTGGACTCCCAGGTCGCTGCTGGGAACGATGTTGTCCTAGTAATACGCCACTTTTACAGACTGACAATAATACGCACAAAACCAAAGATAAAATAGATTTTAGATGAAAAATTGTTAGGAAACATTCTTTCCTTTATATTTACTTGTATATAAAGTGCAAGTGCTGCAAAACATTACATGGAAGAGGCACTCCGATACAACCTGTATATCGCATAAAGGAGGGTCTTATTCACATTGTGGTACAATTGTTCATGTAGTGGGACTCCTACACTCATAAAGCCTATGCACTAAGTGCACTAAGTGAAAGGGCTGCCAAAAATTACAAGGAACCAGAACTCCAATACACCCTTTGTTACACATAAAGAGGGTCATCGTACACAGCTTTGAAATATGATTGATGGCATGCTGGTGACCCTCAAAAACATTTGGAGCAGGAGCCTGCAGATCTGACCATCTAAAATATTATGGGTAAGGGCCTGCTGCCGCTTTGGTGACACTAGATAACCCCGTGACGGCGACGGTCCATTCGGATGTCTGGATTATCAACTTTCGATGTTATTGTCAGTGCAAACCATGGTAAATACGGGTAACGGGGGAATCAGGGTTCGATTCCGGAGAGGAAGCCTGAGAAACAGCTACGGCTACCACATCCAAGCAAGGCAGCATGCGCGCAAATTATCTATTAGGTATAATTCAGTGAGGGCCTGCTGGTGATCTGACCCTGTAAAAGATTTTAGGTGCGGGCTTGCAGGTGAGCTGACCCTGTAAAAGATTTTAGGTGTGGGCCTGCCGGTGAGCTGTCCCTGTAAAAGATTGTAGGTGAAGGCCTGCTGGTGAGCTGACCCTGTAAAAGATTTTAGGTGCGGGCCTGCTGGTGAGCTGACCCTGTAAAAGGTTGTAGGTGAGGGTCTGCATGTGAGCTGACCCTCTAAAACATTATATGCGAGGGCCTTCAGGTGAGCTGACCCTGAAAAAGATTGTATGTGAAGGCTTGCAGTTGAGCTGACCCTGTAAAACATTATATGCGAGGGCCTGCTGTTGATCTGACCCTTTAAAAAATTATATGCGAGGGCCTGCAGCTGAGCTGACCCTATAAAAAATTATATGCGAAGGGCATATATGAGAGGGCATTATATGCGACGAATGTGTTGATATGATGAAAGAGGAGGAGGAGGAGGAGAAAAAGAAGATTCAACCATATACCCTTTTTGTGGTGGAAGGGGTGCATGGGAATACAGTGTATTCAGTACATTATAAAAAAACACATTTAAAGTGCATTTATGTTTATCAGCTTTCCTCTGGTAGAGTCGAGAAGTCATGGTCATTTTTATAAGAGTCAACCTGTCAGAATTTTCAGTTGACAGGCGGATACGCTTATCTGTTATAATGCCACCAGCAGCACTAAATACCCGCTCAGACAAAACGCTGATAGCAGGGCAGGCCAGCACCTCCAAGGCGTAGAGCTCCAGTTAGTGCCACGTGTCCAGCTTGGACACACAGTAAAAATAACCTACATAGAAAATGCCAGACCGCTGGTACTAAATTATTCTTTATTACAAAATCACATTAAACAACATACATGATTAAAAGAATCAGAACTATTATTTTTTTTTTTTTACACACAACTCTCCCCCTTCCCCCCCCCCCCCCCCCCTCCCCCCCCCCCCCCCCCCCCCTCCCCTTCCCCCCCCCTCCCCTTCCCCCCCCTCCCCTTCCCCCCCCTTCCCCTTCCCCCCCCTTCCCCTTCCCCCCCCTTCCCCTTCCCCTTCCCCCCCCTTCCCCTTACCCCCCCTTCCCCTTCCCCCCTTCCCCTTCCCTCCCCCTCCCCCCCCTTCCCCTTCCCCTTCCCCCCCTTCCCCTTCCCCTCCCCCTCCCCTCCCCTTCCCCTTCCCTCCCCCCCTCCCCTCCCCCTCCCCTCTCTCTCCTTCCCCCCCCCCCCCTCCCTCCCCCTCCCCCCCCCCCCCCCTCCCCCCCCTCCCCCCTCCCCCCCCCTCCCCCTCTCCCCTCCCCCTCCTTTTCCTCTCCTCCCTTTCTCCCTTCTTTTCTCATCCTTTCCCAATGCATTAGTGGCTCATAGGACACTATATGAACTTGTACACGTATCTAAGTTGATACATTTATTTGTATGCACTTTGCACTTTTTTAACACTCACTGGTCCAAACAGTGAAGGTACACATAGATACATAATAGGTGATCTGTTTTCACATAACATGGATTTTTTATATTTTATATATATTTTTTATATTTTTCACCTGATACATTAATTATCAGTGGTATTAATACTGAGGGTCACACATATAACAAATATATATATACATCTTTTATGGATTGGTATATATTCTTTAATTTATGCACTTTGCACTTTTTTACTATTACTGTTAATATTAGATTATTTATAGATGTAATGGATAGGTATGAGCCTTATGTGACAGATGTATATCTGCTATCCTAATAATGAGAGAGAGGATGCCTTATCCATCGGTCCAATGGCACTGCTGTGGAATAAGTTGTTATGTGACATGTGTATGTAGTGAATAATTTTGTATATTAACTTCCTTATATTAATTTCTTTTTCAGTCTTGTATGTCCATATCAAATGATTAATGTATGTGTTTATCCGGTACATTTTGATTGCGTGTGTACGTCCTTTCGGCCTGTCGAATACACGGACATACCAATATGATGGATCCGAATCATATAGTAAGGTTGGATGACGTTACTGAGCTGCGACTAGTTTGTGCGCGCTCAAGTGACGTCATTCGGATCACGTGACCAGAAGCGGATCACATGCTTCCGGGTGGTCACGTGTTCCTCGAGATGCCGGCATCCAGGAAGTCCATTTGAGTAAATCCGGCGCAGTCCGGTGATGCAGAAATAATGATTACCGGTATGTTGATTGGCTGATGCTTGTATTTAAACCATGTCCTCCAGTGATGACGCTACCCCCAGACGAAGGTACGCCGAAACGCGCGTTGGGGTTGGCGCCATCCTGGAGGAGACTCTGTATGGGTAAATGTCCCTTTTCCTCATTATGTATGATTCCTTGTATGCATAATCATGTCTTTTGAACAATGTTCTAGGATAGGGACTCCGTTCATTGTATGTCTCCTCCAGTGATGTTGCTTTTTATCTCCTGCACTGATTCTTTTAATCATGTATGTTGTTTAATGTAATTTTGTAATAAAGAATAATTTAGTACCAGCGGTCTGGCATTTTCTATGTAGGTTATTTATATGTATTTATTGCCACAGGCTAGGACAGCACTTTAACCCCTTAGTGACCAAGCCTGTTTGGGCCTTAATGACCAAGCCAAATTTTGGAAATCTGACATGTGTCATTTTAGCTTAGAATAACTTTGTAACGGTTTTGCACATCAAAGTAATTCTGACATTGTTTTCTCTTCACATATTGTACTTTACTTAGGTGGTAAAATTATACCGATAAAATATGCGTATCTTTATTAAAAAAGTGAAAATTTATGAAAATTTGTAAAAATTGGCACATTTTCCTATTTTAAACTGCAATATTTCATATACATACATAAATACTATTCAATATTTTTTTATCAGAAATATATTTCCACATCTTTACTTTATTTTGGCTGCACTCACAATTTTTTTTTACTTTTTATTTTTTTATTTAGGAGACTTTACATTTTAACATAAATTTTAACATTTTTGAAGTACATATTTTTTCCTGCAACAAGCCAAGTTTGCAGAGGCTTATAAGTGTCAGAATAATAGAACGCCCCCAAAAGTGAACCCATTTTAAAAACTAGGCCCCTTAATGTATTTATCTATGGGTGTAATGAGTTTTTTGACCCACTAGTTTTTTAAAGAAATTAATGCTAAGAAGGTGAAAATAAATGTAATTTTCATTTTTTACACAAAAGTGTCAATTGAAAGACAGATTTCTTTCTACAGAGCACATGAAAATGAAGATGTACACTCCAAAATGTATCACCCCGTTTCTCCTGTCTTCAGAAATACCCCCATTGTGGCCCTAATCTTATGTCTTGACAAACGGCAGGGCCCAAACATAAAGGAACACCCAGTTGTTTTCAGAACACAAAATTTGCTTGAAAATGGTTCAGGCCCCATTGCACACTTGTAATGGCGTTGAGCTGCCAAAACAATAGAAAACCCCCATAATGGACCCCATTTTGAAAACTAGACCCCCTAAGGTATTCACCTAGGGGTGTAGTGAGCATTTAGACCCCCTAGTTTTTTGTAGAAATTAATGCAAAGCAGGCAGAAAAAATGTAATTTTCATTTTTTACACAAAAGTGTCAATTGAAAGACAGATTTTTTTCTACAGAGCACATGAAAATGAAGATGTACACTCCAAAATGTATCACCCCGTTTCTCCTGTCTTCAGAAATACCCCCATTGTGGCCCTAATCTTATGTCTTGACAAACGGCAGGGCCCAAACATAAAGGAACACCCAGTTGTTTTCAGAACACAAAATTTGCTTGAAAATGGTTCAGGCCCCATTGCACACTTGTAATGGCGTTGAGCTGCAAAAACAATAGAAAACCCCCATAATGGACCCCATTTTGAAAACTAGACCCCCTAAGGTATTCACCTAGGGGTGTAGTGAGCATTTAGACCCCCTAGTTTTTTGTAGAAATTAATGCAAAGCAGGCGGAAAAAATGTAATTTTCATTTTTTACACAAAAGTGTCAATTGAAAGACAATTTTTTTTCTACAGAGCACATGAAAATGAAGATGTACACTCCAAAATGTATCACCCCGTTTCTCCTGTCTTCAGAAATACCCCCATTGTGGCCCTAATCTTATGTCTTGACAAACGGCAGGGCCCAAACATAAAGGAACACCCAGTTGTTTTCAGAACACAAAATTTGCTTGAAAATGGTTCAGGCCCCATTGCACACTTGTAATGGCGTTGAGCTGCCAAAACAATAGAAAACCCCCATAATGGACCCCATTTTGAAAACTAGACCCCCTAAGGTATTCACCTAGGGGTGTAGTGAGCATTTAGACCCCCTAGTTTTTTGTAGAAATTTATGCAAAGCAAATCAGAAAAGGTAAAATTTATTCCAATGTCTCTACGACCCATCCCAAAGGGTTCCCTCCCTCCCTGGAAAGCCCACAAACTAAACAGAAAATGAGAATAAATTGAATTCCTGAAACCGCCCCCCCCCCCCGTTCTTTTTGGTATTAATTAAATAAAATTAATAATTCGCAACCGTATGGTATGTTTCAAAGCAGGGGTAATTACAGAAGCCTGGTTGTGATGGGCAACTGGAGCAGTAAATCCGGGTGTCCCTCCTCCTTCCATGTTTGCTACACACCCGGCATCTTTTCTGGGGATACGTTTTGCTGGTAGTGGCAGGGACGGAGTGAGGGAAATGGCGTTCTGAAAGCCTTCGAACGTCCTCCGATTCGAAGGTTTGCCTAGGGGCGGGGGACTCAAACAGGAGACTCTCAATCACCTTCTCCTGGTACTCTAGGAAGTTGAGGTTTCCCTGGGACTTTTTAAATAAAATAAAACTATTGTAGGTAGCAATCTGGATGAGGTAGACTGCTCCCTTTTTATACCAGGCCCTGTTTTTTCGCTTCACCAGGTAGGGGTGAAGCGCCTGGTCCAAGAGGTCTACACCTCCCATAAATTTATTATAGTCTGTCACACAGACTGGTTTGTGCTTGTCCGCCGTAGCCCCCCTCTCCCTAACTGCCACTGTGGTGTCTGCATGCAAGGTGGTCAGCATGTAGACATCCCTCCTGTCCTTCCACTTCACAGCAAGCAGCTGGTCACTTGCGAGGGCGAAGGATGTTCCTTTCTCCAAACGTTTGGAGACCAGCGGTTGTGGGTATCCCACTCTATTTTTGCGGACTGTCCCACAAGCCCCTGTGTTTGCAGCATGGAGGGATTTATAAAGGGGTATACTAGTGTAAAAAATATCGGTGTACACGTGGTACCCTTTGTGCAGAAATGGCGCCAATAAATCCCACACAATTTTTCCTGATGTCCCAATATTTTCAGGGCAGCCTGGGGGGTTAAGTTGGGAGTCTCTGCCCTCATAAATAGACAGACCACAGGTGTAGCCGGTTGTGCTCTCGCACACCTTATATAATTTTATCCCATATCTGGCACGCTTGGAGGGAATATATTGACGGAAGGAAAGGCGGCCTTTAAAACTAAAAAGGGATTCGTCAACGGATACATTTTTCTCAGGGGTATATAATTTCAAGAATAAATCTGTAAGGAGAGAAATAAGGGGTCTCAATTTATTTAGGCGGTCGAAGGCTGGGTCAGTTCTGGGGGGGACTTGGGAATTGTCTGAAAAATGCATGAACCGCATTAGAACTTCATAGCGGTTACGGGACATAACTGCTGCAAACACAGGGGTTGAGTGGACAGTACTCGCAGCCCAATAGGATCGGACAGAGGTTTTTTTTTACAATGCCCATGTTCAGGGTAAGCCCCAAATTTTTTTTTATTTCAGGGACACTTGTGGGGGTCCACCGTCTTACATAAATAGACGTGGGCTTTTGTACAGCAAACTGTGTGGCGTACAAATTAGTTTGCTGCACAATTAACTCAAGGACGTTATCGTCCAAAAATAAATGAAAAAAATCATAAGGGGTACAATTGCCGACATCCACATTAATTTGGGGAGTGGATAAAAATTGGGGTACTTGGGGGGAAAATGAAGTGGCAGGAACCCACGTAGCAGAAGGGACGGGACCGCTGGGTGGAGAATGAGAGGAGGTGGTGACTTCTACCACCATAGGGCTATGGGGTCTGGGGATGGAATCGGAGTCCCCGCTATCTGAAAATATTTCCGCCTCTGAAGCGGTGCCAGATTCAGAGTGGTCAGAGCAGAGAAATTCGTAGGCCTGCTCCGCACTTAACAATCTCCGAGACATTTATTATTTTTTTTTTCTGTACAGCTCAGAAATAACTGACCGTCCCTAAAACTGACTGACACCCACCGACTGATTGACACCCACTGACAGAGTGACACCCACCGACTGACGGAGTGACACCCAACAACTCACTGACACCCACCGACTGACTGACACTGACTGACCGCCAGTAACAGACGGACACAGGGTCCCTAATAAAAATAATTGACCGTAACTAACGGACGCCTAATCACGGACATCCACTGACCGCCAGTTACTGACGGACAGTTTATAATTTGATTTTTTTTCTTTTTCTTTTCACAGTAAGTATTCACAGAGCCAGGACAGAAGTCTGATCTCTCTCTCCTCACAGAACAACTGCGCTGAGGGGAGAGAGAAGCACAGCCCCTGTCCTGGCCATGTTTTGTAAATATAATGGATCTGATCTCCATGATAGGTTTATCATGGAGACCACATGATCAGGGACCATTATTATTGGTCCCTGATGGTTACTGTGATGAAGGCAGATCTTCAGCACAGTAACCAGTGCGCATGTCTGTGGCTTTTTTTATTTTTTATTATGGGGGGGGAACGCCCTAATAACTTTATTATTACATATCTTGGGGCCATATTGCCCCCGATCGGGGTGCCGGGGGACCCGATCGGGGCATAATTCAAACTTCTCTCTCCTCTCCTGAGGAGAGAGACCTTACAGAGAGCGGCGGCGGCCGGCTTTAAGTCTGTGCATGCGCCGGGCCGCCGCCGCCATCTTCCTTGAGGGTAAGGGGGGGGGTGGGGGTGAGGATCGGGACCCAGCTTAGGACCTGCAGCGCTGGGGGACCCGATCCTAGCACCGGAGACTTTCTCCCTCCTCTCTTACATGAGAGGAGGGAGAAAGTTTAGTGCGGGTAGATCCGCTGCCGGCATTTTCGGTGATCGCCGTGATAAAGTGTATCACGGCAATCACGTGATCAGAGACCGCTTGTCACGGTCTCTGATCACTGCCCTGAGCCCTCAGCTACCTCCGGTAGCTGCGGGAACGGAGCTACAGAGCTTGATTTTAGCGCTAACTTGGGCTAAAGTGCCGCCGTAAAAAGGCGGCGCTCCAGCCCAAGGCCCCTTAGTGACCGCCGTAAAAACACGTATGGGTGGTCACTAAGGGGTTAATGTGGATCCAATCAATGGTTGAGGTATCTATTTCGGTTGGACACACAGTAGTTGTAAGGCACTGAGGGATCTGCACTGACACGGTCTGCTATGTACTCCTTCACCATCTTCCAAAATTTTTCCCTCCTTGTGATACTAGGCCGCGCATCAGGGTGAGGGTGCTGGCCAGGTGTCATGAAACTGTCCCAGGCTTTGGAGAGTGTTGCCCTGCCTCTGTTGGAACTGCTGTGTGTTCCTCTTGTCTCCCCTCTTCGGTTGGCTGCCTTCTGCCGCCAACGTTGTTAGATGGAAAGTTTTGGAACAATTTTTCAACAAGGATCTTCTGGTATTGCACCATTTTGCTTGTCTTCTCCTCCAGAGGAATGAGAGATGAGAAGTTCTCTGTAGTGGGGGTCGAGAAGGGTGAACAACCAGTAATCTGTGTTGTCTAAAATGCGTATAACGCGCGGGTCGCGGTAAAGGCAGCCTAACATGAAGTCAACCATGTGTGCCACAGTACCAACAGGCAAGATTTTGCTGTCGTCATCAGGAGGATCACTCTCAATCTCCTCATTCTCTTCCTCCTCTTCTGCCCACCCATGCTGAACAGATGGAATTAAACTTCCATGGGTACTACCCTCTGTAGCGGAGGCAACCGTCTCCTGCTCCTCTTCCATCTCCTCTTCATCGTCCAATTCGCGCTGAGAAGATGAATTGAGGGTGGTCTGGCTATAACCCTGTGTAATGTTTTCCTCCATTTTTACCTCTTCCACATGCTAAGTGTCGTCCTTAATTGTGAGCAGCGAGCGTTTGAGTAGACACAGAAGTGGGATGGTTACACTGATAATAGCGTTATCGCCGCTCACCATCTGTGGTGATTCCTCAAAGTTTCTTCAAACCTCACAGAGCTCAGACATCCATGCCCACTCCTCGCTTTTGAATAGCGAAAGCTGACTGGAAAGGACGACGGCCATGTTGCAACTGGTATTCCACTACTGCCCTCTGCTGCTTACAAAGCCTGGTTAACATGTGGAACGTCGAGTTCCAGCATGTGCTCACATCACACAACAGCCGGTGAGCTGGCAATTTCAAGCGCTGCTACAGTGTTGACAAACCAACTGAAGCTGACGATGACTTGTGGAAATGTGCACACACACGGCGCACCTATACCAGTAGCTCAGGCAAATTGGAGTAGGTTTTGAGAAACTGCTGAACCACAAGATTGAACACATGGGCTAGGCATGGGATGTGTCTGAGCTTGCCGAGCTCCAAAGCCACCACCAAGTTACGGCCATTATCAGACACAACCATACCTGGTTCTAGGTTGAGTGGCTAGAGCCACAGCTCAGTCTGGTCTCTTATTCCCTGCCACAGCTCTGCGGCGGTGTATTTCTTGTCCCCTAAGCATATCAGCTTCAGCACTGCCTGTTGCCGCTTCCCCACTGCAGTGCTACACTGCTTCCAGCTACCGACTGATGACTGACTGGTGCTGCACGCAGATAAATCAAAGGTGGAAGTGGAGAAGGAGGCAGTGGAGGAGAAGTGGGGTTTAGAGCCACTAACGTAGGTGCTGGCGGAAACCCTGATCGACGTAGGGCCCGCAATCCTTGACGTTGGTAGAATCTGTGCCATCCCAGGGTACGACTCGCTCCCGGCCTCCACAACATTCACCCAGTGTGCCGTCAGGGAAATGTAGCATCCATGTGTCCGTGTGGTTTAGTGGACCTTCGCAGTAACTGTGTTGGTCAGGGCACGTGTGATGTTACGAGACACATGTTGGTGTAAGGCGGGCACGGCACACCTTGAAAAATAGTGGCGGCTTGGGACTGCATAACGCGGACCGGACGCCGACATGAGGCTGTGGAAGGCCTCAGTATACACAAGCCTAAATGGCAAAATTTCCAGGGCCAGTAATTTGGAAAGCTGTGCATTTAGTGCTATGGCCTGTGGTTGGGTGTCTGGGTATTTTCGCTTGAGTTGAAAGGCCTGGGGTAAGGACATTTGGACACTGTGCTGGGACACGTTAGTGGATGTGGTCGCTGATGGTGCTTGCGAAGGTCCAGGTGCAGGGCGGGAGGCATCCAGGCCTGTGCCTTTGACAGGAGATTGGCCAACCCATAACATAGGGGAAGAGGAGGCAGTGGTGTGACCCACAGACACAGATTGTGGACCCAGGTGTTTGTCCCACTTATTACAGTGCTTTGATGCCATGTGGCGGATCATGCTGGTGGTGGTGAGCTTTCTAGTGTTCATGCCCCGGCTCATTTTCGTATTGCACAGGTTGCAAACTACTATTCTTTTGTCGTCCGCACTTTCCTCAAAAAGCGCCATACTGTGGAACATCTACCTCTTGGCAAGGGAGATTTCTGCAAGGGGGTGCTACGTGGAACAGTTGCAGGCCTGTTTGGTATTGCCCGCCTTCTACGTTTTGCCACCCCACTGCCTCTTCGAGCCTATTGTGGTGCTGCAGATCCCTCCCCCCTCTGTACTGCTGTCCTCGCTCGGCTTTCCACCTTCCCAGGTTGGGTCAGTGACCTCATCGTCTACCACCTCCTCTTCCACTTCCGCACTCTGATCATCCTCCTGATTTGTTGACCTAACCACAACCTCAGTGATTGACAACTGTGTCTCATCCTTTTCGTCAACCTCTTGAGACAGAAATTGCGGTTGACTCATTGGCAACTGTGTCTCATCATCATCCACCTCATTAAACACTAATTGTCATTACCCACCGTCATGTTCTTGTGACTGTTAATGATCAAGAGGTTGGGAATCAGGGCACAAGATCTCATGTCCCTCTTCAAGCATGCTTGGCGAGAGGGTCAAATCAAGTAATGGCGATGAAAAGAGGTCCTCAGAATATCCGAGTGTGGGATCACTTGTTTGGCCAGACTGTACATGGTGGGAGGAAGGAGGATCACGGTGAGGATTGTGTTGATCAGACTCCTGGCTACTGAGACAGGACTTTGTGGAAGACAGGAAGCATTATCTGCTGAAATCCAACCGACCACTAGAGATGTCCCGAACTATTCGCCGGCGAACATCGCTTGTTCGCCGCGGCGGGCGAACATATGCGATGTTCGGTCCGCCCCCTATATGTCATCATTGAGCAAACTTTGACCCTGTACCTCACAGTCAGCAGACACATTCCAGCCAATCAGCAGCATACCCTCCCTCCCAGACCCTCCCACCTCCTATCAAAAAGCAAGGACAGCATCCATCTTAGATTCATTCGGAAGCTGCAGTGTTAGTGAGAGGAGGGACAGTGCAGCTGCTGCTGATTTAATAGGGAAATCGATAGCTAGGCCAGTGTATTCAGTGTCCACTACAGTCCTCAAAGACTCATCTGATCTGCTGTAAGGACAGGGTCCTGACAGCACCCCAAAAAGCCCTTTTTAGGGCTAGTACATCAGTTGTTGTTTTTTTTTTTCTCTGTAATCTAATTGCAGTTGCCTGCCAGCGTGTGTGTCAGGCCCACAGCGTGTACTGTGCCCACTACTGCCAGTGCCCAGTGCCACCACTCATATCTGGTGTCACAGCAGCTTGCATTTAAAAAAAATATAAATAATTTCCACTGTAATCTAATCGCAGTTGCCTGCAAGCGTGTGTGTCAGGCCTACAGTGTGTACTGTGCCTACTACTGCCAGTGCCCAGTTGCACCACTCATATCTGGTGTCACAGTAGCTTGCATTTAAAAATAAAAAACTATTTTTTCACTGTAATATAATTGCAGTTGCCTGAAAGCGTGTGTGTCAGGCCTACAGCGTGTACTGTGCCCACTACTGCCAGTGCCCAGTTGCACCACTCATATCTGGTGTCACAGTAGCTTGCATTTAAAAATAAAAAACAAATTTTTCGCTGTAATTTAATTGCAGTTGCCTGCAAGCGTGTGTGTCAGGCCTACAGCGTGTACTGTGCCCACTACTGCCAGTGCCCAGTTGCACCAATCATATCTGGTGTGACAGTAGCTTGCATTTAAAAATAAAAAACAAAATTTTCACTGTAATATAATTGCAGTTGCCTGCAAGCGTGTGTGTCAGGCCTACAGTGTGTACTGTGCCTACTACTGCCAGTGCCCAGTTGCACCACTCATATCTGGTGTCACAGTAGCTTGCATTTAAAAAAAAATTATGAAAAATTTCACTGTAATATAATTACAGTTGCCTGCAAGCGTGTGTGTCAGGCCTACAGCGTGTACTGTGCCCACTACTGCCAGTGCACAGTTGCACCACTCATATCTGGTGTGACAGTAGCTTGCATTTAAAACTAAAAAACTAAATTTTCACTGTAATATAATTGCAGTTGCCTGCAAGCGTGTGTGTCAGGCCTACAGCGTGTACTTATTGTCGTCCTATGTACAGATACTTCAGTCTCTGCTCTGGAACTCAGCAGCATCTCCAGGGTTACCTTAGGTCTCTGTGCTGCTTCTCGGATTAATGCCCTCCGTGCCAGGTCCGTGAGTTTTGGTGGGCGGCCGTCTCTTGGCAGGTTTGCTGTTGTGCCATGTTCTTTCCATTTGTTTATGATAGATTTGATGGTGCTCCTGGGGATCGTCAAATATTTGGATATTTTTTTATAACCTAACCCTGACTTGTACTTCTCAACAACATTGTCCCTTACTTGTTTGGAGAGTTTCTTGGTCTCCATGGCAGTGTTTGGTTAGTGATGCCTCTTGCTTAGGTGTTGCAGCATCTGGGGCCTTTAAAAAAAAAAGGTGTTTATATGTAATGACAGATCATGTGACACTTAGATTGCACACAGGTGGAAATCATTTCACTAATTATGTGACTTCTGAAGGTAATTGGTTGCACCAGAGCTTTTTATGGGCTTCCTAACAAAGGGGGTGAATATATACGCACATGCCAATTTTCTGTTTTCTATTTCTAAACAATAGTTTTATTTATATATTTTTCTCATTTCACTTCAATAACTTAGACTATTGTGTTCTGATCCATCACATAAAATTCAGATTAACAAAACATTAAACTTATGGCTGTAATGTAACAAAATACAAAAAAAAAGTCAAATAAAGAGCACCTGTCAAGAGGGTTAACCCTATTAAACCAGGCATACTGCCTAGTAGGGTTGATTCTGCCAATTAAAATGATACCTGTGTTGTGAAAATCGGTTGCAGCATTTCCAAGAAAAAAAATACTTTTATTAATGCAAATAAGGGTTTTAGTGCACCAGGGGTGTGGCCTACACCCTCCATTCCCCTTAGTGCTGGCCACGCCTTTCGGTGCAATTAAACTCTCATTTGCATGAATAACAACTGATTTTCAGAGAGCATCTATCATTTTGATCAGCAGGATCAATTCTACCAGGCAGTATGAATTGTTAAATAGGATTGATCCTACTAAAAGGTGCTGTTTAAAGTCCAATTGTTAGCATAGCAAGGTGGAAGGCCTGTCTATGGTTGCAGAGATAGCAGTCTTTGCAACCATGGCTCCAATGGCTGGCAGAGGTATAAAGGGCCTCATTAGAAGAGGAATTTTAGAAATGGAATTTGGTAAGAGAGGAGCCTTTTTACAGAGTTTGGACTGGGACCTAGGGTCTTAAGGTACAACTCTACCTGCTTAGCTTCCCATTTTAACCACACGACAATGCTAAGAGCAGACTGAAATGCTGGTTAGCTGAGAGCAATGAGATCAAGCAAGTTGGGCTCACAACATATGCTGTCTATTCCATATCTGAACTTAAAAGGCTATGTACAGTACACCTTCAGGGGAATTTTTTATGATTGAATTTTACTCACTTTGGGCTAAAAATGAATTTTTCAATTGATCCTTATTAAAAATGTTCAGCTGTTACTGAGATACAAGAGTTAAAAAAATAGTCTGTTTGACATCTGTGACTGTATTTTTTAAATCTCATCAGCTGATGTGTACCTCTTATCTCTGACCTCATAAATATTTAAGTCATATTCTTATCAGTTTGATAAGAATTAAGGTCTAATGAGTGTTTATGAGGTCAGGAGGTCTGAGATAAGAGCTCTACATCAGCCGTCATGACGGAATTCAAAGAAAACAAACTCACAGCTTGCAAACAGACTGATTTTTTAACTCTTGTATCTCAGAAACGGCTGAGCATTTTTTGAAATAAAGACCAATTGAAAAAATGATTTTAGCCTAAAATTAGTAAAATGGAATCATAAAAATAATGCCCCCAAAGGTGTGAAAGTACAGTGTAAAGTTGCATAGTTTTGTTTTTGAAGACTAATTAATTATACGTGCTGTTTACGTGTGCTTTCCTTATAGTGATTGAAGCCATGAAACCCATCAAGTTTAACAGATGGGGTTTACCGGAAATTAATACTGAGACTATGGCAACAAGTGAACCTGGAATATTTGCTGGAGGTGACCTTGTTGGCTGGGCAAATACAACAGTTGAATCAGTTAATGATGGGAAACAGGCATCTTGGTATATTCACAGATATTTACAGGTATGCTGGTAATTATATATTTTCACTTTTGGAAGTATTTCACAAGAGATTTAAGGGATCACTCTCTCACAGGGGGTCGCAGTCACAAACTTCTCCTCTGACAACGGGGTTCAAGTCCAAATGGTGCTTTATTTTGGCACTTCAGCACCAGCACAAGCATAAACATAATGAAATAAACACCTGCCCGTCTGGGCTCTATCTAATACATAGGTCGTCTCTACCTCACCTATAGAGCACAGTACACACACAGAGTACGATCCGGCTTCTCAGTCACACGGTCTAGCAGCTTCCTGGCTGTGACCACACCAGTACCTTTTTGGAGATTATGGTCCAGAAGTCCTCCCGACTCTGACCATGCGACCCTCTTTCTGCAGGCGTCACTGGGCTCCCCAAACTTCAGGATTTCACACAGCCTCATGGCCTCTCAGCCCTTCTGGCTGAGACCACACAGAACCTCTGCAGGATTCTTTTCCAAATTCCCTCTCCCTCTCTGTCATACACAGAGGGTTGTTTTATCCCTCTGTGATTAAAGCAGCAGGCCTCACCTCAGCTAAAGGCAATACATGTATTGGAAGGGTGTGGACTGGCAGATCCCAATACCAAACCTATCCACCGGTCCAAATAAAATCCAGCCCATAACAAAATCTAGACAAAACGGACTCAGCAAACTATACTTTGCTGAAACCACTGCAGCTTTCTGGATTTTAGTTATCTCACCCAGATGATGTGTCTGGATGGGATATACACGCCTTCCAGCACTGTACACATTACCACAAGATGTATTCAAACTCATTTATCCCAGTGTTTCCCAATATTATTACCATAGTGGATTTTCCAGCAAACCACTACACCTGTTGTCACCCCAAAGATACATGGGTAAATTATAGAGGACCTATCACCTGCTAAAAATGTTAAATCTGCCTACTTCCAGCCATTGACGCTGCTCCCCTTAGTCCTCCTTTACTTCTTTTGTGGCTCTCCCATTCCTGAGTTATAAGGGGGATTAGTTCTGGTGTCCTAATACCAATTATATATAACCAAGAGGGTAGCCACCAGTGCTCATTGGCCAAATGGGAGAGATTTTCACTGCTCTGACACTGTCCAATCAGCAGGAATAGTGTCAAAGTGGCAAGTGCAATGTGATCTCCCAAGATATACTGTATACTAGTGTTGAGGAATTTCAGGATAAATTTGATTAGCTGCGAAGCCAAATTTCCTCGTGCTTCGTGTTAGAGAATCGATTTAACATGAAAAAGTGTAAAAAACAAATAAAAAAATCTGATCTATTTGCTTAAGACGGCCGCCGCCATCTTGCTTGAAGATCTTGCACGAAATCCCGTGTGTGGTGACTTATGGTGTCACCATGCCTGCCGGTGAGATATCAGCCAGATCTTTAAGCAGGATGGTGGCTGCTGGCCCATCGCAAGCAAATGGATTGTGTAAGTATGATTCTTTTTTGTTTTTTTAACATTTTACACTCTGTTATATATATCAGATGCCTCCATCATGTATGAACGCGCCATCTAAGAGGTACAATGACATGGAGCTGTGCAATCGTTGCTTCCTGTCATTGCACCCACTATTTACAAAGAAATGTGCTTCTTGACAAAGTAATTTGTCATGAAGCAAATTTTTTTGTAAAATTTTGAGAAGCAGCTGAAACAAATATTCCATTAATTCGCTCATCTCTGATGTGTTGTCCTCTCAGCCGTATTCATAGCATTGGGATGTGGAGGGATGCACAACCATTAGCAGAGCCAACATGAAAGTCAGGCTCTGCTGATGGCTGTGTGTCCTCAAGGGATTGGCACCTGTTGATGGAGGCAGACAGATTCAGATTTCAAAACAGGTGACTGTTTTGAAATCTGTTTTGAAAAAGATATATATATATATATATATATATAAATATATATATATATATATATATATATATATATTATGGTAAATCTGTAAAATATGACACACAACACAGATCTGCTACTAAAAGACTGCTCATTAGGCATTGCACAATCTGCTTCCTAGCACGTGAAACATAGTGCTGCTCGACACAAATCTGAAGAAATGGTTTAGCAGTGGAAATAACAGGAATTTGATGTGCAACATTTTGTTCTACATAGAGGTATAGAAGGGAGTATACTAATTAACGCAAAAGATTGGAACACCCCTTTACAACCATGTTATTGTTTTGTTTGCCCTCACACTTTTAAGTCAAAGTTTAATTTAGTTTGTGATTAAGCATACCTATTCTATCTATCCGTTCTGTGCTCCAGTCTACTCTCCAGCCTACTTACCTCGTACTTACCTCATCAATACTAAACCTGTTGTTTCCTGAGTTTTTGGTGCATTTTCTGTACCCTGAGTTTCTGACCAGAGTCCCTGACCACCGTTAGTCAGCGTCTAACTACACCGGGACTATACAAGAAGGTAGTGGTCTAGTTGCTTCCCTGCATCAGAGTCCAGATCCCTGTAGGGGTTAAAGGGTGAATAGCAGGGGAGCCATCATGGTTTAGCCCAAAGCCAAACTGCTCAGTTGACACAGTGGGTTCACATTAGCTGATCTGTAACAGTGACCTTCATATGGTCTGAGCTGGTTACTAAGAATATATAAAATATTGGTAATATTTTTATAATTTACTTTTGATAGATAACCAACACTTCCATACAATCTCATCTTACGCAGCATCATACAACATTTTCTTCTAAGACATGTGGCAGAATTAATTTATTCTTAGATAAAGTCTAATGAATTTGTGCAGATTTCTTAGTGTGAATAATCCAGTAAGGTGAAAGTCAATTAGAATAATTAATTATTGCTCCCTGGTGGCAAAAGCTATCACACTCATCGACATCCTCTTCACAAACTTTATGCAATTGCGCAGAATATTACAACATATTTTCATAGGCAATTAACCCAGTGATATAGAAAAGCCAAACTTGGCTCTTAGAAGCCCAAGGTTTTTAATTCAATGCAATATGTAATCGTTTAAAATTAATTTTAACAGGGATTACACGGGGTGTCTGTTTCTGGTGATCCAGAGCTACCATTGTTCTACACACCTATTGATACAGTAGATATTAGCATGGAAATGGGTGGATTGAAATTTCTGAATCCTTTTGGGCTTGCAAGTGCTCCACCAACTACTAGTGCCCCGATGATTCGCAGAGCCTTCGAAGCTGGATGGGGTTTTGCTCTAACAAAGACATTTTCCCTGGAAAAGGTAAACTATTTCTATTATTATTATTATTGCTAATAGTATTGCTAATACAGGATTATATCATTCACTCTTCTGTAATTCATATAATTTATGTCAAGCTATGATCCTTTAAAGAAAAAAAACTGTCATTTTAATTTCATATATGAACTAAGACAAAATAATACAAGAGAATGGTAGACTGGTGTAGTGGACCATAGCTGATTCTAATCAGTATATTAAATTGCATAAGAAAGTTTTATTTAATATAAATGTAATATTATCGTGAGATCAGAAGTTTGGGAAAAATGGGCTTAACACGACTTAGGTGCATAAAGAGTTTACTAAACTATAATAAAAGATATATACAAAGATATACTAAGACAAATGACTAAGCAGCAACCAACATGGCACTCGGCCGATGCTCATATGATACAAAGTGAGGTGATGGTAGCAAGACATTTTACCCTGATGATATCTTTAATGGAGTTGAGCTCTCTGTTCCAAAACTAAGGGGGTCATTTATTAAGCTGAAATACGATTTCTCCCCATTCACTCCAGGTCTAAAGTGGGCATGGCGTGGGCAGGGAAGGGGACGGGATGGTAGCCCCGTCTCATTTACCATTTTCTATGCCTGTTTTAGCCAGGCTCCTCTTCATAACGTTGGGGTTTAAAACGCTGGTCTTAATAAATGTGTTTTCAACTCTCCTGGCTCCTTCTAGCCCCACCTAAAGGTCAGTATGCACATACAGTTACCTAATACTGCAGAAATGTGGCCAGGTATAGACATCACAAAAAAAAAAACTTTATGAAGTTAAAGGAAAAAAAAACTATGAAAAAACTTGCTATACCATAAGAAAATGTTTAAAGTCTGTTAAAAGGGTTTTCTCAACAGAACAACTCCTTCCTATTCTGGAGTTGGACTGGTCCATCTTCATAAACCATTGAGGATCAGCTGTAACAAAAGAGGGAAGATCCAGTGAATACCACAGTTCCTCTGATATATAAAAGTCTTACATGTTTCTTAACTCACACATCTCTTCTGAATAATATAAACTCCAAAGTCATGTGAGCAAATATCAGCACCAAATAGATTAAAAAGTCCTTGTTACCTTATCTTCAGTGCAAAGCTATGTTAAAGTTACACAAACAAATTAATAAAATTGTCACATACAGTGCTCAGACAATAGAAGAATTGTCCCAGACAAGGCATTTTGGACCTAGTCATGATCTTGTTTCACAGCCCTAGTGCTATGAAAAAGGGCTGCAAAGAAAGAAGATGACTAGATCTGAAACACGTTTCCTGGGAGAGTTCTCTTGCTGTTGGAGATTGTATGGGACGATTAATATTTTTATTTGTGCTGCTGTATTATGAGTTTATAATGATTAAGGACTAACAAATTGATTCTTAATAATCAAAATTCTACCTGAATTTATTTTTTTAATTTGGATTCGCTAAGCTCAGAATTTCTTGAAATTTGATTTGGGAAAATTTTTGAGGAGAAAAATAAACTTTTTCAGGTATTGAAACTACTGTAATTTGGGCAGATTTGATTCATACCTGAATAAAATCATAAGGTCAATTAGGATGAATTGTACCTAAAATAAATTTTAATAAGTTCACTTATCTCAAAAAATGTGCTAAAGTATCAAGAAGGATCTCTACACTTTGATTGACAGGCCAGGCGTGATGACATTTTCATTGCCTGGCCCTGTCAGTCATAGGGGAGAGGGCACTGCCGTTGTAGAGAGAGCTGAGTCTCTAGTTGTAATGGCAAAGCCCCCATTGCTCCTAGAGGATCATTTGCAAATATTAAAACTTCATCTTTCTCAGCAATGTGGGCACATATGACCATGAAACCAACACAGATGCCTTCAGCTGCCAAGCGCATATGCAACAGGTCAGCCAGTTTCATAGGTACAAATCTGCTGACAGATGCTCTTTAATCACACATTATAGTTATGTCAAGGTATTTATCTCAAAATGTGAATAATCCATTATCAGACACAGTTATAAATGAGTCCCCTTGTGGAAAGTTAGGAGTTGCTTGGAAGCACCCCGTAAACTGGGAATCCGGTCAACGTTTTGTTATATACTACTTCATATTTACATTGTATTAATACATAAAATATATATACTTTCCAATTAAAGATGGAAGCGAGGAGGCTTTTTAACATACGCATAATGATAATTGCTTTGGAAATCGGTAGCTGTTGGAAAGACGTATTCTATGGTTTGCATATTAATTTTCACATTAGAATTATCAATTGTTACAGCCCAGGAAGGGGCTTAAATCTATTGTTTAACCTACTAAGAAGAATTGACTTGAAAGAGCTCAGGTTTCCCAAGACCCATACTAATGAGATTTTCCTTCCATAGAATCCTAATGAAGAAACACATGATAGGCATTAATTTACCCATAACGTGTTGCAATTTTAATACCCTTCGGTATAAATCTGTGGATTATGTTAGGAAATACCAGTCACTAATTAGATACTTCTCACAGAAACCAAACAAAACCAATGTGTCTCTATTGAGGCACACAGGATAACATTTTCAATTGAGACATTAAAGAGATACTACAGCAGAAACTGTTGCCACCTTGCAACCACGTATTGATATTCATATGGCTTTTGACCTGCTGAGTTAGATTTAAGCATTGTCCGATTGGCAAGCAACTCTTGATCAATATTGCAATCAATGCTGAATTCAAAGATAAAAAAAAAAAAGTTCATTGTAATAGAACAGTTAGCTTCAATGCCTTTATTGTATCTCATTGCTCTTGTATAAAAACTACAGAGCTGTCTAAATCTGATTCCCAGCAGGGGTTTTTCAAAGGGGGCCCTGGAGACATGATCTACTCTCGCGTTGTAATGCACCGAGCTGGTTTGCGAGGATCTCAACTGCGGAAGCGTTTTGCATTAACCAGTACACGAGACCCAGAATGAGAGTGATGGTATTAGATCAGGTTCAGTGGTGGATTCCCAGGCGGCTCTCTCAATCTAATATACGGAGAGTTAGGGATCCTAACATCATACACCTGTTCCCTACTCTGAATCTATTATTAACAGCGATATGCTATACTTTCTACAGGTGGATGCAGTAATTCATTTGGTGTAGACAGACAGTTATACAGTCCTTAAATCTTGTTTTGCATGACACACACCTGACCAGCAATAATTTAAGCAGAAACAGGATGCATTGGTTGTTATTGCACATTTAAAAGGTAATGACAGTCCAGATTTCATTCAGTCACTGAAATAACTGATACTTGCGATTAGGTGGGTTGTTGAGAAATGTCCCGGATTGCCAGCGAGGTTAGTGGTGTCAGCAATACGGTTTCCAGGAGTTTGTGGTTTGGATCCAATGCCTATGGAAGAAAGGCTTCCGTAGGAGCATACACGGCGTACACTCCAAATTAGTGGAACGCCGTGCATAGCTCCCTCGGCGCTTATATCGGGTTGCTCTGCTTTGTGGGAGGAGCCCCCGACGTCAAACGCCGCTGTGTTCCTGCCTGGAACGCAAACGCCGCTGTGTGATGTTCGGAGCTGGCGCTGCGTTCCAGATGGAACGCAACGAGCCGATCCCTTACACGCGTAAACTCAGTAGCATCACATTTTGCAAAGTTCAGCTTGTAGCTCCATTAACACCTTATTGTTGGAAAAATCCTATAAAGTGTTGCTTAAAAGGGTTGAGTTGTTCAGTGGGATACAATGTTTCAGACAAGAGAAATATGTGTTAAAAAAGAAGCATTACTCACCTCACCAGTCACCTACCATTGCCATTCCAACAATTAATGCTGGTCTGCATTTCGTGGCTGCGGCTCGATAAACAAGAAATGGCCAGAGAAGTCTTCTCAGCCAATTACCAGGTGAGGAGAGTTACTGGTTCAGCCAGTGATTGGTTGATCAACTTCATTTCATGCATGTCGAGCTGGGATCAGGAAGTGGAGGTGATCAGGGAAGTGGTAATCAGCAGGGGATAAGGTAAGTAATGTTTCTTCTTTTTCTTTTTTTTACATATTATTTCTCCTTTCTCTCCAGACAAACTTATTTAAATGGTGCTTAGTTCCGACGAATATAACCCATGACATTACTGGTTATGCCACACATACTTTAGAGGATGTTCTAAAAGTGGTGACATGTACCACACTTTGTGAACCTGGCTGTTGTAGATTCCAGTCTATCACCTCATTTACAGAGTTACAGGTCACAACTTAGTCTTCTTAGTAAAGAATTCACTGCAATTCCTAAGATCATGAAAAAGCTTTT
This sequence comes from Bufo bufo, assembly GCF_905171765.1. Classification (NCBI taxonomy): domain Eukaryota; kingdom Metazoa; phylum Chordata; class Amphibia; order Anura; family Bufonidae; genus Bufo; species Bufo bufo. The sequence goes on along the minus strand of NC_053397.1, from coordinate 47,170,666 downwards.
ACAGTATCTTCCTTTTTATTAACGAAGCAGATAATTGTTTGTGTCTAGAAACAACCTACCCTTTACTTCTCCGAAGTAAAGAGATGTATGAAAGATGTAGTCAATGAAAGCTACATAGGAAACTCTTAATACATTCCAGAATTTCAGGGAATAGAGATGAACACATTTCTTAAAATTCGATTTGGGTTTGAATTGATTTTACCCAAAATAGAAAGTACTTTAAATGCCTGGAAAATCTCTCTCTCTCAAAATCAAAATGTAATGACTTGAATCAGAATTTTTGAAAAACGAATCTAAAGAATTGATTTGTTCATTTCTATCTGGGATACTACATGCTTTCCTGCTTGGCAAACCCGACCCCCTTACTCAGTCAACGTAACCATTCTTAACGTGGTCCAGTTGCCTTTATACCCTAACTGCACGACCACATCTATTGGACGCTTTGCTCAGGTGCAAATCCAATTTGTTAATTGTGTTGACTCTACTGATTGCCAATCATGAATGGTTTCCATTATATCAATGCCCGTGTACGATTTGCATTCATTATATGACACGAAAATAGGTGATTCTTATGAACTGTGCTGACAATACAATAAAATCAATGAATGCAAACTTGCTGCACATGCATCCAAATCGGCAGACACCATGTTATAGAACAGGAGAGGATGAGCAGATTGCTATATGTTTTTCTGCAAAAACATTCTGTATAACTTTATTTATTTAATTTATTTATTATATAAATAAGTTTATTTTATAAATTTATTTATTCAAATACTTGCTCTGTCGGAGATCAGGAGTCATGTGGCCGGTCCTAAGTAGTGACTGACAACTTTTCCTGTATGAGTATACAGAGAGATAGCTAAAAATCTGTAAAAATGAACCACCCAGATGACTACTAAGAGATTTTAACAAATAAATGACTAGTTACAGTTTACTGAATCATTTTTTTTTTACCAAGCTCTATATAAATCTACTCAGCTCCTCCTGCTCTACTACATGCTGCCTGCCCATTCGAGTGCATTATCAACGTGACAGGTTCCCTTTAAGAAAAATAAAATTATGCAGCTGTCTAATGAAGTGAGCTTTAAGTGTTTTCTAGGTGAACCCAAGCAGACGAAGCGCGGTATTCAGTTTAGATGTTTTTAATGTTTGCTTTTATTTTAATACTTTTTCGCCCTCTCTCCGGTGAATGTGTAATTCTGATTAATCAGAGACATCTGCTTTCACTCTGCTGGTGACATGCATTGATTTGTATGGCTGTCACTTTCAATAATCAGCACAGGTTTTTTCATTACATACACTCAGTGATGTGATTGCCCAAGCAAATTCTCCTGCAGATCTTACGTTCCTGTTTAATCTCTTTTTTTTATTCCTTGCCTTTCACCTCATTTAACCACTGCAAAAATACCGCTACGATTATGTGCAAATTTAATTGCACGCTAAAAATCTATACTGCAGGAATGCATTGAATCAGCATTTTTTTTTAAGCGTGGTGTAACAGTAAAGCAAGAAGAGAGAGAAGATGAAAGGTCTATTTACAGAGGGATATACTCATTAAATTGTGTGCTACTGTGGACTCCACATTAGCTGGAATAATGTACAATCATTGTTAAGTGGAGACGTGACTTACCGATCCATGAATGGATGTATATCAGATATATACTTTGCAGCATGGCAGGTACATAATGTGCATTATTTATGGCTTCCTAATATACCATTAGCAAACCATTTCCCCTAATAGTACCACATAGAAGAATAAGCCAGAGGATGATGTATCAGAGGTTCCTCTGTAGGAAATTGAGCTATTTTCTGCACAAAGTTCTCTTTTTTCCCTTTTCCTATTATGTTATATTAATCTAGTTTGGTTTGCAGAATAGTTTTAGGAATTGCTGTGAAAAGGCAGGTCGTCCTGCAAGGCCCAAGCACAATAGGCTTTTCTGCTCACATACAAGATGATGAGCTTGTTCACTCCGGAACAGCGGTAGACGACTGCGTGTAATAGAAGCAAGCAGCAGAGCCTGCAGCACATGCAGAACCTTCAGACCACTTAACCTCTTCTGCTGCCAAGGTCAATTTGTTTTATTTGGAAGTCATTTTTATGAAGAAAAATATAACTTTTTTGATATATATGAGAAATTTGGTGGCTGTGGAGGTTAGGGTCAGGCTTTCAGGGGATTTTTAAATAGCAGATGAATGGGAACAATCCAACGCAGTAAATAAATTGGAAATTTTTCTATCCAGCATTTCTTATTTACATAATTGAATAGTTACTATATATATATATATATATATATATATATATATATATATGAAGAATTTATAGCAGCACTCCAAGGATACCAGGTGCAAAATACTTGTAGAATTCCGGACAAAACAAATCCACAGTCAACAGAAAAAAATAAATAGCAAGGCAGCACTCCGGTCTTCAGTGAAAAAAAATGGATCTTTATTAAACCCAATGCAATGTTTCAGCTCATTTCTATGGAGCCTTTGTCAAGCAGTGATAACATTTAGAGATGGCCTTGCGGTTCGCCCGGCGGTTGTTTCGTGGAGAACTTTGCTTGTTCGCGATTCACCGAACATGAGAACATATTTTTTTTCATAGCTCTGAACTTTGACCCATAACACATCGGTCAGGTGGGACAGGACAGCCAATTAGGACGTTTCAGCACATGGACATACCCCCTACCCTATAAATAAACCCGATCTGGCAGCCATTTTAGATTCAGTTTTTTGCCAATGTAGGGAGAGGTTGCTGAGTGGAGCAGACTGTTAGGGATACCAAACGCTAGCTAATAGGGCCACAAAAGTCCTTTTAAGGACTGATATAGGTGTGCTATCGATAGGTGTGATATACTGAGGGGTGTGATATACTTAAAATATACTTTCTAACATAGAAAGTATATTATAGTGCATTTGTATTGTGCAGCAGTTTTGTACGGTTCTGATGAGATAATGCAGCTAGATAGAGGGACAAATGCTATTATAATAACTAGATGCAACTGGTGTGATATACCAGTTGCCCCCCAAAAAAAAACTTATAGAGGGGTGTGATATACCTATAATATACCTTATAACATATAAAGTATATTATAGTGCATTTGTGTTGTGCGGCAGTTGTGTGCGGTTCTGCTGAGATACCGCAGATAGATAGAGGGATAAACGCTATTGGAATAACTAATTGCAACTGGTGTTATATACCTGTTTGGCCCCCCCAAAAAAAACTGATAGAGGGGTGTGATATACCTATAATATACCTTCTAACATAGAAATTATATTATAGTGCATTTGTATTGTGCACCAGTTGTGTGCGGTTCTACTGAGATACTGCAGCTATATAGAGGGACAAACGTTATTAAAATAACTAATTGCAACTGGTGTGAGATACCCGTTGCCCTCAAACTGATTAAGAGATGTGATATACCTGTTTCCTCAAAATACTGATTGTGGGGTGTGATACACCATCTTCCACCAAATATAGATTGAGGCCTGAGATACACCAGCTTCCACCAAATATTGATTAAAGGGTTTGATATACCAGCTTCCAGCAAATACTTATTATTGGGTTCTATATACCTGTTTCCACAAAATACTGATAGAGGGGATTGATATACCGGCTTCCACCAAATATTGTTTGAGGCCTGCGATACACCGGCTTCCACCAAATATTGATTGAGGGGTTTGATTTACCGGCTTCCAGAAAATACTCATTATTGGGATCTATATACCTGTTTTCACAAAATACTGATACAGGGAATTGATATACCAGCTTCCACCAAATATTGATTGAGGCCTGCGATATACCTGCTTCCACAAATGCTGCTCTTCTATAGGGACTTTGTCACAGGTTCATTTTGAAAATGACAGGCAGAGAAAGAGGAAGGCCATTCCAGAGGGGTGGTAGGGGTCAGGCAGGTGCACCAGGCTGCAGCTTAAGTGGGAAGTTGGAGAAGGGTCACGCGATTACGTCAAAGGACGGATCTGAGTTGGTTGAGTGGCTCACTCAGCCTTCCACTTCTGCACCCTCCTCATCCTCTTTATCAGCCCCCTTACTCACTCTCTGATGTGTGAACCCCCAAAGACACTTCTACCACCATAGCCCCTCCACTCAAATCAGAGGAATTATTTTCCCATCCATTCCCAGACCTTACCGATGCTCAGACATTCTTGGCATTGGATCAGTAAGAGGATGTAGCAACGGCTAAAGTACCCAGATCAGCCCAAGGAAGGTGGTCCCCGCTGTTGCTGCCTACTCCCAGATCTCTAATGTCAGTGGTGGTGAAGGTGGTGATGATGACGTGTCAATGGACGTGCCCACAAGAGAGGAAGAGGAGGGGAGCTCAGAGGGAGAGACGGAGGAGCAGATAGGGAGGAGAAGGAGGAGAAGCATGCAGAACTCGCAGTGCATAGGAGGCAAAAAGCAGACTACGAATGTATCTGGAGTGAGCCATCCACCATGCACAGTCACATCTGGTGCTCCCAGGATGCTGGCACATGGCTCTGCAGAGTGGGCTTTTTTTTTATGTGGCAGCTGCTGACAATAGTGTTGCCATCTGCAGCCTGTGCTCTCAACACATAAGTCGCGGTAAGTCCAACAATCAACTAGGGACAACTGTCTTAAGAAGGCACCTGGCCTCCCATTACCGAGCCCAGTGGCCGCAACACTGTCAGAACCCACAAAGCCACACTCCCGGCGCTCCACGTCCTGCCTCTTCTCCTTCTCCTCTCTCCTCCCATTTGTCCTCCACTCTACCTTCCACTGTGCTGTCGTTGCGTTCATCTGGCACAAGGCAGGCTTCCGTGGCCCAAATGTTCAAAAATTTGAACATTTAAATGTAAAAAGTTGATGACGCTGGATAACCCTCTTTCCCAACGGCTGACGGATGGCTTGTCGGAACTGCTAGCCCGCCAACTATTGCTATATAAACTAGTGTACTCGGAGGCCTTTAGAAAATTTGTGGCCATTGGCACACCGCAATGGAAGGTCCCCGAAAGGAAATATTTCTCCCAGAAGGGCATCCCAGAGCTATATGGCCACGTTCAGTGGCAAGTGAATGTATCTCTGGCACACATTGTTGGTGCCAAGATACATCTGACCACAGACACGTGGTCTAGAAAACACGGACAGGAAGGTACATAACTTTTACTGCCCATTGGGTGAACCTTCAAGCATGTCAAGCATGCAACCCGTGGCACCCTTGTGGATTTGATGTTACCACCATGGATTGCCTCTTATTCTCCTCCTCCTACTCCATCCTCCATCTCTTCCTCGGCTGACTCCTCCTTTTCCACTGATACCACCTCTTCCACTGCATCCCCCCAGCTCCCCAGAACCTATTTGATGTGCCAGGTGAGACGTTGCCATGCTGTGCTTTGTCTGTTGCGCCTGGAAACCAGGAGCCACACCGGTACTGCACTGCTTTTAGCTCTGTGGTCACAGGCCAATCAGTGGCTAACCCTGCTCTATTTGACAGTTGGTAAAGTGGTGTGCTGAGCGCACTGAAACAGGGCAAAATTAAACGTGCCGTGCATGGCATACTGTCACGGCCACGGTTTTGGCCGTGACTCCTTGGGAGCCGCATACAGTTGCCCGCGGTTTGGGTTGTAGTTTCAACCGCAGCTTGAGGCATTATGTTGTTAGCCTCAAGTGCGGTTGCCGCAGACAACAGCTTTGTGTGCGGTTCCCTTGGAGTTGTGTGCGTGTTTGTATGCACTTTGGTATGTTTGTGTGCACTCTGTGTTATGTGTGGTGTGCACTTACATGTTCCCCTCACTGTGGTTGCCCATGGCAACGTTTAGTCGTTGTGTACATGTGGTGGCAGTGTCCCGGCCTTCGGGCTGACTCCCAGGACATGAATGCCACCCATGTCGTTGCCTGCGGCAACAGCCACAGTGTGTCTCGTGTTTTGGACACTTCTCCTTTAAGTGTGTGTTTCCCTTCCCTGGCTTGGAAGGGTTAACTTCCTTCCTAGTGTGTGTGTGCACTGGGTGTGTCCGTTTGTGGGTGTGGCTGCATGGGCTATAAAGCCTCAGTTTAGACCTGATGTCTGAGGGGTACTCCAGCCTTGTTGTAAGCTGGAGGAACTCTCCTGGTCACATTTCCATCTGCCAGTGAGGGCCACCCTTGTGGTCATAAATTGTGATTCTCTATGTTTATGAGGTTGTGTGTTTACTTCATGTATGGTGTTTGGTAGATGTTTGTTTGGTCGTTTCTTATTGCAGCATATGGTTTCCTCGTTTCCTGTGATGTGTGTGGTGTGCTCTGTCTTTGGTGTTTGTGGACAGCAGCACTTGGGTTCCAGGTGTGTCTGTGGCAGGTAAGTGTGGTACTAGGCTCACTTACCTGTCACTGCCATATGTCTGTTTATGTTTCCTTGTCTGTGTTGCTTGGCCACTTTAGACTCCTGTTCCTCCGTGTCCAGGAGGAACGGGCTGTCTACCCAGCTCCTAGTTTAGGGCCATCTTGAGGGCTAGCAGGGACTTCAAGGTTCCGGAGCATGAGCCCTCCTACCATCAAGGTCGGCTCATGTAGCTAGGAGTCAGGGTCAGGTTAGGGATGCGATTAGGAGGTCACCTGCTCCCTAATCCTGTTGTCCTGGTCGAGCAGCGACCACTCCATCTGTTGATACCGCACGGCTGAGGGTTTTCCCCATCCTCAGCCGTGACACATACATCCTGAACTTAGTCATTCAGCAATTCGTTGCCAAATACCCTGCTGCCAAATACCCCGTCTTGCAGCAGGCCGGAAAATCTCTGTCCATTTTAGAAGATTTTACACGGCCATGGATCTCCTGGCTGACATTTAGCGGAGATACCACTTGCCCATCAGACGTCTTATTTGTGACTGGCCGATGCGCTGGAACTCAACCTTGTATATGCTTGATAGGCTGCTCCAGCAGAAAAGTGCCGTTAGCGACTACCTATACGAACTCTGCGGCAGGACAAGTTCTGGGGATCTTGGAATTTTTTCACCGTGCCAGTGGCTGCTCATGCGTGACACATGCAGATTTCTGCGGCTATTTGATGAGATCAGCAGACTGGTCAGACGCAGCCAGGGCACCATCAGTCACATTGTACCTTACGCCTTTTTTCTGGAGTGTGCATTGCGTTGTGTCACTGATCAAGCCGTCGAGGAGCAGGAAGCAGGAAGATGAGGAAGAAGCTGAATGAATTCCCAGGGGGGCTACTCCATCTGAAACAAGTCAGCAGGAGTCTGAAGAGGAATCAGAGGAGAATGGTGCCTGGGGGGAGGAGGAGTAGGATCAATAAGAGCAGACTTGTTGTGTTGTCCGTGGATGGGGGGAGGAGACCGAGGACGACATTCTCATAGGCGATGAGCAGGAGCCAGGCCTCTCCACTGCTTCCAATTTAGTGAAAATGGGGGCCTTCATGCTCCAGTGTTTGAAGAGGGATCCCGTATAAAAAGCATAAAGGGCAAGGACCAGTCCTGGGTGGCAACGTAATTAGACCCCCGGTACAAACACTAAATGGGGGACATGTTACCAGCATAACAGAGGGCTGTCAGAATGCAGCATTTCCAGGTCTTGCTTCGAGAGGTGCTGCATTCTGCTGTTGCTGGTGCTGGCAGAGGAATTCACACCCACAGAGATACAGTTGCGGGTACGAATCCTACAGCACATGCAAGAAGAGGGCGGTTTGAAGATGTGTTGGTCACTTCAGATATGAAATCATTCTTGCAGCCAACCCATCGACAGTCGCCCTCTGGATCCAGCCTCAGGGAACGTCTAGACCAACAGGTGTCCGACTACATCGGGTTAACGGCCGATGTAGAAGCTCTGAGAAGTGAGGACCCCTTGACTACTGGGTATGCAGGCTTAACCTGTGGCCAGAGCTGGCACAATTTGCCTTGGAACTGTTGGCTTTCCCCTTGTCGAGTGTCCTATCTGAAATGACGTTCAGCACAGCAGGGGGGATCGTGACTGATAAGCGCACTTGTCTAGCTCACAACAGTGTGGACTACCTCACATTTCTAAAAATGAATGAGGCATGGATCTCAGAGGAATTCTACACCTATGACGACCACGTTTAATTGAATTTCCTCATGCCAGCCCACACATGTCCGCCACGACCCAGAACAAATTGTGGTCCCTGTCTTATGTAAATACAGCGGCATAAAAGGGCTTTTCTGTCCGGTGAATGCCTAATGTTTAGGGCTACGGAGGAATTCAACACCTGTGACGACCACGTGTTATCAAATTTCAACTATTATCATTCGTTTTTTTTTCAAGAGGGGGGATTTCGTTAGCCATGTTTTTAATCTAATTTTATATTTTTAGTAATTTTAAACATATGTATTTGACATGTATTTGTACTGGCCTGCAGCAAAATTGATATCCAATGAACATCTAATATATCTCCAGCCACATAATCACTTGATCTTTTATGTATGTTGAATGTATAATATTTAGGGCCTATAATCTAACTGGCCATCAGCGTGTATTACATGATCATAATGTTAACTTAAGTGAACAAATGTAATATAAAATCATAACTTCCAATTATATAATACAGTGTAAATAAAAAAAATCATAGTTGTGGATCATTAACACTAATTATAGATTATAAAGTGCATATGTGTGTCTATTTAAAATTCATGAAGCGCTCACCCATAATAACACCAGCCATGTAAAGGATATACGGCGTTCCATGAGGCTCTGTGCGCTTGCGCTAACAGCAAGTAGCTCAGGAACATCGACCACTCTCGCGCATGCGTCAAGAGAGTGATACTGTGTCTCTTCCCATAGTTGTAATGGGACTCGCCACCTATTAGCTGCTCACTGCATATGTTGGGGCGGATAATAATGTTCTTTTAATGGTAACCATGGCGACAGAGTAAACAAAATCCACGGAGTTTAACCCCTTTAGGACACAGCCTAATTTAGCAAATTTGACATGTGTCACTTTATGTGGAAATAACTTTAAAACGCTTTTACTTATTCAGGCCATTCTGAGATTGTTTTCTCGTCACATATTGTACTTCATGACATGACAATGACTCATCAAATTGTGTCCAAATGTTTCATTTTTATATATAAAAAAAATACCAAATTTACAAAAAATGTGGAAAAATTAGCAACTTTCCAAATTTCAATTTCTCTACTTTTATAATAGATAGTAATACCTCCCAAATAGTTAGCACTTTACATTTCCCATATGTCTACTTCATGTTTGGAACATTTCAAAAATGACATTTAATTTTTTGGGGACGTTAGAAGGCTTAGAAGTTTAGAAGCAAATCTTAAAATTTTTAAGAAAATTTTCAAAACCCAATTTTTCCAGGACCAGTTCAGTTATGAAGTCACTTTCTGGGACTTACATATTAGAAACCCCTCACAAATCACCCCATTTTAGAAACTTTACCCCTCAAGATATTTAAAACTGATTTTACAAACACTGTTAACCCTTTAGGTGTTCCACAAGAATTAAAGGAAAATGTAGATGAAATTTTAGAATTTCACTTTTTTGGCAGATTTTCCATTTTAATCAATTTTTTTCCAGTAACAAAGCAAGGGTTAACAGCCAAACAAAACTCTATATTTATTGCCTTGATTCTGCAGTTTATGACCACATATGGGGTGTTTCTGTAAACTGCTGTACGGGCACACGGCAGGGCGCAGAGGGAAAGAAACGCCATATGGTTTTTGGAAGCCAGATTTCACTGGGATAATTTTAAGTTGCCATGTCACATTTGAAGACCCCCTGATGCACCCCTAGAGTAGAAACTCCCCAAAAAATTACCCCGTTTTGAAAACTACAGGATAAGGTGGCAGTTTTGTTAGTGCTATTTTAGGGTACACTTTTGGTTGCTCTATATTACACTTTTTGCGAGACAAGTTAACATAAAATAGCTGTTTTGGCACCGTTTTTATTTCATCTGACAGGTTAGATTTTGAGGAATTTTTATAGAGCAGGAGATTATGGACACAAGAATGGTTGTTTGTTTCAGTTTTACATAATAAAGCATTTTGAAAAAAAAAAAACATTTTTTAGTTTCTCTATATTCTAAAAGCCATAGTTTTTATTTTTTGGGCGACTGGATTATGTAGGGGCTCATTTTTATCGATATGAGATGACGGTTTGATTGGTACTATTATATGGGGCATGCACTTTTTTGCTCGCTTGGTATTGCACTTTCAGTGATGTAAGGTGACAAAGTTTTTTTAGCACAGTTTTTATTTTAATTTTTTTACGGCGTTCACCTAAGGGGTTAGTTAATGTGATATATTTTTTGAGCCGGTCCTTACGGATGTGGCAATACCTAATATGTATACTTTTATTTATTTATTTAAACTTTATACAATAATATCATTTTTGAAACAAACAAAAAAATCATGTTTTAGTGTCTCCATAGTCTGAGAGACATATTTTTTTAAAATTTTTGGGCGATTGTCTTATGTAGGGTATCATTTTTTCGGGATGAGATGACGGTTTGATTGGCACCATTTTATGGTGCATATAACTTTTTGATCACTTGCTATTATATACACTGCCTGTCCAAAAAAAAAGTCGCCACCAAAACAATAAGGTCACACTAATATTTTGTTGGACAGCTTTTAGCTTTGATTATGGCACACATTCGCTGTGGCATTGTTTCGATAAGCTTCTGCAATGTCACAAGATTTATTTCCATCCAGTGTTGCATTAATTTTTCACCAAGATCTTGCATTGATGATGGTAGAGTCTGACTGCTGCTCAAAGCCTTCTCCAGCACATCCCAAAGATTCTCAATGGGGTTAAGGTCTGGACCCTGTGGGGCCAATCCATCTGTGAAAATGATGTGCCATGCTCCCTGAACCACTTTTTCACAATTTGAGCCCCATGAATCCTGGCATTGTCATCTTAGAATATGCCCGTGCCATCAGGGAAAAAAAAATCCATTGATGGGATAACCCGGTCATTCAGTATGTTCAGGTAGTCAGCTGACCTCATTCTTGGAGCACATACTGTTGCTGAACCTAGACCTGACTAACTACAGCAACCCCAGATCATAGCACTGCCCCCACAGGCTTGTACAGTAGGCACTAGGCATGTGTGCACGCTTCCCCATCCTAGTGTGTGGATACACACTATCAGTATCTAATAGCGCAAATACAACTGACAAATTTCCCGACAGCGGCAGTAGTTTGATAAAGGCCTAAGTGGCCGAAACGTCACATCACAACGCCGCATTTTCTAAATAAACGAAAAATTCTTTGATGCAAACGCACAGTGCTGGAGTTTTTTTATTTTTTTATTTTTTTATTTTATTTGCTCTATTACCTCTGACATATTTTGATCTTACCTGTATTTTGGGGAAAGACCACTGCTTTCTGTAATACATATTATTTTTATTTTTAGGAGTTTTTGAAAAAGCATCTGAACGTCATTAAGACGCCACCCAGTATAACATTCCAGTGTGTGTTTGTTGAATTTTATGTTTTTTTCCATGATGCAATTTTTTCAATTTACTGCGTTTTCGGAACTTATTGAAAGTATTAGGTAATTCCCTATGTATATCCCCATTTGCCTTTGCCGCAGGTGGGGGATGAGATACACTTGACGGTTCTGCTCATTTGGGGGAGGACTCCATGTTAGATGGAGCCCGCACCCGTCCGCACAATTTTGGTAGACAACATATTTTTGCAGCGATTCCCGGTCCTCTTTAAGAGATACCTAGAGATGTGGTGGTTGGGGACGCGAGACATTGATAATGCCAGCAGTCCCCTTACCGTGATCAGGAGGACACGATTCCGAGGTTTCACTGGGGCTTGATGTTCCCCGGTTGAGATATCCCTTATCTCGGTCGATAATAATGGATAGTTCAGGTTTTGTCCTGCTATTAAACTCCGTGGATTTTGTTTTCTCTGTCTCCATGGTTACCATTGATAGAACATTTCGATCCGCCCCAACATATGCGCAGTAAGCAGCTTTTGGGTGGCGAGTCCCATTACAACTATGGGCAAAGACACAGTATCACTCTCTTGATGCATGCGCGAGAGTGGTCGATGTTCTTACGCTACTTGCTGTTAGCGCAAGCGCACAGAGCCTCATGGAACGCCGTATATCCCTCACATGACTGGTGTTATTATGGATGAGCGCTTCATGAATTTTAAATAGACACACATATGCACTTCATTTGCACAGGTGCACTTTATAATCTATAATTAGTGTTGATGATCCACAACTATAAAAAAAAATTTTTACACCGTATTATATAATTGGAAGTCGGGGGCGGGATTTTTCTTTGTCAAAAAGAAAGATGGAGGCCTCAGACCTTGTATTGATTATCGGGAGTTAAATAAGATTATGATTAAGAATCAATACTCCCTCCCGTTGATTAACGATCTGTTTAACCAAGTACTGGGGGCTGACTGGTTCTCTAAAATTGATCTGAAGGGGGCATATAACTTAATTCGAATTAAGGAGAGAGACGAGTGGAAGACCGCTATTAATACTCCAGCTGGACACTAATATCAAATATCTTGTAATGGCTTTTGGACTCAGCAAGGCGCCAGCGGTGTTCCAAAATTTTATGAATGATATTTTCAGAGAATTCTTGGGTAAATTCGTGATTGTCTACCTTGATGATGTTTTGATTTTTTCCCCTGATTTTGAGAGTCATGTGTCTCATGTTAAACAAGTGTCGGAGGTTTTGAGGAAGAATCAATTGTCTGCCAAACAGGAGAAATGTGTTTTTGGGGTACAAGAGATATTGTATCTCGGGTATGTTCTCACTCCAAGCCTTTAAAATGGATCCTAGCAAGGTATTACCAATTATGGACTGGGTAAGGCCATCGTCCTTAAAGGCCTTACAATGTTTATTTGGGTTCGCTAATTATTACCGTAGATTTATAAAGAATTTTTCGGTAATTGCTAGACCCTTTACCGACATCACCAAAAAAGCTGTTGAAGCTACTGAAGCATTTAAAACTCTTAAAAAGGCCTTCAGTAGTGCTCCTCTTTTGATTCAGCTGAATCAAGAGAGACCTTTCATTGTGGAGGTGGATGCCTCCGAGGATGCAGTAGGGTGCGGTCCTCTAACAAGGTCTTTCTAGTCTTACCAATTTAAGGCCTTGTGCCTTCTTTTCCCCAAAAATTTCTCAGATCGAGAGAAAATATGACGTGGGGAATCGTGAATTGCTGGCCATTAAATGGGCGTTTGAGGAGTGGAGGCATTTTCTTGAGGGGGCTAAACATTGTGTCACCGGTGTCACAAAAATCTGATGTTTCTTGAGTCTGCTAAAAGGTTGAATCCCCATCAAGCCAGATGGGCATTGTTTTTTACACATTTTAATTTCTCTATCATTTTTAGGCCAGGAAGTAGGAACGTGAAGGCAGATGCTCTATCCCGGAGTTTTTGTGCGTTTCAGCCCAGGGACGCACCGCCTGAAACCTTATTGCCAGCTAATGTCTTTTTAGTAGCCTTGTCCCAAGATATTGCGGCTCTCATTAAGGCAGATCAACATCTGGCCCCGGCACCCACACCAACAGATAAGTTGTTTGTCCCAGAACAATTCCGTCTCCGGCTGTCACTAGTGGGGTGACAGGAGGAGGGGGGAGCAGGATCACTAGTGGGGTGACAGGAGGAGGGGAAGCAGGGTCACTAGCTGGGTGACAGGAGGAGGGGGAAGCAGGGTCACTAGTGAGGGTACAGGAGGAGGGGGAGCAGGGTCACTAGTGGGGGACGAGAAGAGGGGGGAGCAGGGTCACTAGTGGAGAGCAGAGTTACTAGTGGGGTGACAGGAGGAGGGGGGCATAGAGTCACTAGTGGGGTGACATTATAGTGGGGTTATATTACATTATAAATAGCTAACAGTCTTGTAGAAATGCAGCTATACACAGGCTGTCACTACTCTCCCACGTTGCTGTCAGCTGGGAGTGGTAGTAGTGGGGGCTGAGCAGGTGACACATCCCTTTAGTAATGATGATGGTGAAGGCTGTGGTGAGGCTGGTGCTGGGGCAGCCGCCATGTTGAGCTGTCAGTTCCTCTGCAGATCGAAAGCCCCTCATTTGTTTCTGGCCAGGCTGGCGGGTGGAGCGGAGCACAAGTGGCTGGATTCCCTACATACAACAATAGCCTGTGCGTGCGTAGGGATGCAGCGAGAGCGGAGCGGAGCGCAGGCATGGCATGGCACGTGTGAGGAGCGGGCCCACCATGGTGGAAGGTGGACCCAGACAGCACAAGGAGCTGGGGAACAGAGGCACTGGGCAACACTGCGGCAGCCATAGCAAGTGAAGTGGCAAGGTGATGAAGTCATCTCGCCACTTGCTAAAGCTAAGCGGCTGCACTAATCATCAACTGTCCCCACCTGATGGGCCCCCTAGTGGCCGCGGGCCCTCGCTCCATGCCCGAGTGCCCGAATAGTCAGTCCGCCCATGATCCAGTGTGCTTTTTCCGTAGACGGTGTCCGCTGCTGAAAGTTCAAATTATCCGCGTCACATCTCCTGTTTAAAGTTTGCGCATCCCTAAAATATCAGTGACATCAAGTGTACATTTTTCTGTAGACACTGCGAACAGTGACATTACCTGTGGTACCTGTCCTGTACAATGTTTCCTAATCACAAATACTTTTGTTAATTTTTTTGCGCATACACTTCCAAATCCTACGCTACTGTACGTGTGACATACTTTTAAGCATATATCATATATAAAATGAAGAAGGCGAACAGTAAGGGACAGGGAAGTGGCCGTGATGCTGATGGTGCACGCAGAGGACGTGGATCTTGGCGCGGAGAAACTGTGCCTGCTGCCAGAGCACAAAAAAAACTATAATCCACGATACCTAGCTTCATGTCCTAGTTTGCAGGGTGGCGCAGGACACCACTCTTGAACTCTGACCACTGCGACCAGGTGGTCGGTTGGATTGCAGCAGATAATGCTTCCAGTCAGTTAAGCACCACCCTGTCTTCCACCAAGTCCAGTCTCAGTAGCCAGGAATCTGGTCAACACAATTCTCACCCTGATTCTCCTTCCTACCACCATGTACAGGCTGGCCAAACAAGTGATCCCACACTCGGATATTCCGAGGACCTCTTTCCATTTCCATTACTTGATTTGGCCCTCTCACCAAGCAAGCTTTAAGAGGGACAGTAGAACTTGTGCCTTTATTCCCAACCTCTTGAGCATCCACAGTCACAATAACATAACGGTGGAGAACGGCAATTAGTATTTAATGAGGTGGATGATGATGAGACACAGTTGCCAATGAGTCAACCGCAATTACTGTCTCAAGAGGTTGATGAAGAGGATGAGACACAGTTGTCAATCACTGACATTGTGGTTAGGTCAACAAATCAGGAGGATGATCACAGTGAGGAAGTGGAAGAGGAAGTGGTGGACGATGAGGTCACTGAGCCAACCTGGGAAGGTGGAAAGCCGAACGAGGACAGCAGTACAGAGGGGGAGGGATCTGCAGCACCGCAACAGGCTGGAAGAGGCAGTGGGGTGGCAAAAGGGAGAAGGCGGCCACACCAAACAGGCCCGCAACTGTTCCATGGAGCACCCCCTTGCAAAAATCTCCCTTGCCAAGGGGTAGATGTTCCGCATTATGGCGCTTTTTTGAGGAAAGTGCGGACGACAAAAGAATAGTAGTTTGCAACCTGTGCCATATGAAAATAAGCTGGGGTGTGAACACTAGCAACCTCACTACCACCAGCATGATCTGCCACATGGCATCCAAGCACCGTAGTAAGTGGGACGAATGCCTGGTTCCACAATCTGTGTCTGCGGCTCACAACACTGCCTCCTCTTCCCTTATGTTATGTGCTGGCCAATCCCCTGTTGAAGGTGCAGGCCCGGATGCCTCCCGCCCTGCACCTGGACCTTCGCAAGCACCATCAGCGACCACAATCACTTCTGTGTCCCAGCGCAACGTCAAAATGTCCTTACCCCAGGCATTTGAACACAAGCGCAAATACCCAGCCACCCACCTACAGGCCATAGCACTAAATGCGCAGCTTTCCAAATTATTGGCCCCGGAAATGTTGACATTTAGGCTTGTGTACACTGAGGCCTTCCGCAGCCTGATGTCGGCGGCTGTCCCGCGTTACGCAGTCCCCAGCCGCTATTATTCAAGGTGTGCCGTGCTCGCCTTACACCAACTTGTGTCCCGTAACATCACACGTGCCCTGACCAACGCAGTTACTGGGAAGGTCCACTTAACCACAGACACATGGACAAGTGCATTCGGCCAGGGATGCTACATTTCCCTGATGGCACACTGGGTGAATGTTGTGAAGGCCGGGAGCGAGTCGTACTCTGGGATGGCTCAGGTGTTACTGTCCCTGTCATATTGTTGTTTGACCATGACGCGGTTGCCGTGCAGACTGGTTGCCGGTGGCAACGTGTTGTTTTTGGTTTGCACATGTATTTCCCCTTTAAGGTGTTTCTCCCTACGGTTTGGTGAGCGAGGGGTTTCTCCTCTAGCTAGTGGGGATTTAGGTGTGTCCTGGGTGTGGCTACTAGCTTGACTTTATCTGTTGCTTCCTGGCTGGAGGCAGGGGTACTCCAGCCTTTTTTGGTGTTGGAGCTCTGCTCCTTTCCTGGTTGATTCTGCCCAGTCCTTGAGGGAAACCTTGCACATAAATTGTCTGACGCCAAGGATTGCGGGCACTACATCGATCAGGGTTTCCATCAGCACCTACGTTAGTGACTCCAAACCCCACTTCTCCTTCTCCGCCTCGTCCTCCACTTTCACCTCCGATTTATACGTGTGCAGCACCAGTCAGTCATCAGTCGGTAGCTGGAAGCAGTGTAGCACTGCAGTGGGGAAGCAGTAACAGGGCGTTCTGAAGCTTATCTGCTTAGGGGACAAACAGCACACTGCCTCAAAGCTGTGGCAGGGGATAAGAGACCAGACTGAGCTGTGCCTCTAGCTACTCAACCTAGAACCAGGCATGGTGGTGTCTGATAGTTGCTGTAACTTGGTGGCGGCTTTGGAGTTCGGCAAGCTCAGATACATCCTATGCCTAGCCCACGTGTCCAAAATTGTGGTTCAGCGGTTTCTCAAAACCTACCCCAATTTGCCTGAACTACTGGTGAAGGTGCGCCGTGTGTGTGCACATTTCCGCAATTCATCGACAGCTTCAGCTTGTCTGTCAATGCTGCAGCAGCGCTTGAAATTGCCAGCTCACCGGGTGTTGTGCGACGTGAACACGCACTGGAACTCCACGTTCCACATGTTGGCCAGGTTTTGTGAGCAGCAGAGGGCAGTAGTGGAATGCCAGCTGCAACATGGTTGTCACCTTTCCAGTCAGCTTCCGCTATTCACAAACGAGAAGTGGGCATGGATGTCTGACTTTGTGAGGTTTTACGCAACTTTGAGGAATCAACACAGATGGTGAGCGGCGATAACGCTATTATCAGCGTCACATTCCCACTTCTGTGTCTACTCAAACGCTCGCTGCTCACAATTAAGGACAACGTTTTGCATGTGGAAGAGGTTGAAATGGGGGAAGACATTACACAGGGTGATAGCCAGACCACCCTAAGTTCAAATAGATAACTGGTCGGCACTGCTTCCAACAATGTGCGGTGCACGTGTCAACGGGCTGGCGTCCTAGGAAACAATTTTGCAGAAAAGACCGGCACTTCGCAGTAGATATCTTAAGTACGGTAAATTTATTGGTCACATATTATAGCATAGTGACACGTTTCAGCATCAACGTGCTTTCATCAGACTATATATATATATACATCTTAACATTGATTCTTTAAATAGACAACTGAAATACAGAGGATCTGAAGACATAGATAATGCTCCTCCCCTTATGCAAATAGAGAAATCAAAATTTAGCGATGTAGTGATATACAATGATATATAGAGTGTAGAAAGAGTATACAATCTAATTCATCAGGTCGTTCAATTTAGCTGGAAGAAAAGAAGATGGCTTACAATATGTATACTCAAAAACTATCAATTAACATACAAGATACATCAAAGGAAACAAAACACATTGTATTCACGGTTAAGGCCTCTAGGCTCCATCGTTTGTAACCGATGGATCCAATATGCCTCTCTCTTCAGTAGTAATCTATTCCTGTCACCACCACAGCGGGGTAACGGGACGCCCTCAATGATTTGGTAGCGCAATTGTGTTATGTTATGTTTCTGTTGGTGAAAGTGGACGGGCAAAGGAAGTAATAAATTGCCTTTTCTGATAGTAGATTTGTGTTTACTAAGTCTATCCTTCATTCTCATTGAGGTTTCCCCCACGTATAGCAAACCGCATGGACACTTGAGAATGTAAACCACAAATCTACTATTGCATGTGAAAGTGCCTCGTATTTTGATACTTTCACCTGAATGTGGGTGAGAAAAATGTGAGCCCTTAATGACACTGGAACAGTTAACACAGTTAAGGCAGGGGAATGTACCTGGTCTAGGAGAGGATAATGTACTCTGTCTCATTTCCATTTTATTGCTACCCACATCGGCCCTGACTATTTTATCTCTGATGTTGTCAGTTTGTTTGTAACACATCATGGGCGGTCGTTGAAATTCACCTATCTGTGGATAGGATTTGGATATAATTTACGGTGTTTTTTAACAATGGCCTTGAGACTTTGGGTCCAAGGGTGGTGTTTAACCACTAAAGAAATCCGTGATTCCTTTTTATCTCTGACCACCTGTGAATTCTCTGCTTTGTCTCTCTGTTCCTGTAATAGTTTTGAGGGGTAACCTCTTTCTCTGAACTTAGTCTTCATCTCATCTAATCTTTTTTGACATATGTCGGCATTACTGACAATGCGTTTCACCCTTTGATATTGGGAGTAGGGGATAGATTTCTTTGTGGATGCTGGATGGCTACTAGAAAAGGTAAGTAGACTATTCCTGTCCGTGCTTTTTTAAAACAAGTCAGGACATATCCTTCCATCTACCCCCTTGATAACCCAGGTGTCCAAAAATGAAATTCTATCTACATCCTGATGTACAGTGAACTGTAATTCCACCCAGGTGGAGTTCAGATATGTAGTAAATTCCGTGAGGGATCGAACGTCACCACGCCATACGCAACAAATATTGTCGATAAAACGACGCCAAAATATGCAATGTTGCTGATATATTGAGTTAGAGTAAACAAACTGACTCTCAAAATGCGCCATATACACCCTCAGTTCATCTTCTCAGCGCGATTTGGACGATGAAGAGGAGGAGGAGGAGCAGGAGACGGTTGACTCCGCTACAGAGGGCAGTACTCATTGAAGTTTAATTCCATCTGTTCAGCGTGGGTGGGCAGAAGAGGAGGAAGAGGATGAGGAGATTGAGAGTAGTGTTGATCACGAATATTCAAATTGCGAATTTTAATCGCGAACATCGGCACTTCGAGAATTCGCGAATATTTATTATATCGCTAAATATATTCGTAATCGCGAATATTTGATTTTTAAAGTACCAGTTGATGCGAATTTTTAGGCGAAAATTTTTGGCGAATTTTATGCAAATTTTCGCAATCAAGAAAATAATGCCTGGAGATCATAAATTTGCAAATTTTCAAATATATGGCGAATATTCGCCCAAATATTCGCGAAATATCGCGAATTCGAATATTGCCCCTGCCGCTCATCACTAATTGAGAGTAATCCTCTTGATGATGACAGTGAAGTCTTGCCTGTTGGTACTCTGGCACACATGGCTGACTTCATGTTAGGCTGCCTTTCCCTCGACACGCACGTTAGGCACATTTTAGACAACACAGATTACTGGTTGTTCACCCTTCTCGACCCCCGCTACAAAGAGAACTTCTCATATCTCATTCCTCTGGTGGAGAGGACGAGGAAAACGGTGCAATACCAGAAGATCCTTGTTGAAAAATTGCTCCAAAACTTTAAATCTGACAATGCTGGAGGCAGAGTCCGTAGTTCCTTGGCCAACCGAGGAGGGGAGACAAGGGGAACACACAGCAGTTCACACAGAGGCAGGGCAACACTCTCCAAAGCCTGGGACAGTTTCATGACACCCCGCCAGCACCCTCACCCTGATGTGCGGCCTAGTGTCACAAGGAGGGAAACATTTTGGAAGATTGTGGAGGAGTACATAGCATACCATGTCAGCGTCCTCAATGATACCTCAGTGCCTTACAACTACTGGGTGTTCAAGCTGGACACGTGGCACAAACTGGCGCTCTACTCCTTGTAGTTAATGGCCTGCCCTGCCACCAGCTTTTTGTCTGAGAGGGTATTTAGTGCTGCTGGTGGCATTATAACAGATAAGCGTACCCGCCTGTCAACTGAAAGCGCTGACAGGTTGACTCTTATAAAAATGAACAAGGCCCGGATTGACCATGACTTCTCGACTCCACCAGAGGAAAGTTGATGAACATAAAGGCACTTTAAATGTGTTGTTTACAATGTATTGAATACACTGTGTTCCCATGCACCCCTTCCACCACAAACAAGGGTATATGGTTAAATCTTCCTTTTCTTATCCTTCTTCTCCTCTTCCATCATATCAACACATGCTTATTCAACGTGTTTTACAGGATCAGCTCAGCTGCAGGCCCTCGCATATAATTTTTTAGAGGGTCAGCTCAGCTGCAGGCCCTCGCATATAATCTTTTACAGGGTCAGCTCACCAGCAGGTCGGCACCTAAAATCTTTTACGGGGTCAGCTCACCAGAAGGCCCTTGCATATAATTTTTTAGAGGGTAAGCTCACCAGCAGGCCTGCACCTAAAATCTTTTACAGGGTCAGATCACCTGATCACCTAATACAGTGGTTCTCAACCTTTCTAAAGCCGTGACCCCTTAATACAGTTCCTCATGTTGTGGTGACCCCCAACCATTACATTTTTTTCCTTGCTACGTCATAACTAGTTTTGCTACTGTTATGAATTGTAATGTAAATATCTGATATGCAGGATGTATTTTTATTGCTACAAATTGAACATAACATAATTGTCCCCCAAATAAATAAATCAGAAGTGCTCAGGGTCCCCCAAATAAATAAATCAGCGGGGCTTCAGGTCTCCCCCAAATAAATAAATCAGCGGTGCTCAGGGTACCCCCAAATAAATAAATCAGTGGTGCATCAGGTTTCCCCCAAATAAATAAATCAATGGTGCTCAGGGTCCCCCAAATAAATAAATCAGCAGTGCTTCATGTCCCCCCAAATAAATTAAGCCTTGCTCAGCCAAATAATTAAAATAAAATTAGCCAGGATCAATTAAATCATTGGTGGCAGTGGTGCTCAGCGGCGGTGTCATTAACGAAAAAACTCGGACCTCAGCAGACAGGCGGCCCGACTTACCGTCCAGACGTCAGGCTCCTTCAAGCACAGGCAGTGATAGGACATCACTTCCTGTGCGCGAGGATAAGGGGCCGCTGCCGTTGTGCGGGCGACCCACAATAGGAAGCCTCAGGCGACCCCCCGGAAAGGGCCGATCGACCCCCAAAGGGGTCGCGACCCCTAGGTTGAGAACCACTGACCTAATAGGTAATTTGCGTGCATGCTGCCTTGCTTGGAAGTGGTAGCCATAGCTGTTTCTCAGGCTTCCTCTCCGGAATCGAACCATGATTCCCCCGTTACCCATGGTCTACATGGTTTGGGCTGAAAATAACATCGAAAGTTGACAGGGCAGACATCCGAATGGATCGTCGCCGTTACGGGGACGTGCGATCGGCCCCAGGTTATCTAGAGTCACTAAAGCGACAGCAGGCCCTCGCACATAATGTTTTAGATGGTCAGATCAGCAGGCCCTTGCCCCAAATGTTTTAGAGGCCATCAATCATAATTTTTCAAGGGTGTGTATGATGCCCTCCTTTATGTGTAACAAATGGTGTATTGGAGTGCCAGTTCCTTGTAATTTTTGGCAGCCCTTTCACTTAGTGCATAGGCTTTATGAGTGGAGGAGTCCCACTACATGAACAATTGTACCACAATGTGAATGAGACCCTCCTTTATGTGATATACAGGTTCTATAGGAGTGCCTCTTCCTTGTAATTTTTGGCAGCACTTGCACTTTATATACAAGTAAATATATAGGAAAGAATGTTTCCTAACAATTTTTCAACTAAAAAATTTTTATCTTCGGTTTGGTGCGTATTATTGTCAGTCTGTAAAAGTGAGGTACTAGTCAGACAACATCGTTCCCAGCAGCGAGCTGGGAGTCCAAGATGCATCTAAACATTATCCCCATTCTGTTCCCGAACCATTTCGGTGGTGTTTCCATCAATTTCTGGCCTTTTCTTATGACCCAAGCACCCTCCCCTTTTCAGAGCAGGGGGTGTCTGGTTTAATGCTTGGGTTCTCCCATTGACTTCCATTATACTCGGGTGTCTTCTGCTAGACCTTAGGAGCCCTGTTTTGTTAGGGGTCCGTTATTGTGTCAGAGCTAGGCCAGAGGTGGGCCAGTTCGGTGGCACTTTGGTGGGCTAGTCCACCCCTACCTCTACATGACAAAGCTGTGTGCACAGCCCCGGACCCTCTGTAGCAGTACACTGTACCTCTACAGGAACATAATACAGAGTTTTAGGCACTTTTATGCACCTCAATTATTTCACATTCACATAAAATATTCACATAAGAAACCTTTATAAGGCAAAAATAGACAAAAATAAACCTCAACTTTATATACTGCCCCTTTAAATGCGGAGCTCATGCAGAAATAATAAAAATATACAAAATAGCAGTTTCCATATAGTTTGTTCATTCTGGGTGTGTGATTAGTAATGTTACTTAATATATTGTTGTATTGGCTTTATTATACACTCTTCTGTTGATATACTCGTAGCATGCTCTGTTGGATAATTAGATTGTGTCCATATTGCGGGGCTAGTTGTTAAATTTGTTTGCGGTTAGATAGAAATGCATGCACATATGCTCGTAGCACGCTCTGTTAGATGGTTAAATTGTATCCATATTGTAGGGCTACTTGTTGTGTTAGTTTACGGTTAGATAGACATGCATACACATATGCTTAGTTAGTCCAAGAATTATTTGGTCCGCAACTTGTTTCACTTGTTAGACACTGTCATGTGTTACTCATAGTTACAGCTGGTATGCACGTTTCCTCTATGGCTTGTCTCTTGTACTGCCTGTTCGGCTATGCCGCTTCTCATAGCGTGTTTCCTAGTGCATGCAAAGTCTGTCCGCTGGGAGGCCAACCTCGTACTTGTGTCTTCGCCAAGATATATCTTCGTTCACACTGGTGAGCAGCTGAGGAACGGGCAGTGTTAACGAATATATACTGTACCTTGGCACCACTCGCAAGACTTCGCAAAGTAATAACTTCGGCTCATCGGAGCCAATACATTCTAATACTGTACGGAGCGCTCTCTCCGTACAGTATTGAAACAAAGTTTTATACCGACTTTGCATGTTTCATCCGAAGTTACCTTTGGGATTTTTTGTTACAAAAAATATTCCAGTTCGAAGATATTCTCTTTGCTTCGTTGTAATGGCATCCCCTGGTGTTTAATCTGTTTAGTATATTATAGTCAGGGGCGGATTGGTCATAGACCTTAAAGGAAAATTTCCTGGGCCCTCCTCAGAGCCAGCCAGTGGAAGTTTTTGGGGATGTATTTTATGCTGCTGGCAGTATTTTGTGATGCACTGTGGTATTTGGCTCTGTTGGGGTGGTTTAATGTGCTACAATATGGTATTGATGGCCCTGCCTTCCATCAATTTGGACCCAACTACAAAATGGGGCCAGTTTTAGTATTTTTTCCAGGGCCACTTTAAACTGCCAGTCTGCGCCTGATTATAGTATACTAGTACAATACTGGGGTGGTGGCTCATGCACAGTTGCATCCTGCCACCATCCATATCTAATGTTAGAAGCTGTGACAGTTACAGGGAGAAAGCTGCAGATAGGACATGCCTCTGAGCATCCTGCCTGAAAAGATTCTAGCAAAGCAATTGGAGCAATGAATGGGAAAAGCTCTTGATCCTTATGAGGTGCAGGGCTGGTTTTAGCTTAAGAAAGACTTTGCCATGAGCTATATTATATTTTATTAACATGGCATAACCCCTTTAAATAATGATGAAATGTTCTTTTTAGTACAAACCGGATTCCCAAAAAGTTGGGACACTAAACAAATTGTGAATAAAAACTGAATGCAATGATGTGGAGATGGCAAATGTCAATATTTTATTTGTAATAGAACGTAGATGACAGATCAAACGTTTAATCCGAGTAAATGTATGATTTTAAAGGAAAAATACGTTGATTCAAAATTTCACGGTGTCAACAAATCCCCAAAAAGTTGGGACAAGTAGCAATAAGAGGCTGGAAAAAGTAAATTTGAGCATAACGAAGAGCTGGAAGACCAATTAACACTAATTAGGTCAATTGGCAACATGATTGGGTATAAAAAGAGCTTCTCAGAGTGGCAGTGTCTCTCAGAAGCCAAGATGGGTAGAGGATCACCAATTCCCACAATGTTGCGCAGAAAGATAGTGGAGCAATATCAGAAAGGTGTTACCCAGCGAAAAATTGCAAAGACTTTGCATCTATCATCATCAACTGTGCATAACATCATCCGAAGATTCAGAGAATCTGGAACAATCTCTGTGTGTAAGGGTCAAGGCCGTAAAACCATACTGGATGCCCGTGATCTCCGGGCCCTTAAACGACACTGCACCACAAACAGGAATGCTACTGTAAAGGAAATCACAGAATGGGCTCAGGAATACTTCCAGAAACCATTGTCAGTGAACACAATCCACCGTGCCATCCACCGTTGCCAGCTGAAACTCTACAGTGCAAGGAAGAAGCCATTTCTAAGCAAGATCCACAAGCTCAGGCGTTTTCACTGGGCCAGGGATCATTTAAAATGGAGTATGGCAAAATGGAAGACTGTTCTGTGGTCAGACGAGTCACGATTCGAAGTTCTTTTTGGAAATCTGGGACGCCATGTCATCCGGACCAAAGAGGACAAGGACATCCCAAGTTGTTATCAGCGCTCAGTTCAGAAGCCTGCATCTCTGATGGTATGGGGTTGCATGAGTGCGTGTGGCATGGGCAGCTTGCATGTCTGGAAAGGCACCATCAATGCAGAAAAATATATTCAGGTTCTAGAGCAACATATGCTCCCATCCAGACGTCATCTCTTTCAGGGAAGACCCTGCATTTTTCAACAAGATAATGCCAGACCACATTCTGCATCAATCACAACATCATGGCTGCGTAGGAGAAGGATCCGGGTACTGAAATGGCCAGTCTGCAGTCCAGATCTTTCACCTATAGAGAACATTTGGCGCATCATAAAGAGGAAGGTGCAACAAAGAAGGCCCAAAACGATTGAACAGTTAGAGGCCTGTATTAGACAAGAATGGGAGAGCATTCCTATTTCTAAACTTGAGAAACTGGTCTCCTCGGTCCCCAGACGTCTGTTGAGTGTTGTAAGAAGAAGGGGAGATGCCACACAGTGGTGAAAATGGCCTTGTCCCAACTTTTTGGGGATTTGTTGACACCATGAAATTCTGATTCAACATATTTTTCCCTTAAAATGGTACATTTTCTCAGTTTAAACTTTTGTTCCGTGATTTATGTTCTATTCTGAATAAAATATTAGAAGTTGGCACCTCCACATCATTGCATTCAGTTTTTATTCACGATTTGTATAGTGTCACAACTTTTTTGGAATCCGGTTTGTATAATAAAGCACAGCACCGTACATATATATATATTATCTAAGGGGTACTCTTTCTCATTATGAAGAACCCCTAGTATGCTGAGTACGTGTGCGCAGGATTGTAGGCCAGGCAATTCCCCTCTGGATTTCTGGGACAGATATTCAAATTAGGCTTCAAATTAACTAAGCCTATCTGGTGGCAGCAGATGCAAATGAATTGCAAAATATTTGGGTTTACATGAACAAGTTGAAAATGTAGAATCAGTTCGCTTTTCTTTGGGGATCATGTTCACGAACATAAGGGCCCCATGCCCGTATTATAGACCACAAAAGGCAGGTTAGCAATGTATAGGCACTGGCTGTGTGCTGTAGATGTGAACCCATTGACTTGAATCGGTCTGCAATCCGCACGTTATGGCCAAAGATAGGACATGTCCTATCTTTTGCGGAGTAGAGGCACTCTGAAGTGCTTCCTTGGGCATATTATATCTTCTGCGTATTTTGCAGATCGTGGACCCATTCAAGTCAATTGGTCCACACCACAATAGGGGATTCACATGGCTGGTGCCCGTGTATTGCGGTTTTGAGGTAAAACCACAGAGATTTGGATCTTAGACATAGAGGAGCAGTGGTTCAAGATAGGTGAGAAGAAGATATTTATGTTAAAATGAAGAAAACAAGCTTGAAGAGAGGGGGAGGAATGTGACATCTGTTGTCTGCCACTATCAATGCTGCTCTAACACCTTTCCCAAGGCACTTTACTCACACCTAATAGCTTCAGTCATGCAAATGCAATCATCATCTTCCCTCCATTCCTGAAGCATGAGTGACCAGTAATTAATACTGGAGATTTCTCTTACAAGACATTCTAGTTGACAAAGTCAGTCGGGTGACTATTGAAATTTCTGCAAGGAGAAAAAAATACAAAAATCGAGTTGCCCTAACTTATTACTACTGATATACCATGACATGGATAAATGAGAATGTTTACAGACACATGGTGAAATCTTTTGCAAACCTTCAGGATTTCAGCAATGAATTCCGCAGCAAAATGTATATTATTTGGTGTGGATTTTGCGGCTTCACAATTCTGGAAGATATACTGTGTAATATCTGCTGAGGAAAATCAACAGGAGACCCACCACATGTGGCCACCCTTACTACTGCTTATCACTGTCTAGTCATGACAACTGGCTGGAGCTATGGTACCATTAACTGCACATTGTGGTAAAAACATGCACAGAATATTCTTGATTTCAACTGCAAGACATATACAATTTATATTTATTGATATGCATTATTGTAAAATCTAAAAGTAGAAAAAATTCTAAATTGAAATTCCTGTTCAAAAAGGCAAGGCACCCAGTTCAATTCTCCAACTCTATGGTGCAAAGTTAAAAAACAGCTACTTAAAATGTATTGAAATGGAGAGGCTTGACATTTGAAAGGCGGATGTTCCCATTTATGAGAAAGGTTGCTCTGCCTAGTTTTGTTATGATATGAAATATTAAAACTTCACAATACAGTTTTGATGAAGTACAATTTGCCTAGCTTGCATATAATAAAGAAATTAAATGCTTACCAAGGGAATAGAAGAAAAAAATTAAAGCCCCAGCTCAACATCTGCTTGGAATTTTATTATCCTGTCCTGTTGACATCATTTCTCCCTCGTTGTTGCTTCAAGATTGACAGCTGAATATTACTTGGATATCCGCTGTAAATATAATTCATTTCCTCTCAGCCGGAGAGGTCTGAATACATTTCTATCTAACCAGCAATAAAAGGGTCAATTGACTTTTTTTTTTTTTTTTATTGGAAATTGTGTGCTTTGTTTTGAATCACATGATTTTTTCCTACTTTTTATACCTCTGACATTTGTAGATGCCAGATTGTAGTCTAATATGCTGTAACAAAAATAGACCATTGACTTGAAGTAAAATGCCAGCTGATATCTCGGTAAGGAGCGGCTTTCTTCTTTATTGTGAGACTGATATACTGTAGAGCATAGCAGTGTGGTCTTAAGGGAGATAAATGATCAGATCATTAATGGTAAGATTACATGACTTGGCGGCGTACCAGTAGAATTCTGCAACGTTTTATTTCTCATCTTGCCGCTCTATGCAAATGTGGAAAGACTGGTAGACAGTCATACAGACTAAAACAATTCACCTTTGTTTTCCAAAGGAAAAAATGTGAAAAATAAAAAATAAAAAAATGACTTTATAGTTTTAGAATCACTATTACATTATATTGTAAAATTATGAATTTGTATGATCTCTGCTAATCCTTGCTGTTTGTATTAAAGGGGTGGGCTCAGCCTTGTAGTATATTGCTAGGAGGCGCAGCAATATTTAATTGGGAATGGCTACTATAAAACCTGATGACCTTCCGAGCCAAGTGGCAGAAGCAATAAAATATCACAGGCTACATTAAGGTTGCTACCACATAGAGCAGCCGTGCTGCAGTTGGGATCTGGCCATCATACAGCCAAGTACCTTGCAGCCATACTAGCCATGGCAGCATCATATTAACTAATTAATAGAGCTTCATTTATCCGTTCTTCATTATGAATGGCTGTGCGGTTACTTGCAAAACTACATGTTAACAGTGAAGACCGAAAAAACAATGCTGTTCTCATAAGTCAGTATGATGCTGCTGTGCAGTACACAGACTCGAGGCGGCCACATGGCAACCACAGAGCGGCCTCTCAGTGTTGTCACAAGTAATCAAAATTGACTGCAAAGTGTTGCTTGATAATGCCTAGTGATGAGCGAAGTTATGAAAAATTTTGCTTTGCTGAATTTCACAAATAAATTTGATTGTGACACATTCCTTTGTGTGTGGTTGGTGCAATGATAGGGAATGGCGATAGAACCCCCCCATCATAGAACGCCTCATATGCCGCGTTCATCATTGATCGTGGCATCTGATGCTACAATTGAGGTCTTTCAGGGGGTTGCTTGAGGCTGCGTGCTGGCTGCAGTGTCTTGTGCAAACTGTGGCCTGTATCGTTTGTTTTATGGTTCTGGTTATCCTGGTTCTGATGAGGTTAGCATTCCCTGATCTGTCCCTGGGTGTGTCTTATCAGGTGCCGTCCTTATGCAGCTATTTCTACCTGTGAGCTGTGGGGGAGGGGGTCAGTTTCTTGTGTCTTGCTGGGTGTAGCACCTCGCTGTTCACCCAGGAGGTCAGTCTTTCTTCTGCCTTGCTGGGTGTAGCACCTTGCTGCTCACTTAGGGGGTCAGTCTGTCTTATGTCTTACTGGGTGTAGCCCCTTGCTGCTGACCCAGGGGGTTTTGCCATCTGCCCTTGTTTGTGATATCACCCGGTAAAGCATTGATGTTATGTCCTTGCATGTTCTTCTGTACCTGTCCTGTATCATGTTGATGTTGTTATCCTTGTCCATGCCTTGCCTGTTCTTCTGTACCTGTTCTCTGTCTGGATCCACTTTGTTCCTTGTATAGCCTGGCAGTGCTAAACTGCTTCTGATTCTGTTCCTTGTATAGCCTGGCAGTGCTAAACTGCTCCTGATCCTCTCTGTTTCATATTTAGCTTAGCAGTGCTCTAACTGTGCCTGATAGCTTGGCAGTGCTAAACTGCTTCCGACCCTACCTGTTCCATGTCCTGCCTGGCAGTGCCTACTGCTTCTGGTACTTGTCTGTTCATGTCTACCTGTATTGCCTTTCTGCTTCTGTTCCTATCCCGTGTATGTCCTGCCTTTGTGAGAGGGTCCCTGGGTTCTCCGGAGGGAGTATCTCTAGTCTGTGTGCAGCTCTGCCTGAGACTGCCATGCTTCCATTTTGCTTAGGGTCCAGGCACCTGCTTCGGTGCTGGTTACTATTTGTCTTGTTGTCTTACCCATGTCCTGTGTTTGTATGGGTTCCAGTTATGTTGTTGTCTGTTCCGCTGGTGGTTTCACCAGCGTGGTTCCTTGCAGCTAGGGGCCAAGTGTAACGGAACCTTCCTGGAGGTGCGACCAGTGAGCCCTCGGCCCAGTTCATTATATTATAGGAATATCACACCCCTGCCTCAATCAGATTTTTTGGGGGGCAACTTTTATAGCACACCAGTTGCAATTAGTTTTTCCAATGGCGTATGTCCCTCTCTATAGCTGCGGTATCTCAGCAGAACCGCACACAGCTGCTGCACAATACAAATGCACTATATAGAAATTATATTATAGGTATATCACACCCTGCCTCAATCAGTTTATTTGGGGGACAACTGGCATATCACAGCAGTTGAAATTAGTTGTTCCAATAGCGTTTCTCCCTCTGTATAGCTGCGGTATCTCAGCAGAACCGCACACAACTGCTGCACAATACAAATGCACTATATAGAAATTATATTATAATTATATCACAACTCTGCCTCAATCTGTTTTTTTAGGGGGTAACTGGTATATCACACCAGTTGCAAAAAGTTGTTCCAATAGTGTTTGTCCCTCTGTATAGCTGCGGGATTGCTTCAGAACCACACACAACTGCTGCACAATACAAATGCACTATATAGAAAGTATATTATAGGTATATCACACCCCTGCCTCAATCAGTTTTTTTGGGGGGCAACTGGTATATCACAGCAGTTGCAATTAGTTGTTTCAATAGCGTTTGTCCCTCTGCATAGCTGTGGTATCGCAGCAGAACCGCACAGGACTGCTGCACAATACAAATGCACTATATAGAAAGTATATTATAGGTATATCACACTCCTGCCTCAATCAGTTTTTTTGGGGGGCAACTGGTATATCACACCAGTTGCAATTAGTTATTCCAATAGCGTTGTCCCTCTGTATAACTGAAGTATCGCAGCAGAACCGTACACAACTGCTGCACAATAAAAATGCACTATAATATACTTTTCATGTTAGAAAGTATATTACAAGTATATCACACCCCTCAGTATGTCACACCTATCGATAGCACACTTATACCAGTCCTTAAAAGGACTTTTGTGGCCCTATTAGCTAGAGTATGGTGTCCCTAACAGTCTGTCCCTGCTCCACACAGCAACCTCTCCCTACACTGGGTTTATTTATAGGGTAGGGGGGTGTCCATGTGCTAAAGCGTCTCAATTGGCTGTCCTGTCCCACCTGATGGA
Organism: Bufo bufo; assembly: GCF_905171765.1. Lineage (NCBI taxonomy): Eukaryota > Metazoa > Chordata > Amphibia > Anura > Bufonidae > Bufo > Bufo bufo. The sequence continues at coordinate 47,139,991 of NC_053397.1, read as the reverse complement.
TATGTCATGGGTCAAAGTTCTGCACAATGCAAAATAATATGGCGCCAGCGGACATCGCCATATGTTCGCCTGTTCGGCGAATCGCAAGCAAGCAAAGTTTGCCACGAAAATTAGAAAAATAAGCTCTCATAAGGCTATGTAAATAGAAAAATAAAAAAGTTAGGACTATGGGAAGGCGGGGAGTGAAAAACGAAAATGCAAAAAAGTTAAATCTCAGGGTCCTGAAGAAGTTAAAAGGGTTTCTGGTACTTTTATATTAATGGCCTTTTCTCAAGATAGGCTATCAATATCTGATAGGCGAACGTCTGAAACCCTGCACCTCTGCTGATCAGCCATTCAGCTTTAGTGCAGTAGCTCTAGCACCAGAAGTTGTCATCAGAACACAGCTGTCTTCATTGTGTACTGGACGGAGCTGCTTACCTCAGCTCTGCTTACATTGAAGTGAACGGGAGCAGTGCTGTGGCAACCAGCTCTGTCCACTATGCAATGGATGGTGCTGTGTACTGTAGTTTACAGTTATTATTTCTAATGGCCTCTAGAAGTTTTGAGCTGTAATCTGATTGGTTCAGATTTGTGTCACCTTTTATATTTTTATTTTAGGTACATATTTTTCACTCTATAAGATGCAGCTGACCATAGGACCTTTTTTTTTTTAACAGACCTAAGATCAGACCCTTAATCCTTATCAGACCACAGATCAGACAACCAATCTATATCAAACTTATCTCTTCTGCTCCAGATGGCACCACCACTTGGTGGGAGATCCAGTGCACATTTCCTGCAGTGTTGCACTGTGACCTAGCATTGCACAGTGTCAGTTCATAGTGAGAGCTTACACACACCACTTCCTGACACTGTATGAAGTCAGGACACAGTGCAACACCGGCAGAAGTATATGGAGCAGTGACTAAAGCCTGCACCAGGTGCTCTATGTTCACTGCTCCTCTGTCCCCCTGTGTACTAATAATAGAAAGACTCATTAGTATTGACTTCATAAGATGCACTGCCATTTTTACCCCACATTTGGTGCGTTCTTTTTCCCATTATTGTATCTGTTTCTCTAAAGACAAAACAGAACACTATTAAAAAGGAAAGCTTCAAAGAACTGGGAAAAAAACATGAAAAAATGCCTATTATTATGTGCCACTTCTAGGGTCTAATAACAACCTGATTCCTTCTGATTCCCACCATGTATACAAGTGGGCATTGATTTGAGTGGTAAATTGGATCACCAGTCTCCATGCAGCACTACACCTGACAGGATTTAGAACATAACATGTTTTCATCAGAAAGCACAATTTCTAGCATTGGGACAGATGGTGAGATATATAGGGATCATAATCACTTCTTCCCTGTCAGTTGATTGACGTAGAGGGATCAGACAGCTTTCTTTGTGGACCTTTGCAAGACTGAAGGGTTCTTTTGCTCACTTAAAGTACTTGTCCACCTTTGAATACCATTTTGTGATTTTACTCTAAATTGATCCAAATTTGGGTGTTGACTTTTTTTTTCACTTAACTTGCTTTCATAGTAGTCAGATCTATGTCTGACTGGCATCAACAAAATTATTTGGTGCAGCATTTTTGACTTCCTAAAAATTCCCTCTGAAGAGGTTTTCATCAACATCCTTTGAAATAACAATTTATGAGGGTAGCTATAATTTTGGAATGTATTTATTTTCCCTTTATTGCTCCCATTTCCCTTTATTGACCCTAACTTCCATTGGTCATCCATGTGCAACGTGCTGCCCCCCAGGGCCCTATCGCATCCCAGGTGTAGTGGAATGCCGAGTGGTGTAGTGCACTGTGGTGTCACTGTGTCACTGTGCTCCTATCTGGATACAGTGGGACCCCAGGCTTAGGCTCTGAAGCAAATCAAGGAGAATAGTTGAGTTAGGGGATGAAGAATAACTTGAGTCCAGACCTTGGTATTAAGTTCAACAGCATCTGCATTGGAGTCTCCATTAGGGCTCTCCATCACAGATTCTGTCACAAACAGCTGAGGGAAAAGTCCTACATGCAGAAATTTCTTTCTTCACTAAAAAAGGCAGACACCTGAATGTAATCCGTACGTACACCATTATAATCAATGGAATCTGTGTGGCTCCATTTGGATCAGTTATTCGGTGCCATTATTTTTGTGGTTTTGCTCTGATCAGAAGAAAGGAGGAAATCAATAGCACAAGTGTGAAAGTTTTTGGGGGCCTCTAATAGATGTCATTACACTCTTTAACCCTTTCACGCCCGATGACGTACATGTACGCCCGCTCCTGAGTGCTGCGGGTGCCGCCTGCTTCTTATAGCAGACACCCGCGGCTAATGTCTGCAACCGGAGGTAATGCCGATCGCGGACATTTATCCCCTCAGATGCCGTGGTCAATCCTGACCACGGCATCTCAGCGTGTGAAACTCTGTGATGCTCCGTCTCCCCCATGTGGCGATCGGAGGAGCCAGGGCTTGTGTGCAGCAGCCCATGTATTTGTGAATGGCAGGAGGCTGCTGCATAGTATTTCCTATGGAGCCCTTGCCTCTAATAGTGCTCTATAGGAAAGTAGTAAAAGCATCATAGATTCCAATGCATTGGAGTCAATGATTGTAACGGATATCCTGGCACCCTGAACGGGTACCTCCGTTGAATGATGCTCCTAGTGCTTCCAGAGGACTCCAAGCACTCCACTTGACACCGTAAGCACTGCAGACCCCACGAACCGCCGAAGCTTGGTTGAGGTCTCGCCGTCTCCTACCCACCCTGGACCTACGACAAGGCTCCAGGCTCCAGTGGGTCAACCTCTCCTAAATCCAGAGAGCAGGAACAGTTCTTACAAGAGCTAATAGTATAGCCAGGGGAGTATAGCAAATCTTTAGCGTATAGCAATCCCCAGTGTCGATCAGTTACCCAGACACCAGCCTCAACATGATGAAGGTTAAATCAGGAACTCTTTATTGAACACACAAGCATTGACTTATACACATTTTCCAACAAGGTTACCACCCACAGGGTTTTGTAAAAACAACCAATAAACACGTACAATACTCTCAGACACTCCCACACAAAATCCTCCCCTCTGCCTGTGATACAATTACCTTACACAATGGGTTGATGTAATTATCACAGGCAGGAGAATACACAATGTCTTCTGTCCTGCAGACAACCGAGGAGTAATTCAATTATCTCTCAGGACAAAGGGAAATCGCCAATACACAAGTGGGGACAATAGGACAGACATCACTACTCAAATATACAATGTCCCACCCTTTACAGTACACATAGACATTTAACATATCCCAAAATGGCTCGAATTAGACCAGGGGTTCAAAAGTTAGTAAAAGTCCTTTGTGAACAAAAAAAGCCTGGCTGAGGAGAGGGCCCATAATCCTGGGGCAAGAGGCTGGTAGCCAGGCTTCTCCACCACCCAGTGGCGAGGTTGGTTTAGTCACAATGATAATAGCAATCAGATGATTGATTGTTATAGTTCCCTATAGAAACTGTAAAAAAAAAAAGTGTAAAAAATAAATAAATTCAACCCCCCCCCTTTTTTCCAAAATAAAAATAATAGAACTAAAAAATAAAATAAATACATATCATGGATGTCGCGATCTTCAAAAATGTGCATAGTATAAAAATATATATCCCATTCGGCAAAACAGAAAAAAGCGTCCAAATGGCCAATTCACCGTTTTTGGTCGCTTCATTTAAAAAAAAAAATTTAAGAAAAAGTTAACAAAAAGTCATACACATCCCAAAATGGTATCAATGAAAAGTTCAGATCGCCCCGCAAAAAAATGGCCCCCATACAGCTCCGTACACATCAAAATGCAAGAAAAACTATACATATAGGGTATCGCCGGATTCGTACCTGTAGAATAACAGTAACTGGTCAGGCTTATCGCACATCGAACGTCGTAAATAAAAAAAAACAAAAAAAAAAACTGTGGTGCAAATGCTTTTTTTTTTTGCAATTTCACCCAATTTGGAATGTTTTTTCCCTTCCCACTACATCATATGCATGATTTAATGGTGGCATCGGAAAGTACAACTTGTCCCGCAAAAAACAAGCTCTCTCATGGCTATGTGACCAGAAAAAAAAAGTTATGGTTCTGGAAAGGCAGGGAGCGCAAAACGAAAAAAAAAAAAAAAAAAGAAGAAACCTCCAGGGCTGAAAGGGTTAATTTATTGCACCAGAACATATACACAAACATCTATCTATATATATATATATATATATATATATATATATATATAGAGAGAGAGAGATGTCCTTGCGGTTCGCCAGGCGGTCGTTTCGCTGTGAACTTTGCGCGTTCGCCGAACATGCGAACATATGGCGATGTCTGCCAGCGCCATATTCTTTTGCATTGCACCGAACTTTGACCCATGACACACACATCAGGAGGGACAGGACAGCCAATTAAGACGTTTCAGCACATGGTCACACCCCCACCCTATAACAGAACCCAGTCATTTTACATTCTGTGTTTTGCCAGTGTAGGAAGAGGTTGCTTTGGGGAGCAGGGCAAGACTGTTAGAGACACCAAATGCTAACTAATAGGGCCACAAAAGTCCTTTTAAGGACTGGTATAGGTGTGCTATCGATAGGTGTGATATACTGAGGGATGTGATATACTTATAATATACTTTCTAACATAGAAAGTAAATTATAGTGCATTTATATTGTGCAGCAGTTGTGTGCGGTTCTGCTGCAATACCACAGCTAAATAGAGGGACAAACGCTATTGGAATAACTAATTGAAACGGCTGTGATATACCTGTTGCCCCAAAAAAAACTGATTGAGGGGTGCAATATACCTGCTTCCACAAAATACTGATAAATGGGTTTGATATACCTGCTTCCACAAAATTCTGATTGAGGGGTGCGATATACCTGATACCACCAAATATTGATTGAGGCCGGTGATATACCTGCTTCCACAAAATACTGATTGAGGGGTGCGATATACCTGATTCCACCAAATATTGATTTAGGGGTTCTATATACCTGCTTCCACAAAATACAGATTGAAGGGTGCGATATACCTGCTTCCACAAAATACTGATACAGGGGTTTTTATATACCTGTTTCCACAAAAAAACTGATTATGGGGTGCGATATACTGTACCTGCTTCCACCAAATATTGATTAAGGGGTTCTATATACTTAAAATAAATGGATGAGAGGGGCACACCGACAACTAGAATCACAATGGAGACCAGCCAGTATGTAAATAAGCTATTTATTAGCAACTCAATAAAATAAGGTGAGGATCCTCAAAAATCAATCGTTAAAACATGCACATTAAAAGACATATAAAACCATGAGGTGGTGGTATCGTGAGATACAACAATAACACTGATGGATAATAATGTTAGCTGATTGTAACAGGTTTATATAGACGGTCTTTCTAGGAAACAATTCAGGTGCGCAGGTCTAATGCGCAATGTCTCTCTTGTTACTAAGAGTTCAGGCTAAGCCGATAATTGCAAGTACATGCAGAGTCTTTGTAGTATTAGATCTTCACAGCATATATCAATGAATCTGCTGTTAGACTGTACTGTGTATGGGGACCACTGAGGAAGGAGTCACTGCCAACTCCGAAACGCGTCTGGTGTACACAGTCTCGAGGAAAGAAAGAAACCGCAGGCTACCATCTGCGCACCGTCTTTGAATCTTCAGAAGCGCTTCCACACAGCAGACAGGAAGAAACATAGGATTTCTTGTGCCTGGATAAAAGACACACAGCAACGCCGAACAACCTATTGGGTCGTGACAATCACTTGACCCCGGCGCCTAAACCTATTGTTTGCATTGTCCTGGAGATCTACTCACCAGTATAAATAAGCGGATCCAAAATCAGACCATCGGTGCTGTACCACGTGGGACGCCACGCTAAGCACAAGTGATCGGCCGCTCCATTACATCGAAACTGTGAGTAGTGTGTCCATACACAGTACAGTCTAACAGCAGATTCATTGATATATGCTGTGAAGATCTAATACTACAAAGACTCTGCATGTACTTGCAATTATCGGCTTAGCCTGAACTCTTAGTAACAAGAGAGACATTGCGCATTAGACCTGCGCACCTGAATTGTTTCCTAGAAAGACCGTCTATATAAACCTGTTACAATCAGCTAACATTATTATCCATCAGTGTTATTGTTGTATCTCACGATGCCACCACCTCATGGTTTTATATGTCTTTTAATGTGCATGTTTTAACGATTGATTTTTGAGGATCCTCACCTTATTTTATTGAGTTGCTAATAAATAGCTTATTTACATACTGGCTGGTCTCCATTGTGATTCTAGTTGTCGGTGTGCCCCTCTCATCCATTTATTTTAGATAATCAAACCATTTTAAAAGATTGGGGATATCTTTTTTAGGGGGAGCACCCATTCCATGCTAATAGAGGGTGAGCCAATCCAATCAACCAAACATACGTTCTATATACTTGCTTCCACAAACTACTCATTAAGGGGTTTTATATACCTACTTCTAAAAAAATACTGATTGAGGGGTGCTATATACCTGCTTCCACAAAATTCTGATTGAGGGGTGCTATATACCTGCTTCCATAAAATACTGAATAAGGGGTTTGATATACCTGCTTTCACAAAATACAGATTGAGGGTTGCGATATACCTGCTTTAACCAAATATTGATTAAGGGGTGCTATATACCTGATTCCTGCGATACACCTGCTATCACAAAATATTGTTTAAGGGGATTGATATAACTGCTTCCACCAAATATTGATTAAGGGGTTTGATATACTGACTTTCACCAAATAGTGATTGAGGCATGCGATACACCTGCTTCCACAAAATACTTAATAAGGGGATTGATATACCCGCTTCCACCAAATATTGATTGAGGCCTGCGAGATACCTGCTTTCACAAAATACTGATTGAGGGGTGCGATATACCTGCTTCCACGAAATATTGATTGAGGCCTGCGATACACCTGCTTCCCAAAAATATCGATTAAGGGGATTGATATACATGCTTCCACCAAATATTGATTGAAGCCTGCGATACACCTGCTTCCACAGAATACTGAATAAGGGGTTTGATATACCGGCTTCAACCATATACTGATTGAGGCCTGCGATATACTTGTTTCCACAAATACTGCTCCTTTCTAGGTACTTTGGCACAGGGTCATTTTGAAAATGACAGGCAGAGGAAGAGGCAGCCCCTTCCGCAGGGGTGGTAGGGGTTGAGCAGGTGCACCAGGCTGGAGCCTAAGTGGGAAGTTGGAGAAGGTGCGTGAAATTACCATCAAAGGACGCACCAGAGTTGGTTGAGTGGCTCACTCAGCCTTCCTCTTCTGCACCCTCCTCATCCTCAGTATCTGCACCCTCCTCACTCTCTGCTGTGTGCACCCCCAAAGACACCACCACCGCCACCACCATAGCCCCTCCACTCGAGTCAGAGGAATTATTTTCCCATCTATTCCCAGACCTTACCGATACGCAGCCATTCTTGACATTAGATGAGGAAGAGAAGGTAGCAACGGCTGCCACCCAGGGGTCTGACGACAGTACCCAGATCAGCCCAAGGAGGATGGTCCCTGCTATTGCTCCCTACTCAGAGATCTCTATTGTCAGTGATGGTAAAGGTGACGATGATGACGTGTCGATGGTCGTCACGTGGGTGCCCACAAGAGAGGAAGAGGAGGGGAGTTCAGAGGGAGATACGAAGCAGCAAATAGAGAGGAGAAGGAGGAGAAGCATGCAGAACGTGCAGTGCACAGGAGGCAAAAAGCAGACTGCAAATGTATCTGGAGCGAGCCATCCACCATGCACGGTCACATATTGTGCTCCTAGGACGCCGGCACATGTCTCCGTAGTGTAGGCTTTTTTTAACGTGTCAGCTGCTGATAATAGTGTTTCCATCTGCAGCCTGTGCTGTTAACGCATAAGTCATGTTGAGCCCAACACTCACCTAGGGACGATAGCCTTAAGAAGGCAACTGGCCTCAGATTACCAAGCCCAGTGGGAGCAACGCCGTCAGAACCCACAAAGCCACACTCCCGGCGCTCCACATCCTGCCTCTTCTCCTTCTTCTTCTTCTCCTCTCTCTTCCCATTTGTCCTCCACTCCACCATGCCGTTTTCGCGTTTATGTGGCAGAAGACAGGCTTCTGTGGCCCAAATTTTCAAGCGTAAAAAGTTGATAACACCGGATAACCCTCTTGCCCAACGGCTGACAGCTGGCTTGTCTGAACTGCTAGCCCGCCAACTACTGCCATATAAACTGGTGGACTCGGAGGCCTTTAGAAAATTTGTGGCCATTGGCACACCGCAATGGAAAGTCCCCGGAAGGAAATATTTCTCCCAGAAGGGCATAACAGAGCTATATGGCCACGTTCAGCGGCAAGTGAATGTGTTTCTGGCACACAGTGTCGGTGCCAAGATACATCTGCCCACAGATAAGTGGTCCAGCAAACACGGGCAGGGAAGGTACATAACTTTTACTGCCCACTGGGTGAACCTTCTGATGGCTGTCAAGCATGTAACCCGTGGCACCATGTGGATTTGGTGTTACTGCCACGGATTTCATGCAGGCCTGCCTCTTCTTCTCCTCCTCCTACTCCATCCTCAGTCTTCTCCTCGGCTGAATCCTCCTTTTCCATTGCTACCCCCTCTTCCGCTGCACCTCCCAAGCTCCCCAGAACCTATTCTATGTGCCAGGTGAGACGTTGCCATGCTGTGCTGCGGCTGTTGTGCCTGGAAGCAAAGAGCCACACCGGTCCTGCACCGTCTAATATACCTCCAGCCACATAATCACTTGTTCTTTTCTGTCCGGTGAATGCCTAATTTTTGAGGCCTGTACTCCACTGGCCTACAGTAAAATTGTTATCCTGTGACCGTCTAATATCTCTCCAGCCACATAATCACTTGTTCTTTTCTGTCCAGTGAATGCCTAATTTTTGGGCCTGTACTGGCCTACAGTAAAATTGTTATCCAATGACCGCCTAATGTACCTCCAACCACATAATCATTTGTTCTTTTCTGTCAGGTGAATGCCTAATTTTTGGAGCCTGTTCTCCACTGGCCTACAGAAAAATTGATATTCAGGGACCGCCTAATGTTCCTCCAGCCACATAATCACTTGTTCTTTTCTGTCAGATGAATGCCTAATTTTGGGGCCTGTACTGGCCTACAGTAAGGCTACATTCACACGTCAGTATTTTTCTATATCCCGATTTTCGGTCCGTTTTTTGCGGATCCGTTGTTCCTGAAAATGTTTCCGTATGTCATCCGTATGTCATCCGTTTTTTGCGGATCCGCAAAAAACGGAAACATGTATAAATTTCAATAAGCAAATAAAGTTGTTTGGAATTATTTGAAAAAAATAAAAATAAAAAATTTAAATGTAATTTCCAGGAACAGAATCCGCATAAAACGGATGACATACGTAATGACATCCGAATGTCTTCCTTTTTTTGCGGATCCATTGACTTTGTATTGTACCAGGATCCGAATTTTGCGGAAAAGAATAGGACATGTTTTATATTTAAACGGACATGCGGAACGGAACAACCGATTTTTTCCAGGACCCATTGAAAATGAATGGGTCCAGATCTGGTCCAGATCTGTTCCGCAAAAAACGGAACAGATCAGGAAAGAAAAAACGGACGTGTGAATGGACCCTAAAATTGTTATTCAGTGACCGTCTAATATACCTCCAGCCACATAATCACTTGTTCTTTTCTGTATGGTAAATGCATAATTTTTGGGGCCTGTATTCCTGTGGCCTAAAATATAAATTTTCTAGGCTCCAGCAGGACACATTTTTGAGAGTTTCCCTTTTAATACGCATAAAAATGGCCCCTGATTAAAATACATATTTTTTGTGGGAATTTTTGCCATTGATCCCCCTCTGGTATGTCACTGTCCATGTTGTGGGACTATTTGTGCACTTCTAGTAAGTATTTGGTGGCTACAAATATGACCTGAAGGTTTTTCAGGTTCGTCTGCCATTAAAGTGAATGGGGCCCGCCGCGAACTAGCGCACCTGTATATAGTTAGGTACTGGTAAAATTTCATGGTATTTTTCCATTTAAAAAATCTATAATATAAATGTAGATTTTTGAGGTTTCTTTATTTTATGTATTTTCATGATTTATGCGGCAGTAATCTACAATGTACTTCACTCACAGCAGTGATGGGCTAACAGTTTATTTAAAAGCAATTACTTATTGATTAATTGGATCTTTGGTAAGCTGAGGAGAAATATGACTTTCTTCCATGTGAAGCTTGCTTAAATCAGCTGAAACTGCATCAGTTTAAGAAGGCCATAAGGGAAAGATAATCTCTTCTAGATTCTCTGCATAATTAGTGTGATTATGTTACAAAAAGCTGTTTACCAAGTGTTTAATCGTTAAAATATCAAGTGCTTTTACAGTTTCACAACTAAACATTACCATGCATGTCAGAACCCTCCTCCTAACACGTCTGAGCGGCAAGTAAACCTGCCATAAATTTCGTCAAGGTCAGTTTTGCCATAAAAGTCATTCTTGAATCATTGGGAGGGGAATTTGTCACAGTTTTGCTTTGAGTCTGCATAATTTGTACCAAATTTATCAGATGTTTCATGGTGTTTGATAAATTTAGTGCATCTTAAAAGTATCACTTTTGCATTCAGATGTAATTTATTCTTGCAATTTATAATTCTATCTCTTTGCTTTTTCTGTGCTTTATCAGCGCCTGGCAGCTATCTCTGTAGACACATGTACACAGCAAATGCAATCACTGATAACACCTCCCCGTGTACAACTGAAGTCGGAAAAATTACAAATTTGAATGTAGAAATTACAAGTTTTACTGAATCTTTACCCACTACACTATATATATCAGTCTGCTCAGCTCCTCCTGCTCTATAACATGCTGCCTGCAGATTGCACTGCATTTGTTTGGAGCTGGTTCTCTTTAAACCTTTAGCTGTGCCTCTCCAGTATCCTACACCTGCTCACAATCTGGAATAATATAGATAACTCTAGCTTCTGCTGGATGGGAGCTCTGACACAGTGTGTGCCTGGGCAATACATCAGAAGACATGTACCATAGTTACCAGAGCTACAGTCCATAGACAATGAGCCTGTGATACTGCATTAATCAAGATACATTCAATGGAATTTTTTTTAAGGTGATGTTAGTTTTAATTTTCCATGTCAATACCTATATTTAACATATTACATCTTTGCAGCTTTTACTCTGGCTACTAAGACTAATAATAGATGCCACTCTTTGGCCTGTACAAATAAAATTTCAGAAGTCATCGTATTATAATTACATGCAGAATAACAATGACTGATGTCACCTACATATACATAATAGAGGATATTCCACTCACAATTGGTGATTATCAAGGGCAGATTTGGCAAACAAAGCTATATCTAGTGGACCCTGTCACACCACTCTGCTCCGCGCTAGTTGTGCCACTATGCTTCGCTCCCACCAGCCAGTTAAGCCCCATTCTCAGCTTAGTAGTGTAACCTGGGATCTTCTGCTACTACTCTAGGGCTGGAAAATGTCCTCCTACCCCATTGAGCCCTTATGCAGCTGAACCAGCTTCATGCAATATGTCCACTCCTGGTTCATGTTATTTTTTTAAAAAAATTCAGCTAACCACTTGGACTAGCAGCCTCATCTCTGGGGCCCCAATAATTTTCTTGGCTTCAGTGGTAGTAAAGACTGCCCCTGGTGATATTAAAAGCTTATCAATGACCTCTGAACCGGTCACAGAACATGCCTAGAAAACTCCCACATACAAGTCAATGAGGTCCCCTCCAGACCATTGTGTCTATGGCCCATGGTGGCTGTTGTAAAACATTTCTCTAAATGCTATGAACAACAGCTCAGGCAAGATGGCCACCCCCATAATCATGTCAATGAAATATATACAATTAGAAAATAAAAACAGATCAGAAAAAGGGTATCTGTTGCTATCTAGTTTTAGCTAGAAGAAAAAATTCTAGGGAACACGTTCCCTTTTATAATGATACAATGAAATTGCCTGTTCCAGTCACTCAATTTTTATATATATACATATATATTAGAGATGAGTGAAATTCTTGAAATTCGTTTCGGTTTTGATTCACTGAATTTTTCAAAAAATTTAATTTTGGTACGAATTAATTCTACACAAATCAGAGAGAGAGAAAATAGGGCAACACATAACGTTCTTCTGGAAAAGAGATATCCAAATCAGTCCTCCTTACAAAAGGAAAGAAAACTAAGGGGTACATTTATTAAGCCCGGCCTTATAGACGCCAGTCTTAATAAAGGCCTAAGCTGGTGGTGGTTCCGCCGAAGTTATGAAGAGGCGCAGGCTTCTTCATAACGTCTGCTGATCCTCTGCCGGTTCTAAATGTAAGACAGCCTTCTAGCTCTCTTACATTTAGACATTTTTCTACGCCCAAACCAGGCCCACGTCCACAATTTTAGACCTGGCTTAAGCGGGGAGAAGTCGCAGATTGCGGCGCCACTAGCTGTTTCGCTGCAATCTGCATCTGAAATACACCTAATTTAGGTGTATTTTAGATTGACCCCCTAAATATCTGAAAACGAGAAGTACAAACCAGTCCTCCTTCTAAAAGGAAAATAAAACAGTTTCTTACCAACAAAGAGCTCTATTAGATTTAGAGAAAGAGGCCTTTGTCAGGATCCAGGGTGTGTGAGTTACTAGTTACATGTTGATCTGTCTCTCTGATTAGTGTAGGACTGATTTAGACACAAATTCAATTCTTTTACAAATTCAGCAATTGAAAAAAATGTATTTCTTCTTTAGTCCCAATACTTCCTGAAAAAGTGTAAGCAGAAAAAAAAATTGGATCTAGGTAACTTTAAAAGCTATGTACATCTTTGGGAGCAATTTTTTTTTTAATGCATTTTACTAATTTTTGGCTAAAAATTATTTCTTCAATTAGTCTTTATTAAAAATATTGAGTCGTTCTGTCACAAAGGGATAAATATTTGTCTAGCTGTGTGAATCATACTTTCACTTTGTGTGGATTATCTAATAAACCTTATCTCTAAATTACTAAAAGGTTCTAAACACTTTTTTAAGCCACATTCTTATTAGTAAGAGAAGGATTGAGCTATGATGAGTTTTTATATGTTCAAAGAGCAGAGGTAAGGAGCTGAGCTGACTGATGGGAAGCAGTTAAATTACATAGCCTACTAAAAGAGAATCTTAAGACTGTACAGAGAAAGGGGCTCAAAATTTCAATTGAAAAAAAGCTTTAGCTCAAAATGAGTACAATGCAATAATACAAAAAAATGCCCACAAAGGTGTACATAGCCTTTAAGATAATATGTTCTATGTGTTAGAGATGAGCAAATCTCATTCTCAAACGCCTAAAATAAATCTCAAACATTCGATTTTTTTTTTCAAGGGATAAAAGCTCCTTGTACACATTAAAAAGAGATTGTTCACTAATCTGTTCTCTAGTCTGCAGTTTTGCTTCTTCATGATAGAGACTTTAAACAATTAAACACCTGATGGACTTATTAAAAAGAGCTATTTTCTCTGTGTGAAGCTATGTAGAAATGCCACTGTGCCCTTTAGAAAACTCCTACCTGGTGATAAAAGACACTGCAATGGATCACAAGTCTCTAGATAATTCCTCAAACAGCCAATACTAAAAGCACATGGATTGTTGAGTTGTGAAGAAATGCAATACCTTTACCAGAGTAAAAAAGGTGGTAGATACATATGTCTTACTAATTTTACTACTACGGATGCAGCCAATCTAAGCTTGATGGTTAATGCCTTTATTAAAACATGGCACAAAAAGGTTAGATAATTCTTTCTATGTATTTCAATGGCTTTTCTCACAAGATGGCACGAGATAACACTATGACGTGTTATCAGAATCAATTTTATCTTGGCTACATCTTTATGTGTTAAAAAGGGGTTGTCTCACTTCAGCAAATGGCATTTATCATGTAGACAAAGTTAAAGGGGTTCTCTGGGTTCAGGGCTGAACCTGGATATAAGCTGTTCTTACATATTTATTTATTTTATGCACTTATATAGCGCTGACATATTCCGCAGCGCTTTACAGACATTAGCATCAAGCTGTCCCCAATGGGGCTCACAATCTAAGGTCCCTATCAGGATGTCTTTGGAGTGTGGGAGGAAACTAACGCAAATACGGGGAGAACATACAAACTCAATGCAGATGTTGTCCTTGGTTGGATTCGAACCTAGGACTCCAGTGCTGCAAGGCAACAATGGGGTGACAAGACTGAGCATCGGAGCAAGGAAATGCTCCAATGCTCCACTCATATGTAGTCAGGGACTAAAGAAAAGCTTATATCCAGGTATAGCCCTGAACCTAGAGAACTCCTTTAATACAAGGAACTTACTAGCATATTGTGATCGTCCATATTGCCTCCTTTGCTGGTTTGATTTATTTTTCCATCACATTATACACTACTCGTTTCCAGGGGTTATTACCACCCTGCAATCCATCTGTAGTGGCCAGGATCAGGGGAGTGCTGATAGGCCAGCGCTTTATCCTATAGTGTTCAAGCACAACCACCGCTGCTGGATTGTAGGGTGGGCATAACCCCTGGAAACAAACAGTGTATAATGTGATGGAAAAATGAATCAGACCAGCAAAGGGAGCAATATGTACAATCATAAAACATTAGTAAGTGCCTTGTATTCACTTTCTCTACATAAAAAATTTCATTTCCTAAGTTGAGACAACCCCTTTATTTATCATATGAATATGATTGCAACATTTGTACGTTTTTTTCTGTATCAACACGGGACACATATTAATTATAATTGACTAAACTAAATAATAGTGTGGAATATTATTACCATTGGCTGATGGGCTCACCCACACACCAGTGCTAGGTGGACAGAGCCTTTACTGTGGCAGTATTGAGCCATGGGTTCTTCATGTGCTGCTATATTATAAAAGGTTTTCTTCTCTAGAAGCAGTGATCCACATTGATAATCTCATAGTTATAAAAAAAAAACTTCTTGTAAAATGCACTAATATATGCAGCATTTTAGTTTTAGACTTGTTTATGAATCAAATGCAACAAAAAGATTAATCTACTGCATCTACTGTAGCTTGTCAATGAGCCATGGAGTTAGAGAATATACAGGTGACAGTTTTGACGGTATAAGTAAATCAGCCTTACAGGGGTTCTCCCATAATTAATGTAAAAAATGAAAATCAGACATCATATAATACATGACAATCTCTAACAAAGCTACAACCAGCCCTGTACCACACGTGGGTCCAGAGATCTCCCCAATCATTACTCTAATTGCTCTGCTAAATATTAACCTGGCAACTCAAGGGTAGTGTCCTTTCTCAGGGGGGTGTGCCTTTTTTGTGTAGCTCTCTCCCTATCACAGCTCAAAAGGCAGTTGAAGGATGAAACTGAGAATGTGCGGCCATCTCAGTAAATAGGACAAAGAAATAAGTAAAAAACAAACAGCAGGTGGCGCTATAGAGATACATTTTATTCAATAATTCAGTGGCTATATAAAATGTTTAATTACATGCAATTGGGGGCGTGGCCGCGACGCTGAGGAAGATGGCCGCATAATCTCAGAGCTCCTGCTCCAACCCAGCGATTCAGCTTAGCGGAACCTCATTATAAGCTGCGATCCTACCCTTCTGGTGCTTGTAGTGACCGGAGCTTTCCCTGATGATGACAAGAGGGAAAAGAAGCATGAAGAACCAGGGGAAGCTGGAGTTCTTCTTCGGCCATGAGCGCGACAAAGATTGCGCCGGGGCACGAGATGATCAGGCCGAACACAGTTCCAGCCCGCAATCCTCAGCAAACGGAGCTCAGACGGCAGTAGGTCACTGCAGCAAAGTCCCCGGAGGTCCCCACACAACAGTGAGTCGGGTAAGGACCAAGCAGAGGGGGTCATTAAGGGGAGCAGCGCGGCATCGCCGAGCAAATCTGCAGCACAGCGATCTCCCTATGCCAGCCCGGCCAAACAGAGGCCTAGGCTGCAAGCTCCAGAGGCGGCTGACTGTGAGTCTCAGAACCCCACTGATGGGCCAAAAACAGACTCTCTACCAGAAGTGCTCCATAACTTCCCCACAGATGACAAGCCAGCGTCCAGCATGTTGCTAAAAGAAATGCTGCTTGCGTTTAACCACTCGGTTACCAGTCACCTGTCGCAACTGATTACACCGATCCAGTCTTCAGTTACTGACTTGGATAACAGGGTCCAGCACGTATAACAGAAAATGGGTGAATTTGCGGACTTACACAATAATCTAATTGATGCCCATGGTACACAAGCAGAAGAAATTGCATACCTCCGCACGAAAGTAGCGGACCTTGAGGACCGTTCCCGCAGAAATAATTTAAAATTGCGCAGGGTGCCAGAGTCGGTGCTAGCTGCGGACCTTCAAACATATATCAAAAACTTGATGAAACTCCTATTGCCCGATTGTACTGAGCAAGACCTTATAATCGACCGGGCGCACAGGATTGCTAAGCCAAAGCATCTCCCTGACGACACGCCGCGCGATGTACTTGCCCGCCTGCACTTTTTTCAAGCTAAAGAGGACACCCTAGCAGCGGCAAGGAAATTGGACACATTGCCGGATCCCTACCATTCTGTTAAGCTCTTTGCCGACCTCTCCATAGCCACTTTACAACTTCGGCGCACGCTAGCTCCGATCACTCTTGCTCTACGTTCCCACTCTGTCCCGTACAGATGGGGATACCCTATGAAGCTGCTAGTGCAAAAAAATTGTGCTATGATTGTAATCTGCACGGTGGAGGAGGGGAAATCGGTGCTGGCAACCTGGGGTATCCCGGTAACAGAAGTATCTACAGAGAAGCAATATCAACACCAAGCTGCAGAAGGAGAATGGCGAAGGAGAGTGTGGAGAGACGCCGACAGAAGAAACACCACTAGAGGTTCCACTATTTGCGCTATAACATCCTGGAGTAGGAACTTGTTCTATCTTTTGTTCCTTCGTCGGTAGGCATGACTGTTTTCCCCCAATACATTACGCAAGGGTATACGAGTTCTGACCCTTGTGCCATTCCTTTACTGACCCTTTTACAGGGCGGTCAGTTCTGGTTTATTATGTTTGTATTTTTATCTTTTTGCTTTTGTTCTCTTCCGATGCTGTGTCCCAAACACATATCTCATTTGATTTAAATGCAATGTGCTGGGAGTGCCTCCTTCCGCGGAGTCCGAGAGATCATCGTCGTAGCCTATAAACTATCACAATGGTATTAACGGTTGGATCCCTAAATGTAAGAGGTCTAAATAGCCCATTCAAGAGGAGGATGATGTGGAAGGAGGCACTCTCGATTAAATGTGATGTATTTTGTGCACAGGAGACACACTTACTGGAAGCTGATAGCGGGAGATTAAAACATCCATCATTCCCGACCCTGATTCATTCTCATGATCGGAGTAAGAAAAGAGGAGTACTGTTAGCCATACGTAACTCAGTGGTGCATCAGGGTAAACATACGACGGTTGATCCAGGGGGGAGATATATTATTCATGTGTGCTCTATTAACAACATTATTTATACCCTGGTGGGATTATATGCCCCTAACTCTCGTCCTATACATTTTATAAACAAAGTACTCAAAAAAGTACACAAATTAAGAGAAGGCAGAATTATCATCTGTGGTGATTTCAATATGACTCCTGACCCATCTCAGGACTCTTCGGGCACTTCCAGATCCTGCGCTGTTCCGTTAACACCCGTGTTACTTGCTAACTCCCTGTTTGATGTCTGGCGCATTCACCACGCTTCAGAGAGGGATTTTTCATATTATTCCCCTGCGCACCGAACGTACTCACCGATAGATTTGTTTCTGGTTGACAGAAATTCCCTAAGTGCTTCAGTGAAATCCTCCATTGGAACGATCACTTGGTCGGATCATGCGCCGGTGACTCTGGAGGTGTCAGAAGAGTTCCCTGTTTCTCCTAACCCTTTGTGGAGGGCCAATGAATTCATTCTAGCTAATACAAAATATCAAGAAGAAGTGTCTAAGGCATTACAAGAATACTTTAAATTTAACACTGCCTCTGTGTCGGATCCCTCTATAGTGTGGTCGGCCCACAAAGCATTTGTCAGGGGCATCTTAATAAAATTAAGCTATAGACACAAAAAGATGAGGGAGAAAGCACAAGATGATATTATAAAACAGATACAAAACACAGAAGTGATAAATAAATCCACCCCCTCCCCAGAATCAGCTGAGAAACTAAGAGTTCTTAGAGTCCAACTAAAAGAAAGTTTCTTACACACGTATGAACTCTCACTTAAAAAGACTAAGGCAATGTATTACTCGCAGGCCAATAAGGCAGGGAAACTGTTGGCTAGTCGAATTAAAGCAAGAGCCACGAAGTCCAAAATAGCATTCCTATGGGATCCCTCCAAGGTTTATAAAATATAATATATATTATATATATATATATATATATATATATATCCGAAAGCCATAGCTAATAGATTTATGTCTTACTACTCCCAACTGTACAATCTAAAAGATGAACCTGGCTTTACCCATGCCCCTCCTGAGAAAATAGATGAATTTTTAAACTCCATACATCTACCCTCTCTAGATGGATGTCAAAGTGACGCCCTTTGTGCCCCAATTTCTCAAGCAGAAATTTCTAAAATAATACGCAGTCTGCCACATCACAAAAGCCCGGGCCCAGATGGACTCCCAAACGCTTATTATAAAACTTTTTCTGACTATCTGGTCCCACACCTTCATGCATCCCTGTCTAGTGCTATGACGACGGGTAAACTTCCCAAAGAAATGCTAGAAGCAGTAATTGTGACCTTACCCAAAGCAGGGAAGGACCCCTCTGTCCCACAAAATTTTCGTCCCATCTCCCTACTTAATACTGATCTTAAAATTTATGCGAAAATATTGGCCTCTCGCCTAGCTGATATTATTCCCACCCTTGTGGCACCGGACCAAGTGGGTTTCGTAAAGGGACGTCAAATTACGGATAACTCCAGAAGAATAGTAAACTTGATTGACTTTGTCAATAGACACAGGTTACCGACTGTGCTGGTTACCCTGGACGCTGAGAAGGCTTTCGACAGAGTTAACTGGTCGTTTGTCTTCTCAGTGCTCCAAAAGATGGGTATCCCTGAACCTATGATTAATGCTATCCGGGTCCTCTATTCGGAGCCCTCGGCTAAAATTCTGGCGAATGGCGTAATGTCCGACCCGTTTGTTCTGTCGAATGGCACTAGACAGGGATGCCCTTTATCACCTTTAATATTTATTTTATCTCTAGAACCACTGGCACAAGCAATTCGCCAGTCACCGACGGTGTCGGGAGTACAGATTGGAGATAGATGCCACCGCATATCATTGTATGCGGACAACATTATTTTGTCCCTGACGAACCCCCAAATATCTTTAATAACAGTAATGGATATTATTAGATCTTATGGGGCCCTCTCTTACTATAAAGTTAATGAGAATAAATCGCAGGCTCTCTCACTAGGAATTCCGGAATTAATTGTAGCCCACTTGAGGAAAGAATTTCCGTTAGACTGGCAAGATTCCTCAATTCAATATCTGGGTTTTAAAGTAACGTCCACCCCACAGGAACTCTATGCAAACAACTTCCCCCCTTTTTTGCGAGCACTCCAACCAGAGTTCACTAGCATAGCAAAAACGGAATTATCCTGGATAGGACGTATTGCAGCTTTTCAACAACACATACTCCCAAAGTTCCTATATCTGTTTCGTACCATACCTATCCCAGTCCCGAACTCCTTTTTTAATTTGGCAAACCGGATGTTAAGTGCTTTAACTTGGAACAAAACTAGACCAAGAATTGCCAGAAGTATTATGTGGAGGCATAAAAGGCATGGTGGTTTAGGCTTACCGAACCTGTACGACTATTATCTTGCTTCCAGAATTAACCAACTCAAAGAGTGGTGGAAGGGAGATGTTGAAAAACATTGGGTTCACATTAAACAATCACAAGTCTCTGGACACAATTTGCGTGCCCTCCTTATGGCAGCACTTCATGATTCCTATTCTGGCCTCCAGTCTGCTTTTTGTGTCTCCACATCTGTAGCTCAATGGAAAAAATATCATATAAGTGGCCGGTCGGTTCCTACTTCGGTGGCCCACCTCACCCCAATAGAATCTCTCCAACATTTGATTCCAGATCTGAACATCAATGTTTGGAAAGACTGCAGGATTAACACTTTGGCTGACCTTTTAACAAATTCAGACTTAAAGTCCTTCGAAGAGGTTAAGCGCTCCTTCAATATCCCCCCAACAGGAGGCCTTCTCTTACCTTAAAATAAGGCATGCGTTGTCAAGCAATCCCTCCTTCAAGGTAAACAACAACCTCCAATTGTTATCACACTGGTCGATTGCGGGTTCAGCCTCGAAGGGGCTTAGGCCAGTATATATGTTTCTAGGGGAAAAAGACAGTTTTCTCAAAACTGCCCCTTTATTGGCATGGGAGGCTGAGCTCAAAAAATCCTTTACCCTGACTCAATTGGATACCGCAAATAAATTGGCTATCTCTACCCTAATATGTGTCTCTCACCTAGAGTCACATCTGAAAATTACTCTTAGGTAGTATTACACTCCAGTTAGGCTACATGCTATATTCCCAAACTCGAAGTCAGACTGCTGGAGGGATTGCGGACAGAGGGGAACAATGTTACATATATTCTGGGCCTGTCCGAAAATCACCTTTCTATGGTCCCAAATATTCAATAAGATATCGGGGGTGGTTGGTCATACTGTCCCTCCTGATCCAGCCCTGGCGTTATTGCTGATAGGCCTAGACAAGTTCCCAGCCAAATTCAGGACCAGCGTTCTACATATTTTAATTTCTACCAGACTGGCAATCGCGAGGATTTGGAAAAGCACTACTATTCCTGTGTTGCAGGAGATTATTAGTGCAGTCAATACTACGATATCGTATGAATACATAATTGCCCACCAATCTTTCCGTGTTGCCCAACACTTGTCAAATTGGGAGGCCTGGAGACGTGCGAGTCCAGCAAACCATGTAAATGGAGGGAGTCAATAGGGAGCTAGTAGGGATGGGATAAAATAAGATAAGGTATGAATATCGGAAGCTGACTACCCTCATCTATTAGGTAGCAGTGTTAGTCTCAATTACAATCAGCACACTTGCTCTATGTTGTATTAATGACACAGCTCGGAATGTTGTTGTTTATTTCTCATTATTTATGTTTATACATTTATGTTCATGTATACTGTCTACACCAGACATTTATTATTCAAATATTCTTGTATCCTTTTCTGTATTATTCTGCAAAACAGGAAAATCTGAGTATTATGTGTATGATATATGCGAATCACATACAAATTGTACTTTGTACTTTGTGTATTTTGCACATTTACTTTGACAATAAAAATTTGTTGAAAGTTAATTACATGCAATTATAAAAAAGATTCAGATACAGGTGCTGGATCCTTGTCATTTAACCCCTCAGATGCTGCATTCAACGCTGATTGAGGCATCTGTGAATCACCTTAAGCCTTTCAGGGGTTAATGAACGGTTAAAAAAATAATAATATCCACCTCATCCACTTGCTCGCGGAGAGACCGTCTGCTCCTGTCTTGATTGAAGAAAATTCACCAAATGACCTGTGGCGAGCATGAAGATGTCACCACATGATCACGCTGGGCATGTACGGTGAAGTCATCACGCTCGCCGCAAGCCCTTTGGTGGGTTTTCTTCAATGAAGATGGGAATGGATGAGATGAGTATAATTTTTTTATTTTCAGCCACCATTTTAGGAAATATTTATGTGTTACAATGAAATGCAAGGAAATTCGGCTTAGTGACTAATCAAATATTTCCTGAAATTCAGATTGAGGTCCACTTAGAATACTTCGATTCACTCAAAACTAGCAGTAAGTGTCTGTATGCAACATGGAGAGAGGATCCACAGTCTGAGAAGATACCTGTGAAAAGTGTATCTTAGTGTGTCATGAAGAGAGGGTCCACAGCCTTTAGAAATGTCTCAGTAGGACAAAATTTGGCAGCTAAATTTTGAGGGCATGGCAGTAATGAACTTGGCGCTTTATGTGACTCCTGTTACCCATGCACCCTTTTCTAGACAAGTATCGAGTGAGGCAGTGTCGGACTGGGGTGCCTCGGGCCCACCAATAAAATTCATTCTGGGGACCCTGGGACTCCCAGGCTATGAGCTGTGCGCTACGATTGGCCAGCGCTGCAGCAAGGGACAACCCTAATACAAAAACTCTGCCCCGTACAAAAGAGGGAGCTGCACACACCGGAGCCTATACCGGGCGAACGGAGCGGTGCCCAGACATACTAGTAAGTGCAGGAGGACCCCTGGGCGCCGCTCTGCCCACTGATATAGTTAGTTTTTAGTTTTTAAACTACTGAAAGGTCCTCTTTAAAGAGGGCAGATCACTGGGTAAAGAGGATATTGGCTGTCCAGCCTCTGTGCCTAAAAGCCATTGCAGCCCCCTGATGCATCTGTAATAATAAAGTAGGTACTTTGTTGAAAAATCTATCCATTTGTAGTATGAACACAGTCTGGTTAAGATGCCGTGATTGAAACAATGTTAAAAGTGCATTATACACTGCTCAAAAAAATAAAGGGAACACTTAAACAACACAATGTAACTCCAAGTCAATCACACTTCTGTGAAATCAAACTGTCCACTTAGGAAGCAACACTGAGTGACAATCAATTTCACATGCTGTTGTGCAAATGGGATAGACAACAGGTGGAAATTATAGGCAATTAGCAAGACACCCCCAATAAAGGAGTGGTTCTGCAGGTGGTCACCACAGACCACTTCTCAGTTCCTATGCTTCCTGGCTGATGTTTTGGTCACTTTTGAATGCTGGCGGTGCTTTCACTCTAGTGGTAGCATGAGACGGAGTCTACAACCCACACAAGTGGCTCAGGTAGTGCAGCTTATCCAGGATGGCACATCAATGCGAGCTGTGGCAAGAAGGTTTGCTGTGTCTGTCAGCGTAGTGTCCAGAGTATGGAGGCGCTACCAGGAGACAGGCCAGTACATCGGGAGACGTGGAGGAGGCCGTAGGAGGGCAACAACCCAGCAGAAGGACTGCTACCTCCGCCTTTGTGCAAGGAGGAACAGGAGGAGCACTGCCAGAGCACTGCAAAATGACCTCCAGCAGGCCATAAATGTGCATGTTTCTGCTCAAACGGTCAGAAACAGACTCCATGATGGTGATATGAGGGCCCGACGTCCACAGGTGGCGGTTGTGCTTACAGCCCAACACCGTGCAGGATGTTTGGCATTTGCCAGAGAACACCAAGATTGGCAAATTCGCCACTGGCGCCCTGTGCTCTTCACAGATGAAAGCAGATTCACACTGAGCACATGTGACAGACGTGACAGAGTCTGGAGACGCCATGGAGAACGTTCTGCTGCCTGCAACATCCTCCAGCATGACCGGTTTGGCATTGGGTCAGTAATGGTGTGGCATTTCTTTGGAGGGCCGCACAGCCCTCCATGTGCTCGCCAGAGGTAGCCTGACTGCCATTAGGTACCGAGATGAGATCCTCAGACCCCTTGTGAGACCATATGCTGGTGCGGTTGGCCCTGGGTTCCTCCTAATGCAAGACAATGCTAGACCTCATGTGGCTGGAGTGTGTCAGCAGTTCCTGCAAGACGAAGGCATTAATGCTATGGACTGGCCCGCCCAGACCTGAATCCAATTGAGCACATCTGGGACATCATGTCTCGCTCTATCCCCCATGTCACGTTGCACCACAGACTGTCCAGGAGTTGGCAGATGCTTTAGTCCAGGTCTGGGAGGAGATCCCTCAGGAGACCGTCCGCCACCTCATCAGGAGCATGCACAGGCGTTGTAGGGAGGTGAAAAATTTGATTTCCATTTTTTTATTTTTGTGTGATTTTGTTGTCAGCACATTCAACTATATAAAGAACAAAGTATTTCAGAAGAATATTTAATTAACTCAGATGTAGGATGTGTTATTTTTGTGTTCCCTTTATTTTTTTGAGCAGTGTATTATATGTTGTGTCAGTATTAACTTCCTTCTAGAATTATACTCATCTGTTCTTATTGGTCTTGAGGTAGTCTGTAGATGCTCTGTAGACTATCTAGTCATGATTCTGGGAAATGCACCAGTTCTGGGCGTGCAGACAAAGAGTGAACAAGGAGACAAAAACATAGATAAGGGGAGTACGTACAAGGGGAGTACAAGGGATCACCCTTCTTTCATGCCAATCAATGTAAATGTCAAATGTTATGTTTATGTTTTCTGAAAGTTGGCACGTATCCGCCACCTTTATGTGTAATTATTTTATAACCTGACACACTGTTTCATTGAAGTGGAATGATCTTGTTGGACACATACTTTTTGTGTCGCAAGGTATTTACCACCGAGCTTGGTAACTTTCTACTAGATTGTATTTCACTTGATAATCAGTGGAACCTGATTGAGGTTTGATAGCAGATGCTGTACTCTGCCATATGTAGTGCATTCAGAGACATGTGCCATTTGTGTAGTGTATGGGAACTAGGGGAACTACCTTGCTCATTGGCCCCCCGGGTGATTCACCTGTTCCTCTGTGGCCAAGTCCGAGCCTGGAGAGAGGTATAAAAATTGTCCAAAGCAAAGAAGAAATCTGAAGGATGTTTTTTTGTGTGAATTCTGGTACATTGGTCATAGTAAATAAATTGCCGGACCCTACCTTTCTTTGTGCCTTTATTCCTGAAGATTTGAATGGCGCTTGAGCCTTGCACATTCTACTTTGGATCGCCTTAATTCACATGTGGATGTAGCTAATTCAGATCTCTAGTCTTCTGCATTGTATCTTTACATTAATCGAAAACCCAGTTTCGTACCCGATCATTATACAGCCAAGTAATCAGTCATTAAAGCAGATGTAACCCTTTCTGTAATCAGTTATTGGTTAATAGGCATAATCGTTGGATGGTAAAAATTCACTTCTCTGCTGCGTTAAATGTCAAAACTGTGCCGGTCATTTATAATATTCAATAAATTCCGCTTGAGCCAGTAATCTGTAAGGTTAACTTTTATTAGGTCAAGATAAAAGGTCATTAAAACCCAACGACAATAATAGTGTTTGGCATTTTTAAACCCTTGTATGGCCGTGCCAAGTGGAATCCGGTAAACAATACAATAATTGGAAAAAGGGAAGTATTGATTTATCTTCTACTTTGTTTGCAGAGCTGTGGGAATAATCACTGTTGACCATCCTGCGCCTTGTTAGAAGGGTCTGAACAGGGAAGAGCAAGGTAACTTGTGTATTGGAATGTGCAAAGTAGAGGAGGCTGTCACAGCAGTCAATAAGATCTGAGAGGTGTTGACTAATTGGCTGCTAATTACACAGTAAATTGTCTAATTAAGCTGATGGTTAATTAGCGCACGCTTGCACAGCAGTCTTGTAGAATTTTTGTCTGATGTCTGGGAGGCAGTGTGTGCAGTTGGCAAACTGGTAAGTACTGGCAGAAAACATGCCTGAAAAGGAGGCATTTAGAGGATGACAGAATTAGAAGAAAAGGGTTCTCATATGTACATTAGAGGTTTTATTACACTTCCACAGCTTTATGGTAGTGGGCATATCGGGTAATGCGTTCTAACAGCGAGCTCTGGGTGAGTCATCTAATGTGCATGGTGTCGACACTGGTATATTTCAAACACAGTAATGCAGAAGTAGCACAGCTGGGTTTGTTAAAACAGATATATTCCGGTTGAATTTGTCTAACACATGGTCATGACTTATGACCAATTTGGATCTGGTGTATTGACAAGCTTGGATCTGCTCCATGTGTTACAGTGCAGAGTTTGTTAGTTGTATTGTGGAAAGAAATGGAAAATGATGTAAAGTTTCAAACGTAATTAATCATTTCTACACTTGATAAATAGTGTTGAGCGAAGTATTCAAAAACTTGATTCAGCTGGTGCTGCTTCGACCAATTTTACACAAAAAGTTTGTTTTGGGATGAATTACTTCATCATGAAGTGCATTTCTTTGTAGGTGGTGGGTGCAATGACAGGGAGCGGCGTTTGCGCTGCCCCTCCGCCAATGTACCCCTCAGATGCCCCCTTTGTAGCTGATTGTGGCATCTGATAGCAATATAACAGTGTAAATAAATTACATCATACTTACTTCATCCATTTGCCCGCGATGGGCCGGCCACCGCCCGCGATGGGCGGCCGACGTGGTGACATTATACGTCACAGCGCACAGAATATTGTGCAAAATCTTCAATCAAGGTGGCAGCGGCCGGCCTGTCGCGAGCAAATGGATGAGGTAAGCATGATGTCATTTAAAAATAATAAGAATTACACTGTAATATTGCTATCAGATGCCTCTATCGGCTGAGGGTTTTTTGCTACCACAAAGCACGAGGAAATTCAGCATTGCGACAAACAGAATTTTCCTTGAAGTTCAGATGGTAGTCCACTTTGTGGACTTTGATTCGTTCAACGCTATAGGTGAACAGTACAGCAATTGCAACATATGGGGAGGGTAAGGCATGCAATAGTGAAAAAAAACTTTCATCGATAGTTTAAATGGCTGATAAGATGGAGCCGTAGGTCTTGCTGTTTTTCCTGTCAAAACAAAATATGGCTTTACAGGGCTTGACAGACCCCATTATGAGTCAGTGCAGTCATGGGGTTGTTATGAAGTCCATCATTTGATAGGTATGGTAGAAGTACACGTGTACAAAGCACCGTGTGGTACAGACCAATAAATGAGTTATCACAAGACTCATTAGGTAGGAGCCCTGCTTGTACGAGCTTTACAAACCATAAACAGATGGATCGATACAATTAAACAATTATAACAAAAAAATCCCATATAACAGTTCTCTGCGATACAGCATTTTTTAACACAGAGCTCTTTTCACACTAGCACCCTTATTATAATGTCATCAAGGCTAAGCTATGCTGAAAAACTCACTGACCATTAACTTTGATGTGGTCTGTTGAGGCCATAGTATCTATACCATGAGTATAGAGCGGCACATTGTTATGGCAGTGGTTGTGGAACCACTGTGTTAACCAATAGATTAGGCTTAGAGCTAATCCTAAGGGCATTATCCTGGTGGTCTCTTGGCTTTCACACCATGAACCTTATACAGTGATCTAGACTTTGCTGCAGGGGCTACAACAGGCCTCAACCTTCTACAGTGGTTTCTGTGTGGCTAGCAGATTACTCATATGGGTCAAAAGGCACTGCTGCAGAGCACCAATGGATCAGGCAAAATAATAGTGAGGGATAGGCTTAGGTCAGGGGTGGCAAATTACACGCTATACGAGAAGGAGTTTGAGGTCAGAGGAGGTAACACAGAATCAATATGGGTAACAGACACATCAGGTCAAACTGTGGAGGGTCAGAGGTCAGTATATGGGTAGACAACAGTTCAGCATACCTTTGCAGGGATCTTATCATTCCAAGTAACCTTTTTTGCTCAGGCACTCTGTCATTGGGGAAGGTGCCTGAAATACCCCAGGGTTTGCAGCCATTGGCTGGTGAAGATTAGGGTGCACGTGCTGGCCCTTTAAGAATCAGAGGCACTGTTTGCATGTGCCCTATGGGCAGAAAAAGACAGGTCTTGCTGACAAGCAGTCTGCGGCCTGCAAGAAGGGACAGAGGAAGACAGCAGGAGGCAGGTCTGGCCCCGCCAAGTGAGTACACCAGAGAAGTGGTGTGACACACACTCTAACCCGCAATGGATCACTTAAACTTTTATGTGAACAGAACCTAAGGATATAGCAACAAACTCAAGTTATTTTTTTAGTTTTTGAATACGAAGTCAGGAGTGGATCACAAAAAGAGAGAAAATATTAAGGACAGATATTATCTCACCTAGTTGTTGAATCCACTCCTGGTTTCGGCTTCAAACATTGCATCATAAGATCTGAACACCTGACCAAACCCTTACAAGAAACATTAATAATTCAAATATATTACTAATAAGGAACTACTTAGTTGCATTATGATGTTTAGTTTTCCAATACGAGCATTCCAATACACACATTGATTTGATTTTGGATCTTGTGCTTTCCAGAACTTCTTCTTGTGGGCTCTATGCTCTCCATAACGTTGTATAGTAGGGTCATACCATGTGTCAAGGACTAGTGCATCACGGCTCCTCACCAAATTCATCCATAAAGCTAAAATGCATCATACAAAAGATCCTTTCACACAACAGCATTATTTTATTATTCTATATTTCAACTTTAGAATTTCTGTTGGTAGAGTGGCTTAGAGCAGACAAATGGATTACTGAAGTCCCCATATATGCGATGTTACATTAGCTGAAAAGCACTAAAAAGGGAAGCAAAAACATTTTTGTGGTATTATTGAGATAGATGAGAGCATTAATAAACTGTTACAATAAACATTTTGTCAGCATGTAAAAGCAGATGAAAATAAATGACCAACTCTCTCCTTAGGATTTACATAAACAGTAGCTAAAAAAAAACAACCAAAGGATATTATTACAAGGCCAATGCATCTCTAGAAATAATAAGTTAACTTCCTATAGCTGTTGCCTCAAACACTAAGAAAAAAAATAGTTGAAATGCAGAAGAAGTTATTACAGGATGTTTGGAAAGCAATTAAATTTGGGATATGTTAAATGCGTCCAACTTTCATTGCAAATTCTTAGCAGTCTGCCTTAAGCCTGGCAGTGTCAGGGAACAGTGGCATCACCAATTGCTTGAATGAATAGATATGAGATTTGGTTTTGTATAGAACAAGAAGAATATGTTCTACTCTGCATGACATATCATATGTAGTGTTGATCGAGCACCAACGTGCTCGGGTGCTCTGGTGCTCGAGTAGAACACTTTGGGATGCTCGGGTGCTCTACAGAACACCAGAGCACAATGGAAGTCAATAGGAGAACCCGAGCATTAAACCAAGCACCCCCTGCTCTGAAGAGGGGAGGGTGTCTGGTTCACAGGAAAAGGTCAGAAATTGATGGAAACACCACTTAAATGGTTCAGGAACAGCATGGGGAGGATGTTTGGATGCATCTTGGACTCCCAGGTCGCTGCTGTTGTCCGAGTAGTACGTCCCTTTTACAGACTGACAGTAATACGCACAAAACCAAAGATTAAATCGATTTTAGAAAAAAAATTGTTAGGAAACATTCTTTCCTGTATATTTACTTGTATATAAAGTGCTGCCAAAAATTGCAAGGAAGAGGCACTCCGATACAACCTGTAAATCACATAAAGAAGGGCCTCATTCACATTGTGGTACAATTGTTCAAGTAGTGGGACTCCTCCACTCATAAAGCCTATGCACCAAGTGAAAGGGCTGCCAAAAATTACAAGGAACCAGCACTCCAATACACCCTTTATTACACATAAAGGAGGGCATCATACACACCCTTGAAAAATTATGATTGATGGCCTGCTGGTGACCCTCAAAAATATTAGGATCAGAGCAGCCTTTGTTGATATGATGGAGGAGGATGAGAAAAGGAAGATTGAACCATATACCCTTTTTTGTGGTGGAAGGGGTGCATGGGAATACAGTGTATTCAATACACCATAAAAGCCACATTTAAAGTGCCTTTATGTTCATCCTCTTTCCTCTGGTGGAGTAGAGAAGTCAGGGGCAATCTAGGCCTTGTTCATTTTTATAAGAGTCAGCATTTTCAGTTGACAGGTGGATGCGCTTATCAGTTATTATGCCCCCAGCAGCACTAAATACACGCTCTGACAAAACGCTGGCAGCAGGCCAGCACCTCCAAGGCGTAGAGCGCCAGTTCGTACCACATGTCCAGCTTGGAGACCCAATAGTTGTAAGGCACAGAGGAATTACTGAGGACACTGACACTGTCTGCTACGTACTCCTTCACCATCTTCCAAAACTTTTCCCTCCTTGTGACACTAAGCCGCGCATCAGGGTGAGGGTGCTGGGGGGTGTCATGAAACTGTCCCAGGCCTTGGTGAGTGTTGCCCTGCCTCTGTTGGAACTGTTGCTAGTCCTCTCCACCACAGGAATGAGAGATGAGCAGTTCTGTTTGTAGCAGGCGTTGAGAAGGGTGAACAACCAGTAATCAGTGTTGGCCAAAATGCGTATAACGCGAGGGTCACGGGAAAGGCAGCATAATATAAAGTCAGCCATGTGTGCCAGAGTACCAACAGACTAGACTTCGCTGTGCTCATCAAGAGGATGACTCTCAATCTCCTCATCCTCTTCCTCCTCTTCGGCCCATCCACGCTAAACAGATTGAATAAACCTCCTATGGGTACTATCCTCTGTAGCAGAGGCATTCGTCTCCTGCTCCTCCTCCTCATAATCATCCAATTCACGCTGAGAAGACGAACTGAGGGTGGTCTTGCTATCGCCCTGTGTACTGTCTTCCCCCATTACCACCTCTTCCACATACAAAGCGTCTGCCTTTATTGTGAGCAGTGAGCGTTTTAGTAGACACAGAAGTCAGATGGTTATGCTGATAATAGCAGCATCACCGCTCACCATCTGTGTTGATTCCTCAAAGTTGTGTAAAACTTCACAGAGGTTAGGCATCAATGCCCACTCCTTGCTTGTGAAGAGCTGAAGTTGACTCGAAAGGTGACGACCATGTTGCAGCTGGTATTCCACTACTGCCCTCTGCTGTTCACAAAACCTGACCAACATGTGGAAAGTGGAGTTCCAGCGCATGCTCACGTCGCACAACAGTCGATGAACTGGCAATTGCAAGCGCTGCTGCAGCGTTGCTAGACCGGCGGCAGCTATAGATGACTTTTGTAAATGGGCCCAAACACGGTGCACCTTCACCAGTAGCTCAGGCAAATTGGGGTAAGTTTTGAGAAACCGCTGAACCACTAAGTTGAACACGTGGGCTAGGCATGGTATTTGTGTGAGCTTGCCGGGCTCCAAAGCCACCATCAAGTTACGGCCATTATCAGACACAACCATACCTGGTTGTAGGTTGAGTGGCAAGAGCCACAGCTCAGTCTGGTCCCTTATACCCTGCCACAGCTCTGCAACGTTTTGCTGTTTGTCACCTAAGCTACACTGCTTCCATTTACTGACTGGTGGCTGACTGGTGCTGCAAGATGAGAATTCAAAGGTGGAAGTGGAGGAGGAGGTGGAGGAGGAGAAGGGGGGGTTGCAGCCACTAATGTAGGTGGTGGCAGAAATCCTGATGGAAGTAGGACCCGCAATCCTTGGTGTCGGTAGCACCTGTGCCATCACAGGGTATGACTCGCTCCCGGCCTCCACAACCTTCATCCAGTGTGCCGTCAGGGAAATGTAGCGTCCCTGGCCAAAAGCACTTGTCCATCTGTCAGTCATTAAGTGGACCTTCTCAATAACTGATTTGGTCAGGGCATGGGTGATGTTACGGGACACATTCTGGTGTAAGGTGGGGATGGCACACCGGGAAAAATAGTGGAGACTGGGGACTGAGTAATGAGGGACGGCTGCCGCCATCAGGCTGCAGAAAGCCTTAGTGTCCACAAGCCTAAATGGCAACATTTCCAGGACCAGCAATTTGGAAAGGTGCACATTTAGTGCTACGGCCTGTGGGTGGGTGGCTGGGTATTTGCGCTTTCGTTCAAAGGCATGGGGTATGGACATCTGTACACTGCGCTGGGACACAAAAGTGGATATGCTAGCTGATGGTGTTGCGAAGGTCCAGGTGCAGGGCGGGAGGCATCCAGGCCTGCGTCTTGGACAGGGGATTGGCCATCATGTAACACAAGGGAAGAGAAGACAGTGGTGTGACCCGCAGACACTGATTGTGGACCCAGGCGTTTGGCCCACCTATTAGGGTGCTTTGATGCCATGTGGCGAATCATGCTGGTGGTGGTGAGGTTGCTAGTGTTCACGTCCCTGCTCATTTCGGTACGGCACAGTTTGCAAATGACAATTTTTTTATCGTCCGCACTTTCCTCAAACAAGCGCCAGACTGTGGAACACCTACCCTTTGGCAAGGGAGATTGCTGCAAGAGGGTGCTCCAGTGAACAGTTGCGGACCTGTTTGGTGTGGACCGCCTTCTCCCTTTTGTCGCCCCACTGCCTCTTACAGCCTGTTGCAGTGCTGCGGATCTTTCCTCTGTACTGCTGTCCTCGCTCGGCTTGCCACCTTCGCAGGTTGTTGATTTCATTGTCCACCACCTCCTCTTCCTCTTCCTCAATCTGGTCATCCTCCTGACTTGTTGACCTAACAACAACCTCAGTTATTGACAACTGTATCTCATCCTCATCATCAACCTCTTGAGACACTAATTGCCTTTGACTTATTGGCAACTGTCTCCTCATCATCATCCACCTTGTGAAACACTATTTGCCGTTCCCCACCGTTATCTTCTTCTGACTGTGGATGCTTAAGGGTTTGGGAATCAGGGCACAAAATCTCCTCATGTCCCTCTTCAAGCAGGCTTGACGAGAGGCCCAAATTAAGGAATGGCGCTGAAAAGAGCTCCTCAGAATATCCCAGTGTGGGATAACTTGTTTGGCCAAGACTCTCTATGGTAGGAGGAAGGATGATCAGGATGAGGATTCTGTTGAGCAGACTCTTGGCTACTGAGACTGGACTTTGTGGAAGACAGGGTGGTGCTTAACCAACTGGAAGCATTATCTGCTGCAATCTTACCGACCACCTAGTTGCACTGGTCTGACTTCGAGAGTGGTGTCCTGCGTCGCCCTGCAAACTGGGACATAAAGCTAGGTATCATGGATGAGTCTGTTTCTTGTGCTCTGGCAGCAGGCACAGTTTCACCGCGCCCAGGGCCACGGCCTCTGCATGCACCATCAGCAGCACCTCCACTTCCCCATCCCTTACTGCTCGCCTTGAGCATATTAAATGGTAAATATACTTGCAAGTATGTCACACGTACAATAGCGCAGGTTTTATAAGTGTATGCACAAATAAATTACACTGAATGTCACAGATATTTAGGATGCACAAACGTTATACACGAGATGTAGCGCAGGCAATGTCGCTGTAACCAGCGTCTAAGAAAAAATTACACTGAATGTCACTGATATTTAGGATGTGCAAACGTTATAAGGAGATGTAGCGCAGGTAATGTCACTGTCAGCAGCGGCCAAACAATTGTACTGAATGTCCCAGATATTTAGGATGCGCAAATGTAACGA
This sequence comes from Bufo bufo, assembly GCF_905171765.1. Taxonomy (NCBI): domain Eukaryota; kingdom Metazoa; phylum Chordata; class Amphibia; order Anura; family Bufonidae; genus Bufo; species Bufo bufo. Next base: position 47,106,856 of record NC_053397.1, on the reverse strand, counting down.
AACAGATGTAGCAGAGGTTGTGTCACTGTCAGCAGCGGCCAAACAATTGCACGCAATTTAGCGCAGGTTGCGCTAATAATATATACTGCCATATAAAACAATAGTCCTTAAAAGGACTTTTGGGTCTCTAACACCTTTCAACAGTAAACCCTGGCTAAAAAAAATATATAAAATCCTATCCCTACACTATCTGTCCCTTCTGCTGCAGCTCTCCCTGACTAAGACTGAGCGGAACCACGTGTCATCGGGTGCTATATAGAACCCGATGACGCGTTCTGGCCAGCCAATCACTATAATGCCAGTAACCAATATGGCTATGGCATTACAGTGAGTGCCAGTACTTCACCGGACGTTTATTGGCTGTGTAGCAGCCATCAAACGTGCGGGGAGGAGACTCGAGCATCGCGCTCGAGCACACGCAATGTTCGGCCAAAGTCAAATGTTGTTCGGCCGAGCATGCTCGCCCAACACTGATCATATGTTTTACTCAGGGTTGGAAACTGTACAGCTTACTTATAAGATACAGGTTAATGATTAGGTGCCATTTCGAATGGTATAAAGCACTGTAAGAAGGTACCTGGAATCATTGTTGATTTACGTACCTCCCTCTGACAGTGGAGCTCAGGAGTCTGTGTGCTGAGGGCTGTGCTGGGATTTGAGGTTTGAGCCGGGCTGGAGGACTTAGGCCCCTCTAAAGGTGAACAGGCCGCCTATGGACTTGATGAGGCTGATCTGCAAACAGGGTGTGAATTAACACCCAGGAGAAAAGGTGACTTTTAGTGTTCATGGACTTTTCTTGTGTGTGAACAAACACCAAGCCACCTGCATTTTGTGATACACCAATGTGTGAATAAACACCGCTGTCTGATTCAAGAACTGTGTACTTTGCCTCTATACTGCATCCGCTAGTCCTAACTACCAGAGCGAATCCCCACAGCACCCAGAGCACCTGTCTTGGTAACAGTAGAAAATACTAACTTTTTTATATTTCTTTTTTATAGCTTTTTTTATGGAAACCATGAACGTTTTCTATCAATTCTTTAAATTTTATAATGGAAGTAATAAAAAAAAATACTGACAAGTCTTAAAATATGATATCCTTATTAGAACTCTGTATAGTGGGATTCCTTTGCTATTTCTCCTGGAACTGTTGCTAAATGATTCTTGCCATTGCTTTTGGGTCTCTACAGTCTGACAATCTTGACACTGACTGGACAAGCTGAGGCTACATGGTGTCCTTGGTCATGGCAAACCTTGCACAGCCAAAAATCAACGCATTGTGATGCTACCGTATTGTACCTCGTAACATAGAAAAAGTGAATAGGGTGAAGCTGAAACTTGCAATTTGCAGTTGCTAGGACTGCAACACAACAGTGACCAAATTTTGAAACCTGTTGGAATTCCGGTAACTCTTGTCATGGTCCAGGCAACTTGTGGGTTGCAATGTGAATCCATTCACTTTCATTATGTGGTAATGTGCAGTGGAGCAGCATTATGATTCTGAGATGTTTGGTTGTGTGACATGTCGTGGCCAAACTTACTATGCAGCTCCACCCTTATAGGGGTTGTTTGGTTTCATCAAAAACCTGGGCAGTATTAGAAAATTACATAAATAGTAGGGTAAGAATCCTTTATCTTTTAAAAAAAATCATTTCTACATTTATTAAGTTTTCAAAAAGAACAAATTACAGGAAAGAAAAAACATACTGTCTGGGTATTATCGACAGGTCAATAAATTGGAAGGTATGCAACAACACATAGCATAGAGGTACAAAAGGATGTCTTAACAATGAACTGTACTGTCTCGTCAGTAATAATACAATACATCAAGACCAAGTGGAGACTGTAGAGGTTACCTGGAAAGTATCATCAGAAAGTATGAAAAATAAAAAATAAATATAAAAGTATCTTAGAACAAAGGCCTAGGCAGTCACAGCTATCTATGCAAAGAAATGCCACCGAAATGGTGTAGCAAAGAAGAAGCAAGGGTTCACCCTGAGTAATTTTAGGGAATATATGACCTAGCCTTTAGGAACTATTGTGGGCAATCCGTGGGCTCAGTGAAGGGAGAAAGTTGACCATGGTTGGGTATTTAACACTAGAATCACTTACATATCTATTAGATCCAGCACCACGCTTAATGGTGTTCTGTTCAACTGACTGCAGAGAAGCCATCATGTTGACACTTGACCACTGAAGTCAATTGTAGTCTCAGCCAGTGGTTGGCTGCAGCAGTCACTTGTTATCCATATTCTTTGTCTTTATGTCCATAGTCTTGTCAGTGCTGTGTGTTTGTGTGATTCAAAAATTCAGGTTCAAGATTCAGGTATGCCTTCATGTGATATTTTTTCATTTTTGTTTAGGCTCTGTTCACAATGTATTGCACATTTTCTGTATCCCTCTGCATGGAAAAGCAATGAACTACACTATTGCATACAGAAAGAAAAAAAGTATGCTGACACATACAGGTGTATGTCCAAAGGAATGAATGAATTAAGCCCTATAAACAAGTTCTGGCCCACTAGAACAGGGCTGGCCAACCTGCGGCTCTCCAGTTGTTGCAAAACTGCAACTCCCAGCATGCCCGGAAAGTCTACAGCTATCAGCCTACAGCAGGGAAGGGTGGGAGTTGTAGTTTTACAACAGCTGGAGAGCCGCAGGTTGGCCAGCCCTGCACTAGAATATTAGAGGATCCTCTAGGTCTCTGAAGACATAGTGGGAACCTAAAACATGTGGTTGCCAATCTGTTTCTTTGATTCACAATCTATTAGACATTATAAATGACTTGAGGTTGGGCCCTGAGAATAATTTCCTCTAGTGGGCCACAAGAACCTCAGACCGACATTGGCTATGATACCGTCAGCATATCTAATAGGATCTTTCTGGCCAACTGCAACTAACGTAGGGCATATACACGGTATGAGCCTGGTGTGGTCTAAAATTATGATGCAAATGAAGCCAAGACACGGCTAGCCACCTGAGAGGGCAATTGATTGACTGGGAAAAGGCTGAAGCTAATGTGCCTACTGATGGACACTGCATGTCAAGTGCATGTCTGAAGGAATAAAGTCATTGAAATCCTTATAGTAAATCTTCATATATTCCAAGAAACACAATTGAGGCAATATAAAAACAAAATAATAATTATTCTTTCACTAAATTCTATCTAGTCGTTTTTGGTCTTCCGAACTGAACCATTTTCACAGCTTAGACTTTTGAGAGAAAGAAAAACATGTGCCTTAGGAGCTTGAATAATTCAGGATATGTTGCAGTTCAACTTCAATTAATATTTGGCTCACATTCCTATTCTTGGCTTAATAGAATGTAAATAGAGGCAGAGAACAAATTTTGCTGTGTAGTTCTACAAAATTAAGATGATTGGATATGCAACAAAGAAAGCATGCATCCGACTGCATTTACATACCAACTAACACCCCCACTGTTTATCTGTACCCTAATTACTTAATTGTTATACAGAAAAGCTTATTCTTTTCTTTTTAACGCCACCAGCAAATACAGACTTGTAATGAAGCTACACTGCAACAATAAAAGCTTTATTTCAGCAGTATAAATGCTCCTATTCCAGCGAGCTCTCTCTAGCCCAGGTATTCCCAGAGAGTCTCTCCACCAATCCTCATCTTATAGCTCAAAATTGCTCTAGGTCAACATTACATGACACCGGAGCTCTAATTCATGGCATCCTGCAATTACTTCTACTTTTGACTCTGCTTTCCAAGGGATCATTTCTGTTTCATGACACTGTAAACAAGATAAGCAACATTAGACAGCGATATCTGAAGCCAAAGAGGATCTCTAGGGTAAGTACACACGTGATGAATACACCGCAGAATTTCCACCATGTTTTTTCAGTGAAAAAATCCACAATGTTGTATGGTACCAGCAAAGTGAATGAGATTTATAGAAATATCATCCACACGCTATGTATGAAATCCACAATATAAATTGACATAGGGTGCAGATTTAACCTCTTCAGGACACATGACGTACTGGTACGGCATGTTGTCCCGGTACTTATGGACACATAAGACACGTACCCGTACGTCATGTGTATTTCCGATCACTGCAGCCCGGCGAGCGGTGATCGGAACAAGGTGCCTGCTCAAATCATTGAACAGGCACCTGACCCCCCGTGTCGGCGATCGCCGCAAACCGCAGGTCAATTCAGAACTGCGGTTTGCGGCTTTTTATGTTGAGGCGGCGGGCGGCGGTGCCATCGGGTCCCCGTGGGGCTGTAGGGGGGACCCGATGGCATGGAAGGCAGCGCGATGCCTTCCGGTGACGAGCCTGTGAGATCCAGCCCCCTGGATCTCACAGGCTGGAAGCTGTATGAGTAATACTCACTGTATTACTCATACAGCAAATGCATTCCAATACAGAAGTATTGGAATGCATTGTAAAGGATTAGACCCCCAAAAGTTGAAGTCCCAAAGTGGGACAAAAAAAAAGTCTAAAAAAAATTTTGTTTCCCCCCTAAAATTAAAAGTTTCAAGTAAAAATAAACAAAAACGTCATTTTCCCCAAATAAAGTTTAAAAAATTGGTAAAAAATAGGGGGGAAAAAAAGTTGACATATTAGGTATCGCCGCATCCGTATCGACCGGCTCTATAAACGTATCACATGACCTAATCCCTCAGATGAACACCGTAAAAAATAAAAAATAAAAACTGTGCAAAATAAACAATTTTTTGTCACCTTAAATCACAAAAAGTACAACAGCAAGCGATCAAAAAGGCGTATGCCCACCAAAATAATACCGATATAACGTCTCCTCATCCCGCAAAAAATTAGCCCCTACCTGAGACAATCGCCCAAAAAAGTAAATAAAACTATGGCTCAGAATATGGAGACACTAAAACATCATTTGTTTGGTTTTAAAAAAGCTGTTATTGTGTAAAACTTACATAAATAAATAAAAAGTATACATATTAGGTATCACCGCGTCCGTATCGACCGGCTCTATAAAAATATCACATGACCTAACCCCTCAGATGAACACCGGAAAAAAATAAAATAAAACTGTGCTAAATAAACAATTTTTTGTCACCTTACATCACAAAAAGTGTAATAGCAAGCGATCAAAAAGTCACACACACCCCAAAATAGTGCCAATCAAACCGTCATCTCATACTGCAAAAATCATACGCTACCCAAGATAATCGCCCAAAAACTGAAAAACTATGGCTCTCAGAATATGGAGACACTAAAACATGATTTTTTTAGTTTAAAAAATGAAATCATTGTGTAAAACTTACATAAATAAAAAAAAGTATACATATTAGGTATCGCCGCATCCGTATCGACGAGCTCTATAAAAATATCACATGACCTAACCCCTCAGGTGAATAATGTAAAAAAATAAAAACAGTGTAAAAAAAGCAATTTTTTGTCACCTTACATCACAAAAAGTGTAATAGCAAGCGATCAAAAAGTCACACGCACCCCAAGATAGTGCCAATCAAACCGCCATCTCATCCCGCAAAAATCATACCTTACCCAAGATAATCGCCCCAAAACGGAAAAAACTATGGCTCTCAGACTATGGAAACACTAAAACATGATTTTTTTTGTTTCAAAAATGAAATCATTGTGTAAAACTTACATAAATAAAAAAAAATGTATACATATTAGGTATCGCCGCATCCATGACAACCTGGTCTATAAAAATACCACATTATCTAACCTGTCAGATGAATGTTGTAGATAACAAAAAAATAAAAACGGTGCCAAAACAGCTATTTCTTGTTACCTTGCCTCACAAAAAGTGTAATATAGAGCAACCAAAAATCATATGTACCCTAAACTAGTACCAACAAAACTTCCACCCTATCCCGTAGTTTCTAAAATGGGGCCACTTTTTTGGAGTTTCTACTCTAGGGGTGCATCAGGGGGGCTTCAAATGGGACATGGTGTCAGTCCAGCAAAATCTGCCTTCCAAAAACCTCATGGCATTCTTTTCTTCTTTTCTAAAGGTGCCTATCCACCTTGAACAGCTGCCAGATGAACACTTGGTTGGCCAGCAGCTATTCCTCCTGGCTCCTATATAAATGCAAAGTGGTGGCAGCCCATACACATGACATGTTTTTTTCAATTTGGATGGTTCCTTTCAGTTTCCTGTAATGTGTATTGGCACCTTACAGGGGTATTCCCCTCTTAGATATTTTTTATTCTTACGGTATGCTATAAATATCTGATAGGTGCTTGTCCTACCTTTGGAACCTACTCCTAAGTTTAAAATGACGGTAACTTGAACCTGATCCTGTTTTGTTAGGTGACCACTGGCCACTTCATCTAGACAGAGTATGAATGGGGTGGTTATGCATGTGTGTACCTCTCTCCATTCATTCTCCACCCAGCAGCTCCCTCGCCTGGTCGATGTTGGTTTACTTTTTGAAGAACGACTATTATTGGTTGTGGTTTTGTTCTGACCCTGGGGATTATTTGTTTCCTTACAAAACTAGGTGAGGACCAAACAATTGTTATTTAGGCCATGATAAATCAAACCAAATTTGTTGTAATGCATAAGGCCTCTTTCACACGGGCATTGTGGAAAAAGTTGCGGATACGTTGCAGGAACATGCGTTCCGCGCGAGTGCAAAACATTGTAATGCGTTTTGCACTCGCGTGAGAAAAATCACGCATGTTTGGTACCCAAACCTGAACTTCTTCACAGAATGAAGTAAACTGAATACAGAATGCATAGTAAAATAGCGCTGGAGGGGTTAAAAAAAACTAAAAAATAATTAAACTCACCTTAGTCCACTTGATTGCGCAGCCCGGCATCTCTTCTGTCTCCTTTGCTGATTGCAGGAAAAGGACCTGTGGTGACGTCACTCCGGTCATCACATGGTCCATCACATTATCCATCACCATGGTAAAAGATCATGTGATGGATCATGTGATGACCGGAGTGACGTCACCACAGGTCCTTTTCCTGCAATCAGCAAAGAAGGAGACAGAAGTGAAGCCGGGCTGCGCGAGCAAGTGGACTAAGGCGAGTTTAATTATTTTTGTTTTTTTTAACCCCTCCAGCCCTATTTTACTATGCATTCTGTATTCAGAATGCTATTATTTTCCCTTATAACCATGTTATAAGGGAAAATAATAATGATCGGGTCTCCATCCCGATCGTCTCCTAGCAACCGTGCGTGAAAATCGCACCGCATCCGCACTTGCTTGCGGATGCTTGCGATTTTCACGCAATCCCATTCAATTTTTTGGGGCCTGCGTTATGTGAAAAACACACAAAGAGGAGCATGCTGCGATTTTCACGCAACGCACAAGTGATGCGTGAAAATCACCGCTCATGTGAACAGCCCCATAGAAATGAATGGGTCCTGATTCAGTGCCGGTGCAATGCGCTCAACTCACGCATCGCATCCGCGCGGAATACTCGCCGTGTGAAAGGGGCCTAATACTTTTTTCTCATGAGTGTTTATTGTTACTATTATGGTGGGGAAGATTATTTTTTATTACTATTCCCAGAAGAAATACTAATAGAAATTAACAACACATTTCTGAATTAAACCCATTGGTGTGGGAAATAGTAATACTAGTCCAGAGTCAGAATGGTGATCCAGTCTGTCCCCAACTAGAGAAAACTCCAAAAACTTCAACAGGGCCTATGCCTTAACAGCACCAGGTCATACAGGTTTTATAACAAATTATCTCTAACCATTTTTTCCTATACATTTTTTTGTTTTGGAAAACGTGGAGTAGAGATTGGTCAATGCCCCCCATTATATTTTCACGGTTTGATTCCATAAATAACTATGTTATCTCCATATTTCTGTAATGTTAACATTTATACACGTGCACAGTGGTTGAGTGGTCAATGGAGTGGTCAATAGTGAGTGCAATGACCCCTCAGATGCCATGTTCATAGCTGATCGCTTCATCTGACATTGATATTAAAGTGTAACATAAAAAAAAAAAAACATACTTACCTCATACATTTGATCACAAAGAGCCGGCCACCATCTTGATTAAAGATCTAGTGTGAAATCTCACTTGGCCCATGATGACTTCATCACGTTGGCCCGCGTGGTGACTTCATACATCACCGTGCACAGGATTTTGTGCAAGATCTTTAATCAAGATGGCGGTGGCTGGCTCTTTTTTCCACCATTCAGGGAAAATTGATTTGCTACCACAAAGCACGAGGAAATTCAGCTTCGCGGTGAATCACATTTTTCCTAAAATTCGGATCGAATTCCATTTTGTGGAGTTTGATTTGCTGAACACTAGTAGTACATGCAAGTGCCAAAGAGTAATGTGTAGTGAGGCCCTGGTGACGTCATTGTGCGCAAGATTTCGGCCGAGATCTTCAAGCAAGATGGTGGCGGCCGACCCGTCTCAAGCAAATGGATCGGGTAAGTATGATTTTTTTTTTTTTGCTTTTGACACCATTTCAGTTTAAATTCACTACCATGAAGCAAGAGGAAATTCGGCTTTGCAGTGAATCAAATCTATCCTGAAATTTAGATCGAAGTCCACTTTGCAGGCTTCAATTCGCTCAACACTAGTTGGTCTATTTAAATCGCCATTTGTGCATATCACAATGTGCTTGTAAAATGCTCCAGGTGGGAGCTGAAACATTGTGTTTTTATAGATATTACAATATTATTTACATCCCTGGAGTGCTGTGCTCTCTTGTACAATATATATATATATATATATATATATATATATATATATATATATATATAGATAGATAGATATATATATATACACTTTTAATTACTCATCCTCACGAACAAGAATAGAAAAGTTTACACTTTTAGTAGTAACATTGTTATTTTTATTCTTTTTTTCCCTTTGGTGTTGTTAGCTTATTCGTTTTAAACAGACATTGCAACTGATGTAGTGAAAATGTTCAACCTGAGGTTTGAATTATTGATTTTTGCCTATTTTGAAATATTGAAGCTGTGTTTTGAATGGATTTTATTGGAGTGCCCTGTGACTGAGGCCAGAGAAGTAATGAGATGTCCAAAAGCTGCTATGTAGAACATTTCACTAGCATTCAGTCCTTTTTTGTTCTTTTGCAATATTTGATTTTTCTATGGAATACTGCTCTTCGTTCTGACCAGTAACACCGGCTGAAATAATGTTATCTAGCATATAAAAAAAACAGCAAATTCTTTAAAATTACAATAAAATAATAAAAAATAATAAGAAGAATTTAATTAAAAAATAAATAAATACTGCTTTCATCTTAACAATCCAGCACAAATGCCGAACAGGAAAGGTAAATGTTCATTCTCTCAAGGCAAAAATGCTCTGGTCCTCAAGGGGTTATATTATTACAGTATCTTTAGGAGGTTATAGCTATTGTGTCAGGCAGAACTATATACAGTAGGTGGTTGAACGTTCCATGTTTCAGTATGATTTAATCTCTTTTGTATTATGATACAATGTACCAAACTTGATGTCCTGAAATTACAGTTTTCAAAACAACACTGTAGTTGCCATTTTAGTTCTGATGTTTACTGAGTGTAAAAAGCAAAAAGCATGTTCAAAGTGATTTTAAGGAATCATTCATGTGAAATACATTCAGTGAAGAACAGCTAGAAATCAGATAGCAGGAAGATAAGATGGTTGTATATCAGATTCCTTTGTTATCAGAATCTATTAAATGTGTCAATCTCTCAAACTGAATCTTGCCAAATTAGGAAATGTAAGAGCAAAAACAGGGAGAACAGCGTCTAGAGGTGTTGTCCAGTAGTGATGAGCGGCATGGGCTATATTCGAATTTGCAATATTTTACAAATATTTTGTAGAATATTCGTTATATATTCGCAAATTCGAGAATTCGAGATTATTTTATTGAATGCGAAAAAAATCTGCGATGTAAAAATTGCGTAATGCGAATTTGTAACGCAAAATAAAGGAGTGGGTCACTTTGGCTACATTTTTCAAGCTGCTAGAAGTTTTATGAGTTTCTCTTCTCCTGAGACTCGAGAAATTGGTCGGCACGGCAGAACATTACTATAGCTTTATATGCAGATAGAGTCAAGTGCTCCAATATATTCGCAATTGCGCTAATCGGCAGTGATTAGAATATTTTTTCGCACTACGTGCAACTTCACATTTTAGCGGGTCTGACTACAGATTACTGATTGGTGCACTAAGTATTGTTGTGTACTTGACATTGCTTCCTTCTCATTGGCCTACAAGCAAGAAGCAGCGAGGAATCGTGTGTTCAGATGGAAAAATTTTTTAATTATTCTATATAACAAATATATAGCACTATATTCTAAATATTCTTGAATTCTCGAAGTGGCGATATATGTAATAAAAATTCGCTATTCGAATTTTCGGGCAAGATGGACATTTATGGCATATAACTAGGATATGTCACAATTATCAGAGAGGTACCTGTCAGACCTCTGAGACCTGCTTCTGTCTCCATAACGGGGCCACTGAAGTGATGGAGAGCACAAAGCACATGCACATTGTCCCTTCCATTCACTGCCATATGATCAAGCACACTCTTTTTGGAAGTTCCCTAGAATTGAATGGATAGCAAGCAATGAAAGTATGGTCTTCTCTCTATTCAGGTTTATGGTACTGCCAGAAAAAAATCGAGCCAGAGCTTGGCTAATTTCCGAACTCCCATAGGAGTGAATGGAGGCCCACCCGCAGATACGTGGCTGCTCTGTCATCACTTGGGAGTTCTGTTCTGGAGATAAGAGTGGGTCCATGAATTGGATACCTGCCACTTCTGGCACATCCCCATTAATTGGATAAATGTAAAATTTTGCATTTGGGGAAAAAATTACACATTCTACTTACAACATAGTTGGAAGAAATTGACCCCATGGGAATTAAAATTTAGATGTTCTTAGTGAAGATGAGTGAATTTCCCAACAAATGTTTCGGATCATATTTGGTTCAATAGGCCATCCAATTCAATTCAGTCTGAATAAATTCGGTCCAAAAGGAAAGTGCCCGAGTTGCCCTGAGAAGTCATGTATTACACTCTGAAGTCTCTAAGGACTAACTACAACCACTTTCAAGGTCTTTACTGCCAAGTCGACATTAGTAATGTCCAAGTTATTGTTATAAATATATATTGTGGGGATTCGCTCTGGTAGTTAGGATAAGCGGGTGCAGTACAGAGACAAAATACAAGTTCGTAATTTAAACTTCATTGTTTATTCACACATGATGCCAAAAACAAAACGTCACTTTTGCAGTGTTGGTGTTACTTCATACCCAATGTCAGTTCTGCCTCAGAAAGTTCAAATACTGGCTTTAGGCGGCCTGTTCCCCTGACACACGGGTCTCCACTATCCAGCCCAGCACAGGCCTCAGATCCCAGCACACAGACCTCCTGAGCAGTGCTGGCTGGTATTTATGCCTGGCAAAACCCTGCCTGGAACGTGGGGAGCATTCACCCACCCAACACTTTGACTACTCCCCGTAAGAGTCGACCCGGATCAGCTATTACAGCCATGCTAAGTACCAAGGTGTCAAACAGCAACTGCTGCTGACACATAAAAACCGGCTCTTTCTCCACCGAGGCCAGGAACCTCGATGAAACGTACCTATCATCCACGATGATTCCTTGTACCCTCTTACAATATATATATATATATATATATATATATATATAAAAAGGAAAAAAATGGCGGCACTGGAGAAACAAACAATGGCAGGTGCTAAGTCCAGGGATGTAGCTGCTTACCCCGTATGGATAGAGATGAAAAACGGACAGCACTCCAGATAAAAAGCAATGGTGTTTATTCACCCATGTGGAAAGCAACGTTTCAGCTCATACAAGAGCCTTTCTCAAGCTATGGTTAAATGGATGGTGGCCGGTGGTGACAAACAGCCTGTGTAATAATGGTCCAAAAATTATCCCTTTTTGGTGACAGATGCCTTCAACTTGGTATTTTGAACTGTAAAACAGATGCCACCACTCTGTGCAATATGTGCATGAAGAATCCCAAACAATTCAGATTAGTTGGAAACCAAAGTTTTTTGAAAATTCTTAAGAAATTGGATTAATTTAGAATAGATATCATAGGCTCAGCAACTCAATGCCTTGCCAGTCGGTCTGTTGGGGTGTGTATTGTTTAATACACTTGAAAACAAGGAAAAACAAGCTAGTATGGTCTCATCTGGATTCTGCACTGAATATGATGCTTAGGGACAGCAAATGACTTGCCAACTTTAAGGTTCACTCCGGGCAAAAAAAATAATTCTGACCAAATCATAGTGTTATGCATGCTCCCAAAGTTTTATTCAACTGAATGGTGCAGTTACAGAAATCCCCTGGTGTGCCCTGCTAGGGCACATCTGCTGCCATAACAAGAGAGCAACATAGCCCTGAGCTACCTCAAAGCCAGCTTAAAAATTCTACATACAAAGCATCAAATAATGTTACAATATGGACTACACCCGATTGCTGATACCATATTTTTCACTTTAAAAGAAGTACTTTTTTAACCCCAAAAGTGGGGGAAGAATAGAAGTGAATCTTATAAATATGCATGCTCCCAAAGTTTCATTCACCTGAATGGTGCAGTTACAGAAATCCCCTGGTGTGCCCTGCTAGGCCGCTGCCATAACAAGAGAGCAACGTAGCCCTGAGCTACCTCAAAGCCAGCTTAAATAATGTACATACAAAGCATCAAATAATGTTACAATATTGACTACACCCGAGTGCTGATACCATATTTTTCACTTTAAAAGAAGTACTTTTTTAACCCCAAAAGTGGGGGAAGAATAGAAGTGAATCTTATACTAAATTCTGTAACTTTGCTTATCTGCTTTCATTAGAGATGAGCGAAGTTGTGAAAAATTCGATTCAGCTGCTTCACTGCATTTCACAAATAAATTACTTTGTCAAGAAGCGCATTTCCTTCTATGTAGTGGATGCAAGGAAGGGGAACGGCAATCATGCCACCCCCATCATTGAACCCCTCAGATGCCACGTTCATTGCTGATCGTGGCATCTGAGGCTACCATTTGGGCCTTTCATGGGTTAATCAGGGTAAAAACAATATACCTTATCCATTTGATCATGTAGAGGACATCATGGCCATCTACAAATCTCATGCAATAATGTGATGATGTAATCACGCTGGCTGGCATGGTGACATCACATGTCACCCTGTGCGAGGTTTCACTTAGTATCTTCAATCAAGATGGATGAGGTGAGTAAGCATTTTCTTGTTTTTACCGCCATTTCAGGGGATATTGATTCGTTTCCACAAAGCTTGAGGAAATTCAGGTTTGCGGCAAATCAAATTTCTCCTGAAATTCAGATCAAAGTCAATTTGACTTTGATTCGCTCAACACTAGCTTTTATTATAGAAACGGTCATTAGAATGCAGGAGGCGCAGGGAGTGGTGTGTGTAGCGCTGCTACTGCTGTCTGTACTCACCACTCCCTGGTCTTCTTCCAGGTGCCCACTGTGCTGTGTCCCGACTGCATATAGCGTCAGGATATATGGTATGTAGGCATGCACTTTGACCTGACGCTGTGCTACATCAGGTCACAGAGCAGAGCAATGCTGGCAGAAGACCAGGGAGCAGTGAGTGCAGGAAGAACGTACCATCCAGAGCAAGAGAGGTAAGTTGTTTTATTTTTTATACTGTCTGATCTGAGGTCTGATAAATATTTGAGGTCTGATTGGGGGATGTGATAAAAATTGGGGGTCTGATTGAGGGTGTGATCTGAGGTATGATAAAGATTGGGGGGTCTAAACTGAGGTATGATGAAAACTTAGGGTCTGATTGGGGGTCTAATGAAAAATATGGGTCTTATTGGGGGTCTAATCTGAGGTCTGATGTACAATTACCTCAATTTTATGTCTGTCAAGCTCTATCACTGTCCTAAAGAGAACTGAGTCGTGAAGATGGGAGACACTTGATGCTACAATGTGGAGAAATACGTAGCAACACAAAATAAAAGGTAGCATAAAGTCTTACAATGTAAAAGTATAAAACATATAGAAACTCCAATAACTCCAATGCATCCTAATGCACTTCATTGCAGGTAAAAGACTTTTCCACTATTATTATAGCTGTTACAGGTGGATTAAAATCCACAAGTGAAGTTGGTACATCATTAATAACCAACTTACTAAAAAGAAGCTCTATGTTGAGCACCTTACTCTTAAAAAATAGCTGTTACATAAAAGGGGGCCACATTCTTTTCTTCACAGGGGCCATTTGCAGTCTATAAGGGTAAGCCCTCAGGATTGGTTCCTCTGGTGGGTCCAAGGAACCAGTCTGACTCTGCTTGTGGTGTCTTTCTATTCCAGTACTTCAGTACTCCAAAAATCCTTCGGCTCTATTCAGACGTCCGTAGAATAGGTCCGCATTCGTTCCGCAATTATGCGGAATGAGTGTGGACCCATTCATTCTCTATGGGGCCGGAATAGATGCGGACAGCACACAGTATGCTGTCCGCATCCGCATTTCCGAGAGCGCGGATCCGATCTTCCGGTCCGCAGCTCCAGAAAAAAATAGAGCATGTCCTATTCTTGTCCGTAATTGCGGACAAGAATAGGCATTTCTATGGGGGTGCCGGCCGGGTGCATTGCGGATCCGTAATTTGCGGATCCGCAATGCACTACGGACGTCTGAATGGAGCCTAATAGTACCATGCTATAGTATCAACAAATTACCATTTATTCTGGAGTTGGATGCAAGCCAGCATGTTAAGAGCATCACCTGTTTATACATATATGCGTGGGCCCTCCACATTGTACTGTACATACTTTACACCATTTTTTTTCCCATACAGTTGGCATTATATGTCTGGAATCAAGACAATATCCATATACTTCTATAGGACATTTGTCTAGTGCAGTGCTCCTCAACAGCACCAGTCCTCAGGGCTCACTTGCTGGTCAGGATTTGAGAATGTCCCACAGAATGAATAACTGTGGTAAGTCCTGATGCATTGACATTAATTATATCACCTGCTCAATACCAAGGAAATCCTGAAAATATGACCGGGCATGTGGGCCCTGGGGACTGGAATTGAGGAACATTGATCTAGTGGATTTATGGCTAGATAACTTTTTTTTTTTACTGTTTTAAAACAAAAATGTTGCCGAAGATTTCCAGACAAAAGAAAATCGCCAAAAACGTAAGCTTTATATGTCTTACAATGGAAAAATGCTAAATTTAACTAGAAATTCTATGCAGCTGAATTTAAGCTAAATGAACTTACAGGGAACAATTTTTAAGATCTGAAATAAAAACATACTTTTTTGCTGAGAGCTCATAAACCATATAAACTGGTGGAATAATTGGCCTTCCTGACTGTGCACCCAAGACCAAGATTAACTTAATAACTGTTACATTGCTATGAGCAAATAATAAAATTCCAACCCCACTGCGCAGCTGGCACTTTGTTGGTGTGCCAAATGGTCTAAGATTTAAAAAATAGCTAATTTGTAGCAGATAACATTACTAATTATACGTAAGAAAGATACAAAAATAATGAACCGTTTGTTTGATTGCTGGAAGATTAAAGTCCATTGCATTCCCGATCCAAATGAAGGGAATTCAGCTGCCTCAGAGCTCCAACAGAAGCAAATTTTTCAAGCGGGAATCACATTTAAGATGACAGGCTAAATTGAAGAATTTGCCTTGCCAACTTCAAGTCCCTTTTAAACAGCTCTATGGAAGTGGATTTGAGCTGGCAGAAAAAAGAATCTTCCTTTTAAGAAAGCGACAACGACATGTGCACCAATAGAAAATGGATTATGTGCTGTGGGCACAGACAAATACTAAATATTATGATGGATGGAAGGGATTGTGGTTCATTGAACAAGAAAACTAGTGCAGGTTATGCCATTCAAACTGACACATCTTACACCACAATGTGAAAGTTATAAATGTACAGTATATACACTGAACAAAAATATAAACGCAACACTTTCGGTTTTGCTCCCATTTTGCATGAGCTGAACTCAAAGATCTGAAACATTTTCTAGATACACACAAGACCATTAATCTCAAATATTGTTCACAAATCTGTCTAAATCTCTGTTAGTGAGCACTTCTCCTTTGCCAAGATAATCCATCCCACCTCACAGATGTGGCATATCAAGGTGCTGATTAGACAGCATGAATATTGCACAGGTGTGGCTTAGACTGCCCACAATAAAAGGCCACTCTGAAATGTGCAGTTTGATCACACAGCACAATGCCGCAGATGTCACAACGTTTGAGGGAGCGTGCAATTGGCCTGCTGACTGCAGGAATGTCTACCAGAGCTGTTGCCCGTGCAATGAATGTTCATTTCTCTACCATAAGCCATCTCTAAAAGCGTTTCAGAGAATTTGGCAGTACATCCAGCTGGCCTCACAACCGCAGATCACGTATAACCACACCAGCCCAGGATCTCCACATCCAGCATGTTCACCTCCATTATCGTCTGAGACCAGCCACCCAGACAGCTGCAGCATCGGTTTGCATAACCAAAGAATTTCTGCACAGACTGTCAGAAACCGTCTCAGGGAAGCTCATCTGCATGCTCGTTGTCCTCATCGGGGCCTGGACCTGACTGCAGTTCATCGTCATAACCGACTTGAGTGGGCAAATGCTCACATTCGATGGCGTCTAGCGCATTGGAGAGGCGTTCTGTTCACGGATGAGTCCCGGTTTTCACTGTTCAGGGCAGATGGCAGACAGCGTGTGTGGCGTCGTGTGGGTGAGCGGTTTGCTGACGTCAACGTTTTGGATCGAGTGGCCCATGGTGGTGGTGGGGTTATGGTATGGGCAGGCATATATTATGGACAACGAACACAGGTGCATTTTATTGATGGCATTTTAAATGTACAGAGATACCGTGATGAGATCCTGAGGCCCATTGTTGTGCCATTCATCCACGACCATCACCTCATGTTGCAGCATGATAATGCACGGCCCCATATTGCAAGGATCTGTACACAATTCCTGGAAGCTGAAAACATCCCAGTTCTTGCATGGCCAGCATACTCACCGGACATGTCACTCATTGAACATGTTTGGATTGCTCTGAATCGGCGTATACAATAGCGTGTTCCAGTTCCTGCCAATATTCTGCAACTTCGCACAGGTATTGAAGAGGAGTGGACCAAAATTCCACAGGCCACAATCAACAACCTGATCAACTCTATGCGACGGAGATGTGTTGCACTGTGTGAGACAAATGACTGGTTCCCACCCCAGTAAGGCAAAACTGTGCACATTTCATGCTGTCTAATCAGCACCTTGATATGAAACACCTGTGAGGTGGGATGGATTATCTCGGCAAAGAAGAAGTGCTCACTAGCACAGGTTTAGACAGATTTGTGAACAGTATTTGAGAGTAATGGGTCTTTTGTGTATCTAGAAAATGTTTCAGATCTTTGGGTTCAGCTCATGCAAAATGGGAGAAAAACCGAAAGTGTTGCGTTTATATTTTTATTCAGTGTATATATTTTGAGATGAGCAATTTGATTGCAGACAAATTTAGATTCAACTTGTTAAAATTTTAGTTGTATACAATTCTGAACTTTTGGTGAGAGACAAAAAGAAAATAAATGTGAGAGACTAGAAAAAAGAGAGAAAAGAGAGTCCTAGGAGACCTCAGAGTGTTATGCACAAATTTTCAGGCAAATTGGAGCACTTTCAATTTAGGTCCAATCAGTTCAGAACCGAATTTAATAGGTCGACCAATTCACTGAAATGAACCTCTTCCAAACCATTCTGAATATGTATTATATTGTTAACTCACTGAATTCTCCTGCAGACAGGGACTCCTAAGCTCAGCAATATAATGGAAAGGACTCCTGAGTAGTTCAGAGGAAGGACCTTCTTTAGGCTTAGTGTGGGGAAATGCCAGTGAGTCCCGAGGTAAAGGCTACATATTCGGAACCAGCATGATGAATGGAGGAGCCACTGAGCGGGGATAAACAATAAAGGCTCTTTCTGTTCTGTTATTTAGTAATAGTTCCAAGAGTTGGGCTCTCACACAGTTATGGGTTTTTTAAAGGGGTTTTGCAATTCTTTTAAACTGATGATCTATCCTCTGGATAGATCATCAGCATCTGATCGGCGGGTGTCCGACACCTGGGACCCCCGCCGATCAGCTGTTTGAGAAGGCAGCGGAGCTGGCAGTAGCGCCGCTGCTTTCTCGCTGTTTACCACAGGCCCAGTGACATCACAATTAGTATCACTGGCCTGGGCGGGGCTAAGCCCTGTTCACTTAAATCCGCAGGTGTTCGCAGGCAAATCCGTGCGGTCAATCCACTTCAATTGATGCGGATTTGCATGCGGATTTGGTGCGGATTTTCCACATGCGGATTTTACTAAGTGAATGGATAAAATCTGGTCAGGAAAAATAAAATAAATTGACATACTGCGGATTTTAAAATCCGCACTGCAGGTCAAAATCTGCACAGAAAAAATCTGCATCGTGTGCATTGAGAATTTTGAAATTCTGATAGAATACAATGTACCTGACCTACGGTGCAGATTTTCCGCACGCAAATCAGCGAAGAAATTCCGCATGCAATCCTGATCGTGTGCATTTAGCCTTACAGATCCATAGCACTCATAAATGGGATTTCTTTTCTTCTGTTGTTTGATGCAGACATAGACCCTGATTTATCATGCCTTCACTCCAGAATTCTGGTGTCAAAAAGTCGCAAGACTCACTTGCGCAAAATGTAAGCGCTTTTTACACTCACTTGTGCAAAATTTAGCTTTTTTTTTCACCACTCGCTCCAGTTTTGTAATATGGGTGGAAAAGTGGGTGTGGTTACCTATGTTAATGAGTTTCACTCCACTTTTTTAAAAAGTCGCAAAAAAGTTGCAATCTCACTCCAGGCGGAGGGTGGAGTAGGGAAACTGGAGGACAAAAGTGTTAGGTCTAAGGATAAGGCCGAATGCACACGCCCGTGGAACACAGACGTGAGCGGTCCGTGGTATACCGGCCTGGCATCCTGCTGACAGCAGGTGCGCACGGAGTCATTGGTTGCTATGACGCCGTGCGCTTCATGCCACCGCTACACTACAGTAATATAGGATGTTTGGGTTATCCCAAATCCCACTTTACTCCAACATTATCCTACTTACTGGGGTCTGAAACAGAAAAGATCTGAGGGGTGAAATAAGTGACATTCACTTACGCTAAGTCCCCATTTTTCCTTCAAGCACCAGTTTCAGTCATACAGAAACCATGGCAGGGACTTCTGTACAGGGTGAAAACTCTGCCTTCGGTCATCACTGATGGTAAATTGAAACCTACACAAGACATTTAGTAAGTCCATAGGAACTTAGATAACTATTGACAGTGATTTTAGGACTTGTGCCATTTAAAGCAGTTATGCCATGGTTGATGTAAAAAATGAAAATAAGACTTTCTCTTTCTAACTAATCTAGAACCAGTCCTGTACCTCATATGAGTCCAGAGATCACCACATTCACTGCTCAAATTGCTCTGCTAGATTATCTTCAGCCTGGCAGCTGAAGGGTGTGCACTTTCTGCTGCAGCTCTTTCCCTGTAACTGACACAGCTTCTAACAGAACACATGGCTGATAGCAGTTGAAGATTTAAACTGAGCGTGTGCGACCAGCTCAGTGATATGGACAAAAAAAAGGAAAAGAACTAACAGTAGGTGGCGCTATACAGATACATTTTATTAAATAATTCAATGGCTATACAAAAGTTTTAATTATATGTAATTAAAAAAGTAGTCAGATTCAGGTACTGGTTTGAAAAATCTAGGATATGCTTTGCGACACAACCCTTTAATGTTTCAAATCTAAAAAATACTATTAGAAGTTTTTGCATTACATTACAGGACTTATTGATATGATGTGATGAAGGGCTAATAAAAAATTTTAATAATTAAACTGCAAATGCAAGTAAGGCTACCTTCACACTCGCGTTTTGGCTTTTCATTTGTGAGATCCGTTCAGGGCTCTCACAAGCGGTCCAAAAACGGATCAGTTTTGTTCTAATGCCTTCTGAATGGAAAGGATCCGCTCAGAATGCATCAGTTTGCCTCCGATCAGTCTCCATTCCGCTTTGGAGGCGGACACCAAAACACTGCTTGCGGATCTGTTCTGACACACAATGTAAGTCAATGGGGACGGATCCGTTTTCTCTGACACAATCTGGCACAATAGAAAAGTGATCCGTCCTCATTGACTTTCAATGGTGTTCAAGACGGATCCGTCTTGGCTATGTTAAAGATAATACAAACAAATGTATTCTGAACGGATGCAGACGGTTGTATCATCAGAACGGCTCCGTCTGTGCAGATCCATGACACATCCGCACCAAACGCGAGTGTGAAAGAGGCCTTAGTGATTTTCTGTTTACAGTCCAAAAGAAACTACTTCAAAAGGACTAGAATAATTTAAGAAGCCGCATGTTCAACCATTATAAATGCATTGATTCTATGAGTCTCCTGAAAGAAAACATTCATTAAAATTGGGCTTCACGGCTTCACCTTGGCTCTGAAATCTGGATATGTTAAAAAATGAATTTGCCTAGGCAGACTGTGTAAAGTGGCGTATTGCAGCCAGCAGAAAATTTGTAGAATTGCAAAAATTGTCTTCATACAACAATTCAAATGAAGATTGTGAAATAGGTTTGGTGTGCTGATATCACGATAGGCTTGGCAGAAACATTTCTAATATTCTGGTAATCATAGTACATAGAAATACCATCAAAGAGACAGGGGCATAACTAGGGAGGGGCTGGTTCTTTTGGAGCTGGCACCCAGTGCATTGGCGACCCGCCTTTTGCTTTGGCCAGGGTAGGGAATTATGGCTAGAAAGGGGCAACAAAGAACATTATCGCAAATAAATCTTGCATTAATTATTTGCGGTGACCCTAAAGATGACACCATCAGGGCAGAGCAACTTTTTAGATTTTTTCTAGAGTTTTCCCATTCACTAAGTGACATTTTTGAAAATGGTGCTGCTTCTATTGTGGTGATGTCACAAAAGAGTCTGTGCCGTGGATGTCACAATGGCCTAAGATGTGTTCTAGTTTGATGATGTCATTTATAAGCTGAGTTCTATAATGATGTCACAACTAGCTGTGTTGTCACTTATTAGCTTTTTACTGTACACTGTGGTGATGTCACAATAGACGGTGTCTTTACGTGAGATGAGGTTGTGTTCCATAATGGTGAAGTCGCAACAGGCTGTTGGGGTCATTTACTAAGTGATATACGCCAGTTTTATGGCATATATCGGTCGCAGATTGCAACGCAAAGGTTATTGCCAGCGGGGCGTGAGGTGGGCGGGGAAGGGGGTGGGCTGCCAGGCCTGTCTCATTTATGATTTTCGGCGTCTGTTTTAGGCATAGAAAATGTTCAAAATGTACGCCAGCAAGGGAGAAGGCGTAGTTTTAGACAGGCGGTGGATATGTCGGAGGCCGCCCCCTCTACATAAATTTGGTGCATCAACCGCCAGCTAAAGGGGTATTAAAACCAGCGTCTAAAATGTCCATCTTAATAAATGACCCCCTGTGTCTTTACATGAGGCGTGTGTTCCATAATGGTGATGTTACAGTAGTGCTTGTCTTTTATCCAACACAAAGGTACTATTGTTTATTAGAGAAGAGCGAATTTCATATTTTGACATTTGTTCACGCTTCGTTTACTGGTAAAAGGGGAATTGTGTTATGGATTCCGTTACCACTGACCATAAAGCAATTCTATGATGGATCGCATAATGGAATGCCGTCATAATAGAAGTCTATGGGCTGCATAACTATGGGATCCGTCCCCTTTCCGTTATGCAGGAGAGGACTACCCTCTGAAGGCATTCCGTCATAGAATTGCTTTTTGGTCCGTGGTAACGGAATCCATAACGCAATTCACCTTTTACCAGTAAACGAATCGCCAACGAATTTCATAACCCGGAAATTCGCTCATCTCTAATTTTGATCATGTAACAATCTCCTGTATCTTTGTTTATATGTCGTATTCAGTGGGGATGATGTCACAATAGAATTTGACGTCCTTACAACTGTAGACTGTGTTCTACTGTGATAATATGGTCGTGGCTACGGACACTGGAGCTATCGTAGTGAACCCAGGAAACCTGAACGTATCATATACTAAGTAGGCCTGGATTGTGCCCATAGCCGTGAACCGTGGGTAGCCTATAAGGGGGCATACCCTGAGGAAGCCCTTGAAAAGGGGAGGGAGGGTGGGGCACGAAATGACGCCAGCGTCGGATGACCGTGGGAGGGGGGCTTATAAAGCCTACACCCCTCCCACAATCACAGGCTGCAACAGCCTTGACAAATATCACAATAAGGCCTCCTGCACACGAACGTGTGTGCCCCGTGGTCGTGCTGTGGTCCGCAAAATGTCCACAAACACCCACCATGGGGCAGCCGCAGTGGATCGCGGACCCATTCACTTTAATGGGTTTGCTATCCGTCCGTTCCGCAAAAAGATAGGACATGTTCTATGCCTCCGTTCCGCACCATTCCGCATCTCCGGATTTTCGGAGCCATTGAAGTGAATGGGTCCGCATCCGTGATGCGGAATGCCCATGGAACAGCACCCGTGTATTGTGGATCCGCAAATGCGGTCTGCAATACGGCCGCGGAGGGCACGTTTGTGTGCAGGAGGCCTAATGATTGTCTTTGCCTTCCTCTGGATCAACTTGCAGGATAACAGGCTGAACTGGATGGGCAGATATCTTTTTTCAGCATTATGTACTATGTTACTATGTTTATTTTTAGGCTATATTCTGTTTGATGATATCACAGTTGTCTCTGTCTTCTATTTACAAACTGTGATATGCTTATGATGAGGTCACAGTCATCACCCAATGACTTGTGTTATATTTCTGTGCTTCATTTCCTTAAAGGGGTTGTCTCACCTCAGCAAATAGCATTTATCATGTAGATAAAGTTAATACAAGGCACGTACTAATGTATTGTGATTATCCATATTGCCTCCTTGCTGGCTTGATTCAGTTTTCCACCACATTAGTCACTGTTCGTATCCAGGGGTTATGACCACCCTGCAATCCAGCAACAGTGGTCGTGGTTGGACACTATAGGAAAAAGCTCAAGCCTATGCGCACTCCCGTGATCCTGCCCATCAGAGAGGCTGCCACATTTTTTCTATAGTGTGCAAGTATGACCAGGGTGGTCATAACCCCTGGAAATGAGAAGTGAATAATGTGATGAAAACATGAATCCAGCCAGCAAAGGAGGCAAAATGGACAATCACAATGCATTAGTAAGTGCCTCATATTAACGTTGTCTACACCATAAATGCAATTTTCTAAAGACAACCCCTTTAAAGTCACAAGGCTGTTTTGTTTGCACTGATTTCTTGGCTGTGTTCTATAGTGATGACATCGAAAAAGCCTGTGAATTAATTTAGAATTGGCTACAATTGGCTGTGTTCATATATTCTGTAAGTGATGTCACAAAAGTGTTTATTTCTATTCCTATTTAGTCTGCTAAATTTGTGATGTGATCGCTCAGATTTATTTCTGGGCTATATCCTGCTTTAGGGATACCAAAATAGTGTTTGTGTTTCTTCCTAGCTTTATTTTAGTTTTCTCCTAGCGTGCTCTACAATTATAGCTCTGGTGTTCTGGGTGTAACTT
Source organism: Bufo bufo (assembly GCF_905171765.1). Taxonomy (NCBI): domain Eukaryota; kingdom Metazoa; phylum Chordata; class Amphibia; order Anura; family Bufonidae; genus Bufo; species Bufo bufo. The sequence continues at coordinate 47,083,247 of NC_053397.1, read as the reverse complement.
AGCTCTGCTATGTTCTTGTGATGGTGCTCATTGCTAAACTATACTCTGCTACATCAGCAAAGGTAAGGTTAACTCTTTTCAGTGGCAAGGCAACATCATACTCTTCTACTGTCTGCTTCTGCTGGTTCTTTCAGCCCGGCTTGATCTATAAGTCACTGCCTGAGGATGAATGTACTATTTATAGTGTGTTCCTGGAAAGACCCTTTTGGTCCTTATTTCTGTGGATTTTTGCCTCAAGCCACCTTGTTCTAACGTGTTTCAAGCATACCTGGAATTTGTGGTACTACCTGCCTTCTGGCTACCTGTGACTATTTGTTCTTTGGTTACTGCACTACGTTGCTGAATTGCTCTCCTGGGATGAACCTTTGGCTCTGTGTCTGACACCAGGACAGTGAATCACCAGTACGATTGTGCTTCAGACCTCTTTATTGTGACCAAACTCCAATACAGCTGTGGCAACCATGTTCCAGTCCAGCTATGGTGACCTTGCTCTTGTCTTGCTGCTATGAGCATCTGCTAGTGCTGTGACCATATGGTATGGATGTGACCACCATCCAGGGATGTAAATTGCCTGCTCTTTGATGCTGGTTCCAACTTTGGCCTCCTCCTGGACCTTGTTCTTAAAATTTCTGTTTCTGAGTCTGAGGCCTGCTCTTGGTTTCTGCTGCTGGCGTCTCCCTGTTCTTTTCAAAACTAAGGCCTCTTTCACACGACCATCCGCTGTTCCGTTTTTTGTTTCCGTTGTGTTTCCGTTTTTCCGTTCCGTTTTTTCCTATGGCATATACAGTATACAGTAATTACATAGAAAAAATTGGGCTGGGCATAAAATGGTCAATAGATGGTTCCGCAAAAACGGAACGGATACAGAATACATACGGATGCATTTCCGTATGTGTTCTGTTTTGTTTTTTTTGCGGACCCATTGACTTAAATGGAGCCATGGAACGTGATTTGCGAGCAATAATAGGACATGTTCTATCTTTCAACGGAACAGAAAAACGGAAATGGAATGCATACGGAGTACATTCCGTTTTTTGTTTTTTTCCGGAACCATTGAAATGTATACGGAACGCAAAAAACGTCAATGGCCCGTAAACAGAAAAAAAAAACGGTCGTGTGAAAGGGGCCTAAGCCTTATATTAGACATTCAGATCTTCAAGGCAATTATTGGGAAGGAAGCATTCCTTCCCAGAATTTGCCTGCTTGACAGTGGAAGAGATTACATTCAGTGATCTCCTCCTCAGTATGGAAAGCAGTGATCTCTAATGCCATCGCTCGTCCTTATACTGAATCACTGTTTGCTGTCAGCAGACCATGATTACACAGCACGATCTACCGCCAGCCAATGATAATTTTTCAACCTGTTGGAAGATTCCAATTGCCCGATAAACAGCAGCAGTATTAAGCCTCATTCATATGTCCATGTTTAAAGTCCGTGTCAGTGGTGCCACCATGAAGATGCCTGTGATGGATCTGTGTTGGGTCCGTGTGTCCTTTTTTTGCTGTCTGTGTGTCATCCGTGTTTCACTAACACTGAACAGCTGAAAAATAATTTTCAAAGCATCTCTTCCTAATGATCCGTGCAACACGGATAAAACACGGATGGCATCTGTGGTTTTCACAAACCCATCATTGCTAGCGAGCATTCATGCGAACGTTTGTTAGCAATGATCTGAACAATTATCTGTGCCTGTAATATTAGCTTTAGGCCTCTTGCACACAAAAGCATTTTCTTTCCGTGTCCGTCCTGTTTTCTTTGCGGACCGTATGCGGAACCATTCACTTCAATGGGTCCGCAAAAAAAAAACCAGAAGTGTGCAAGAAGCCTTACTCCTGGTCAATGTTCCTGGTATTTTCTGCTTCCATCTAAGGCCTTCTTCAGGTTACTACTTCTGGTGTTTCTCCTACTGTTGAGGGTCCGTTACTGGTCATTGCTGCTGGTGTCTCCTGGTTCTATCTGAGGCCTGGTTGCCCCTCCTGATGTCTCCTCAGCAATATGTACCTGGTTGCCGTTGTTGTCTGTGTCCTCGTGTTCTGCTGCTCTACAATTACAAACTAAGCTCTACTGCTTTGCAACCACAAACACAGCCATGCTAGCTTTTAGCTTTAAACTCAACGCTGTTACTTTGTAACTACTTTACAAGTTCAGATCTGTGGGTTCTTTACATTAAATATGGCTCTGATGATCCTCTACTGTCAGCTCCTGGACTATTTGATTGAGGCCTCTTGCACACGAACGTTGCTCATCTGTTCCGTGCATTGAGGACCGGAATTTGCGGTCCCCAATGCACAAGCAACATCCGAATGTCCGTGCGGCGGCCGGGATGGATCGAGACCCATTCAACTTGAATGGGTCCGTGATCCGTCCTCACAGCAACAAAAAAAAAAAACTGAACAAGTTCTATTTTTTTGCGGTGCGGAGACACGAACAGAAACACCATGGAAGCACTCCGATCCGTGCTTCTGTTCCACATCTCCGTGATTGCGGACCCACAATCCAAGTCTCAGCGAGCATTACTTTATCTTGCAATATCTTTTCCTGATCTAATCACTTTCTGAAGTTAATAAAGTAACAAAACTACAACATGAATTCAGTCTGTGATTGAAAGAATCTATTGTTCCGGAAATCAAATCTAACTTCAACCTTCAGCTAAACTTAGCCTTTTGTGTATCAATTATTGTGATATTCTGTAATTATTGTCAAGGCCAAACACTTTGTATGGCACGGCATTCATTAGAAGTAATGTTTTGTCATTAGAATCCAAATGCGTTAGAAAAAGAAAGTCCTAATGAATGTACAAAGAAAATAATTTTTCGTTTGTCGGAATTTGATTATTGAACATTATTCATTTATCATAATTTATCAGATAACTATCAAATACATTTAGATTTCTTTGTCTTTTTATGCAAAATATAAGTACTGCAACTCATTTAACAATGCTAGGGGTATAAGTCTTTTTCATTGCCGCATATCATCCCATGAAAGTCAATGGGAGAGAATCGTGTAAATTCGTGACAAAACCACAGCATATAGGCCATGTTGCTTATAAAAGAAAAAAAAAAATACATTCTATATAACATCTATAATATCTAAATATTACCACTATGGTCAAAATAAACCCTGTCCAACAGTTAACCCTTTCGGCCCCGGAGGTTTTTTTTGGTTTTTGTGTTTATGTTTTTTACTCCCTGCCTTTCTGGGGCCATAACTTTTTTATTTTTCCATTCACATAGCCGTATGGGGGCTTGTTTTTTGCATGACAAATTGCAATTTATACTTTCGCCTTTTAATCTTGCATACGATATAGTGGAGAGCTGGGAAAAAATTCCAAATGGGGTGAAATTCGTAAAAAAAAATGCAATTCTGCAACAGTTTTATGGGTTGTGTTTTTCCGGTGGTTCCCTATATGGTAAAACTGACCAGTTACTTTGACTCTCCAGATCAGTACCATTACGGCGATACCATATATGTATAGTTTTTCTTGCCTGTTTATACTGAACATCACTATATTCAGACTTTTTGGTAGTTATGTATATGGAGCTGTGTGAGGGCTCATTTATTTTGTGGGGTGATCTTTACTTTTCATTGATTCTATTTTAGGATGTGTTCGACTTTTTGATCACTTTTTATTTATTTTTTTGTGGGAGAAGAAACAATCAAAAAATGGCGAATTGGCCATTTTGATTTCTTTTTCTGTATCGCCGTTTTCCTTAAGAGATAAATATTTTTTATATTTTAATAGTAATGGCGATTTCGCATGCAGAAATGCCCATGATGTATTTTTATTTATTTATTTATTTTTATTTTGGGGAAAGGGAGGTGATTTGAATTTTTTTAAACATTTTGTAAGTTTTTATAGTTTTCATGGGGAACCTTAACAAGCAATCATTAGATTGCCTCTATTATAGACTCCAACGTCAAATGTAAAAATAAAATGGTGCAAAAATAAATGTATGTGTATATAGCATTTCATAATCCAGATAAGGACTTATTCACAAAGTCAGTGTTTGGTCAGTTATTTCCATCAGGGACTGTGAGTCAAAAACAGGAGTGGAGCCTAAGGTGTGATGGATTTCCTCCTGTTCTGTATTTTAGAGCACTACTAGTCTTTTCTCACAGTTACCGATGGACATTACTGATCAAACAGTGTGTGAATAAAGCCTAATATCGGAAGTTTGGTTAATAAAACACCCCAAAAAACACACCAAAAAAATTGCAAAAATTGCAATAGGATGCCGAACTAAAAACTTTGTGACAATAGCCTACTGCAAGTCTTTTTTGGTATTTTAGGTGCGTTCCCAGGTTTCTTTGCTTTTTTATTGGTGCTTTATTTCAAAAAATTTTAGGCCTCTTCCACATGAACTTTTTTTCCACGTTTACATTCCGTTTTTTGCGTTCCGTATATGGACCGTATACGGAACCATTCATTTCAATGGGTCCGCAAAAAAAACGGAAGGTATTCTGTATGCTTTCCGTTTCCGTATCTCCGTTTTTCCGTTCAAAGATAGAACATGTCCTATTATGGTCTGCATAACGGACAAGGATAGTACTGTTCTATCAGGGGCCAGCTGTTTCTTTCCACAAAAAACTGAATGCAAACGGACGTCATCCGTATTTTTGCAGATCCGTTTTTTACGGACTGCAAAATACTGAAAAAGCCATATGGTCGTGTGCAATAGGCCTTAGGCAAAAAGCCTGCTCCAGAATTTACATGAAAATCAATGAGGATTCTTACATATGTTTTTTTTTTTGTAGTGGCATTCTTTAGACTTCAGTTGCATTTTCGGATCAATGTTGTTGTTTTTTTATTACATGTTCTAGGTGTGGAATTTTTCCCCCTTATTTTCTGGTAATTTTTGTTGCTTAGACAGCCACAGTTTTTTTTTCTTCCCTTGAAATACACATGTGGCTACGTGCATCACATTTTTTATGCTTTTTTTGTATTTGCTCTGCAGCAGAAGTGACATTACATGTAGTACAGACATTCCAATATAAAAATGCAAGAAATACAAGAACACCATTAAAAATGTCAGGTGCTAAAATACACTTGCCAAAAATAACACAAAACCGCTGAAAAAATCTACAAAAAAATGATGCATGTCAGGTATAGTGTTGAGCGAACTTTATGTTTCAAGTTCAGCGTACAAGGTTTCGGGTTATCTAAGAATTCTATTATGGATTTCGCTTATGGTCCGTGGTAGCGGAATCCATAACAAAATTCTTAGATAACCCTAACCTTGTACACCGAACTGGAAACACAAGGTTGGCTCATCCCTAGGCAGATATATATATATATATATATATATATATATTGAATACCTTGACAAAAACTAGTTTAGATAGTTTCACAAATTCTACTTTTAAAAATGCTGTGTTAGGGTGGGTTCACACTAGTATTAGGGATTCCGTTATGGCTTTCCGTTATAACATGGTTTTAACGGAAAATAACGGAATGCCCAGTCAGAATGCAAAACGGAAGCCTTTAAAAGGCATTCCGTTTGCTTTCCGTCCTGAAAGAAGTCTATGGGAAAGCATAACGGATTCGTCTGGGTCCCGTTATGCAATATGGAAAACAAAGTCCTGTCGACAGGACTTTGTTTTTCGTCTTGCATAACGGGACCCAGACGGATCCGTTATGCTTTACCTAGACTTCTATTAGGATGGAGAGAAAACGGAATGCCTTTTAAAGGCTTCCGTTTTGCATTCCGTCATAATACAAGTCTATGGGCAGAAGAACGGATCCATCCTTCCGTCTTATGGATTCCGATATTTTCCGTTATAACCATGTTATAACAGAAATCCATAACGGAATCCCTAACGCTAGTGTGAACCCACCCTCATTGTTTTTTTTAGATTTTTTTTTTTATAATGCTGCAGTCAAATGTTAGCTGTAAGGCCACAGAAAAGTATGAAAGACATTACAAACAGTGCATATTTATGGCATTTTCACACACCCTTGGTGCATTTTGTTTGTTAATTGGCTTTTTGTTTAATGCAGAATGCTATAAGTATGGGACTGCTTTACACTTGTTCAATATGCTTCTCTATAGAAAACAAAATCGGAAAAAATGCATGACAAATTTATTTAAAAAAATCTCACCCAGAAATGCATGAAAATGATGCCATTTTTTGCATTCCTAAAAGCAATGTTTGAAGGAAGCCTTTATCGTCTACTTAGGACCTGGACCCAAATTGTTGCTTCTTGCAGTACATTGAGTGTATTTTCTCTTCAAACAGTGAAATGGTCAAGGTCTTTTGGTCTCCCTCCTCCACCTTGGGTCTCCTTGATGCAATTTTTTGGGCCATTTGAGCAGATAGCATAAGCATTTTCTGTTCTCCCTTCTAGTAAACAATAGCCAATAGTGACAGGTGTGGGGCCTTTTGCCGGGATGATAATCTTAGTGTACACTTTTTGGCCCAGGACTCAGGTAAAAAGGAAAGAGAATACTTTCTGAAATCAGTTCCATACATCTAAATGGGGATGTTTCTGCATCATGTGTAGGAATTTCTGTAAGCCCCGTTCTGATAAAGTGGACAGTCTCAGGAATTTCTGCAACAATTCAGTAAATGTTATCTAGTGCGAAGAGGTGAGGATGGAGCATTCATTTCCCAAACTGTAGGGTAAACATTTTGCTAGATGTTCGGCATACCATGCATTTGGGCATTTCTCATCTCCGATTTTGTTAGAAGGAAGAAGGGAAGCAATTTTTTAAAAATGTTTCCTAGTTGTTTTTTAGAATTACGAGTCTATATAAGAGCATACAGTATGTTGCTAAAATCTGGGAGAAGAGTAGGTCTTTTGAAATCTTGGAGGATCTCCTGGTTGTATACTATCATGTGAAGAAGGTATAGGTCTAGAATTCAAAATGTTCTTTGACTTTCCGATGAAAACTATTTTGCGACGAAATGTACAGAATAAAAAGTACATTCAGTAATGACAGCTGTTTGTATTTATTGTTTTTTGATCTTCCTCCACCTAGCTGTTAGTCTCCCCAGAAGTCTCCATAATTGTCTTGAATGGTTTAATATTTCTTATTACCAAGCACAGGAGGTAAAATTCAAGGATATTTCAAGAAAATAAAAAGTGCCCCAAGCTTGCTCTGCCTTCAAGTATCAGCATAGTTTATTGGAAGTCAACGCTACAATTTACATAATAGCTTAATGTGCTTGGTTTTGCATTGCCTTAGGCTCCCTGCAGTATGGTTTACTTCAACATAGGCACCGGTAGCACATGGTTGGTGCTCTAGAGAATGTGTGTCTAATTAAACAATTAGGCCTGTACGCATAGGTACTCATTCTGTACTGGCATCGTATGTGTCGGGTGTCTATCTTAATTCTCCAAACATTTTGGATTGCTTGAATAATTCATTTTTTTTATAGTATTATTTTTTTTGCATATTAATAACTTTTATTCCATAATGTAGTTTAACTAAATGTGATTAAATGCAAGATACCTACATGGAATGATATTGATGCATTCAGCTCACAGAGGGACTAAACAAGTACCTTCTATTCTCTGAACACATTTGTCACCGGAACATTGACATATTTTATATCTGACGTAAATACAGACAGAAAATAGAGTGCCTACAATTAGAGGGCACCAGACAATAATTGAATTTGAGATATCACTACAGAAAATGTCACAGACTAAGTCCATTGGTATTCCATGTTTTATATTACATGGATTGATATTCTGAAATGGTATTGCTTTGATTATTCTTGATCATAGTGAAGCATGTTTAGTCTTCAAATCCACAGTCATTTTGTCTCCCTTAAATATCTTGAAAAAAGTTTTTTTTCCCCCTACGCTGATGTTCTGATCTACATGGTTATGCATGGTTAAAGGACATAGTCATGCTCCTAAAAAAAAAAGAAAAAAAAATGTAAAAATTCCTTGTTGCAGTTTATGGTTTGTTATTTTTACAGACTGCTGTGGATTATATACCAAAGTAACTGAGCAGAACTTGTTGTATATCTGTTTTTGTTGCCCATCATGCCAACTGGAAGTGAAAAGGAGCAATGACTGTGAAATAGTACTGTCTATGAATGGCTGCCTCTGGTGTGCCAAGTTGTGGTCCAACTGGGGTTGGCCCACAGACATTTCTCTCTGTTGCTCTTGACTAAAATCATACCGAGATTTGTGGCATAAGAAAACCTTTTTTTTATTTTTTATTTAAAGAAAACAAGAAACATAATTTTGTGATACTATGTCACAATATGAGGTCTATCTAATATACATCTCTGTGTGGCCAACCAGTGGCTGTAATTAGTAATGAGCGAAAACTTACGGAAATTCGATTTGGCTGCTTCATCGAATTTCACAAAGAAATTTACTTCATCACAAAGAACATTTCTTTGTAAGTAGCAGGCACAATGATGGAGAACAGTGATTGCGTCACCCCCCCCCCCCCACCCCGCCATCATTGAACCCCTCAGATATCATGTTCATCGCTGATCGTGGCATATGAGAATAATAGTGAGGTGCTTTCAGGGGTTAAACCATTTTAAAAAATATATACTCACCTTATCCTTTTGAGCATGAAGAGGCTGCCACGGCCATCTTGGTTGAACATCCTGCCCGAAATTTCTCGCAGTGAGTGGTGACGTCATCACACTGGTCGACATGATGACTTCATACGTCACCGCACACGAGATTTCATTGCGGGATATTCTACAAGATGACTTCACTCTCAAATGGATAAGGTTGGTATGATTTTTATTTTTTTTTACCGCCATTTCAGGGAAAGTTGATTTGTTACCATGAATTACGGGGAAATTCGGCGTCGTGGCGAATCAAATTTTTCCTGAAATTCGGATCAAAGTCCACTACTTGTAATGGTGAATGGCAGCCAAGAGTTTTGCTAGCAGGTCACAATAATGTATTGAATTTTAGAAACTGGAGTCTGTGGTGGTGCTAAAGAGTCAGTCTACTAGCTAGATGATGATAATGCAATTAGGAAATATAACTGAGTAGGTTTACTGATTGAAAAATGCAGTTAGCACATGATGATTGATGAGTAATGCTGAGCAATATACTCAGTTCCGCTACAATGATAACTTATTGAGCTTGATATCATCAGGGTACATATGCAAGTCTTAAGACAGGTCATTGTATGAGCTACAGAGGTGTGTTGAGCCATCACCCAACATCTCTTGTTGTTGCCCATACTTTATTATTGACACAACACTAATTCAGACTCCCAACATGTTCCTGAATACTATAGGTAAATACTTACTTCTACTTCTTTAAATAAACTGGTTCTTCTCAAATTAATCATGAAATAGGCAGCTCATTGATTTTTCTTTCTTATGGTTTTACTAACCCCTCAGCTGTTCATTATTATACTGGTTTACTGTATCTTCTAGAATTAAGTTCAAACATTGGTTACGAGCATATAAGGCTCTCTTTATTACTATTTTTTGAGCCAGTTTTTTGAGCCAAAGACAGAAGTGTAGAGAAAGAATATCTAATGCACGATCACTTCAGTATTTCTTATTGTACAGCAGGTACTCTGCTCTACAATAGATAGTAATGATGAAATCTACTGTCGTGGCTAAGTAGACTAACAGGAGCTGGAAGGAGGGATATGTTCCTGCTCCCCGCTGCTATTAGGCTGCTCAGCCATGACAGAGGATCACATCATTACCATCTATTGTAGATCACAGTCCATGCTTTAAAATAGGTAATGACTAGTGATGAGCGGCAGGGGCAATATTCGAATTTGCGATATTTTGCGAATATTTGGCCAAATATTCGCCATATATTCGAGAATTCGAGAATTCGCGAATTCGCGAATTCGTGATCTCCACCTATTATTTTCTTGATTGCGAAAATTCACATAAAATTTGCATAAACATTTTCGCATAAAAATTTGCATGAACTGGTATTTTTTTTAAAAAACATAGAATATTCGTGATTACGAATATATTTTGGGATATTCAAAATATTTGTGAATTCTCGAAGTGCCGATATTCGCGATAAAAATTCACAATTAGAATATTCGTGATCAACACTAGTAATGACAAGTGAAAAGAAACAGATTGAGGGGCACTGCTCATAACTCTCCACGTTCAATTCAGGATAATGTCACTATTGCATGCAGGATGTTTAACACTGCAACCTGGCAGTGCTCTGCCCACAGCAAAATCATTTCCAAATGAATAAAAAGCTACACAGGCGGCACTCACCAATCAGTGCAATCTTCTTTTATTTATTTCAAAGCTGGATACATCAACGCTGAGTACATCAAGGCTGAATACATCAAAAGCTGTGGTAAGACTTTCGGCAACGGCCGTTTCGCGCCTCAGCGCTTCATCTGGCCAATAGTCTAACAGCGCCATTGCACCAGCTATATAGGTGTCGGCTCCCATGGCTCACATATGTGACGTCACCAGCGGTGCCAAAACTCGGCGTTCACATGTGACGTCACCTAGGAGCCGGCATCACACCCAGTGTTTTAAAACATAACATTCAAAACATGAGACCACCTAGAGATAGTACAGAACCCTCCACAAGGAGGAGACAGACATCACAAGCTTCTTAGGAGAGTAAGTGGATCCTGCGCTCATGTGCAATGGGTCCTTTGGGCCTAAATGATAAAATAGATTTGGGAGTGTTCTTATAGTTTCGTTCACGTCTTGTAGGTGGTTTTATGGTTTGAATGTTATGTTTTAAAACACTGGGTGTGATGCCGGCTCCTAGGTGACGTCGCATGTGAACGCCGAGTTTTGGCACCGCTGGTGACGTCACAACATATGTGAGCCGACATCTATAAAGCTGGCGCAATGGCGTTGTTAGACTATTGGCCAGATGAAGCGCTGAGGCGCGAAACGGCCGTTGCCGAAAGTCTTACCACATGTATGTCCGCCCAAAGCCACTTATGTATTCAGCTTTTATGTATCCAGCTTTGATGTATTCAGCCTTGATGTACTCAGCGTTGATGTATCCAGCTTTGGAAGAAATAAAAGAAGATTGCGCCGATTGGTGAGTGCCGCCTGTATACCTTTTTAAAATAGGTTATGTTGGAGTGATCGTACATGAGATATGCTGTCAAGTTGAGCAGCCTGACCACGCATTTCATCACTGTGAAGAAACTGCAGCATTAGAGCCCAGTGTAACGAGGCTTGGACCTTCACCTCCTTCCTTATGCAACTGTAGAAATGGAGGCAACTTGTCCTAGTCACATTCTAGGATGGATCTCCAGAGGCCATCTTGATGCATTTCCAGGAGAACCCCTTTAAGGTGAACCTGTCACCATGAAAATGCAGTGTAAACTGCAGGCAGCATGTCATAGAGCAGGAGGATCTGAGCAGGTTCATATATAGTTTTATGGGAAAAGATGAAAAGATTCTGTATTTTCAGTAACTTAAATCTCTGCTCTTTTAATGATTAGTATTTATGTGAGTGGTTCGCCTCAGTAATTGACAGCCTTCTCTGTAAACTCAGTTATCCTGAGCTTACTGTCAATTACTAGGTGGCGCCACCCACATGATTTGTAAGGAAGCATAAAAAGAGCAGAGGTTTAAATGAAAAAAATATATACTTGTTACTGATTTTTTTTCCCGTAAAACTATCAATCTGCTCAGCTCCTTCTGCTGTATAACATGTTGCTTGTAGATTGCACATTTTTATGGGGACAGGTCCCCTTCAAAGATTTCAAGGCATGCTAAAAACTTGGATTGCTAGGAACATCTAAAAGGATACTGAGTACAGTAGGTCATTGACTGAGTGGAAAGCATGGGTGGATTAGGCCGGCTGCTTTAAAGAGGACCTTTCACCACTCCTGACATGCCTGTTTTAATAGCTTCATGCATTTTACATGTAATAACAATTCTTATGGCTCTATGTTGTGCCATTTCTTCATTTTTTCTACTAGAAGTTATGAATGAATTGCTAGCAGTCTGCAATAAGGGTACAGAGGGGTGGTAACCAGTTGGGGGCGTGTACCCTCATCCACTCACTCTATCCAATCAGTAATGCCATTGTCAGACTGTGCAGGTACACCCCCCAACTGGTTACCACCACTCTGTACCCTTACTGCAGATTGCTAGAAAATCATTCATAACTTCTAGTAGAAATATTAAAGGAATGGCACAACATACAGCAATAAAAATAGAGGCTCCAGAATTGTTATTACACTGGGAATGCATGAAGCTATTAACCTCTTGGGGACATATGACGTACCGGTACGTCATGATGTCCTGGTACTTAAGGACACATGACGTACCGGTACGTCATGTGTAGTTCCGATCACCGCCGTGTGGCGGGCGGTGATTGGAACTGGGTGCCTGCTGAAATCAATCAAGGCCAAGGCCAAGGGGGGTCCTGTGACCCCCGTATCAACGATCACTGCAAACCGCAGGTCAATTCAGACCTGCGGTTTTCACCGCTTTCGGAAGTTTCTGAATACCTTTATTTTAATGTTTAACCCCCCCTGCTGCCCCCTTTGTTATCTGCCGGCAGGAGCAGCGAGGGGGGGTGGGGGTGGAGGCAGTGCGGGCGGGAGGGCCCTCTCTCAGGATGGCCGAGCGGTATTAGCAGAGTGTCAGCACTCTGCTTGAAAAGGTTGACATCTGTGCTGGCACAGATGTCAGCCGTTTAACCCCTTCCATGCCACGGTCTGTAGGGACCGCTGTATGGAAGAGGTTAACAGGGGGGGAGCTCCCTCCCTCTCCCATCGGGGGTTGCTGTGCCTTGTGGCAGCGAGTGATGGTTACCATGGCAACCGGATGCCTTCACATGCTTCCTGCTGTCCATGGTGCTGATTAGACTTCTGCTGATTAGACTTCTGCTAAAGGCAGAAGTCTAATCAGACTTTGTAAAGTGAAAATACAGTACAGTACACTATAGTGTACTCTACTGTATTATACAGACATCACACCCACTGGATCTTCAAGAACCAAGTGGGTCTGAGTCAAAAAAATAAAAAATAAAAAAGTAAAAAAGTAAAAATAAAAAAACACATTTATCACTGATTAAAAATTAAAAAAATTAAATTCCCTACACATGTTTGATATCACCGCGTCTGTAACGACCTGATATATAAAATGGTAATGGTACTTTCCCCGCATGGTGAAAAAAAATGTATGTATGTACGCCAAAATAGTACCAATCAAACCGTCACCTCATCCCGCAAAAAATGAGCCCCTACATGAGACAATGGCCCAAAAAATAAAAAAACTATGGCTCTCTAGACTAAAACATGATTTTTTTGTTTCAAAAATGCTTATGTTAAACTTAATTTTTTTATTTAAAAAGAAGACATATTAGGTATAGCCGCGTCCGGAAGAACCTGCTCTATAAAAATACCACATGATCTAAACCCTGAGGTGAACACCGTAAAAAAAACACTACAGAAAGTATACATATTAGTTATCGCCACGTCCATAACGACCGGCTCTATAAAAATATCACATGACCTAACCCCTCGGGTGAACACTGTAAAAAAAATAAAAAAATAAAACTGTGTCAAAAAAGTAATTTTTTTTGTTGCCTTACATCACAAAAAGTGTAATAGCAAGCGATCAAAAAGTCATATGCACCCCAAAATAGTGCCAAAATAACCGTCATCACATCCTGCAAAAATGATACCCAACCTGAGAAAATCACCTAAAAACTGAAAAAAACTATGGCTCTCAGAATATGGAGACACTAAAACAAATTTTTTTGTTTCAAAAATGATATTATTGTGTAAAACTAGGGATGAGCGAACCCGAACTGTATAGTTCGGGTTCGTACCGAATTTTGGGGTGTCCGTGACACGGACCCGAACATTTTCGTAAAAGTCCGGGTTCGGGTTCGGTGTTCGGCGCTTTCTTGGCGCATTTTGAAAGGCTGCAAAGCAGCCAATCAACAAGCGTCATACTACTTGGCCCAAGAGGCCTTCACAGCCATGCCTACTATTGGCATGGCTGTGATTGGCCAGTGCACCATGTGACCCAGCCTCTATTTAAGCTGGAGTCACGTAGCGCCGCAGGTCACTCTGCTATGATCAGTATAGGGAGAGGTTGCAGCTGCGACGTTAGGGCGAGATTAGGCAGATTAACTCCTCCAAAAGACTTCATTCTGTGATCGATCTGCAGCTGTGGATCATTGAAGTGCTATTATTGACTTGCTCACTTTTTTGAGGCTGCCCAGAGCGTTTTTAGATCACTTTTTTTCTGGGGTGATCGGCGGCCATTTTGTGACTTGTGGTGCGCCAGCACGAGCTATCACCAAGTGTATTTAACCATCGATAGTGTGGTTATTTTGTGCTATATCCTACATCAGCTGCAGGCTGAGCCTGTGTCACCGAAGTGCATTTAACCATCAACAGTCTGGTTATTTTTTGGCCATACACTACATCAGCTGCAGGCTGAGCCTGTGTCACCCAAGTGCATTTAACCATCAACAGTCTGATTATTTTTTGGCCATATAATACATCAGCTGCAGGCTGAGCCTGTGTCACCCAAGTGTATTTAACCATCGATAGTGTGGTTATTTTGTGCTATATTCTACATCAGCTGCAGGCTGAGACTGGGTCACCCAAGTGCATTTAACCATCAACAGTCTGATTATTTTTTGGCCATATACTACATCTGGTGCAGGCTGAGCCTGTGTCACCCAAGTGCATTTAACCATCAACAGTCTGATTATTTTTTGGCCATATACTACATCTGGTGCAGGCTGAGCCTGTGTCACCCAAGTGCATTTAACCATCAACAGTGTGGATATTTTTTGGCCATATATTACATCAGGGGCAAGTTGAGCCTGTCACACAGCGCCTAAAAAATAGACCTGACATTTCTATTTAACCATATCTGTACTGTTTTAGCTGGTCAAGTTATTTGTAGTGACCGTAAAAGCAGACTTTTTGTTCTGGGTTGAAAAAGCATTCCCAAATTTCCCATTCTCAAAATAACTAGTTTCTGGTATTTGAGGCCTACTTGAAATCTATCCCAAAAAGAAAATCTTACATTGAAGGTATTGATAGTGTCATTCAGAAAAACCTAAGACACACGCTAGCGTGCTGATAGAAGTGTCATTCTGTGATTAAACCTATACCTGTCACACAGCGCAAAAAAAAACAGGTCTCACATCTCTATTCAACCAAATCTGCACTGTTTTTGCTGGTCAAGTTATTTGTAGTGACCGTAAAAGCAGACTTTTTGTTCTGGGTTGAAAAAGCATTCCCAAATTTCCCATTCTCAAAATAACTAGTTTCTGGTATTTGAGGCCTACTTGAAATCTATCCCAAAAAGAAAATCTTACATTGAAGGTATTGATAGTGTCATTCAGAAAAACCTAAGACACACGCTAGCGTGCTGATAGAAGTGTCATTCTGTGATTAAACCTATACCTGTCACACAGCGCAAAAAAAAACAGGTCTCACATCTCTATTCAACCAAATCTGCACTGTTTTTGCTGGTCAAGTTATTTGTAGTGACCGTAAAAGCAGACTTTTTGTTCTGGGTTGAAAAAGCATTCCCAAATTTCCCATTCTCAAAATAACTAGCTTCTGGTATTTGAGGCCTACTTGAAATCTATCCCAAAAAGAAAATCTTACATTGAAGGTATTGATAGTGTCATTCAGAAAAACCTAAGACACACGCTAGCGTGCTGATAGAAGTGTCATTCTGTGATTAAACCTATACCTGTCACACAGCGCAAAAAAAAAACAGGTCTCACATCTCTATTCAACCAAATCTGCACTGTTTTAGCTGGTCAAGTTATTTGTAGTGACCGTAAAAGCAGACTTTTTGTTCTGGGTTGAAAAAGCATTCCCAAATTTGCCATTCTCAAAATTGTGGTGAACGGGAACAATGAGGAAAACATCTAATAAGGGACGCGGACGTGGACATGGTCGTGGTGGTGTTAGTGGACCCTCTGGTGCTGGGAGAGGACGTGGCCGTTCTGCCACAGCCACACGTCCTAGTGAACCAACTACCTCAGGTCCCAGTAGCCAGCAGAATTTACAGCGATATTTGGTGGGGCCCAATGCCGTTCTAAGGATGGTAAGGCCTGAGCAGGTACAGGCATTAGTCAATTGGGTGGCCGACAGTGGATCCAGCACGTTCACATTATCTCCCACCCAGTCTTCTGCAGAAAGCGCACAGATGGCGCATGAAAACCAAGCCAATCGGTCTGTCACATCACCCCCATGCATATCAGGGAAACTGTCTGAGCCTCAAGTTATGCAGCAGTCTCTTATGCTGTTTGAAGAGTCTGCTGCCAGGGTTTCCCAAGGGCATCCACCTAGCCCTTCCCCAGGGGTGGAAGAGATAGAATGCACTAACGCACAACCACTTATTTTTCCTGATGATGAGGACATGGGAATACCACCTCAGCACGTCTCTGATGATGACGAAACACAGGTGCCAACTGCTGCGTCATTCTGCAGTGTGCAGACTGAACAGGAGGTCAGGGATCAAGACTGGGTGGAAGACGATGCAGGGGACGATGAGGTCCTAGACCCCACATGGAATTAAGGTCGTGCCACTGACTTTCACAGTTCGGAGGAAGAGGCAGTGGTGAGACCGAGCCAACAGCGTAGCAAAAGAGGGAGCAGTGGGCAAAATCAGAACACCCGCCGCCAAGAGACTCCGCCTGCTACTGACCGCCGCCATCTGGGACCGAGCACCCCAAAGGCAGCTTCAAGGAGTTCCCTGGCATGGCACTTCTTCAAACAATGTGCTGACGACAAGACCCGAGTGGTTTGCACGCTGTGCCATCAGAGCCTGAAGCGAGGCATTAACGTTCTGAACCTTAGCACAACCTGCATGACCAGGCACCTGCATGCAAAGCATGAACTGCAGTGGAGTAAACACCTTAAAAACAAGGAAGTCACTCAGGCTCCCCCTGCTACCTCTTCTGCTGCTGCCGCCTCGGCCTCTTCTGCTGCTGCCGACGCCTCGGCCTCTTCTGCTGCTGCTGCCGACGCCTCGGCCTCTTCCTCCGCCTCTGGAGGAACGTTGGCACCTGCCGCCCAGCAAACATGGGATGTACCACCAACACCACCACCTGCGTCACCAAGCATCTCAACCATGTCACACGGCAGCGTTCAGCTCTCCATCTCACAAACATTTGAGAGAAAGCGTAAATTCCCACCTAGCCACCCTCGATCCCTGGCCCTGAATGCCAGCATTTCTAAACTACTGGCCTATGAAATGCTGTCATTTAGGCTGGTGGACACACACAGCTTCAAACAGCTCATGTCACTTGCTGTCCCACAGTATGTTGTTCCCAGCTGCCACTACTTCTCCAAGAGAGCCGTGCCTTCCCTGCACAAACAAGTGTCCGATAAAATCAAGTGTGCACTGCGCAACGCCATCTGTGGCAAGGTCCACCTAACCACAGATACGTGGACCAGTAAGCACGGCCAGGGACGCTATATCTCCCTAACTGCACACTGGGTAAATGTAGTGGCGGCTGGGCCCCAGGCGGAGAGCTGTTTGGCGCACGTCCTTCCGCCGCCAAGGATCGCAGGGCAACATTCTTTGCCTCCTGTCTCCTCCTCCTCCTACTCAGCTTCCTCCTCCTCTTCTTCCACCTGCTCATCCAGTCAGCCACACACCTTCACCACCAACTTCAGCACAGCACGGGGTAAACGTCAGCAGGCCATTCTGAAACTCATATGTTTGGGGGACAGGCCCCACACCGCACAGGAGTTGTGGCGTGGTATAGAACAACAGACCGACGAGTGGTTGCTGCCGGTGAGCCTCAAGCCCGGCCTGGTGGTGTGCGATAATGGGCGAAATCTCGTTGCAGCTCTGGGACTAGCCGGTTTGACGCACATCCCTTGCCTGGCGCATGTGCTGAATTTGGTGGTGCAGAAGATCATTCGCAACTACCCCGACATGTCAGAGCTGCTGCATAAAGTGCGGGCCGTCTGTTCGTGCTTCCGGCGTTCACACCCTGCCGCTGCTCGCCTGTCTGCGCTACAGCGTTACTTCGGCCTTCCCGCTCACCGCCTCATATGCGACGTGCCCACCAGGTGGAACTTCACCTTGCATATGCTGGACAGACTGTGCGAGCAGCAGCAGGCCATAGTGGAGTTTCAGCTGCAGCACGCACGGGTCAGTCGCACTGTGGATCAGACCCACTTCACCACCAAATGACTGGGCCTCCATGCGAGACCTGTGTGCCCGATTGCGCTGTTTCGAGTACTCCACCAACATGGCCAGTGGCGATGACGCCGTTATCAGCGTTACAATACCACTATTATGTCTCCTTGAGAAAACACTTAGGGCGATGATGGAAGAGGAGGTGGCCCAGGAGGAAGAGGAGGAAGAGGGGTCATTTTTAGCACTTTCAGGCCAGTCTCTTCGAAGTGACTCAGAGGGAGGTTTTTTGCAACACCAGAGGCCAGGTACAAATGTGGCCAGACAGGGCCCACTACTGGAGGACGAGGATGAGGAGGAGGTGGAGGAGGATGAGGATGAAGCATGTTCACAGCGGGGTGGCACCCAAAGCAGCTCGGGCCCATCACTGGTGCGTGGCTGGGGGGAAACACAGGACGATGACGATATGCCTCCCACAGAGGACAGCTTGTCCTTACCTCTGGGCAGCCTGGCACACATGAGCGACTACATGCTGCAGTGCCTGCGCAACGACAGCAGAGTTGCCCACATTTTAACGTGTGCGGACTACTGGGTTGCCACCCTGCTGGATCCCTGGTACAAAGACAATGTGCCCACCTTACTTCCTACACTGGAGCGTGATAGGAAGATGCGCGAGTACAAGCGCACGTTGGTAGACGCGCTACTGAGAGCATTCCCAAATGTCACAGGGGAACCAGTGGAAGCCCAAGGCGAAGGCAGAGGAGGAGCAAGAGGTCGCCAACGCAGCTGTGTCACGCCCAGCTCCTCTGAGGGCAGGGTTAGCATGGCAGAGATGTGGAAAAGTTTTGTCAACACGCCACAGCTAAGTGCACCACCACCTGATACGGAACGTGTTAGCAGGAGGCAACATTTCACTAACATGGTGGAACAGTACCTGTGCACACCCCTCCACGTACTGACTGATGGTTCGGCCCCATTCAACTTCTGGGTCTCCAAATTGTCCACGTGGCCAGAGCTAGCCTTTTATGCCTTGGAGGTGCTGGCCTGCCCGGCGGCTAGCGTTTTGTCTGAACGTGTATTCAGCACGGCAGGGGGCGTCATTACAGACAAACGCAGCCGCCTGTCTACAGCCAATGTGGACAAGCTGACGTTCATAAAAATGAACCAGGCATGGATCCCACAGGACCTGTCAATCCCTTGTGCAGATTAGATATTAACTACCTCCCCTTAACAATATATTATTCTACTCCAGGGCACTTCCTCATTCAATACTATTTTTAATTTCATTTTACCATTATATTGCGGGGCAACCCAAAGTTGAATGAACCTCTCCTCTGTCTGGGTGCCGGGGCCTAAATGTGTGACAGTGGCCTGTTCCAGTGGTGGGTGACGTGAAGCCTGATTCTCTGCTATGACATGAAGACAGATTCTGCGCTGACATAAGGCCAGATTCTCTGTTACGGGACCGCTCTCCTCTGTCTGGGTGCCGGGGCCTAAATGTGTGACAGTGGCCTGTTCCAGTGGTGGGTGACGTGAAGCCTGATTCTCTGCTATGACATGAAGACAGATTCTGCGCTGACATAAGGCCAGATTCTCTGTTACGGGACCGCTCTCCTCTGTCTGGGTGCCGGGGCCTAAATGTGTGACAGTGGCCTGTTCCAGTGGTGGGTGACGTGAAGCCTGATTCTCTGCTATGACATGAAGACTGATTCTGTGCTGACATGAAGCCAGATTCTCTGCTATGGCATGAAGAGACTGATTCTGTGCTGACATGAAGCCAGATTCTGTGCTATGGCATGAAGAGACTGATTCTCTGCTGACGTCAAGCCAGATTCTCTGCTATGGGACCTCTGTCCAATTGATATTGGTTCATTTTTATTTTTTTAATTTTTATTTTAATTCATTTCCCTATCCACATTTGTTTGCAGGGGATTTACCTACATGTTGCTGCCTTTTGCAGCCCTCTAGCTCTTTCCTGGGCTGTTTTACAGCCTTTTTAGTGCCCAAAAGTTCGGGTCCCCATTGACTTCAATAGGGTTCGGGTTCGGGACGAAGTTCGGTTCGGGTTCGGATCCCGAACCCGAACATTTACGGGAAGTTCGGCCGAACTTCTCGAACCCGAACATCCAGGTGTTCGCTCAACTCTATGTAAAACCTAAATAAATAAAAAAGGTATACATATTAGGTATCTCCGTGTCTGTAAGAACCTGCTCTATAAAAATAGCACATGATATAACCTGTCAGATGCACGTTGTAAATAATAAAAAAATTAAAAACGGTGCCAAAACAGCTATTTTTGGGCAAATTTTACATTTTAAACCTTTTTTTCCCGTAACAAAGTAAGGGTTATAAGCCAAACAAAACTCAATATTTATTGCCCTGATTCTGTAGTTTACCTAAATGCCCTATATGTGGTCGTAAACTGCTGTATGGCCACACGGCACTGCGCAGAATGAAAGGAACGCCATATGGTTTTTGGAAGGCAGTTTTTGCTGGACAGTTTTTTTGACACCATGTCCCATTTGAAGCCACCCTGATGCACCCCTAGAGTAGAAACTCCAAAAAGTTACCCCATTTAAGAAACTACACCCCTCAAGGTATTCAAAACTTATTTTACAAACTTTGTTAACCCTTTAAGTGTTCCACAAGAGTTAATGGCAAATGGAGATGACATTTCAGAATTTCTATTTTTTGTTACTTTGCCTCACAAAAAGTGTAATATAGAGCAACCAAAAATCATAGTACCCTAAAATAGTACCAACAAAACTGCCCCCCTATCCCGTAGTTTCCAAAATGGGGTCACTTTTTTGGAGTTTCCACTCTAGGGGTGCATCAGGGGGCTTCAAATGGGACATGGTGTCTAAAAACCAATCCAGCAAAATCTGCCTTCCAAAAACCAAATGGCGTTCCTTTCTTTCTGCACCCTGCTGTGTGCCCGTACAGCAGTTTACGACCACATATGGGGTGTTTCTGTAAACTGCAGAATAAGAGTATTAAAATTTGAGTTTTGTTTGGCTGTTAACCCTTGCTTTGTTACTGGAAAAAATATATTAAAATGGAAAACTTTCCAAAAAAGTGAAATTCTGAAATTTTATATCCATTTTCCATTAAATCTTATAGAACGCCTAAAGGGTTAATAAAGCTTGTAAAATCAGTTTTGAATACCTTAAGGGGTATAGTTTCTTAGAAAGGGGTCACTTTTATGGAGTTTCTACTCTAGGGGTGCATCAGGGGGGCTTCAAATGGGACATGGTGTAAATAAACCAGTCCAGCAAAATCTGCCTTCCAAAAACCACACGGCGCACCTTTCCTTCTACGCCCTACCGTGTGCCCGTACAGTAGTTTACGGCCACATATGGGGTGTTTCTGCAAACTACAGAATCGGGGCAATAAATATTGAGTTTTGTTTGGCTGTTAACCCTTGCTTTGTTACTGGAAAAAATGGATAAAAATTGAAAATTTGCCAAAAAATGTAAATTCTGAAATTTTATCTCCATTTGCCATTAACTGTTGTGGAACACCTAAATGGTTAACGTCTTTTGTAAAATCAGTTTTAAATACCTTGAGGGGTGTAGTTTCTAGAATGGGGTCATTTTTGGGTGGTTTCTATTATGTAAGCCTCACAAAGTGACTTCAGACCTGAACTGGTCCTTTAAAAGTGGGTTTTTGAAAATTTCTGAAAAATTTCAAGATTTGCTTCTAAACTTCTAAGCCTTGTAACATCCCCAAAAGCATGAAGTAGACATATGGGGAATGTAAAGTAATAACTATTTTTGTAGGTATTATTGAAACTTTGAAATTTGCTAATTTTTGCCACATTTTTTGTAAATTTGGTATTTTTTTTATAAATAAAAATGAATTTTTTTGACTCCATTTTACCAGTGTCATGAAGTTCAATATGTGACAAAAAACAATCTCAGAATGGCTTGGATAAGTCAAAGCGTTTTAAAGTTATCACAACATAAAGTGACACTGGTCAGATTTGCAAAAAATTTGCCCGGTCACTAAGGGGGTTAAAACAGGCATGTCAGGAGAAGTGAGAGGTCCTCTTTAAGTGCTGAAACTGAAGTAGCAACAAGATTAGAATGGGAACCTCTATGGTCTTCAAAAGGATACCTAAAAAGAGTTAGAGAAGAGGAGATCTCTACAGTTCCTGCCAAAATTGAATTCTAGATTGAAAGGTTTTTATTTTATGTTTTCATAATTGCTTATTACATATCACTGTAGATTAAAATGATTAGTGATTTATGTATTAAGTGTATTTCCATTCTGCTGTGTTTTTATGTTAATCCTTTCTGTTTAAGAAGTTCTATACTTTGATTTACTCTGGAGCAGAGCACACTGATCCATCTGTTCAGAGATGTTTTGTCTACAGAGGATGTGGAACATGAATAGAAATTCAGTTGATTCCAGTTGGGACTTAAATCTTAGCAAACTACTAAATTCAACATTTTCAAACATTGCGATGTGCTTTGGTTACTTGATACAACGTTTTCATAACCAAATTTATCACTTGCTCACATTGCAGTCCATGTGCTTTCTTGCTTTGGATATTCTAAATGCTTTTCTTGTAGGAATGTGTCACCCCTTTTGGGTTTGTTTAGTTTTGGTTAGTTTTCTTTTGGCTAACGTGCAGCCACTTGTGTGCAATTGTACTATAATCACATAGAGGTCCTATTCTTTTTTGTGTATCTGTACAACACACCATCAAAGCTGTAATCTGTACAGCTGCACCTTTTGGGAAAATACCAGGGATCCAGGATGGTACCATGCAAACCTCCTATTAATCCTGCTGTATCACAGGGAAGGAATTCACATGAAAAAGGTATTTTTTGGAGAGTCATTGGCATTTTCTAAGGGCTCATGCACACGAACATGTGCCGGCCATGTCCATATTGTGGCCTGCAAACAGCAGGTCCTCAATATACGGTCCCCGGCCATGTGTGCACCGTATCACAGATGCGGACCCGTTCACTTAAATGGTTCCGAAATCTGGAAGATACAGCACTGAGGCATGAAGCGGAAGGCCATGGAGGCACTATGGAACGCTTCCGTGGCATTTCGGTCCATGCACCCTCACCGCAAAAAAATAGAGCATTCAAGTTGAATGGGTTTGCATCTATCAGCGCCGGCCACAAGGACGATGCCCGTGCAGTTTGCAGTCCCCAATGTGCATGAGCACTAAGGCTGTTTAGAGGGAATAGCTTCATATTTTATCACGCCTGCATGGCCCAGTCAATCAAAGTACAGAGGGTACAGCATTTGCAGAGAGAGCTGAACCTCTAGGTGTAACGGCAACGCCCATTGCTTCTAGAAGCTCATTTGCACGTATTAAAACATAATTTTTCTCAGTAATGCGGGCACATATGGACATGAAACCAACACAGATGCCTTCAGCTTCCACGCGCACATGGGTCAGGACATTACACTAAAGCCATAATCTAAAAGGTACTGGCCCTGATGACACCATCCCCCCCCCCCCTAGAATATAGGATATAATTAAAAACAAAATATAGGACAGCCATTGTAATCATGAACCTTTTTACTGCATTTTCATTGTAATGCCACACGTCTATGAGATGACCGTTATTGATAACCAGTGGCTCTGGGAGAACATTCTCTTTGTAATGGAGCAGTGAATCTTGGAAAGCATTGATCTGACAATTTTTCACAAATCAATAAAAATAACCCATTCCCTATCAGTCGCATCCTATGATTTGCTCTGATGTTCTTTTTTTCTCATGGAGCTGAGACATATGGGATGTGGGGGGAGAGGGACATGCGGAGGCTAATGACCACGCAATGTATACGTGGGCTAATGATGTAGTGAGCACTGTCACGGTAATGATGCGGGAGCAGCTTAATGCACTACAAACTCATACTGGAAAGGGCGATGGCAAACAAATATCTCTGATAGATAAGTATATATCACAGCCCGCTGCCCTTTTAATGAAGACAGATGTCACAGTAATCAAGCCCGTTTTGTGGTATATTTTAACTAACTCTTGATCTTGGTGTGACCTGAATTGTTAATGAAGTGCACAACCCTGAAGAGCATTTGTAATAGTAATCAGTTGATATAATATCTGGGTTGAGGTGGAAAAGGTTACACTAACATGACTTTTTAAATGTGTTATTGTTCATTTATATGCCAATTATAAACTTGCGCGCACTTCTTGGTCAGCATTTTATTACACTGACCTTTTTCTAGATGGAAGCATTGAACTAAGATTGGAAGCTGCGAGGATTGAAGGCAGGTTTTTATTTAATATCACAATGTGAAGCAATAAAAAAAGGACAATATTCAATATAAAATATAAATGGAGAATAATTCTACATTATGTAAACCTTAAGCTCGGGTGATATTTCTGCATGTGATAGACAGCTCTGGCACATTTAAAATTGGATCTTTCTCTGTTTTAATAGAGGTTTGGCTTTTCATCCATGCAGTTTTTACTACTTTACTCTAAACTAGTCCAACTTAGTCTGGAAAAAAAAAAAAAAAACAAGCACCAACATACAGGCTTGGACTGGCCCACAGGGGTACAGGTGAATCCCCGGTGGGCTCCTGAGCTAGGTGGGCCCCTAGTACTCC
Source organism: Bufo bufo (assembly GCF_905171765.1). Lineage (NCBI taxonomy): Eukaryota > Metazoa > Chordata > Amphibia > Anura > Bufonidae > Bufo > Bufo bufo. Next base: position 47,058,609 of record NC_053397.1, on the reverse strand, counting down.
ACCACCTGAACAAGTGACACATAACACAGTAGACTTACTGCACTACATATAGATACAAAGTCTCAGCAAGCCTAACAAAGTAACTAGTTTTTATATTTTTTTTTATTATAGACACAATGGGTGGCTGAGATGACTTCTGGCTACAGAGTCAGGCTAGCCATGTCCTCTTTTCCAAGGGACCTGCCCTCTCAAAGTCTTTGCAGGGGCCCCCATAATCAATCATCTTGTAGTGTCTTGCTGCTGCCCTACTCTATGAGGGATTAGTATTTACATGTAGCTTTAGAGTGGGCCCCCAGAATGAATTTTACTTGTGGGCCCTGGGCACCCCAGTATGACTCTTTCAACGTCTGTGAGCTCCTACGGTTCTGGCTACCGGCACTTTCTCCTATAGTGTGCAAGCAGGGTTACCGGTAATGGATTGCAGGGTTACCTGGAAACGAGCCGTGTATAATGTGATTGAAAAATGAATCCAGCCAGCAGAGGAGGCAATATGGACAATCACAATACATTAGTAAATGCCTTGTACATGATAAAGGCTATCTGCTGAGGTGAGACAACCCCTTTAAGATTTATAGGTTCATTTTAAAAGAGCAGAGGAGAGAGCTCCATAGCTGCCAAAATGATGCATGATATGATAAGGGATGATATAATTTTTAACCCAAGTGCAAACGGAAGAAGGTTTATAGAAGGATCAACACAGAAAATGTGATAGAACCACTTGATCCATGGTACAGCTGTGTTGTTGAACAAAGAAGCATTTTAAAATTTGCTTGTACACACAAAAATTTTTTTTTTTTGCTATGTCATAGTATTAAACATTTTGATTAGGGAAGAGAGAACCCAAGGAAGTTCGTGTTCGCTGGGTTCGGCAGAACTTCTGGTCAAAGTTCGGGTTCAGGACTCAAACTTGACCTGAACTTGACCCTGAATCTCATTAAAGTCAATGGGGACCCGAACTTCACTTTATTAATTTCCATTATAACATGATTATATCGTAAAATAATAACATTCTTAAGACAGAATGCGAAAGAATATGGCCATTTAGGGGTAAAAAAAAAAGAGGTGAGGTTTTTTTTAACCCCTAAATGGCCATATTCTTTTGCATTCTGTCTTAAAAATGTTATTTATTTTCCGATATAACCATGTTATAACGGAAAATAATGAAATCACTCAAACACCGAACCTGAACCCGGAGTTAAGTGAAAAAGTCCGGGTTCGAGTCCGGATACCCGAACTCGCAAAGTTCGGTACGAACCCGAACTTTGCAGTTCAGGTTCACTCATTCCTAGTTTTTATTGGTGGAGTCTGAGTGCTAAGACTCCCTATGATCACTCAAACAAGGCGAAATAATTACTCAGAGCAGTGTCTCTCCTTGCTGCTAAAGACAGACTCAACAACAGTCTATAAGGCCATTTCGAGTTTGTCTCCTGCAGCCAAGAGAGTAAGTGCTCTGCGTGAACCCTTCTTTTCGTGACCAGTGGGCTCTTAACACACCCCCCCAAAACCTTTCAACCTTGACATTCCAAAACTTTATTTTTAAAGGGACACTTTAAATTTGTTATATTATATATTGTGTTTCCGTTTTCTGTTCCTTGACCAATGTCAAGGTCTTCTACAAAGTAATTCAGTGTAGCATGCGACTTTATGACCTACCTCGAAGCCCCCACCCCAGACGTTGTGGATTTATATGGCATAACACATACAGCTTATATAAAACTGGGAGAACAAAACACATTTATTATGTAATACGCAACTTAATAGAAGATATGTATCATACTTAAAATCATCAAATCCATTTGGAGGAACTGTTGAATCACAGGTTGCTGAGATTGAAAGAATACATTGTCCTGAATGTGTCGTCTAAATATTTTACTTTTCTTTTTTAATGAAGGTCATTCATTTGCATGACTCCTAAGAGAATTGAAAGGTTAGAAGGAGTTCATCAAGTATAGCCAGTGATCCACAGAGAGATTCATTGTTTTAATATATAGGAAAGAAATGCCATGAAATACTGACATACGAGTGCATGTACAGAGGAACTGTTAAAGAGCAAGTACCAATAGATAGTTCTTACAAAAGAATATGCACAAAAAAATGAGGGGGCTGCAAGCTCGAGACAGGCAGGCGACTTGGATTTTAAAATTATTTAATGTGTTTTTGAGTTTTATCCTCGAGTGTTGGATGTCTTATACTTTTTCAACTGATCTTATATAACATAGCTTCAACCCGATGGAGTAAACATGGATTTCAATTTAAAACAATGTTTGATGGAATAGTTACAAACCTGATGAATAAGGAAGATAGGCAGCATGAGCATGGGGTGGATCGGTGTGAAAAAGAGTCTCATTGGCTACAATAGGCCACGTGTTAATGTTTTATGGTTTTGTGAATGGGGAATGACGTTGGGCGTGAGTAGAACCCCATTGGTTTGACAATACCACGTGGAGGACAAGACGTGGCATGATAGAATAGTGTTATGTAGATGGAATTACACCAACGATACATTGAAGTATAGATTATGGAGAGATATAGAGAGGGTTACAGAAAATTTGGTTTATGTTTTTTGTTATATAGGGATGAGTTTTAAAGTGCTGTATAGCGGTGATTTACTATGATAAATGATGGACTGGCAATATGAATATGAAGAATTTGTGAATATGAATTGAAGATTTTATAATTGGCATGAATATATTATTTTTGAATTTTAAGATATGTATTTTTATATATTTATGAGGGGTGGGAGGGGTTTAGTTTTTAACCCCTACCCATATAAATAGAACGCCCAATTAAGGGTGTAACATTCTCCCCTGATGAAGCTATTCTGGCGAAACCTGGGTCAGGCTGCTTTGTGAACACGAATGAACGTGAATTATTGTTGCAGTGTTTAAAAAGAAGGCTAGGTCACAAGTATAAGGTGTAAATAGAGCGAGGACACATCAGAGGTAGCATGTTAAGAAAATAACCACTACATAAGGACACTGTCAGTAAAGATAGAAATGCATTAATTACCCATAACGTGTGGAAGCTCTGGATATCTGGACAGAGCTATACCTCAACGCGCGTTTCGCCAGGAAAGGGCTTCGTCAGGATACCTCTGCTGTGTCCTCGCTCTGTTTACACCTTATACTCGTGACCTAGCCTTCTTTTCAACCACTGCAGGCTGGCCACTATTATCTTCATGGGCTAGTTGACACGGCACGGGTGGCAGTTTATATTATGCACACTTAGGATATGCATTCAGCTATATGTTACTTTGGGTAATTTTGCATCAGACACACTAGAGTGTGGTTTAGCACCTTAGATTTTCTGGTTTGTTCCCCTGTCAGTATGGTGCATGTGAGGGTGGGGACTACTGCTCCGATACACGGGGCGTCCCGTCCTCCCATAAACTGTGTGTATGTGGAGACTAAGGGCCTGTGAGCTTCTATTGGCTGATAAGGGTCATGGGACCAGGCTTTTATTGGCTAATGCATTTTTTGGGACTATCTCAGGAATTGTATGTCCTAGAGAGTTGAGACCCGGTCTAAAACCTTACTGGACACCTGATGTACCTGTGTTCCAAATATCGTGAATGTAAATGTGACGGTGAGGATTTCTTTAGCGCAGCGGTCCCCAACTGCCGGGCCGCTGTCCAGGACAGGGCCCTCGAAGATTGTTTGCCGGGCCGCAGGCAATACAGAGACGCGGAGACGCCCGATGCGCACATCACACACAGTGCACTGCCGTACAGCGGAAAGGAAGGAGAGCGTTCCTTCCTTCCAACTGTAATGCCAGCCACTGCCACCAATGAAAATGCATGAAAAGGGCTAGTGAGGCAGGGATTGGTTAGGTCTCACTGCCCCATCAATGAAAATGCTGAAAAGGGCTTGTGAGGGAGGGATTGGTTAGGTCTCACTGCCCCACCAATGGAAATAAACATGACGGCTCAAGGGGGGAGGGGGGTTGTCAGCATCCAGTTTCAAATAGTATCTGAGGGAGTGAGCGGGAGAATGACCTGCATTTCCTCTTCCATGTCACCTTGAAAATATCAGCAGTGCAGCAGAGCCCAGTGTAGCAGAGATCAGTGCAGCAGAGCCCAGTGCAGCAGAGCCCAGTGACCACTAGACTCTAGTCAGTTTTGTGCAGCCAATTCAGTATAGTTACCATGTCAGCCTGAAATAAAGGCAGGACGATATCAATGTAATAGTAAGGCTTCTTTCACACTGATTCTGCATTATGGTGAGTTGAGTCATATTTAAATAATAAATGTAATCGTTATATAGTGTTATATATTTTAATATGCACCTTGTGTTTTGTTATGCATGTGAATCAGTCAGCGCCGACCAGCACCCCCAAAGCCCCGCCCACTCCCTAAGCCCCGCCCCAGAACCCCCCACCCCACCCGTCCCTGGGAAAATTGTCTTGCATGAAACTGGACCTTGGTGCTAAAAAGGTTGGGGACCACTGCTTTAGCGGACATACACACATACAAACATACGCTCAGCTTCATATATTAGATATACAAAGACCGTTATTACATGTATGTGTGTGTGTGTCTATATACAGTATATATATATATATATATATTTATATTTATATATGTTAAAAACACAGACCGTTATTACATGTATGTGTGTGTCTATATGCAGTGTATATACAGTATACTGTATATATATATATATATATATATATATATATAGACACAGATCATTATTACATGTATGTGTGTGTGCGTCTATATACAGTATATAAATATATATATATATATACATAGACACAGACCTTTACTCCTTGTTGTCAGATAAGCCTCTGGCCATTTGTATGTCTTTTACTGTTTAATATTAAAACTTTTTTTTTTATGTTCTGTTACTGAGCTTTACCCAAAAGCAAAGTGTTCCCAGGTCAGCAACTTCATTAAACACAGACAACCCTGAGCTTTTCACCCTCTGGGTTGGTTGTTGCAGTTCTCCTTGCCAATCTGTCTATAGGGAGCTCATGGTCTATGAAGCATGCTGACACATTCGTTCACATTGTTGTTGCTTATTTTTACATTTTGAGCTGAAAGGTAGACGAAAACTTGGTACAAGAGAAACTGTAATGGTGCTGTCACCCTTCATTATACCAAAGGCACCGTTCAAATGCTAAATCCAGTACAAGGACCAAACCTAGGCATGATCTGAGCTGACTGGTGGGGACAATAAAAGTCTGACTGGCTGCAGCCTGTCTCATGGCAGATGGGGACGACATGGTGTCAGTAACATAGATTTTGCAGCTGAAGTTACTGTAGCATGAAGAATACCATGAGTTTAGAGGGAGTGTAAGGGTTAATTAGATACAGGCTGTTTATATTAAAAAAAAGAAAAATCCCTGGCACTGTCTGTTGGTTTAATTAATTGGTATACATTGTAAATTATGTTAGTTTATGGAAAATGTCACATAGAATATTAGTTACATTCATCAACTCGATGTACAGATGCACAGATATCATCTAAAATATGTGGGTGCGAAGCGATATAAAATTGGAAACCGGCATTATGTCTTTTTTTTTCTGCTCTAAACTTTTTATTGATCACAAAGCATACAACACGCGTATATTTCATCATTTTTCATGCTGAAGATTGTTTAGAAGGAGAATTAGTGTTATTGTTTGGAGGAAAACATTATTATTTGCCGCAGAGTGCTTTATCATTCCTTTTACAGCGGAACAATTTATTCCGACAGAACCCGGAAAAAAAAAAACTTACAGACTGAAATAAAAAACAAAAAGGATTTCTTTCCCTTAAACAACATGACTTTTGTCCCTAATGTGCATCCAGTATGCTGCTTAGTCATAGGTTGGTTTCACACGAGGCGGGAGTGTCACGCTCCGGACTCGCAGCGCAGCACCCAGTACTGACTTTCCTAGCACTACCGGGGTCACATAGCATTATGATGCTAAAAGTGCAAAACAGCGGCTCCACCTATCGACCGAATGGATCAGGGTGCACACCTCTCGGTCCACCCAGACCGTCTGGACAAAATGAAATAGCGATAAATAATGAGGGGCACTCCAAATTTAGGAAAATGGCAGACAGTACTAAATCGAATATTTAACCACCTCCGGACCGCCTAACGCAGGATCGCGTTCCGGAGGTGGCAGCGCTGCGCACAGTCACGCATATACGCGTCATCTCGCGAGACGCGAGACTTCCTGTGAACGCGCGCACACAGGCGCGCGCGCTCACAGGAACGGAAGGTAAGAGAGTTGATCTCCAGCCTGCCAGCGGCGATCGTTCGCTGGCAGGCTGGAGATGTGTTTTTTTTAACCCCTAACAGGTATATTAGACGCTGTTTTGATAACAGCGTCTAATATACCTGCTACCTGGTCCTCTGGTGGTCCCCTTTGTTTGGATCGACCACCAGAGGACACAGGTAGCTCAGTAAAGTAGCACCAAGCACCACTACACTACACTACACCCCCCCCCGTCACTTATTAACCCCTTATTAGCCCCTGATCACCCCTAATCACCCCTGATCACCCCTGATCACCCCATATAGACTCCCTGATCACCCCCCTGTCATTGATCACCCCCCTGTCATTGATCACCCCCCTGTCATTGATCACCCCCCTGTCATTGATCACCCCTCTGTAAGGCTCCATTCAGATATTTTTTTGGCCCAAGTTAGCGGAATTTATTTTTTTTTTTCTTACAAAGTCTCATATTCCACTAACTTGTGTCAAAAAATAAAATCTCACATGAACTCACCATACCCCTCACGGAATCCAAATGCGTAAAATTTTTTAGACATTTATATTCCAGACTTCTTCTCACGCTTTAGGGCCCCTAGAATGCCAGGGCAGTATAAATACCCCACATGTGACCCCATTTCGGAAAGAAGACACCCCCAGGTATTCCGTGAGGGGCATATTGAGTCCATGAAAGATTGAAATTTTTGTCCCAAGTTAGCGGAACGGGAGACTTTGTGAGAAAAAAATTTAAAATATCAATTTCCGCTAACTTGTGCCAAAAAAAAAAAATTTCTATGAACTCGCCATGCCCCTCATTGAATACCTTGGGGTGTCTTCTTTCCAAAATGGGGTCACATGTGGGGTATTTATACTGCCCTGGCATTCTAGGGGCCCCAAAGCGTGAGAAGAAGTCTGGTATCCAAATGTCTAAAAATGCCCTCCTAAAAGGAATTTGGGCACCTTTGCGCATCTAGGCTGCAAAAAAGTGTCACACATCTGGTATCGCCGTACTCAGGAGAAGTTGGGGAATGTGTTTTGGGGTGTCATTTTACATATACCCATGCTGGGTGAGAGAAATATCTTGGTCAAATGCCAACTTTGTATAAAAAAAATGGGAAAAGTTGTCTTTTGCCAAGATATTTCTCTCACCCAGCATGGGTATATGTAAAATGACACCCCAAAACACATTCCCCAACTTCTCCTGAATACGGCGATACCACATGTGTGACACTTTTTTGCAGCCTAGGTGGGCAAAGGGGCCCATATTCCAAAGAGCACCTTTAGGATTTCACAGGTCATTTACCTACTTACCACACATTAGGGCCCCTGGAAAATGCCAGGGCAGTATAACTACCCCACAAGTGACCCCATTTTGGAAAGAAGACACCCCAAGGTATTCCGTGAGGGGCATGGCGAGTTCCTAGAATTTTTTATTTTTTGTCACAAGTTAGTGGAAAATGATGATTTTTTTTTTTTTTTTTCATACAAAGTCTCATATTCCACAAACTTGTGACAAAAAATAAAAACTTCCATGAACTCACTATGCCCATCAGCGAATACCTTGGGGTCTCTTCTTTCCAAAATGGGGTCACTTGTGGGGTAGTTATACTGCCCTGGCATTCTAGGGGCCCAAATGTGTGGTAAGTAGGTAAATGACCTGTGAAATCCGAAAGGTGCTCTTTGGAATGTGGGCCCCTTTGCCCACCTAGGCTGCAAAAAAGTGTCACACATCTGGTATCTCTGTATTCAGGAGAAGTTGAGGAATGTGTTTTGGGGTGTCTTTTTACATATACCCATGCTGGGTGAGATAAATATCTTGGTCAAATGCCAACTTTGTATAAAAAAATGGGAAAAGTTGTCTTTTGCCAAGATATTTCTCTCACCCAGCATGGGTATATGTAAAATGACACCCCAAAACACATTCCCCAACTTCTCCCGATTACGGAGATACCAGATGTGTGACACTTTTTTGCAGCCTAGGTGGGCAAAGGGGCCCATATTCCAAAGAGCACCTTTCGGATTTCACAGGTCATTTTTTACAGAATTTGATTTCAAACTCCTTACCACACATTTGGGCCCCTAGAATGCCAGGGCAGTATAACTACCCCACAAGTGACCCCATTTTGGAAAGAAGAGACCCCAAGGTATTCGCTGATGGGCATAGTGAGTTCATAGAACTTTTTATTTTTTGTCACAAGTTAGTGGAATATGAGACTTTGTAAGAAAAAAAAAAAAAAAAAAAAATCATCATTTTCCGCTAACTTGTGACAAAAAATAAAAAGTTCTATGAACTCACTATGCCCATCAGCGAATACCTTAGGGTGTGTACTTTCAGAAATGGGGTCATTTGTGGGGTGTTTGTACTGTCTGGGCATTGTAGAACCTCAGGAAACATGACAAGTGCTCAGAAAGTCAGAGCTGCTTCAAAAAGCGGAAATTCACATTTTTGTACCATAGTTTGTAAACGCTATAACTTTTACCCAAACCATTTTTTTTTTACCCAAACATTTTTTTTTTATCAAAGACATGTAGAACTATAAATTTAGAGCAAAATTTCTATATGGATGTCGTTTTTTTTGCAAAATTTTACAACTGAAAGTGAAAAATGTCATTTTTTTGCAAAAAAATCGTTAAATTTCGATTAATAACAAAAAAAGTAAAAATGTCAGCAGCAATGAAATACCACCAAATGAAAGCTCTATTAGTGAGAAGAAAAGGAGGTAAAATTCATTTGGGTGGTAAGTTGCATGACCGAGCAATAAACGGTGAAAGTAGTGTAGGTCAGAAGTGTAAAAAGTGGCCTGGTCTTTCAGGGTGTTTAAGCACTGGGGGCTGAGGTGGTTAATATGATAGGTCAATAGATAAAATAACAATCATAAAACCATACATACAATAAAACAATGTATACTGTGAGTTTGGTCCTCAAATTAATGAGTGGGATCCCAATATGACTTTGCAAATGTTCGTTCAGAAATAGCAGTGCGACTCTACTTGTACACAATCAAAGTCCTTATCTCCAGCCCAATAAGAGGCTTCAACTCCGTCGAATAGAAGGACTCCGTGTTCAAGACAATAATAGCACCACCCAATGTCCAGGATCTGTCCCACTAGCTCAATCGAATAGCTAGGTAATACTAATCATGAAGGAAATCCCTTACCACATGTCGTCACCTGCTGGATCTTTCGCTCGATCCTCCTGCCGATCTTACCCTACGTGGCGTCCCACGTGGTATGGAGTCTCTGGCGACTCCTCGGCTTAGCAGCTGTGTAGTGTTAGACGATTCCTGCGGTCAAACCTCTTCCCAGAGGATCGGACCCAATTCGAGAAGATACGAATAGTTCGTAAGGTGATAATTCTCACGAAAATAGATGTCTTCTGTAGGTAAATCCTGGTGAATTGGAAACGGCTCACTATCCCAACAGACTCAGGCACTTTTCGGGGTATACACCCCTTCCTAAGTGGTCCACGGCAGGGCCATAGACACAATGGTCAGGAAGAGACCTCATTGACTTGTATGGGAGAGTTTTCTAGGCATGGTCGGTGACTTGTGCAGAGGTCATTGTACAAGGAAAGAATAGATAAGCTCTGAAAATCACCTATTGTGAATGGTGGATCATGTATTATCTATACACAGAGGTGATATCATTAAAGGCAGGATCAGAATATCAGATAAGCAGGTAACTGCAGTAACGTGATCTGTACAGACCAAGTAGTGATGTCTATATTAGGCTAAGTGGCCAGTGCGAAAACTTCAGGATTTTATGGTTTTTGTTTAAGTATAGATATTGACATGGAAAAATAATATCATCAAAACTTCTTTAAAATATGTTAAACATAAAAATGTGATTTAAACAATAAGTCATTTTCTGGTGACTCATTCCCTTGAAGAAATCTTCCCTTAAAGGGGTTTTCGGAGATTCTGATATTGATAACCTATCTTTATCTGTAGGGCTCTGACACCCATCACTGGTCTCTGTTTTTCTGAATGAAGAATTATATGGGCATCACTCCTACAGAAGCACTCCAGTTATTTGTTTTACACATGTAATGCCAACTCACCATCCAGTTTCTATTAGAGCAATTTGTTTCATCCTTGCTTATTTGCATCTATACGTTTTGCACCTTTTCATTATTACCATCTGTGTCATGTGCTTCAGGTTTCACCACCAGCGCAGAGCTTATTTTCCTGCACTGGTCAAGCTCCCCTGTGTGTAGGACTTCCTGTGAACTACAGGAGTATATCATCATTAGAGATGAGCAAAGTTGTGAAATATTCGAATAAGCAGCTTCGCCGAAGTTTGACAAGAAATTCAATTCATAACTAATTAATTTGTCAGGAATCGCTGTGTTAAAACCCCATTCAGCCTATGAATCAATGGGACCGTTTTTAATGGCCGCTTAGACAGAAGTGCACCCATCTAACGGCCATTAAAAACGGTAATACGCTAGTGCAATATTACCTTTTGGGTAAAAAAAATAATTACTCACCTCATCCACTTGCTCGAGCAGAGGCAGTCCGCTCCTCTCTTGATTGAAAAAGACTTACCGAAGGATCTGCACTGAGCGTGATGATGTCACCGTGTGCTCCCGGTTAGAGTTGAGCGAACCCGAACTGTAAAGTTCGGTTTCGTACCGAACTTTAGGGTTTTCGGCACCCGAACCCGAACATTTACGTAAAAGTTCGGGTTTGGGTTCGGTGTTCGGCGATTTTTATGGCGCCATACTACTTGCCCCAAAAGGCCATCACAGCCATGCCTACTATTGGCATGGCTGTGATTGGCCAACTGCAGCATGTGACCCAGCCTCTATTTAAGCTGGAGTCAAGTAGCGCCGCCCGTCACTCTGCTCGGATTAGTGTAGGGAGAGGCTGCAGCTGCTGTGAGGGAGAGATCAGGGAGAAATCTTATCAAGAACTGCTTCTTTACTCAGCGATCTACAGAAAAAGTGTTTTGTGGGTGCAGTGTACAATTTTTTTAGGCCTACCCTGAGCCAACTACTGCTAAAAACGAACTTTTTTTCCTTCAGTTAGTCAATATCAATACATAATCGGCAGCCATTTTATGCATAAGTGAGTGTCACATTTTGGCCAGAAATACAACTTTTTGCTTACTGGGGTTAAAAAACCCTCTGATATATTGCACATCTGGGATTAGACATGCATAAGTGACTGTGAAATTTAGGCCACAAATACGGCTTTTTGCTTACTGGGGTGAAAAAAAACCATCTGTTTCATATAGTGCACATCTAGGATTATAGGTGCATAAGTGAGTGTCACATTTAGGCCAGAAATACAGCTTTTTGCTTACTGGGGTTAAAAAAAAAACTCTGATATACTGCACATCTGGGATTAGACGTGCATAAGTGAGTGTCACATTTAGGCCACAAATACGGCTTTTTGCTTACTGGGGTTAAAAAAAAACTCTGATATAGTGCACATCTTGGATTAGACGTGCATAAGTGAGTGTCACATTTCGGCCACAAATACCGCTGTCATATAGAGTAAAAAAATAAATAATTGAGTGCAATACCCTACATCAGGGTTTTTATTGGCGGTTAATTATTTTTAACAGACTTAACCACTTTTTACTTTGCTTGATGAACGCTAACTATAAGGCAAACATCTAATAAGGGATCCGGTCATGGTCGTGGTGGTGGTGTTGATGGAGCCTCTGGTGCAGGGAGAGGACGTGGCCATTCTGCCACAGCTACACGTCCTACTGAACCTACTACCTCAGGTCCCAGTAGCCGCCAGTATCTACAGCGGTATTTTGTCGGGCCTAATGCCGTTCTAAGGATGGTAAGGCCTGAGCAAGTACAGGCGCTAGTCAATTGGGTGGCCGACAGTGGATCCAGCACGTTTACATTATATCCCACCCAGTCTTCTGCAGAAAGCGCACAGGTGGCACCTGAAACCCATGCCCATCAGTCTGTCACATCACCCCCGTGCATATCAGGGAACCTGTCTGAGGCTCAAGTCATGCAGCAGTCTCTTATGCTGTTTGAAGACTCTGCTGGCAGGGTTTCCCAAGGGCATCCACCTAGCCCTTCCCCAGGGGTGGAAGACATAGAATGCACTGACGCACAACCACTTATGTTTCCTGATGAGGACATGGGAATACCACCTCAGCAAATCTCTGATGATGACGAAACACAGGTGCCAACTGCTGTGTCTTTCTGCAGACCAAAAAGGAGGTCAGGGAGGAAGACTGGGTGGAAGACGATGCAGGGGATGATGAGGTCCTAAATCCCACATGGAATGAAGGTCGTGCCACTGACTTTCAGAGTTCGGAGGAAGAGGCAGTGGTGAGACTGAGCAAACAGCATAGCAAAAGAGGGAGCAGGATGCGAAAGCAGAGCAGCCGTCGCCACCGTCACCAGGGACCGAGCACACCAAAGGCAGCTTCAAGGAGTTCCCTGGCATGGCACTTCTTCACACAATGTGCTGACGACAAGACCCGAGTGGTTTGCACGCTGTGCCATCAGAGCCTGAAGCGAGGCATTAACGTTCTGAACCTTAGCACAACCTGCATGACCAGGCACCTGCATGCAAAGCATGAACTGCAGTGGAGTAAACACCTTAAAAACAAGGAAGTCACTCAGGCTCCCCCTGCTACCTCTTCTGCTGCTGCCTCGGCCTCTTCCTCTGCCTCTGGAGGAACGTTGGCACCTGCCTCCCAGCAAACAGAGGATGTGCCACCAACAACACCACCTCCGTCACCAAGCATCTCCACCATGTCACACGGAAGCGTTCAGATCTCCATCTCACAACCCTTTGAGAGAAAGCGTAAATTCCCACCTAGCCACCCTCGATCCCTGGCCCTGAATGCCAGCATTTCTAAACTACTGGCCTTTGAAATGCTTTCATTCAGGCTGGTGGAGACGGACAGCTTCAAACAGCTCATGTCGCTTGCTGTCCCACAGTACGTCATTCCCAGCTGGCACTACTTCTACAGGAGAGCCGTGACGTCCCTGCACAACCAAGTATCGTATAAAATCAAGTGTGCACTGCGCAACGCCATCTGTGGCAAGGTCCACCTAACCACAGATATGTGGACCAGTAAGCACGGCCAGGGATGCTATAGCTCCCTAACTGCACACTGGGTAAATGTAGTGGCGGCTGAGCCCCAGGCGGAGAGCTGTATGGCGCACGTCCTTCCGCCGCCAAGGATCGCAGGGCATCATTCTTTGCATCCTGTTGCCTCCTCTTCCTACTCGGCTTCCTCCTCCTCTTCTCCTCCTCATCCGGTCAGTGACAGACCTTCACCACCAACTTCAGCACAGCCAGGGGTAAACAGGCCGTTCTGAAACTGATGTGTTTGGGGGACAGGCCCCACACCGCGCAGGAGTTGTGGCGGGGTATAGAACAACAGACCGACGAGTGATTGCTGCCAGTGAGCCTCAAGCCCGGCCTGGTGGTGTGCGATAATGGGCGAAATCTCGTTGCATCTCTAAGACTAGCCAGTTTGACGCACATCCCTTGCATGGCGCATGTGATGAATTTGGTGGTGCAGAAATTCATTCACAACTACCCCGACATGTCAGAGCTGCTGCATAAAGTGCGGGCCGTCTGTGTGCGATTCCGGCGTTCTCATCCTGCCGCCACTCGGCTGTCTGCTCTACAGCGTAACTTCGGCCTTCCCGCTCACCGCCTCATATGTGACGTGCCCACCAGGTGGAACTCCACCTTGCACATGCTGGAGAGAATGTGCGAGCAGCAGCAGGCCATAGTGGAGTTTCAGCTGCAGCACGCACGGGTGAGTCGCAATGCAGAACAGCACCACTTCACCACCAATGACTGGGCCTCCATGCGAGACCTGTGTGCCCTGTTGCGCTGTTTTGAGTACTCCACCAACATGGCCAGTGGCGATGACGCCGTTATCAGCGTTACAATACCACTTCTATGTCTCCTTGAGAAAACACTTAGGGTGATGATGGAAAAGGATGTGGCCCAGGACAAGGAGGAAGAAGAGGAGTCATCTCTAACACTTTCAGGCCAGTCTTTTAGAAGTGGCTTCGAAAGAGGATTTTTGCAACAGCATAGGCCAGGTACAAATTTTTGCCAGCTAGGGCCCACTACTGGAGGAGGAGGAGGAGGAGGATGGGGATGAAACATGTTCACAGCGGGGTGGCATCCAACTCAGCTCGGGCCCATCACTGGTGCGTGGCTGGGGGGATACGGAGGACGCAGACGATACGCCTCCCACAGAGGACAGCTTGTCCTTACCTCTGGGCAGCCTGGCACACATGAGCAACTACATGCTGCAGTGCCTGCGCAACAACAGCAGAGTTGCCCACATTTTAACGTGTGCTGACTAATGGGTGGCCACCCTGCTGGATCCCCGTTACAAAGACAATGTGCCGTCCTTAATTCCCTCACTGGAGCGTGATCGGAAGATGCGTGACTACAGGCGCACGCTGGTAGACGCGCTCTTGAGAGCATTCCGACTTATGCCGGGGGACAAGTGGAAGCACAAGGCGAAGGCAGGGGAGTAGGAAGAGGTCGCCAATGCAGCTGTGTCAGCGCCAGCACCTTAAAAGGCAGGGTTAGCATGGCCGACATGTGGAAAAGCTTTGTCACCTCGCTGCAACAAGCGGCCCCAACTGCTGATATTTAATTTTTTTAAGGTCTTTTTTTTTTTTTTTGTATTCATTTCCCTATCCACATTTGTTTGCAGTGCATTTGCCATGCTCTTAAGCACATTTTGCTGCCTTTTGCAGCCCTCTAGCTCTTTCCAGGGCTATTTTAGAGCCATTTTAGTGGCCAAAAGTTTGGGTCCCCATTGACTTCAATGGGGTTTGGGTTCGGGTTCAAGTTCGGGTCAAGTTCGGGTCCCGAACCCAAACTTTTTTTTCAAGTTTGGCCTAACCTGCCGAACCTGAACATCCAGGTGTCTGCTCAACTCTACTCCCGGTGTAATCACCCGGTTACGTCATCACTCTCAGATCTTTTTCAATCAAGAGAGGAGCGGACTGCCTTTGTGCAAACAGATGTATGACGTGATTGTTATTATTATTTTTTTC
This sequence comes from Bufo bufo, assembly GCF_905171765.1. Classification (NCBI taxonomy): domain Eukaryota; kingdom Metazoa; phylum Chordata; class Amphibia; order Anura; family Bufonidae; genus Bufo; species Bufo bufo. Next base: position 47,043,379 of record NC_053397.1, on the reverse strand, counting down.
TGTTCTTTCTAAGACAACTCCAGCCACCATTTTAAGAAAAATTATTTGTCACCACGAAGCCCAAGTAAATTTTGCTTATTTTAAAATCAATTTTTTCTTACTTCCACTTTGGATGCTTTTCTTCGCTCAACACTAATCATCATCTACTGTATCAAATCCCTTCTATCAGGTCTCAAACACTTCCTCTCTCCACCAATCTCTTTTTTCCCAGCATGTTCCACCATGCAAATGTTGCTGCCAAAAATGCAATTTCTGCCTTATCCAAGAGGCCAGGACTGTAGTGATATAGTAGTGGAGTCTCTACAATGACTAGCTACAGTTTTAAAACTCCCCTGACTCACATTACTAGTCTCTACTGTCTGTGAGTGCTGTGTGCAGAGCCTCTGTGTATTCTATGAGATGTAGCTTCACACTATTGGTAGATTTCTCCTTGCTAGCTTCCACATGTAGTATGCATGGGAGAGCAGTGTAAAGCTGCATCTGATAGACTACACTGAGACTTTGCAGTATGGGTTAGGGGACAACAGTTCTATTGTGCTGGTTTATCAGTTGCTGCTTTTAGATGGGACTTATCAGAGCAAGAGTGATGTAATGAGACTCAGCCTCGGAAGAACTAGGGGCATAATGGGAAATGTATGCTGCCGAACTGCACGAGAGACTGCATTAGGAGAACCACAACAGAGGGAAAGAAACCAAGATCACAAATGGCACATACTGTACAATTCATCAACTAAAACAGGTATACCCAAGGCATGCAACAGGAGCCTCTACACCATTCTTTATTAATGGCCTATGTTGCACTATATAGGTAAAAAAACAATTGCTGAAATGGTTCTAAAATAGTTGTTTTAGGTAGATGACCCTGATATAAGATACAATTTTCACTTTTTATTAGCATTTTTGCTTTTTTATTAGGTCACTTTTAGGTAACAGAAGGCAGTAACTATGGAATGGAACACATTTTATGTGACTATAAAATCCCTGTGGATACATCTGTGAGATTGCTAGGCATGGTTGCAGGTTATTTGCATAGAATAGGATGTGAATCCCTTTTCCTTTAAACATAGCAAGATATTAAGAATATGCATCAGAACGGTTACCCTATATAAATGCCATAGTATAAAGGGGTGCCGCTTTATGTGTTCCTGGCAGTGGGGCGGCCGCTATCACTGCAAATAGTTTAATTCGATCTCGAAATACCTCTGCAGAACTTTGTTTAGCATAAAATCCTTCTGATAGAACGGCATGAGGACTTGTATATCAGGCAGTGAACACATAAGAAATGGAGGGGGAGTAACATTTTTGTTATCATCTTGGGTATACAGTGAAACCTCTTTGAGCCAAAAACCCAGCAGTGTAACTTGAGTCTACAGAGCCTAAAGCAAAATCTGCAAAAATCCCCCCCACACTCTACAATATGCCATTTATATCACAGCTGTCTCCTAAAGCACGAGCTACCACTCCATCTGCTTCTTCTGCTCTTGTCCCTTGCTAGGTCTCCACAACCATCTAAAATGTGTACTGTACACTTTCGAAAAGTGCCAAAGAAGTCTGTCTCTAGTCAGGTATGTTGCATTATGCCCCAGATAGATCATGCAACAGATGCTTTCCTAGCCTCATGAGTTCATGATACACCATGTGCAAATTAAAACACCTCTCAAACTGATAAAAGAGGTTGTCCAGGTCATATAAAAACCTAGGCAACCTGTTTAAAGGGCCTAAATAACAAATGAATGGATACTCCCCTATTTTCTCCACTGGTTCTTTGAGCACTGCGCTCCGGTCCTCCTGTTGCTGACATCATCTTCTTGGCTGCATTGGTGATGTTCTGTGCACAAGTCACCGCTGCAGCCTGTTGCTGGCCTCAGCCCTGCACAGGACATTTCTGCTGAAGCCAGTGATTGGCAGCAGCGGTGACCTGTGTGCTCAGAACATCACCACTGCAGCCAGAAAAAACAAAGAACAGCTCTGAGGACCGGAGAGCAGCGCAGGAAGAAACAGAGGAGAAAACAGGCGAGTATCATTCATTTGTTATTTTATGCCATTTACAGGGGTTTCCCAAGTTTTCCCACAACTAGGAAACTCCCTTTAAGCACACCATTGTTTTTCTTGTGAAATTCCCAATAAGTTTGATGTGTCAAATGACCCTCTTCCTATTGAAAAAACAAAAGTTGGATTCAAAATGGCCGACTTCAAAATGGCCGCCATGGTCACCACCCATCTTGAAAAGCTTCCCCCCTTACATATACTAATGTGCCACAAACAGGAAGTTAATATCACCAACCATTCCCATTTTATTAAGGTGTATCCATATAAATGGCCCACCCTGTATACTTTCTATGTTAATAAAATTGTACAAGGAAGGCAATCCATTAGAATAAAGATAAAACGTAATCTTTAATAATGTTACTATGAGGGTCCATTCACGCACCCGTAAGTGTTTTGCGGATCCGCAAAACACGGATACCTGCAATGTGCATTCTGCAATTTGCGGACCGCACATCGCCAGCACTATATTAGAAAATGCCTAATCTTGTCTGCAATTGCGGATGTTCTATTTTTTTGCGGAAACGGAAGCACGGATGCGGAAGTGCGGATCCGCAAATGCGGATGCGGACAGCACATTCCGGCCCCATTGAAAATGAATGGGTATGCACCCATTCCGCAAGATTGCGGACCCATTTTGCGGACGTGTGAATGAAAAAGATATCCCTCAAAATGAAAATAAATTAAATTATTAAAGTTAAGCAAAAAGCATAGATGTGGTAGGCAATAACAAGTGCTCGCCGGCACTAAATCAGGTGCTCGGCGGCACCAACTGAGAAACCATATGTCCTACCACAAACCGGGGGGTTCCAGTGCACATTGCGGAATCCAGGAGGGAAAGCAAAAAACATCTATCCCTGGGGTAGATGATGATGTGGTATTGAAGGACAGGGTGGGCAAAGAACTGTCCCTGATATTGCCCTACAGGGGGGTGCTATTCTGGCCCTGATAGCCTAACCACAGACCACCCGCCCTGATAAGAGCGACCCCGTCCGGAACCTTACCCTATATAAAAATGGCCCTAGTAAGCCCCTAGACTTCCAGGTGATCACTATATAGATCAATGTGTTTTTGACTCATTATAAAAGTATATTATAAGTATATCACACCCCTCTGTGTATCACACATATCGATAGCACACCTGTACTAGTGCTTAAAATGACTTTTGTGGCCCTATTAGCTAGCGTTTGGTGTCCCTAACAGCCTGTCCCTGCTCCACACAGCAACCTCTCCCTACACTGCCAAAACACTGAATGTAAAATGGCGGCCAGATCAGGTTTATTTATAAGGTAGGGGGTGTGTCCATGTGCTGAAATGTCTCAATTGGCTGTCCTGTACCACCTGATGGATGTGTCATGGGTCAAAGTTCATCACAATGTAAAAGAATATGTCGGGCGCGAATATCTCCATATGTTTGCATTTTCGGCGAATCGCGAACACGCAAAGTTCGCCGCAAAACGAACGCCGGGCGAACCGCAAGGCCATCTCTACCAAGCAACTGCTCTTGGCTGCTTTCAAAAGTCCGATAGCAGTGAATTGAGAGCTATGAAAAATGAGGAAAAAGTCCAGCTTCTCTAAAAAAAAAGTGACAGTCTTTATTTTATTATTGCAGGTTAAAATCCAATACCCAGTTACAACGGCTGCACGTTTCGGACCTTTGTGGTTAGATCCTTATTCATGACAGTGAATTGAAAGCTAGTCGCGTTAGCACAGCCATCCTTCTATCCACTACTATGAGAGTTCTCAAATAGCCATGGCAGCCATAGAGGTGAACAGAGAGGTGGCCACGTATACGCAGCATGCTCTCTATTCACTTTGAGGTCTCAAGATAGCAGCGGGCCCCCATCAGACATTTACAGCATTTCCCAGGGGTATACCATAAATGTCCCGATGGAAATACCCCATTTACCAGGTCTGTTCTCTGAAAGAAAGTGTTTGGGAAGTTTTGCCTATTTATCTTAAGGGAGCCCTCCCCCCCAAAAAAAAAAACAGAAAGGAGAACAGATTGATATTAATCTTGCATGACTTGAGCTTTGAAATGACAAAGGTTAAATAAAAAGAGTAATAAATAAATAAATAAATAAAAAGTAGAGATGAGTGAATCGAATTCCACGAAGTGGAATTCGATCCGAATTCCAGGATAAATTCGATTCGCCTACAAGCCGAATTTCCTCGTGCTTGGTGTCAGCGAATCGATTTTACCTGAAATAGTAAAAAAACAAAAAAATTTAAATTTACCGCCTCCATTTGTTCGCGACAGGCCGCCAGTCTCCATCTTGCTTGAAGATCTCTGCTGAAATCTAGTGCGGCGCGAAATTTCATCATCGCGCCAGCCTGCCGGCGCGATGACGTAATCTCGCACCGCACAGGATTTCGCCCGAGATCTTCAAGCAAGATGGTGGCAGCCAGCCCGTCGCGAGCAAATGGAGGCGGTAATTTTGATGTCATTTTCTTTTTTATTGTTCATTTTACACTCAAAAGCTGCGATCATGTAGGATCGTGGCATCCTAGGGGTTACAATGACGGGGGGCGGTGCTAACGCAGCTCCCTGTCATTGCAACCGCTACTTACTAAAAATTTGGTGAATTGCCCAAATCGAACTTTTAAGAAATTCGCTCATCTCTAATAAAAAGATAAAGCAGATACTTTTGGATATTTGAAGATATAATAAAAGGGAAATGAAATACCAGGATGAAATGTGAAATATGCGTTAGCCATTGTCCCTTCTTGTACTACCTACATGTCTGTTTCCTGGAGCACTTTGCATACTTCAGCTATAAGATGACACATGCTCAGCCGAAAACCAAACCAACTGAGTCCATCTATTGTTTTACACTGACAGCCACATTATGCCATGGATAGAAAGCACCACCATAAAGAACATGTGCAATGCTTCTGCGTGCAGGAGAACACGGCACAAACCACTGTACATTGTGCTCATTAAAACAGTTACAGAAATGACAAGATGTAAATTAGAATAGATAAAGCATGGTTGGGAATGGCATGCAAATGTTTATACATATGTTTAATTAACCATTCAATAAACTACAGTTTCCATGGCAACTGACAATACATTTTCTGCTACTTGTATTTGGAGATTTGCAATTCACCTCACAGATTGACAGTGAAAATAGATGCCATACAGTGGACTCATTCGGCTACCAAATCAAAACTGGAGTATTTTCCACACTGTAAGACCTCATGCATACGAGAGTATCAGTATTTCGGTCTGCAAACCCCGGATCTGCAAAATAGGTATGCCTTCCATGTGCTTTCCGCATTTTTCTATCCCATTAATAGAAATGGCTATCCTTGTCCTCAATGTGGACTAGAATAGGACATAAAGATGCGGACAGCACACGGGTGACGTGGTGCTGTCCGTTTTTGTGGACCCATGGAAATGAATAGTGATGAGCTGCATAGGCAATATTCGTTTTCGCGATATTTTGCTAATTTTTCACATAATATTCGCAATAAATTCGCAAATTCCAGAATTTGTGATCTCTAGTCATTATTTTAGCGATTGCGCAAATCGGCACTAATGATGCGCATATTTTTTGTGCAATAAATGCAACATCAGATTTTATCAGGTCTGAGTAGATATTACTGATTGGTGCACTAAGTATTGTTGTGACATCACAGCACTATGTCTGCAGCATGTACGTATGGACAGCAGAGAAACAGTAATTCCTATCACACTACCTAACACCCTGCACTGGAACCTATCAGCTACACTATATCACTATCTAACCTACACTGACTATCTCCCACTAACTATCTGTATTATATATATGAGCTACCTAACTAACTATCTAATGTAATTGGATAAGGAATAGGATCCTGATGAAAGCACAGAGCACAGCAATGTCACTGCTCTCTCTCTCTCAGAACTGCAAAAAAAAAACCCACAGAAAATGGCTGCTGGGGAGGTTCTTATATAGTAAGGGGTAGGCAACTTTCCTACTGTAAAGTTTGGGTTCGTACCGAACTTTAGGATTTTTGGGCTCCGGACCCGAACCAGAACATTTCAGAAAAAGTTCAGGTTCGGTGTTCGGCGATTTCTTGGCGCTTTTTGAAAGGCTGCAGAGCAGCCAATCAACAAGCGTTTAACTGTGTGACCTTAGAAGCCATCACAGCCCTGCCTACTAATGGCATGGCTGTGATTGGCCAGAGCGGCATGTGACCCAGCCTCTATATAAGCTGGAGTCACGTAGCGCTGCACGTCACTCTGCTGTTACTAGTGTAGGGAGAGGATGCTGCAGGTGATTTCAGGGAGAGAATAGGACAGAACTCGAATCTAACTCAGCAAACTACATACATTTAGTTGTGTGGGTGCAGTGCACAATCTTTTTACCCTGCCCTGAGCCTAGTGACAGAAAAAAAAAAGGCTGTGTGGGTGTGTGGAACTCCACCTTGCGCATGCTGGCCAGACTGTGTGAGCAGCCGCAGGCAATAGTGGAGCTTCAGCTGCAGCACCTACGGGTGAGTCGCTCTGTGGAACAGCACCACTTCACCACCAATGACTGGGCCTCCATGCGAGACCTGTGTTCCTTGTTGCGCTGTTTGGAGTACTCAACCAACATGGCCAGTGCCAATAACGCCGTTCTCAGCATTACTATCCCACTTCTATGCCTCCTTGAAAAAACGCTGCTGGCAATGATGGAAGAGGATGTGGCACAAGAGGAGGAAGAGGGATCATTTTGTAGGGTTTCCGGCCAGTCATTCCCAAGTGGCTCCGAGGGTGGGTTCCTGCACCCACAAATGCCAGGTACACTATTGTCCAGCCAGGGCACAGTTCTGGAGGACGGCGAGGTGGAGGATGAGGAAGGAAGAGGAACCATGTTCACAGCAGGGTCGCACCCAGACCAGCTCATAGCCATCACTGGTGCGTGGTTGGGGGGATACAGAGGACACAGACGATACACCTCCCACAGAGGACAGCTTTTTGTTGCCTCTGGGCAGCCTGGCACACATGAGCGATTACATGCCGCAGTGTCTCCGCAACGACCACCGAGTTGCCCACATTCTAACTTGTGCTGATTACTGGGTGGCCACGCTGCTGGATCCCCGTTACAATGACAACTTACCATCCTTAATTCTGTCACTTGGAGCGTGATCGTAAGATGCGCGAGTACAAGCGCACGCTGGTAGACGCGCTGCTGGTGGCATTCCCACCTGACAGCAGGGGCACAGTGGAAGCACAAGGCGAAGGTAGAGGAAGAGGTCACCAACGCAGCTGGGGAACCGCCAGCACCTCAGAAGGCAGAGTTAGCATGGCCGAAATGTGGAAAAGCTTTGTCAGCACGCCACAACAACCAGCACCACCAGCTGATATGGAACGTTTTAGCAGGAGGCAGCATTTCAGCAACATGGTGGAGCAGTATGTGTGCACACGCCTACACGTACTGAATGACAGGTCTGCCCTCTTCAACTTCTGGGTCTCCAAATTGGGCACATGGCCTGAGATTGCCCTTTATGCCTTGGAGGTGCTGGCCTGCCCTGCAGCCAGTGTATTATCTGAATGTGTGTTTAGCATGGCAGGGGGTGTCATCACAGACAAGCGCAGCCGCCTGTCCACCGCCAATATGGACAAGCTCACGTTCATTAAAATGAAGCAGGCATGGATCCCTCAGGACTTGTCCGTACCTTGTGCAGAATAGACATGTATACCGGCACTAAGCAGCCATTGTTATACTGCAGCGCAATTGCGCATTCTTGTATTTTGGATATTTCACACTCTTTTGGAGTGTACCTTAATTTTTTTTTTAAATAAAAATAAAACCAAAAAACAGTGTTGGCTACCTCGTCCTCCTCCAACGCTGCTTCCACCTATACCACTACGTCCACCGCCTCCTCAAACTCCTACTCCATATGGACCTCCACCTCATAGTATTCAGTATATTGGGCAGACTAGATGGGCCAAATTGTTCTTATCTGCCGACACATTCTATGTTTCTATGTTTCATAAATCCATTTATTTTATTTATTTATACATATTTTATTTTATGTCATTTAACTACTTTGTTACATTTTTGGGTGAGATTCACCAATTTCTGGGTGTGATATACAACTGCTATACCTAGTAGACAGATTAAAATAATTCACCAATTTGTCTGTTACATTTTCAGGTGAAATTCACCAATTTTTGGGTGTAATATACCCCTTCTCTACCTAGTTGACAGCTTAATAAATTTCACAAATTTTTCTTTTACATTTTTGGGTGACAATAAACAATTTATTTTCTGTCATAGACCCCTGCTCTACCAAGTAGACAGGTTAATAAATTTCACTAATTCTTGGGTTAACATTTTACAATTTTGGACGTGAATAAACCCCTGCTCTGCATAGGTGACAGGAAATAAAATTTCAGAAATTCGTCTTTAATTGATGTGCGCCACCTCCTTTCATTTAAAGCTTAAACTTTAACAAGTTGTCCCACATTTGCGCTTTAATAATTTGTCAAACATTTGCACTTCAATAATTTTTCCAACATTTACACTTCAATAATTTGTCCCACATTTGCGCTTCAAAATTTTTGTCCCACATTTGCGCCTCAATAACTTTTCCCATATTTCCGCTTGATCAAAATAAAATGTCATCCATTTGTCTCCCTTGGATGTGGTATCCCTTTCTCACGCTCCCTCTCCGGCGTGAAACCCTGATTCGCCGATAACCGTGATCAACATGATAGGCTCAGAAAAGAACATCGAAAGTTGATAAAGAAGATATCCAAATGGATGGTGGACGTCATGAGGGCACCTCTGCATAGGTGACAGGAACATAAATTTCAAAAAATCGTCTGTTACATTGTCAGGTGACATTTTACCAATTTTGCTGGATAGAAACCCCTGCTCTGCATAGGTGACAGGGAATAAAATGTAAGAAATTCTTCTATAATTGAGGTGCGCCACCTCCTTTCATTCAATGCTTAAACTTTAACAAGTTGTCCCACATTTGCGCTTCAATATTTTGTCCCATATTTCCACTCTATCATATTTAATTTGAAACATGTAAACTCCCTTGGATGTGGTCTCTCTTACTCACGCTCCCTCTCCAGCGTGGAACCCTGATTCGCCGATAACCGTGATCAACATGGTAGGCTCAGAAAAGAACATCGAAAGTTGATAGAGAACATATCCAAATGGATGGTGGACGTCACAGGGACGTGCGATCAGGCAGAAGTTATCTAGAGTCAACAAAGCGGCAGCAGGGCCTCTTCTGGCTAACGTTTCCAAATCCAAAATACCCCAGTGATATTCCCTATATGTTTTTATTAATCATTCCAATAACAGGGCATCTTAAGAGTCCTGTATTGTTATTTATCGTCACTACCTCCCCGAGTCGGGAGTGGGTAATTGCTGCGCGCCCCCTCCTTAACTTGGAAGCTTATGCTTCAATACTTTGTCCCACATTTCCGCTCGATTACATTTAATTTCATCCATTGACCTCCCTTGGATGTGGTATCCCTTTCTCAGGCTCCCTCTTTGGCCTGGAACCCTGAATCCCCGCCACCTGTGATCACCATGGTAGGCGCATAAAAGAACATCGAAAGTTGATAGAGAAGATATCCAATTGGATCGTGGACATCACAGGGATGTGCAACATGGTGGGGGAGTATGTATGCACACGCCTACACATACTGAATGATGGGTCTGCCCCCTTCAACTTCTGGGTCTCAAAATTGGCCACATGGCCCGAGCTTGCCCTTTACACCTTGGAGGTGCTGGCCTGCCCTGCAGCCAGTGTATTGTCTGAACATCTGTTTAGCACGACTGGAGAGGGTTATAACAGGTTATATTTCCCAGTGTTTTGGGGTGTACCCAAATTGAAAAAAATAAAAATACATTTAAAACCAAAAAACTGTGTAGGCTACCTCCTCCACCGCCGCTTCCACCTATATCGCAACATCCACCGCCTCCTCAGCCTCCTACTCCATATGGACCTCGTCCTCCTAGATCAAGATTATAATTTTTTATTTTTACGTATTTTATGTTATTTAAAGTCATTTCCCTATCCACATTTGTTTGCAGAGCACTTGCCATGCTCTTAACCACATTTTGCTGGCATTTTCAGCCCTCTAGCCCTTTCCATGACATTTTTACAGCCATTTTAGTGCTCAAAAGTTCGGGTGCCCATTGACTTAAAGGGGGATCCGGGTTCGGGGTGAAGTTCGGGTCCCGAACTCAAACTTTTTTGTGAAGTTCGGCCGAACCCGTCGAACCCGAACATCCAGGTAGTGAGCTGGTGCAACGCCCTATGGGAATAAGCAATTACCCACCATATAAAATACCAAAAGAAGGGCAGCACTTCAAAAATAGAAAAATAAAACCTTTTATTCACCCATGCGGTTTTTGGAGTGCTGCCCTTCTCTTGGTAATATATATATATATATATATACAGGGGAAACTCGAAAAATTTGAATATTGTGCAAAAGTCCATTTGTTTCAGTAATGCAAATTAAAAGGAATTGCATTAATGCAGCTCAAAATTAGAATTTTGTGAAAAGGTTCAATATTCTAGGCTCAAAGTGTCACACTCTAGTCAGCTAATTAACCCATACCCCCTGAGCAAAGGGTACCTCAAAATTGTGACTTTGGGGTTTCATAAGCTGTAAGCCATAATCATCCAAATTATAACAAATAAAGGCTTGAAATATCTCGCTTTGCATGCAAAGAGTCTATCTCATATTAGTTTCACCTTTTAAATTGCATTACTGAAATAAATGAACTTTGCATGATATTCTAATTTTTCGAGTTTCACCTGTATATATATATATTTATATATTTTTTATTTTGTAGCACATGTGTGAAACAGAAGCACATGAGGAATGTAAAGAACTGAACATAAACTAGATGCATTCTCCATACACTAGTATAAAATCAGAAGCACTGCTTGGGACAAAGATGTTTTTTTTATGCCAAAAAAGTGATGCAGGGAAATAATAATTCACCCCCAAAGTGTCTCCATGGTACAGTCATGTTCTGTTCCGTGTATTTTATTCTATCATAAATTGGTAGTTGACAGATGCAACAGAGAACATTTTCAGAATCTGACTACACAGGGTTTACTTGAAGTCTGTTACCATGGAGACACATACCAATGTAACAATCCATATTTTGACATTTAAATTATATAAACAGTTGCAAGAAACTTTTACTTGACTTTTTTCAATGGCTTTTCTGATGTGGTATGTTGTCACAAGTTATCAGATTCCAGTTAGAAACTGCTCCATCTGTAGGTCTGAATAGATGTTGTAGGAGCAAAAAAAAGGTGGACATGTCCTTCAGTAAATTTTAAGTAGAAATTTGTTTGTATAATAGCCTATATTTTGACTTTTAATCCTATCCTTTCACCTATCTATGTCCCTACATTAATGCAGAACAGTGATCAGTTACTGTATATTAGTCTGTCATTATATCTGTGAAGGTTCTCATTAATTCATTCATGGTGTAGTAGAGCAGCTGCACTTGTATTTTCTCTTGAAGACATTATGCTAGTCGTCCAACTAACTTTCTTCATTGGAAAGACACAAGAAATCCCTGACATTAAATACCGGTGACTCACTCTTCAGTCAGCATGATATGTTTATCTCAATCAACATGAGGTCAAGGACCTCATTGAGGTATGATGTTGATTGCAATTTATACGATTGAAGCTATAAGGTGTGATTAAAGGTGTTAAAACAGCATTGTAAGTGGCAGCCATTAAATGCTGTACCCCTTCACCTCTATTCAAACTCTGTTTCTCCAATTTAACATAAATAGCTTCTTTCACTAGTTTTCCTCTGTTTCTAATATTCAAATCTCACTGTCATCATATCAGTGTCCTTTATTCTTAAGATGTGGGTACACAGCTGAGTCCAGACTACAGGTGTTGGCTTTTCTTTGCTGGGTCATATGGTGGTGTATCTGCAGCTCTGTTTCCACAATGTACATTGTTGCACTCTTCACTGCACTGGACTACATACACAATATTGCTCATCTGGTGTTTTGGCTTTTTGGTTGTCATTTTGGTATTCTGGTTGGAAATAGGGAACATCACATCCAGAACTCCCAGGACTTTACATTTAAAACCCAAAGGTTTAGGATACTGATATATTAGTCCATGTAGGACGGCACAACTTTAGTTTAGAAGACTTGGACTTTATTGAGGTTATATATGTCAAGTTAAGAGCATGCTCTGTTGATAGTAAAGTAAGCATATTGCTTATCTATTGTGTCATTCTACATCTAGTCAAGGTTTTGTAGGTCTGAATGCCATTTAAAAAATGGACCTGATATTTCTACCCTCTGAATTGATTTGCTGATATGTTGCAGCTGTTTTGAATCACTTTAAAGTTTGCATAGTCACTAGTGGAAAACTTAGTTGAAATTTCCTGAGCTAATTGGACTGTCTAGTTCTCCCTCATCACCTTGGAATGATTATCTGTTATTTTGATTTTCCTTGTAGTTCTTTATTGCTTCTTGGTTTCTGACTCTCGCTTCTCACCTAATTTATTGAACGAAGGGCCAAAATATAAATAAAGTAAATTGAAATTGGCTGTTGATGTCTGTAGCACCTTTCATTGCTTGTGGCACCGGAGGGTGTTACATTTATATGAATCTACACGTAAAATTCTCAAGGCAAATGTCAATAGAACTTGCTTGAATTACTAAGGAAGATTCATAATTGAGGGAATGCACTCAGCATCTCTTTATTTACAGGAGACGAGTGAAATAAGAAGGTATTAGCAGAGGAAAAGTTTGTTGGAGATTTTCAAAAATACATTGTGTAATTTTTAGAAGCGTTTCCAAGTAATATCTGTTGTAATGTTCTAATAACATTTACTATAAAACATAGAAAGTTATACATTTATGTTTACTAGATGTGACAAATTGCATATTGTACAATAGTATATGGACAATGGAAGTGTGCATCGAAGGTCATTGATCCAGGGAGTTATTCTGATTGCCTGATTGGGGTCAGGTAGGATTTCTTTTCCCCTAAAATTAGGAAAATTGGCTTCTATCTCATGGAGTTTTTTTGCCTTCCTCTGGATCAACTTTGCAGGATAACAGACTGAACTGGATAAACATATGTTTTTTTTTCAGCTTTACAAACTATGTTACTATGACTTTTTGGATTTTTTTTTCTGTGCTGTGACATCACTAATTCAGTTCTCTACATCTACAAGAGTATTTTCATAGTATTGTGATATCACTGTCAGCCTTATTGCTGTAGTGTGACATCTTTGTGCTACTTTCACATCTACATTTTTGACTGATCCGTCATGGATCAGAAAAAATGCTTATGTTAGGATAATACAACCGTCTGCAATGCCTGCAATACGGCTCTCAATACCGAAAAGGAAAAACACAGATGTGAAAGTAGCATAAGTTTTGCTATGGTGAGCCATGGGTCTTTGATACACCCCTAAGCAGCAGCAAACACCATTCCTTGTCCTGCCAATTAGATACTTAACCTCTATACTGTGGATAGGGAATAAGTTGTCATAATGAAACAATACTTGCTCTAACCAATATTTCCATCTGGATGGTCTTTGGTTCTGCTGTAGTAGGCTTACAAAAATACATTCTCAGTATTCTATTCCTACTTGTACCCAGTGTTTTTGCATACTTTTATAGATTTTTCATGTGCTCTGTTTTTGTTACATGATATAGTATTTTTTATTTCCCGTTTTTAAAACTCATTGTCTTATTTTAGACCATAGATCAAGTTGCCTCTATTTTTACCATTTAATATTCACAGTAACACAAAACCACCATCCAATATCTCTTTTTGAATTATTAGGATATTATTACTAAGATTTCCATTTGTGCTTCTAGAGTTCATGTTTGCCTTTTGGAAAAAAAATACTAAAGGTACAACAAAAAGAAACCACTGACATCAGATAACTTCATTGAATTAGTTTAGTTTTACCTAAAATAATAGACTGTTCAATAAATGTTGTGCTCAGTTCTATCTCATTACGACATTTTTGCTCAAGGCTGCCCCTCTTGAATACTTTGTGTCAGATGTTTAGGTCCTTGATTAAAGAGGACCTCTCACCACTCCTGACATGCCTGTTTTAATAGCTTCATGCATTCCCCATGTAATAACAATTCTGGAATATCTATTCTTATGGCTCTATGTTGTGCCATTCCTTTATTATTTCTACTAGAAGTTATGAATGAATTGCTAGCAGTCTGCAGTAAGGGCACAGAGGGGAGGTAACAAGTTGGGGGAGTGTACCTGCACAGTCTGAAATTGGAAGCACTGATTGGATAAAGTCTGTGCACCCCCCCCCCCCCCCACCTAATTTATCAAATTATTTTGTTGTCAACAGATTATCAAAGATACAATAGATGGCAATTCCTGACATTTTTGTTAAATTTTAAAAATGACATAACTACATACTTGAAAATGTCATTCTGGCAGTAGTCTTTAACATCAGAAGTAACAATTTATATGTAAGTTATATGAAACAGAACAGTTTGGTTGCTCATACCCTCTTAAAGGACATGTGTCAGCAATACCCTACTACATTAGATATTATTTCTATTATGAAAAAAATTCCTCTAGGAGTGTGTGATATGTGTTGAGCAACTACTACTACTAAAGAGAAAAAGCTACCAAGTGTAACAAAAAAAATTTGCAGAAAAATTAATCAATTTGTGTCATCAGCAAGACTTCTTCACCCGTGGGCGGCTGTCCCAATAGGTAAAGTAGTGCTCACCTGAGCTGTAGCAGTCGCAGCTCAGAAGCTGACGCTGAGCTTTTTCCCTTGACCTGCTAATTGGAGCAGCGGCACAGGCAGGAATTTGTCAGGGCTGGGCTAAACGTCTGGCCTTGTCAATCTAGAAGTAGTTGGGCACTTCTTTACCAGTAAGAAGGGCCCCTACATGCGAAGAAGCCCTACTGATGTGACAAATCAATCAGTGAGAGTTGATAAGCTCTTCTCTAATGTTCAGCTTCTGCCTCAAGACAGAACTTCCTATATTGTGGTTAAGCACTTGATTGGATGCCCATTGCTTTTACTAAGCTTTAAGCAGCCACTTATTAAGTGTACATTTTGTGCATTGTCCTATATATTACCAAGTCTAATGGAAATATCATGACTAGTTAACTTTAAAGTAAATATGTCACTACAAATTGACCTATTATCTAAATCAAGTTGTTATAGTTAACATATTTTTTTAGAAATGTTTTTTTTTTAATTTTCCTTTATTTAATAAATGCTAACATCCTGCAGTTTTCACTCTGGCCACTATGCCTCATAACTGACACTTATTGTTCTGTAGATATCATGTTTTAGCAGTCATCTCATTATCATAACAGGCAGGATTAGAATGCCAGATAACACATCTGTATACCTAACATGGGATCCACCACCAATGGTTGTAGCTTATCTTCTCCCTCCTCTCTGTACAATGACCTCTGCACAGGTCACAGAGCATACCTACAAAACTCTCACATAAAAGTGAAGGAACATCTGCTGTTCCTTGTGGTCCATGAGGCTGCCTTAAAATATAACTTTAAATGCTGTTAATATTAGTTCAGGCAAATCACCATAATCATTTACAAAAAAATTGAATAAAAAAATACAATCAGAAAAATAAAGAGAATATATTTCACCATATGGTTTTCATTATTAAAAACTATTATGAAACTATGAAAACTTAGAACAGAATAACAAGTATTTTCTCTAATGAATTGGTGGAGTGTAATGAAAGTTATTAAAAAAAATTAAAACATAAAAAAAATCTGCTTTTCAAATTTAATATATCCTATATGCAGTCGTTCCAAGTATGAGGATGTATTTGATTTACAGAAAAAAAAAGATGCAGAATGAATGGCAACTTTACTATGAAATATTTGCATGTATTCTATTTGTCTATTGAATTTGACAGGAAAAAAAATAAATTAAGTTAAAAAGCAATGATGGGCCAGAACTAGAAAGACCAGAACAATGTTTATTAATGGGAATGTGTCATCAGAAAATTACCTATTATTTAAATCACAATTTTATGTTTAACATATATTTTGCATGTTGTTGTTTTTCATTTTTCATGTTACTATCTATAATTAAACAAAAAACATAAAATCACATATTTTTCACACTGGCCACTAAGCCTGTAAATAGGCGCAATTTCTTGGCCTGTACAGATCACTTTACAGCAGTTATATACTATTCTCATCCTGCCTGTAATGATATCACCTCTGTGTATAGATAAGACGTGGTCCACCATTCACAAAAGGTGATTGTCACAGCTTATCTATTCTTTCCTTGTACAATGTCCTCTGCACAGGTCACAGAGCATGCCTAGAAAACTTTCCCATAGAAATGAACAAGGACCTCTTCAGTCCACCGTATCTATAGTCCATGTGGCTGAGGTAAAGCAATTCTTTAAATGCTTTCTAAATGCTGTGAAAAACAGCTCAGACAAGATGGCCGCCCCATGACCATGTTCAGAAAATGGAATAAAAAAAATTAATAAATACAATCAGAAAGTAAAAACAGATTAGAAAAAAAATACTATCTGGTTTAACTGGCAAATTAAATTTTTGGTGACACATTCCCTTTAAATGATATGGTCAAGAATATTCTCAAATTTATTAAATTATCAATCAAAACTGATCTATGATATGCAGATGTGTCAAAAATAGTGGATGAAATTTAATACGCGAAAGCCCAAATCCTAAAACAAATTTCTTCTAAAAATAAAGTCCTAAAATTCGGTATATGCAAAGTATATTTTTGTAACAGTGTGTTTTGTATTTTTGCTAAACTGCTTTATTTTATGGTCTATGATTTCTCATGGTAAAAGGCATGCAGTACCTTATAAATGCAGCATTTCAAACCTTAGACAAAAATTCAGATTGTCCCTGTATCATATTATCTGCCATCAATCACAAATGGCCATAATAGACTGATTATATGCAGGACCATGGTTAATCTATCATAACCCAACATTCATAAAAGCCTAATGAGCCTAAATAGGAAATTAAGAAAATAAATCATGGCACACAATAGTTTTTGTTCTCCTTTTCTAACCAGCGCTGTTTAGATCTAAATGGTTTTATGATCCGTGATCAATATATATTAAGTTGTCCTAATGGAGAAATGATTAGATAGAGCATGGACAACCAGAGTGGTGAATCAGTTATCTTTATAGAATATTTTTATGTATATAATCCTTTAATATGAGAGCAAATGTTTCTTAATCAATATACCATTTGAGCTGGCAAGATGTTATTGAGGATTTTCATTACATTATTACGCAAAATTAGTACCGTAAAGCACTGTGCTCGCCCTTGGCCAGTTTATCTTGACTTACATTTTAATTTGTTTTGTTGTTTTAGGCTGAGAAGCTTCTCAGATTTGTTTCATGCAATCCATCTATCCCATCCTTCAGAAGAGAGACCATACAGTATAATGAATTTTTCTTTTTCTTTCCAATTCAATAACTCTATAAAGAAAAGAGTCATAGGGGTTGGTTGTCTCATAACAGAGAACCTCTTTAATCTGAGAGATGGAGTCAGAATTACAATTTTGTCGAGAGGTGATCTGAGTGGTTGTTAAAGAAGCACTCCCACAAAAAGATTCATTCTCGGCTCCATTAGAAAGATACACGATGTAAATTGTAGTGAAGGAAACCTTATTACCACTTTGTCATGTGACCAGCTCTCTGATCTCCAACTGACACAGGACAGGAATCCAGTTACTTCTCTGTTCATTCCTATGAGACTGACATCGAGGCTCCCATAAGAATAGAAACTGACTTCTTGTCCACACATAAGATGCTGGGTTATTTGGCGAGTCAGTTGGTCACATGACACAGCTGAGGATAGGAAGGGAGGTTATAACTCAAAAATACAGGCGCTGGTAAGAAAATTACCTTCACTACAATTTAAATCATGTACCTTTCTAACAGGTCAGAGAGTAACATTTTTTGTGGTAGTGCTTCTTTAACAACCACCCAGATCATCTCTTTACAAAATTGCAATCCTGACTTCTGATTCTCAGCTAGTCACTGGGGCAGCTCTGCAGTGAGAAATGCAGGGTAAATGTAGTCTAAAATGGGGGCCATTGAGATGAATGGCCATCTGGCAGAATGAAAGCCTACATATGTCTTGGGTTGTGCCCTGGCTTTATAGAGGAGGGTCTCAAGTGGGGGCCCAACTTCTGTGACATTCATATGCCCTAATAGGGAAAATGGGCAGGTATTGTCCTGATGGGAAAATCCATTAAAATCAAATTTCAGCTTTTCATTTTCATTAATCACACCACCAGAAAGCATCATCCAGAATGTTTGCATTGGCTACATCTCTCCCTTAACCCCCAATTTCCCCCTCAGTACACTTGTAGATAATAATTCTCCAAAAACCTTAATGATATTTTATTTTCCCTCTGATCTTGTCTAATTTTTATCATTGAACGGGTCACCAGATTGTAAAGGGACATGTCATCCATTTGTTTCCTGCAGGTTCTACGTATTACAGTACATAGCAAGCTGCAGAATGAAATTAACAGTCAAATCCACCAGGCTAGCTCTCTTTCTCCACTCCTGAGTTCTTCTCAGTGTTCATCTAAGCTCAATTTAGATCAAACCGAACTTGAGATATTCCCCTTTGCAGCAATATGTCTATAACCTCTAGGGGTTCAGGGTCCGGACAGTAATTATAACACAAGAAAAAAAAAAAACATCTAGAGCTCTGTGAAAAATAGCCATATTCATAGCGGGTCATTTATTAAGACCAACTTTTTATACGCCGGTCTTAATAAGCCCCTTTGCTGGCGGTGGATGAAACAAAGTTATGAAGAGGCGCCGGCCTCTACATGATTTCGGCACACTGAATAAATGGATTTGCCATCTTCTCAGGAAACAGCACCGCTGTGGTGCATAAACAATGTCAAGTAGCAGCATAGCCCGTATTATCTGCAATACCAGACAAAGTCCAGTGTGGGGTTGTTTATTGGAGGGGGGGGGGGGGGCTGTTTTATTTTACACTCTTATACATCCCGTTTAGCCTCAACTAGCTGACAAAAGTCTTGTAGGACTGTAAGTCAGTTTGTTAATTCTGAAGTATACACTGTATAAAGAAGTCAATTCTGACAAGGATTGGTATAATTTCTTTCATTTAGGTTTATTACTTTCTGTAATAGTGCTTAGATTGCTGACATATGTTCAGCATTTAAATGTGGAAATAGAGCATCAACTTAAACATTTTATATACATGTTTTGCTCCATTTATTGTAACATTTAAGACAGTTGTTTAACGGGGGAGCTATTAAAGCAGACATATGTTGCCTGATTTTGCAGTAATAAACAAAATGTAAGAACTGCACCATGTCAATCCTTGTAAATGAGAAACTGAGGTTTTAAGTTTAGATTTTGGGCTGTTATATGAAATGCAAAATCTCACTTTGATGTGTATTAACCAATATGTACATGTGACCTGCAGAATTACACTATTATGTTATGTATATAAAATGCATCAGTGGATAGACAAGAGATCAGGCAAATGCAAAGGAGATCCTGGACCTGGCACCACTATAAAATAAAGTAGGAGTAATAAGGGCTGTGCAAATATGTTTATGCCTCCTGTTTCAACTCAAACCCTAAAACGTGTTTATCTTCAGTATAGTTTGTGCATGTATTTGTGTGCTTTGAATGCTCTCTCTCTCCTCACAAAGTAAAATTATCCTATAGTCTGGGATTGGTAGGATGGAGAATCAAATAATAAGGCCTCCATTAAAAAAAAAAAAAAATGGCCTGCAAACAAAAAGATAGATGATAAATGCATGATCGCTGGGGGTTCCAGCACTGAGATGCCCACCGATCAAGAAAACAGGGGTCTTGAGCCCCCAATTTGAAATTGGAGTGGTGGTCATGCATGGGCTCATGTGATCAACAGTGGATAGGCAATACATGTTGTTTGTGGGCTTGTCATACTCCAGCAAATGGCATTTATCATGTAGAAAAAGTTTATGCAAGGCACTTTCTAATGTATTGTGATGTATTGTCCATATTGCCTCCATTGCTGCCTGGATCATTTTTTATTCACATTTAGTGATGAGCGGTAGGGGCAGTATTCAAATTCGCAATATTTTGTGAATATTTGTAGAATATTCGTCATATATTCGCGAATTTGAGAATTTGTCATTATTTTCTTGATTGCGAAAATCGGCAATGTAATATTGGCGTAATGCACGCGAAATACAGGCGTGGGTCACTTTTGCTACATCTTCCAAGCTGCTAGAAGTTTCCTGAGACTGGAGAAAATGGTTGGCATGGCAGAACATTAAAAATGGCTTTATATGCAGATAGAGTGCTCCAATATATTTGCGATTGCTCAAATCGGCAATTAATGATGCAAATATTTTGGCGCAAAACGTGCAACTTCACATTTTAGCAAGTCTGACTACATATTACTGATTGGTATTGTAGCAATGTCTGTAGAATGTATGTATGGACAGCAGTCAGCTACACTATATCACTATCTAGCCTACACTGACTATCTCCCACTAACTATTTGTATTATATATATATAAGCTAACTAACTATCTATCTAATGTAATGAGTGGAAAGCACAGAGCACAGCAATGTCACTGATGTCTCTCTCAGAACTCCATAAAACTCTATAAAATGGCTGCAGGGGAGTTTCTTATATAGTAAGGGGTAGGCAACTTTCCTATTGGTTGCTAGGGATGTTGCTAAGCTCAGACAAAGACCTTGCAGCCTTCTCATTGGCCCACAAGCAATAAGCAGGGAGGGATCATGGGTTCAGATGAAAAAAATCTAGAATATTCGAAAATACGAATATATAGCACCATATTCTAAATATTTGTGAATTCTCGAAGTGCCGATATTCGCGATTAATATTCGTGATTTAAATATTCGTGCCCAACACTATTCACATTATACACTGCTTGTTTCCTCACTCCAGGAGGATGGTGGAGTAGGGACACTGGAGTAGCTTCTCTAGACAAAAGTGTTAGGTTTAAGTATAAGGCAAATTTATCAAGTAACATGAGACATTTGATAAATGTGGGATAAAGTACACCAACAAAGACTAAAGCAAAATTGACTGTTTCCCAGTGGCTTAGTGTGGGGAGGGCCAGGGCGGCCGTTGCCCCGGGTGCAAAATTTTAGGGGGCGCCAGCAGGGCCGCACAGCCAATTAGGCAAAGTAAGGCGATCGCCCCAGGCGGTGCGGCCCTGCTCACAAGTGGGGGGCGAGGGCAGGTCACAGGGAGATGAGCGCTTTCATTGTGGAAGCGCTCATCCCCATAGTCATCTGTATCGTCGTCCTCAGGACAGAGATACAGATAGATTTGTGCTGCGGGGCAGGGGAGGGAGAGGCGTCTCCCTTCCCCATTCCTCTGATAGGCTGCAGGCCTATCAGAGGCCGGTGCAGGTGGCGCAAAGACGTTATCGCGCCACCTGAGCCGTACAGCGAGGGATACAGGCCGGAAGAGGCCTGCATCGCATCGCTGCCATGGAGGTGAGTATAAGTGTTAATTTTTTTATATGGTACAATACTGGCTACTGGCACATAATTGGGGGGGCCATCTATGGGGGCACTTGTTACTGGCACACGATTGGGGGCACTTCTTACTGGCACATTATTGGGGTCATCTACTGAGGCCACAAAGAAGGAGTATTTTATATGGGGGGCTCTGTATAGGGTCATTTTATACTGGGGCACATTATGGTGGGTACTATGGGGAAGGGGAGAGAGGAGTGCTATGGGGTCATCTACGGGGCACTAAGAAGGGGTATTTTATACTTGTATATTATGGGGGAAACTGAGGGCATCTCCTGGGGCACTATATATGGGGCATTTTATACTGGTACACTATGGGGGGCACTAGGAGAAAGGGGGGAGAGGAGCACTATGGGGACATTAGCTCAACTGGGGGCATTAAAAGGGGGTATTTTTTTGCACATTAGAAGGAAAATTATTACTACTGGGGGCATTATTGTGGGCTTTATTACTACTGGGGGTCTAGGGGGAACATGATTACTAGTATGGGCACTTTGGGAGCATTATTACTTCTGGGGCACAGTGGGGATATGTTGGGGGCACTGTAGGAGCACTATTACTGCCATGTGTGCTCTAGCAGAGAATTATTCCTATTGGTGGGACTTTTGGGAGTACTATTATTGTGGGGGCACCTTGGCACAGTATCAGCTTACCACAATTATTTTTGGGGGATGTTATGTTTACACTATTAGTGTCAGGGGCACTATTTGCTGGGCGCAGTTATTTTAGGGTACTGTGTGTCAATAATTATTAAAGAGCACTATCTGCATGGTACTAGTGTTATCAGGGGGTTTATCTGTTTCTGCAGTGTAATATTGGGGAGCACGGCAGGCAGAGTATTGGGGATGGTAGGATGATGGATGATGGAAAAGTAGTATATTTTTGTCAAACTGCAGAGACAAGAAATGGCTGAAAAATGGTGGTCTGGTCTGAAGGGAGAAGATGAGGAAAGAGAACATCTACATTAAAGGAGACATCACTGGATGTAAGAGGTATGGGGCGCTGTGTTACCCTGTATGTTCTGTAGTGATAGGAGGGTAGATATAGAATTTGGCCCACACTGTAGCAGCCTGGCCCCAGACATTTTAGGTCACACTGTGCGTGTTCTGAATTCTGGGGGCTCACACCCATCTACTACATTATCTGTACACAGAGACTTATCACCGTGTTATCTGTGGTGTTACATAGGACTGCAGGTGATATCTACTACATTAGCTATAAAAAGAGGCGTGGTCACAGGTTGGGGGGGCACAATACTTGGCTTGTCCCAGGTGCTGGCAACCCACGCTATGCCACTGCTGTTTCCCTTATGATAAATTCCTTCCACGGTCTTTTTATTTTTTGAGTTTTCCTTTTTTCTTAGCTTCCTTCGAAGACCCATCTTTTGCAGTACAAGTTGTATATTTTTTAATGGCACCATTTTTTTGTATTCTCATTTTATTATAAGGAAAAGTAACAAAATAAAATTACAATTACAAAACCCAGCAATTAGGCATCAGTGATATAAAGAGCAACAAAACAATCATATAGAAAATACAACTCTACATTGTAAATGCGAGAAAAACATAATAATCTTGGGCTTCACTGCCCTACTCATCAGGAAGTGAAGAACCAGTACCAAGGAAAGAATCTAGAAGGTGGAGAGAGGTAGTGGACATGTAATATCTAGCAATTATCATCCTTTATTAGCTAGATATGTAGGATTTATAAGGGTGGAGAAAGGGGGGAGGGTACAGGATAGGATGAGGTTATGAACAGGGATGTAGGTGTCTACCTAGGGCACTGCCGCCGGAATCTGCGGAGTAGCATAGTATTTGCACAGAGATTCAGGTTAAACATTTTTATGGGAGGTGTGATATAATAAACTGTCTATCTTCAATTTCTCCGGTAACCATGATTTCTTAGCAGTATCCATTAGGTCTCCAGCCCGATGAACTGAGGGTATTGAACAACAAGCTCATGTGTCAGGCTTTATCCCTTCCGAGTATTGAAGGAGAGACACTTTCTCTTTCACGTGAAGCAACAATGGTTGCCATACTCACTCACGTAGAGCGCCAGTTCGTGCCACGTGTCTAGCTTGGACACCCAATAGTTGTAAGGCACAAGAGGGATCATTGAGGACACTGACACAGTCTGCTACACAGTCTGCTACCTACTCCTTCACTATCTTCCAAAACTTTTCTCTCCTTTAGACACTAGGCCGCGCATCAGGGTCAGGGTGCTGGCTGGTTGTCATGGAGAGTGTTGCCCTGCCTCTGTTGGAACTGCTGTGTGTTCCCATTGTCTCCCCTCCTCGGTTTCCCAAGGAACTACGAACTCTGCCGCCAACGTTATCAGCTGGAAATTTTTGGAGCTATTTTTCCACAAGGGCCTTCTGGAATTGCGCCATTTTGTTAGTCCTCTCCACCACAGGAATGAGAGTAGAGAGGTTCTCTTTGTAGCGGAGGTTGAAAAGGGTGAACACCCAGTAATCGGGGTTGTCCAAAATGCGTATAATGCGAGGGTCACGGGAAAGGCAACATAACAAAGTCAGCCATGTGTGCCAGAGTACCAACAGACAAGACTTCGCTGTCCTCATAAGAAGGATGACTCTTAATCTCCTCATCCTCTTCCTCCTCTTCGGCCTATCCACGCTGAACAGATAAATTAAACCGTCTCCTGCTCCTCCTCCTCATCATCAATCATCCAATTTGCGCTGAGAAGACGAACTGAGGGTGGTCTGGCTATCACCCTGTGTACTGTCTTCCCCCATTTCCACCTCTTCCACATGCAAAGCATCCTCCTTCATTGTAAGCAGCGAGCGTTTCAGTAGACACAGAAGTGGGATGGTTACGCTGATAATAGCGGCATCACCGCTCACCATCTATGTTGATTCCTCAAAATTGTGTAAAACCTCACAGAGGTCAGACATCCATGCCCACTTGTCGCTTGTGAAGAGCAGAAGCTGACTGGAAAGGGGACGACCATGTTGCAGCTGGTATTCCACTACTGCCCTCTGCTGCTCACAAAGCCTGGCCAACATGTGAAACGTGGAGTTGCAGCGCGTTCTCACGTCACACAACAGTCGGTGAGCTGGCAATTGCAAACGCTGCAAACGGAAATTGGCACACACGCAGCGCACCTTCACCAGTAGCTCAGGTAAATTAGGGCAGGTTTTGAGAAACCACTGAACCACTGAGTTGAACACGTGGGCTAGGCATGGTATGTGTGTGAGCTTGCCGAGCTCCAAAGCCGCCACCAAGTTATGGCCATTATCAGACACAACCATGCCTGGTTGTAGATTGAGTGGCTAGAGCCACAGCTCAGTCTGGTCCCTTAAACCCTGCCACAGCTCTGTGGCGGTGTGCTGTTTGTCACCTAAGCAAATACGTTTCAGCATGGCCTATTGCCGCTTTCCCACTGCAGTGCTACACTGTTTCCAGCTACTGACTGATGGCTGACTGGTGATGCAAGATAAGAATTCATAGTTGGAAGTGGGGGAGGAGGTGGAGGAGAAGAAGGGTGGGGTTGCAGCCACTAATGTAGGTGGTGGCGGAAATCCTGATGGAAGTATGGCCCGCAATCCTTGGCGTCGTTAGCACATGTGCCATCCCAGGGTACTACTCTCTCCCGGCCTCCACAACGTTCACCCAGTGTGCCGTCAGGGAAATATAGCGTCCCCCGCCAAAAGCATTTGTCCATGTGTCAGTCGTTAAGTGGACAAATAACTGCGTTGGTCAGGGAAAGGATGATGTTACGGGACACATGCTGGTGTAATGCGGGGACGGCACACTGGGAAAAATATTGGCGGCTGGTGACTGAGTAACGAGGGACAGCCACCATCAGGCTGTGGAAAGCCTCTGTGTCTACAAGCCTAAATGGCAACATTTCCAGGGCCAGCAATTTGTAAAGTGCGCATTTAGCGCTATGGCCTGTGGGTGGGTGGCTGGGTATTTGCGCTTTTGTTCAAAGCCCTGGGGTATGGACATCTGTACGCTGTGTTGGAACACAGAACTGGATGTGCTAGATGATGGTGCTTGCGAAAGTCCAGGTGCAGGGCAGGAGGCATCCGGGCCTGCGTCTTGGACAGTGGACTGGCCAGCACGTAACACAGGGGAAGAGGAGGCAGTGGTGTAACCTGCAGACACTGATTGTGGACCCAGGTGTTCGGCCCACCTATTAGAATGCTTTAATGCCATGTGGCGGATCATGCTGGTGGTGGTGAGGTTGCTAGTGTTCACGCCCCTGCTCATTTTGGTACGGCACAGGTTGCAAATGACAATTCTTTTATCGTCCGCACTTTCCTTAAAAAAGAGCCAGACTGCGAAACACCTACCCCTTGGCAAGGGATATTGCCGCAAGGAGGTGCTCCAGGGAACAGTTGTGGGCCTGTTTGGTGTGGCCCGCCTTTTGCCACCCCACTGTCTCTTCCAGCCTGTTGCAGTGCTGTGGACCCTTTGTACTGCTGTCCTCGCTCGGCTTGCCACCTTCCCAAGTTGGGTCAGTGATTTCATCGTCCACCACCTCCTCTTCCACTTCCTCACTCTGGTCATTCTTCTGACTTGTTGACCTAACATCTTGTTGAATCTCACTTATTGACAACTATGTCTCACCCTCATCATCAACCTCTTGAGACACTAATTGCCGTTGACTTATTGGCAACTGTGTCTCATCGTAATCATCCACCTCGTGAAACATTAATTGATGTTCCCCACTGTCATCTTTTTCTGACTGTGGATGCTCAAGAGTTTGGGAATCAGTGCACAAGATCTCCTCATGTTCCTCTTCAAGCGGGCTTGGCGAGAGGGCCAAATCAAGGAATGGCGATGAAAAGAGCTCCTCGGAATATCCAAGTGTGGAATCACTTGCTTGGCAATACTCTCTATGGTGGGAGGAAGGAGGATCAGGGTGAGGATTCTGTTCACCAGACTCTTGGCTACTCAGACTGGACTTTGTGGAAGACTGGATGGTGCTTAACCAACTGGAAGCATTATCTGCTGCAATCCAACCGACCACATGATTGCACTGGTGTGATGTCGAGAGTGGTGTCCTGTACCGCCCTGCAAACTGAGACATGAAGCAAGGTATTGTGTATGAGTGTGTTTCTTGTGCCCTGGCAGCAGGCACAGTTTCACCGTGCACAGGGCCATGGTCTCTGCGTGCATCATCAGCAGCACGGCCACTTCCCAGTGCCTCCCTTTAGCATAATAAATGGTATACACTCACCTAAAGAATTATTAGGAACACCATACTAATACGGTGTTGGACCCCCTTTTGCCTTCAGAACTGCCTTAATTCTACGTGGCATTGATTCCACAAGGTGCTGATAGCATTCTTTAGAAATGTCGGCCCATATTGATAGGATAGCATCTTGCAGTTGATGGAGATTTGAGGGATGCACATCCAGGGCGCGAAGCTCCCGTTCCACCACAACCCAAAGATGCTCTATTGGGTTGAGATCTGGTGACTGTGGGGCCATTTTAGTACAGTGAACTCATTGTGATGTTCAAGAAACCAATTTGAAATGATTTGAGCTTTGTGACATGGTGCATTATCCTGCTGGAAGTAGCCATCAGAGGATGGATACATGTTCTCATTCTGTTTACGCCAAATTCGGAGTCTACCATTTGAATGTCTCAACAGAAATCGAGACTCATCAGACCAGGCAAAATTTTTCCAGTCTTCAACAGTCCAATTTTGGTGAGCTTGTGCAAATTGTAGCCTCTTTTTCCTATTTGTAGTGGTGATGAGTGGTACCCGGTGGGGTCTTCTGCTGTTGTAGCCCATTCACCTCAAGGTTGTGCGTGTTGTGGCTTCACAAATGCTTTGCTGCATACCTCGGTTGTAACGAGTGGTTATTTCAGTCAACGTTGCTCTTCTATCAGCTTGAATCAGTCGGCCCATTCTCCTCTGACCTCTAGCATCCACAAGGCATTTTTGCCCACAGGACTGCCGCATACTGGATGTTTTTCCCTTTTCACACCATTCTTTGTAAACCCTAGAAATGGTTGTGTGTGAAAATCCCAGTAACTGAGCAGATTGTGAAATACTCAGACCGGCCTGTCTGGCACCAACAACCATGCCACGCTCAAAATTGCTTAAATCACCTTTCTTTCCCATTCTGACATTCAGTTTGGAGTTCAGGAGATTGTCTTGACCAGGACCACCCCCCTAAATGCATTGAAGCAACTGCCTTGTGATTGGTTGACTAGATAATCGCATTAATGAGAAATAGAACAGGTGTTCCTAATAATTCTTTAGGTGAGTGTATATGCTTGCAGGTATGTCACACATACAGTAGCGCAGGTTTTGTAACTGTATGCGCAAATAAATTAGAGTGAATGTCACTGATATTTAGGATGGGTAAACGTTATACAGGAGATTTAGAGCAGGTAATGTCACTGTCACCAGCGGCCAAACAATTGCGCTGAATTTCTCACCGCAAATGTAACACAACAGATGTAGCAGAGGTTGTGTCACTGTCAGCAGTGGCCAAACTATTGCACGCAGGTTGCTCTAATAATATATATGGCAGCCAGATAAAACAATTGTCCTTAAAAGGAGTTTTTGGTCTGTAACACCTTTCACCAGTAAAACCTGCCTAACAAACAAACCAATTCCTGTCCCTACACTATCTGTACCTTCTGCTGCAGCTCTCCCTGACTAAGGCCTCCTGCACACAACCGTTTTTTTCCCCCGTTTACTGGCCGTTTTTTGCGTTCCGTATACGGAACCATTCATTTCAATGGTTCCGCAAAAAAACAGAATGTACTCCGTATGCATTCCGTTTCCGTATTTCCGTTCCGTCTAAAGATATAACATGTCCTATTATTGCCCGCAAATCACGTTTTGTGGCTCCATTCAAGTCAATAGGTCCGCAAAAAAACGGAACACATACGGAAATGCATACGTATGTCTTCCGTTTCCGTTCCGTTTTTTTGCGGAACCATCTATTAAAAAATGTTATGCCCAGCCCAATTTTATCTATGTAATTACTGTATACTGTATATGCCATACGGAAAAAAGAAACGGAAAAACGGAACAGAAACGGAAACACAACGGAAAAAAAAACGGAACAACGGATCCGTGAAAAACAGACCGCAAAACACTGAAAAAGCCATACGGTCGTGTGCAGGAGGCCAAAGACTGAGCCGAACCACGCGTCATCGGGTGCTATATATATGTTCGGTCGAACACTGCGATCTGCCGAGCATCGCGATGCTCGAGTAAAAAAGTGTTCGGCCGAGCATGCTCACCCAACACTAATAGGGAAGTTTAAAACTTGCAAAATTCTTGTGCAATGGAGGGGGTTGTAATTAATCTATAACCCTCTTTGGATCTTATTGCATGTACAAAGGTTTAATTTCTCTGAGATCGATTCGTAACATGTTAGACAGGACTTTGGATCCCTTGTCTCCATGGGAATAGCATTTAAAGCGCAGACATTATCTTGGTGGTTTTAATGTGCGATAAGTCTTTTAAATGGTAATGTACGGATTTGAGAGTATTTTGCCTCTCTGTAGATTGTGATGTCTTGTGCAAGCTTTCTAATGTGAATATTTGAAGCAGCAGAGAGTCCATTTGCTGAGTCCTCTGTCACTTTACTCTAGTTCCCAGGGCAATTAGGTGTCCCCTAATGACGGCTTTATGGGCCTCCCATAGTATTGGTGTGGGAGTGTGGGGGAAGTCATTTGTGATAAATTAGTCTTTAATCTTTTGTTCTATATATTTCCTGTTGGTCTAATCTTTAATAAGGGTAT
Organism: Bufo bufo; assembly: GCF_905171765.1. Taxonomy (NCBI): domain Eukaryota; kingdom Metazoa; phylum Chordata; class Amphibia; order Anura; family Bufonidae; genus Bufo; species Bufo bufo. The sequence continues at coordinate 47,014,065 of NC_053397.1, read as the reverse complement.
CATTTAGATGCCATGACCAGGCCCTGGGGGGAAGGTCTTGGAGTGTCATTTGTAATATAACAGGGGCATGATCTGAAATTGTGATGGATTCTATGGTTATGTTCTGAACTGTTGCTAGGAAGTTGTTTAAAAGTAAGATATAGTGCAGGCGCTGGTAAAAGCCATGGACAGGGGAGTAAAACATTTAGTCCTCCATACATCTGAGATTTGTAAATCAGATAACGCTACCTGCAATCTACGGATCTGGTTTTTGGTAGTAGATGTAGAAGGTGATGTGGAATCCATGGTGTGATCCAGAGTAAGGTTGAAGTCCCCTCCCAGTATTAGTGTACCTTCTGTGAAGGTCTTCGAAGTATTCAAAGTCTGGAGGAGCTACTGGACCTGTTTAACATTAGGAACATATACGTTAGCCAAGGTTATCGTGGTATTCAAGATTTTGCCCTTGAGGAACAAGTATCGCCTGTCCGAGTCAACAAGCTGGGCCAAAAAGGTGAATGGTATATTTCTACCTATGCCAATAGAGACTCCTCTAGCTGCGGAGGAGTATGTGGAATGGTACCAAACAGGAAAACACTTATCATATTGGGGACATGGCGGTATCTAATGTGTGTTTCTTGGAGAAAGACTATGTTGGCCCCCTCTCTCCGAAGCATATGATAGACTTGACAGCGTTTCTGAGGGATGTTCACCCCATTTACATTAAGGTAGAGAAATGTAACCTTAGCCATTATTTGCAAAGTACACAAGGTTCGCAGCTAACCATGTCAAGGCTACAGGGCTCCAGGTCGACGATGGGGAAGTAAATGGGATATAAATATATAAACAAACAAAAGGGGCTCAATGGCCCCATTGATGCATATCTGCGTGGTTCTATTATAGAAAGTGCAAAACATGAGGTCAGAGGGGGAGACATGAGTGAGTAAGCCTAGTTAACACCAGGAACTCCACCCACCCAGCCTATATGAAATATTATGTGACCTGTCTGTATCAAGCAAAAGTAGGTCCAGAGGTCGGGAGGGGACGTCCCATCACCACCCGGGGGGAGCCAGGTGGCCAGAATGGGAAATAAGGTCCCTATCTTCCCCTAGAGCAGTGTCGAGGGTCACCCCAGCCAAGCTCAAGACGATGGAAGGAAAAACAAATAAAATAAAGTAAACAAAAGATACCAATCAAAACCCCATATACACATTGATAAGGGGAGCTGAACCTGGAAGCATTCACTATGTATGATCTAGCTTCTCAAGCAGCTAATAAAGTCCTTAACAGTATTGTTATAAAACATTTAGCAAACCCAGGGTCCCTTAAAGGGAGAAAGAAGAGGGCCATCAGTCCACAGGTGCAGTCTTCCCCTTCGGTGACGAATCTGGAAGCCAGCTGCATGGCGGTGGAGAGGCGATTTTAGGTAATTCCTCCAGGGCGGCTGTTGGTAGCCAGGACGGTTTATCGATTGGGGACATCTCCAGGGTCTCCCAGAGCTTTACCAGGTTGTCCGGGTGTCGTTTTGCCATTAATAGCGGTGCTGAGGCCGAACGGGAATAGCCACTGAATAGGTAATTTCTTGTCTCTCAATATGTCCGTCATAGGACGTAGGGCCTTGCACTTGGCCAGGGTGCTAGCTGCCAAGTCCTGGAAAAGCAAGATCTTGAGATTGTCTAGCAGGATGTATTCTCATTCTCTCGCTGCCTTGAGCACCGCAGCAGTGTCCAGGTAGTCGAACAAAGCACATATTGTGTCCCTGGGGGGATCTTCCGTAGGGGGCTTCGGTCTAAGGGCCCTGTGTGCTCTCTATAGTAATGGCGGAAGCTCGCTCAGGCCCCACCAGTGTGGAAAAAAATCTGGCGTACAGTTTCAGTTGAGTCCTCGGCGGGGATCGACTCTGGTATGCCACGGAGTCTCAGATTTTTCCTTCGTCCACGGTTTGCCTGGTCCTTCAGGTAGAGGTAGGCATTGTTAATCAGTGTATGGAGAGCCTGTAATTGAGACTGCATCACACTGCTGTACTTCATAATCGAGGCCTGGGAGTCCTCGATCGCTTCCACCCTGTGGCCCATCTTCTTCACCTCCATTTTAATATCCTCCAGCTCCCTCATCACAGGGGATAGGGCTTGGGTCAGCGATTGCTTGAGGAAGGACCTGGTAATGGGCATCGGGTCTGGATCCCTTGTGTATCAGAGAGGGCATAGGAGCTGCCGTCATCCGAGTCTTCATCCTGTGCTGTGGAGCAGCCTCCATTTTCCCCCGGCAAGCCGGCGACGGTAACTTCTTGTTTAAGTATTCATTCAAGTCTCCTTGGGACTTTTTGGTTCTAGGGGTGTGCTCCAGCTCTCTACCCTTCTCCTTGCTTAGTTTGCCCATGGTTTGACAGGGTGAGTCATAAGGGAAGCTGTTAGGCCGGGTGATTGGGTGGGGAGCTTGAGCTTCAAGCATTCAGAACCATGCTCTGCTAGCTCTGCCCCCTTAATAGCACCATTTAATTTGCTATTGCTTCTATTGGAAAATGGGAAAAAATGTCTTTGTGGGCTGAAATTGTAAAAAAAAAATGGCAATTTAGTTTTCACTGCTTTCATTGTATGTTAAAAATGAAATTACGACCTTATTCTGTGGGTCTGTATTATTATGGCAATACCAAATTTATATAGTTTTTATTATGTTTTACTACTTAAAAAATATCCTTTGGAAAAAAGTTTTTTCTTTGTATAGCCATATTCTGACACCCTTTTATATATTTCTGTCTACAGATCTGTATGAGGGCTTGTTTTTTTTGTAGGGTGAGTTGTAGTAATTTAAATTGTTTATATTTTAGTGTTTTTATATATATATATATATTTTTTTTTAAATGTAAACTACATTATTGTCATTTTTAGTTTTCTTAGGGGACCTGTCCCATAGACTACAATAGAATACTATTGCAGTCTATGGGATTGAGGCTGACTGTCAGGCCATGCCTTGGACATGGCTTTTAAGGCAGCTAGCTCTGAACAAGGGGAAAAGTATTCTATGGGTTTCATAAAGATACTTCAGTTCCAGATGAAAAAACATTAAATGAAACACTTACAGAAAAGTTATAGTTTTGCAGTTAAGATGGAGAAGGAACTTTATTTATCGCATACCAATGATTCTTGCATCAGCGCTGTACTTAATCACATTGGTTGACGGTATTTATTTTAGATCATTTTATTCAATTCCTCTGACAAGTATGTAGGCGTCTAAAATGATTGTCCAATATGTGATGTCCTTTCATTTGTGTTTCTTATAATTAAATTGTGACAACTACAAATCTTCAATCACTCTTCTGCAATGTCTCCCACTCCTACGTTATTTCTGATGTGCATGCTTTTTTGCCTAAGAATTCATTATTACAAAGAAAGCCACATAGTCATACATGTCGATGTAAGTCACGTAATATCACACAAATTGGTGTCATGTTGTGAATGTTCATGATGGAAAATTGTATGCTACTGTAAACCAAGAAAAAACAGATATAATGTGGTTAAAAAAAAGAGTAATAATTTTTATTTAGATGTGATGATCAAAAACTAATGTGTAAGTCTTCTGGTCTTCTCATATTTTATTTGAAATGTGTTTAAGCATATTTTCTGTTATTTGTTCATGACCTAAGGCCCATCTTTACATTACCACAAACTTACTGTCCATTGGACACTATCATACTGGAGGTGCTGGCAAAGCGGTTTGCTAGAGTGTGCAACAGTGGCACAGTTATATTATACAGTTGTGGCCTGTATGTGGCCAACTCAACTCTACTGTTCCTCCCTTGCCCTATGGACCCTGCTATGTTGCCCCACCCAACAGTTGGTGCTAAGTAATAGTTAATTTTCTCCCAGTGGTTCTGTTCTGTAATTACTAATTAAAGGGGTTATCACCGGAATTAATTATGATGACCTATACTCAGCATAATTCATCATTATCATATCAGTTCCGACACCCCAGCCGATCAGCTGTTTCAAGGAGCCTCTGTGCTCATCGGCCATGATGTATGGTGACGTTACATGGCCTAGGAAATGGAGTACCCAACATCTTCTAACAGCTGATCGTGGGGTCCTGGGAGTTAGACCCCCCCACTGATCTGATATTGATGATCTATCCAGAAGATAGGTCATCAATATAAATTTCCAGATAACCCCTTAAGTAATCCAGTAATACATAGCACGGCTTTACCAGAATTATTTGCCAGTTATTGAGCTTTCCATCTGTTTTCTGGTGGTTCCACCTGGTGCTATACTTGTTTACCCTGAAGATATCCTGTGATTTTGACCTTGGCTTTGCTTTTGACCACGTCTGCGGGATTTACCCTTGACTGACTGAAAACCTGATGTTGGTTATTGAGTTTTGTCTTTATTTTGCCCTCTTGTACTTCTCTGGTTCTGACCCGGCTAACTGAAAACTCTACTGTCCATGATTACTGAGTACTTTACTGGTTCTAACTCAGCTAGTCGACCACTCTAATGTCCCTGATTACTGTATATGTTCCATTACCTTCCATGTAGCCCTCTGCTACTCTGTCAGTCGGCGACTCCTCTGCAGACATAACCAGGGGCTTAAAAACATCCATATCCACCCTGTCTTCCAATGGGCTCTGGTGAAAACTTTCTGAAGCTCTTAGACTCTACTACCCAAAGTGGCCTGTACAAAGTCTAACTATAGAAGCCTATTTACAGGATAGATGCATTACATAAATGAGGCTATCTATCTATCTATCTATCTATCTATCTATCTATCTATCTATCTATCCGGTGTGTAGCTATAACAGGTGCTAAGGTAGCAGTCACTACCGGGCCCAGGAGCCTGAGGGGCCTCAAAGACCCTTATGCTTTATAAGAAGACACCGGTATTATAGAAAGAGCCTGCTGGTCAAGTTATACCTCTGGTTGGAGGGAAGGGGTTCGGTCGGGAATTTTGCATGGGGGGGTTCTATCTATCCATTCAACCATATAGTTACATTCCTGTCTGTATTTGTCAATTTAAAAGGGTTAGCTAAACAAAACAAAATTTCACCTAGCCCCAGGATACATGAAAAATGTATGGTCACTGGAGCCTCACCCACTTTTCACTAGAATGGGGTTCCTGAGACCACATTCTAGAGGTCTTTAAATAAAGCAGTGGTAACACATGAACACTACAACTCTGATCAATGCCTGTAGAACTGAAAAACATAGCCAAGTGCTGTATATGGATGTCCAGTGGATGTTTTTGTGGAAACATCTCATGTGGGACGATTTGTAATTGTACAGCTGTTTTTACTCAAATTAAACAAGTGGAAATGTTATGATGAGGAACATGCCTTCTTGGCTTCCAGGGTTCATGTGGGCAGTCAAGTGGTCTTTCAGCCTAGGTAAGAATGCTTCCCATACAAAATGGCATGCACATTATTAATTGACATCTAGAGAGAGAGAATAGTGAAAGAGAGCAGAAACAGTGTATGTTCTGTCAATTTCAGTCTGCTTTGAATGCAAGGTGGAAGGCTAGGAGAGAAAAGACAGCTTGCCATAGACAAAGGTTGTAAGACCTTCTTCCCGGATTCTATAATAGAATTAGCAGCCATGACAAACTACTGCTGCAACAGATTAAATACGGTACAGGCTATTTCATTATTTTTTAATAATATTAGCCCCTTAAGGACCCTGGGATCTTCCATTTTTGTGTTTTCGTTTTTCACTCCCCACCTTCCCATAGTCCTAACTTTTTTATTTTTCCATTCACATAGCCTTATGAGGGCTTATTTTTTGCGGGACAAGTTTTAATTTCTAATGGCACCATTTACGGTTGCATGCCATGTAGTAGGAAGCGGATATTTTTTTTTCAAATAGGGTAGTATTGGGAAAAAACGCAATTCAAAAGGTTTTTATTTTTTATACTATACAGTAAAATTGACTTGTTATCTTCATTCTCCAGGTCAGTACGGTTACAACAAAACCACAATGGTATACTTTTTTTGGCGTTTTAATACAGAAAAAAAAAAAGTAAACCTTTGAGGAAAAAGATTTTTTTTTTATAACCATATTCTGATCCCTATAACTTTTATGTAGTTATGTGTACGGGGCTGTGTGAGGGCTAATTTTTTTCGGAACGATCTGTTCTTTTCAATGATACAAATTTGTAGTGTGTGCGACTTTTTGATCACTTTTTATTAAAAAAAATATTGGGTAGTTGAAATGACAAAAATGGCAAATTGGCTGTTTTTATATTTTTTTCCCGTTATGCCATTAATATTGTTATATTTTAATTGTATGGGCATTTTCGCATGCGGCGATGCCCATGATGTTTTTTTTTATTGTTTAAGTATTTTTATTTTAAGGAAAGGGGGGTGATTTGAACTTTGTTTTTTTTAATTATTTTTATACAGTATTTGCAAAAACGTTTTTTTACACTTTTTTAAGTCACCTTGGGTGACAATAACTGGCAATCATTAGATATAGACATCATTGAACACTTCATTTGCACTATACCAATACAATGCTGCCATCTGGTGGCCTTTTTTTTGTATAGTCATCTAATAGGCTCTGAGGCCTGCTTAAGGATTCAGCCTATTAGCGCAAGGTAGCAGGTTCCACGATCTCTACCAGGGAACGCTATTACCGGAGCGGAAGTGCGTGACTTCCGGTTCCGGACTGCTCACATTTGACCACAGCATCTGAAAGGAAAAATGTATGTGATCAGCCTTATGGCTGATCGCATACATGTGCCGCGGGTCTCTGCTATTTTAAATAGCAGAAATCCGGAGGCTATGGCGCCCGCTGCATGTGCGAGCGGTCGCCATGTTTGGGGACTGGATCCTTAAAGGGTTAAGACATTACTCACCTATGTATGTAACAATATATTCTGGCTACTATTATGTACCAAACCATAGAATATGTCAGAAATAAAAAGATTATGTTCCACATTTGGCACCCCACAACTACCTGGAGAACTGTGGCCTGTGACTCATGTTCCAAGCAGAATGGCTAGTAGTAGAATAAGGAAGGATAAAAATGAGAGGGAAGGTCAAGCCGCACACATCTATAGTATACCATTTTTTTTTCGAATTTCTTGAATATAGTGCCTTGATATATAAAGGCAAAAATATTACATCTGTTGGAACATCTGACATCAGCGATCACTTATTGGTAATGGGTCTGCACAAAGGACTTAAAGGGTTTGTTCCACAAAAAATATTTTATAGTTTTCAAACCGGCCCCTGGATCTGAATACTTTTGTAATTGCATGTAATAAATAATGTAGTCAAGAGTACATTCACACTAGCGTTCTTCTTTTCCAGCATTGAGTTCCTTCCTAGGGGTTCTATACTGGAAAAGAACTGATCAGTTTTATCCTAATGCATTCTGAATGGAGAGCAATCCGTTCAGGATGCATCAGGATGTCTTCAGTAAAGTCTTTTTGCCTTTTCAGGATGGAGATAATACCGCAGCATGCTGCAGTTTTCAATGCCGGAACACTTGCCAGAATGCCGGATCCGGCATTTTTTCCCATTGACATGCATTAATGCCGAGTGTTCGGGCAAAACGGATCCGGCATTGCAGTCTGCGCATGCTCAGACCGCAAAAAATGTGAAAAAAATAAATGCTGGATCCGTTTTTCCGGATGACACCGGAGAAACTGAATCGGCATTTCAATGCATTTGTACAGATCCGTCTGACAAATGCCATCAGTTGGCATACGTTTTGACGGATCCGGCAGGCAGTTCCGGCGACGGAACTGCCTGCCGGAATCCTCTGCCGCAAGTGTGAAAGTACCCCTAGCCACTTAGATATTCAATAAAATGTATCTGTATAGTGCCACCCCGTTTGTTTGTTTTTCTTATTTCTTTGTCCTGCTCACTGAGAAGGCCGCACATGCTTAGTTTCATCCTTCAACTGTCTCCTGAGCTGTGATAGGGAGAGAGATGTAGCAGAAATGACACGCCCCCTGAGCTGCAGCAGAAAGACACAAGACACTCCCCTTGAGCTGCCAGCTTGTTATAAATCTAGCAGAGCAATTGGAGAAATGAATAGGGAAATCTCTGGATCCATGTAAGGTACAAGGGCTGCTTCTAGAGATTGTCACGTACTGTATGATGTCTGATTTTCATTTTTTACATGAATCATGGGATAACCCCTTTAAAGGGATTTTCTGGGTTCACATTATTGATGGAGTACCATTAGGATAAGCCAACAATATCAGATTGATGAAAATCTATCAGCACCCCCCATGATTAGCTTTTTGAAGGGGCCACAGCCAAGGATAATGGACAGTACAAAAGCAAGAGTTATATGCTTTCATTTCTTAAAGGGTTTCTTTGGGAATTTGATATTGATGGATAGGTCATCGACATTAGATTGGTGTTGGTCCAACTCCTGACACCCCTGCTGATCAGCTGTTTGAAAAGGCCGCTGCACTCACCGAAGCCCCGCAGCCAGGGGCGTAGCTAAAAGCTCATGGGCCCTAGTGCAAGAGTTCAGCTTGGGCCCCCCTTCCCTCAGTGCTTGTTGGAAAGGGGCAGGGGAGCACGTAGCCTTCCTGCTGCCTGAGGCAAACATTGAAAGGGCACCCCTCATGCTAAATTCTTGACCTAACCCCTTCCCTCTAGCCAGAGGTGTAAATTGACCAGCATGCACTTTCTATAATGCCAGTGTCTTATGTGGCACAAGGGTCTTTGGGCCCCCTCAGGCTCCTGGGCCCGGTAGCGACTGCTACCTCTGCACCCCCTATAGCTACGCCCCTGCCCGCAGCCATCTCACAGCTCTGTACATTACATAGCGGCTGTGCTTGGTATCGCAGCTCAGCGCCATTCACTTAAACGGGACTGAGCAGCCCTTATGCCGCATGACCGATAGACTTCACTGGCCTAAGAAGAGGCCTAAGCGCTCATGTAGAGCTGAGGCCTCTTCAAACAGCTGATCGGTAGGGATCTGGGAGTCTGACCCTCACTGATCTGATATTGATGACCTATCTTGAGGATAGGCTAACAATTTCAAATTCCCAGATTATCCCTTTTATTTGCTTAGCTATTTGTGGATAAAGATTTCCAAAAATATAAGTGATAATTAGATCTCTCAAGTCTTGTGCAATATAAAACCCCACTTATATGGTAATAAAATATTTTACAAATGTAAATGAAGACCAGGATTTATGGCTCGTGTGAAGAGCATCTTCCCATCCTCAGCAATAGTGACATTTGGCAGATTCAGGAATAAATAATATTATGTGGCAAGGGTATGCCTTATCAAACATATGCAGATCAGAGCTAATTAATGCAAATTAAGGCTTCCTGTCTATCTAGTGGGAAAAGAAATGTCCAAATGTTATGAAATCCAGTTAGTATGCTTATTACCGTAATTGTTTTATATGGGGCGGCTCTTAATTAAAATATGTAAATTGATCTTAATTGCTGTGTGCTAATGGGGTCCATGTTATATCATCACGGATCTCTTAAACTCTATGGCCAGGGGAGTAAAGTTTTATATAGAATTTTAATAATCTTTGATTAAATGACCTTTACTCGTTATGCTGCAGATTTCTAGAAAGCCATGGGAGCTTTGGCTTCAACACTGTTTGGTTGTAACTTTAGCTGTATTGGTGTTTCATTTTTTTTAAACGTTATTCCTTCCTTGTCCCTTCTTGATGCATTGTCCGGACAGACAGCACTGGAAGCCATGGTGGGTGTCTGCTCCCTGTTTTTCTTCTTTCAATGGGGCTAAACTGCGAGCAGGTCCAGGCATTTCAAGTGAAAAACTGCAGTAAAAACCATGGGAGCTTCTGCTACAGAATGCACAGACCGTCACGTGAACATTCCCTTATAGTGTTGTCACACTTATCACTCACACCATATCCTTATGACGAACAAATGAATTGGTCTTGGCGTGACTTTACCTGGGCTCGTTCTTTAACCCCTTCATGTCAACCATCTGTATATATACGGTACATCCTAATTCAATGTGTAGAATGGCAAATACCACTGTATGTTGTTTTGCATTAGAGAGATTGGGCAAGTCCATTTCTGCTGAAGTGACTGGAAGTTGAAGTGGTCATCTTTTTTAGATAAAAAGTGCCAAGTATAGCACTGAAAGCAAGCCGTAATACCAGTTAAAGGCAGGAGATACTCAAAAATAAAAATGGTGACAAATTGTTACACATAGGAGAGTGCAAAGATTGTTTGTTTTTCTTTGAATTTATTTTGTGAATTTTGTACATTTACTTGCAAATAGGATTACAGAACTTTTTGAATTGCACAATTTGCCCCAATTCTTCTCTATATAAAACAAACAAATACAATTTACTGGTATTTTTGGGACCATATGGAAGCTATGAAAAGTATAAAAATATAAAAAATATCCTTGTAAGAATACAAAAAAATAATATATATATACCCTATATATAAAAATAAAGTATGAAATAAAAAAGTGTACTCTTACGGGATTAAGACTGGAGATTTACACACTGGTCTTAAGTGTCTCTGTACTGCTGGAGGAAGCGCCAAAGTTATTTGGAAGTGCAGGCCTTTACATCACTTTGGCGCTTCCTCCAGCAAGCCGTGCAACCAACTTAAAGGGTTTCTACCACCACATTTTGACCTAATTAGCTGTCAGACACTAGCGATCTGCTAGTGTCTGCTGTACCTAACCATGCTATTGTAATCCCTTTCTGTGCAGCGGTTACCCTAAAAAACGTAGTTTTATTGGTATGCAAATGAGCCTCTAGGTGCTATGGGGGCGTCTTTTCAGCACCTAGAGGCTCCGTCCACTCACCATTTCTGCCGCCCAGCGCGCTCCAGCCCGCCCCTCTCCTCTAGATTGACAGCCTACTCGCGCCTGCGCCGTGTGCTTCTGTATTCGGCACAGGCACAGTGACTGTCTCCCTGCGCCAGCATCTTCACTGCGCCTGCGCCGATAACGGCGCAGGGAGCAGTCCAACAGTCACTGCGCCTGCGCCGAATACAGAAGCACACGGCGCAGGCGCGAGTAGGCTGTCAATCTAGAGGAGAGGGGCGGGCTGGAGCGCGCTGGGCGGCAGAAATGGTGAGTGGACGGAGCCTCTAGGTGCTGAAAAGACGCCCCCATAGCACCTAGAGGCTCATTTGCATACCAATAAAACTACGTTTTTTAGGGTAACCGCTGCACAGAAAGGGATTACAATAGCATGGTTAGGTACAGCAGACACTAGCAGATCGCTAGTGTCTGACAGCTAATTAGGTCAAAATGTGGTGGTAGAAACCCTTTAAATCTACATCAGCCAAAAACTAGTATAGAAAATGATGAATGGGACAGGCCTGTGTTCCGGCCCTCTTCCTCGCCCACAACATGCCCATTTTCTTGTCTTGTCGTAAAAGTGGCGTGAGTGGGGAAAAGTGGCAAAATATGTTGCAAAATGACATGCAACAAAATCTATGACTGATTTACACCACAAAAGTGGCGTATATCAGTTAATAAATGAGCCTCTTAGAATGTATTATTTTTAAAAGATGAAAATTTGATGTGGACATTTAACCAATTTTAGCCTTTTTCACTTAAATGCCACCAATATACAACTATTTTGCCATAAATTGGTCATGGAAAGCTCACCCCCATGTTCTGTGTATCAAAATTCCACACATTAAAAAACAGCCATAGAGACAAAAATTAATAATAATAATAATAATAATAATACTATAAAAAAAAAATATATATATATATATATATATATATCACTGTACAATGAGTCCTCTCCCAAAGACCATTTCTTTGAGAAAACCCCTCTTAGATCATATACTATGCAAACCGGCCATTTTTTTTTTTTAGAGAGAGTCACCCCTGGAATTTTGGGCGGTTGTCTTACATTTTTTTGTGTTATTCTCAATAATAACAAATCATAGACTAGCAATGCTAAGTTTCATTAGCAGTCAGATCACTTCGACTGGTATTCCCTTGAGGCTACCATCATCTTGTCATGGATTGTAAGTGATAGCAATATCATATAACTGATCTATGAAGCTAGCAAATATACTTCTATAGACCAGGAGCTACGGTATACTATTTATATTCTCATAAAGGTCAAATGTCAACTAGCAAACTGCACAGGAAATAGTAGTTAGTTTTTTTTGTCTCCTGTGCTCAGTATTTATGTGCATTTATATTCTGCATTATGTAAATTTATAATCCAGCATTTTTAACATTCACTTCATCTTGTTTTTGTTATTTTTGGCAGGATATAGTGACAAATGTTTCACCAAGAATAATACGAGGAACAACCTCAGGCCACGTGTATGGTCCAGGACAAGGTTCATTTTTAAATATTGAACTTATCAGTGAAAAGACTGCGGCTTACTGGTGCAAATCTATCACTGAATTGAAGGCTGACTTTCCTCAATATGTAAGTTCCATTTCTGTTTATTTTTTGCATGTTTTGACAATATGAAGGGGTTTGCACTGTCGGTCCACATAGGATCCCAGACAGAGAACTGTTGTTTAATTGTAATAGTTGGAAGTTTTGAAGTGACCCAGGCCGATGGACCATTTTGTGCTACATTCATCAAGGCCATGATGCAGGCAAAATAGTTCTCTTCAATTCTAATTTTATTAAACACATACAGTAAATGGTTGGAACTAGAGATGAGAGAATGGATTTTTTTGGAATTGAAATTCAACCTGAATTTTATTTTTTAGATTGAGTTCAGGAGAATTTTTCCAGAGATAAAGAGGGAGAGAACTTTAGGAAATTTGCTAATCTCTACCCAAAATATTTCTTTCATTTATAGTTTCTATATGTTCTAATGCCATCCAACTAGAGATGAGTGAAATTCCTAAAATTAATTTCTATCCAAGAAACAGAAAGCGAGAGAGGACGAATCAGACTGCAATGAATTTTAGTAAATTCACTCATCTCAAGTTGGATCACATTAGAAATTGTAAACTAAGGAAATATTTTGGGTAGAGATGAGAAAATTTCTTAAAATTATGTCTCATTTTGGAGAAATTCTCCGAAATCGAATCTGAGAAAAATTCTGATTCTAAAGAATCTGATTTTTTTTTTCTAAAATAGATTCTCTCTTCTCTTATTTTGGGATTATTTCAGTTTTGCTTTAGACTGCAGCCACTTCCCCATTATCACTTACATGACACTTTTCAGGAATCTAACACTGGTAAAATCCTTCATTGTTCTTGCACCTCAACTAATGGTAGCACTAGTCTAAGTAATGGTCTCAATGATAAGAATCATCTACCTCATTCTTTGTAATGGGTGCTCTCCTCATATTAAATGGGTTTTCCAGAGTTATAAAATATATTTTTTGTATTTTTTTTCTCCAGAATAGCACCACTGTTGTTTGAGTTGTGTCTGATATTGCAGTTCAGCCCCATTTAGGCTGGATGCACATCAGTTTTGTTTTCCATTCTTCTGATCCATCAAAAGAGCATCCATTTTAAGCATTCATTATGCACATTTTGCGTCCATTTTAGCCAGAAGACCTACATGCAGGCCATTTTTCTGTCTAAAATAACAGATTTCAGATGAAAATGGCTAAAACAAATGCAAAATGAGCATGAGGGGTGCCTAAATTTTTTTTTCCAATTTTCTAATTCTGGAGAACACCTTATGATTACAATAGACACATGTGTATTGTTTGATTGCTTTAGAAGTAAAAAAAAAATAAAAAAATATATATTTTTGTGCCGTATTGGTTAATTGGAGAACATACCTGTTCCCATACTATGCTGCCCTTCTGTTGGCCATACACATTAGACAAAAGTACCTTGACGATTAAGCTGTCATCTGGTGACAGTGATACACATGTTAGTTCATTTTTGCCATTACAGTAATTCAAGCTGGCCATACATGTTCAATAACTCCAGCCAAAGGAAAAACAATCTCTCTGAGAGGTTTCTTTCAAAGAAAGATCTTTTATTCACAAACGATCTGCCATCTAACTATTGGCTGAAAATATCAAGCACAGCTGACGTCTTTTCGATCATGGTGGCTTGTCATTGGTCAGCTAAAAGTTTTGGCTATTGTTAAATGTCACGGGACGAATGATCATTTTGGTTTACCTCATCCATTTTGGGTAATAGGTATAGTTTTTTTAAATGAATTCTCTGGTCTCATAACAACATTTTTTTTCTCTTGCCAGAGTACCCCAAACACTACATATTTTTGCCCTATATCCCTGTTTTTCATGTCAACACTTTCTTTCCCCTGTTCTCGGTATCATTGTATTCTGGCAGGATGTCAACGAGCAGAATTTCCTGTTTTCATCATTCCTAATGGATTTTCTAACCAATCTCAACATGCTTTTCTCTGTAATGTTTCTCAGGGCTTTCTCTGCCTTCCACACGGTCCCTTCTGCAGTATTCATGCCCCTACTCCTCCTCAGTTTGGTTAGAAAACCGAGCAGGAAGCTGATGAACACTGGAAGTTCTGCATGTAAACTCCCTGTTGGGATGTAGTGATGCTGAGAATAGGGGAAGGAAAATTCTGACGTGAAAAATGGGTATATGGGACAAGAGTAGGCAGTGTTAAGGGCACTGGGAGCAGAGATAGTACAAATGATAAAAGTACATTAACATAGGATAGTATAAATTGATGACAGATCGACTTTAAGGCCTGATTCTGGAACCCCCATTAGAAACAATGCCACAACAATGAACAAGAACAATATACCCAGCTGTGGATCTCTGGAAAATAGCAACACTGCAATGTAAATGAAGATGGTGAAAAGACTTGAATTTAAATCAAAACCGAAATAATCCCAAAATATCTTTACTATGGTCTGTATTGTTTTGAACAGTTTTATAGTTGAATGAACCAATTAAATTATTCCTCCAGCAAAATTATAATTGAAGAGCGCTGTTTCGAGCTACACCCGTCATGTGCTACTCAAACAATTGCCAGGACAGTGAAAATGCCAGAAAAGTTTTTTTTAGGGTTGGGGTGTACCCTGATTTTGCATTAAAAAAAAAATAGGATTTTGCTTTCATTCGATTGCCTCTTTAACTAAGATAATATCGACACTTAGCTTCCCTAGACCGGCACCTAACTGACTGCCATGCTAAAGATGGTAAAATCTATTCACCAGGTTCGAAATTTTCAGCAAATTCATCACCTTGAAGAATAAATGAGGTCTAAAATTTGTAAATACTGGTTCATCTCTAGTAAACACATCACTGTCTAATGTGGTTTATTATTGCAGTGTTCTAATTCCGGGTTCTGTATGAGGACATTGAGGAACTTCAACAAAATTACAGCCAACTGTGATTTCCTGGAAAATGAAAGAGAAAATTAGTGTTTTCTGAATTATTTAAAATATTCAAGCTCCAGCAGCATTATAAATAGCCCAGCAGAAATGTTGAGTAGGATGCATATGATTGCAAAAGTAGCATCGGTTCCACAATTAAACCATAATAGGAGGAGGTTATACACCATTTGTAATATGCTATGCATTAACAATAATGATTTGTATCCTGTGCAGAGCACTAAAATAGCTGTGACTGGTTTAGGAGTGCAGTTTATACATTGACTCATCATATCAGGTTGTCTGGATGCTTGCTGCTGTTCAGGAACTGAATCACAGCAATAACATACAGTACAGTATATAATATATACACCTAACATTAAAACAGAACGTTGCCCACATGATGTATATAAAAATTTGATTTATCACATTAGGCCACCTTCATTTATTGCTCTATTCTGATGCTCATGTACACATTTTTGTGATGGACTGACTCTTAGTGATCCATGGCTATGCAGCAAAAGTGCCAATCTGTGATGCTATGTGTGTTCATAAACCAGGGATCAGCAACCTCTGGCACTCCAGGTGTTCTGAAACTTCAACTCCCAGAATCCTCCTTTCACTTCTGTGGGAGTTACAAGAACAGCTGAGTAAGTTTGTATGCCGGGAGTTGTAGTTTCACAGCAGCTGGAGTGCTGAAGGTTGCTGATCCCTATCATAAACCTTGCTATCAGTGGCGTAGCTAAAGGCTCATGGGCCGTGGTGCAAGAGTTCAGCCCCCTCTTCCCTCAGTGCTTTGTGGCCAGGGAAGCACATAGCCTTCGTGCTGCCTGAGGCAAAAATTGAAATGGCACCTACCCCCCCATGCCAAATTCTTGCTCTAACCCCTTCCCTCCAGCCAGAGGTGTAACTTCACCAGCATGCACTTTCTATAATACCAGTGTCTTTTTATGTAGCACAAGGGTCTATGGCCTGGGCCCAGTAGCGAATGCTACCTCTGCACCTCCTATAGCTTTGTCCCTGCTTGCTATCATAGCCAGCATTAATTTTTTCAGTAAATTGTGCTTTAGTATTTCTTCCATGCAACAAACTAGTCAGGCTTGCCTCTGCTCTCCATGAGCATCAAAGGGCCTTGGGTGCCCATGACTCTGTTACCAGCTCACTAACCGTCCTTCATTGAATGACTTTCAGGTACTATCCCCTGCTTACTAAGAACACCCATCAAGATCTAAAGTTTTGGAGATGTTTTGAGCCAGTCTAAAATTCCAGATTTGGTCCTTGTCAAATTTGATCAGATCCTTACATTTGCCCGGTTTTCTTGCTACCAATACATCAAATTTTAGAACTCACTGTGCACTTGCTGCTCAATATATCCCTCTCACAGTACCTGTCCACAGCCATCCTACAATGATAACCAATTCCTGTTGTTTCCTAGGAGGGCTATTCATTGCCTTAAATGATCATTTCTGGTGGAATACAATCCACTATGGGAACTGGAACTGAAATACTTTTTTAGAAAGGAGCCAAATGACAAGGACCTCACTCTTGCCAAACTGGCCTTAATTCTGCTTAACGTGTTTCTTTGGCCAAGAAACTGCCTGGAAAGCATGGATAGCATTAATCAGTGCCACATGGAGCCCACAATCCACATTTTACTAAATTTTATACCAAAAGTTACAAACAGTTCTGGACTGCCATCTATAAGGGGATGCTGAGAAGTTCCTGGCTTTGCCCCCTTCCAGTTGGAATGGAAAAATTAATTTGGTACCATATGAAAGATTGATATTTTGTTATGTAACTGTGCAAATATCAGATATTTATGGTTGTTATAACTATTTTTTATTTCAGGTAGAACCTGAGATGGCAGAGGCACAAGGAAGTTTCATGTCTGTGGAGTTACCGGCCGTCGTGAAGTTTTTGTTTCTCAGATGTGAAATTTCCTTGTGCCTCTGCCATCTCAGCTTCTGCCTGAAATTAAAAATAGTTATAACAACCATAAATATCTGATATTTGCACAGAGACATAACAAAATATCAAGCTTTCATATGGTACCAAATTAATTTTTAAATTCCAACTGGAAGGGGCAAAGCCAGGAACTTCTCAACATCCCCATGTACATATATGGCAATACCTATCTGTGTAAAATATTCAATCACTGAACACCTAACGTAAACAACAGCTTTAAAGAGGTTTGTGATAGGAACGTGAGAAGGGCAACAGTTTCCAGTGCACATAGATTAATTCAATTTAAGATCCTCCATAGACTGTACTATACGCCCAAAATCCAAGGAAAATTTCCCCAAAATAGGGATCGGGACTGTTGCTGCCCTAAATGTGGATTTGTTAACGCGAACTATGTCCATTTGCTTTGGAGTTGCAGTAAAATAAGAAAATATTGGGATGAGGTTTTCTCTGTCCTACAAAAGGAATCCTCAATGAATTATAACCCGGGGATCTTGATAGTGATCTTTGGAGATTATGGTTCAGAAACGGAAGTCCCCACCCAGGTTAGACGGATCTGGATGAGAGGATTGATAATAGCGAAAGCTATATTGGTCAAGTACTGGGGTTCTGTCTCCCAGCCCTCTTCAAGGGAGTGGGGTCTATACCTTCAACAAATTAAAATTTATGAGGATATTGGAAGGAATCGGAGATTTGCACGCAGAGCCACGTAGACATATCTAGATATATTTAATGTATTTACTGTTTGTTGTACATGAAGGAACTGAGAGGAACGACAGCCAATGGGGGGGGGGGGGAGGGTTATAAGGATATCTATGATTGATATAGTATATACACTGATGTGCTTAATATTGGTCTAAGTACTAATTTTATGATTGATATATTATATACACTGATGTGTTTAATATTGGTCTATGTACTAATTTTATGATTTTTCAAAATAAAAAGAAAATTAAAAAAAAAAAGAAAAAGAAGAAGAGGTTGTGAAAGAATGAGCAAGACCTGTAAAGGAAAGTTTTCTTACCTGCTCTCTGCTCCTTTTCCTCCAGGCCTGCCATGCTCCACTGGACTCCCTCGATGTCAACATCTGGTTGGACATTGCCGTAGCCAATCACTGGCCGTGGCAGAGAGTAGTTCCCCTTGAATTATGTGACTATTTGTCATGAATTAAGGGGAGCCGTTCACCACCGTGGCCAGCGATTGGCTGCAGAAATGTCAAATCGGATGTTGACATTGAGGGAGTCCAGCGGAGTATAACAGGCCTGGAGAAAAAGGAGCGTAGAGCCAATGCTGGGAAGTAGGTAAGTAATCTTTCCTTAACAGATCTGACCAACTGGAGATGGGGGGTGGGGTTACCAACCGCCACCCCCCCCCCCCATTCTTGCACAACCCTTTTAATTTTTGCAACAAGGTGAAATGTTACTAAGATGTACTGTGGTTAATTGTGAAGTTGCATATTGCATGCACAGATTCAAAAAAATAATAATAACACATAGGTTGAAAGGTTAATGTTTGATTAAATTATTCATACAAGAGAAAGGATTGGGAGGGGGGGGGAGGGAGTTTATAAAATTAGAAAGAATAAAGGCCAGATATGTCAAGCCATTCTGAATTACTAGTCTTTATCACTATGCAGAATATTCTTATTAAACATTGCACCTTCAGTCTATAAATCTATTCTTTCGGCGCTACCTTAATATGTCCATATCCATCTGCATTGACAGATTCTACAGTCTTGGATTTCCCAAGAGGCAACAGTGTTACCGATGTCAGTGTCTGGCATTATTTACTTCTGTCTTCTATTATTACGTTGATAACAAGATAATTTCTGTGGTTCTCACAGACATGACAGGATATGCCATTGTTAGCTCTCTTATTGCCGAGGCTTTGATGTCCTGTATTTGTTATGTTTAATAAGGGCCATCTTTTATTTAATTACTACTCTAAATCAGATAACGCTCAGGATTGTAGGAAAAAGGGTCAACACATGTAGAGCTGAACATTTTTCGTTGCAGAGCCAAAGCCATTTTCTAAGCGAATAACATAAAACATAGTTTTTTTTATTTATATGATCAGAAGTACATTGGGGGTCATTTACTAGCAGATATATGCCAGCTGCCTGGTGTATATATCTGAAGCAGATTGCAGAGCAAAGGTTATTTGTGCCGCAATCTGCGACTTTTCACACCAAGTCTAAAATGGGGGCGTGGGAAAAAAGGGGACAGGCCAGCAGCCCAGTCTCATATATCATTTTCTACACCTGTTTTAGGCGTAGAAAATGTTCTAAATATACACCAGCAAGGAAGCTGGCATAGATTTAGACCGGCGGTGGATGCGCCAAAGTCATCTAGAGGCTAGCGCCTTTACATAACTTTGGCGGATCCATCGCTAGTGCAGGGGTTATTAAGACCGGCATTTAATAAATGACCCCCATTGTGTTTTCTCTGGTAGCAAAAATTCCAATATTTGAGTCAGAAATGCTCAGGTTGACAACCATATTATCTAATATTATTTATCCCTAAAATGGTTGTTCAACTTCATATAGATTTTTTAAATACCCCCCCCCCCCCCCCCCTCACCCAGCGCGACCTGTCAAGGAAAGCATGATTTCCCACTCTACGATGGTCAGTTCTGGCTCTGGGGCTCCACAGCTTTCTTCCCTTCACTTCGGTCCCCTCTAGTAAACTTCTGGCTTGGATGGAGTCACGTGCGCCTCTACGGCCAATGATTCTTTCATAACAGACAAGATGTTAGGGGGCTTACTTTAAAAAGGACCAAACCCTGGAAAAACCCTATAAGGGTTTTCCAGTTTCTGGAAATAAATGTAGCTAAAAATAGGCCAAAAAGCCACAGAATAAAACAAAACAAAAAACAAAAACACTTCTCACCTCTTCAATCCCTTGGCGATCCAGGGCACATCCTCTGGTGGTCCCCGTTTGTCTTTTTTTTTTTTTTTTTTACAAACTAACAGCACATGACCACTGCAGCCAATCACTAGACTGAACAATCTGGGCTCAATATACTGCAATGGCTGTGGAGGCCACTTGTGAAAAAAGCAGGCAGGAACCATTGGATTGGAAAGGGACTAAAGAGGTGAGTAGTGTTTTTTTTTTCTTTTAAGCTTTTTTTTAATTCACATTTGTCAGGGACCAGTGGTTTTGCTGCAGTTTTCACTGTGGTTATGTCTCAAGTAAATGCACCCGAATAGTATGTCCCTGCACAGTCTAATGCTATCCAATCAGCGATGAGGGGGGGGAGATGGTGCAGGGACACACACCCCAACTGGTAACACCCATCTAAGATATTTATTGCAGACTGCTAGTAATTCATTCATAAACTTTAGAAGGGTTGCGCCGGGTTTTATATTGATGATCTATCCTCAGGATAGGTCATTAATATTTGATCGGTGGGGGTCCGACTCTCGGCAGCCCCCCTGATCAGCTGTCCGAACAGGAGGCGGCACTCCATGTGAGCACTGCTACCTCTTCATTACACTATGTATCGTCTCCCTTGCAGCAGATTCGTAGTGCAATTGTAAGTACTCACTCCGTTCAAGTGAATGGAAAGAGTACTTGTAATTACAACTCACTTCCAAGACAACAGGCAGTATAATGACGAGGAAGTAGCACTGGCATGGAGCGCCATCTCCTCTTCAAACAACTGATCATTGGGGGTGTTGGGTGTTGGAACCCCACAGATCAGATATTGATGACTTATCCTGAGGACAAGTCATCAATATATATTGCTGCACAACCTCTTTAAGCTGGAATAATAAAGGGTTGGGAAAACATAGAGTCATACAAATAGATGCTCCAGAATTATAATTGCATGGAGAATACTAAAACAGACATGTCAGGAGAAGTGAAAGGTGCTTTTTAAAGGGGTTGTCCTGCAAAAAATTATTCAGCAGTTTTCAAACCGGCCCCTGGATCTAAATACTTTTGTAATTGCATGTAATTAAAAATGTATTATGGCCACTGAGTTATTCAATGAAATATATCTGTATAGCGCCACCTGCTGTATGCTCTTTTTTGTAATTTTTTGTCCTGCTCACTGAGACGGAAGCACATGCTCAGTTCCATCCTTCAACTGCCACTAGCTGCAGCAGAAAGGACACAGCCCCTGAGAAAGAACATGCCCTTAAGCTGAATGCTTGAAATAAGTCTAGCAGAACAATCAGAACAATGAATGGGGAGATCTATGGGTCCATGTGAGGTACAGGGGTGGCTCTAGATTTGTCAGAAAGAAATTGCCATGTACTGTATGATGTCTGATTTTCATTTTTTACATTATTCATGGGAAAACCCCTTTAAAGGGAGTCTGTCAAAGTTTCACCTTTTTAACCCTTCCCATAGCTTTCTAGCAGCCTTACAGTTAATAAAAAAGTTACCTTTATGAGCAATCCTGGACTTATAAAACCAGCAAAAAACATCTTAGTAGCATATGCAAATGAGGGCTCGCAAGTGCCCAGGGGCGGCGTTACCCTCGTAGGTGCCCAGCTAGCTCAGCCTTATCGTCCTTCCCCCCGCCCATTCTTTCCCTCTGACCGCCCATCTACTTACTGCGATGCCCATTCCTTGTACGGCATCACAGTAATTAATGCGCATGCGCCGATGGACCGCCTCCTTTGTGGTGTTTTCACGGCGTTAGCCGGCGCATGCACATTAATTACTGTAATGCCGTACAAGGAATGGGCATCGCAGTGCGCATGCACCGGCCGACGAACTGAGTGCGCAGGCACGGGATATTGGTGAAACAAGAAGTAAGTAGATGGGCGGTCAGAGGGAAAGGATGGGCAGGCAGAGGGAAAGGATGTGCGGGGGGAAGCGACGATAAGGCTGAGCTAGCTTGGCACCTACGAGGGTAACGCCGCCCCTGGGCACTTGCGAGCCCTCATTTGCATATGCTACTAAGATGTTTTTTGCCGGTTTCATAATTCCAGGATTGCTCATAAAGGTAACGTTTTTATTAACTGCAAGGCTGCTAGAAAGCTATGGGAAGGGTTAAACAGGTGAAACTTTGATGACGGACTCCCTTTAAGTGTCTTTATTCAGGACATAATTTGATGGAGGCTAACAATACTCTGTGTCTATGGCCAGCTTCCATACATAGGTATATAGAGAAGACTGATCCTCCATGCTAATTAAAATAAAAGCAATCGTATGAGGGCTACAGTATATACCATGCTAGTAAGGCCCTCAAATGTTTGTCTTCCATTTTGTCTGTAATTTAGCATAGCACATAAGCATTTGACAAAAAGTCAACGGGAACGTATGCTGATCATTGGTTCTAATGGTCTTTAGAGTCAGTCTTCAGATAATCTGCATCTGTGTTGGTAGCTGAATCTGTCAGCATATTTTACTTCCACAGACTGCTGTACTGACCCCTTCAATCAAAAATCACTGATTCCACATATATATTTTTGATGTTTCTACCTAGTGCCATTACCCCGCAATAGTTCCCAAAACTGTGCGTGTTAAGGTGGATTTAGACAAACCAATAATCGTCCAGATTATTGGGAACGACGTTCCTGCACACACTTGTTCCCAATAATCTGGCCATCTAAATGTGCCGCTGATCACCCGATGAACGAGAGTTGTTGATCCTGTCGATCGTGCAGGCACCACCAATCATCGTTCTAGGCAGCAGATCGTGCTGTCTAAACAGCGATCTGCTGCCCAGAAACAATGATTCTGTATGGGGATGAGGGATGGCTATAGCGATCCCTCATCATACTGTAGAGGCGATCACTGCATGTAAGTGCAGCGGTCTCCTTCACTGAGTGAGCAGCCGACTGTCGGGAAGGAAGCGTTCTTTGGCCCGTGTAAACCCACCTTTAAGCTAACATTGTACAGTCTGTCCACTGCACTACTCTTCACAGCCCCGATCATTGAATGGTTTGGTCCAGTTGGGCTGCCCTACAGATCCATCACACATTAGGGTTAGAGTGACTAGTGCCATGAGCGACAGGGCTGCCATCAAGAATATAGGCTTAGACAGTTTGCATATGCTGGACTCTTTTGCGACCCCATTGAAGCGAATGGGTCAGCACCCGAGCCGCAAAAACTGCAGCTCGGATGCGGACCAAAACAACGGTCGTGTGCATGAGGCCTAAGATAGAGACTTATTTTCCAGCTTGTTGACTTGTACAACATTGGATTCTTCTAGTCTTAATAAATGTTCAGTAACCGGTGAAATTATCAGCCTAAATGTCCCACCAGGTCGACAGTATTGTGCAATGTTGAACAGATTGATATATGACCTGATCTGGTAACTTGTTAGTACATATACTATTCTTTTCCAGAATGTACAGCCGTCCAGGAGGTGACAAATATGACTATACATGGAAAAGGTATCCCTTCAATCAAAAGGGGTTGTCCAGACCAACAGTATTCATTTTTTTCAAATATAAAACTTACAGTGGCCGAAAAATGAAAAAAATAAAAAATAAATTTAGCCTCACCAATACTGGTGCTCTGGTCCCCGCTGCTCTCCATTGCCTGGTCCAGTGCATCAGAAATGCCAAGAACAACCTACTTAGGCTACTTTCACACTAGCCTTAATACACTGCTCAAAAAAATAAAGGGAACACTCAAACAACACAATGTAACTCCAAGTCAATCACACTTCTGTGAAATCAAACTTTCCACTTAGGAAGCAACACTGAGTGACAATCAATTTCACATGCTGTTGTGCAAATGGGATAGACAACAGTTGGAAATTATAGGCAATTAGCAAGACACCCCCAATAAAGGAGTGGTTCTGCAGGTGGTGATCACAGACCACTTCTCAGTTCCTATGCTTCCTGGCTGATGTTTTGGTCACTTTTGAATGCTGGCGGTGCTTTCACTCTAGTGGTAGCATGAGACGGAGTCTACAACCCACACAAGTGGCTCAGGTAGTGCAGCTTATCCAGGATGGCACATCAATGCGAGCTGTGGCAAGAAGGTTTGCTGTGTCTGTCAGCGTAGTGTCCAGAGCATAGAGGCGCTACCAGGAGACAGGCCAGTACATCAGGAGACGTGGAGGAGGCCGTAGGAGGGCAACAACCCAGCAGCAGGACCGCTACCTCCGCCTTTGTGCAAGGAGGAACAGAAGGAGCACTGCCAGAGCCCTGCAAAATGACCTCCAGCAGGCCACAAATGTGCATGTGTCTGCTCAAACGGTCAGAAACAGACTCCATGAGGGTGATATGAGGGCCCGACGTCCACAGGTGGGGGTTGTGCTTACAGCCCAACACCGTGCAGGACGTTTGGCATTTGCCAGAGAACACCAAGATTGGCAAATTCGCCACTGGCGCCCTGTGCTCTTCACAGATGAAAGCAGGTTCACACTGAGCACATGTGACAGACGTGTGAGAAGAGTCTGGAGACGCCGTGGAGAACGTTCTGCTGCCTGCAACATCCTCCAGCATGACCGGTTTGGCATTGGGTCAGTAATGGTGTGGGGTGGCATTTCTTTGGAGGGCCGCACAGCCCTCCATGTGCTCGCCAGAGGTAGCCTGACTGCCATTAGGGATCGAGATGAGATCCTCAGACCCGTTGTGAGACCATATGCTGGTGCGGTTGGCCCTGGGTTCCTCCTAATGCAAGACAATGCTAGACCTCATGTGGCTGAAGTGTGTCAGCAGTTCCTGCAAGACGAAGGCATTGATGCTATGGACTGGCCCGCCCGTTCCCCAGACCTGAATCCAATTGAGCACATCTGGGACATCATGTCTCGCTCTATCCTCCAACGTCACGTTGCACCACAGACTGTCCAGGAGTTGGCAGATGCTTTAGTACAGGTCTGGGAGGAGATCCCTCAGGAGACCGTCCGCCACCTCATCAGGAGCATGCACAGGCGTTGTAGGGAGGTTATACAGGCACGTGGAGGCCACACACACTACTGAGCCTCATTTTGACTTTTTTTTAAGGACATTACATCAAAGTTGGATCAGCCTGTAGTGTGTTTTTCCACTTTAATTTTGAGTGTGACTCCAAATCCAGACCTCCATGGGTTGAAAATTTGATTTCCATTTTAAATTTTTGTGTGATTTTGTTGTCAGCACATTCAACTATGTAAAGAACAAAGTATTTCAGAAGAATATTTAATTAACTCAGATCTAGGATGTGTTATTTTTGTGTTCCCTTTATTTTTTTGAGCAGTGTATTTTCCGGTATTGAGATCCGTCATAGGGTCTCAATACCGGAAAAACCCGCTTCCATTTAGTCCGCATTGATTGTCAATGGGGACAAAACGTAACTGAACTAAACGGAATGCTCCAAAATGCATTTTGTTCTGTTTGGTTGCGTTCTCATACCGGAGAGCAAACCGCAGCATGCTGTGGTTTGCTTTCCATCACGGGATGCGGAGAAAGACCGGCATGACCCACAATGCAAGTCAACGGGGACAAATCCATTTTCTCTGACACAATCTGACACAATAGAAAACGGATCTGTCCCCCATTGACTTTCAATGAAGTTCATGACAGATCAATCTTTGCTATGTTAAAGATATGACAACGGGATACATTCATAACGGATGCAGATGGTTGTATTATCAGTAACGGAAGCGTTTTTGCTGAGCCCTGCCGGATCCAGCAAAAAAGCTAGTGTGAAAGTAGCCTTAGCCAATCACTGGCCTAAGGAGTAACAGCAATGGCCGTTGACTGGCTGAACAGGTCTTTTCTGACATTTCCAACCCGTTAAGCTGGGACCAGGAAGTGGAGAAGTATTGGGACCTGAGCAGCAGCAGAACATAGCAGTGGGGGATCGGTAAGGATGAGAGTGGCTTTTTTTTAAGCCACTGTAAACCATATGTAGAAAACAATATTTTAGTAACCAGTAAACAATAGTACCAGTAGACAACCACTTTGCAATACAAATTGGGCAGCCCAACTTATTATTCTCTTGAGGAAGATCATTATAGGAGGTGGAAAAAGGTGTCTTCTAGCCAAACGTATTAGTTCCAGCCGTGCAGAAAGGTAGTGCTAATGTGAATGTTTTCTTTTCACCTAGTCTTTTAAATCATTACTGTGCAATGTTCTGTAATAAAGCTTTAAACAGGGCAATGTTTCTCTAATTAATAAACTTGTTAATGAAATTAACAGCTGTTGAAGGCACCAGACACTCCAGACTCTTCACTTTTTGGCGAGATCCCTTAGGACCTTCATGCTTCATGAATATAATTTGACGAAACCTAACTAAGCCACTTCTAATTTACAGCAGATCACCTCTGACTTGCTTGTGCTTTTTCCTAATAAAAAATTTAGTATATATCGGGAATAGAAATTGTTGCCTTGATTTCGAATGTTCCTGACAATAACATTATATTCCAGTCACGTCACTGAGGTCTATTTACAGACTGCTTAGCATCAACGTGCTACGCCTGAGTAAGACATGAATCTTACCCTGCACTTTGTTCTAGGTATTACATTGTGATTCAAATTCTCCTTCCTTTTCTAATTAGTTCATCGCTTCCATTACCAGCTGTTTAATATGTGATGAATCGTTGGAGAGATTGCACAAACTTAATGATCTCTTGATGGACAGAAATTTGTTTATCTTGTCTATGTCTTAAAGAGGACCTGTCACCTCTCCTGACACATCTGTTTTAGTAACTACTTGCATTCCCCATGTAATACCAATTCTGGATCATCTATTCTTCCGACTCTATGATGTGCTGTTCCTTTACTATTCCTGCTGAATGAAATGCTAGCAGTTTACAGTGATGGTCCACATGGGTGTTACCAGTTGGGTGCGTGTCCCTGCACAGTCTGACATTATCAAATCAGTTCTGCCAGTGTCAGACTGTGCATGGACGCTCCCCCAACTGGTAACAACCATGTGGACCTTCATGGCAAACTTCTAGTAATTCATTAATAAACTTAATTAGCAGGAATAGTAAAGGAACGGCACATCATAGAGTCATAAGAATAGAGGCTCCAGAATTGTTGTTACTTTGGGGAATGCAATAGTTGCTAAAACAGACATGTCAGAAAAGGTGACAGCTCATATTTAAGTATGATGAAGTTTTTTATTTTTATTTTTTCTATTATCATCCGATAATACCAACACAATAGGAGTCATCCTATTCTATGACTCTTACAATCTACATTTACTATTACATTCCTAAAGGAGTTAATTCACAAAGACAGTTTTCGGTGCTCTATTAGGGCATATGGACATCATAGAGTGTCCAAGGGTCCCATTTATAAGCCACAGCTAAGAGCCACCAAAAAAATCCAATACTGCATGTAACCTCTGAACTGTATAAGGCTACTTTCACATTAGCGTTTTGGCTTTCCGTTTCTGAGATCTGTCATTGGCTCTCACAATCGGTCCAAAACGGATCAGTTTTGCCCTGATGCATTCTGGATGGAAAAGGATCCGCTCAGAATGCATCAGTTTGCCTCCGTTCAGTCACCATTCCGCTCTGGAGGCGGACACCGAAACACTGCCTGCAGAGTTTTTCTGTCCGTCCTGGGATACGGAGCGAAACGAATCTGACCTGAGACACAATGTAAGTCAATGGGGACAGATTTGTTTTCTCTGGCACAATAGAAAACTGATCCATCCCCCATTGACTTTCAATGGTGTTCAAGACGGATCCGTCATGGCTATAGAAGACATAATACAACCGGATCCGTTCATGACGGATGCGTGCGGTTGCATTATTGTAACGGAAGCGTTTTTGCAGATCCATGACGGATCCGCAAAAAATGCTAATGTGAAAGTAGCCAAAGTGACAGCAACTCTCCCCAAAAAGATCAGTCGTTTTGCTGGAGCGTAATAAACTGGCCTCAATATGTTCAGATGATCCGCTCAACAGCTTTGTGAGACAACCCCTCTCGCTTACCTAAGTACCCTGCCACAATATTAAGAGGAGCGTTCTCCAACCTATGGCTATCCAACCATTGCAAAACTACAACTTCTAGCATGTTCCGATGGCCAGAAGAGTATGCTAGCAGATGTAGTTTTTCAACAGCAAGAGACTCACTGATTAGGGATTGCTGAGACAACAGGCAACTCAATCAATGAAAGAAAATCCAAAGACCAATTTTATGCAATTTAATACTAGAAGAAGGGTGTATAAGCCTTAGAAACGTTGCCCCATGAAAGCATGAAATTGCAATAATCTAGAAGTGAAGAAAAAGAAAACACTATGATGCCCTTGTGCTTATATTAAAGGGAAGAACTGTTACACTGGTGGCCCATGTCCACTGCCGTCTCTCTCTGAAACAGGCATGGGTGCCTCTCCACTCACCCTGTGTCTGTCATAGTTCCAGCACTTTGGCAGCAGGCCAGGGCATCAGTGTCCTTTGTGTATTAGGACTTGTATTCTTTGAACCTCACTCTGCAACACTGTAAGGTTTAATCTTCTGCTCTGAGAGCTGCTGCATGGCTGCGTCCAATTGCTGATCAGCTGCTCCTATATATTCCTGGGTGTTTCCTTCAGTAGTGATCTAAGAAATAGGTCTCTACATATCCTCTCAATTCATCTGTTCTGTTTGACCCTGTAAAAGAGGTACTGTATATACGGGAAGCATGGTGGTTCGGTGGTTAGCACTGGTGCTTTGCAGCGATAGGCCATAGTACTGTATATACGGGAAGCATGGTGGTTCGGTGGTTAGCACTGGTGCTTTGCAGCGATAGGGTCCGACCAAGGACAACATCTGCATGGAGTTTGTATATTCACCCCATGTTTTTGTGAGTTTCCTCCAGTTGCTCTGACTTCCTCTCACACTCGAAAAACATACTGATAGGGAACTTAGATTTTGAGCCCCACTGGGGACAACGTACGTAAAACAAATATATTACACATGTTTGTTTGCCTAAGTACTAACATCTGTCTGTCTCTTAGAATCTGATTCTCTGCCACTTGAGCTGACCACTGCCTTTTCACCATACTGACTGAGATTCCTAGAAGGTATTTGGATTTGCATGTACTCCACCTGCCCAGAGCATGGCTGTTTCCACCTATGAGTTTAGCCTGATACCTTGGTGTTCTGCACCAGTGTCTCTGACTCCCGTGCGTTAGCTGCCAACTACACTGGCACTATTCCAGAAGGAAGCAGCCTGGTCAGTCCCCATCAGCAAGGACTAGATCCCTGTATAGGGATTAAAGGGTATAAAACAGGGAGTTGCCATAACACCCTCAGGACTAGCCCAAAGCCAAACTGACTGGTTGGCACAGTGGTTCTACAACCGTTGTCCGTTACAAGAAACCATTCATGGTAAAGCAATATAGATCCACACAATGTCACAGGCAGTGCATATAAAAGCTGTATCCCCTTAAATGCATTTGGATTTTGTTCTATTTATCAAGAACAAACTGTCTTTTCGATATCTATTTTGGCTGGTATATATGAAAGTCTGGCTTTGATGGTCTATTGATTGTTTGACACACTGTACTCAAAAGGAAAGATCAAAAACAGATTGGTTTGCTCAAGGCCTTCTCATTAAAAGGTTTTAAAAGCCTGTGATTCCCTATATGAAGTAAGTATAGCGGTGTGCTTGTTTGATGTGCATAGTAGCACAGAGAAATAACATTAAATAGTTTTTGGTAACAAAGTAAAATAATTATCCAGTTTCACTGGCTGCATTTTTGTTAGTTTCTTCTCATGGGCATAACTAATGTAGCAGGCATAGCAGCTGCTATGGGGCCCAGCTACTAAGGGGCCAATTTCCACTCAGACATAAGGTGCAGTTAGTGGTAAAATGTACATAAGGTGCCATGGAAAATGTAATATGGCCCCATTTGAAGTTTTAATATGGACCCTCTTGGCTACTTCTGCTGTTTGCATTAGGTGGTCAGTGATGCATCTGCAAAGCTGCCCATGAAGGATCTGTATTGGGTCCGTATGTCCGTTTTTTGCTGTCCGTGTGTCATCAGTGTTTCACTGGCACTGAACAGCTGAAAAATAATTTTCAAAGCAACTCTTCCAAATGAACTGTGAAACAAGGATGGCATCTGTGTTGCAACCGTGGTTTTCACGGACCAATAGACTATAATGTGCGTGATAGATCCATAAACACTGACAAAATGGTGCATGCATCTGTGCTAAAAAACGGACCCACAGACCATGGTAAAACACTGATGTGTGAATACACACATTAAGGGCTCATGCACACCACCGTATGTATTTTGCGGTCCTCATAACAGGGATCCGCAAAAAATACGGAAGACATGCATGTGCATTCTGTGTTTTGCGGAACAGAACAGCTGGCCCCAGCAGAACAGTCCTATCCTTATCCATAAGGCGAACAATAATGGGACATGTCCTATATTTTTGTGGAACGGACATACGGAAATAGAATGCACACAGAGTAGCTTCCGTTTTTATTTGTAGACCCATTGAAATAAATGGTTCTACATACGGTCCACATAAAATATTGGAACAGACACGGAATAAAAATACGTTCATGTGCATGAGCCCTAAAAGGAATGGGGACGTGAGTTTGAATACAGTGGCAGTGTGCAAGCTTGACCATTGCTCCATTCAAAAGTTCTTGTGATTGGCAGGGTCCCAATGATCCGATCCTCACCGATCTAACAGTTATCCCCATCCAGTGGATAAGGGATAGCTTGTTACTTGGCAGCAATGAGCATGGTAGAAATACTAATGGTGTGTATCATACTCCTCTCCCTAATTGAGAGTGACATGGTCATTAAGCCCAGTAAATCCTGACGTTGTATAGGTGTAGGAATATCGCGTTGCTCAGGTGGGCAGAGAAATTATCGAGGGCTGCTCATCCTGTCCATGGGAGAGAACTTCGGTTCATAAAGAGAGGGCACTGCCTAGTGAGGAAAGAGCGCCAATGAGTAAGACTGTTAACAGGTGGAGAGTAGCCTCACTGCATGGCTAGGACAGCGAGGGTGGAGAGAGTTTCACCGCATAATTACAGCAGGATTTGAAGATGAACCCTTCCCACATGGAGGCAGAGAGCCAGATCCAGAGAGAGAAGCACCACAATAGAAAAGAGGTCATTGGGTAAAGATTCTAAGAACCCTCCCAGCATGGTTAGGACTACAGGTGTGGAGTGGTCTCCCCGCAGGTACAGAAACGAAAGATTTGGCGAAGCAGGTTGAGTTGCAAGGGAGCCATTATGCAGTTGGAAAGGGCTGGTGAGTGAGCAAATGAAGAATATACCCTGTATTATAGAGGGTACATATGTTATTAAGCACAGGAAGGACAGCCACAACCGCTCCTGTAATTTTAAGCTCTGACTGTGTAAAGTAATGGAGTGCATTAAGTGAATACATATTATGAAGTGCATTAAGTGCTTTCTTTGTGTTACAATTTCCAATTGATAAAAGGGACTGATGTAAGATATATTTGTGTTGCTGAGGCCAGAAATAATAATAATAATAATAATAATAATAATAATAATAATAATAATTATTTATCCTATTATTATTTATTATTTAATAAAGTATTTATATAGCACCAATATATTCAGCAGCACTTTACAATTCAGAGGGAACATGTACAAACAGAGTGGACATTATAGATTGAAAAGTCAACAATTCATACAATAGGAGTGAGGGTCCTGCTCGTGAGAGCTTACAAATTTATGAGGACATAGTGGTGATACATGAGGCATAAGGGCTCAGATAGTACAATGGTCCAGCCATCCATTATATAGTATAGGGAAGTACATATAAGACTGCATGGGCCAACACCAGTCTATACAAATATTAAGTGCATATGGATTATCAGGGCTATGGTTGGGTGAGGGATACAGGTTCTAGGGCAGTGGTGGCGAACCTATGGCACTGGTGCCAGAGGCGGCACTCGGAGCCCTCTCTGTGGGCACCCACACCCTGGAAAAAGTCTGACTGTACCAATATGACTTAGACCTTTCCTGCTATTTATCAGCGCAGGACGCACCATGAACAGGCAGCGCACTGAATGTAGGCAGGCTATTATAGCTACTACATGATAAAGTACATGAAAGATATACTATATTGTACTGTAGGATTCTGGTTAACTTGCTGCTTTGGCACTTTGCGATAAGTAAGGGGGTTTTGGGGTTGCGGTTTGGGCACTCGGTCTCTAAAAGGTTCGCCATCACTGTTCTAGGGGATAATATAGAGGGGGCATGCCCAAATAACATGATGTTAAGGAAGTCCAGTCCCAGATGCCATGACTGATACAAAGTGATATAGCAACTGGCATAAGAACACATAGACGTAGTGATGCTGCATCCTTCATGTAGATCTGGTGGCAGAAATAAATATTTAAGGAATTTCCTTCCTACGAAGAAGAAGGAGGTACTGGGTTCATGTATCTGCGTAGGAGCACCCTTTAAGTAAAATACTTATCCTGCTTAACTGAGAGACTGTGTTGTGCCTGTTATTGTGACTCTATCCACATCTGCATGGGCCATACACACACTGCTTGGAATCTTACAACCGTACAGACGGTGTACCATAGTAGTGTGAAATGTGAAAAAAACCTGTACCCCTCTTTGGAAAAGCTTATTGGCACCCCTGTATGCCATACAGCTATACTGAGATATACATTTAGTAACTAGCAACCCTTACCAAGTATCAACCATTCTCCTAGGACTAGAAACTAGAAATATATCTTCTGGTATATTCTTCCTGCTGTTTTCTACATCATTATCTCTGTTCATACCACATATTACAGACACTAACCATAACATCATATTGTGTATCAGAACTGTCTCATATAAAAAATTGATGATAGCCAGCAAACTAGATAGATGGATAGGTAGATAGTTAGATAGATATCAGATAGATAGAACATATTTTCATAAATATTTATGTATAAGAATGTCATCTCTGTGTCTTATAATGACTGTGTTACAATGTCAAGTATATGAAAAAAAGAAGTAACCTGTTATCAACTCTTCCATTTTAGATCATCATTGCAAGTATTATGTGCAGCTACAATAAGGAAGACTGGACAGAACTGGCTCAAATGGCAAAGGTAAGAGATTTGCATATAATATACACCATAAATGATAACCCTGTATAAAAGGTTATGAATGAACCTGTCTGCAAGAGGACACATTAATAGTAAAAATTTGTATTCGCTCACCCTTAGTTGCGGTGCCGCACCACGTGAGTATCCACAGTACTCACTGAGGAAACCAGACAGTCCTGTGTCTGTTCAGTGCATGTACTGTATCTGTAATTCTGTAATCCAGAATAATTCTCTGCCACTCATTTTGTTATTATATACAGTACAGACCAAAAGTTTGGACACACCTTCTCATTCAAAGAGTTTTCTTTATTTTCATGACTATGAAAATTGTAGATTCACACTGAAGGCATCAAAACTATGAATTAACACATGTGGAATTATATACATAACAAACAAGTGTGAAACAACTGAAAATAAGTCATATTCTAGGTTCTTCAAAGTAGCCACCTTTTGCTTTGATTACTGCTTTGCACACTCTTGGCATTCTCTTGATGAGTTTCAAGAGGTAGTCCCCTGAAATGGTCTTCACTTCACAGGTGTGCCCTGTCAGGTTTAATAAGTGGGATTTCTTGCCCTAAAAGGGGGTTGGGACCATCAGTGGCGTTGAGGAGAAGTCAGGTGGATACTCAGCTGATAGTCCTACTGAATAGACTGTTAGAATTTGTATTATGGCAAGAAAAAAGCAGCTAAGTAAAGAAAAACGAGTGGCCATCATTACTTTAAGAAATGAAGGTCAGTCAGTCAGCCGAAAAATTGGGAAACATTGAAAGTAAGGGCTATTTGACCATGAAGGAGAGTGATGGGGTGCTGCGCCAGATGACCTGGCCTCCACAGTCACCGGACCTGAACCCAATCGAGATGGTTTGGGGTGAGCTGGACTGCAGAGTGAAGGCAAAAGGGCCAACAAGTGCTAAGCATCTCTGGGAACTCCTTCAAGACTGTTGGAAGACCATTTCAGGGGACTACCTCTTGAAGCTCATCAAGAGAATGCCAAGAGTGTGCAAAGCAGTAATCAAAGCAAAAGGTGGCTACTTTGAAGAACCTAGAATATGACATATTTTCAGTTGTTTCACACTTGTTTGTTATGTATATAATTCCACATGTGTTAATTCATAGTTTTGATGCCTTCATTGTCATGAAAATAAAGAAAACTCTTTGAATGAGAAGGTGTGTCCAAACTTTTGGTCTGTACTGTATACATACACACACACACACACAAACTGTTATTTAATATCAGAGCACATTATAAGAGGAGGTATAAGAGAAGACTACAACTCCTAGCATGTCCAAGCAGTTATTATGTAATATCAGAGTACATTATAAGAGGAGGTATACAACTCCCAGCATATCCAGGGTGTTGTAATGTACTCTGATATTACATAACAAGCTGGGAGTTGTAGTCCTCTCCTCATACCTCCTCTTGTAATGTACTAAGATATTACATAACAGAAGGTATAAGAGGAGAGGCCCCCAACTCCCAGCATTTCCCTTGCACTTACATTGAATCCATACTTCTTACTTTACTGCACTGCTGAGCTCCGCCTCCTGTTCTGGTCACATGATGGTGAGGTCATCACAGGTCCTTCATTCCCTGTTCTCTGCTGAGCTCCCCCTCCTGCATCAGACATTATTGCAGGTCCTGTCAGCAATAGGGTAATGCAGTGGCGTGCCTAGGGTGTTTGGCACCCGGGGCAGGTCCATTCTCTGGCACCCGCGCCCCCCAATACTTGACCACATACCTCTTATATCCAGGGACATCTCCTGTCATGTAGACCTTCTCTTTCCTCTTCTCCTCCGTTAGACCGCCATGACAAATTCTTTCAGCCGCATCTCGTCTCTACAGAGTTTGTAACACAGACACATTAGATTTCTCAGTTTTTCCATCAACCCCCCCCCCCCCAATCCTGGTGTCCCCACAGTGTCATCCTGCTGCCACTCCCAATACTGTGCCCATTGTGCTCCCCAATGTCCGAGGTACTATACTGCTGAAAAAAATAGTGACCCCAGTAGACATAATTGGGGTCATTTATCAAACTGGTGTAACATAGAAATGGATTTCCAAAAGAGCTGTCAAAAATGAAAGGTGGAATCTGATTGGCTGCTATGAGCAACTAAGCCAGTTCTACTTTACACCAGTTTGATAAATTACCCCAAATGTCCCTATAGTGTCCACAGCAGCTATAATGTCCCCTAGAGTGCCCCCAGTAATAATAACACCCTATATTGTGCTCCAGGTAATAATCCCTGTATAGTGTCCCCAGAAATAATAGAATTTCCCCTACAGTGCCTCCCCAATAACAAAAAGTATGTTTTTTGTGATTGTTTTTTCTGTTTTTGCTGTATGTAACCATGGAGGTGCATAAGTCTGCAATGAACCTGTATGCACATAATTTTTCTATTTAGGAATATTTCCTAGACATCTGTAAATAGTAAATGTTTTTTTTTTTTTCATTTTGATCTGGACATATACAAATCATCATCACATAATGGAGCTACCACCTACAGTGCAAAAAAATGTAAAATCCTCGCCATGCACCGGCACACTGATCTCCTGCGCATGCCCTTCTTCGATTACATTAGACGACTATAAACGGCTCCATTCTTTATACCCTCACATAAGCTAACTATAATGGACCACTAATTGGTTTTGCTTCATGAAGAGTTTTAATGCATCTGACTATATATTGCCGACTTTCTATGTGTTCCCTATACACTAAAGAAAGAAGGAAAAAAAAACACTTTGGGGATTTAGGGGAATGAAATTAAAGATAATCAGTAATTGGCTGTCTGATCTTCAGGACGGTCCATTTTATACCTGTATTTACCTAATTGACCATGAAATCTTTTGTAAAATCCAATCTTGACAAGAGCTTTGCCACTTTAAGCAGACTATGATGAATGGCTTTATTATGTTGCCTGTTCTCCTTTTATAAGGCTGCAATGCTTAGTGTTCTTTTCATCTTTAATGGCTGCCAATTTGCAAAAGGAGGCTTGGGTATGAAGTGAGGGGGGGAGGGTTGCTCAGTAAATTTACAATTCAATGGACTGTATTACCACATGTTTAAAACTACAGTCATATTTAAAATCCACTTTGTACTTCTAATATTTCATTTACTGTGCAAAGTAGGGTGACTGGGAGATCTCCGATATGGACGTGACAGTATACATTGGTTTATAGTTTCTATTTTAAGTGTCAATTTACCCCTAATGGTAGACCTCTGGTGTACACTAAGGCAATTTAGAAAAAACCTGCCCTGCGCCAAAGTGGTCAATTGTGCATTATTGATTAAACAATAATTCTCTATGTAAAGTGCCATGTGAAGCAGAGGTCAAGAGCTGAAAGCATAGCGAGGGCATTAAGTAGTAGTTTAGCGCGCTTACAAAATGGATAAACGTATTACATTTAAGCCTCATTTGCCAGCCATTTCTCAGTTTGTATCGTGCTGACATAAGGGCGCTCTGGCTGTGAATAATGCAGTATGTCATTGCAGCCACCCAAGCTAAATCACGTAGGATGATTTCAGGATTCATTGCAGACGGGGCCATCTTGTATGGCATAAAATTCTGTGCACTGCATACTAAATGGATTCTTGTATTGGTCTGAGATACCACCGATGACATCACCACGCACAACCTTTTCCAGTCTGATCGTCAAACTGTGGCCTTACTTTCTTCTATATGTGTATGATGTAATAAATATACTAATATCAATAAAGTCTAAAAACAGAAGTCCCTCAGTCATCCTCATCAGAAAGCTTGTACCTAAAGGGAACGTGTTATCAGAAAATGATCTATTATTTAAATCCCATTTTTATTTTTAACATATTTTTTCAGAATTTCTGATTATATTATTTAGGGATGAGCGACTCGACTGTTTCGCAAAAAACATTGTTGGAATACTGTACGGATCCCGCTCCGTACACTATTAGAATGCATTGGCTTAGAGGAACTGAAGTTATTACTTCATGAAGTCGCTCAAGACTTTGTGTAATAACTTCGGGAATTAATTAATACTGTAAAAAACCTTGGTACAGAACTCGGCTTCAGTTCCAAGGTACCAAAAGGAACCGAACCTGAGTTCGGTATCAAGGTTTTTTACGGAAATAATTAATTCCGGAAGTTATTACACGAATTCTTGCATAACTTCAGCTCATCGGAGCCAATATATTCTAATACTGTACAGAGTGGGAACTCCGTACAGTATTACAAAGAAGTTTTTTGCGAATCATCCAAAGTCGATTCACTCATCCCTAATATTTTTAATTTTCCATGTCAATAGCTATATTTATAGATTTATGTTTATATTTATGGTTATATTTAAACCAAAAAACATAAAATCCTGCAGTTTTTGCACTGACCTCTAAGCCTAATAATAGGCACAACATCCTGTGCAGATAACTTTACTGCAGTTACCTGCTTATCTGTCATTCTAATCCTGCCTTTAATGATACCACCTCTATGTATAGATAAGACATGATCCACTATTCACAATAGGTGATTATCAGAGCGTATATATTCTCTCCTTGTACAATGCTCAGGTCACAGACCATGCCTAGAAAACTCTGCCATAGAAGTCAACGAGGTCCACTCCTGACCATTGTGTCTATGGCCCATTGGGCTGCCGTAAAGCAATTTTCTTAATGCTTTCAAAATGCTGTTAAGAACAGCTCAGGCAGGATGGCTGCCCCCATAATCATGTGCAGGAAATAGAATAAAGAAATCTGCAATCAGAAAATAAAAACAATTAGAAAAAAAGGATATGTGTTACTTTCTGCTTTTGATGACACATTTGTAAAATTATTAATTAGAGTAGGGCTTGTTTTACATATGCATTTATTACCTCTGGCAGGCTGATCCGGCAGCCTGCCGGAGATGTCCGGATCTGGTGCTGTCACGCTCGTATGTGGGAGGAAAACACCACACGAGCATAGGAGGGAAAGGGGATACCGGAATAAAGCCTGGAAACTAGGGAAGGAAGATTGACACCTCCTAGAGAAAACCCTAACTCCAGTCCTGACAGACTACCAGTATGAACAGGCCCCAAAAGTAGGCAAGTTCATAGACTGGATACCAAGAATCCTATCTCACCCTATAGGACCCTGAAACTAATGTCAGGACTGAGTCTACCTGTTCCTCCAAGGGGAAGGATGAACAGGAGTCTCCCTCAGGCCTAATGACAAACAAGGAAAGGTAACACACATATATCAAAACAAAATACAAAAAGGGAACGGAAACACTTATCTTCAATGAAGCTTTAGTAGCACCAGGAACCCAGCCGAGAGCAAAACACAAACTAGCCACAAGTCCAACAGAAGCTATAAACCACTTAGCATAGT
Source organism: Bufo bufo (assembly GCF_905171765.1). Lineage (NCBI taxonomy): Eukaryota > Metazoa > Chordata > Amphibia > Anura > Bufonidae > Bufo > Bufo bufo. The sequence goes on along the minus strand of NC_053397.1, from coordinate 46,975,637 downwards.
GGGAGAAACAACAATAAATATAGAAGATTAAATGACCACAATAGCTACACCTAGGGATAGAATGTGTGTCCAGCACCAGAAACAACACAGACGTCATTTGATCCAAAAGGAAAACATGTCAGATCAAGCCACGTGTTGCCAGTCTCACAGATCTCCTGCCACCTGTCGCAGGAATGTCCGTGACAGTACCCCCCCTTCTATAAGTGACCTCCGGGCACCCAGGACCAACCTTATTCAGATGAGACCTATGAAAGGCTTTGACCAAACGACTGGCATTCACGTCAGATGCCAGTACTCACATCCTCTCCTCTGGTCCATAACCCTTTCAGTGAACAAGATACTGAAGAGATCTACAGAGAACTCGAGAGTCAATAATCTTGGCGATCTGGAATTCCAAACTTCCGTCCACCATGACAGGAGCGGGTGGCAAGGGGAACGACTCCAAAGGTTCAACATATCTCTTCAACAAAGATTTATGAAACACAATATGAATTTTCAGGGCCTGAGGAAGTTCAAGACAAAAAGCTACAGGATTAATAATGGCAGTGATGCTATATGGACCAATAAACCTTGGACCCAACTTCCAAGAAGGAACCTTCAACTTAATATTTCTTGTGGACAGCCACACAAAATCACATACACTTAGGAAACGTATGATTGGTCCGGACCTGTCAGCAACACGTTTATACTCGTTGCCCATATTCATCAAGTTATTTCGAATTTTCGCCATGTAGAAGACAATGATGACGAAAAACGTTCCTCCTCAGGGATACCTGAAGTATCCGAACGAGAGAATGTGCCAATATCCGGGTGAAGCCCATATGCCCCAAAAATTGTCCACTTACCAATGTACTCCTGTCTACGATTGTTTATGGCAAACTTTGCCAAAGACAAAAACGAGGACCATTCCTCCTGGTTCTCAGAGACGAAACATCTTAAGTCTCCAGACTCTGATTAGTGCGCTACGTCTGTCCATTCGTCTGGGGATGAAAAGCGGAAGAAAAAGACAGTTGCACTCCCAGCCGAGTACAGAACGCAGAGTACGATCCGAGACCACTTCAGAGGGAGTGCCATGAAGTTTCACAATGTTGTCAACAAACACTTGCGCAAGTGTTTTAGCATTAGGTAGGCCAGACAATGTTATAAAGTGCACCATTTTACTAAAGCAATCAACTACCACCAGAATAACTGTCTTTCCAGACAAATTTGGCAGCCCAGTAATAAAATCCATAGACAAGTGAGTCCATGGTCTGGACAGGATTGGCAACGGAAATAGAGATCCAGAAGGTTGAGTATGTGTCAACTTAGCGTATTCACAGATACTACAGGCCAACACATAGTCCTCAACACACTTACTCAACCCTGTCCACCAGAATCTACGAGAGATGAGGTCAGCAGTGGATCTACTCCCAGGGTGTCCTGTAAGTACCGTACAGTGATGTACAATAATGTTCCTCAAACACCTTATAATGCAATTCTCTGGTGCGTCTCCCTGAGCTTCTAACACCTTCACCTCTAGGTCAGGGTATAGAGCGGATATCACCACCTCTTCCGACAGTATCAGACTCAGATTTTCAAAATCGTCACCTCCAGGAAACTATGTGACAAGGCATCTGCCTTGACGTTCTTAACTCCAGGACGATAAATGACAATGAAATAGAATCTGGTGAAAAACAAAGACCATCTGGCCTGCCTTGGGCTCAGTCGTTTAGCTGACTCCAGTTAAGCAAGATTTTTGTCATCTGTGAACACCGTGATCAGATGAATTGTCCCTTCCAACCAATGACGCCACTCCTCAAAAGCCAACCTAATGGCCAGCAACTCTGTTACCCACATCATAATTTCTCTCTGCGGAAGAGTTTTTTTTTTGAGAAAAAGGCACATTGGCGTCATTTACCAGGTGACAGGCCGCTCCTACCCCCACCTCGGAGGCGTCAACTTCCACAATGAAAGGTTGTGATACATCCGGCAGTACCAATATAGGGGCAGAAGAGAAGCACTCCTTAACCGCATAAAGGGCTCGCAACGACGAATCAGACCACACTAAAACATCTGTCCCTTTCTTAGTCATGTAAGTTAAGGGTTTCACCACTGTTGAATAGTTCTGAATAAATTTTCGGTAATAGTTGGTGAACCTCAAAAAACACATAAGAGCCTTAAGATTTTCAGGTTGATCCCAGTCCAATACATCATGGACTTTCTCTGGATCCATTTGAAAACCTGAAGAGGACAGCAGATAGCCCAAGAATTGCACCTCCTGTACATCAAAAACTCACTTCTCTTATATTGTGTACAAATTTATTATTGCTTAGGATCTGTAACACCTGTCTAATGTGATCCTGATGTGTCTCCACGTCTGGAGAATAAATTATCATGTCATCCAAATACATGACAACAAACTTCCCCACCAGGTGATGAGAAATGTCATTTACAAAATGCTGGAAAACTGCAGGAGCACTGGTCCAGGTTCTCAAAGTGACCCTCTGGGGTATTAAAAGCTGTCTTCCATTCATCCCCTTCCTTGACCCTGATCAAATTATATGCCCCCTTAAGTCCCACTTGGAGAACACCTTGGCATCAACAATCTGGTTAAACAAATCAGGAATCAATGGAAGGGGGTAAGGATCACGGACAGTAATCCGATTGAGCTCACGGAAATCCAGACATGGCATAAGAGTTCCGTCCATTTTATTTAACAAAGAAAAACCCTGCTGCCACTGGAGATTTGGAAGGTCTTATTTGCACTTTAGCCAAACTCTTGGTAATATACTCTCTCATATCCATTCTTTCAGGTACAGAAAGGCATATACAACCTAGATTTGGGCAACTTAGCTCCGGGAATAAGGTTGATAGGACAATCATATTCCCGATGCGGAGGTAAATCCTGGCATCCACTTTCAGAAAATACATAAGCAAAATCAGATATAAAAGAGGGTAATGTTTTAGTGGTTAAAGCAGAAAAATATGTATTCAGACAAATGTCAACGCAATAATCACCCCAATCCAGAATCTGTCTATCGTGCCAATCGATGGTTGGATTGTGCCTGCTTAACTAGAGTAAACCCAGAACCAACAGAGCGAGAGACCGTCCAACACAAAACATTAGATGAATTCCTGATGAAAGTTCAGATAATACAACCGTCTGCATCCGTTCAGAACGGATCCATTTGTATCATCTTTAACATAGCTAAGACAGATCCATCTTAATCACCATTGAAAGTCAATGGAGGACGGATCCGTTTTCTATCGTGCCAGATTGTGTCAGTGAAAATGGATCCGTCCCCATTGACTTACATTGTGTGTCAGGACAGATCTGTTTGGCTCAGTTTCATCAGACGGACACCAAAACGCTGTAGGCAGCCTCCAGAGCGGAATGGAGACTGAACTGATGCAAACTGATGCATTCTGAGAGAATCCCTTTCCATTCAGAAGGCATTAGAATGCAAACTGATCCATTTTGGACCGCTTGTGAGAGCCCTGAACAGATCTCACAAACAGAAAGCCAAAACGCGAGTGTGAAAGTAGACTAATGCACTTGGAGACAACCTGTGCATACGGATGAACTGAGCATCAATCAGGTTCACCCCTGCCCCACTGTCGATAAACACCTCAATCCCCACAGTCTTGGACTCTAACACCACCTCAGCAGTCAGGAGAAATCAGGTACTACCAGGCAAAGACAAATGCACATTTTCTGACTCTCCTTCAACCCCTCCAAGAGTCAGATGGGAACATCCCCTTTTTTTTTTCTTTTTGAGGCTGAATGCATGGACATACATTGATAAAATGTCCTTTCTGTCCGCAGTAAAAACACACTCCCTTCCTACGACCAAAATGCTTAAAAGTGGATTCGGGAGTAGCTCCCCCTAACTGCATGGAGGCAAAGACATAGACCCAGGAGTATCTTCACCTAAAGTGTCGATCTGTTATGCAATAGTACGTCCCGAGAGTGGGTGCCCCTAGATCTCTCTTTCAGGAGTCTATCATCAATGCGTACTGCAAAAGACATAGCAGCTTCCAGAGACTAACGATTCTCATGAAAGGCCAAAGCATCCTTCAGCCTTTCTGATAATCCCTGACAAAACTGACTGCGGAGATCCGGATCGTTCCACTCAGTATTCGTAGCCCGTCTCCTAAACTCAGAGCAATAGATCTCAGCAGAACGCTCTCCCTGGTGAAGGCCACGTAGCTTGGTCTCGCCCAGGGAGGTCCGATCCGGGTCATCATAGATGAGACCCAGAGCTTTGAAAAATTCATGCACCGACCAGAGAGACTGCAATCCGGTCGGCAGAGAAAAAGCCCATGACTGTGCGTCCCCCTTAAGCAACGAAATAACCACACCAACTCTCTGATTCTCATCTCCCGATGAGTGTGGACATAGCCTAAAATACAATTTGCACGCCTCCCTAAACAAAATGAAATTATCACTTCCCCAAAAGAATCTGTCCGGGAGGGCAACTTTAGGCTGAAGACAGGCCTGGTAACCACCACCACCACCACTAGGACCAGCAGCCTGTGGTCTCTGGATTTGCGAGACGGTCGTGCGGAGGTCAGCTATCTCCAAAGACAGCCTCTGCAGCTGTCCGGACAGTGCAGCAATAGGATCCATGGCTGTACTGAAACAAGCAAAATGACGGTTTTAGTGGTTTATAATGTCACGCTCCTGTGTGGGAGGAAAACACCACACCGAGCATAGGAGGGAAAGGGGATACCGGAATAAGGCCTGGAAACTAAGGAAGGAAGATGGACACCTCATAGAGAAAACCCTAACTCCAGTCCTGACAGACTACCAGTATGAACAGGCCCCAAAAGGTAGGCAAGTTCATACACCGTATACCTAGAATCCTATCTCACCCTATAGGACCCTGGAACTAATGTCAGGACCAGAGGTCACACTACATTTTTTCCAGAAGAGTAAAAACACCCCTCTTAACAATTTTGAGGAGTATTTTTAGCCGAGGAGGAGTAAGAATTTTGATTGCAAAAAGATCAGACGTAAAAAAGAACACAAATAAACGTACCTCTCTTTCTCTGGACGGCATCATATATCCAGGACTCACTGCACCACTTCTTCTGGATCACGCTGTGTACTGTGACCTGACAGTATATGCATATGCCATGACATGCCATACAGTATATGGCCTCCTGCACACGACCATATGGCTTTTTCAGTGTTTTGCGGTCCATTTTTCACGGATCCGTTGTTCAATTTTTTGTTTCCGTTGTGTTTCCGTTTCTGTTCCGTTTTACCGTTCCGTTTTTTCGTATGGCATATACAGTAGACAGTAATTACATAGATAAAATTGGGCTGGGCATAACATTTTCAATAGATGGTTCCGCAAAAAACGGAACGGAAACGGAAGACATACGGATGCATTTCCGTATGTGTTCCTTTTTTTGCGGACCCATTGACTTGAATGGAGCCACGGAACGTGATTTGCAGGCAATAATAGGACATGTTCTATCTTTAAACGGAACGGAAAAACAGAAATACGGAAACGGAATGCATACGGAGTACATTCCGTTTTTTTTTGCGGAACCATTGAAATGAAAAAACGGCCAGTAAACGGGGAAAAAAAAAAAGGTTGTGTGCAGGAGGCCTATAATTGTAAGAAACAGACCGAGCAGCTGCCGGGCCTGGTCTGAGAGAGTAAGGCTTGGTTCACACCTGAGCGTTTTACAGCGCGTTCCTACACGCGCAAAAACCAATGTTTCCCTATGGGCATGGTTCTCACCTGAGCGTTTTACAGCGCGTACGAACGCGTCGTAAAACGCCCTAAGCCCCAAGAAGTACAGGAGCTTCTTTGGGGCGTATTGTCGCGCGTAACACCTCTGTTTTTCATTGTACGCCTCTGTGGTCAATAGCAAGAACGCGCATACGACGCGCGTTTCCAAAATACAAAAACGCCCCAAAATACGCCTCAAAGATGCCCGATAAAAACGCCTGTAAACAGCGCTTATCGAATACGCTCAGGTGTGAACCCAGCCTAAGGGTTGAACGGGAAGAGAAGGTGGGGAGTTTTTTTTTTGGGGGGGGGGGGGGCTATTTAAAATTGTAAACATTTGCTGTGGGGCCTAGTCAATTCTAGTTACGCTGCTGGTTTCAGTGGGGAAATGTAAATAGTTTGATAGGCCTGTTGTGATGACAGGTTCCCTTTAAATATATAATGTGAACATTTCTAAGTAATAATAATAATAATAATAATAATAATTATTAGATCTAAGATTTTCAGATCAGTTTCCTTTATGATATTGCTGACTCCTTTGAATGCATCTCAATTAGGATAATGCAGTACATCTACCTGAAGCCATATCACATTATATCACAAAAAAACCTGGAGCGAATGGCACACTCAGCTCAACTTCAGCCGTATTAGCATACCTTTCTAAAACGTGATCTGTTCCATCACCCGTTGTTCTTAAGAGAATTAGCAGACCCGCTGACATACAACGAATGCCGCACAAACTGCCATCACATTTCCATGAGCGAGCACCTGTAAACCCTTCACAGGACCATGTGTGATGACTGCCTTTTCAGGCTGTAACCTTCATGTAGTTATTTGCTCCAGTGAGGTTTGTATTATTTGAAAGACAAAAGCACAGTGTGGGGTAATCCTCCCGCCATGTGGTACTAATCCTCATTCCATGGGGTCGAGCTTACATTCTGCATGCCGTATCAGCGGTGTGACATGTTTTTCTATCCATTACTAGGTAATTTATAATCAGAGCACAACAATCCCAGCAAAACTAAATATGGAACACTTCTCTATATAATGGGGGAAAATAATATATTGAATGTGGCAAGAATAAAAAAAAATGCATACAACATAATGGGAGTATAATAACTGTAACGCATCAATGCCTAGAAATTAAGCCAAGGAGAGCTAGCAATACCTTTTATTAAATATGGTTTGATTTTATATAGATGAAGAAGAGCTGAATTTTTAATTTAATGAGGTTTCCCATCCATTTCGCCTAATCCATAGGTGATTTCACATCACCGTTTAGCTTTCCGTTCTTCTGATCCGTCAGAGGAAGAGAGAAAGAGAAAAAAAAAAAAAGATCCTGTTGCATCAGTTGTCATCTATTTTAGCCATTTCTGTCTGAGATCAGTTTTTTTAGAAGGAAACAAAACTACCGCATGCAGGACTTTTTTTTTTTCCTCATCTAAAAAACGGATCTCAGATGGAAATGGCTCAAGTGGATGACAACTGCTACATTTTTTTGCAGGACCCAGTTTTTTTTTTTCCTCTCTCTCCTCTTCTGATGGATCAGAAGAACGGAAAGCTAAACGGTGATGTGAACTCAACCTTAGCTGTGGAAAACCTTTTACATAGTACTTACCCGTCCCTTACCTGTGCTGATGCCACAGTCTCCGTTGCGCAGAGACCGGCTGCAGGCTCTTCCGCTCAGGTCCCTACCAGTTGCGGCCACTTTTTTCCTGTTAAGCTGCATTAGGGTTAATGCATCTGAACAGGAAAAGAAGCGACCACATCCAGTCGGGACCGAGGCGGAAGGGCCCGTAGCCTGTGTCAGCGCAACGGAGACTACGGCCATCAGTGGAGAGAGGGATGAGAATGCACAGGCAAAGGGATGCCACATGTGGATCTGGTGGTAGAGATTATTTAAGGGATGTCTTTCTCACTAAACAAGATGAGTAGTTAGGAGCCCTATGGAGGGGAGTACTCTGTCAGAAGTGGAGCTACCGCTTTGTCATTCTTAAACCACGGAGATCTGGTGCCCCAGCCATATGTTGTGATGGAGCTGCACTCAGCCTGGGCAGCAGGTTTGCCACAATATTGACAAAGATGACCAGGTCTGAAGAAGGCACTGCAAAACATAACATAACCAACACCCTCCATAATGTAAGCATATATTATATGCTTGAGAGCTCCTTAAAGGAAACCCGTCAGCACAAAAATGCATCTACACCCGCCAGCAGTACCTCGTAGTAGCCCGCAGCCTGTTAATAATGTTATGTTTCATCCTGTTGTCCGATGCTGCGTAAGTTCAAAAAACTCAGTTTTATTCTCCATCAGCGCTATATTGCTGGCCAGCTTGAAGTCAAGGGGGCAGCGGCCTCCTTGCTTCGAGTCAAGGTAACCACGCCCCCTAACCGTTCCCTCTTGCCTGAGAGTGACAGCCTGCAATGCGGCCGCGATTCCCCAAGTCTCGCGCGTGCGCGGTGCGCTCTGTAGTAATGCGCTATCCCATCTTCTGCTGCCACTATTAGCTGGGTTTCAGCGGCGCAATGCGCATGCGTGACACTTAGGGATTCGCGGCTGCACTGCAGGCTGTCACTCTCAGACAAGAGGGGACGGTTAGGGGGCGTGGTTACCTTGACTTAAAGCAAGGAGGCCGCTGCCCCCTTGACTTCAAGCTGTCCAGCATTGGACAACAGGATGAAGCATATGATTATTAACAGGCTGCGGGATACTATGAGGTACTGCTGGCGGTTGTAGATGCATTTTTTAGGTGACAGTGCTAACTGTAATATAGTGTCATTCTGATATCTGTTGAATTGTGTTTACGATTGTACCCATTGTGGAACTGTTATGCCTGTTTGTGCCTGACGAGGAAAACAGTTACCCAGCTAAACACAGAGACAGCATTGCTACTGTTATTGTGACTCTGCACCAGCATAAGCTGTACACACCCCACACTGCACCTTACAGCTGCAGAGGAAATGCCTGTCTGGTTACAACTTCCACCAGCAAAATTAGATTTTTTTCCTGGAGTGCTGGAAGCAGGTGGGCAATAATTCTATAGAGACTCAAAAGATTGGTGGTCCAAGCCCCAACGCATACGGCTGAATTCTCTAAGTCAACCAATCGCCCCAGCTCCCCCCAAACACTAGCACTGAAGACATTTTACTGTACTTTCTATACAGCAGCACATACCTCTCACATCCAGCGCCTCCCAGGTGACGTTTCCTCTGATGTAGATCTTCTCTATCATCATCTTCTCCATTCAGTCCGAACAACTCTGCCTCGTCTCTGCAGAGTGTGACACACAGACATCTTAGCTTCCTCACTTTTCTGTACCCCAAATATTATCCTTAAGAAAAATTAGTGCAATACAGATAATCTTCCCCATAGTAATACTCCTCCTCATAGTCCCACCAATAGTAATTCCCTTTTAGAATGCCCTCATTAGTAATACTGCCCCTACAGTGATAGTGATCCCCAAGAGTGCCTCCATTAGTAGAAGAGCCCTTCAGTATTCATAATGCTCTTAAAGAGCCCCCTGTAGAACTAAGGCCCCCTATTGTTCCCCCAGTGGTAATAAAGCTCTCTACAGACCCCTCAGTAGTAATAAGGCCCCCCATAGTGCTCTTAGTAGAAATAATGCAGATCTATAAGTCTCTCCTATAGAGCCCCCACAGTGCCCCCAGTATTTATAATGCCCCCTACTGTTATAATGCCCCCACAGTGCCCCCAGTATTTATATTGCCCCCTACTGTTATAATGCCCCCACAGTGCCCCCAGTATTTATATTGTTCCCTATTGTTATAATGGTAGCCCTGAAGTGCCCCCAGTATTTATAATGCCCCTTGTAGTTATATTCCTCCATTTACTGTCCTCAGAAATTATTTCTCAGCCTCTCCACCATACAGTCCCATGTAAATAACATTACTTCCCTCCTCCGGCATAGAGTGCCATGTAACACCACACATGGTCTCTCCAGCGCCCTGCAATATACATTCCAATGTAAATAACATCCCTCTCTATCTATAGCCCCCCTCCAAAATAGAGTCACACCATCTCTCCTGCCCCTTAATATAACATTACCCCTCAACATTCAGTCCCATGTAAATAATATCACTCCCTCCCACAGCCATCTTCAACATATAGTCCCATGTAAATAAAATTACCCCCTCAACTTTCAGTCCCATGTAAATAACATCACTCCACCCCACTGTCCCATGTAAATAAGTTCCCTCCTATCAGTCCTAACATACAGTCCCAGTTAAATAACTACAACTCCCAACATTGCTCTGCCTCTCACTTTACTTACCTCTCCTCATGTAGCAGACCTCACCACAGCTTCTTCCCAGGAATTCCTGCACTGGTCACATGATGGTGACATCATTGCAGGTCTTTTTCAGCTACTGCATTTAGAACTGATCACATGACCTGTGATGTCACCACAGGTCCTTCAGCTCTTGTAGTGCATTAGATTCAATTGTATTGCCGCCCTGAGGACAGCAATACAGTTGTCTCTAGCAGGCAGGACGGACATTCGGGGCCTGGACAAAACATCAGGGGCCCTGGCCCCAAATGTTTTGACCTAGCAACGCCCCTGTGGGAGACAATATAATATTTGTTGAATTTTTGAGCTATGAATAGCAAACAAATTCCCCCAGGCACAATAAAGGGTTTCTCCAGGAATTAAAAAAATTAAAATACTTAAATATTATTTTATAATAAATATATTCACAAATACCTTTCATTATGTAGAATGGTTTGTTTTGTCTAGGAAGCAATCATTAGGAGAAATAAAATGGCCACTGTCCTATCAGTACACACAAAACCTTTCCTAATCACAGGAGGAAAAATGACTTCACCATAATGAGCCATAGTGCTGCCTCATCCTCCTCTCTGCTTGTCAGGAATCATGATCCTGAATACAGGTGGATCTCTGTGGGAATGGAGATGATGAGGAGACATGAGAGGAGATGAGGTGTGGCTAATAAACAGCAGCACTTGTATGCAGTCTACATTACCACAGTCTGTCCTGTCTGTCCTCTCTATACTTCATGTCCCCTTATGAACTAAATTTCCATAAGATTCTGCTAAAGTTCTTATCATCTGTATTCAGGATAATAATTCCTGACAAGTACAGCAGAGGAGGAGGATGATGAGGCAGCCCTTTACCTCAGTGTTGTAAAGTAACTTGTCCTCATGTGTGATCAGGACAGGTTTTGTGTTAACTAATAGAATGGCGGCAATTTTGTTTCCCCTGATGATGTGGAGTGTTCGGAGTGAGTAAAGATAGTAAACATTACACTAACCAATTGATTGATCAAATTTAAAATGTGCACATGACAAGCTTGATAGAGTGAGAAATGCATTTCAACTTCAATTTATTTATATAGAACATTTAATTGCAATGTTGTTGCCCAAAGAGCTTCACAGTTACATTAAAACATACATTTATAAAAACATTAGCAGCCGCTTTGTGTAGGTGGGCTTGAAAATGAGGGAGTGGTGGCAGTTTAGAAATCATGTCCTGATTTTTTAGCTCACACTCTAACTTTTGTCACTCTGCTGGCTGCTCACACACCTGGGTTCCTATGGCAACTCACTAAAGCAAGGGCAGAGAAGAGCGGTTAAAAAACACACTGCTCCAACTTGCTCAGTCACTGGCAGTTGTCATCTTTAAACAGTTGTAGTTTAAACCGTATAAATCCTACAGTGAAAAGCTTTATATTGTGAGAATCACAAGACCCAGACCTACATATTGATGCATGTATGTCTCTGATATATTAAAAATGAAGGCACAGTCGCAGTTTAGAAATTGTCCTTCAAATTTGAGGTGTCTAGAGTGGAGTTTCAATGAATGTCAATGGGCGGTGTGAGTTACAAACAAATGGTCATATTGTGAAAACTATCAGGACTATGTTTTTAGTGGCAGCAGGGATAGCTGAACGTTTTGATATAAAATTTGTGTAGGTGGGCTTGAAAATGAGGGAGTGTGGCAGTTTAGAAATCATGTCCTGATTTTTAATCTCACACTCTAGCTTTTGTCAGCTCCCACTCTAGTTTTAAACATTCCGCCATTCATTCCTATGGGACCAATTTCGCCACAAAAACGCTGATGTTTCTCGAACCATTCGGCGAAACGTTCCACAAAGTAATAGCACACCAATCGGGAACAATCCGCACGTTTCGGTATACTACTATTTATGTAGTGTATAAACTGTGGGAGGAGTTAGGGTGGTAAATTTGGCTATAATAATAAGAAATATATATATATGAGATAACAATAAGTCGTCTTGCCATGCAAGAACACTTAATAAAAGGAATATTTAAGTATTTTCATTTTCTTAATTCCCAGAGAACCCCTTTAATCTATTTTGGAAGAAATTAGCTTTGATTACAGATAAGCAACTTATTTCTAAAATTCAAAATTTTTCAAAAAAGTTCTGGTTCTAAGGAAGAAGAGGGGAGAAAGAGAGAGTGAGAGGTAAAAGAGAGAATGAGAGGCAATTGATTCAAGTGAATCAGACGAGAATTAAATTTTAAGAAATCTCTAGCTTTCATGTAAATATAGAAGTACACCTCACCGCTGTGACCCATAATTGGCTGCATTGGTCATGTATGAAATATGGAATATGGTATATGATCACTGTGGCCTAATACATGAACATTTGAGGACACTCATTGAACTATTAGTATGGGAGTGGCAGGTTTTTTGAAGTAACCATTTGGACCATTTGTTTCTTTTAGCTACTGTATAAGTATTTTGTAATAAATGTATATTTTCCATGTGGAAAGATGTATTCTAGGGAGAAGCTCTATAGTAGGAACTTTGATGCCCAAAGGGTTACACTGGTCTTAGCCTACTCACCAATTCCGTGGATGTCCTGTACTTTTAGATTTCCGAGCTGACCTTTACATAAGTGTATAATCTCCTCTACTAATCTTCAATTATCTGTGCTTTATTATTATATTTCAGGCTTCTGGTGCGGATGCCCTGGAGCTAAATCTATCTTGCCCCCATGGCATGGGAGAAAGGGGTATGGGTCTGGCCTGTGGACAGGTAAGATTTTTCTATTTTTGTGTCACTTAAGGATATGACTACTTGATCAGGTTTCTGGGTGCAGTTTTGGAAGCCAAAAACCATGAGTGAAACTATAAAGGACAGATACAACTTCAACTTTTTTTATTTTTTATTCACCCCTGGTTTTGGCTTCCAAAACTAAATAAGGAATCCTGGCCATGTGGCTGTACCCTAAACGTTTTGAAGCTGTAAATTCAAACATTTGTGTTTAGATCAGTCAGTGCTGCATCTATCATGGCACTGAGAAGCATGATGTATCATGTATACTGCATAGAACACCATTAAATAGAGTGTATATCAATATCGCATACCAAAAAATATAAATGCATCACAATAAAATTAGCTAATAAACGATTTGTCCTTAGTCAAGACATGTCTTGTTTGCTTAAAACAAAAATCTTACTGTAAAAACATTTTTATAGTGCTTACCATTACTTTATGATTGGCAGGGGTTTGACCTCAGGAACCCCCACCAATCCACAGATTGAAGATGTCACATGGCTCCTTCACTATTTTTGTCTAACTCTAAACAAAACTATTGGTTGGCTAACTTTGAAGCAGAATTTTATGCCAGAACTGTGCACAAATTTGGAGCACAAATTTCACATGTGCTCCCTTTCCAGCGAAGCCCACTCATTACCACTAAGCTCTAATTCTTTTGAACAAGTAAAATAAAAGTTGTTTAACCCCTAGTTGTGCCAGTTTGCACCCGTTTTATACAGATTCTAGATGCAGACAAATTTGTAAATCTGGGCCACTGTTTTAACTGTTGTGGATTTAGTAACTAATTTTAATGCTGCATATAAAGACCCTTCTAGAAGACAAAGCATCTCTAAGAGTACAGACACATATTAAGGTTCTTTTATGCAGATTTTGAAGCCAAAATCAAGACTGGATTAAAAAATAAAAACTGAGGAACAGTAACATATGTCCTTAATTGTTTTTTACTTTTATGGTTCACACCTTATTTTGGCTTCAGAAACTGTGTCAGAAAACCCAATCATGTGGCCAAACCCTAAAAAGGATCAGTAATAGTGATGCAGTACTGATGACATGCTGATGTAAGATCATAATATTTTCCCATTACAGGTTCGTAGGGTTTGTATTACACACTGTAAAACGCACCAACATAACTGTTTTATGTATGAAAGCTTTTTCCACTACCAGTAACTACGATTGGGGATATAAGGCCCCTTTCACACGGGCAAGAATTCTGCGCGGGGGCAATGCGTGAGGTGAACGCATTGCATCCGCACTGAATCCGGACTCATTCACTTCAATATGGCTGTGTACATTAGCGGTGATTTTCACGCATCTAATTAACTCTGAAGCCGGCTTGAGGCTTCAGTCAATTAGATCGAGGTAACAAGTCCCCGAATGTCAGCCGGGGGAACGCTGTTACCGTACCGTAAGCGCGCGACTTCCGGTTCCGGTCTGCGCAGATGCTGTGGGCAAATTTGACCATGGCATCTGAAAGGTAAGATGTATGCAATCAGCCTTATGGCTGATCGCATACATGTGCCGCGGGGTCCCTGCTGTTTAAAATAGCTGAGACCCCGCGGCTGCGCGCGCGAGCGGGCGCCATATTTAGGGTTCGGACCCATGACGTACAGCTACGTCATGGGTCCTTAAAGGATTAAACATTTTCAACAGCGTTTCTTCTACATCCTTCCATTGTATCTGCAGACCATTTGTCTCTTCATTACAATTAGTGTTGACCAAATTGAAGTATCTGAAGTGGACTTTGATACAAATTTCAGGGAAATTTACTCGTGCTTCGAGGTAATTAATCAATTTTCCCTGAAATGGTAGGGAAAAAAAAAAAAACTCGTTCCCCGTCATTGTGCCTGCTACTTGCAAAGAAGTGCGCTTCATAACGGAGTAATTAGTCATAAAGCGAATTTCTTTGTGAAATTCGGTGAAGCAGCCAAATTGAAGTTTTCCAAATTCGCTCATCTCTAATTACAGTGAACCCATCATGGGGCTGCTCTGACGGCTCCATGTGTAGCGCTTATCTTTCAACTCCTGACAGCTCATAAACACTAATTTATACATATCAGTTTGATACAAATTTTGCTATAATGAGTGTTCATGAGCTGTCAAGAGTTTAGAGATAAGGACTACACAGAGCAGCGGATGAGTATGAGAATAATGACATCCTCATTATTCTGATGGATGGATGGCAGTGCAGACTTATTTCCACTGAATGTAAAGAGGGTGGCAGAAACCGCATTCACTTTCATGAGAAGTGAGTTGAGCATGGATTTGATGCAGATTTCAGCTGAAATTTGTGTCAAAGACTCAATATGTAAACTTAGGCTAGTTTCACACCAACTTTAAAAAATCTGGCAGAGGAACAGCCCATCCTAGTTCATTGTATCTGGCATAGCCGGATACTGCCTTTCCCTGCAGGAGCCCATTGGCTATCATGTGACCTGGTGTGGATCTGGCCATGTTCTGGCATTAGTGCCAGGATTCTGCCAGACAAAAACAGGTGCAAGCATGGGTTTTGTCCGACCGGATTCCAGCACCAAGTCCAGAAATTGGGCGATTCCCTGCCTGGTCACATTATAGTTAATGGGGTCTGGTAGGGCTCCAGCTGTTTCTGGCTATGCTAGATATGATGTACTCTGCCGGATCATTTTAACTCTATTGTGAAACTGGCCTTAGCCAGAAAGTAAGTGTTCATAAGCTTTGCTTCCAATGTGCAGCGCATCAAGCCTTGATAATTCTTTAGGGCTTAGCTAATTAAATATTTATCACTTAAAAAATATAAAATAACAAAAAAATAAAATTAGCCATTTCTTGGCTGAATGTGAAATGATAGCAAATAGTTTGTATAAGCACCAAGGTGAAATTAGCTGAGCTGAAATGCTGCTTTCATTTGATCTTAATGTTGAGTCAAGGTCCCTGAAGCAAAATATAGTAGCAAATGTTTAAGCTTATTGTGATTTTGTGCTAAATGGTGCACAACACAAATAGTATCTGGGATTCTCAGGCATGATTTGCTCAAAGTGCATTGGGATTTGCAAAGAAAGGTAAGTATGTTATGTATTTTGTTTGCATTTAATCATCATCAAGATAGCTCTGATCGCTGTCCCATGCCATTCAAAAGGACATGCAGACATTTAAAGTGTATTGTCAGCTCTACAGAAAAGTAGACCCATCTGGCTGAGTGGATTTCCTGTACAATATGTCACCTTTTATTGAAGATTCTTATGAAAAATTCATACAGAGCCATATTTTTGCATTGCAATATTGTGTTTGAAAGGATTTCAGAAAAATGCAAATTTTCATTTGATCACTCACGTAATAAATCATATAGGGGGAAATATATTAAGACGGACATTTTATAGGCTTGTCTTCATTTATCTCTAGCTGGAATCGAATGTGTCGCAATTACAAAGAGGTGCGTGGCTCTTAATAATTGTGACGCATCTGTACAGATCTTTACTAGCTAGAAGCTGGTGTAGATTTCTGGCATAATCTCTGACAATTTTCAGGCATAAAACATAATAAATGTGCTGTCAAGATATGGTCCGGCCACGCACCACCCACTCCCTACCTCAGTCCACCCACTTTTTGAAAAAGTGGCAAATAGGGCAACCCCCCCCCCCCCCCAAAAAAAAAAAAAAAAAAAAAAAATTGCAAAAACTTTGCTCAAATCTTTGATGCAGATTTTATGGCATGCTGGGATTGAAAAATGTCCACCATAGCAAATAACTCCCCAATGCGCAGACATCTTTCACTTTGTAATGTTCTGTATTTACTATTTCTGTCCATATTGCCCATTCTGGGGGTTACCTCATAGATTCTTCTTTCCTCAACTTCCTCTGACATCATGCCATTTGCTTTCAGCCAGGGTTTCTTGTCTGTGTTGTGTGCTGAAGGATGAACGCCCATCTAATTAGCCTGAGCAAGGAATATGTACGTACCTCTGATCCTTCTATTTGCCAGTTGTGAAGAAAGGAAGATCCAGAGCATGTGCAGACTCTTCTGGGAAACAGGGGAATCAGAGGAACACACCTGCTCCCTGCCCCTGCTAATTAGATTGGTGTTTATACTATAGGAGCATAGCACAGATAAATAGATCTGGCTGCATGCAAATAGCATAATGTCAAAGGAAGTTGGAGAAAGGAGAATGGACACGGTCAAATGAGTGCAATCTGTATTGGGCAATAAAGGCAGAAATGGTATATGATTCCCAGAAATCCTCTGAAACAAATATATTCATTCAAGAGGTCCTTTGGTTTGTACATATTTACAGCCTTACAGCTTGTAGAGGATTAGTTGCTCTTCTTCCAAAGACAGCACGTCCAGAGATTGTGTGAGGTTGCAGTTCCTGAGCTGCAATGCCAGACACAAGCCATGGATATGTTTGGTGCTAGTTCTGGAAGAAGGGAACCATGTTTTTCTAAACCAGAGAACTGTTTCAAAGCTAAGTAATGTACTGATTTTTATTTTGAATGATATTTTTTCACAATTGGATTTCAGTAAAGACATTTCAGATCTGAAAAAGGTATGGGTTGGGATAAATCAGAAACCAACATGACCCATAAGAGCTCCTTGCCTCCTAATCAGTGACAGAGAAACTAAAAGAAGAAAGGTTGAAATCCCACCAGTGGTATTTGTTCCACCAAGGAACAGGACATAGCTAAAATGTTTAAAAGCTATTCTCTGGGCTCAACATTCCCCCGGGTGTCTGACATACACAGTTTTTTCCCCATGTAGCCTGAAATCCCATAAGAAGTTTTAATGTTTCTTATTCTTGCCATTTGGACAGTTCCACCTCTTCACTAAAATCCAAATAGAAGTCAATTTCTAGACTGTACCACAAAGCTTTTTGGACTAAATTAGAGATGTGCGAATTTCCAAAAATTAGGTTTGGATTTGAGTCTAAATAGGACAAGAAATTTGATTCAGGTATGGCTTGATTCCACCCTAGTCAAAAGTGCTTTAGATGTCTGTAAATCTTTTGTCTTGCTCCATTCTCCTAAATCGAATCTCAAGAAATTCTGATTCTAACTAATTGGAATAAAAATAAAAATAAATGTGAGGGTCAAATTTAAATTCTATTGATTCACTCATCTCTAGAACAGATATTGTAATACAGGCTTTTCAACAAAGGCTTTAGGCAAAAAGATTATTATTCCTAGCGCAGCACCTTCCCTAAATTATGTTAAGTCCTCTGTGTCTCCCAATTCCTCCTCAGACACTACCCTGGGCATAACAGAGTATATCAGTTTCTCTTGAAGTGTTCCTTTTAACAGCAAGAGACTTGTGCTGTTAAAATGTGCCACCTGGTATATGAAAAATAGCAGCAGGCCGAATTTTCCAAGACTAAGGCTACTTTCACACTCGCGGTATCCTTTTTCCGCAGGCTCTTCCGGCGGGGGAACAGCGTATTGCATTTTTTAATTTTTTTTTACACAGGATTTTAGTTTTTTTTCTTATAACTGGAGATACCATATTTTTAAAGGGGATCTCTCACCTCAGACATTTGGGGTACATCGCTAGGATATGCTCCTCAATGTCTGATAGGTGCAGGTCCTACTTTTGAGACCCGCACTTATCTCTAGAACAGGACATGCAAAGTGAAGGCAGTGCGCTTCCAATTCATTTCAATGGGACTGCCAAAAATAGATAAGCGAGACGCTCTGCTTTTTTCTGTACTCCAAATGGAATGAATGAAGGTCAGCCGCGCATACGCAGGGCACCCTCCTTCACTTTGCGGGCTCCTTTCTAAAGATTGGTGCGGGTCCTATCCTGGCACTAATGCCGAAACCTGGCCAGATCCCCAGCAGGTCCCATTATAGTCAATTGGCTCCTGCAGGGAAAGGCAGTATCCCGCTATGCCAGACATTGGGGGTATATCCTAGTGATATGCTCCCAATGTCTGAGGTGAGACAACCCCTTTAAGGTTATAAAGATCATATAGTAGTTAACAAGTGATAAAAGTGATCTTAAAATACCAGACTATAAAGAACACTATGGTGAAGAGAACAAGCTTTCTTGCTTTCTCATCCAAATCATTTCACACAACTTAGAGGGCCTACTGGAAAGAGACATAGGGTTTCATTATCATTTTATAGAAACAATTAAGATATTTACTGTCATCTATAAAATTGCATTTACTTTTATTAATCACATCAGGGGTTTTATTACTTAATAAGGATGTATTTTTTATGTTTTCCTGTGGTGCACCAGGTAACATAATATTTTAGAATAAAGAAATAAATATATCACCAGTCCGCAATAATGCTATGCAGCAGGTCCGAAAAGTGATGTGGGTTCAATCACGTAATAAACAGGTACAATATATAGGGTTCGGACCGCGCTTCTGGTCCAGGTCAGTATGCAAGTTCTTTAATCCTTCTCACTTCCTCGTTTGCAGAGAGAGCCTGAGGGCTGCAAATATCCCTCAAGTAGATATCCTGCAACCAATGGAATTATAATAGTGTAAATCCGTATGTAACAATAACCTGCATTGCACTGATTGTACTCATACACTGCGTATCACACAAGGCGTAAATGTAATCTCTCCGTGGTAGGTTGCTCTTATTCTATCGAAACAGCCACGTTTCCATACAATCTGGTTCAGTCCCCACACGGACTCAAATAGTATATACCACAGACAAATCTGTATTTCTTTTCTTCAGATTCCTGGAAGTATTCTGTGGACAAGAATGGCTTCTGCAATAGTGAAGCTCCGTAATACTTCTTTAAAACTTTTTATTTGTCCATACTCACAAGACAACTTTCTTAAAACAGCTTTTAAAACACATAAAATTCCCAGCGTCTGCTGCTTCTGCCCGACCCGGGTTTCACTCCTAGAGCTTCGTCAGGGGCACACTTGTTTTCCCCCTCCCCCTCCTTCTTATTCATTCCTTGCAACTAATCAGGAATCAGGTGTGTTCCTCCACAGTATTTTCCTATCCTGCTATTAACCCTATACTGGACTCTCCTCATCCCCAGGGGAAAGAAGACGCATGTAGTTACGTCCCCATTCACATGAGCATGCTTTTTAGTATAAAGTTTTTTCACTGATTCAATACAGCCTGCAGGTCAAAATCTACATTCAGACCTCCCGGCTGTAGTGTACCTAATTCGTATATCCACTTGGTTTCCTGCCTATTAATTTTTTCCAAAAGACTGCCTCCCCTCCAATGGTTTTGTACGGATTCCACTCCCATAAACTTTAGACCCTCTGGGTTTTTTTGGTGGTATTTTTTATAATGGGCCGATACTCCATGACTTTCAAGACCTTTTTTTATATTTCTTATGTGTTCCTTTATGCGGACTTTTAGAGGTCTAATAGTCTGTCCAACATACTGGATGCCACAAGGGCACTCCAGTACATATACAACCCCTTTACTATGGCAAGTCATCTCACCTACTACTTCTAATTCTTTATCTTTATTGGTGCTTTTGATTAGCGTACTCTTTTGTAATTTTTCTGTTCTTTTTCTGTTCTTGCATGGAATGCAAAAACCACACCAATTAAAGCTATTTTTTGTTTTTTTATTTTTATATTTATTTTTAAAACGATTGGCGCTGTGTACCAATTTATTTTTTAAGTTGGGAGCCTTTTTATAGATGACTGTCGGTTGCTCAGGAATAACATGTCCCAAAATTGGGTCATTTTTTAAAATCGACCAGTTCATTCTGATTGCGTTTTTCAGTTCACCAGAACACTGTGTGAACTGGGTTATAAATGAAAAGCGGAAATCCATGGTCTTCTCTATTTTTTTAGGTTTACTGTTGGGAGTTCTCTCTTGCTGTTCTGTTACATCTTTTATGCACCTCTCCAGGTCTTCATTTTTATAGCCCTTTTCAACAAAGCCCTCCTTTATTACATTGCTCTGTCTTTTAAAAATCGCCGAATCAGTGCAGTTGCGGTGGATTCGCTGGACCTGTCCCTTCGGTACATTAAGTAACCAAGGGGCATAGTGACAGCTCGTTAAATCTATATAGCCGTTTACATCAGTTGGTTTAAAAAAGGTCTTAGTTTTGAGCCGTCCTTCTTCGGCATATATAGTAAGGTCCAGGAAATCCACAGCAACCGCACTGATCGTACTGGTAAAGCTAAGATTCCATTCTTTATTTTCCAAATTGGCAATGAAGATCTCAAGTAGGTTCTTTTCCCCTTCCCATATCACCAGGCAATCGTCTATATATCTTTTCCAGGTTTTTAGGGTTCCCCTTTTACTGGATTTTTTTAGCTCGGGGTCAATGAACTGCTTTTCCCACCTGGTCATGAAGATGTTAGCGAAACTGGGGGCGAATTTCGCCCCCATCGCCGTCCCGACCTTCTGTAGGTAAAACTGATTTTCGAACCAGAAGTAGTTATGTTCTAAACAGAATTCAACACATCGTACTATAAAGTCCGCTTGTGTCCTAGTCATATCAGGGTCACTGTACAGGGTTTCTCTTATTGCTTGCAGTCCTAGTTTTTTCGGGATGATGGTGTATAGGGACGATACATCGATGGTGGCCATCCATGTATTGTCCCCAATTCCCTGTAATTCCTTTATTATTTCAACCACACTCCCGCTATTTTTCAAATAGGAAGGTGCTATTGGTACATACTTTTGCAGGAAATTATCTATATACTCCGTCAATCTACTAGTAAGAGAATTGATCCCCGAAACTATCGGTCTCCCGGGGGGATTTGTAATACTCTTATGTATTTTCGGCAGTATATAGATAATTGGGGTCATTGGTTCTTTTATATTTAAATAATCCATCTCTTTTTTGCTCAGAATGCCTTTTTCACCACCATATTTCACCAGAGTTTGTAATTTGTTTTTATATTCTAGGAGGGGGTCTTTTTTCAGCACGGTATAGGTCTTATTATCTCCCAACTGTCTTAGGACCTCTGCTTCGTAGTCCTCAATATTCATAACTACTACCCCCCCCCCCTTTATCCGCAGGTTTTATTATTATATCTGAATTTTCCTGTAACGTTTTTAGTGTATCTTTTTCTTTTTTGGTTAGATTGCCCCTTTTCTTTTTTGCATCTATTTTTTCCAATTCATTCAAGATGCTTCTCTTAAAGGCATCTATACATTCATTATTTCTGTTTTTCGGATAAAATTTTGACTTATCTTTTAATTTTGTATGTATATATTCCTGTTTCTCTTATATATTATTCTGGTTATTAGTTGACTCCTTTCCTGCGAAAAATTTGGCTATATTCAACTTCCTGATGTACTTATGGATGTCTACAAAGGCATCAAATTTATTTAAACTTTTCGATGGCGCGAATTTTAACCCTTTTCTAAGTACCGCTTTTTCGGGTTCCGACAAGGTGTGTCTGCTGAGATTAAATATCCCATCATTCACACCTTGCTTTTTTTGTTCGCCGATTTTGTGTTTTTTTTCCCCCCTCTTTTTCCTCTGTGAACCTTCTCTTTTGCGGTGTATTTATATTCGGTGTGGTTGTGTTTATTTTTTCTTTCACTTTCTCGAGTTTATCTTTTTCCTCCCTCTGTACACCCTTGATCGCTTGGTGTGGAAAATTCTGTTGATCTAACTTCCTCTCTTCTTGTACTTCAACTCTAGGCTCTTCCCCCCTTTCCATAGGTCTTGCCCTATTAGCCTGCCTATCTATAATATCCTCTTTTACAAATTTATAAGGATTACTGTTATATCGCAAAACATGTGAGGAATACGAGAATAAAAAAATGCCGTAGTAAAGGGGTTGTATATGTACTGGAGTGCCCTTGTGGCCTCCAGTATGTTGGATGGACTATTAGACCTCTAAAAGTCCGCATACAGGAACACATAAGAAATATAAAAAAAGGGCTTGAAAGTCATGGAGTATCGGCCCATTATAAAAAAATACCACCAAAAAAACCCAGAGGGTCTAAAGTTTATGGGAGTGGAATCCGTACAAAACCATTGGAGGGGAGGCAGTCTTTTGGAAAAAATTAATAGGCAGGAAACCAAGTGGATATACGAATTAGGTACACTACAGCCGGGAGGTCTGAATGTAGATTTTGACCTGCAGGCTGTATTGAATCAGTGAAAAAACGTTATACTAAAAAGCATGCTCATGTGAATGGGGACGTAACTACATGCGTCTTCTTTCCCCTGGGGATGAGGAGAGTCCAGTATAGGGTTAATAGCAGGATAGGAAAATACTGTGGAGGAACACACCTGATTCCTGATTAGTTGCAAGGAATGAATAAGAAGGAGGGGGAGGGGGAAAACAAGTGTGCCCCTGATGAAGCTCTAGGAGTGAAACCCGGGTCGGGCAGAAGCAGCAGACGCTGGGAATTTTATGTGTTTTAAAAGCTGTTTTAAGAAAGTTGTCTTGTGAGTATGGACAAATAAAAAGTTTTAAAGAAGTATTACGGAGCTTCACTATTGCAGAAGCCATTCTTGTCCACAGAATACTTCCAGGAATCTGAAGAAAAGAAATACAGATTTGTCTGTGGTATATACTATTTGAGTCCGTGTGGGGACTGAACCAGATTGTATGGAAACGTGGCTGTTTCGATAGAATAAGAGCAACCTACCACGGAGAGATTACATTTACGCCTTGTGTGATACGCAGTGTGTGAGTACAATCAGTGCAATGCAGGTTATTGTTACATACGGATTTACACTATTATAATTCCATTGGTTGCAGGATATCTACTTGAGGGATATTTGCAGCCCTCAGGCTCTCTCTGCAAACGAGGAAGTGATAAGGATTAAAGAACTTGCATACTGACCTGGACCAGAAGCGCGGTCCGAACCCTATATATTGTACCAATATAATATTTTAGCACTATGAAGAAAGCATTAGGCTTCTACGCATTTTTAGGTATATGCACACAAACCTATTTTCTTTCCGTGTCTGTTTAGTTTTTTGCAGACAGTAAGCGGAACCATTCATTTCAATGGGTCCCCTTAAAGAAATGAAAGTTACTCTGTGTGCATTCCATTTCCGTATGCCCGTTCCGCAAAAGAGCAGTACATGTCTTATTATTGTCCGCAATACAGACAAGGATAGGACTGTTTTATTAGGGGCCAGCTGTTGCGTTCCCGCAAAATTTGGAATGCACACGGACACCATCCATATTTTTTTCAGATACGTTTTTGGCGGACTGCAAAATACATACAGTCGTGTGCGTGAGCCCAAAGGCAGATATGAGGGATATAAGAATTGGACAGTTGGATTTCCACTGCTTGATCCTTTTTTTCTTAGAGAAGTAAGTCACCACCAGAGGAGTCTTGCAGTAGCTTTCTCCTCTTTCCTCATTAACAATACATACGTAGATCTTAGCCAATGTGACCATGCAAATGTATGGAGGGGATGAAAGAGATAGCTGTCGGACAAATAAACATCTGATAACAGTTATTTTATGTGTAAAGCCAGCATTAAGAATTTTTCATAATTTTGGGTGTAAATAGCAAAAAACAGGAAGCAACAAAACTATTAAACTGAATAGATCGAAAATGGTTTGTGTCCATAGGAAAATGTATGGCTAGATAGAGAGATTGATACTAATGCAGCCACCATAACTTTGGCTTAATGCATTAACACAACAAAGCACATTAAAGTAATACAAATAATGCTGGCTACATCTGTAGATAAATCTTTAATACACCAAATGCAACGTTTCAGCTCATCTCAATGGAGCCTTTGTCAAGCAGTGATAACAGGGCTCAGTAGTGATATTTAAAGGGTCAAACATAATTGAACATGATATTTCAGTAATGAGATCAATCAAGATATAAACATGATCCTATATAGAAAAATACAATAGTGTCCAGTGAGATACCTTACAGATTGTTCAATCCATGGTATATAATAAAAATGTGATGGAAAAACTGATTGTAAAAATTTGAAAATCAAGGAGTACATGATGAAGTGAGCTAATCATTTAACTCCACCTGTGTAGCACATATTTGTAATCGTACGCTCACCCACCAAATCATAACCATCCGGTATCAGTCTGGCGTCCCGTGGGTCTCACTGCGCCTGCGTCGGCGCACTGTCATCAACAGGGCAAAGAAAATCATTGTATCGGCAGAAGATCTCCACTGCCCATGCTTCAGAGTATCCCTGCCAGTTTCATGAATAGAAACCACAATGTAAAACAGTGCGAATGGTGCATGTCAAGCTCTGTAACCAAGGATACATAAGCAAAATAATATAAATCAGCATCACGCATTATAAAAGTGGGATCCAGGTATAATCCGGCGTAGTACCAGACCCTAGCTAACTACCGGGGTCCGTGCTTAGTTGGATCCAGGGGTCGGTCACGGGGGCATGTACATATCTTGATTGATCTCATTATTGAAGAATCATGTTCAATTATGTTTGACCCTTTAAATATCACTACTGAGCCCTGTTATCACTGCTTGAGAAAGGCTCCATTGAGATAATCTGAAATGTTGCATTTGGTACAGTACAGACCAAAAGTTTGGACACACCTTCTCATTCAAAGAGTTTTCTTTATTTTCATGACTATGAAGGCATCAAAACTATGAATTAACACATGTTGAATTATATACATAACAAACAAGTGTGAAACAACTGAAAATATGTCATATTCTAGGTTCTTCAAAGTAGCCACCTTTTGCTTTGATTACTGCTTTGCACACTCTTGGCATTCTCTTGATGAGCTTCAAGAGGTAGTCCCCTGAAATGGTCTTCCAACAGTCTTGAAGGAGTTCCCAGAGATGCTTAGCACTTGTTGGCCCTTTTGCCTTCACTCTGCGGTCCAGCTCACCCCAAACCATCTCGATTGGGTTCAGGTCCGGTGACTGTGGAGGCCAGGTCATCTGGCGCAGCACCCCATCACTCTCCTTCATGGTCAAATAGCCCTTACTTTCAAAGTTTTCCCAATTTTTCGGCTGACTGACTGACCTTCATTTCTTAAAGTAATGATGGCCACTCATTTTTCTTTACTTAGCTGCTTTTTTCTTGCCATAATACAAATTCTAACAGTCTATTCAGTAGGACTATCAGCTGTGTATCCACCTGACTTCTCCTCAACGCAACTGATGGTCCCAACCCCATTTATTAAGGGAAGAAATCCCACTTATTAAACCTGACAGGGCACACCTGTGAAGTGAAAACCATTTCAGGGGACTACCTCTTGAAGCTCATCAAGAGAATGCTAAGAGTGTGCAAAGCAGTAATCAAAGAAAAAGGTGGCTACTTTGAAGAACCTAGAATATGACATATTTTCAGTTGTTTCACACTTGTTTGTTATGTATATACAGGGAGTGCAGAATTATTAGGCAAATGAGTATTTTGGCCACATCATCCTCTTTATGCATGTTGTCTTACTCCAAGCTGTATAGGCTCGAAAGCCTACTACCAATTAAGCATATTAGGTGATGTGCATCTCTGTAATGAGAAGGGGTGTGGTCTAATGACATCAACACCCTATATCAGGTGTGCATAATTATTAGGCAACTTCCTTTCCTTTGGCAAAATGGGTCAAAAGAAGGACTTGACAGGCTCAGAAAAGTCAAAAATAGTGAGATATCTTGCAGAGGGATGCAGCACTCTTAAAATTGCAAAGCTTCTGAAGCGTGATCATCGAACAATCAAGCGTTTCATTCAAAATAGTCAACAGGGTCGCAAGAAGCGTGTGGAAAAACCAAGGCGCAAAATAACTGCCCATGAACTGAGAAAAGTCAAGCGTGCAGCTGCCAAGATGCCACTTGCCACCAGTTTGGCCATATTTCAGAGCTGAAACATCACTGGAGTGCCCAAAAGCACAAGGTGTGCAATACTCAGAGACATGGCCAAGGTAAGAAAGGCTGAAAGACGACCACCACTGAACAAGACACACAAGCTGAAACGTCAAGACTGGGCCAAGAAATATCTTAAGACTGATTTTTCTAAGGTTTTATGGACTGATGAAATGAGAGTGAGTCTTGATGGGCCAGATGGATGGGCCCGTGGCTGGATTAGTAAAGGGCAGAGAGCTCCAGTCCGACTCAGACGCCAGCAAGGTGGAGGTGGAGTACTGGTTTGGGCTGGTATCATCAAAGATGAGCTTGTGGGGCCTTTTCGGGTTGAGGATGGAGTCAAGCTCAACTCCCAGTCCTACTGCCAGTTTCTGGAAGACACCTTCTTCAAGCAGTGGTACAGGAAGAAGTCTGCATCCTTCAAGAAAAACATGATTTTCATGCAGGAAAATGCTCCATCACACGCATCCAAGTACTCCACAGCGTGGCTGGCAAGAAAGGGTATAAAAGAAGAAAATCTAATGACATGGCCTCCTTGTTCACCTGATCTGAACCCCATTGAGAACCTGTGGTCCATCATCAAATGTGAGATTTACAAGGAGGGAAAACAGTACACCTCTCTGAACAGTGTCTGGGAGGCTGTGGTTGCTGCTGCACGCAATGTTGATGGTGAACAGATCAAAACACTGACAGAATCCATGGATGGCAGGCTTTTGAGTGTCCTTGCAAAGAAAGGTGGCTATATTGGTCACTGATTTGTTTTTGTTTTGTTTCTGAATGTCAGAAATGTATATTTGTGAATGTTGAGATGTTATATTGGTTTCACTGGTAAAAATAAATAATTGAAATGGGTATATATTTGTTTTTTGTTAAGTTGCCTAATAATTATGCACAGTAATAGTCACCTGCACACACAGATATCCCCCTAAAATAGCTAAAACTAAAAACAAACTAAAAACTACTTCCAAAAATATTCAGCTTTGATATTAATGAGTTTTTTGGGTTCATTGAGAACATGGTTGTTGTTCAATAATAAAATGAATCCTCAAAAATACAACTTGCCTAATAATTCTGCACTCCCTGTAATTCCACATGTGTGAATTCATAGTTTTGATGCCTTCAGTGTGAATCTACAATTTTCATAGTCATGAAAATAAAGAAAACTCATCGAATGAGAAGGTGTGTCCAAACATTTGGTCTGTACTGTATATTAAAGATCCATGTTTTTTGCCAAGACCAGAGTGCTTCCTTTTCTCTATTTTTATTCTAGATAATAGATAGATAGATAGATAGATAGATAGATAGATAGATAGATAGATAGATAGATAGATAGATAGATAGTAGGGATGAGCGAACCTGAACTGCAAAGTTTGGGTTCGTACTGAACTTTGCAAGTTCGGGTACCTGGACTCGAACCCGGACTTTTTCACTGATAGGGTGATTTTTATTATCTTCCATTATAACAAGGTTATATTGGAAAATAATAGCATTCTTAAGACAGAATGCTAAAGAATATGGCCATTTACAGGTTAAAAACAAAACAAAAAAACAACTCACCTCATCCACTTGTTCAGCTGGACTTGCCAAAGGACCTGCAATAGGTGCGATGATGTC
This sequence comes from Bufo bufo, assembly GCF_905171765.1. NCBI lineage: Eukaryota > Metazoa > Chordata > Amphibia > Anura > Bufonidae > Bufo > Bufo bufo. The sequence continues at coordinate 46,947,536 of NC_053397.1, read as the reverse complement.
ATCGCACTCACCACCCCTAAATGGTCATATATATTTTGCATTCTTTTTTGATATAACCATGTTATAACGGAAATTAAAAGTGAAGTTCAGGTCCTTATTGACTTCAATGGGGTTTGGGGTCAAGTGCGGGTCCTGACCCGAACTTTGACCTGAACTTCGTCCGAACCCAGAGAACCTGAACTTCCACTTGTTTGCTCATCCCTAATAGATAGATAAAGAGATAGAGAGATAGACAGATATACAGAGTTTGTTTTTAGCTTTCATGTCTAACACTGTTCGTAATAAATTTTATCATACATTTTATTGTAGGTGTGCTTAGATTATAGTACTGTTCTGCATATTAAGAATGCTTTGAATTTGTTGCAAACCCTTGATCATCTGTTTGAGCAGTAAAACCTGCACGCTATAAATATACGATTTTAATGGGGAGATATTTTATACTGCCTCTTTATGCAGATTCCAATAAGAATATAAATGTAAGTAGCTTGCTGGCGAGACACCAAAAGTGACAGAGCTTTTATCATCCTTGGAATAAGGAAGATTGTGCATCGGTATTTGAAACACCTTAATATTTATTTGCTTTCTGAGTAGATCGTAAGGGATGACGCTCTTGTGAGTCCATAAGAACCTTATGAAAGTCTTCTACAGAAGGCTTAGTACTTTATCACAAAGCAGATTGTTTGCCTGCCAGATTGAGATATTGACAGATTATATCTTTGTATCACATGTAGAAGCATACGACATACCTTTGATATGGTTTCTATAACATTTAACGTTAAAAGCCAATAATGATCTTTGCAACATTTTTACTATATGTAGCAAGAATCTGTAAATACAATATATAAAACTAATGAAGGGATGCCCATAAGTCTAATAAGTGTGCAAAAAAGTATTAATTAAATGAACATGATGTATTTGAATAAAATGCAATCATTGTCATTCAAAATTGTCATGACAGCCAAGCTATTCTAATGACCTTAAAATCAAATTAATAACCCTCCTAACACCAAGCACCATAAATGTAAGTCGTTGGAAGTCTGTGCTCACTATGCAACACTGTACATTTACTTGCTGTGATCCTGGGGGTGCAACAGTTATGCCTGGGCAAAAGCCTGAGGGTTTGGCTACCATGAAGCAATGGGTGAGATCAGAAAAAACTCTGATTCCATACTGTTTATCCTTGTGATTCATTACCAGAAAGAGGACCACCGTTTGCACCGTCATCCTATGGGAATCCCTGTGAGGGCATAGCTGTGGAAATAAATGTATTGGAAAATATATTTAATTCACTTCTTTATAGTACTCAGTATATAAATAAATGTTTAACCCCTAGGATGTCACCGCCATACATGTACGGCACTGTGGAATGTAACTTTGTTGTACATGCTTTGCACTCTGATCCGGTGGGTACAGGAGCTACGACTGCTCGATCAGCGGCAGGGGCCCAGCTGTTCCTGACAGCCGAGCCCCTGCTGTATACACCAGCATCAGTGAGTACACCAATGCCAACGTATTAACCCCTGTCAACACTGTCCACAGCATGTACGGGGTACCCTCTCTGACTCCATCGGGTCTCCGCGTGATGGGGTCTTGATGGCTGGTTTGGAAGCCCTGTGCCAAACTGGATAGGTCATCAGAATTTAAGTCTTGGAAAACCTCTTTAATCTTACTCACCTATTACTTTCACATCACAGCCATCTTAGTCTCAGAAAACCCTTTAAAGACTTTTGCGCCTGCACAACGCTTGGCTCAACGTGGTGATATCTGAAGTTAATCTGTTAACAATTACATGGTGGCTGGGATGGTGGAAGATTACTTTAGATTTTGACCTAAAAGAGCAGAGCTCAGCAGGTATGTGTCTTGTCGGTTAGGCAGCTAGACACACCATACCTTTATTTTCTTTTATTTCCATGTTTCCATCCTATTTCAGGGGTACAAAAGGACTGAGACTAGCTTTTTCTTTCCTTTCATGTAAAAAAGAAAATGGAGGGTTTTGCCTTTATTATTACAAAGCAATACATCTGGCCCGTGAGCTTGACCCAATTTCCCCATCTAAACCACCAAAACCATTTATACATATTGACCTAGAAAAGCACATGCTCTCCCACTTTCAAATTGATATCTCTGGTGTCCAACCCTGCCTCTCAAGGCAGCTTCAATCACCAATCTACTCAGGTATTAAAGTTTGGTGTATTGTCTTCTCAAATATGGCCAACACTGAGGAGTTGTCTCCCAATTCTTATTGGTATTATCCCCCTCTGGAAATCCCAAACTTTGAGAAATCTAGACTCCCCTTGGTCTGATCTACTCTCTGTTACCTACTAACTATTTAGAGACTGGATTATTCTCCCTTCTTCCACCCGAGATTAAAGGAAACGTATCCTTCCTTCTCTCCTTCAATTTTAGGAGAATATGTAGGTACTTTTTCCAATCGATCAAAGTGGGATTGCGAGAATTGAACTGGCTCAAAAATGTAACCTCCTCTTTTGTACCTAAAGTTTTTCTTCTCGTTCACTTGTCCTGTACAAAGTCCTATTTTCCATAAGACTGGGGACATAAAATAGACCTGCAATTTTCAGAGGAAGAAGCTTGAACCATACTTAGCCAGTTTCTCTCGATGTGTCAAAATTCAAGAAAACTTTTGACTTAATGGTACAGATCTCCCACCTATTTAAAAAAGTAAACCCCACTTGGCTAATTCAAGCAGCAAAACTTCTTATCCCTTTACGTTAGAGAAATCTTGAACTTCCTGCACTCCAGCAATAAAAAGACAAAGTCAATCAAATCTACAGATTCAAGGAACTCTAGGAGTTCAATACCTGAGCTAAATTTCTCTCCCTCTGGCCCCCCTAGTCCTCCTATTCTAACTCTGATTTATAATGGATCCCTTGATAAAATCTCACATCTTCCTTTTATACGTACACCTATATGCCCAACACTATCCTCCCCATACATAGTACATGCTATGACTATCTCCTGAAGGTGTTCAAATAATAATCCCATATATTGCAATAGACATTTTCTGAAATAGACATCTCCCCCCGTTCTTTGCATTTTTTATTTTGTTATTTGGTAAAATACTATCTGGAAATACTACTTTACTCATTCAGACCCTTTGTGGCCAATTAAATCTTTGTCCTTGCTAAAGTATGTGTGTTCAGAATGTTAACTTTAAAAACTTTAATAAAAAGATTAAAAAATAAAAGAACAAAACCTGATTGAGAACGTTAACAACAAAAAAGATGAAGAAATAGATTTTCTTGTACATTCCACTTTAAAAAATTATTGTAGCTTTAAAGCGTAAAGGTCATTCTTTTTTTTATTTGCGTTTTGATTTTTGCTAATTTTGTGTGTATATTTCCATTTTGGGTGCTATTTTGCTTTGGTATACTTTTATTATTTATAAAAATTAACATTTAAAGTGTTACTGTCATTCTTTCTTTTATTTGTGTAATGTACAGGGGCAGAGATACAGACCATTTCTGTAATATACTTTAATTACTGAAATCTCACATTTCTATTAGAAAAATAACTCTAAAGTAGCCCATTGTGAGCCTTAGCAACGCTCCTCTGTGTTCTGTTTACATAACATAGTCAGTGTTGAGCAAGTGTCTACTGTTATGTAAACAGAAGGCAGAGGAACATTGCTAAGGCTCAAAATGGGTCACTTTAGAGCATTTTTTCTAATAGAAATGTGCAATTTCAGTAATTAAAGTATATTACAAAAATGGTCAGTATCACTGCCCCTATACATTACACAAATAAAAAAAATGAATGACAGTAACACTTTAAATGTTAATTTTTATATAAAAAAACTATGCCAAAACAAAATAGCACCCAAAATGCAAATATGCACACAATGACATTAGAAAAAAATCAAAACAGGCTAAGGCTTTTGGAATGCAGGAAACATGATTCAATCTAAAAGCCCAAAACTATTGATGGACAGTTTTTAGAATAGGCCATCAAATTTAGATTGGCAGGTGTTCATCAGCCTGCACCCCCACCAATCAGCTGTTTCAGAGTAGCTCTGGTGCCAGAAGCTGTTGCCAGAATTACACAGTTCGGTCCATCCACTATACAAGAGACAGAGCCCCGTAGTTCTGGTTCTGACTTCTGGTTCCGAAACTACTCAGAAACAGCTGACCGGTGGGGGTGCAGGGTGTCAAACCCCAGTAAATCTGATATTGATGGCTTACCCTGAGGATAGACTGTTAATTTTTTAAATCCTGGAAAACAAATTTAAGGGTAGTTTTGGCACCACAAGTACTCAAGCACAGCTGATCATGAGGGTTCAAAATGTCATCCTTAGGCTCCATTCACACGTCCGCAATTCTGTTCCCCATTTTGCGGAACAGAATTGCGGACACATTCATTTCTATGAGGCCACACTTCCGGGTCCGCAATTCCGTTCCCGAAAAAAATAGAACATGTCCTATTCTTGTCCGCAATTGCGGACAAGATTAGGCATTTTCTATTATATTGCCGGCGATGTGCGGTCCGCAAAATGCGGAATGCACATTGCCGGTGTCCGTGTTTTGTGGATCCGCAAAACACATACGGATGTTTGAATGAACCCTTACTCTTTATCTGATATTGATGACCTATCCCGAGGATAAGCCAATCATTTTCCAATCTTGGAAAACTCCTTTAAGAGGTGTATGGGGCTGAAAGCATTAAAAACATTTTTTTGGGTTCATATATGATAAGTCAATGGCTTTGTTGTTAGAAGACTTGCCTTAATGTGTCTTAGATCTTGTAATATTACACAGAGTTTATTACAAATGATCACATGCTTCTAACTGCTGCCTCATCAATCTACTCATAGGCTGAGATACTCAGCATAAATGACAGAACTTCAAAGTGATTTCAAATAAATATACAATTCTTCTTCTCCAATTTTAATCAGAGAAAATGAGAACAAACTAATGACACCAAACAAACGAAAGCTTCAAGTATACAACAGCAATGGATACCATGAAATAGACTTAACAATTTACAGATAATAATAAATAGCAACCAATAGGAATAAGACTTTGTTATTGGATGTACTGTTGGATGGGAAAAAAATAAAATAAAATAAAAAAAACTGTCAAAACAGAAAGAATACAACCTGCATATTGCTAACATATGGTTGTAGTATCTCTCCTAACAAGTCTTGCTTAGCAAAAAAGTGTTTTTGTCATTCCTGCTGAAAATTAATGTATATACATTAACATAATACTGAGGGGGGGGGGGGGGGCTCTATCTCTTTATTCCATCTTAGTACTTTTGGTGTGTTTTTTTTTATATCAGTCTGTTCAATTAAGCTACTTTTCATTTTTGAAATATATTGGGTGTGCACTGTACTTGTTCTTGTTCTATACAGTATACTTATTGCATGTGGGCTGCACCCTGATTTTGGAAATCTTTCTCTTTATTACTGTTCAGTCAGTGCTGACAGAGTCACACTTTGCAGGGACACTACCTATATAAAAAAAAGAGTGGTATGGTCCAGGTATCAATTTATATGTACATTTCTAGGAAGAAAGGAGGAGGAATGACGCATATTGGCGATGTAAAAACAAAAAAAACAAACAAAAAATAAACAACAACATGCTGCGTCATTATTTCATAGGGAAAACAAGTACTTGCCAAAACTAGTATGCCAGGAGAGCTGCCAGGTTTTTTCAGACAATGGCTTATCTCCAGCAGGAACAAACAATCGAGCATAGTTGGGAGAACCCCATACACACTACATACTCTGCCTGTCCTACCCAAGTCAGCAGGTTTGCCAGATTTTTTAATAAATGGAGTCTTTCAACAGTTCTGACCGTGCTAAACCACTGGGACCACTAGGTAGGGGCTAAAGATAGCCATACAAACACACAGTTTGTGGAGCTTTTCTCATCAGAGGTAGTGTGAATATGAAGTTTTAGTGTGCCATATTTTGCTCCAACAAGTGCTTAGGAGGTAGAGCTTGACTGTGAAATGCTCTCTGCATTGAGCTGCTTTACACCTCCTCCCCTCTGATAGCTGTAGTGTTTTCTTGGCTGGATGCTACATCTGTCACTCAGAGCAGAGGGGTGGGAATGGGAAGCAGCTCAATGCAGTCAAGCTCTGGCCTGGGCTTTAAAAATCTGGCAGAAGAAAACTTCATGTTCACACTACTCCTAAGGACAAAAACTTCAAAAAGGTGCACCCTTCCTATCACTGCATGGCCCAGGAAGCCACCATGAGTATAACTACTCCCATCCTGTCCGCTTCCCCTGCGGCTCATTGCAGGTTTTTCCTGTTTAACCCAGCTCTTATAGAAAGTGCCGTCAGTAGTTTAGCATGGTCAGAACTGCTGACAGACTCCCTTTAATGTGTATAGCCAACATTAGAAGGATTTGGGAGGAATGTGGTTTTGCTTTCAGGTAGCCTTAATCTCTTCGCCATAAACTGTATGAGCTTTTATTGTGCATCGCAATTTACAACTATAACAAGATAAAACAAGTATGGCTTCTTTTTTCCCTTTACATCTTCACGAAGACAGCCAGATGCATTTTACATTATAATGGAAATCTACATCCCCATTAGAACATAGACTTATAGACCATAGACCATACTGAACATGACGGAATGTTTTCTTGCAGATTTCTGTCGCTGTTTTTCATTAAGCTTTTTTTTCCTTCAGCAGCCTATAAATATCTGTCGGGATAATCATCTTTGATGGCTAGCCTATGTGTCTTTAAAATATGAAGCAGAAGGTAGCATGTTTAACGGCAGGACGTGCAAAATCCATTGCCAGAAACCATAGGAGAAGCAATGCACTGAAAATGTTGTGATTTTTTTTTTTTCCTTGTCGCATTAAGCAGTTGAGCCAGGCAGTCATGTCTAACCAAGTGTTTTAGTAAGATAACAAGGACGGTGTCATATTCAGGAGAAAATTCCAGTACTCAGGACAGTTAGCAGTTGAAATAATTCATTTTACTATTTGTCATTGCATACAAAACAGCTGCCAAGGATGTGACTGCCATGCAAAGGTTCAGCGAACATTTAGTGGCCCAACATCCAATTACAGCTTTGTAAATACAAAAGATTTGGTTCTGTAATATGTATCTCCTTTGACTTTTACAACCCGGTTTATTATAACTAACTTGTTAAATGCCCTTAACGGGCATAAAAATAAAACATGGCGAATAATGTCATGAATAATTTAGCATTGTGTCATTTTTCAATATCTTTGTTATTTTTTAATGTCATTTTACATCTGCCGTTACTCGACTAGATTATGGTTGTTTACAGATAAAGCCATCAGCCGGAGATTATGTTATTGGCGCATCTGAGGTTTAAACTGTCGATAAACTTTAAAAAGGATCTGAAATCAAAATATATATCTTTGATGTGGAGTGTATATTAGAATATCATTGAAATTTGCTGTTTTATTTTCTTTTACATTTGGCTGAAGGCAAGGATTATCTCCTCCACGTGTCTGAGATACCTGTATGACTTAATTTGGAAGAGTTTCACAAGTTGCTTTACACAGAAACACAGAAATTGTAGACATGTTTCTGTTGTGCACTGATCATGGGCACAAGTATCTGGGGTACAAGGCGTAGCAGCTGCAATGGGGCCAACAACCCAGGGGGCCCCAGTTCCACTCAGACATAAAGTGCAGTTAGTGATGACTAAGGGGGAAATGGAAAATGAATATGGCCACATTCTGCTTTTACTGTTACTCCTCTTGTGTGCATTATCCCTTTTTACAGTACTTTTGTTCTATGACATCATCACTTTTGTTTCTATAGACGAGACAGAGGGGATATGATAGAAACTTTTAAATACATAAAAGGAATCAACAAGGTAAAAGAGGAGAAAATATTTAAAAGAAGAAAAACTGCTACAAGAGGACATAGTTTTAAATTAGAGGGGCAAAGGTTTAAAAGTAATATCAGGAAGTATTACTTTACTGAGAGAGTAGTGGATGCATGGAATAGCCTTCCTGCAGAAGTGGTAGCTGCAAATACAGTGAAGGGGTTTAAGCATGCATGGGATAGGCATAAGGCCATCCTTCATATAAGATAGGGCCAGGGGCTATTCATAGTATTTAGTATATTGGGCAGACTAGATGGGCCAAATGTTCTTATCTGCCAATACATTCTATGTTTCTACATTATACTTTTTGCGTGCATTCTCCGTATACCATTTCCTTGTACTACATACACTGGGTCTCCATCCTCGACCAGCTCACCAAGCCGTGGCCTCTCCCTTCCTCTGGACTGTGAATATCACGGAGAGTTGGAACTCCGCAGCATTCATTTCTACAGGACTTCCAAAAATAGCTGGGCGCACTTGCTCGGATAGTTTCAGAACTCCCATAGAAGTGAATAGACAGCACGCCACGCATGCGTGGTGCACTCTCGCTCACTTCGAAGGCCCCATTTTAAAGATAGCTGCGGGTCCTAGCAATATGCCACCAATGTCTAAGGCGACACAAACTGTATCATACCAGATAAATCATTTCAGTAGGATCACGTATAAGGATAAAATGAAGTCCAAAATACTTAAAAGGGGTTGTCCCACCTGAACATTTGTGGCATATCCACAGGATATACCGTACATGCGTGTTAGGTGTGGGTCCCACCTCCTATGACAAAATCGGGCAACTGTTACACGCTGCAGTGAATGGAGCAGTCTCTCGCTCTCTATTCAGTAAGTGCGCTTGGCTATATTCATAAGTCCCATAGCAGGAATGGAAAGAGATTCTGGGACCCGCACCCATCGAATATTTTTTGCACGTCCTGTGGATAAGCTATACATTTCCTGGTGGGATTAACCCTTTTAAATCCAAATGGATATATGCAGCCAAATATACATACCGCTACACACGGCCTGCTGAATTATGGGCTGAAATGCATGAGGTTTGAGAGTATCGGACACTTGGTAAATTATACCCCTTCCCACTGCTCACTTTCGTAGGCTACATGTTCACGACCACTGATCCACAAAATACAGACATCGTCCCTGTGCATGCCACCTTCAATAGAACAGGCTATTCTGGTCCACAAAACAGACAAGACTAGGACATGTTCTATATTCTGGAGAACGGCCACATGGACAGCACACAGAAGACATCCATGGGCTGTTCATATTTTTTAAAGATACCCCTAGAAATAAATTTTTCATATTTTTTAAAGATACCCGTAGAAATAAAGTACAGTAAATTGTTTCAAAAAAGCCATTTCAAATGTGTTCAGGGACGGATTCCATTTTTGTGAACACATGAGTTCTAGTGTGTAGTCCGATAAAGATAGCCTGAATACTTAAAGTAAAATGACTTAAAGGGGTTGTCTCACTTCAGCAAATGGCATTTATCATGTAGAGAAAGTTAATACAAGGCACTTCCTAATGTATTGTGATCGTCCATATTGTCTCCTTTGCTGGCTGGATTCATTTCACATTATACACTGCTTGTTTCCTGCCGACATGCTCTTTAACTACAGTACCTTATAGAAAACATTATTTATGGTATGAGCAATGACGCGGGCCCCATACACAAATTCTGCGAGGTGCTTCGTGGATGAACATTTGACAGTATGAGGTAAGATTTCCTTCTTATCGGCACTGAATTATTAACATGTCCAACAACAGCTGAATAGCAATAATACCCCTAACAACAAGCAACACATGATAACAAATAATTAGATTTGCGCTTTGAGCCAAAGGCTTCTAATTAAAGTCTAAATTAGAAAGGACACAATGTGTGGATTTGGGGGGGGGGGGGAATGATTACATTCACGAGGCTGGGTTTCCACATTCAAGTTTTTTTATGCAGTTTTCATAGCTAAAACCAGGAATAGATCACAAATGGAGGACACCTATAAAATAAACACTTAGGGCTCATGCATACAACAGTATGCACTTTGCGGTCTGCAAAACACGGATCCGGAAAAAATACAGATGACGTCCGTGTGCATTCTGTATTTTGCGGAACGGATCGGATGGCCCCTAATAGAACAGTCCTATCCTTGTCCGTAATGCGGACAATAATAGGACATGTTCTATTTTTTTTTGCGAAGAAAGGGATGCAAATGAGCTCTTAAGCTCTGCCTCTAATGCCACCAGATGTAAGGCAGCTATACTACAAGTCAATGTTCAGCCCTTTAACTAAGCCTTGAGACATGACTTGGATATTAAATAAGCCAGCACTTCATCTGCAGGCAGCTGTTTCGGGGTGATTGCACCTCATCAGTGCAGAGCAGAGAGTACTGGCTTGACTGGGTGAGAGGCGATACTATCTCTCCTTAGGGAGAGAGCGCCTTAATCAGCGTGAGGAGACTTATAGGTCTTCCATGCTCCTCTGCAAATCTGGGAGGAAAGGGATGCAGGTGCAAGCTTAGTTAAAGAGCTGAACATTGACTTAGTTAAAGAGCTCATTTGCATCCCTTTCCTCCCAGAATTCCAGTGGAGCATGTATGGCCTAAAGGTCTCCTCACGCTAATTAAGGCGCTCTCTCCCTAAGGAGTACCCCCCTATTTTTTTGTGCAACGGACATATGGAAAAAATGCACACGGAGTAACTTCCATTATTTTGCAGACCCATTGACATGAATGGTTGAGTGTCATCCACATCCGCAATAAAAAAAATGTATGAATGGGCACTGAAAGAAAATACGTTAGCGTGCATGAGCCTCCTTGCCCACAAGAATGGGACATGTTCTATTTTTTTTGCGGAATGGACATACGGAAATGGAATGCACACTGTAATTTCTGTGTTTTTTTGCGGACCCATAGAAATGAATGGTTCTACATATGGACCTGTAAAAAAAAATGGAACGGAAACTGAAAAAATACGGTAATGCATGAGTCCTAAATGTTATGGCTGGTTAGTGTATGTCTTGGACGTTTCAAAAAAATTATTTACTTCAATTGAATAGAAGACACTAATCATTCTGGCGACATCTGTAAGTAAGGAATAGTAGACGAGAAAGAAGAACTATGTGGTTGCACAGGCTTTCATCTGATAGGAATGCTACTGGCAAATGCAGCGATCGCTGTGGTATTGTGATATTAGACATTAGAGGCACATGCTCCAGTCTGCTTTGAGTGACACATTTAATGCTGACATAATTACACCAGAAATGTCAGCTACTGCTGACCTCTATTGTTTCAGCATTTTACTCTTTTCTAGAAAAAGAGATTTTTCTAACAATGAGTGCCCAACGTTGAACCAATTAGAAGCACTTGTCTCAGGAACGTCAGTTATCTTTATCCAATTCATCTCAGAAAATGGCAGAATTAGAAATGGTTATTTCAAAATTTATCATAAAATATTAGCACAGAGTTAGGGCTCATCAGTGGCGACTCTAGGAACAATATATAGGGGGGCACATAAGATAAAATAGTCAAAATAGTCAAAATCTTAATTTTCACCACTTATTCATACTACTGAAAAAAACTAAATAAGTATATATAAATAAGATTACAAAATACGAGAGTATTGTCCTATGCAGGGATACCTTTTTATTGTACTAACCTAATACATAAAATACAAGCTTTCAAGAGTTTTCCTTTCTTCCTCGGTATGCTTCAGTATTCAGAAACAATCTATTCCTAAAAGGTGACATCAGAACTGCAGGACATCAGAGAGGCCTGGGGTCCACATTATAGCACCACTACATTTACATTTATTATCAGAAAGCATCATACATAACAAAAAAAAAAACATGTTTTACTGTTACCAAAAGCAGACATTAAACTACATTTATAATAAAAACAATTTACTTACAAAAGAAGCCATTCAGTCGTCTGCTGTGCCGTCCTCTGCTTGCTTCCGCGGATTCTTTCCCCTCCATTCTGTCTCTCCTCAGTGCGCAGGTGCACTGTTATGGGGGCATCTGTGGATGACACACAGTTATGGGGGCATCTGTGGATGACACACTGTTATGGGGGCATCTGTGGATGACACTCAGTTATGGGGGCATCTGTGGATGACACACAGTTATGGGGGAATCTGTGGATGACACACTGTTATGGGGGCATCTGTGGATGACACACTGTTATGGGGGCATCTGTGGATGACACGCTGTTATGGGGGCATCTGTGGATGACACACTGTTATGGGGGCATCTGTGGATGACACACTGTTATGGGGGCATCTGTGGATGACACACTGTTATGGGGGCATCTGTGGATGACACACTGTTATGGGGGCATCTGTGGATGACACACTGTTATGGGGGCATCTGTGGATGACACTCAACCACAACCACACTCAAACCCGAATGGTAAAACTTGTTAAATGGCTCCCAAAACACAATATGCACAATAACCCCCCCCCCCAACACTTAATTAACCCCTTCATGGACTAAAACCTGTAGCGAAGCCTATGGGGCTCATGCACACGACCGTGTGCTGCACAGGCACTGACCATGGGGCAGCCACATGCGGATAATGGATCCATTCACTTAAATGGGGTCCGCGATCTGCATCTGACGGTCCGAACTGCAAAAAAGTCGTTTTTGTGGTGTGGAGACACGGCCAGAGACACCACGGAAGCACTCCATAGTACTTTCATGTGGTTCCGATCCGTGCTTCCGCACTTCATCTCCAGGTTTGCAAACCCATTCAAGTGAATGGGTCCGCATCCATGATGCGGGGTGCACACGGCCGGTGCCCTGTTTGACTGAAGGAGCAGAGGTTTGATATCGGTGAATTCACATGTTTTTAAAGGGCATCTGTCAGCAAATTTGTACCTATGAAATTGGCTGACTTGTTACATGTGCGCTTGGCATCTGAAGGCATCTGTGTTGGTCCCATGTTCATATGTGCCCGCATTGCTGAGGAAAATCAAGTTTTAATATATGCAAATGAGCCTCTAGGGGCAATGGGGGTGTTGCCTTAAATCAGTGGGTTTATGTACCGTCCGCGGAAAATGAGGACAGCACACGTCAGTGAAAAAAGGAAATGTGAACAATGCCTTAGGCTGGTTTCACAAATAGGAGGAATTTATCACGCCCTGTGCTCCAGAATTCTGGCTTTAAAAATTCACTAAATAGTAACTTTGCAACTTTTTGCACAAAAATGTGTACATTTCTACACCATTCACACCAGTTTTGTCAAATTCACTACAAAGCATTTTTTGCATGGTGTTTTTTCTTGCATTGCATTTTTGTGTTAGGAAACTTAGCGGGGGAGATTTATCAAAACTGTTGCAAAGGAAAACTGGCTTAGTTTCCCATAGCAACCAATCAGTTTTTACCTTTAACTTTGCAAATGAGCTCTGAAAATGTAAGGTGGAATCGGATTGGTTGCTATTGGCAACAGTTTTGATTAATCTCCTCCAGCATTTTTGACATTCTTGTAAAAGCTTAGCATGTTTAGGTATGGTGGGGTAGATTTATGAAAACTGGTAAAAAAGTTAACTGGCTTAGTTCCCCATAGCAACCAATCAGATTCCATCTTTTATTTTTTAGAGCTCCTTTGGAAAATGAAAGGTGGAATTTGATTAGTTGCTATGGGAAACTAAGTCAGTTTTTCTTTACAGCACTTTGATAAATCTCCCTAGGTTTTTTCCCAGCTCTGGGAGCTAAAAAAAAAAAAAAAAAAATCCCGAAACAATGCCTGTTCTAAGCATAACATTTGAAAAAGGACTGGAACCTGGGGAAACAACACCTCATTCTTCACATTGCCACATATCCCCCCCCCCCCCCCCCCCCTCTGTTCAAACCTGTGGGGGTAAACACATGTACCAACTGGATGCTCGTGACAGGGCATCCGCATTATACTGCCATCTTCCGGCTCAACGTTCCCCCTGGAAGAGATGGCCAGCGTCCCATGCTTCCCTTTATTTTGCCAGACCCTGGCCATCAGAGCTTGGTTTGTCATAAACACTGACTTCCTATCTAGACTACAGTGTCTAAGGGCCTCCTCCGTCTCCTCTTCGCTAGAGAACTTAGCTTTCTGGCTTGCTTCTTTTCTAGATTTCTTCTTAGGCCCACAACCTTTAACTTCCGCAACCTTTACAGCCGCGTTTTCCACGGGGAGCTCCCGCCTCCTCCTTTTGTTGATGATCCGGCTGGTCAGTTTTAAACCACCCTTCAGCCGCTCTAATGTCACCTGGTGTTCCCACTCACGTTTCTTTATTCTATCACCAGATAGCACTTATCTTTTTTCTTTAGTCCCCACAGGGGTTACCTCAGGTTTGGCTTCAGTATCAGAGTCTTCTGCTTCTTCCACATCAGCCCCATCAACTGGTTCAGCAGATACATCTTCTATCTTCTTCTCTGCCTCGGCCGGCACCACCATCTCCAGTCCCATTCTTAACAGGCTCTGACTTCTTGGCACCTTCCAGAGGATCTTCCTCTTCTGGTTTCTCATTTTCTTCCACCTGCTGTGTAGGAGCACGCTTAGGCTTCTCCAACTCATAGATGGCATCTTTTGAGCTCATGAGAGCTTCCATCTCTTCTCTGAGTTGCTTGTTCAGCCTCTCTAATTTATTTCGCTCCTCAAGCACTTCTTCAAGGGCTCTAACCAAGGAGAGGGCCTTGGACTCTTTCTCCCGAGCATCAGCCTCCGCTCGGTCATGTTCTTCGGCATAGCGAGCCGATATGTATTTCTCTTCAGCCAGGAGCTGGCCAAACTTCTGTTCCTTCTTAGTTTTTCGCACTAGCTTGTTGGAAGCGCCCCACTCTTGGGCCTCCTGTTCCAGCGGCTCTTTACTTTGTTGGATTTCCACCCAGGGACTCTTCAAGCCCATTGTCGACCCAGCAACACCACCACCTGGGTCACGAAGCATCTCCACAATGTCCCACGGAAACTTTCAGCTCTCCATCTCCCAAACACTGGAGCGGAAGAGGAAGTACCCCCCTACCCACCCGCGATCCCTTTCCCTGAATGCCAGCATTTCAAAATTACTGGCCTTTGAAATGCTGTCATTCCATCTGGTGGAGACGGAGAGTTTTAAAGGCCTTATGGCGGTGGCTGTCCCACAGTACGTCGTGCCCAGCCGCCACTACTTTTCCAGGCGTGCCATCCCTTCCCTGCACAACCAAGTGGGGGACAAAATCAGGTGTGCACTGCGCAACGCCATCTGTACCAAGGTGCACTTCACTACGGATATGTGGACCAGTAAGCACGGTCAGGGACGTTATATCTCCATAACAGCACACTGGGTAAATGCAGTGGCGGCTGGGCCTGAGGCGGATAGCAGTTTGCCCCATGTCCTTCCACCACCGAGGATTGCAGGGCGCTTCAGTTTGCCTCCTGTTGCTTCCTCCTCCTACTCCGCTTCCTCATCCTCTACCGCTTCCTCATCCGGTCAGCGTAACACCTTCACCACCAACTTCAGCACAGCCAGGGGTAAACGACAGCAGGCAGTTTTAAAACTTATCTGTTTGGGAGACAAACCCCACACCGCGCAGGAGCTGTGGACGGGCCTTGAACAACAGACCCATGAGTGTTTGGTGCCAGTCAGCCTCAAGCCCGGCCTGGTGGTGTGGGATAATGGGCACAATCTCATAGCAGCTCTGGGACTAGCCAGAGGAGGAGGAGAAAGAGGGATTATTTCGTAGGGTTTCCGGCCAGTCATTTACAAGTGGCTCCGAGGGTGGGTTCCTGCACCCACAAATGCCAGGTACACAATTGTCCAGCCAGGGCACAGTTCTCTTCCAGAAGAGGAAGAGGTCGCCAAACGCAGCTGGGGTACCGCCAGCACCTCAGAAGGCAGGGTTAGCATGGCCGAATTGTAGAAAAGCTTTGTCAGCACGCCACAACAACCAGCACCACCAACTGATATGGAACGTCTTAGCAGGAGGCAGCATTTCACCAACATGGTGGAGCAGTATGTGTGCACATGCCTACACATACTGAATAACGGGTTTGCTTCCTTCAACTTCTGGGTCTCCAAATTGGGCACATGGCCTGAGCTTGCCCTTTTTGCCTTGGAGGTGCTGGCCTGCCCTGCAGCCAGTGTATTATCTGAACATGTGTTTAGCACGGCAGGGGGCGTCATCATAGACAAGCGCAGCCGCCTGTCCACAGCCAATGTGGACAAGCTCACGTTCATTAAAATGAGCCAGGCATGAATCCCACAGGACTTGTCCGTACCATGTGCAGAATAGACATGTATACCGGCCTTAACCAGCCATTGTTATACCACAGCGCAATTGCTCATTCTTGTATTTTGGATATTTCACACTCTTTTCGAGTGTACCCTAATAAATAAAAAAATTAAAAGTAAAAACCAGTGTTGGCTACCTCGTCCTCCTCCACCGCTGCTTCGACCTACACCGCTAAGTTCACCGACTCCTCAAACTCCTACTCCATATGGACCTCCACTTCATAAATCAAATTTTTTTTTTTTATTTGTACGTATTTTATTTTATGTCATTTCACTAATTTGTCTGTTACATTTTCGGGTAAAATTCACCAATTTTTGGCTGTGATATACAACTGCTATATCTAGTAGACAGGTAAAAAAAAAATCACTAATTGGTCTGTTACATTTTCGGGTGAAATTCACCAATTTTTGGCTGTGATATACCACTGCTATACCTATTAGACAGGTAAAAAAAAATCACTAATTTGTCTGTTACATTTTTGGGTGAAATTAACAAATTTTTGGCTGTGATTTACCCCTGCTCTACCTAGTTGACAGTTTATTAAATTTTACTAATTTTTCTGTTACATTCTTGGGTTGCCATTTTACAATTTTTGACGTAAATAAACCCCTGCTCTGCATAGGTGACAGAAACATAAATTTAAAAAAATCGTCTGTTACATTGTCATGTGACATTTTACCAATTTTGCCGGATATAAACCCCTGCTCTGCATAGGTGACAGGGACTTAAATTTCTAAAATTCGTCTTTATTTGGCCCTTTCCTTCGATCCTTCTGCTTTAATAACTTTACCCATATTTCTTCCGCTCAATCAAAATTACATTTCATCCATTTATCTCCTTTAGATGTGGTCTCTCTTTCTCACGCTCCCTCTGTGGCGTGGAACCCTTTATATTATTTAAAGTCATTTCCCTATCCACTTTTGTTTTCAGAGCACTTGCCATGCTCTTAACCACATTTTGATGCCATTTGCAGCCCTCTAGCCATTTCCATGACATTTTTAGAGCCATTTTAGTGTTCAAAAGTTCGGGTCCCTATTGACTTCAATGGTGTTCATGTCAAGTTCGGGTCCCAAACTCAGACTTTTTTGTGAAGTTTGGCTGAACCCGAACATCCAGGTGTCTGCTCAACTCTACTAATAAGCCCTTTTTTTCCCACTAATAAACGCCAAAAAAGCCTTTAGAAGATATAACTGCACCGCTGAACGGCAACTAATACTTTTTTTTTGCCACTAATACACACCAAAAAGGGCTGTCATTTTCTCACTTCACCACACAATGGCTAATAAGACCTTTTTTCCTACTAATACACACCAAAAAAGGCTTTAGAACATATAACTGCACCATTGAACGGCAAATAATACTTTTTTTGCCACTAATACACCCCAATAAACGCTTTAGAACAGATAACTGCACCGATAAACGGCAAATAATACTTTTTTTTGCCACTAATACACCCCAAAAAGGGCTTTCATTTCCTCGCTTCACTACACAACGGCTAATAAGCCCTTTTTCCCCACTAATACATGCCAAAAAAGGCTTTAGAACATATAACTGCACCGCACAAGGGCTAATAAGATTTAGAAATATTTCCTAGCAATAAAACCTGTTAATGGCTGTGTGGCGAAACCGACCTCGCCACTGGGTTTTGGAGAGGACTGGCTGCTGGCCTCTTGCCCCAGGATTATGGGCCATATACTTTTAAACCCCTGAACCGATTCAAGTGAATTTTGGATAGGTTTGTCCCCAAGTTATACTGTTTAAATTGATGTAAGTTATATGTATGGCCAATGTAAACTCACAAAGTTGTAACAATTTATAATAAGTGTAACTTGTCAGCTTGGGAGGAAAATGCTGGGTGTGTTTCTATTGTGCCATTGTCCCATTGTGTGTTTAAATGGTGATGTCTGTTCTGTTGTCCTCACATGTGTATTGGCGATCTCCCTTTGTCCTCAGAGATAATTGGATTGCTCCTCAGGTTGTCTCCGGGATAGAGAGGAGGAGACCATGATGCATTGTGGGGATATGTTGTCCTATGTCACAGTCTTCATTCTGGTCCTCTGGGGGCGTGAACGATTGGTTGCTGTTGTATCATTGTATGTGTTGTAAATTACTGATTGGTTATATTTCAAACCCCTGTGGGCAGTACTATGTTTGTGGTTTATGAATAAAAGAGGCTGTACGTGAAGTACAGTCAGACCACTGCTTGACCCTCAACACGGAGCCTTGTCTCGTTATTGGGGGGATTCACTGTATGCTGTTAGAAGACCGATTGCCAGAAGTGTAAGCTGATCCCTGTTTGTCTGCTAGCAGCTATTCGTGAGGTTCCAGTTTGGAGTGCTACTTTGTATCCAGTTCGGGAGTTTGGTGTATCCTGCAGTAGCTGTGCCTGTCTCTCAGAAAGGGGCTTATCGCCTGAACGGATTTTAACCCCTTGTCTGCTGAAACGGTCCGTTACATTGGTGGCAAGCAGCGGGATCGTTCCTACAGCCAGAAGGACAGCTACAGGAGACACCATTTTTGTGGATTCTACAATTTAAGGACAACGCATGTCCCAGTACAGCGTCCCTGACAGCAGCAGGATGGAACCAGCAGTGTTATACGAGGAAGAGGACCTGGATGGCCGGGATGCATTAAGGAAAGGCATCTGGTACCAGGCCCTGGATAATCTACAATACCAGCGGGGTGAGAGTCTCCCCAGTGAAGAGCAGCGGTTGCAGAAGCAAGTGGCCCTGCGGATGCCCTTCCTGGGAGAGCAGCCCCTGAAGGAATGGGTGAAGGAACTAGAGCAACGGGTATGGCAGGAGCTATGGCTGGAGGATGCCTACCAGGCGCTTTGGTGGTATATGGCACAGTATATACCCTGGACAGCCGAACATGACAAGCCAGAGGGAGAGGAGTTTTATGGTCCTGGCTTGTTATGGGAGTCCTTTGCAGAGCCTGACTTCGGGAGCCCTGTACAATCCAGACTTCAGGACATTTTCTATGAGAGGGAGGCTAGGCATGAGTGGGATGACCCCCATGAGGTAGAGCAAGACCTGGCTCACCTAGCAACCCTGGAGTGGGAACTGGAGCAGGACTACCGAGATCTCTTCCACTCCATTGAGAAGGCTCAGCAGGACGGTAAGGTGACAGACCCAGATCCAGACCCATTCAGCTGGCAGATATTGTAGAGTGTTACTGGGAAGGACCACAGGTGGCCGGTAGAGATGGGACCGAGGTCTCTCCACCGGTCCTGCAGGGAATTGGGAGCCCAGTCTTCATTCCCCAGCGGCAGTGTGAAGTCCAGGGAGAGGAGAGCAGCGCCCTCCCTCCCCAGCGGCAGGCTGAGTTACAGGGGGCAGAGGTAGTTGTTCCTGCCTCCCAGCAGCAGAGTGATATGCCGGGAAGGCAGTGTGAAATGCAGGGAGAGGAGAGCAGCGTCCTCCCTCCCAGCGGCAGGCGGAGTTACAGGGGGCAGAGACAGTCGGTCCTGTCCCCCAGTGGCAGAGTGTCCAGCAGGGAATAGAGAGCCCAGTCTCCTTTCCCCAGCAACAGGACACTGTATTGGGAGCAGAGACGGTCGGTCGCCCTCCCCAGCGGCCGGAAGTATGTATGGGAGAGGAGCTTGTTACCCCCTCTCCCCAGCGGCAGCTTAACGCACCAGGGGGAGACAGCAAGCCCCACAACAGTGCAGATGGGACCGTGGTCTCTGCACTTACAGCACAGGGGGTAGAGACAGTCGGTCTCCCCCTCCAACAACCAGGCTCCAACCAGGCTTCTTCCGTGGTAGCGCTGGCACCAGGGCAGAGTACCGCTGATACCTGCCCACAAAGCAACCTCCACTCCAAGCCAGGGAGCAACACAGAGACCGAGAGTACCAGCTTCCAACATAACCTTGGTGGACTCACTGGACAGAGACAGGCTACTAAAGTCAACAGGTCCAGTATTTGGTTGTGGGTGGGCTGCCAGACTAACTCAGGTTCCGACCGGCGTGAGGTCAGGTATCTGGTTAGTCTTCCCTGGGGGGGGGGGGGGGGGATGTGTGGTGAAACCGACCTCGCCACTGGGTTTTGGAGAGGACTGGCTGCTGGCCTCTTGCCCCAGGATTATGGGCCATATACTAACTTTTAAACCCCTGAACCGATTCAAGTGAATTTTGGATAGGTTTGTCCCCAAGTTATACTGTTTAAATTGATGTAAGTTATATGTATGGCCAATGTAAACTCACAAAGTTGTAACAATTTATAATAAGTGTAACTTGTCAGCTTGGGAGGAAAATGCTGGGTGTGTTTCTATTGTGCCATTGTCCCATTGTGTGTTTAAATGGTGATGTCTGTTCTGTTGTCCTCACATGTGTATTGGCGATCTCCCTTTGTCCTCAGAGATAATTGGATTGCTCCTCAGGTTGTCTCCGGGATAGAGAGGAGGAGACCATGATGCATTGTGGGGATATGTTGTCCTATGTCACAGTCTTCATTCTGGTCCTCTGGGGGCGTGAACGATTGGTTGCTGTTGTATCATTGTATGTGTTGTAAATTACTGATTGGTTATATTTCAAACCCCTGTGGGCAGTACTATGTTTGTGGTTTATGAATAAAAGAGGCTGTACGTGAAGTACAGTCAGACCACTGCTTGACCCTGAACACGGAGCCTTGTCTCGTTATTGGGGGGATTCACTGTATGCTGTTAGAGGACCGATTGCCAGAAGTGTAAGATCCCTGTTCGTCTGCTAGCAGCTATTCGTGAGGTTCCAGTTTGGAGTGCTATTTTGTATCCAGTTCGGGAGTTTGGTGTTCTGCAGTAGCTGTGCCTGTCTCTCAGAAAGGGGCTTATCGCCTGAACGGATTTTAACCCCTTGTCTGCTGAAACGGTCCGTTACAGGCTGTATCACACAGCACTTGCACCCCAAAAAAGAGAACGGTTTGCTGGAATTACAGAGGTATCAACTATTGCAAACCTAAAAGCAGCAGCATAATGGCAATTTGGATCCCCAGTCAGTGCAGCAAGGTGTAATAGAATCGCTCGTATTACCCAGGCTGTTCACTCCCCTATTGGACCCTGTTCTCCTTTTATAGTGTGGAATAATTCCTCCCTATCCTTTCCCTACACTTCTAAGGCTACTTTCACACCTGCGTTCAGGTGTCCGCTCGTGAGCTCCGTTTGAAGGGGCTCACAAGCGGCCCTGAACGCAGCCGTCCGGCCCTAATGCATTCTCAGTGGAGGCGGATCCACTGAGAATGCATCCGCCTGCCAGCGTTCAGCCTCCGCTCCGCTCAGTGAGCGGACACCTGAACGCTGCTTGCAGCGTTCGGGTGTCCGCCTGGCCGTGCGGAGGCGAGCGGATCCGTCCAGACTTACAATGTAAGTCAATGTGGACGGATCCGTTTGAGGATGACACTATATGGCTCAATCTTCAAACGGATCCGCCCCCATTGACTTTCAATGTAAAGTCTGGACAGATCCGTTCAGGCTACTTTCAGACTTATAAATTTTTCTAAGTTATAATGCAGACGGATCCGTTCTGAACGGATGCAAACGTCTGCATTATAGGAGCGGATCCGTCTGATGAAACATCAGATGGACCCGCTCCGAACGCTAGTGTGAAAGTAGCCTAAGGCTAAATGCACACGATCATTGCGTGTGGATATTCAGCGCGGACTGGAGTGCGGAAAATCCGCACTGTAGGTCATGTACATTGTATTCTATGAGAATTTTAAATTCTCAATGCACACGATGCAGGCGGATTTTGACCGGCGGTGCGGATTTTAAAATCTGCAGCATGTCAATTTATTTTATTTTTCCTGACAGGATTTTCTTCATTCACTTAGTAAAATCCGCATAGCACTGTCTCTAGCGCCTCCTGACGTCTCTCCCTGCACTAAGTACACTGGAAAATGGCTGACTCCAAAATGGCTGAGGCTATTATAGGGCTGTGGCATCACAGGGCTGGCTGGCTGCTGATTGGCTGCATGCATGGCATTGTGGGTGATCCCTCTTTCCCAGAGTTCTTTGCTCCATGTCCTAACACGTGCAGCAGCCATTTTAGGAAACAAAATGTGATTCGTTACCACAAAGCGTTAGGAAAGTCGGATTCGGTGCAAATCAAATTTTTCCTGAAATTCGGATCGAATTCCACTTCATCAACTTCGATTCGCCCATGTCTAGTCATCACGCTCAGCGCAGATCCTTCGGCAGGTCTTTTGCAATCAAAAGAGTGCCTCTGCGTGGATCTGATGAGTATTTTTATTTTTTTTACGTTCTTTCTAAGACAACTGCAGATGCCATTTTAGGAAAAATGGTTTGTTACTACTAAGGGGAAATTCGTCTTCATTTAGAATCCAATTTTTCCTAAAATTAGGACCAAATTCCTCGTCGTTTCACTCACCACTATGGACGATTATCAGGTAGATCACCAGAAACTAATGCTCATTCCTGATAATCGGCTCATGGAAGGTGTTGCGATTGCCTGATGAACAAGCAAATGCTAGTTCATCGGGTGAAAGCATTGCTGATGTGGAAACCTAATTATTGTTTCTGGGCAACAGATCATGCACAGTAAACAGGGATCTGTATAGGGAAGAGTGATTTCTGTAGAAATTGCTGGTCCCCATACAGAGAAGGTGATTTCTGCATGTGAAAGTAATATACATATTAGCTTTGAATGTTTCCCCGTAAGCAGAATGCATGGTACTGTAAATGGTGGCCTAATTTCCGTTAATGGACTAGCCAAACAGTGGAGACATTGATTTCTCCATAGCTGCCTTCCTCTATTATTGGATCACCGATGCGCATAATAAAAGTGCAATTCCGATAATAGAAGTATATTAAGGTATAGCTGCTAACCACTCATTTTGATCTTTCGGCTGCATTGTATATAACAAGAACTGATATATTTTCTTTTTGAATCAGAACATTTCAATTCTATGCCTAAACTCATGCCAGGAGAACGCGTACATTACTTAGACATTATTAAACATGACCTATAAATACTTTGAAATCTGTATTAATGTTTCATGAAAACATGAATGCATTGACACGTGTTATTTGAGAGCATTACAAAGAGCATTTCACAAAAGATCCGGCTGTGTTATAATTACGATTTTTCACTATAAATGAAAAATTGCTGATATTTTGTAAACCTGCTATTTTCCAATATCTTGCACTTCTAATACGTTATTACACTGCTTTTAAAATCTTTGGAAAGAGTGAGTTTTTTTTTTTGTTTTTTTTTATTCAGCCAAAATGATAGTATTAAAAATGTATTTGCTATATAATAACCATTGAAAACATGACGTGAAATAGTAGACAATAAGGATACTTTAATGTTTTTAAATTGCTATTGCTTGTGGGCTAGTATATGATTTCTTACCTGTTATTTTGTGTCTATTTATTACAGTAATGGGTCCAGTACTTTTCCCACGTGACCACTAAAATAAGCCATCTGTAACTGTTTTACTCGTATATTATAGACGTTATATGCTCTGGTTTAAAAAAATTTTATGTACGACATATACCTCATCAAACTCTTATGCCCTCTAGCTGGTAACCTCATCATGACCTAAAGACTTGAAATATTGTTTAATCATGCTACATACCAAAATTTTTAGTTTTTACACTAAACAGCAAAAACATTACCTTCCTGGTCTTGAAATAGTGTTAAATGATGCCAGGGTTCTATTTTTCTAGACAGCAAAGGAGTAAGTTTCAGGTTTTTCTTATTTCAATATTGATCGTAGGCTATGCTTAAAGGGGTTTCCCAGCTTCAAGAACATTATATGGCAGCTGCTAAAGGGCAAAAATAGCAAATAAGCCTATAATCACCTTAAAATACTCTACAATTCCAGCATCACAGTTCCATGGTACCCTACTGATTTATGTTTACGCCGCTGCAGGGTTAAGGTACCATGCCAGTCAATGACTATTGTGCCCGACCTGCCAATGACTGACCACAGCAGTGACTTGTTTCTACTGATCTAAAGAAAGTGGGACCATAGGATGTGACTTCAAAGGAATAAAAAAAAAAAAACTACCTGACACCAGGGAACCAGAGACTCAGCTTTATCAAAGAGATCTCACCCAGCCAACCAGTACACTGCTCTGAACTGAAGACTGGCAAGAACCTCTAAACAGCTGTCTACAGATAGGTGTCTCTTCCTTTTGAATGAGTCTTTGGTTTGGCTGGCATGATTCAGTCTTCTTCCTTTTGTGGAGTGCTAATTTACAAACTTTGTTCCCATTACCTGAAGTAGGTCTCTGTTGCTATGGTAAAGGTAGGAGATGCAAAATCTCTGAAGTCCTAGAAAATAAGATCAGATTTGTTCATCTAATATGAGTCATAATAATATGTAAATGAGGTATTGCTATGTATGTAAATTCCTTATACATGAGTGTAGAATAAAGGAGTTGTCCTATCTGAGACATGTATGGCATATTGATCGGATACATCACAAATTTCATATAAGTGGGATCTGCTCCTATCTCCAGAATGAGGCCCCAAAGTGTACCGAGAGCACTGCTATGGAACTACAGTGAATGGAAGGAGGCACACATGCTCACCAAGCTCTCCGTTCAATTTGGAGCCGCATTCTGGAGATAGAAGAAGGTCCCACCGATCTGACATTTATGAGAAATCCTATCTATATTCCATAAATGTCCCAAATCAGAATATCCTTGTCATGGACTCACCTGGCGGTGCTCCTGTGGCAGGCTCCATCCCTCCATGGCCGTGCTGCTGGAGTTGTTCCATTGCTCTGACAGCATGCTCTGCTAACACGGATGGGAGCTGCTCTATCAGGGAACAGAGGTGTCAGGCCAATCAGAAAAGGCTCCAGCATGACATGCTTCCTTCCGAAGGGAGATTTAAACAGGTAACTACTAGTGTTGATCAAGAATATTCGAATTTCGAATTTTTATCGCGAATATAGGTACTTCAAAAATTTTCGAATATTTCGAATAAATTAGTTATATATATTCGTAATTTCGAATATCGATTTTTTTTTCATTTTTTTTTCCGATTTTTTTATTTTTTTTATTTATTTATTTATTTTTTATCAGTACACATGATCCCTCACTGCTTCTAGCTTGTGGGCCAATAAGAAGGCTGCAATATACTTGACTTTAGGAGTAGTAGTGTTTGCGAATTTTGCTCTATATTAGTTTTTTTTAAATATTCGCTATATTGCTATATATTCTTGTTTTAGAATATTACGAATATTCGAAAAAACTAAGTTATGGCAATACAGAGAATATTCGAAAAAAAATCGAATAGAGCAATTTAGCTAATATAGTGCTCTAATCTTTTTTGTCTAATAGTTGTAAATTGAAAAATTCGCAATAAAAAATTCGAATCCGAAAATTCGAATTCCGAAAATTCGCATATTACACAATCATTACCTTTCCGATTTTTTGAGTAAAAAAAAACGTGAATTTTCGAATTTGCGAATTTTCAACGAATATTCTACAAAATATTCGCGAAATATCGCGAATTCGAATATGACCCCTGCCGCTCATCACTAGTAACTACTGGACATAGTTGCCTATCATTGTTGTTCTTGCATCACTAGAGTTTTTTACTACTCTCTGGATTGTTGGTTATTTGACCTTTCGTGACCTGACTGATTTTGTCTCATGATTTTGCTAAAGATGTTTACTCCTGGTTTTGACACTGCTTCGTCCTGGGCTCTTTGTTTATTGCTGGTGTTACTTTCTGACCTTTCCTTTCTGATTAGGTCCCATGCACATTTAGAATAGGGACTTCCGCCAAGTTGGGGACTGCTATCTAGGGCGGATTATCCAAGTAGGTAGAAAAAAAAACATCAACAGAATCTGTGGAGCAGAGGCTACATCCAGAGACCTACAGTTGTTGGAGGACATGGCAGGTCCTCTTTAAGTGGCTGGCTAGCAACAAATAGAGATGATCATATTGAATCTGCATGCTTTTGTGCAGATTCTGGGAGAATAAAGTCTTTCCTTGTATAAACTGCCAAGTTGGCATAGGGCATCTTATAGACCAGGCAATGCTCCCTGGGAAAAAAAGGTATGCAAAATTGTTATCCTCCAGAAATAAGGAAATCTCTAGTTCCATCTATTGATAGTAGCTACCCTATATGTCAGTGTCCGACCCTTAGTAGATCTTGGCACATGACTAAGAATATAAAACCAGAATCTTCAACATAAGGGAAAGAGTTTCTGGGTTAGTGTCCCTTGCAGTGCAGAGCAGAGTAGGTTGGTTCGGTGAGCGGCTTTTGACGTGGGCAAGGATGGATAGTTTCTCCTTGTTGGTGTAAAGTGTAAATTCAGCATGGCCAACATTTTTTGATCAATATGAATAAACGCTCTCTTTTATCTAATGACTGTGGTCCCCTAATACCATAAAGTGATATGGCATTTTTTTTATTTATGTTTTTATTTGTTGGAAGAGCATCTGGAGTATAAGATCAGCAGGAGAGATAATGTTTAAATTGGTGTTGAGCAAAGCGAAGCATTCGAAGCGGAACTCGATCCGAAGTTTAAAAAAACTTTAATTCTAAACAAATCCAAATTTCCTAGCGTTTTGTGGTAACGAATCAGTTTAACTATTACAGAGGCTGCACATACTAGAAAGTGAAAGTAAGCGTAGATGAGACAACCCTGGGAATGCGGCATCACCCATAATGCCGTGTAGCCATCTAATCCAAAAGGTAGCCATCCCCTGTGATGTCAAAGACCTATAAAACACTCATCCCGCGCACACTATCCCATTGTCCTGTGAGCTCAGCATAGGGAGAGACATGGCAAGCGCTCATGTCCTAGGGGCTGTGTTGCTGCAAACAGTTTTAAAGAACAATATTGAAGAGGGAGAGTTTATAGTCGTGTGCATCACTGTGCAGTGCACCGACATTTACAGTTATTCTGTTCTGTTAGGGAAACAGTTACTGTGCCTCAGTATTAAAAACAGATGTAATATATCGCTGTATGCATCACTGTCAAGTGCACTGACATTTATAGTTAATCCGTTCTGTTAGTTATACAGTTGCCTGGGTCCTCCAAAGGAACAGGCAGTGGCAAAAATGATGCTATAGAAGGCAGCAGAAAAAAAAAAGGAAGGGACAGTGGTGGTATTAACCGCAGCAACAGGCCAGAGCAATGGCGTTGCGGACCGCACCGGGTGACACCATTGATGGGGGTGACACCAGCAGGGCCGATTTACGAATAATTTGTATTGCCATCCTCAGGAGAGGGAAAGATGTGTCTGGGATTCGAACCCACGACCTTCTGTATCAGAGGCAAAGCACTGCGATGCAGCCTCTTCCTGTATGTCCATATATGGAGTCAGGCTGTATTGTATTTCAGAAAAGCTTCCACTGGGATTCAAACCCACGACCTTCTGTATCAAAGGCAACGCATTTAACCTCAAGACCATAAGAACAGCCTTGCTACTGATTGAAAAATTATAGCTGTACATCTATACACATGACAGCTGCCCTAACACACCCAGCACTGCTATATCTCTATATGACAGCTGTCCCAGCACACTCAGCTCTGCTATATCTCTATAAATGATAGCTGCCCCAGCACACCCAGCTCTGCTACATATGATACACATGACAGCTGCACCAGCACCCTCAGCTCTACTATATCTCTATATATGACAGCTGCTCCAGCTGTCATGTGTATTAGATGTAGCAGTGCTGGGTGTGTTTGGGCAGCATTCAGGTGTATAGATGTATCAGAGCTGGGTTTGCTGGAGCAGCTGACATATATAGAGATATAGTAGAGCTGAGTGTGCTGGTGCAGCTGTCATGTGTATAGATGTAGCAGAGCTGGGTTTGCTGGAGCAGCTGTCATATATAGAGATATAGTAGAGCTGAGTGTGCAGCTGTCATGTGTATAGATGTAGCAGAGCTGGGTTTGCTGGAGCAGCTGTCATATATAGAGATATAGTAGAGCTGAGTGTGCAGCTGTCATGTGTATAGATGTAGCAGAGCTGGGTTTGCTGGAGCAGCTGTCATATATAGAGATATAGTAGAGCTGAGTGTGCTGGTGCAGCTGTCATGTGTATTAGATGTATCAGTGCTGGGTGTGTTTGGGCAGCTGTCATGTGTATAGATGCAGCAGAGCTGGGTTTGCTGGAGCAGCTGTCATATATAGAGATATAGTAGAGCTGAGTGTGCTGGTGCAGCTGTCATGTGTATTAGATGTAGCAGTGCTGGGTGTGTTTGGGCAGCTGTCATGTGTATAGATGTAGCAGAGCTGGGTTTGCTGGAGCAGCTGTCATATATAGAGATATAGTAGAGCTGAGTGTGCTGGTGCAGCTGTCATGTGTATTAGATGTAGCAGTGCTAGGTGTGTTTGGGCAGCTGTCATGTGTATAGATGTAGCAGAGCTGGGTTTGCTGGAGCAGCTGTCATATATAGAGATATAGTAGAGCTGAGTGTGCTGGTGCAGCTGTCATGTGTATTAGATGTAGCAGTGCTGGGTGTGTTTGGGCAGCTGTCATGTGTATAGATGTAGCAGAGCTGAGTTGGCTGGAGCAGCTGTCATATATAGAGATATAGTAGAGCTGAGTGTGCAGCTGTCATGTGTATAAGATGTAGCAGAGATGGGTGTGCTGGGGCAGCTATCATTTATAGAGATATAGCAAAGCTGAGTGTGCTGGGACAGCTGTCATATAGAGATATAGCAGTGCTGGATGTGTTAGGGCAGCTGTCATATGTATAGATGTACACTTAGCCAGCTAAGTCTCACATTTTTTCAGTCAGTAGCAAGGCACCTCTTATGGTCTTGAGGTTAAATGCTTTGCCTCTGATACAATAGGTCGTGGGTTCGAATCCCAGCAGAACCTTTTCTGAAATACACAAGCACTGACTCTATATATGGACACACAGGAAGAGGCTGCATTGCATCGCTGACATGGAGGTAAGTAGAAGTGTTTTTTTTGTTTTTTTTTTAATATCCGACTGTTACTGCCATGGGGGGAGCAGGAGGCACTTGATACTGGCACATGGGGGGAGGGGGGTTGGCACCTGATACTGGCACATGGGGGGGGTGGAGATGGCATGGCACTATGATACTGACACATGGGGGGGGGGGAAACTTGATACTGGCACTTTTGGGGGGGTGGATGGAATGGCACTATGATACTGGGACATGGGGGGGAGGCACTTGATACTGGCACTTTTGGGGGGGGGGGAGATGGCATGGCACTTTTGGGGGGAGGAGAGAGGCACTTCATACTGGCACATTGGGGGGTAGATGGCACTATGATACTGGGACATGTGGGGGGGGGAGAGATATAGTAGAGCTGAGTGTGCAGCTGTCATGTGTATAAGATGTAGCAGAGATGGGTGTGCTGGGGCAGCTATCATTTATAGAGATATAGCAAAGCTGAGTGTGCTGGGACAGCTGTCATATAGAGATATAGCAGTGCTGGATGTGTTAGGGCAGCTGTCATATGTATAGATGTACACTTAGCCAGCTAAGTCTCACATTTTTTCAGTCAGTAGCAAGGCACCTCTTATGGTCTTGAGGTTAAATGCTTTGCCTCTGATACAATATGGGGGGGAGGCACTTGATACTGGCACTTTTGGGGGGGGGGGGAGATGGCATGGCACTTTTGGGGGGGGGGGGGAGGCACTTCATACTGGCACATTGGGGGGATGGGAGATGGCACTATGATACTGGGACATGTGGGGGGGAGGAGAGAGGCATTTGATACTGGCACATGATGGGGGGGCATCTATGGGGACACTAGGCCGGCAGCCTATCAGAGGCCGGACACTGAGGGGCATCTACAGGGGCACTATATATGGGGCATTTTATACTGGTACATTATGGGGGGCACTAGCAGGAAGGGGGAGAGGAGCACTATGGGGGAATTCACTGGGGGCACTATATAGGGGTATTTTATACTGGGACATTATGGGGGCGCTATGAGGGACATTAGCTCAACTGGGGGCATTACAAGGGGGTATTTTTTGCACTGTCACATTAAAAGGAGAATTATTTCTACTAGGGGGGGAGGGGGCATTATGGTGGGCTTTATTACTCCCCCATGGTATGACCCCCTAGTAGCAGCACCAGCCTCCCCCTGCTCTGCTATCCCTCTGCCCCTTCTCCAAATCCTTATTATGAAATCTTTCTTATTAGGATAAAACACAACATCAGCTCCGCCGAGCCCCCGACCAAAGTGTTGAAGTGGTGTCCGAGATCCCCAAGGGCCAAGCCAAGTAACTAAGTTTTTATGTGAAATATGTTTGTTATACACATATAGCCTACACTGTGCCACACAATACACAGTATAGCTCTACACTGTGCCACACAATATACAGTGTACCTCTACACTGTGAAACACAATATACAGTATACCTCTACACTGTGAAACACAATATACAGTATACCTCTACACTGTGCCCCGCAATATACAGTATACCTCTACACTGTGCCACACAATATACAGTATACCGCTACACTGTGCCACACAATATACAGTATACCTCTACACTGTGCCACACAATATACAGTATACCTCTACACTGTGCCCCACAAAATACAGTATACCTCTACACTGTGCCACACTACATACAGTATACCTCTACACTGTGTCACACTACATACAGTATACCTCTACACTGTGCCACACTACATACAGTATACCGCTATAGTGTGCCACACAATATACAGTATACCTCTACACTGTGCCACACAATATACAGTATACCGCTACACTGTGCCACACAATATACAGTATACCTCTACACTGTGCCCCACAATATACAGTATACCGCTACACTGTGCCCCACTACATACAGTATACCTCTACACTGTGCCCCACAATATACAGTATATCTCTACACTGTGCCCCACAATATACAGTATACCTCTACACTGTGCCCCACAATATACAGTATACCTCTACACTCTGCCACACAATATACAGTATACCTCTACACTGCCACACAATGTACAGTATACCTCTACACTGCCACACAATGTACAGTATACCTCTACACTGTACCACACGATATACAGTATACCTCTACACTGTGCCCCACGATATACAGTATGGGGGGCACTAGCAGGAAGGGGGAGAGGAGCACTATGGGGGAATTCACTGGGGGGCACTATATAGGGGTATTTTATACTGGGACATTATGGGGGCGCTATGAGGGACATTAGCTCAACTGGGGGCATTACAAGGGGGTATTTTTTGCACTGTCACATTAAAAGGAGAATTATTTCTACTAGGGGGGGAGGGGGCATTATGGTGGGCTTTATTACTCCCCCATGGTATGACCCCCTAGTAGCAGCACCAGCCTCCCCCTGCTCTGCTATCCCTCTGCCCCTTCTCCAAATCCTTATTATGAAATCTTTCTCATTAGGATAAAACACAACATCAGCTCCGCCGAGCCCCCGACCAAAGTGTTGAAGTGGTGTCCGAGATCCCCAAGGGCCAAGCCAAGTAACTAAGTTTTTATGTGAAATATGTTTGTTATACACATATAGCCTACACTGTGCCACACAATACACAGTATACCTCTACACTGTGCCACACAATATACAGTATACCTCTACACTGTGCCACACAATATACAGTATACCTCTACACTGTGCCCCGCAATATACAGTATACCTCTACACTGTGCCACACAATATACAGTATACCGCTACACTGTGCCACACAATATACAGTATACCTCTACACTGTGCCACACAATATACAGTATACCTCTACACTGTGCCCCACAAAATACAGTATACCTCTACACTGTGCCACACTACATACAGTATACCTCTACACTGTGTCACACTACATACAGTATACCTCTACACTGTGCCACACTACATACAGTATACCGCTACAGTGTGCCACACAATATACAGTATACCTCTACACTGTGCCACACAATATACAGTATACCGCTACACTGTGCCACACAATATACAGTATACCTCTACACTGTGCCCCACAATATACAGTATACCGCTACACTGTGCCCCACTACATACAGTATACCTCTACACTGTGCCCCACAATATACAGTATACCTCTACACTGTGCCCCACAATATACAGTATACCTCTACACTGTGCCCCACAATATACAGTATACCTCTACACTCTGCCACACAATATACAGTATACCTCTACACTGCCACACAATGTACAGTATACCTCTACACTGCCACACAATGTACAGTATACCTCTACACTGTACCACACGATATACAGTATACCTCTACACTGTGCCCCACGATATACAGTATACCTCTACACTGTGCCACACAATATACAGTATACCTCTACACTGTGCCACACAATATACAGTATACCTCTACACTGTGCCCCACAATATACAGTATACCACTACACTGTGCCACACTACATACAGTATACCTCTACACTGTGCCCCACAATATACAGTATACCTCTACACTGTGCCCCACAATATACAGTATACCTCTACACTGTGCCACACAATATACAGTATACCTCTACACTGTGCCACACAATATACAGTATACCTCTACACTGTGCCACACAATATACAGTATACCTCTACACTGTGCCACACAATATACAGTATACCTCTACACTGTGCCCCACGATATACAGTATACCGCTACACTGTGCCACACGATATACAGTATACCTCTACACTGTGCCCCACGATATACAGTATACCTCTACACTGTGCCCCACGATATTCAGTATACCTCTACACTGTGCCACACAATATACAGTATACCTCTACACTGTGCCACACAATATACAGTATACCGCTACACTGTGCCACACAATATACAGTATACCGCTACACTGTGCCACACAATATACAGTATACCTCTACACTGTGCCACACCATATACAGTATACCTCTTCACTGTGCCCCACCATATACAGTATACCACTACACTGTGCTCCACAATATACAGTATACCGCTACACTGTGCCACACAATATACAGTATACCTCTACACTGTGCCCCACAATATACAGTATACCGGTACACTGTGCCACAGAATATACAGTATACCTCTACACTGTGCCCCACAATATACAGTATACCGCTACACTGTGGAGTCTGTTCTATAAGCACCATTGTTTTGTGGTGGGGGACAGAAAATAATCTGGAAGTGCCCCTCCCGAGACCAGGCTCTGACTGCTAGGGGGGGTCTGCTGAGCTAACGGATGCCCCCTATGGCAGTAGCACCACCATAGCCCCCATATATGGCTAAAAAATTTGCTTCGGGGAGGAGGGGGGAATAGGGGTGACACTATTTTCTACCGCACCGGGTGACACCAGCCCTAGCAATGCCACTGGGCCAGAGCTGCCACTGTCACCCACTTTCTGCTTCGTTTTCCAGCAACGATAAGCTTTGTGAAGATAGTAAGCAGTTACAGGCCAGCCTAGACTTGGAGGAGAGGTCTGCAGCAGACTCCTTTAGGCGTGCAATTACCGATGATGACAGTCAGGTGGGAGCATATGTTGCGAGAAGTCAGGGATGTGCACAAAAGTCAGGTGCGAGTGACATAAGAAACAACCAAACATTTGTAGATGATGATCTAGCCAATCACACATGGGAGCCGGGTGAAGAGAGGGCATCAACATTATCAGGGGACAAGGGTGGCATTGTGCCCATGAGACAGCAGGGTGGCAGTGTGCCCATGAACCAGAAGGGTGGAAGTGTGTCTGTGAGAAAGCAGGGTGGAAGCAGTGAGATATCTGGAGCCAAACACGGGAGGGGTACACCATATGCTACTCGGATGACTACCTGTGAGGAACACACTAGCAGTGCACAGGTTCAGAAAAGCAGCAGGCAGGCATCACGCAGTGGTGGAGGGAAGATTCCATACTCGACAGTGTGGGAATTTTTCACAATGTCACTGGTGGACGCAAGCGTGGCAGTATGAAGGATGTGTGCACAGAATGTGAGGAGCAGCCAGGGTGCTAATGTTGGAACAACAGCCCTGCATACACAATGAGCGTCACAAAAATGCAGCGTGGGAAAACCATGCCACTCATTTAGTTATAGCTGGATGCAGTAACCGCTGCATCTCTCACCGGGCCACACCTCTCTCCAGCAGTCTGGTCTTGTTAACGTCAGCAGAAGGAACTGGTTGTTTTATCCCGTCAACTTCAATGTCATCTATTGGTCCTGATGCTCCTCCACCTCCTTTTCCTTGTCACTTGTTACCACAGCAATCAATCAACTGAGGCGATTGCAAAAAGACAAAAGTATGTGTGCACTCATCCAGTGACACAGAAGTTGAATATGCACCTGGCCAAGTTGCTGGTACTACCGTCCCTCCCTTTCCATGTAGTTGACTCTGCACATTTCAGAGAACCGATGGATTGTGCAAACCCAAGGTGAAAGTCCCAAGCCAACATTACTTTGCCAAAAAAGCTGTTCCAGCCCTGCACACGTCCGTTTAGCTGAAGGTGGGCCAGTCCTTGGATCTTTCAGTGTCTGGTAGAGTTCACATCAGAGGTGACAAATTGAGTTGTAACTATGGTCAAGGACAATATATGTCATTCACAGCCCATTGGGTAAATGTCCTTCTGGGCTAGGCGCACAAGCAATTTGACTAGGTGATGACAATGCCGCCTCCACGTTGTATTTGTGGAATTTCAGCACCAATGTACTCCTCGCCTCCTCATCCTCCACCTTGTCCTCATCCTCCCCTCTAGGCACAGTTCACAGTGGTTCTCCATCATATCTACTATGCAAAGCTAGACATTGTCACTCAGAATATAAAATCAGTGATACAGTCCTAACCTCAGTATCTGAGGAAAGGGATTTAGGGATCATTATTTCAGAAGACTTAAAGGTAGGCAGACAATGTCACAGAGCAGCGGGAAATGCTAGCAGAATGCTTGGGTGTATAGCAAGAGGAATTACCAGTAGAAAGAGGGAGGTGCTCATGCCGCTCTATAGAGCACTAGTGAGACCTCATTTGGAGTATTGTGCTCAGTACTGGAGACCATATCTCCAGAAGGATATTGATACTTTGGAGAGAGTTCAGAGAAGAGCTACTAAACTGGTACATGGATTGCAGGATAAAACTTACCAGGATAGATTAAAGGACCTTAACATGTATAGCTTGGAAGAAAGACGAGACAGAGGGGATATGATAGAAACTTTTAAATACATAAAGGAAATCAACAAGGTAAAAGAGGAGAAAATATTTAAAAGAAGAAAAACTGCTACAAGAGGACATAATTTTAAATTAGAGGGGCAAAGGTTTAAAAGTAATATCAGGAAGTATTACTTTACTGAGAGAGTAGTGGATGCATGGAATAGCCTTCCTACAGAAGTGGTAGCTGCAAATACAGTGGAGGAGTTTAAGCATGCATGGGATAGGCATAAGGCCATCCTTCATATAAGATAGGGCCAGGGGCTATCCATAGTATTTAGTATATGGGGCAGACTAGATGGGCCAAATGGTTCTTATCTGCCGACACATTCTATGTTTCTATGTTTCTATGTTTCTGCACCTGGTCAGCCTGTGGAATGGAGCCAAGAGTGATGAGCAGCATGGGCAATATTCATTTTCGCGATATTTCACACATTTTTGGCCTAATATTTACAATAAATTCGTGAAATTCGCTAAATTTTTGAAATTGTGATCTCCAGTCATTATTTTCTTGATTGCGAAAATCGGCAATGTAATATGCACGTATTGCGCGCGCAATACAGCCGTTGCTCACTTTTTCTACATTTTTCAAGCTGCTAGAAGTTTCCTGAGACTGGAGAAAATGCACAGTTCAGTAATTCCTATCACACTACCTAACACCCTGCACTGGAACCTATCAGCTACACTATATCACTATCTAACCTACACTGACTATCTCCTACTAACTATCTGTATTATATATATGAGCTAACTAACTATCTAATGTAATTCAGCAAAGCACAGAGCACAGTAATGACACTGCTGTCTCTGTCAGAACTGCAAAAAAACTGCAGAAATGGCTGCTGGGGAGGTTCCTTATATAGTAAGTGGTAGGCAACTTTCCTATTAGTTGCTAGGGATGTTGCTAAGCTCTGACAAAGACATTGCAGCCTTCTCATTGGCCCACAAGCAAGAAGGGAGGTTACTGATGAAAAAAAAATCTAGAATATCTGCGATTACGAATATATAGCACTATATTCTACATCTTCGCAAATTCCCGATATTCCTGATAAAAATTTGCGATTAGAATATTCGCGATCAACACTAGGAGCCAAACCGGGGAGGAACTACTCCACATCATCAATAAAGAAATCCAATACTGGATGTCTCCTCTCTAACTGGAGATAGGAACCATGATTACTGATAACAGAAGAACATTTTGTCTGCTCTGCGTCAGGGAGGTTTGACCCATGTGCCCTGCATGGCGCACGTCTTCAATCTTGTTTTCACCCAGTTCCTCAAGTCTTCCACTGAACTGCAAATGCTGTTAAAAATGTCCAGGAAACTGTGCATGGAATTTAGCCACTCTTACCGTGCAAAATGCGCCCTCCTTGAGCTGCAAATGGAAAACGCTCTTCCCTAACATCACCTGACATGCAACATTTCCACCCATTGGAACTCCACGTTCCATATGTTAGACCGCCTGTACGAGCAGACGAAGGCAGTCAATGATTTGTTAATGCAGCAGACGTACTGTACAGGTTTACTCCCTGGTATAACTTCCACCTTAGCCAGTGGCAGCTCATGCGTGACACGTGCCGTTTGTAGTGGAGATGGAGGCAGGAAGGCCCTTCGAGTCCCTTGCGCAAATGGCCAGTTGCATGCTTTCTTGTTTGTGCAGTGAGTACCGCTTTGTCAGGATTCAGCAGAGGGATGACTACTAGCTAACCACATTGTTAGACCCTCGCTACCAGTCAAAAATGGAGGCATTTTTTAGACCTTCTGAGAGGGATGCAAAAATGAACTAATATTGAAACATGCTTTGCAGTCAGTTAGCCGCTGCCTACAAGAGCCATTGCCAGGAAGGTCTGACCAGGGGGGATCCTCTGCGCTCACGCTCCACTACCATGACTGGTGGGGGGGGGGTGGGGGCAGAATCAGCCCCACCTCCATAGGCAGAAAGTCTGGAGTCTCTGATGAGCACTTTTCTTCAAGCGCTTTCTGAAGAAATCACCCAGTTTCAGCAGTAGTGGGACGTGCAGCAGAACCTCAACTCGCAGGTGGTGGCATACTTGGACTGTACCCTGTCTACCATGATCCGCTAGACTACTGGGCATGCAATCTTGAAGTGTGGCAGCAACTGGATGAGTTTGCCACGGGCATGCTTTCCTGCCCGAACAGTAGTGTGGCATAACCTTAATAAGGATGACTCAGGCGTGGATCAACCAGGATTTCCAGACACCAGTGCCTGATGCAACAGAATAAAATACTGATCTTATTGTAGTGTGCTGGCACACTGGAATATTGTGCAAAATGGGCTATTACTTCTGGCTATGTGCTGCTGCCACCATTTTGATGCTCCCACCTGCCTGCTGCCTTTACTGCCATTCCTACAAAGGGGCTTCTTGGCCTACTGATATGTACATGTTACTTTTTTACAAGGATATGTATACCACTGGCCCTTGCTATCACACTGCTGTTGTTGGGTTCTGCTACTACTGTGATCTGCCACCATATTGTACTGCATGTCACTCCTGATGTCCCCCTCCCCACTCATGGGGCCATTATTTTCCCTGTTCACATCACTGTTCATTTTTCAGTTATTTTGATCCATCAAAAAAAAAGAAAAGAAAAGTATCCTGTATTTTGAGCATTCGTAAGGCCTCTTTCACACGCTCAGTATTTGGTCAGTATTTGTAAGCCAAAAGCAGGAGTGGGTCCAAAACACAGAAGAGATACAAATATTTCCATTACATTTTAGCTCTGTTTTGGACCCACTCCCGGTTTTGGCTTACAAATACTGATCAAATACTGATGGAAAATACCGACCAAATCCTGATTGTGTGATAGAGGCCGTTAAAGTCCTGCATGCAGGACTTTTTTCCATGTTAAAAAAACAATTTTAGATTTAAATTGCCAAAACAGATGCAAATTGAGTATAAGGCCTCTTTCACAAAGTCAGTATTTGGTCAGTATTTTGCATCAGCATGTGATCAGTATTTTAAAGCCAAAAGTAATCATGGAGCCACTAGCATCACTGTTATTGCCACTGCAGCTGCGGACACCATTCCCACTCTGTCATGGAGGCACTACTTGAATCTTGGTGCACTGCACAATTATTTACAGGGCAATAAATTAGATCTGACTGTAACATTGACTTGTGATAATGACACAGAGTAATTTCACAGCTAACAGAAGGGATTAAAAAGTATATGTTTGTCTGCCTCAACATGGATTCAAAGAGCCTTTTTATGCACCACTACTTTATTGCTGCTGCCTCCACTTCTTACGCGGCACCATGTCCGACCAAACCGTCACCAGTTGCGGATACTGCGCCCACAACTGCAGCAAGTCAAACTTGATATCCTTCACAAGCTCCCGAAAGGGGCGTGCCCCCAAATCATTCCCCCCTACATGCAACACCAACACTCCAGGGGGCATATCCAACCACACAAACCTGTGAAACTCAGGAAGAACCCGACTCCACAACATGCCTCTCAACCCCAACCATCGGATCAACGCCGCCTCTCTCAAAAAAAAACACAGCCGTCCATCGGGCCTGACTGCCGCACGCAACGCTCCCCAGAACACGTAACCCCATAATCCACCCCAGACACTGTGAAACACCTGTAGAAACACAAAATAACACACATTAATCAACGACCACCTCTAAGATCCACTTCCGGCTCAAACAAAAAATCCCCCCTCCCATTAGACCCATGCGGGTCATATGACCAGAACCGAATAGACTCCCAACGGCCAATGTGCCGAATCACTTCATCCTCCATACCCCCGCCTCCTCTGTCTTCTCAGACGCCAAAGGAACCCCGAAATGGCGAGACATGGCTTCAAACGAATGTAACATAACGGAACAACCATTTGAACTTGGCGGCCCTATGAACAAAAAATCATCTAGGTAATGGATGATGGAACCCCAACCTGACCACTCTCGTACTACCCACTCCAAGAAAGAGCTGAACTGTTCAAAATAGGCGCACGAAACCGAACAACCCATGGGCAAACATTGATCCACGAAAAAAAAAACATCCCAAAAACACAAAACAAATGCTGACACTCCGGATGCACCGGCAAAAGCCGAAACGCCGCCTCAATATCCCCCTCGGCCAACAAAGCTCTCTGCCCATTAAACCGTACACACCGAACCGTCTCATCGAATGATGTATACATGACCGAACACAATTCCGGCGCAATCCCGTCATTAACCGAGCCCCCCTTTGGGAACGAAAGATGTTGTATAAGGCAAAATATATTAGGCTCCTTTTTCTGCACCACCCCTAGCGGTGACACCTGCAAATCCTGCATCGGCAACTCCCTAAAGGGCTCTGCCATGCAAACTAACCTCACCTCCTTCCGCAACTTCTCCATCACCACTTCAGGAAGCTCCGTCGCTGACCGCAAATTCTTCCCCCCTTTTCACACGACCCCCTCCACAAACGGTAAACGAAAAACTTCCTTAAAACCTGTTAAAAGGAATTTCGCTGCCTCCGGATACCTATTTAGAAACTGCTCCATCTCGGCTACCCGGATTGGCGTTCACCCCTTTTCCTGCCGCATCGCCCCAACTTTTTCCTCTTCGCCCTCTGAAGCAGCTCTGTTCCAACCGCATGAGGAACACTCGTGCTTAAATTTGCACTTGTCCCCATACTTGCAACCTCCCTCGTTGAACAGAAAACATAACCCTTTAAGCGAGGCTGCCGAGCGCTTTGATTGCCCAGAACCCCCGGCGCTACCTGGAAAGGGCTGCCCTGCCCTAACCGGAGTGATCACCCGCATCCAAAGACCAATGTCCTTATGGTTCCAGCGCATACTAGGCCGGACCACCTTACACTGCCGAAACTGCTCATTGTACCTGAACCCCCCCTGCCCCCCATACACTCGGTAAGCCTACCCTATTGTGTCCAGGTAACAGAAAAGCGCCGAACGATTGTCCGGCGCTTTTTCCCCAATGAGACTGGTCAGGGTCACAAACGCCTGCAACCAGTTAGAGAAGGTCCGCGGAATCAAATGGTACCGCCGCTTGTCCTCCTCCTGCTTCTTTCTATCATCCCGCCTATCCCGGTCTAAATTAAAACGTTCAAGCGGGAGTAGAGAAAATATGTCCACATACTCCCCTTTCCGAATTCTTTCCTTAACCTCATGTTTCAAGTGAGCCCCCAGGGGCCCTTCAAAAAACACATAAACCTCCCCTTTAGCCGCGTCATCAACACGCAGCTCTTCCCCATCCTTAACACCAGTCCCACCCCTCTCGTTATCCCCGTCCTTCTCCGCCAATCCATGCTGCTTTGCCCCAAACGCCCCCCCAGCACACGTACCAACATCCCTGTCCCCAGTTCCCCCTGCCACACTTGCACTCGGTATCCCCCCTCCTTGTACACCACAAGCCCCTGTCATGCCAGGCGTCCATCCAGGCCTGCAGCCCTAATTCCGGCCTGTACTTTATCAATCTTTTGATTTATGAGCTCAAAGTCCACATATTGTGCCCATCTTTTCTGCATACATGTCACAGTATCTTGTGTAAAGTGTGTTTCTATTAATCCTACTATTGCAGGAAGATGTGTTTTGATAATATCATTCACAATAGCTCTTTTTGTTCATTCTGCGAGTCCCCTCACGTTCCATACTAGTATTCTATTTGTTGTATCCAGTTATTTTTATCTAGGGTCGCTGCCAGACAAGTTAATTTCTGGGGACCCCGCGTCCCCCCGCCCCCGAGACACAGTGACATTTAACCTCCCCCCCACCCCCGCCCTCCCCACACCCCCTTTGATATGCAAGGCGGTATAACCTGCACATCTCCTCCTATCTGCACTCCCCGCCGACCTCCCCTCCCCCTTATTATCAAATCCTCGACCCATTAGATTTCACAGCCCTTGTTCATCTAGCCAATCTGATAGTTCACCGGATGTAGCAAAGAAGTAGAACTATGGTGAACTATGCGCATTTTTGCAGGATACATCATTGCATATTTAATCTTTGCGTTAATCAACCTCTTCTTTACCTCACGGAATTCTTTACGTTTCATTTGGGTTTCTCTTGTATAATCGGGGAAGACCTGAATGCTGCTCCCATTATACTGAAGGTCCCTTGCATCTCTCCTCCACCATAATATATTGTCTCTGTCGTTTTGGGACAAGATCCTGGCTAAAATAGCTCTTGGGAGGCCACCGGGTGGGGGTTTCCTCCCCGGTATCCGATGGGCCCGATCTACGGCAAATGTGGGTGAGAGATGCCTGGTATCACATTCTTCCATTAGCCATTTCTGTATAAAATCTGTTGCGTCCTCTTTCTCAGATCCTTCTGGGAATCCGATTACCCGAATATTTGATCTCCTGGATCTGTCCTCTAGGTCCACTATCTTTTCCCGGAGGATTTTTATTTCAGACTCATTAGAATCTATTCTTTTTATAGCCGCCATGATTTCTTTTTTTTTATAGATCTTGAGAACTCTTGGAGATCTTTAACTTTTTCGCGAATATTATTCATATCGTCCTTAATAAACATAATGTCTGACTGTAATGCTGCTATTTTAATGGATAATTCCCCTAAGGCTTGGTTAGAGTTTTTCACTGCACCTAAAATATCCTCAAATTCCCTATCTATTGATTCTATTTTTTTTTTATCTGTGGCTACTTCTTCTGGTAACTCTGTTTTAATGTGTATACCATCCTCTTTATCTGAGGTTTTACTATCAGTCAATGTACGTGTTTTTGGTTGGGGAGATTTAAAAAATGTGTCCATCTTGGTCAGTGGACTATTTAAACCATCCCTCTTTGGGGAGGGGGGCCCTGAAGATTTCTGATCATAATTCTTTGGTAGCATTTCCCCCCCCCCTCCTTTATATAAAATAATATACACAAAAATTAATTAATGAAATGCAATATGACCAGAATATTTAAATGCGTCTAATACAGCAGTTATGTAAACTCTATGTATCTTCAGGGAAGATTGTTGCCCCCTTAGTCCCACACCTAGATTGACACGTATGTTTACACCTTATCGTACGCGACTTATCCCATCAAACCAACAGGAACAATTCATATACTTAACAACTGTTGGGGAAAAGAGCCACTTTTCTAATACACCAAATGTTCTATTTTGTTCTCAGCACTCAGTATGAAGCTCGTTACATTAACTGGTATAGATACATCAGAAATTTCAGAATCTCAGAATCTATCATGTTTTGTGGTTTCCAACATATACCGTCCAAAGTGTACCGTCCAAGCCAGCTCGATATATCAATGTGAATTAACTCACAGGTGAGCACGATGAGCAGAGAGTAATTCAGACTTGATAATGTTATTACCAGTTTCTCAGATATATTTCTGAGGAGTAGCAAATGTCTCAGGCACACTGCAAGAGGTCGTGTATATAAATAAAATAGCACTCTCAAACGCACAGCAGATTCCTTATCCAGAGTTCAGTTCAGCGCCCCCTCAGGAGCACAGTTCGACTCTTTTTCAAGTTTACCCCCATCTGTCAAATTACTTCCACGGTCAGTGAAAACAATCGTTCCCACAAATGATTTCAATAAGGGGAAGAGAGTGGGGCAGATGTAAGAGAAAAAACAGTTATCGTTTTTTCAGGCTGCCAATCACATAACTCACAGATCCCCCGGTCTATTCACCAGCTCGACCTTGGCCGCACGCCTCTTCTGCGACGCTGACAGAGGGGAGGAGTCCACCCTCGCAGCCTCTCAGCCAACGGGCACGGCAGCACCACACAAGGGCTCCAGTCTCCTCTCGATATACGCAAGCTGGTGAGTGATAATCCAGGATCGCAAGGCAGGTGGTGTTAAGAAGTGCCTTCAGCGATTCTGGAGCTCCGATCCCCAAGGCAGTTTAGGGAGTCCGCCACCGACCTCCAGTAGCAGGTTCTTGCTGCGTGCCATCCCCTCTGCATTACGATGAATTAGGGTGAATCTTCCACCGCCCTCAGCGCCTTCTAAGCCAGTGCTGAAATGGGCGGCAAGTCGCAGCAGACACGGCGCTTCCCGCTGTTTGCAGGGGGCGGGGGGAGGAAGGGAGGAGCCTCGGCGCGTCTACGACATCACGTCACGCCGCTACACTGTGGAAAATACAAAATAATGTTGTTAATAAAAAAATATTAAAAATAAAAGTGTGGGCACTTATTAAATATCTTCAAAAGCCACCATAGTCACAAACCTAGTGAATTAAAACACTTTCTTCATTGTGTCGCTTTCACGTAACTGCCAGTCTTGAATGTCCCCTGTGCGCTAATCTTTTGTCTATACCAGCATTTCTGCCAACACCAGCTGGCCACACATGGGATATATATGACAGCTGCAAAATCTAAGTGCCAGCTTCCTGAATTGCATTTAGCTCTACTCTGTGGAAGTTCGCCTTTTTGTTAATTATTTGACAAGTTTCATGCATGCTTGGCTATACAACTTCTAAGATTATATCTAAGCAACCTCTAGATACCTGAGCATCGTTGTCCATCTGGATGCCATCCCTCCGCTCTGAGCTGATTAACAATGTCTCCCAAATCTCATCCACTATTCCTCCATTGATGTGAATCCCGCAGTGAGGAAATGTTGAGAGGGAATGCCAAAATTCATGAGTTTCCCAAAGGTTCTGCTTAGTTAAAATAAAATCTGCTTTAAAAGTGTCACATCACGTATTTGATTTAGCAACTTAACAGGTTCCCTTTGCAAAACGGAAGGCATAGCACTTCTAGCCATTTTTAAGGCATTTTACGTTGCGCACAGATGCTACAATGAAATAGCAGTTTTGCAGGCCATGTAAACCTATTAAAATTAATGAGCTATCGTTTTTTTAATGTAACAGTTTCTTACACTAACTGAGGGCAAACAATCTGAATGTTGTGTATATTCCAACAGTCATTTAAATAAGATGTTCCATTGTAGTCAATAGGAGATGCTGATTGCAGTACTTGTCACACAAGAGTGCTCATGCTGTAGAAATTCTGTTTAAAGGGAATGTGTCATCAGAAAATGACCAATTGTTCAAAAGTTAAGCATCTATTTTTAGAATTTTTTGTATTTTATTTTTTATTTCAGTGTCCCTGTCTATTTTTAGAAAATAATTGTAGAACCATGCGGTTTTTATGCTGGCCACTAGGCCTAAAATAAGTCGACTTCCTATTCTCTGAGCCCCACATGGGCCATAGACAATCCGACAGCTTTAAAGGGGTTATCCCATCTTAGACAATGCCCCCTAGCGATATGCCCCCATTGTCTAAGATGGGATAACCCCTTTAACCTCTAGGGGAGAATTTTCTAGGCATGCTGTGTGACCTATGTAGAGGTCAGAAGGGAGTAGATAAGCTATGATGTCA
This sequence comes from Bufo bufo, assembly GCF_905171765.1. NCBI lineage: Eukaryota > Metazoa > Chordata > Amphibia > Anura > Bufonidae > Bufo > Bufo bufo. Next base: position 46,903,039 of record NC_053397.1, on the reverse strand, counting down.
ACTATTGTGCATGGTGAATCTTGTGTTATCTATGCACAGGTGATATCTGTCATTGAAATGCTGCCTGTAATGATAATGATGTAGCAACTGAAAAGTTACCTTACAGAACAGGAAGTCTCAAGATATTACTAGGCCTTGTGGCCACCGTGAAGACTGCATGATTTTAGATGTGTTTTTAAATATAGACACTGACACGGAAAATTAAAACGAAAATGACAAAAAATTCTAAAATAAATACTTTAGATAAAAATGTGATTTAAACAATAGGTAAGTTGCTAATGACAAATTCCCTTCAAACTGCAGCTACAAGTCTAAGAGGCACATTTATTAAAACAAGAGTTTTAGACGCTGGTCTTAACCACCTCCGGACCGCCTAACGCAGGATCGCGTTCCGGAGGTGGCAGCGCTGCGCACAGTCACGCATATACGCGTCATCTCGCGAGACGCGAGACTTCCTGTGAACGCGCGCACACAGGCGCGCGCGCTCACAGGAACGGAAGGTAAGAGAGTTGATCTCCAGCCTTCCAGCGGCGATCGTTCGCTGGCAGGCTGGAGATGTGTTTTTTTTTAACCCCTAACAGGTATATTAGACGCTGTTTTGATAACAGCGTCTAATATACCTGCTACCTGGTCCTCTGGTGGTCCCCTTTGTTTGGATCGACCACCAGAGGACACAGGTAGCTCAGTAAAGTAGCACCAAGCACCACTACACTACACTACACCCCCCCCGTCACTTATTAACCCCTTATTAGCCCCTGATCACCCCTAATCACCCCTGATCACCCCATATAAACTCCCTGATCACCCCCCTGTCATTGATTACCCCCCTGTCATTGATCAACCCCCTGTAAAGCTCCATTCAGACGTCCGCATGATTTTTACGGATCCACTGATAGATGGATCGGATCCGCAAAACGCATCCGGACGTCTGAATGAAGCCTTACAGGGGCGTGATCAATGACTGTGGTGATCACCCCATATAGACTCCCTGATCACCCCCCTGTCATTGATTACCCCCCTGTCATTGATTACCCCCCTGTAAAGCTCCATTCAGATGTCCGCATGATTTTTACGGATGCACTGATACATGGATCGGATCCGCAAAACGCATCCGGTCGTCTGAATGAAGCCTTACAGGGGCATGATCAATGACTGTGGTGATCACCCCCCTGTCATTGATTACCCCCCTGTCATTGATTACCCCCCTGTAAAGCTCCATTCAGATGTCCGCATGATTTTTACGGATGCACTGATAGATGGATCGGATCCGCAAAACGCATCCGGACATCTGAATGAAGCCTTACAGGGGCATGATCAATGACTGTGGTGATCACCCCATATAGACTCCCTGATCACCCCCCTGTCATTGATTACCCCCCTGTCATTGATTACCCCCCTGTAAAGCTCCATTCAGATGTCCGCATGATTTTTACGGATGCACTGATAGATGGATCGGATCCGCAAAACGCATCCGGACGTCTGAATGAAGCCTTACAGGGGCATGATCAATGACTGTGGTGATCACCCCATATAGACTCCCTGATCACCCCCCTGTAAAGCTCCATTCAGATGTCCGCATGATTTTTACGGATGCACTGATACATGGATCGGATCCGCAAAACGCATCCGGTCGTCTGAATGAAGCCTTACAGGGGCATGATCAATGACTGTGGTGATCACCCCCCTGTCATTGATCACCCCCCTGTAAAGCTCCATTCAGATGTCCGCATGATTTTTACGGATGCACTGATAGATGGATCGGATCCGCAAAACGCATCCGGACGTCTGAATGAAGCCTTACAGGGGCATGATCAATGACTGTGGTGATCACCCCATATAGACTCCCTGATCACCCCCCTGTCATTGATTACCCCCCTGTCATTGATTACCCCCCTGTAAAGCTCCATTCAGATGTCCGCATGATTTTTACGGATGCACTGATAGATGGATCGGATCCGCAAAACGCATCCGGACGTCTGAATGAAGCCTTACAGGGGCGTGATCAATGACTGTGGTGATCACCCCATATAGACTCCCTGATTACCCCCCTGTCATTGATTACCCCCCTGTAAAGCTCCATTCAGATGTCCGCATGATTTTTACGGATGCACTGATAGATGGATCGGATCCGCAAAACGCATCCGGACGTCTGAATGAAGCCTTACACGGGCGTGATCAATGACTGTGGTTATCACCCCATATAGACTCCCTGATCACCCCCCTGTCATTGATCACCCCCCTGTCATTGATCACCCCCCTGTCATTGATCACCACCCCTGTCATTAATCACCCCCCCTGTCATTGATCACCCCCCCTGTCATTGATCACCCCCCGTGTCATTGATCACCCCTCTGTAAGGCTCCATTCAGATATTTATTTGGCCCAAGTTAGCGGAATTTTTTTTTTTTTTTCTTACAAAGTCTCATATTCCACTAACTTGTGTCAAAAAATAAAATCTCACATGAACTCACCATACCCCTCACGGAATCCAAATGCGTAAAATTTTTTAGACATTTATATTCCAGACTTCTTCTCACGCTTTAGGGCCCCTAGAATGCCAGGGCAGTATAAATACCCCACATGTGACCCCATTTCGGAAAGAAGACACCCCCAGGTATTTCGTGAGGGGCATATTGAGTCCATGAAAGATTGAAATTTTTGTCCCAAGTTAGCGGAACGGGAGACTTTGTGAGAAAAAAATTAAAAATATCAATTTCCGCTAACTTGTGCCAAAAAAAAAAAATTTCTATGAACTCGCCATGCCCCTCATTGAATACCTTGGGGTGTCTTCTTTCCAAAATGGGGTCACATGTGGGGTATTTATACTGCCCTGGCATTCTAGGGGCCCCAAAGCGTGAGAAGAAGTCTGGTATCCAAATGTCTAAAAATGCCCTCCTAAAAGGAATTTGGGCACCTTTGCGCATCTAGGCTGCAAAAAAGTGTCACACATCTGGTATCGCCGTACTCAGGAGAGGTTGGGGAATGTGTTTTGGGGTGTCATTTTACATATACCCATGCTGGGTGAGAGAAATATCTTGGTCAAATGCCAACTTTGTATAAAATAATGGGAAAAGTTGTCTTTGGCCAAGATATTTCTCTCACCAAGCATGGGTATATGTAAAATGACACCCCAAAACACATTCCCCAACTTCTCCTGAATACGGCGATACCACATGTGTGACACTTTTTTGCAGCCTAGGTGGGCAAAGGGGCCCATATTCCAAAGAGCACCTTTAGGATTTCACAGGTCATTTACCTACTTACCACACATTAGGGCCCCTGTAAAATGCCAGGGCAGTATAACTACCCCACAAGTGACCCCATTTTGGAAAGAAGACACCCCAAGGTATTCCGTGAGGGGCATGGCGAGTTCCTAGAATTTTTTATTTTTTGTCACAAGTTAGTGGAAAATGCTTATTTTTTTTTTTTTTTTTTTTTTCATACAAAGTCTCATATTCCACTAACTTGTGACAAAAAATAAAAACTTACATGAACTCACTATGCCCATCAGCGAATACCTTGGGGTCTCTTCTTTCCAAAATGGGGTCACTTGTGGGGTAGTTATACTGCCCTGGCATTCTAGGGGCCCAAATGTGTGGTAAGGAGTTTGAAATCAAATTCTGTAAAAAATGACCTGTGAAATCCGAAAGGTGCTCTTTTGAATATGGGCCCCTTTGCCCACCTCGGCTGCAAAAAAGTGTCACACATCTGGTATCTCCGTAATCGGGAGAAGTTGGGGAATGTGTTTTGGGGTGTCATTTTACATATACCCATGCTGGGTGAGAGAAATATCTTGGCAAAAGACAACTTTTCCCATTTTTTTATACAAAGTTGGCATTTGACCAAGATATTTATCTCACCCAGCATGGGTATATGTAAAAAGACACCCCAAAACACATTCCTCAACTTCTCCTGAATACAGAGATACCAGATGTGTGACACTTTTTTGCAGCCTAGGTGGGCAAAGGGGCCCACATTCCAAAGAGCACCTTTCGGATTTCACAGGTCATTTACCTACTTACCACACATGTGGGCCCCTAGAATGCCAGGGCAGTATAACTACCCCACAAGTGACCCCATTTTGGAAAGAAGAGACCCCAAGGTATTCGCTGATGGGCATAGTGAGTTCATGGAAGTTTTTATTTTTTGTCACAAGTTTGTGGAATATGAGACTTTGTTTGAAAAAAAAAAAAAAAAAAAAAATCATCATTTTCCACTAACTTGTGACAAAAAATAAAAAATTCTAGGAACTCGCCATGCCCCTCACGGAATACCTTGGAGTGTCTTCTTTCCAAAATGGGGTCACTTGTGGGGTAGTTATACTGCCCTGGTATTCTAGGGGCCCAAATGTGTGGTAAGGAGTTTGAAATCAAATTCAGGAAAAAATGAGGAGTGAAATCCGAAAGGTGCTCTTTGGAATATGGGCCCCTTTGCCCACCTAGGCTGCAAAAAAGTGTCACACATCTGGTATCCCCGTACTCAGGAGAAGTTGAGGAATGTGTTTTGGGGTGTCTTTTTACATATACCCATGCTGGGTGAGATAAATATCTTGGTCAAATGACAACTTTGTATAAAAAAATGGGAAAAGTTGTCTTTTGCCAAGATATTTCTCTCACCCAGCATGGGTATATATAAAATGACACCCCAAAACACATTCCCCACCTTCTCCTGAGTACGGAGATACCAGATGTGTGACACTTTTTTGCAGCCTAGGTGGGCAAAGGGGCCCATATTCCAAAGAGCACCTTTCGGATTTCACAGGTCATTTTTTACAGAATTTGATTTCAAACTCCTTACCACACATTTGGGCCCCTAGAATGCCAGGGCAGTATAACTACCCCACAAGTGACCCCATTTTGGAAAGAAGAGACCCCAAGGTATTCGCTGATGGGCATAGTGAGTTCATAGAACTTTTTATTTTTTGTCACAAGTTAGTGGAATATGAGACTTTGTAAGAAAAAAAAAAAAAAGAAAAAAAATCATCATTTTCCGCTAACTTGTGACAAAAAATAAAAAGTTCTATGAACTCACTATGCCCATCAGCGAATACCTCAGGGTGTGTACTTTCAGAAATGGGGTCATTTTTTTGCAAAAAAATCGTTAAATTTCGATTAATAACAAAAAAAGTAAAAATGTCAGCAGCAATGAAATACCACCAAATGAAAGCTCTATTAGTGAGAAGAAAAGGAGGTAAAATTCATTTGGGTGGTAAGTTGCATGACCGAGCAATAAACGGTGAAAGTAGTGTAGGTCAGAAGTGTAAAAAGTGGCCTGGTCTTTCAGGGTGTTTAAGCACTGGGGGCTGAGGTGGTTAATAAGCCCCTGCGCTGGCGGTGGATCCGCCGGAGTTATGAAGAGCTGCTGGCCTCTACATAACTTCGGCGTATCCACTGCCACTTCTAAATGTAAGAGATTCCTAGCTGTCTTACATTTAGACCATTTTCTACACCTAAAACATGGTAAATGAGATGGGCCTGCCGCCTTGTCCCCTTCCCCACTCACACCACGCCCACTTTTTTAGACCTGGCATGAACGGGAAGAAGCCACAGATTGTGGCGCAAAGAACCTTTGTGCCGCGATCTGCGTCCGAAATACACCTAATTTAGACAATTTAAACAACTACAGTGCAAAGAAGCTGGAAAAATCTAACTGATCTAGACTATCCTAAGAAGAAATCCTGATAAAAAAGAAGATGCTTATATAGATGAGCTGTCTTAATGAATGCAATCAATAAATGGTTTGTAGAGATGAGCGAATTTCTTAAAAGTTCGATTCGGCTGATTTGCCGAATTTCACAAAGAATTACTTCATCACGAAGCGCATCTTTTTGTAAGTAGCAGGTGCAATGACAGGGATCTGCGATAGCGCTGCCCCTGTCATTGTACCCCTCAGATGCCGCGTTCAAATATGATTGCGGCATCTGAGTGTAAAATTAACAATTAAAAATAATTAAATCAAACTTACCGCCTCCATTTGCTCGCAAAGGGCCGGCCACCGCCATCTTGCTTGAAGATCTCAGCCGAAATCCTGTGTGGCGCGAGATTACGTCATCGGCTGGCGAGCAAATGGAGGAGGTAAGTTTGATTTTTTTTTATTGATTTTTTTTATACTATTTCAGGTTAAATTGATTCGCTGACACGAAGCACGAGGAAATTCGGCTTTGAGGCGAATCAAATTGATCCTGAAATTCAGATCGAATTCTACTTTTTGGGATTTGATTCGTTCATCTCTAATGGTTTGTCTGAGATTATAAAAGGCGAAAGAGCGGCACTTCTGTCAGTATTATATGTTAGGTACTGAAGTTCATCGTTGTTTACTTGAATTGTTCAAATATGCATGGTCCAACAACCATAGTCCGAAGTCTGAAAGCAGATAATTTGAGATAGAAAGGAGCGTGTGCATTATTATAAGTACACCAAACAGCAGAAGGAACTATATAATTGAAGGTCTTCTTGACTGATTTGGTCTTGAAAAATTCCACTGGATCCTGGATTGTTGATTAAAATAAATGTATTAGGTTTTCTTATGACAAAACAACCAGAAGGGCTCAAAGTCACCAAAAGTACTACATGTACATTTTAAAATTTGGCATAAAAAAGGACTCTGATTTTAAAGGATTTTCACTGTGCTGGAATTCAAGCCTCTTCTATTAAAACACCAATGTTACCAGACTGTACCAGTCTCTTCTTCAGGACAATATACAAATCGGTATGATCTTGTATTTGGTTAGTTTTTTTTCACACCTACTAAATGTCACATGCCAGAGGCCCAAAGGCAGACCCCTGGGACATCTTGAAAACAGGAAACAGGCAGAAACAGACCAGGGACCAACAGAGTACTTTATTACACTTGTAATAAAAGAACATAACCGTAAAGCAAGTTAAGCAATAGTGGTAGCACTACCACAGAACCAAGTGCACCGGAAGAGAACAGAGGAAAAACCCAGAGGGCGGAGAGCCAATGAGCCCTGTTCTTCACAGAGCCCCTGGAGGTGGGGATGAACTGGGCTGAGGGCTCACTAGTCGCACCTCCAGGAAGGTCCCGGTACACTTGGCCGCTACCTGCAGAGAACCATGCTGGTGCAAGCACCAGCGGAAATAGACAACAGGACTGGTACCCAACCAAACACAGGACATGGCTCAGACAACAAGACAAATGGGAACAAGCACAGAAGCAGGTGCCTGGACCCCAAATGGAATGGAAGCATGGAGGTCTCAGGCAAAGCTGCACACAGACTAAAGATCCTCCCTCCAGGTGAACTCAGGAGCAGGGGCGTACCTAGAGCATAAATAAAAATAAAACCCCTTAATAAAATAAACCTCTGCACACCCCCTTAACGAAATAAACCCATTAACCCCCTTAATAAAACCCATTAACCACCCCTTAATAGACCCCTTAACCCTTCCTTTATAAAATAAAAACCTGCGCCCCCTTAAACCACAGTATAATAAACATTGGTGGCGCAGTGCGCCCCCCCCAACATAATAAACATTGGTGGCGCAGTGCGCCCCCCCTCCCTAGTATAATAAACATATAAACATTGGTGGTGCAGTGCGCCCCCCCAACACCCTAGTATAATAAACATTGGTGGCGCAGTGTGCCCCCCCAACATAATAAACATTGGTGGGCAGTGCGCCCCCCCTCCCTAGCATAATAAACATATAAACATTGGTGGCACAGTGCGCCCCCCCCCCCCAACATAATAAACATTGGTGGGCAGTGCCAATGAGGGTTAAAAAAATAAATAAAATTAACTCACCACCTCCAATTGATCGCGTAGCAGCCGGTCTCCTGTACTTTCTTCAGGACCTGTCAAAGGACCTGTGGTGATGTCACTGAGCTCATCACATGATACATCACATGATCCATCACCATGGTAATGGACCATGTGATAGAGGCTGGAGCTCAGTGACGTCACCACAGGTCCTGAAGAAATTACAAGGAGATTGGCAGCGGCTACGCGATCAATTGGAGGAGGTGAGTTAATTTTTTATTTTTTAACCCTCATTGGCACTGCCCACTGCCCACCAATGTTTATTATACTGGGGGGGGGCCGCACTCAATGTTTATTATACTGGGGGGAGGCGCACTCAATGTTTATTATACTGGGGGGGCCGCACTCAATGTTTATTATACTGGGGGGGGCCGCACTCAATGTTTATTATACTGGGGGGGGCCGCACTCAATGTTAATGAAGATATCTTCATTGGTGGCGCAGTGGCCACAGCCCCTCCCCCGGCCCTGTACCTCTTCTTATTGGCCGCGGCGGCAGCAGCACAGGGGGAGGGAGAGACCATCTGGAGCCCTGCCCCTATCACAGCGCCACGCCTGGCCCACTCTCCACACTTTTAAAAAAAAATTATCCTCAGTCGCGGCGGGCCCCCAGTGGCGTAGGGCCCCATAGCCATTGCTACGCCACTGGCACCCCCCTTGTGAGTGGCACCCGGGGCGGGCCGCCCCCCCCCCCCCCTTGGTACGCCACTGCTCAGGAGCCCTCTCATGAAGGCAGGACAGACACAGGACAGGAACAGAAGCAGTAAGGCACTGCAGGACAGACAAGGAACAGACTAGATCAGAAGCAGTAGGCACTGCCAGGCTGGACAAAGGACAGGATCAGAAGCAGTTTAGCACTGCCAGGCTATCAGACACAGTTAGAGCACTGCTAGGCTAGACATGGAACAGAGTCCCAGACAGAGAACAGGTACAGAAGAACAGTCAAGGCATGGACAAGGATAACAATATCAACATCATCACAGGACAGGTACAGAAGAACAGACAAAGCAACAACAATAATGCTATACCAGGCGACACCACACAAAAGGGCAGATGGCAAAAAAAAAAAACTGGGTCAGCAGCAAGGGGCTACACCCATAAAGGCACAGGAACAGACTGACCATATGCCCCACAGCTCAGGGATAGATATAGCACCTGATAAGCACACCCAGGAATAGAGCAGGGAATGTTAACCCATAAGAACCAAACTAGGAGGGGAGCCAAGAAGTGAACACACAGACTGCGTTGCCTCTGGCAACCAGCAAACATGGAGTCACCCGCAGCCAGCAAGCCAGAGCACAAACAACCTGTGACACAAACAGAAATGCATCCATATTCAGGCCATGTTCACACACAAGGCCGCAGCCAGCACGCATCACAGAACCAACATACATGGGAACACCCACAGCCAGTACACAAAGTGCATGCAGCCAGCCTTCACAGCACCAGTAACAGTAACCACAGATATATGGACATGGGAGACACACACAGGCCACAGTTCACACACACCACCGCAGCCAGCATGCAGCCCCAGGCAACCAGTATACACAGGTGTCAGCCTGCAGCCAGTATGCAATAGAGCCTGCAGCCAGCCTACACGGCAACTTTGACAAGAATTGCACAGAGATGCAGACACAGGGAGTACACACATTCACAGGCAAAATTCACACATGACATCACAGCCAGCACACAGCCCCAAGCAACCAGCATACACAGGAGTCAGCCTACAGCCAGTATGTGAAAGGGCATGCAGCCAGTCTACACAGCCACAATTGTCACAGCGAACCACACCGTGACACTAAAAGTCCTTTAAAGGGGTTCTCAGGGAATTATTTAAAATCCCCCCGAGCAATCTGTGCTAGAATGTGAACAGGACTGGTTGTCTCCACTTACAGAGCTGCCTAGGGCAGTCAGGAGTGAAGCCTCAATACACACTATGCTCTGGCACTTGCATACACTACATACGGGTGAGTTATCCTGTCAGGCTGCTCAGTCATGATGACATATGATAGGTATGATCGCATCTTTATCATCTGTTATAGAGTAGTACAGTCAGGTCTGGGATGGGACTGAAATTCAGCCATGGCATTTAAAAACAGACAGACCCATTTGATGTGTGGTGAATGTGAAATATGCTTGTGCCTCTCCAATTCAACCTCCATGTGTGCTAAAGAAATATTTGAATGGACATTACATTTAGCTCTGCCAAACATACAGGAGTAAACATACCTATTATATTCAGTGATGTCTCCTCTGATATAATTTTCTCTTTTCTCATCCTCAACATTGGAAGCAGACCACCATCATAATTTTTCTGTCACATCTTGTCTCTGTAAATGGGTTGGTGCCGTCTCCTCTCCAGCACCAGCCAATCTGGCATTTACCAGAATTTCCAGATCAGCAGTCCATCTGTCCTAGTATGTAAGCAGGACTGGTTGCCTCCACTTGCACAGTGGCCCCCTCCCAGCTGTGCAAGTGGAGGCAACCAGTCCTGCTTACATACTAGGACATATTGCTGGTGGACATTTGAAATCATTTCTGGAGAACTCCTTTAAGCAGCAATCCAGGACTTGCTGGAGTTTCTTTTTCAATCAGTGCAGTCAAGAAAGCCCTCATTTGCCTCGTTCCCTTTTCTACATTATAAGTACATTGGCCCACATTTACTAATGTGAGTGCACCTACATTTTGGAGTACAAAGATGCATAATTTGGTGTATCTAGGTGTAGAGAAAGTTTCTGAACCAAGTCCAAAGAGGTGACTAGAGCCTAAATAATTAAGTGGGGGTAGTCATGGAAGATAAGGAAAATGCAGAGTTACTAAATGGGTTAATATACTCACTTGGCTAACTGTACTGTAGATAAGGTCCAAGACAAGCTTAATAGGGTAAATGTGAACAAGGCTCCGGGTCCAGATGGATTACACCCAAGAGTGCTTAAAGAGCTCAGTTCAGTCATTGCTGTGTCCCTGTTTATAATTAAATATAAAGATTCTCTAGGTATTGGTACAGTGCCAAGTGATTGGCGCAAGGCAAACGTGGTGCCCATATTTAAAAAAGGATCAAGGTCCTTCACAGGTAATTATAGACCAGTTAGTTTAACTTCTGTTGTGAGAAAAATGTTTGAAGGACTCTATACAGGAGTATGTGACTGTAAATAAAATTATAAGTGGTAACCAGCATGGGTTTACCAAGGACAGAAGTTGTCAGACTAACCAGATTTGTTTTTATGAGGAGGTGAGTAGTAGCCTGGACAGAGGGGAGGCTGTGTAGTGTTTCTGGATTTTGCAAAGGCTTTTGATACTGTCCCTCATAGACATTTAATAGGTAAAGTAAGGTCTATAGGCTTGGAAAGAACAGGTAAAACTCGAAAAATTAGATTATCGTGCAAAGTTCATTCATTTCAGTAATGCAACTTAAAAGGTGAAAATAATAACATAGTAACATAGTATATAAGGCCGAAAAAAGACATTTGTCCATCCAGTTCGGTCTGTTATCCTGCAAGTTGATCCAGAGGAAGGCAAAAAAAAAAAAAACTGTGAGGTAGAAGACAATTTTCCCCACTTTACGGGAAAAAAAATCCTTCCCGACTCCAATCAGGCAATCAGATAACTCCCTGGATCAATGACCTCTCTCTAGTAGCTATAGCCTGTAATATTATTACACTCCAGAAATACATCCAGGCCCCTCTTGAATTCCTTTATTGTACTCACCATCACCACCTCCTCCAGCAGAGAGTTCCATAGTCTCACTGCTCCTACCATAAAGAATCCTCTTCTATGTTTGTGCACAGACCTTCTTTCCTCCAGATGCAGAGGATGTCCCCTCGTCACAGTCCTGTGGATAAATAGATGATGGGAGAGATCTCTGTACTGACCCCTGATATATTTATACATAGCAATTCGATCTCCCCTCAGTCGTCTTTTTTCTAAAGTGAATAACCCTAATTTTGATAATTTGTCAGGGTACTGTAGTTCCCTCATTCCAGTTATTACTTTAGTTGCCCTCCTCTGAACCCTCTCCGGCTCTGCTATGTCTGCCTTGTTCACAGGAGACCAGAACTGTACATAGTACTCCATGTGTGATCGGACCAGTGATTTGTAAAGTGGTAGGACTATGTTCTCATCACGGGCATCTATTCCCCTTTTGATGCAACCCATTATCTTATTGGCCTTGGCAGCTGCTGCCTGACACTGGCTTTTACAGCTAAGTCTACTTTCACACTCGGGTTTTGGCTTTCCGTTTGTGAGATCCGTTCAGGGCTCTCACAAGCGGATAAGTTTGCATTCTAATGCATTCTGAATTGAAAAGGATCCGCTCAGAATGCATCAGTTTGCATCAGTTCAGTCTCCATTTCACTTTGGAGACAGACACCAAAACGCTGCTTTAATCGTTTTGGTGTCCGTCTGATGAAATTTAGCCAAACGGATCCGTCCTGGCACACAATGTAAGTCAATGGGGACACTGACACTGACACAATCTAGCACAATAGAAAATGGATCCGTCCTCTATTGACTTTCAATGGTGTTCAAGACGGATCCGTCTTGGCTATGTTAAAGATAATACAAACAGATCTGTTCTGAACGGATGCAGACAGTTGTATTATCTGAATGGATCCGTCCATGACTGATCCGCACAAAACGCGAGTGTGAATGTAGCCTTAGTTTGCTCTTCACTAAAACTCCTAGGTCCTTTTCCTTGTCAGTGTTACACAGTGTTTTACCATTTAGTATGTACAGGTGACTTGCATTATTCCTTCCCATGTGCATAATCTTACATTTGTCAGTGTTAAACCTCATCCGCCACTTCTGTGCCCAAGCCTCCAATCTATCCAGATCCCTCTGTAGTAGTATACTGTCCTCTTCCGTGTCAATTACTTTACACAGTTTAGTGTCATCTGCAAAAATTGATATTTTATTGTGAAAGCCTTCTACAAGATCATTAATAAATATATTAAAGAGGATAGGGCCCAATTCTGATCCCTGAGGTACTCCACTAGTGACAGTGACCCAATCTGAGTGTGTAACCACCCTCTGTTTTCAATTACTGAGCCAGTTACTTACCCACATACAGACATTTTCTCCCAGTCCAAGCATTCTCATTTAATATACTAATTTGACATGACCAATCCCACATGAAACCATGCTGATATGGCGTTATTTGCTTATTTTCATTGAGGTGCTCCAAGATAGCATCTCTTAGAAAACCTTCAAACAGTTTACCCACGACGGATGTTAAACTTACCGGCCTATCATTTCCGGGCTCTGTTTCCGGACCCTTTCTGAATAGTGGCACCACATCCTGTGGAACACTCTCTGTCAGTATAGAGTCCTTAAATATCAGAAATAAGGGTCTGGTTATGACATTACTTAATTTTCTTGGTATACGGGGGTGTATGCCATCTGGTCCTAGCGATTTGTCTATTTTTATCTTTTTAAGACACCACTGTACTTCTTCCTGGGTAAGACAGGGCACTTTTAATGGGGAATTTACTTTTACATTCTGCCTTTCACCTGACAGTTTATTTTCTTCAGTGAATACAATGGAGAAAAAAATATTTAACAGCTTTACATTCTTCTCATGGCTTTCTGCAATTCCCCCCTCATCACTCTGTAAAGGGACAACACCTTCAGATTTATACTTTTTACCATTTATATAATTAAAGAGCATTTTAGGGTTAGTTTTGAACTCTTTGGCAATTAATCTCTAGGTCTCTAGTTTGGCCGCTTTTATTTTTTTTTCTACAGATTAAATTTTTTTGTTATAGCTTTTCAGTGCTTCCTCACTACCCTCCTGTTTTAGTGATTTAAATGCTTTTTTTTTTGTAATTTATTGCTTTCTTTACAGTTCTATTTATCCACATTGGTTTATTTTTGTTCATTAACCTTTTATTCCCATAAGATATGTTCCTCTCACAATTAGAATTTAGGATGCTTTTAAAAATATCCCATTTTGTGGATGTATTTTTATTTTTGAGGACTTTGTCCCAGTTAGTTAGGCCTATGGCCTCTCTTAGTTGGCTAAATTTAGCTTTTTTAAAGTTTGGTATTTTTGTTCCTCCCTGAAGAAACACTCTTTTGAATGATAATTAGAAGGTTATTACTTTATGGTCACTATTTCCCAGGTTTCCCCCAACCTGCACATCTGTTGTTCTGTCAGGTCTATTGGTTAATACTAAGTCTAGTATGGCTGTCCCTCTAGTCGGGTCCAGAACCAGTTGGGAGAGGTAATTGTCTTTGTTTATTGCCAAGAACCTGTTTCCTTTATGAGATGTACAGGTTTCAGTTTCCCAGTCTATATTTGGGCAGTTGAACTCCCCCATAATATATGAGAAAGACTCATTTACATGCAAAGCAAGATATTTCAAGTCTTTATTTGTTATAATTTGGATGATTATGGCTTACAGCTTATGAAAACCCCAAAGTCACAATCTCAGGTACCCTTTGCTCAGGGGGGTATGGATTAATTAGCTGACTAGAGTGAGACTAGAATATTGAACCTTTTCACAATATTCTAATTTTAAGTTGCATTAATACAACTCCTTTTAAGTTGCATTACGATATTAATATTTTTCGAATTTCACCTGTATAGTTTGTAATTAGATTGAAAACTGGCTGAATGACCGTGTCCAGAGAGTTGTGGTCAATGATTCCTATTCAGAATGGTCCCGGGTTGTAAGTGGTGTACCCCAAGGTTCAGTGCTGGGCCCTTTATTATTTAATTTATTTATTAATGATATTGAGGACAAGATTAATAGCACCATTTCTATTTTTGCAGATGATACTAAGCTGTGTAGAACTGTATAGTACTACAAGCTGACTTGATCACTCTGAGTGATTGGGCATCAACTTGGCAAATGAGGTTCAATGTGGACAAATGTAAAGTTATGCATCTTGGTAGTAATAATCTCTGTACTTCATATGGCCTAGGTGATGTAGCACTGGGAGAGTCACTTATAGAGAAGGATTTTGGTGTCCTTGTGCATGTTAGATTAAATTACAGCATACAATGTCAATCAGCTGCTTCTAAAGCCACCAGGATATTGTCATGCATTAAACGAGGCATGGACTCGCGGGGCAGGGGTGTAATATTACAACTTTACAAAGCGCTGGTGCGGCCTCATCTGGAATATGCAGTTCAGTTCTGGGCACCAGTCCAAAGAAAGGACACACTATAGCTGGAAAAAGTACAGAGGAGAGGGACTAAAAGGATAAGGGGCATGGATGATCTTAGTTATGAAGAAAGATTAAAAGAATTTAATTTCTTTAGTCTTGATAAGAGATGTCTAAGGGGGACATGATTAACCTATACCAGGCATGCAAAATCTGCGGCCCTCCAGCTGTTGCAAAACTACAACTCCCAGCATGCCTGAACAGCCTTCAGCTATCAGCCTCCAGAAGGGCATTGTGGGAGTTGTAGTTTTACAACAGCTGGAGGGCTGCAGATTGAGCATGCCTGACCTATACAAATATATAAATACAAAAAACACGGTGAAAAACTGTTTCATGTAAAATGTGCTCAAAAGACAAGGGGGTACTGCCTTTGATTGGAGAGGAAAAAGTTCAGTCTCCGGAAGCACCAAAGCTTCTTTACTGTAAGAACTGTGAAGCTGTGGAATAGACTTCCTCAGGACGTGGTCACAGCAGGAACAGTGGACAGCTTTAAAAAGGGTTTAGATGAATTCTTAAAAGTAAACAACATTAATGCTTATGAAAACGTGTAGAAATCTAAGTCTCAATTCCTTCTGGGATTCAAATCCCCACCTATTCCTGTCCCTTGGTTGAACTTGATGGAGTTATGTCTATTTTCAACCGAATTAACTATGCAACTATGTATGTAACTACACAGCTCCATCTATTATGTAGTGGACGGAGGTGGTTACTCCAGTCCTGCTCCCATCGAAGTGCAGTTACCAATGGATGGAGCTGTGTAGTTATGGTGCCAACTTCTGGTGTTGGATCTACTCTAAAACATCTGATCAGCAGAGGTGCAGGTAGTCAGATCCCCACCGATCAGATAGTGATAGCCTATCCTGAGGATAGTTCATCAGTCTTTAAAATTTTGACAACTCCTTTAAGATTAAAGTTCAGTATAAGGCATTTTACCATCCACATCGACAAATAACTCATTAACAAATAATTTTCAGTAAATCTTGGCCTTTTACTGTTCAGTGTAGCCTGATTTATTCCTCCTGTGTTAATTACATTTGTATTCATTTAGATATTTCTTAAGAACTATATTACATTACAAGCATACAATGCATCTGCGCTGTTTGTTTCAATGGGTACAGTTAAATTATTGATTTAACTGGTTTACAAGAATAGCTCTTTTAATGATTTTCTTTTTCCTTCATTGCTCCATGTTTTCATTAGATTAGACAAATTACTAATTTTTCTTTTCCATATATGACCTATTTGAACAGGATCCAGAACTGGTGCGCAACATCTGCCGCTGGGTAAGACAAGCTGTCAAAATTCCATTCTTTGCCAAGTTGACCCCGAACGTCACAGATGTTGTGCAGATTGCAATGGCTGCACATGAAGGTAACAAAAAAATTCTGATACTGTGTTGGTGAAATATTGTGTTCAAAGACTGTCTGATATGAGAATTTATATGATTGATACCTGCTATGGAAATTATAAGACAAAATATCTTTATAATAATAATATAAAAGTATTTAATTGCACAAATTTGGTATTAAGATTTTACAAAAGTAATAGTATTAAAGGGCCAGTTTATATTACTAGCTGCACATGTGTTGGTAACACATTGTAATTAGAGATGAAGCAAATTTTTCAAAAATTCGATTCGCTGGTTCGCCAAATTTTTCAGGAAAAATTTGATTCGATCCGAATATATTTGCGGCCAATTACGTTAAAAAATTGCTATTTCCTGGCTGCTGAGAGCCTTTATAGTGGTGTAGAACACTGTGCCTTGCAGTAACATGCATAGGGAGTCTGCTTTGGTAGTGAAATAATACTGTGAGTCCGTATGAGATGCGTCTCTCTTAGAATCACTGCACACTTCACTTATTTGGGCAGTCATGGGGCCAAAACTGACCAAATAATTTAAGTATGAACTCAGCCTTACAGGTCGATTTTAGCGCCAAGAAGAAGCGCACTCCTTTTACACTATCGCCAACTGATTCCACATCGATGTCTACAGAACCTGTTCTATTAAACGCATATACAAGTAGAGCACCCCTGACAGAGGGGAAACATTGTCAGTAGTAATTTTTTGTTGACATCACTGATTATTTTGCCCTTCCTCTGATCCGTCAGAACAATAACCCACAAAAACGAATCCTGTCTGTAGAGCATACGCCTTCACTCGGTCAGCATTTGCTCAATAATCCATCAGTATTGCTAATGCCCAAAAAAAACTGGAGTGGATCTAAAACAGATGTTTTATACCTATTCCTGCTCTTGGCTACCAAATCATAAGCCAATTCTGATGGGACAATACAGGCCTTACAGCTGCTACACAGACAGGATCTGTTGTTCGTCTCATTTTTCCTTCCTTCTAACAGATCAGAAGAAAAGTCAAATAAATGATGATGTCAGCCAGGCCAAAAGCCAAAATAGTGGACCAGTCATGAAGTGGGGAGGGTGGGAACAGCATGAGAAGTCCACAGAGTGGACCTATGACATAGTGGTGAGGTGGAGCATCATGAGGAGACCACAGAGTGGCCCAATAATAGGGTCTGGAGGTGGAAGCAGTATGAGGAGGTGTCACGGGAAGTACGGGGAAGGAAAGACAACCAAAGGGAACCACATCAAAACAACGACAGACTAGGCCCCAAACCTAGGGAATAAAGAGGTCACCTTCTAGCATTCCCTGATACTCTCCCTAAGCTGCTAACAACATGTGCAAATCTCAATGGTAGAAATGCACATGCACGGGAACCTGACACTGCTGAAACACTGCACCAAACCCTCAGCTTAGGGAACAGGGAAAGAGGCCACCGACTCCTTCTAAACTGAAGGAGCTAGTGTCTCCCTGAGGCCTAGTCAGGACAGACACTCCAAGAAAAGGGAAAGGACTTAGCTTGAGATGTAACTGGAACAGGAGAACCACCACACAAGCAGAGCACTGCACAGAAGAGCTATCAGCTGCAAGGAAACAAGTGAGAGGCGGAACATTTAAAGAGCCACCTGACTGATAATGAGCAGCATCTGCGAAGGGGTGGAAACCTGTCAGCAACAATGAAAACAAGAGATCTGTCAAATAGACTCCTGAGTCTTCCGTCTATTTAAACTTCTAAGATCTCTCTCAGGGCTGGCGGTGACAGGAGGCCACTGAGTGGCACAATGACAGAGTCTAGAGGTGGCAGCAGTATGAGGAGGTCACCGAGTGGCACAATGACACAGTCTGGAGTTGGCAGCTTCAGGAGAAGGCCACAGAGTGGCACAATGACAGAGTCTGGAGTTGGCAGCAGTATGATGAGGCCACCGAGTGGCACAATGACAGAATCTGGAATTGGTAGCAGTATGAGGAGGCCACCGAGTGGCACAATGACAGAGTCTGGAGGTGGCGGCAGTATGAGGAGGCCACCGAGTAGCACAATGACAGAGTCTGGAGGTGGCGGTAGTATGAGGAGGCCACGAATGGCCCAATGACCGAGTCTGGAGGTGGTGGCTAGTAATGGACGAACATTGGCCGATACGATTCGCAAACGCAAGTTCGCGGCGGGCCCCATTCACTTTAATGGCAGGCGAACCTGAAAAACTTTCAGGTCATATTTGCAGCCACCAAATACTTACTAGAAGGGCACAAATAGTCCCACAACATGGACAGTGACATACTAGAGGGGGATCAATGACAAAAATTCCCACAAAAAATAAGTATTTTAATCATGGGCCATTTTTATGTGTCTTAAAGGGAAATTCTCAAAAATGTGCCCTGCTGGAGCCTAGACAAATTTTATTTTAGGCCACAGGAGTACGGGCCCTAAAATTTAGGCATTCACCTGACATAAAATAAATTGTGGATATGTGGCTCGAGGTACATTATGCGGTCACTGAATAACAGGCATTCACTGTACAGAAAAGATCAAGTGATTATGTGGCTGGAGGTATATTAGGTGGTCAGTGGATATCAATTTTACTGCAGGCCAGTGCAAATACATGTCAAATACATATGTTTGAAAGAATTAAAAATATAAAATTGGATTAAAAACATTGGCTAACGAAATCCCCCCTCTTGAATAAACCCCAAATGATAATAAGTGAAATTAGATAACACGTGGTCATCACAGGAGTTGAATTCCTTTGAGGCCCCAACAATTAGGCATTCACCGTACAGAAAAGATCAAGTGATTATGGCATTCAATTAGGCATTCACAGGACAGAAAAGGCATTTTATGCCTTTTATGTATTTGCATACGACAGGGACCATTCTATGTTCTGGGTAGTGACGGATATGTGTGGGCTGGCATGAGGAAATTCAATTAAACGTGGTCGTCACAGGTGTTGAATTACTCCGAGATCCATGCCTCATTCATTTTTAGAAATGTGAGGTAGTCCACACTGTTGTGAGCTAGGCGAGTGCGCTTGATGGTCACGAACCGCCTGCTCCGCTGAACGTCCTTTCGGACAGGGCACTCAACGAAGGGTAAGCAAGGGCACCTGCCTGACCTCTATAACCCCTACGGAATGGCCTGTCTCTTCCTCTGCCTGTCATTTTAAAAATGACTCTGTGACAAAGTGCCTATAGAAGAGCAGTATTTGTGGTAGCAGGTATATTGCAGGTCTCAATCAATATTTGGTGGAAACTGGTATATAAAACCC
The DNA here is from genome assembly GCF_905171765.1 of Bufo bufo. Classification (NCBI taxonomy): domain Eukaryota; kingdom Metazoa; phylum Chordata; class Amphibia; order Anura; family Bufonidae; genus Bufo; species Bufo bufo. The sequence continues at coordinate 46,883,482 of NC_053397.1, read as the reverse complement.
CTCTATCAGTATTTTGTGGCAACAGATATGTGGAACCCCTTAATGAGTATTTTCTGGAAGCAGGTATATCAAACCCCTTAATCAATATTTGGTGGAATCTGGTGTATCACAGGCCTCAATCAATATTTGTTGGAAGTCGGTATATCAATCCCCTCTATCAGTATTTTGTGGAAACAGGTATCTAGAACCCCTTATTGAGTAATTGCTGGAAGCTGGTATATCAAACCCCATAATCAATATTTGGTGGAAGCTGGTATATCAATCCCCTCTATCAGTATTTTGTGGAAACAGGTATATAGAACCCCTTATTGAGTATTTGCTGGAAGCAGGTATATAAAACTAGTGTTGATCACGAATATTCGAATTGCTAATTTTTATCGTGAATATCAGCACTTTGAGAATTTGCAAATATTTAGAATATAGTGATATACACTCACCTAAAGAATTATTAGGAACACCTGTTCTATTTCTGATTAATGCAATTATCTAGTCAACCAATCACATGGCAGTTGCTTCAATGCATTTAGAGGTGTGGTCCTGGTCAAGACAATCTCCTGAACTCCAAACTGAATGTCAGAATGGGAAAGAAAGGTGATTTAAGAAATTTTGAGTGTGGCATGATTGTTGGTGCCAGACAGGCCGGTCTGAGTATTTCACAATCTGCTCAGTTACTGGGATTTTCACGCACAACCATTTCTAGGGTTTACAAAGAATGGTGTGAAAAGGGAAAAACATCCAGTATGCAGCAGTCCTGTGGGCAAAAATGCCTTGTGGATGCTAGAGGTCAGAGGAGAATGGGCCGACTGATTCAAGCTGATAGAAGAGCAACATTGACTGAAATAACCACTCGTTACAACCGAGGTATGCAGCAAAGCATTTGTGAAGCCACAACACGCACAACCTTGAGGCGGATGGGCAACAACAGCAGAAGACCCCACCAGGAACCTCTTATCTCCACTACAAATTGGAAAAAGAGGCTACAATTTGCACGAGCTCACCAAAATTGGACTGTTGAAGACTGGAAAAATGTTGCCTGGTCTGATGAGTCTCGATTTCTGTTGAGACATTCAAATGGTAGAGTCTGAATTTGGCGTAAACAGAATGAGAACATGTATCCATCCTCTGATGGCTACTTCCAGCAGGATAATGCACCATGTCACCAAGCTCGAATCATTTCAAATTGGTTTCTTGAACATGACAATGAGTTCACTGTACTAAAATGGCCCCCACAGTCACCAGATCTCAACCCAATAGAGCATCTTTGGGATGTGGTGGAACGGGAGCTTCGTGCCCTGGATGTGCATCCCTCAAATCTCCATCAACTGCAAGATGCTATCCTATCAATATGGGCCAACATTTCTAAAGAATGCTATCAGCACCTTGTTGAATCAATGCCACGTAGAATTAAGGCAGTTCTGAAGGCAAAAGGGGGTCCAACACCGTATTAGTATGGTGTTCCTAATAATTCTTTAGGTGAGTGTATATTCGTAATTTTGAATAGTCAAGATTTTTTTAAATCAGTACACATGATTCCTCCCTGCTTTCAGCTTGTGGGCCAATGAGAAGGCTGCAATATCTTTGACTTTAGGAGTAGTGTTGATTGCGAATTTTCGTAATGAGAATTTTCGTAATAAGAATAAATGACATCGTGAAAACTCAGATCTGATTGTATATTCTAACCCCCAGGCATTCCCATGGGGATGGGGACTATTGTTGGGGAGGAGTATGCCAAAGAGTAACAACTGTACAGATTTTTAAAAAAACAAGACAAATATTCTAAAAAACTAATATATTCCATATAGTGCTTTATATTATTTTTTTTGAATATTCGTAATATTCTAAAACAAGAATATATAGCAATATAGCGAATATTGGAAAAAATTAATGAATTTAGAACAATTTAGCTAATATAGTGCTATAATCTTTTTTTTAATAGTAATTTTTTTCCAATCTAAACATTAGATGAGAAAAAAATTACAACTATTAGACAAAGAAGATTATAGCACTATATTAGCTAAATTGTTCTAAATTCTTTTATTTTTTTTGAATATTCGCTATATATTGCTATATATTCTTGCTTTTGAATATTACGAATATTCTAAAAAACTAATATATTCGTTTTCTAGAATATTCGTCTTTTTTTTTAAATCTGTACAGTTGTTCCACTTTGGCATACTTCTCCCCGACAAGCGTCCCCGTCACCATGGGAACGACTGGGGTTAGAATATGCCATCGGATCTGAGTTTTCACGATTTCATTGATTCTCATTACGAAAATTCACATTTTTTTTGCAATCAACACTACTCCTATCGAATATTCGAATTTGCGAATATACGATGAATATTCTACAAAATATTCGCAAAATATCGCAAATTCAAATATGACCCTGCCGCTCATCACTATATCAAACCCCTTAATCAATATTTGGTGGAAGCCGGTGTATCGCAGGCCTCAATCAATATTTGGTGGAAGTCGGTATATCAATCCCCTTTATCAGTATTTTGTGGAAACAGGTATATATAACACCTTAATGAGTATTTGCTGGAAGCTGGTAAATCAAACCCCTAATCAATAATTGGCTGGAAGCTGGTGTATCGCAGGCCTCCATCAATACTTGGTGTAAGCCAGCATATCTATCCCCTCTATCAGTATTTTGTGGAAACAGATATGTAGAACCCCTTAATGAGTGTTTGCTGGAAGCCAGTATATTAAACCCCTTAATCAATATTTGGCAGAAGCCGGTGTATCGCAGACCTCAATCAGTATTTGGTGGAAGCATGTATATCAAACCCCTTAATCAGTATTTTGTGGAAGCAAGTATATCGCACCCCTTAATCAGTTTTTTTTTGGGACAACAGGTATATCACACCAGTTGCAATTAGTTATTTTAATAGCATTTGTCCCTCTATCTAGCTGCGGTATCTCAGCAGAACCGCACACAACTGCTGCACAATACAAATGCACTATATTATACTTTGTATGTTAGAAGGTATATTATAAGTATATCACACCCCTCAGTATGTCACACCTATCGATAACACACCTATACCAGTCCTTAAAAGGACTTTTGTGGCCCTATTAGCTAGCGTTTGGTGTCCCTAACAGTCTATCCCTGATCCACACAGCAACCTCTCCCTACACTGGCAAAAAACAGAATGTAAAATGGCTGCCAGATCGGGTTTATTTATAGGATAGGGGGTATGTTCATGTGCTGAATTGTCTCAATTGGCTGTCCTGTCCCACCTGATGGATGTGTCATGGGTCAGCATGCATGCTGGTAACTGCTTTCCGTGGCTATAATGGAGGCCATTTTGGCACCAAAAATGACAGAAATTCAGGCGGATCCAGCATGCATGTGGAACCTGCACTTTCTGAATTATATGGTAGCCGTCATGGCACATAACAGGTAAAATTTAGGAACCCGTCTAACTAGAGATCGCCTTGACGTGCGGCAGACGGGCTCAAATAATTTTGTACAAAACGATTTGCCAAGCATCTCTAACTTATTAGTATAGCATTTGCAATTATGATGCAATTTTGTACTTTATTTGGTTTGCAGTGAGCTGTTGCATTGCATGTTTTGTTTAACAGTCTTGTTCTCAGCCATAGCAACGTGCCCCTGCGCTTTGGGATGTGCTGACTGACCCCCTTTTTCTTTGTCATGGGTCAAAGTTTGGCACAATGCAAAAGAATATGGCGCCAGCGGACATCGCCATATATTCGCTTGTTCGGCGAACCGTGAACAAGCAAAGTTCGCCGCAAAATTACCGCCGGGCGAACCGCAAGGCCATCTCTAGTGGCAGCATCAGGAGAAAGCCACTGAGTGGCACAACGACAGAGTCTGGAGGTGGCAACAGTATGAGGAGGCCACCGAGTAGCACAATGACAGAGTGTGGAGGTGGCAGCAATATGAGAAGGCCACCGAGTGGCACAATGACAGAGTGTGGAGGTGGCGGCAGTATCAGGAGGCTGTCATTGTTTTCATGTACTTTTTGTATCTTTGTTGTTTCATAATATATATTTTCCTCACACTTTCAGATGTCACACGACCTCACACAATGTCATTCGGTCCATATAGCAAAGGGAGTTTTTCAGTCACCCATCAATATTACCGAAAAAAAACATTTTGAAAGAGTGGCACAATGACAGAGTCTAGAGGTGGTGGATGCAGCAGCAGCATCATGATAAGGCCACCGAGTGGCACAATGACAGAGTCTGTAGATGGCAGCAGTATGATGAGGCCATCGAGTGGCAAGGTGACATCATTTTGAGGTGGCGGCACCTTCAGGAAGCCACAGAGTGGCAAGGTGACAAAGTGTGGATATGGCAGCAGCAGCAGGATACCATGGAGTGGCAAGGTGACATAGAGTGGATATGGCAGCAGCAGCAGGAGACCACAGAGTGGCAAGGTGACATAGTGTGGAGATGGCAGCAGGATGAGGAGACCACAGAGCGGCACAATGACTAAGTTTGGAGGTGGCGGCAGCATGAGGAGACCACAGAGTGGCAAGGTGACATAGTTTGGAGGTGTCAGCAGTATCCATAGACCACAGAGTGGCAAGGTGACATGGTGTGGAGATGGCAGCAGCATGAGAGACCTATGCTCAGGGACTACAAATGTTGCAACTATGACATATTACAGTTCTTCCTGTATACCACAATTTAAAAAAATCTACAGGCAGGTTGTGTATTGTGATGCTTGTACAATCCTATGATGCATTCCAGTATGACACAAATCACACACCAGAAAACCAGTAAAGAAATACATTTGGACAGCACATTACTCATAGTCCAAGGCATGGGCCGACTGGGAACTTAAAGCCTAAAAGTGGGCGCATGTTGTAGGTGGGTCCAAACTGACAATCGGCAAGGCAGAAAAAGTAGGTATGGCCTGCAATACCATAGTGCAGCACAAAATACCACCCCGGCTGAACCAAATACCACAGGGCAGCACAAAATACTGCCTCAACAGAAGCAAATACAACAAGGCTGCACAAATACTGCCGTCTTCCTCACAGTATTCAACAGTATCACTGTCCTCAGGATGGTGATCCAGTTGAGTTCATGAAGGCACTTGCAGACTTTGGCCAGGTGCATAAGTACCTGATCCTCCTGGCATTAACTAATGCTAAGAGCATCAGATCATTATGTACCCGGCCTGCCGGAAATTCCCTGTAGTCTCTATGGCCAGTCCTCCCCTGGTCCAAGTGTCCACTGGCCACACTCTGGGAGGCAGCCGAATGTCAGTGGAAACTTCGCTACTGGTATTGTGCTATCTACATGTGTTTATTTGCCAATTTTGCTGTTTAGGGGAGGTTCACATCACCGTTTCATTTTCCGGTATTCTGATCCGTCAGAAGAACAAAAAAACAACAAAGAAATGAAGGGATCCTGTATTTTAAGAATCAGTTTTGCTCAGTTATGCATCCTTTTTAGAAATTTCTGTCCGAGATCCGTTATTTTAGACGGGGGGAAAAAAAGTCCTCCAACATGCTAATTTGCATATGAATAAAAACACAGGTATCTCTGCAGCTGTTTAACATACAGACAAAAGAAGGGTGCCATCAGCATAAATCAACCCTATCAGCAGTATACATGATTTAATAGGGTTGATCATGCTGACAGAGGCTCTTCAAACAAAAATCTATTTACTGACAACACATTCCCTTTAAGTACTTTATCACTAGAATGTACATACAAATTCAAGGCACATAAAACACTGTAGTCATGATTATATCCCTTGAAGAAGAATTTATCAGTGTCAAAAAACAAGATTCAGATTTTATATATGTATTGTGTGTGTATGTGTGTATATATATATATATTCTCCTATTATCAAAGAGAAAAAAATATCTTTAACATATGTGATATTAATGAGTTAAACTATACCATGCTCTGCTTCATAGGTGGTGCAGATGGTGTTACTGCAACTAATACGGTCTCAGGACTGATGGGACTCAAAGCAGATGGAACACCATGGCCTGCAGTTGGAAGAGGGAGCAGGACCACATATGGTGGTGTGTCTGGTAGGTGTTGCCCTTTATGTTCTAACTCTCCTTAAAGGCTGTTAAAGCCTCAGGGGGTCCATGTTAAAAACTGAGATGACATGTTCACTGCAGGACACAATTCCCTGAGCATAATCTTGGTCATTGCGTTTCTAATAACTGTGACAGATGGAACATATTGAGTGTGAAGAGTCTGATGTTGCCCTTTCCTTAACAGTAAAGCCCAGCAGTATAATACAAGAGTAAGGTCACTAGGAAAGAGACAATTCATAAGCTGCTTCTTTTATACTGTGCTTGTTGTACTCTGCATCTTAGACTAGAAAGTGTAAAAATCCTAAGAATAGTTGATTTTTTTCTGGCCAGAAACAAAATTCAAGTCAATATTTTCTTAATGTATTTTGTTCTACAGTAAATTGTACTAAAACTTTTCTTGTTCACGTATGATGTAATAAATAAATGTTACAGATTATCGAGATTTAAAGAGTGCATACAAAATCTTACTAAGGCCTCTTTCGCACATCGTGTCCATGATGACATCCATGACAAGATGGTCAGTGGATCTTCCATGAAGATGACCGTGAAGAATCCATGTTTGGTCCGTGCGTCCATTTTTTGGTCTCCATGTGTCATCCATATTTCATAGACCCTGATAGGTTGAAAATTAATTTCCAGAGCATATTGTATCAAGAATCTGTGGAAACTACAGACCAAAAACAGTTTCCATCCATTTGGTGTCATTGGTTTTCACAGACCTGTAGACTATAAAGTGCATCACAGACAAAAACAGGGCATTCTTCTGTGATGTCACCACACATCCAGAGTCCTACAAACAGTAAAGTCAATGGATACGTATACTGTCCATGAAGACCATGAGCAGCACACATTTGTGATTCCCTGATGTGTGAAAGAGGCTTGTACGTCAAAGTGGCTGAGGGAATGTATGGAGAGAGCTGCTGCGATGGGCCTGCTCCATACGTGTGTACAATACAGTACTCACCCGGCGGCAGTGACGCAGAAACTGGTCATTTATCTCCTCAGATGCCGCATTCAATAGCATTTGTGAGGTTGGGCAGAGGGATCAGGCTCCCCTTACCTTCCGATTGGAACTCCCACAGTGAAATTGTGGTGGTCCGAACGTTTACCATGACAGCCTGGGGCTTGCTGAAGCTTCCCAGGGCTGTCATAGTAACCTTCTTGCTAAGCTATATATAAACAATAAAAAAATAAACATAACAGGTATCACCAGGTCCAAAATTGTGATTCAACATTTTTTGATCACCCTATCTCCCCCCTAAAAATTTATCCTACCTGCCAAAAATAAGCCCAATAAGTCCATACATTAAAAGGAACAATAAGCCTAAAAAATAATAGCACAACCCGGGTACATTTAGCAGATTATATAACAATTAAGTAACACTAATGTCTCACGAACATCTGGCAGATGCGACATTAGTGTTACTTAATTGTTATGTGATCTGCTAAATGTACCCGGGTTGTGCTATTATTACATGGGCAATTTTTTTTTTTTTTTTTTTTAGGCTTACTGTTCCTTTTAATGTATCGAGGAGATCCCTCTTGGGCTTATTTTTGGCAGGTAGGATCTGTGGGAGGACCTATTACAGAGCCCCATTGACGTGGGGACACCTGTGTGGTCTTTTTCCCTATTGGGGAGTGGGATGCGTCCTAATTAGTATACGTCCACCTATCCCTCTGGTCCCTTGTGCCCCATTATCGGACTCTAAGTGTTTCCTATAGGAGTCTTTGTATTTATAAGTACATTGGTGTTTGGCCAGTGAGAAAGATGGTGGCTTGTGAGGTCTGGTGACAGTCCACGCATGCGCCAGGATATTCCAGCTCTTTACCCTTCCTAATATGGCCGCTGAGACTGTAGAGTGCTTAAGCGCATGCTCCAACAGCCGTTCAACGTAGCGGCATTTTGTAAGTGAGGAGCGCAGCCCGGGCATGCGCGGTGGTGATCTGACACACAATGTAAGTCAATGGGGACGGATCCGTTTTCTATGACACAATCTGGCACAATAGAAAACGGATCCGTCCTCCATTGACTTTCAATGGTGTTCAAGACGGATCCGTCTTGGCTATGTTAAAGATAATACAAACGGATCCGTTCTGAACGGATGTAGACGGTTGTATTATTTAAACTGATCCATCTGTGCAGATCCATGGCGGATCCGCACCAAACGCGAGTGTGAAAGTAGCCTAACTAGCATGTCCATCAGCAGCCTCCGGCACTATGTATGGCAAGGAAAGTGAGCACATGCTCAGTGCAGTGTTAGGAGGTGGAGGCCATTAATGGACATGTCAGTAAAGAAGACTGTAATAAACAAGGATACAGTGTGATACAAATGAAGATCTTCTAATACCATTAAAGGGGTTCTCCAGGATTTACATGCTGATGACCTGTCTTCATGATAGGTTATCAAAATGAGATTAGTAGGGATCTGACTTTTAGGATTCCGGCAAATCAGCTCTGCAAAGAGGCTGTGGCACTTCATGAGCACTCAGGCCTCTTCTTAGGCCATGTGACATCAGATTCATCGGTTACATGGCCTTGGTGCAGCTAAGCGTTATTCAAGTGATGGGGTTGAGCTGCAATACCAAGTACATTGGCTATACAATGTACAGTGCTGTGCTTGGTAAGCTGTGAGGAGGCACGCACGGGAGCGCCGAGGCCTCCTCAAATAGCTGATCAGTGGCTGTGCTGAGGATAGGTCATTAATATACATATCCTGGACAACCCCTCTTAAATTAGTATTTCTAGTGTTTTTATGAACTCATTTGGGAGAACAATGATATAGTGGACAATCCCTTTAATTCCAGGAATGGTCCTTTAACGTGTCTCCATGAACAAGATGAATCTTTTTACTAGTAGGAATTTGATTCATTGGTCTCCAGCTTGGGGCCGCAGCAGAGATGGCTACTATGTTGAAGAATAGACCATATAGGTGTTGTATCACTAGAGCAAGCTATGTACAGTAACTGGAATACAATTTAAAAAAAAATTCATAGCGTAGAACCTTCCTTTCTGGTTACCCCTCCCTCTTAGATGCTCAGATGTCAGAAAGTACTATATCATGACATGTACAGAATTCAGCTCCCACCATGTAATGCATAATCAGAGACTAATTGATATCTAAAATATTACTTAAGAAATGTCATAAATCTTTAAATATTCTTAATAAATAACATAAACCAGAGCATTAAAATACGGTGGAAACAGTGTAGGCTGTAAGGACATCGATGATGTGGATAGAAGTTTTTGGATTATGGTATTAAATAGTATTTATTTTCATTTTCCACATGCCATTACATTGACAGTGGGAGGAAGAGGGTCAATAAGTTCATTGCACATGACAAATTATAACCTTAAGAATAGTGTTACTCATGAGTATGTTTCGGCTTCATTCTTTTTAAAATAACATGAATAAAAAAAATTGAAACATAACCAAGCCTTTAGATACTGTACCCTAAATAAGTACCCCACTCCAAGTCCAACATTATGTGGAACTCTTTACTAACATTGAGCCACAATGGGTTTACTAAGGGTGTTTCTTTTTTATAGTAATTAGCAAAATAAACAACTAACAAGCATAAAAAGTGATTTACATTTACATGTAAAAAAAAATAGTTACATGCACAACCAACCACCACTCTATGGCTCTGCTCACACTGAGGGTTACATTCATTACACTGCATTCAGCATATGTGTTGCGCTAGATTTATGCAACTGTATACCCATACAGTTGCAAAGATCTGCAATTGACTCCAGTGGAGTATGTACAGTATTAGTATGTGCTTTGTACAGTGTTTTGCGGACTCTCTTTGTATCAAAAAATTGGCAGCTGAGTTTTTACATACATTTAAAGGAAGAAAAAAACTTTCCATAAATCTATGGCACTGTACATAGAAAACTTTGTAATACATCTTATTAAAGAAAAATGCTTCTTTTCCACCTGTCAAGCTATTTTCCACATAACTTTGCCTCCTTAAATGTTAATTCACTCCGAATTCACTCTCTTGAGAGAGGAGATGATTTTTCAGCATCACTGAGCGAACAGGTTACAGCAATGCTGAGTCTCCTCGACCGCACGTTTCTTGGCTGAAATGCAGCCAATAAACATGCAGAGAGGTACTGGCACGCACTGTAATGCCATAGCCATGATGGCTACTAGCATTACAGTGATTGGCTGGCTGGAACGCGTCATCCGGTGCTATAAAGCACCGGATGACACGTGTTCGGCTCAGTCTTAGTCAAGGAGAGCTGTGCTAAAGAAGGGAAAGATGGGGTAGGGAGTGTTATTGGAAAAATTTTATTAGAAAAATGTTTCAGAGGCCCAAAAGTCCTTTTAAGGATAATTGCGTGTGACAGCAGCAATATGTGTTTGTAGTGCAACCAGCGCTAAATTGCTCAGTCTTAGTGAGAGCTGTGCATAGGAAGGGACAGACAGTGTAGGGAGTGTAATAGGAAGATTTTTTGTTATTGGACTGAAAAGTCCTTTTAAGTGTAACAGCAGCAACATATATTCTGCTCTAAATAGAGTCTAATAGGTCGCTGCGGACAGTTAAATTATCCGCGCCACATCTCCTGTGTAAAGTGTGCACATCCCTAAAATATCAGTGACATCCAGTGCACTTTTTCTGTAGACGGTGTCTGCTGCGGACAGTGACATTAGCTGCGCCACATTTCCAGTGTAAAGTGCGCATCCAAAAAATATAAGTGACATACAGTGTACTTTTTCAATAGACGGTGTCCGCTTCTGACAGTGACATTACCAGGGCCACATCTGCAGTGTAACGTGTGCGCTTCAGAAATTTATCTGTGACATACAATGTACTTTTTTTTTGTAGACGCTGCGGACAGTGACATTACCGGTGGTACCTCTCCTGTATAACGTTTACTCATCCCAAATACCTGTGACATTCCCTGTAATTTTTCATTAGCCGCTGGTGACAGCATTGACATTATCTGCGGGATATCTCCTGTGTGACGTTTCCACATCCAAAATGCCTTTTTAAATTTGTTTGTGCATACACTTCTAAATCCTACGCTACTTTACGTGTGACAGACTTTCAATCATATATAACATTTAATATGAAGAAGGCGAGCAGTAAGGCATGGGGCAGTGGCTGTGATGTTGTTGGTGCACGCAGAGGCCGTGGCCCTGGGCGCGGTGAAACTGTGCCTGCTGCCAGAGCACAAGAAAAGCAATCATCCAAGATACCTAGCTTTATGTCCCAGTTTGCAGGGTGGCGCAGGACACCACTTTTGAGAGTCAGACCAGTGCGACCAGGTGGTTGGTTGGATTGCAGCAGATAATGCTTCCAGTCTCTTAAACACCAAATCCAGTCTCAGTAGCCAAGAGTCTGCTCAACCCAATCCTCACCCTGATCCTTCTTCCTCCCACAATGGAGAGTCTGGGCAAACAAGTGATCCCACACTTGGATATTCTGAGGAGCTCTTTTCAGCGCCCTTCCTTGATTTGCCCCTCTCGCCAAGCACGCTTGAAGAGGGACAGATCTTGTGCCCTGATTCCCAAACTCTTGGGCATCCACAATCACAAGAAGATGACAATGGGAAACGGCAAATACTGTTTAATGAGGTAAATGATGATGAGACAGTTGCCAATAACTCAACGGCAATTACTGTCTCAAGAGGTTGATGATGAGGATGAGACACAGTAGTTGTCAATCACTGAGGTAGTGTTTAGGTGAACAAGTCAGGAGGATGAGCAGAGTGAGGAAGTGGAAGAGGAGGTGGTGGATGATGAAGTCACTGACCCAACCTGGGAAGGTGGAAAGCCTAGCGAGAACAGCAGTACAGAGGTGGGGGGATCTGCTGCACCGCAACAGGCTGGAAGAGGCAGTGGGGTGGCAAAAGGGGGAAGCGGGCCACACCAAACAGGCCCGCAACTGTTCCCCAGAACACACCCTTGTGGAAATCTCCCTTGCGAAGGGGTAGGTGTTCCGCAGTCTGGCGCTTTTTTTAGAAAACTGCAGACGACAAAAGAATTGAAATTTTCAACCTGTGCTATACAAAAATGAGCAGGGATGTGAACACTAGAACCTCACCACCATCAGCATGATCCGCCACATGGCATCAAAGCACTATAATAGGTGGTCTGAACGCCTGGGTCCACAATCTGTGTCTGCGGGTCACACCACTGCCTCCTCTTCCCCTGTGTCACGTGCTGGCCAATCCCCTGTCCAATGCCTCCAGCCCTGCACCTGGACCTTCGCAAGCACCATCAGCGACCACATCCACTTCCGTGTCCCAGCACAGCGTACAAATGTCCTTACCCCAGGCGTTTGAACACAAGCGCAAATATCCAGCCACCCACCCACAGGCCATATCACTAAATGCGCAACTTTCCAAATTACTGGCCCTGAAAATGTTGCCACTTCGGCTTGTAGACACTGAGGCCTTCCGCAGCCTTCCGCAGCCTGATGTCGGCGTCCGTCCCACGTTATGCAGTCCCCAGCCGTTACTATTTTTCAAGGTGTGCCGGCCCGCCTTACACCAACATGTGTCCAGTAACATCACACGTGCCCTGACCAGCACAGTTATTGGGAAGGTCCACTTAACCACGGACATATGGACAAGTGCATTCGGCCAGGGACACTACATTTCCCTGACGGCACACTGGGTGAATTTTGTAAAGGCAAGGAGTGAGTCGTACCCTGGGATGGGTAATAATGTTTTACAGGGTCAGCTCAGCTGCAGGCCCTCGTATATAATATTTTAGAGGGTCAGCTCACCAGCAGACCCTCACATATAATCTTTTACAGGTTCAGCTCACCTGCAGGCCAGCACCTAAAATCTTTTACATGGTCAGATCACCTGCAGGCCCTCACCTTATTGTACTTAATAGGTAATTTGCGCACATGACGCCTTGCTTGGATGTGGTAGCCGTAGCCGTTTCTCAGGCTCCCTCTCTGGAATCGAACCCTGATTCCCCGTTACCCGTAGTCACCATGGTTTGCACTGACAATAACATCAAAAGTTAATAGTCCAGACATCCGAATGGATCATCGCCGTCAAGGGGACGTGCGATCGGCCCCAGGTTATCTAGAGTCACCAAATCGGCAGCAGGCCCTCACCCATAATGTTTTAGATAGTCAGATCAGCAGGCCCTTGCTCCAAATGTTTTTGAGGGTCACCAGCAGGCCATCAATCGTAATTTTTCAAGGCTGTGTATGATGCCCTCCTTCATGTGAAACAAAGGGTGAATTGGAGTGACGGTTCCTTGTAATTTTTGGCAGTCCTTTCACTTAGTCCATAGGCTTTATGAGTTTAGGAGTCCCACTACCTGAACATATGTACCACAATGTGAATGAGGCCCTCCTTTATGTGATATACAGGTTATATCGGAGTGCCTCTTCCTTGTAATTTTTGGCAGCAATTGCACTTTATATACAAGTAAATATACAGGAAAGAATTTTTCCTAAATTTTTTTCTTTGGTTTTGTGTGTATTATTGTCAGTCTGTAAAAGTGGCGTATTACTCGGACAACATCGTTCCCAGCAGTGACCTGGGAGTCCAGGATGCATCCAGACATCCTCCCCATGCTGTTCCCGAACCATTTTTATTGGTGTTTCCATCAATTTCTGACCTTTTCCTATGAACCAGACACCCTCCCCTCTTCAGAGCAGGGGGTGCCTGGTTTAATGCTCGGGTTCTCCCATTGACTTCAATTATATTCGGGTGCTCGATAGAGCACCACAGCATCCCGACGTGTTCGGCCAGAGCACCCTAGCACTTTGGTGCTCAATCAACACTAGTTAGGAGCAGTGTAGCTGTGAACTCAGCAGCAGCATTTCTTTGTATCTCTCTGTTTCACCCTGCAGCTGCTTCCTCAAAGTCATCCCAATCACCCACCCATAAACTTCTATGGGCAGCATGTAACCTAATCTCACAGTAAAGTCCAGTTCCTTTCTAGAGATGGATTACATCGGTAAAACCAGAGTGAGAAAACAGTTAAAGGGCCGTTTGCATCATTTTTAGCCTTCTGCCGAGCATCCCGCCGAGGGAATACATCTGAATGCTTAAAATGGTATTCTGAAAAGTTTAATCTTTTGGACTAGGTTTGCCTCTTTAAAGTGAATGGATCAGCCGAGGGATTTATTTTAATACCATTTTAAGCTATTCAAAAGTATCCTCCCAGTGGACTGTTGTATTCAACCACTACACCTGAAACAATTCTTCAGTGTAACCAAATTCTCAATTCATAATCATTTTAGAGAATTGCAAAGAGTAGATTGTTTGTATAATGTGTATGCATTTGTCCACCTGAAGGTGAAAATAAATGTACAATTTATACATATGATATTACCCACAATTCTGGTGACAATTATAGGTTCTTCGTATGCACCTCTGCTGAGTCAGTAGGGCTCCTATAATGCAACAGAATATCTACTTACATCCTATTGCTGTACAGTGCTTCGAGTTCAGTTTACGCTTCCCAGAATGCAATTGATCAGGGCGTGCTATGTGAAGACATTATACCAGCATGAACACCTGAGAGATTTAAGCTCTGAAATTAGACTTGTGAATGCTGCTCTAGACTGTACGGCTGAGTTCACACGGGCGTTGCGGGAAAAGGTGCGGGAGCGTTGCGGGAACATGCGCGATTTTTCCGCGCGAGTGCAAAACATTGTAATGCGTTTTGCACTCGCGTGAGAAAAATCGCACATGTTTGGTACCCAAACCCGAACTTCTTCACAGAAGTTCGGGCTTGGGATCGGTGTTCTGTAGATTGTATTATTTTCCCTTATAACATGGTTATAAGGGAAAATAATAGCATCCTGAATACAGAATGCATAGCAAAATAGCGTTGGAGGGGTTAGAAAAAATAAATAAATAATTTAACTCACCTTAATCTACTTGCTCGCGCAGCCGGCATCTCTTCTGTCTTCATCTTAGCTGTGTGCAGGAAAAGGACCTGTGGTGACGCCACTCCGGTCATCACATGGTCCGTCACATGATCTTTTACAATGGTGATGGATCATGTGAAGACCGGAGTGACGTCATCAAAGGTCCTTTTCCTGCACACAGCTAAGATGAAGACAGAAGAGAAGCCGGGCTGCGCGAGCAAGTGGATTAAGGTGAGTTAAATTATTTATTTATTTTTTTAACCCCTCCAACGCTATTTTGCTATGCATTCTGTATTCAGGATGCTATTATTTTCCCTTATAACCATGTTATAAGGGAACATAATAATGATCGGGTCTCCATCCCGATCGTCTCCTAGCAACCGTGCGTGAAAATCGCACCGCATCCGCACTTGCTTGCGGATGCTTGCGATTTTCACGCAGCCCCATTGACTTCTATGGGGCCTGTGTTGCGTGGAAAACGCACAATATAGAGCATGCTGCGATTTTCACGCAACGCATAAGTGATGTGTGAAAATCACCGCTCGTGTGCACAGCCCCATAGAAATGAATGGGTCCAGATTCAGTGCGGGTGCAATGCGTTCACCTCCCGCATCGCACCCGCGCGGAATACTCGCCCGTGTGAACTCAGCCTAATACGGAATGTAACTCAAAATTGGTACAAGATAAGTAATATTATGAGTAATACGTGAAACTAAATCCCAACTAATCAGACATAGTCCATAATCCATTACTACAAGTATTGCATGTATGTAGGGGGTTCTTTCCCACACAGCAGGTAGAGGCATGGCAATGGTAAAGGAAAAAAAGGAAAAAGATGTCCAGCACTGAGATGAAAATAAAATCTTCAGTCTTTTTCCTTTTTTTCCTGGATTGTTTAGGGACTGGACAGGGTCCTTGCACAAGAGGCTATACACTTGCACAAGTCCTTGCACGAGTGCTGGCTTGATTCCTGATTTACATATGGCAATGGTATTATTAATAAGCAGTTAGTACAGTAAGGGTCAAAACATGGGGCTAAAATTCATTTTTCACAGGTGATGTGATCTTCTGAAAAAATAAAAAATACCGGTACATTAAAAAATCAACTCCATGACTAGCCCACACCACAGCTTCTAGCTCTGCCCTCTTACACCCTGAACTACATATCCTCCAATATCAAATTGACTAGAACAGAAATGGGATATAATTTAAAAATGTATTTTAGCTGCATTTTGATCTTTAAAAATCTGAAATATGGGCTATTTTCCTTTTTTTACATACTTTCTGTGTGTGAAAAAACCCCAATAAACAACAAATAAACTAGTGTGTAATAAAAATGGCATGACAAATAAAGTCTCATGTATCCACAGGATAGAGGATGTGTTTTATTGCTCGGGAAGTTCAACCTCTGGGACAGCGATCATAAAAACAGGCTCCCCAAGTGCTGCCCGAACTTTGCCATGAGAATGGAACAGTGGGGCGCATGTTCATCCTCCACTGTATTTACTTCTAGGGGATTGAGATTGGACCCTCAGCAATCATGAAAACGGGAGTACGCAAGTGCCACCGAACTGCCCCATGAGAATGTAGCGGTGGTGCTCATATGCATCCTCCACTCCAGGACACTGCTGCAAGCACAGTACTCAGCAGTTACATAGAACTGAATAGAGTCGAGGTTTCACATGAGTACCTTAGATCCATTCTCATGGGGCAGTTCGGCAACACTTTCAGACCACCATTCTTGAGATTGCTAGAAGTCCCAGAAGTTGGACACCCCCCCCCCCCCCCCCCCCCCCCCCAGCAATCAAACACTTATTCCCTGTCCTGTGGGTAGGAGATAAGTGTTAATAGTGTGGCACAACCCCTTTAAATGAAAATGAAAAGTCACATGTACTAAAAAATAAAGAAAAAAATGTGTTTGGTCAAAAATTCCTTGGAAAATTCTAAAACAAAGACTCAGAACAGGTCTTTTTAATATAGGTTTCATCAATGTGTTTCAGTTTAGTCCAAAAATAAATATATTGCGCAATTCACCTTTCACTTGTCTTCTGAACACATTAAAACATTAAAGTATGCAAATAGTTAATTGTGTTGCTCAACCAGAGATTGCTGCAGCCAAAGAGCTACAGTGTGTTCGGAAAGTCTTCTGACCCTTTCATTTTTTATGCAGATTATGCTGCGTCCTTGTGCTGAAATACCCTTTTTTATCGACAGTGACATGTTGCAAGCAGAAATAATTTTCTGACTTTATTACCTCTAGCCATGGTGTTGTACGGCTTCCTGGCATAAACCATCAAGTGTGGGATGCCATGATAGAAAGATGATCCTGTTAAGGCTACTTTCACACTAGCGTTTCTATTTTCCGGTATTGAGATCCGTCATAGGATCTCAATACCGGATAAAAACGCTTCCGTTTTGTCCACATTCATTGTCAATGGGGTCAAAACGTAACAAAAAAACCCGGAGTGTACCAGAATGCATTCCGTTCCATTTGGTTGTGTTCCCATACCGGAGAGCTGCGGTTTTCTTTCTTTCATGACCCACAATGCAAGTCAACGTGGACGGATCCGTCCACCATTGATTTTCAATGGAGTTCATGACGGATCTGTCTTGGGTATGTTAAAGATAATACAATCGGATCCGTTCATAACGGATGCAGATGGTTGTATTATCAGTAATGGAAGTGTTTTTGCTGAGCCCTGCCCGATCCAGCAAAAACGCTAGTGTGAAAGTAGCCTAAACTGGTATCGTGTGATCCCTGTTTTATCAATGCGGTAGTGACTCATAACTCATGAGAATATGTAAAAAATGCCCAAGGTGAGAATACCCCTTAAATTTTATACCCAAATGGACTTCTGACTTCTTGTTGTTTTCCTTTGTTACATTCTTAAATATATGATCTACCAAATGTTATTTTAAAAATTTAATTCTTCTTTATCAAATCTTATTTACCAGTTATTAATATTTAATACTTTAGATTGACCTACCAGTACCACAAGCAGAAAAGTATTTTTTATTACACACAAAAAATATGTCAAGCTAGAATATGTCTACCTTCTATTTTACATGCATTGTATCTAGTGAAGTGATTAGAATGATATGCTTTCAAGTTAACAGCATGCTCAAAGCTTTGCACGGTCAAATAATTATTATTATTTATAATATTTCAAGATTAAAAGAAAATATAAATTTTCCTTTCTCTTGTACATTGTTCAATATCTCATGACATGGTGTCATCAGTAGTCAGCGCAGAGGAGATCAGAACCCTAATAATAGATTTTTGACAGTTCGTTCCCCTTACCTGTCCAAGATATGTCATCCCTGTTCATGAATGCTTCATAGCAACAAAGGAGACAGAAGGAAATGCCAATCCATGAGTTTAAGGTAGAGACCTTCTCCAGTTTGACATTTCAGCAGAAAAGCAGTTTATGAGATGCATAATTTTTCATCAGGGACCCAGCTGCCATCATCATAGAAGCTTTCACTTCCTTCAATGACAAGGCAAGGTCAAAGGTGTATTACTTAATGCAAGGTGAAATTATCCGTAATGCTTTAAAAAAGAATAACAATGTATTAATATCAGTGTTACATTATAGTAAACATGTTGTGTATATTTATAAAGATAATGCAACCTGCTAAAACTCAACTCCTGTACAGTATATAGGCATGTCTGCATTCATGTACGGATCTCATCTGTTCGTTTCTACTTTTTCTCTTTATGTTTTTAAAACACCACAAAAATGTAACAGACCAAAAGTAAAAAAAAAAAATTATATATAGTTAAGGCTGATATTCAGCCTGTATTTGTGGGAGGGGCATCTGGCTATTTAACCCCTCAGACAGATCTAGGCCAGTCGCCCGTTCATCGTGCTCTCTAGTAGCTGAAGTTACTTCCCCCGTTACCCACTTCCTCTGTGGCTGACGCATGCGCATGAGGTAAGTAGCTCCGAGCAGCCGCCGCTCTACTAACCAGCATCCCGCTCAGGAGGCTCTTCCCCATAGGTCGGGCAGGCAGGGGGGAGCTGCTCTGCTCTCTCATTCTCCATGCGGCACCCGGCTTCCGGCTGGTAAGTAGTGAGGTTGCCGCGCTCCCCCCCTGCCGCGACACTGCTCACGTCCCCGCCTGACAGCCGACTTTCCCAGCGCCGGGGCCCCCTGTCTCGCCACATAGGTAAACGGGCAAGAGCTCTTGCCGCAGGTCAGGGGGCTCTCCGTCACACTGAGCACGGCATCCTGGCCAAGGCTCCGCCCCCGGTGTACGCTGCATGTGCCGCTCAGTTCCCTTGTTGCCCAGTAACAGCTTGAGGCTTGGGGGTTTGTCACCAGGGGATGGTTTCTGGGACAACTTATAGGGTTTGGAGGTGGTCTTGGTTCCTGGCAGGGGACCCGCTGTTAACCCCTTTTCCAGATTATTAAATCCCCCCAGATGGTGATGGTTCAGGTGTCTACATTTACATGGTTAGCTCGTTCAGTCCCTCCTGGGTATTGTCACGAGGGTGTCAAGAGCCACGCCTGACTCCGTTATACCCGGGGTCAGGAAGTCGCAGCGGGTGGCTGCGCGCTCTATGTCTAAAGACAGTGCTGTTTATTAATGGTAGCTTTCTGGTTTGCCTTGCAATCCTTTTTGGCTTACTCAGGGATCCGTAGCTTCTCCTCCTCAGCTGTTTCTTGTCCAGCAATCCCAACCTCCTTATATTCCCATCTCTCACTTCTCTGGTTGCCAGATATAGAGCTTCCTGCCTGGACTTCTATACTGACCCACTGGAGCTGTGTAGCTGTGTTCCCTGGTTGTTGTTCCAGAACGTTACCCTCCGGATCCCTGTTAGGCCTTGGTGGTCTGCTGTTATCGCCCACCTGGGATTATATGTTTGTCTGTATTGTCTGTCCTCTCCTTAGTGTTTTCCTCTTAGTGTCAGTGGTGCGGACTAGTGATCCCACCGCCCCGTTCACTACATAGGGCTCATCTTAGGGAAAGCCAGGGTTTAGGCACGTGATCGGCTTACGGGTGAGGAACCCGTCTACGGACGTCAGGGCAGTCAGGTGCCAGCCGCAAGGTGAGTCAGGGGTCACCATCTTTCCCTCTCCCTTGGACAGGGCCTTCCCATTTCCCTCCCTTTGCGTGACGCCGGTCATTACAGGTATTTAGTATGCTGGGCTGCCCGGCACGTCAGGCCACGGCTTCTCACAGCAATTGTCTCCTGGTTCGCCCAGGTTTTCCGGGTTAATAGGATTGTCTGGTACGCTCAGGCTCACGTTATAGGCTATGCCTTTTAATTGCGCAAATCTTGGTGTCATTTATTGTTGCCTGGTTCGCCCAGGCTATATGTTGTCTCCTGGATCGCCCAGGCCTCTGTGTCGCCTGGCACGCTCAGGGTTCGTGTTTGTCCTTCTTCTTCCTTTGTGGCCTGGTACGTTCAGGCCTTGCATTGTCTTCCTCCTTTGTTGCTTGGATCGCCCAAGTTTTATGTTTTGTCTCCTGGATCGCCCAGGCCTCTGTGTCGCCTGGCACGCTCAGGCTTCGTGTTTGTCCTTCTCCTTCCTTTGTGGCCTGGTACGTTCAGGCCTTGCATTGTCTTCCTCCTTTGTTGCTTGGATCGCCCAAGTTTTATGTTTTGTCTCCTGGATCACCCAGGCCTCTGTGTCGCCTGGCACGCTCAGGGTCCTTGTCTTCTCCTTGTTGCATGGTTTTCTTCGGTCTTGTGTCATCTTCCTCCTCCACCACCTGGTTCGTCCTGATTCGCTACCTGGATCGCCCAGGTCACAGTGTCTCTGGGCACGTCCAGGCTCCGCCTGTCCTTCTTCTTTCCCCTGAGCTTTTAGTCTTTCTTGCCTGGTTCACTCAGGCTGTGTTTCATCAGTCGTTGTCGCGTCCTTGCTCGCCCAGGTCTGTACTCTTCCATCATCCAGCATATAAAAAAAAAGGAAACCTTGGTTCATTAGCAGGCGATCAGGCAGTATCAGTATGTCAACTTGTTGTGTTATTCATCTTCCATTGTTTCTTTCTTAGTTTTCAGAATCTCCGCGTGTTTTTCTTCTGAACCAGTCAGGCAAGTGTCGAGTCCGTCTCAAGGTAAGCTTCGTTTAGGGGGTTTCTGGTTGGGTCTTGTTAGCTGTTGAAATCAGTACTTAGGGCAACGATTTCTTTAGTCTCGCCTCTAGTTTCAAAGGGTGTTTGAAGCCAGGTCTTCAAGTCCATCTTGTCGGTCACATCGGGTAGGTCGCTTACCGGTCATTTTTGACCTCTCTCGAGTCTCGAGCACTCAATTCCTAAATTTATCACCTCTCAGCCGGTCGTCTTTCTCCGCATTCGTCTATCACCTCTCGTTCCATACTCAGTCTTATTTAGTAATCACTTTTTCCACAGGTCAAGCATGTCCCAAGTTTAGAGATGGATGACAACCTCTCTATGCCAGCAACATCCGTTTCAGGCCACACCAGCAGCATGTCTTTAAGGAGTTGGACTATTCCGAAGCTGATCGCCGAATTTAATCGTAGGGGGATTCGGCACCCTGCGTCCGCTCGCAAGGCGGAGTTATACCGTTTACTAATGACAGCCTCGGGTCCGGCAGAAGATCAGTCTAATCTCAGCTCCATTCAGCAGGCTTTAGCCCAGATTCAGTCATCCATCAGTGGCCTTACCAGCTCGGTAGCTGATATCCAATCTAGGGTTGCAGAGATAGAGACTAGGTCCCCGGTCATGCCTCAATCACCGGGTTGGTCAGCTACCCCTGCCACGCTTCAGGATGTTCCAGGTAGGCCTGCATCCAGTCCACAAATCGCGCCCTCACACTTTATCCCAGATAACATAAAAAAATATATACTGGCAGGGAAGGACGTGAATCTAGCATCTATTCTCATTGCTTCCCAAGATATATCTGAGAACAGTGTCATTAACTGCTGGGAGGTCTCAGTGGTTTTGAAAGCCAAGGATGCACGACTCAATAGAAAATTGTCTATACCTGAGTTTGTGCTGGCCTTTAGCCTTTACAGGGACATGGTGTGCTCTGCCCACCCCATTAGTAGGGAAGAGTTAGATTCTTACCTGTAGCGGGTCACGGATTTAGGGCACAAGTACGGCTGATCAGCGTTCTACGACTATCACCGGTCTTTTTCCGCTAAAGCTGCCGAGGCCCTAGCCCAGTTTCAGTTTGTCACAAATTGGGCAGATCTGGACATGGAACTTTTCTGCCGTCATTTTGCAGGCCTCAAGGCTCCACTATGTTCCATATGCCAATCCATCTTCCATTCATCTGAATGGTGCCCCAATTTGGTCCATCCTAATCAGTCAGGGCCCGCTCCAGGTCCCTCCGGGGCACCGAGGAATGCAGCTTCGGTAGACAAGCTTGGAAGACCAATTGTGTACCTGGGTAATAGCCAGCTATGAAATAATTTCAATGCAGGGGGCTGCGCGTTCAACGCTTGCCGGGCGCTCCATATTTGCACCGTTTGATTCAGGGCACACCCCCGGTCCACTTGTCCTAGGAAGTCAGCCAAGACTTCTGGACTATCTGACATAAATGTAGACCTGTTAGCCGCCCTATTGCAGGAACACCCCGATCAGCAATTTGTGTCATTCCTGTTGTCAGGGTTCAGAGAAGGCTTTCATACTGGCCTCTTCACACTGCTTAAGGGTTCTTGGGAAGGCCCTAATTTGTTATCCACGACCAAAGATCCAGAGGCAGTAGAAAATCTCATTCAATCAGAAGTCGAGAAAGGATTCGTTATCGGACCATTCCAAGAGATTTCATACCAGTGTTGGCGGATTAATCCCATCGGCCTTGTCACAAAACAATCATCTAATAAAAAACGTCTCATTTATGATCTCTCCTCATATGTCTGCTACCCACAGCTTGAACTCGCTTATCCCGTTAGAGGAGTTCTCCATGCACTACTCCTCAGTTGACAAGGCAATCCAGTTCATCTTGTTGTCAGGCAAAGGGTCCTGGCTTGCCAAGGCGGATATCGCCAATGCTTTTAAGTTGCTGCCAGTCAAGCCGCAACTTTGGAGGTATTATGGCATTCGGGTCCAAAAGTAGCCCGTGGTTGTTTGACCAATTTGCCAGAGCCCTTCATTGGATACTCACCCACCACGGCGGCTTATCCATGGTCATTCATTACTTGGATGACTTTCTTCTCATTGAAAGGCCCCAACAGGTCCCATCCATCCCTACCACTCTCCTTGAAATTTTTTCCCGACTCCAGGTTCTGGTGGCCACCACAAAGACTGAAGGTCCAGCAACTAAGGTCACTTTCTTGGGCATCAATCTAGACTCTGTCAAAATGGAAGCCAGTCTTCCTCCCGAGAAGTTGCTCAAGATCCGTTCTGCCATCTCCATGGCAGTCGGGTCCAGCACCCTGACCAAGTTGGAACTTCAGTCTTTGTTGGGGATGTTGAATTTTGCCACCAGGATCATGCCACAGGGTAGGACCTTCTTATCCAGGTTGTTACAACTTTTGCCATCGGCGCCGGAGCGGGATTCCGTTGTTCATCTGGACAGCCACGCCATAGCTGACCTGACCATGTGGAACTCCTTCCTCTCTGACTGGAACGGCATATCTTTCTTTGTTTCACAATGGGATTCCTCCTCGCCCATCGTCTTTTCTGATGCTGCTGGTTCCCTTGGGTTTGCTGCCATATTCAGGACCCACTGGCTGGCTGCCAGATGGCCATCGGAATTGTGCTCAGACACGTCAGCCCTCAAATCATCACCACTTCTGGAACTCTACCCCATTGTAGCGGCCGCTCAGGTTTGGGGCCACAGCTGGGCCAACTCATCAGTAACTTTTGTAACAGATAGCCAGACTTTGGTGGCTATCATCAGCAAGGGCAGGGCCAAGTCACATAAAATCATGGCATTGCTATGCAAATTAGTTTGGCATTCTCTTACCTTCAATTTCCATAGTCAGTGCGTGCACATCCCAGGCGAGAAGAATAAAGCTGCCGACGCGCTGTCCCGTCTCAACTTTTCGTTTTTTTTGAGGAAATGAACAACGCAGACCTTTCAGGCACACAAATTCCAGCACTCAGTTCACTCACCAAGGACTAGACGCTTTCGTGGCCGAAGCTAAGAACCTGGTCAAGAGATCCCTATCCCGCAAAACGGCCAGGAATTATCAAGCTGGGTTGAGAGTGTTCAACAAATTCGCAAGGGCCTTCCCGAGGGGTCAGCTCAGCCAAACATCTTACATCATGGCTTTCATCGTTTTTTGTCACTCGCAGCTTTCCTTGTCTTATAACACTATTAAGTTATACCTAGCCGGTTTACAACACCACTACATGCTGTCTAATCCAAGCAGCAGGTCCATCCTGTCTATTCAAGTCATCAAAGCCACTCTCAGGGGCATACAAAGAGAAGGGAAGGGGTCGCAAAATTGCAGACAGCCAGTGTCCAGCGAGCTGTTTAGGACGCTATCCTCGGCTCTGGACGGTAATCCCTTTGGGCACTCCACCAGCATTGTCTTGAAAGCAGCGATGTATCGTAGTTTTTACCAGTTCCTTAGGCCTGGGGAATTCACATCCGGTGCATACCAATGTATCTGCCTCCTAAAACGTTATTTATCGTGGGGCAATGGCCACTATATCCTCCACCTGCCCTCATCTAAAACCAATCAGTCTGGTCTGCCCACGGAGGTTAAATTCTTCCCTACATTTAATAAATTGTGCCCGGTCCAGGTACTCCATCAATTGCTGACCACATTTCAGGCTTCCTCCCCAGAAAGCCCGCTCCTGCCCTTCAGAGATAGATCCCTAACCTCCACGCATTTCATTTCTCATATCCGTACACTTGTCCAAGGATTAGGTCACGATCCCAAAGTCATTTCTGAACACTCTTTCTGCATAGGGGCGGCATCGGCAGCTTCCCGGCATCAAGTACCGGCCCATATAATCCGCTTCATGGGACGCTGACGGTCTTCTTGTTTCGCCAGGTATATTCCCAATCCTCATACCGAAATATCACAAGCTTCTTGTACTTTGGCTCTGTAATAATCTCAATAAAGATTATCTGCACCTAACAGCTCGACTCCTTTTCTTGCCGCCTTTTTGGTGTACCCACGTCCGTGGCTCCCGGCATAATCCAGCCACTGTGGTCAGGGTTGGGGTTCACGTACAATCATCTCCAGTTCCTAGCCCTGACCATAAATAGTTAAGGCTGATATTCAGCCTGTATTTGTGGGAGGGGCGTCTGGCTATTTAACCCCTCAGACAGATCCAGGCCAGTCGCCCGTTCATCGCGCCCCTCCCTCCCGCCCCTTTTTCTTTCTTCACATCCTTGGGTGTGCCCTATTTTTGGTGTACCCACGTCCGTGGCTCCCGGCATAATCCAGCCACTGTGGTCAGGGTTGGGGTCCACGTACAACCATCTCCAGTTCCTAGCCCTGACCATAAATATATATATATACATATATACACTCACCTAAAGAATTATTAGGAACACCATACTAATACAGTGTTGGACCCCCTTTTGCCTTCAGAACTGCCTTAATTCTACGTGGCATTGATTCAACAAGGTGCTGATAGCATTCTTTAGAAATGTTGGCCCATATTGATAGGATAGCATCTTGCAGTTGATGGAGATTTGAGGGATGCACATCCAGGGCACGAAGCTCCCGTTCCACCACATCCCAAAGATGCTCTATTGGGTTGAGATCTGGTGACTGTGGGGGCCATTTTAGTACAGTGAACTCATTTTCATGTTCAAGAAACCAATTTAAAATGATTTGAGCTTTGTGACATGGTGCATTATCCTGCTGGAAGTAGCCATCAGAGGATGGATACATGTTCTCATTCTGTTTACGCCAAATTCGGACTCTACCATTTGAATGTCTCAACAGAAATCGAGACTCATCAGACCAGGCAACATTTTTCCTGTCTTCAACAGTCCAATTTTTGTGAGCTCGTGCAAATTGTAGCCTCTTTTTCCTATTTGTAGTGGAGATGAGTGGTACCCGGTGGGGTCTTCTGCTGTTGTAGCCCATCCGCCTCAAGGTTGTGCGTGTTGTGGCTTCACAAATGCTTTGCTGCATACCTCGGTTGTAACGAGTGGTTATTTCAGTCAACGTTGCTCTTCTAGCAGCTCGAATCAGTCAGCCCATTCTCCTCTGACCTCTAGCATCCACAAGGCAAAGATACTCATGTTTTTCCAAAACTCATAGGTGTTTGTCACGGATTGATTTAGTTTTTACGGATAATAAAGGGGCACAAGACATTGAACAGGTAAAGTATGGACGACGGGGGATTTCAGACCATAATTCACTTATTATAAACACAAAAATAAAGAAAAAATAAATAGAGGGATGAATATAACTATAGGATGGATTAATATAATGGGTACTTACGATAAGATAACTAAAGAGATTAGGGAATATTTTTCGAGATAAATGAGGGTTCAGCTGGAAATAATATGGTGTGGGAGGCCGCAAAGGCCTTTATAAGAGGGATTGTCACTAGATACACTTTAATATACCGCAAGGGAATTAGGAAAAAAATCACTGACTTGGAAACTGAAGTAGAAAAATATGAAAATAAATATATCGATAACCCCATAGTACAAAATTACAAAGAATGGACAGATAAAGCGGCCAAACTGGAAAGTGATTTGCGACTCTTCGCCGAACAACAAAAAGAGAATTATGTAAGGGATAATTATATTTTTGCGCATGTACCTGGTAAAAAGTTGGCTGCCCTGGTGGCAACTCAGACCAAAAACAATAAATATATTTACTGTCTGACAGATAAATATGGCCATAAAACTGTTGAACAAACGGCAAAATTGGAGCTTCTTAGGGAATACTTTGAAAATATATACAGTAGCAAAGTAAATAAGAGTGTGGTGAAATTACAACAATTCTTAGGGGAAATTACTATCACCAAATTAACTACAGACCAGAGAGAAACCCTAGAAGCCCCCTAAAGATTCGGCTGAAGTAGAGATAATACTGTCTATGATAACCAAGAATAAGACCCCAGGAACAGATGGTATCCCATTCGAAATATACGCCCAATATAAAGAAGTATTAATCTCGAAATTGCTCACAATGTGGACAGTCTCGAGGGAAGTGGGAAAACTTCCAGATTCTGTCCGAGAAGCTCTAAAAACCTTAATACTAAAACCAGGGAAAGACCCGGAAATTCCGGATTCATATCGCCCTATCTCATTAATTAACACCGATAATAAAATATTAGCAAGGTTTCTTGCAAATAGACTCGGGATAGTGACGCCTGGGATCATTCATGAGGATCAGTCGGGCTTTATGCCAGGTAGAACTACAAGTGACAACATAATTTGATACTTCATGGGCACCCAGCTGGAACCCATGAACTGTGGAGAACGTATGATTGTAACCATAGATGCCTCAAAAGCCTTCGATACGATAGAATAGCCTTTTTTATTCGCTACACTGAAGAGAATGGGATTCGTAGACTATTTTATATCTTGAGTTAAGTTATTTTACACTGAAGTCTCCGCAAGGCTAATATTGAATGGCGAGTATTCGGAGAAAATACATATTGCTAGGGGGGTTAGACAGGGTTGTCCCCTATCCTCTTTACTATTTGCCATAGCTATGGAACCTCTAGCGGATATGATCAGACAAGATAAAGATATTGTAGGTTTTAGGTTTGGGGCTTATGAGGAAAAAATCTCACTGTACGCAGATGACATTATGCTATTTGTGGGATCTCATGGTTCACTAATGAAGATCTTCCAGGTATTTGAAGAATATATTGAATATACTAGACTGAACATAAATTGGTCAAAATCGGCGTGTATCCCGATTGTTCCTCTGAATGGGTTTGTACCGGGGCCACTTGAAATTAGAGAGAAGCAAGAATCAGTTAAATATTTTGGTATTCAGATAACATCCAATCCCAGGGACTATTTACAGTTGAATGTGCTCCCAAAAATACAAGAGACGCGGAAGAAAATAGAAGTCTGTAAAAAAATTCATATATCGATGGCAGGACGTATTTCACTGGTGAAAATGAGTATCTTACCTTCCTTAAATTACATGTTATGGAATGCACCAATAATAATTCCTAAAAGATTTTTTAAAATAATAGCCACCCTAATAACAGATTACAGATACAAGACCATGGTAGCTGGGGTTAAGAAAGGTCTGGAAAACTGTAATATTTTTCAACTAATAGAAGCAGGTATTTTGTTTCAAAAACAAGTTAAGAAAATACCCCTATTGGATATGTGGACTAAATCTTGGAACAAGGTAAAAGAACTTTGGTTACATAAGGGAATAGACTCAGACACTTTGTTATGGGATAATACTCAGTTAATGGAACTAAAATTAATTGAACAAAAAGTCTGGTGGAAATATGGAATTTTCAAATTGGGCCAGATATGGAGAGAGGGAGATATAATTACTTATCATGAATAGAGTTGAGCGGACACCTGGATGTTCGGGTTCGACGGGTTCGGCCGAACTTCGGAAAAAAGTTTCAGTTCGGGACCCGAACTTGACCCAAACTTGACCCTCGAATTCGAACCCCATTGAAGTCAATAGGGACCCGAACTTTTGAGCACTAAAATGACTGTAAAAATGTCATGGAAAGGCGTACTGTGTGTGCTTTCGGCGTTCTCACCCTGCTGCTGCTCGCCTGTTAGTGCTGCAGCGTAACTTCGGCCTTTCCGCTCACCGCCTCATATGCAACGTGCCCACAAGGTGGAACTCCACCTTGCACATGCTGGACAGCCCTGAATCAGTGTAGACCTGAATTAAAGATTTATTTGCACAAAATGGCTGTATTTCAAATGGCTGAATCAAACCTCTGTATGTATAGAGGGGATCACACACGCCCTGAATCAGTGTAGGCCTGTATTAAACATGTATTTGCACAAAATGGCTGTATTTTTCAAATGGCTGTATTTAAAATGGCTGAATCAAACCCCTGTATGTATAGGGGGGGGGGATCTCACACGCCCTGAATCAGTGTAGGCCTGAATTAAAGATTTCTTTGCACAAAATAGCTGAATTTCAAATGGCTGAATTAAACCCCTGTATGTATAGGGGGGATCACACACGCCCTGAATCAGTGTAGGCCTGAATTAAAGATTTATTTGCACAAAATGGCTGTATTTCAAATGGCTGTATTTCAAATGGCTGAATTAAACCCCTGTATGTATAGGGGGGATCACACACGCCCTGAATCAGTGTAGGCCTGAATTAAAGATTTATTTGCACAAAATGGCTGTATTTCAAATGGCTGAATCAAACCCCTGTATGTATAGGGGGATCTCACAAGCCCTGAATTAGTGTAGGCCTGAATTAAAGATTTCTTTGCACAAAATGGCTGTATTTCTAATGCCTGATTCAAACCTCTGTATGTAGGGGGGTATCTCACACGGTCTGAACCACTGTAGGCCTGAAGTAAATATTTATTTGCCCAAAATGGCTGTATTTCAAATGGCTGTATTTCAAATCCCTGATTCAAACCCCTGTATGTAGAGGGTGTATCTCACAGGGCCTGAACCAGTGTAGGCCTGAATTCAATATTGGTGCACCAAATGGCGGTATTTAAAATCTCTGAATGTAACCCAAATGTATTAAGGGTGTATCTCACAATGACATCTGCTTTAAAGGCTGCCAACTAAATTTTTTGTGCCCAAACGAGTGTAACAACTGAATTTGACAGGAGTATATAAGCCTGTAATTCCACACGTACTGATGCTGCAAGGCCTGAAAATAGTGTTTTTTGTCAAAAAAGTGTGTTTTTCAAACCCCAGAAAATGATGGGTGTATTTCTAGCTTAAATTGCACACTGACTAATCAAGATGTTGTAGATTGCCAAAATTGTATTTTTTTTGGTAACAGAATATGAAAGCTGTATATATGAACCACCTCCGGACCGCCTAACGCAGGATCGCGTTCCGGAGGTGGCAGCCCTGCGCAGAGTCACGCATATATGCGTCATCTCGCGAGACGCGAGATTTCCTGTGAACGCGCGCACACAGGCGCGCACGTTCACAGGATCGGAAGGTAAGCGAGTGGATCTCCAGCCTGCCAGCGGCGATCGTTTGCTGGCAGGCTGGAGATGTGATTTTTTTAACCCCTAATAGGTATATTAGACGCTGTTTTGATAACAGCGTCTAATATACCTGCTACCTGGTCCTCTGGTGGTCCCTTTTGTTTGGATCGACCACCAGAGGACACAGGTAGCTCAGCAATATGTAGCACCAAGCACCACACTACACTACACCCCCCCCTGTCACTTATTAACCCCTTTTTAGGCCCTGATCACCCCTGATCACCCCATATAGACTCCCTGATCACCCCCCTGTCATTGATCACCCCCCTGTAAAGCTACATTCAGACGTCCATATGATTTTTACGGATCCACTGATACATGGATCGGATCCGCAAAACACATACGGACGTCTGAATGGAGCCTTACAGGGGGGTGATCAATGACAGGGGATGATCACCCCATATAGACTACCTGATCACCCCCCTGTCATTGATCACCCCCCTGTCATTGATCACCCCTCTGTAAGGCTGCATTCAGATGTCCGTATGTTTTTTACGAATCCACGGATACATGGATCGGATCCGCAAAACACATACGGACATCTGAATGAAGCCTTATAGGGGGGTGATCAATGACAGGGGGGTGATCACCCCATACAGACTCCCTGATCAGCCCCCTGTCATTTATCACCCCCCTGTCATTGATCACCCCCTTGTAAGGCTCCATTCAGACGTCCGTATGATGTTTACGGATCCACTGATACATGGATCGGATCCGCAAAACACATACGGACGTCTGAATGGAGCCTTACAGGGGGGTGATCAATGACAGGGGGGTGATCACCCCATATAGACTCCCTGATCACCCCCCTGTCATTGATCACCCCCCTGTCATTGATCACCCCCCTGTCATTGATCACCCCCCTGTAAGGCTGCATTCAGATGTCCGTATGTTTTTTACGGATCCACGGATACATGGATCGGATCCGCAAAACACATACGGACATCTGAAAGGAGCCTTATAGGGGGGTGATCAATGACAGGGGGGTGATCACCCCATATAGACTCCCTGATCACCCCCCTGTCATTGATCACCCCCCTGTCATTGATCACCCCCCTGTCATTGATCACCCCCCTGTAAGGCTCCATTCAGAAATTTTTTTGGCCCAAATTATTTTTTTTTTCTTACAGTCTCATATTCCACTAACTTGTGTCAAAAAATAAAATCTCACATGAACTCACCATACCCCTCACGGAATCCAAATGCGTAAAAATTTTTAGACATTTATATTCCAGACTTCTTCTCACGCTTTAGGGCCCCTAGAATGCCAGGGCAGTATAAATACCCCACATGTGACCCCATTTCGGAAAGAAGACACCCCAAGGTATTCGCTAAGGGGCATATTGAGTCCATGAAAGATTGAAATTTTTGTCCCAAGTTAGCGGAAAGGGAGACTTTGTGAGAAAAAAATAAAAATAATCAATTTCCGCTAACTTGTGCCAAAAAAAATAATATTTCTATGAACTCGCCATGCCCCTCATTGAATACCTTGGGGTGTCTTCTTTCCAAAATGGGGTCACATGTGGGGTATTTATACTGCCCTGGCATCCAAATGTCTAAAAATGCCCTCATAAAAGGAATGTGGGCCCCTTTGCGCACCTAGGCTGCAAAAAAGTGTCACACATCTGGTATCGCCGTACTCAGGAGAAGTTGGGCAATGTGTTTTGGGGTGTCATTTTACATATACCCATGCTGGGTGAGATAAATATCTTGGTCAAATGCCAACTTTGTATAAAAAATGGGAAAAGTTGTCTTTTGCCGAGATATTTATCTCACCCAGCATGGGTATATGTAAAATGACAGCCCAAAACACATTGCCCAACTTCTCCTGAATACGGCGATACCACATGTATGACACTTTTTTGCAGCCTAGGTGGGCAAAGGGGCCCACATTCCAAAGAGCACCTTTCAGATTTCACAGGTCATTTACCTACTTACTACACATTAGGGCCCCTAGAATGCCAGGGCAGTATAACTACCCCACAAGTGACCCCATTTTGGAAAGAAGACACCCCAAGGTATTCCATGAGGGGCATGGCGAGTTCCTAGAATTTTATTTTTTTTTGTCACAAGTTAGCAGAAAATGATGATTTTTTTTATTTTTATTTTTTCTTACAAAGTCTCATATTCCACTAACTTGTGACAAAAAATAAAAACTTCCATGAACTCACTATGCCCATCACGAAATACCTGGGGGTGTCTTCTTTCCAAAATGGGGTCACTTGTGAGGTAGTTATACTGCCCTGGCATTTTAGGGGCCGAATGCGTGAGAAGTGGTTTGAAATCAAAATCTGTAAAAAATGGCCGGTGAAATCTGAAAGGTGATCTTTGGAATGTGGACCCCTTTGCCCACCTAGGCTGAAAAAAAGTGTCACACATCTGGTATCCCCGTACTCAGGAGAAGTTGGGCAATGTGTTTTAGGGTTTGTTTTTACATATACCCATGCTGGGTGAGAGAAATATCTTGGCAAAAGACAACTTTTCCCATTTTTTTATACAAAGTTGGCATTTGACCGAGATATTTATCTCACCCAGCATGGGTATATGTAAAATGACACCCCAAAACACATTGCCCAACTTCTCCTGAGTACGGCAATACCAGATGTGTGACACTTCTTTGCAGCCTAGGTGGGCAAAGGGGCCCACATTCCAAAGAGCACCTTTCGGATTTCACCGGCCATTTTTTACAGATTTTGATTTCAAACTACTTACCACACATTTGGGCCCCTAAAATTTCATAGAAGTTTTTATTTTTTTGTCACAAGTTAGTGGAATATGAGACTTTGTAAGAAAAAAAAAAAATCATCAAAATAAACAGTTCTATGAACTCACTATGCCCATCAGCGAATACCTTAGGGTGTCTACTTTCCGAAATGGGGTCATTTGTGGGGTGTTTGTACTGTCTGGCCATTGTAGAACCTCAGGAAACATGACAGGTTCTCAGAAAGTCAGAGCTGCTTCAAAAAGCAGAAATTCACATTTTTGTACCATAGTTTGTAAACGCTATAACTTTTACCCAAACCATTTTTTTTTTACCTAAACATTTTTTTTTATCAGAGACATGTAGAACAATAAATTTAGAGAAAAATTTATATATGGATGTCTTTTTTTTTTGCAAAATTTTACAACTGAAAGTGAAAAATTAAATATTTTTGCAAAAAAATAGTTAAATTTTGATTAATAACAAAAAAAGTAAAAATGTCAGCAGCAATGAAATACCACCAAATGAAAGCTCTATTAGTGAGAAGAAAAGGAGGTAAAATTCATTTGGGTGGTAAGTTGCATGACCGAGCAATAAACGGTGAAGGTAGGGTAGGTCAGAAGTGTAAAAAGTGGCCTGGTCATTAAGGGTGTTTAAGCTAGGGGGGCTGAAGTGGTTAATAAAAAAAAAAAAAAAAAAAAAAAAGGAGATAAAAAACACTTTGGACATTTTATCCTTGGGAAAATTCCTTGCAGAGGGTCAAATTCCTGAAGGGTTAAGATGGCAATTGCTGTTAAATTCCGAACAACAAAATGATTTAGATGAATGGGAGTTACTGATGAATGAATGTGCTCGCAGAGTGATCTGTTTTATTGTCTCTAAAAGGAAAGAAAAATTGAAACGGGTTACCAGTAATGTGGAAAGATGGCAATGTCTGTTACAACCTTTGAAGGATAAGAAGGAATACATGTCCCTATCCAATAAATGTCAGGGAGTTTTGGTGAAAACTGAAACTGAGATTAAGACCAAAGAAGGGAAAAAATATTATAAGGTGTGTGATGATTATGAGAAAAATAGAGTATATAAATGGAGAAATAACACAAATGATAATATGCATTCTGACAAGGGACCGAGTAGCAGGGACATAAATATACCAAAGAGGGATATGGATACCGATAGTGTGCGAGAAGTTAGGGGAATGAGTGGGGTTAATCCCACAGCTTTCCCTAATTATGCGAGAGATCCTAGTTATCGGAATGATTATCAAGGCATGAGGCAACCGTATAGACAGTTTAATAATTGGGATCAGAGACCATGGGTGAGACCACAGTATTATAATAATGCCCCATATGGGTATGTAAAAAATGGGACTTATAGAAAAGGTTTTAGAAGATTTCATGATCAAAGAGAAAATCCCTACCGTTTAAATAGACAGGGACCTCATTTTCAGCAGGGTGTTAGGGAAGGGAACACCTACCAACAATCCAGGTCCCACCCCCTATCGACCACTAGTGCCAATGCATTAGAAGCCTGCAAAACACCACAAAATGAAGCTAAATCTGATAAACAAAATTTTCCCCACCAGGCGATAAAAGGAGTGCAGAGGTACAGCCAAGTCGAGATGATAGGAGAAAAAAAAAAAAAAAAGAAGTCACACAGAGGGAAAAGAAGAAAGGGAAAACAGCAGTCCAAACAGAAAGAGGATCAAGGGAAAATAAAAGGGGTCTTTAATATGAGCTCCTATACATTGACGGCCACACATCGGCTTAATAAGTATGAGGTGTTTTTGGACATACAGTCCTGATCAAAAGTTTAAGACCACTTGAAAAATGGCAAAAAAATCATATTTAGCATGGCTGGATTTTAACAAGGTTCCAAGTAGAGCTTCAACATGCAACAAGAAGAAATGGGAGTGAGACAAAACATTTTTTAAGCATTCAATTTAATGAAAACAACGAATAAACTGAAACAGGCTGTTTTTCAGCTGATCAAAAGTTTAGGACCACACCTCCAAAAAAAATTTGGTGAGTGGGAACATTTCTCCAAGTGGTGAAGACGGACGCACGAAAGGCCATCTACTGTCTGGTACTGTTGTCCATTTTTGTAAACTTCCCTTGCCATCCATCCCCAAAGGTTCTCAATTGGATTGAGATCAGGGGAACACGCAGGATGGGCCAAAAGAGTGATGTTATTCTCCTAGAAGTCCCTTGCCCTGCAGTCATTGTGTACTGTAGCGTTGTCCTGTTGAAAAACCCAGTCGTTACCACACAGACGAGGGCCCTCAGTCATGAGGAATGCTTTCTGCAACATCTGGACATATCCAGCGGCCGTTTGACGCCACCTGCACTTCCTGAAGCTCCATTGTTCCACTGAAGGAAAAAGCACGCCAGACCATTATGGCGCCCCCTCCAATGTGGCGCGTAGAAAACATCTCAGGTAGGATCTGCTTGTCATGCCAGTAACGTTGGAAACCATCAGGACCATCAAGGTAAAAAAAATTCACATCAGAGAATTAAACTTTCTTCCACCTTTGAATGTCCCATGTTTGGTGCTTTCTTGCAAAGTCCAAACGAGCAGTTATGTGGCATTCAAGGAGATGAGGTCTTTGAAGACGCTTTTTGTTTTTGAAGCCCTTCAGTCTCAGATACCATCTGATGGTTATGGGGCTGCAGTCAGCACCAGTAAGGGCCTTAATTTGGGTCGAGGATCATCCAGTGTCTTGACGGACAGCCAATTGGATCCTCCGGCTCAGTGCTGATTAAATTTTTTGGGGTCTTCCACTTGACTTTTTTGTTCCATAACCCTCAGGATCATTTAAGAAATTCCAAATGACTGTCTTACTGCTTCCCACCTCAGCAGCAATGGCGCGCTCTGAGAGACCCTGCTTATGCAGTTCAACAACAAGACCACTTTCAAAAAGGGAGAGTTTTTTTTGCCTTTGCCATCACAATGTGTGACTACCTGATAGAAAATGACAATGGATCCACATCTTTGCACAGATTTGGCCTTTTAAAGGCATGTGGTCCTAAAATTTGGATCAGCTGAAAAACAGCCTGTTTCAGTTTAATCGTTATATTCAATTAATTGAATGTTCAAAAAATTTTTGTCTCACTCTCATTTCTTCTTGTTGCATGTTGAAGCTCTACTTGGAACCTTGTTAATATCCATCAATGTAAAATAAGATTTTTTGCCATTTTTCAAGTGGTCTTAAACTTTTGATCAGGACTGTACATAAATTCATCAGGAAATTAAACATTGTCAAATACCAGATTAATAATCAAAGACCGCCTCTAATAAACGCATGCAGTGAGGATGGGATTATTCACACACAACTGCGGAAAAAGTCAAAATGCTTTCCTAAGCATCGTGATAACGAGTGTATCAAAGCTTTTAAAAGGGTATTGCTAAAAGAATTAGATAATCTAGATACTAGATCTAAGAGAATAAGGCCCTGAGAAATCTTGAAAACAATAAAAAAGATCGTAATAAAACCTGCGGATAAATGAGGGGGAGTGGTAATCATGGATGTAGAAAAGTATGAGAATGAAATGCAGAGATTGATTTCTGACCAAGAGACGTATCGCGTTCTGAAAGGGAACCCTCTACTCGAGTATAAAGGGAAGATGTATAAGTTACTTCAGGATGGCTATAAAAACGAAGTCATAAATAAAAGAGTTGGAATATCTTATGATTAAACATCCTGTCACACCAGTGATATATCAATTGCTGAAAATTCATAAAAATCTACAAAATCCCCCCGGGAGACCTATCGTTGCGGGGATTAATTCCCTAACGAGCCGACTCTTAGAATATGTTGATTTTTTCTTACAGAGAAACGTGATAAAAATCCCCTCGTACCTGAAAGATTCGGGTATTGTGATTAAATTGATTGAAAGGTTGGGGGGAGGGAGTGTAGACATTTGGCTGGTGACAGTGGATGTTAACTCCCTCTACACAATTATTCCAAAATTATTGGGCCTTAGAGGGGTAGAGGTGGCACTTACTGAAGATCCTCTCATGAATGATCTGCAAAAAAAGTTCATTTTGTACTGTCTAGATTTCTGCCTCTCCCATAATTATTTTACGTTTAAACATGTGTTCTACCTTCAGTGTACCGGGGCGGCGATGGGGGCGAAATTCCCCCCCCCCCCCCCCCCCCAGTTTCGCTAATCTTTTCATGGCCCTCTGGGAGAAAGAAAAAATTTGCCCTATTTTAAATGTAAAAACACAAAAGGGGGAATTAATATCGTAGCGTTGATATAGAAACATAGAATGTGTTGGCAGATAAGAACCATTTGGCCCATCTAGTCTGCCAAATATACTGAATACAATGAATAGCCCCTGGCCCTATCTTATATGAAGGATGGCCTTATGCCTATCCCATGCATGCTTAAACGCCTTCACTGTATTTGCAGCTACCACTTCTGCAGGAAGGCTATTCCATGCATCCACTACTCTCTCAGTAAAGTAATACTTCCTAAAATTACTTTTAAACCTTTGCCCCTCTAATTTTAAACTATGTCCTCTTGTAGCAGTTTTTCTTCTTTTAAATATTTTCTCCTCTTTTACCTTGTTGATTCCCTTTATGTATTTAAAAGTTTCTATCATATCCCCTCTGTCTCATCTTTCTTCCAAGCTATACATGTTAAGGTCCTTTAAACTTTCCTGGTAAGTTTTATCCTGCAATCCATATACTAGTTTAGTAGCTCTTCTCTGAACTCTCTCCAAAGTATCAATATCCTTCTGGAGATATGGTCTCCAGTACTGAGCACAATACTCCAAATGAGGTCTCATTAGTGCTCTGTAGAGCGGCATGAGCACCTCCCTCTTTCTACTGGTAATGCCTCTTCCTATACACCCAAGCATTCTGCTAGCATTTCCTGCTGCTCTATGACATTGTCTGCCTACCTTTAAGTTTTCTGAAATAATGACCCCTAGGAGGAGGAGACGCCCAGCAGAACAATGGCAGACTGCGCCTACTATAACCAAGAGTCCTAAGTCTCCGCCTACTATAACTTACTGAGCGAAGATACCAGAGGACATAACGGGAGAACGGAGCGGCGCCCAGGGATAATAGTAAGTGCAGTGAGATTCCTGGGCGCCGCTGTATATGTCAGGATACTTTGTTCACAATGTTTTTCCAGGTGAAAGGTCCTCTTTAAGTATGGTTTCCATTAATTTCCCCACTATTAATGTCAGGCTTACTGGCCTATAGTTGCCCGATTCCTCCCTACTACCTTTCTTGTAATTGGGGACAAAATTTGCTAATTTGCAATCTTTTGGGACGACTCCTTTTACCAGTGATTGGTTAAATAAATCTGTTAATGGTTTTGCTATTTCACCGCTAAGCTCTTTTAATAGCTTTGGGTGTATCCCATATATAGATAACTGCTTGGTTATATGGAGGGGAAAAAGACAAGGATGTATGACTTTATTACGGAGCTTAATAGGAATGATTGGAATTTGCGATTTACAAGTGACATCAGTGACACTGCAGTGGACTTCCTAGACCTCACCATTTTTATTGAGGACAATCGCTTGAAAACAAAAACCTTTTTCAAAGCCACGGATGTGAACTCATATATAGACATAAATAGCTGTCACTATGCACCCTGGTTACAAAATATCCCAAAAGGACAGATTAAAAGAATACATCGCAACTGCACTGAAAGTAGGGACTTTAAAGATTAGAGCCAGGTAAATAAGAAGCGGTTTCTAGAAAAGGGTTATGCGCTTGAGGCTCTGGAGGAGGCTACTAGAGACATAGAAGAAAAGGCAGGATGTAAAGAAATAGGGGCATGCAGAATTAAGAAAGATTTTAGATTCACATTTTTTTACCCAATTTAATACTAATGTGGGTTCGTTAAAGAATGCAATTAGGAAAAACTGGGGAGTCTTGAAAAATGATCTCATTTTGGGGAAGGAAATCCCTAAGTTTCCCAATCTTAGAAATCGCTTGGTGTGTAGTGCGGCACCAGGATCTGTAGCGTGTAACATTGGCAGCTGTAAGCCACCAGCGTGCAGCATATCCTGCTATGTACCTCAGTCGAACTGCACACAAGGCTCCTCTTCTCTGCTTCAGGCTCCGGACCCGCTTTCCTGCACTGTCGCGGGCGGAGACAGCTCCAGTTGCACTTTGTAGGAGCCGCACACGTCCTGTTTCTTTAAGGGTTCGTGCACGCCCCTGATTCCGCCTTCTCTCTAATCCCGGCTAGGCACCACTTTTATAAGGGTGCTTCCCCCTTCCTGTGAGCAATATTGTAGTTTTCTACAGCGAAGGTTCCAGCTTGTTGCTCCTGTGTTGTTATCCTGCTTCCGACCTTAGCCTGTATCCTGATCTCGTCTCTGCCTGATCCTCCTGTACCTCGCTGCTCTCAAGTGTATGATTCGGATTGTCGACCACGTCTCTGTCTGCTGTTCAGCTTGTTACACCTGCTGCACCTGAGCTATTCAGTTCTCTGCTAAATCACTAACTCAGCTATGCTTCATCTGACTCTGCTGCTGCGCTCCTTCCTTCCAGTGACAGCTCACTCCACCTGCCTGTATACCTGGTGCTTGCACTGGGGCGTTCTGGCCTGCTTGGCCAGCTGCCACTTAACCAGGACCACTCTTGTGGTAGCGACCTTGTGTCTCCCCTGCAGCTAAGACCAGCTTCCGCATCTTGGAGCGGGATAAAGGGTGAAAACCAGGGGAACACTTAGATTCCGCTCCCAAGTTTGGCCCAAAGCCAAACCGGTAGGTGGCACAGCGGATCCACACCCGTTGGAGCGTGCCATAGCGGTTAAAATGAGCAACAAGTTTATATGGTGTGGGCTTTGCCTCCCCTGCAAGAATCGGAGTAAGGATGATAAGAAGAAAAGAGAAACAAAGACCAGACATTTAAAATAAAGGGGACTATCACATGTGAAAGTGCAGGAGTAGTTCATGTATTGGCGTGCCCATATGGCCTCCAGTATGTGGGGAGGACCAAAAGAAAATTAAAAATCTGTGTTCAGGAGCATATTAGAAATATAAAGAAGGGCCTCGAGACACATAGTGTCTTGTTACATTTAAAAAATTGTCATCAAAGGGACCCGAAGGGACTGTCGTTCTTAGGCATAGAAACAGTACAGGCACATTGGCGAGGAGGAGACCCTATTGAGCATATAAATAGAAAGGAAGTTGAGTGGATGTATAATTTAGCTACACAAGGACTGACTGTGGAGTGCGATCTAAAGCCCTGTCTAGTTTAAATGCCATGCTTTGAAATACACACTAATGATAAGGTTAATTTATGAATGAAAGGGGAGTAGTCCGTGATTGGTCAGAAATCACTGCGTGACCTTGATCATGTGATCCGGATCTTGGGAGATTTCATCTTCGAATTCTTAGTAGTTGTCTCTGATAGGCTCTTATTCACCTTGTGCCGGGATCACGAGATTATGATCGTAGTAGAAGTTTATCAATGGAGCTGGAGTAGTGTGGGAGGATAGCCATGGGAAAAGAGAAATATTCTGCTGAAACGTTTTTTTCACTGTCTTAGGTAGGGATTTTGCATCAGAATGTTAACATACTTCCCATAGTTTACGGGGATGTGTCTTTTTATGTATGAAATGTATATGCATTTTTAATGTTCTTAGTGGGGATCCTATTGGTGGGAAAAGAGATAGGTGGGGTTTTGCCCTTATTTAAACCAACCCAGCGAGAGGCTGGATAGCTACCCCTGACGAAGTGCAAAAGCGAAACCTAGGTTGGGTAGGAGGATGAATATTGTCTCGTGTGTTATGATTTGCTTTTAACAAGACCTTGCTTTGTGAGTATAATAGTATAATAAACCACTTTTTTACCTTGGAACCATCAGTGCTTCACTATTTTGTGCACCCTCTTGCTATTCCTCAGGATTGTTGGATGAGGGGTGCCCACATGTGAAGGTCCGGTATCTTGATTTATGTCCAGAGAAGCGAAAGGTCTTATGCTTGAAGGAAGTTTTGACTATTGAGGAAACAGCTGCGCAGTCTGAACTTAATAACGCATTGACTACTGAAAGTGAACCTAACCCACTTCACATTTGGAAATGCAGCACCACCTGTATAGCCACATATTTGAGATAGTTTTATTTTTTACTACTTGTTTGGTTAGTGATGCCTCTTGCTTAGGTGTTGCAGGCCTTGGGGCCTTTCAAAAAAGGTGTGTGTATGTAATGACAGATCATGTGACACTTAGATTGCACACAGGTGGACATCATTTCACTAATTGTGTGATTTCTGAAGGTAATTGGTTTCCTCAGAGCTTTTTATGGGCTTCCTAACAAAGGCAGTGAATACATATGCACATGCCAATTTTCTGTTTTCTATTGCTGAACAATATTTTTATTTATATATTTTTCTAATTTCACTTCACCAACTTAGACTATTGTGTTCTGATTCATCACATAAAATTCAGATTAACAAAACATTAAACTTAAGGCTATAACATAGTAACATAGTTTATAAGGCCGAAAAAAGACATTTGTCCATCTAGTTCAGCCTGTTATCCTGCAATTTGATCCAGAGGAAGGCAAAAAAATAAAAACTGTGAGGTAGAAGCCAATTTTTCCCACTTAAGGTTGAAAAAAATTCCTTCCCGACTCCAATCAGGCAATCATAATAACTCTCTATAATATTATTACTCTCCATAAATACATCCAGGCCCCTGTTGAACTCTTTTAGTGAACTCACCATCACCACATCCTCAGGCAGAGAGTTCCATAGTCTCACTGCTCCTACCGTAAATAATCCTCTTCTATGTCTGTGTACAAACCTTCTTTCCTCCAGACACAGAGGATGTCCCCTCATCACAGTCACAGTCCTGGGGATAAATAGATGATGGGAGAGATCTCTGTACTGACCCCTGATATATTTATACATAGTTATTAGATCTCCCCTCAGTCGTCTTTTTTCTAAAGTGAATAACCCTAATTTTAATAATCTTTCAGGGTACTGTAGTCCCCCCATTCCAGTTATTACTTTAGTTGCCCTCGTTTGAACCCTCTCCAGCTCTGCTATGTCTGCCTTGATTACAGGAGCCCAGAGCTTTACACAGTACTCCATGTGTGGTCTGACTAGTGATTTGTAAAGTGGTAGGACTATGTTCTCATCATGGTATCTATGCCCCTTTTGTTGCAACCCGTTATCTTATTGGCCTTGGCAGCAGCTGCCTGACACTGGTTTTTGCAGCTTAGTTTGCTGTTCACCAAAATTCCTAGTTTTTTTTCCATGTCAGTGTTACCCAGTGTTTTACCATTTAGTATGTATGGGTGACTTGCATTATTTCTTCCCATGTGCATAAACTTACATTTGTCAGTGTTAAACTTCATCTGCCACTTCTCTGCCCAAGCCTCCAATCTATCCAGATCCCTCTGTAGTAGTATACTGTCCTCTTCCGTGTTAATTACTTTACACAGTTTAGTGTCATCTGCAAAAATTTATATTTTACGGTGCAAGCCTTCTACAAGATCATTAATAAATATTTTGAAGACAATAGGGCCCAATACTGACCCCTGAGGTACCCCACTAGTGACAGTGACCCAATCTGAGTGTGTACCGTTAATAACCACCCTCTGTTTTCTATCATTGAGCCAGTTACTTACCCACATACAGATGTTTTCTCCCAGTCTGAGCATTTTTCATTTTATATACTAACCTTTTATGCGGTACAGTGTCAAATGCTTTGGAGAAGTCCAGATATATGACATCCATTGATTCGCCGCTGTCAAGTCTAGAACTTACCTCCTCATAGAAACTGATTAAATTAGTTTAACATGACCGATCCCTCATAAAGCCATGCTGATATGGCGTTATTTGGATTGAGGCTCTCCAAGATAGCATCTCTTAGAAAACCTTCAAACTGTTTACCCACGACAGATGTTAAACTTACCGGCTTATAGTTTCCCGGCTCTGTTTTTGGACCCTTTCTGAATATTGGCACCACATTTTCTATGCACCAATCCCATCCCCCTGTAATGTAACAAAATATGAAAAAATTCAAGGGGAGTGAATACTTTTGCAAGGTACTGTAGATAGGATTTAGTGGCATGCACCATATTTATTATATAGACACTTTTTTGACTTTCGTCAACAATTTTGAATTGTGTCTGGAAAAAGAGGTATGGCTAAGAGGAGTCATTATAGTTATTAGAGATGGGTCGTTGATCCAGTGAGTTATTCTGATTGCCTAATTGGAGTCGGGAAGGAACTTTTTTCCCTTAAGGTAAGGAAACTTGGCTTCTACCTCACAGTTTTTTTTTTCCTTCCTCTGAATCAACTTGCAGGATAACAGGCTGAACTGGATTGACAGATGTCTTTTTTCAGCCTTATAAACTACGTTACTATGTTAATACATTGGTGTATACTATATGTACAGCAGTCATTAGCTGGCATAAGAAAGAGTAAAATGTCTGTTGATTTTCACAAATTATCATGGCCATTTGCATCATTTCTACCTATGGCATATTTTGTGCCATTTTCATTGATGTGCAAAGACAGCATATACATCCTATGATGTTACTGACAAATCTCTCTCAATATCTGTGTCATCTCCTTCTTCTCCCCCGTAACAAACTGCAATATTAAAGAGAATCTGTCACCAGTTTTCTGCTGCTAGTGTCACGGATGAGAGTGGGGGAAACCCTCATCCGTGCGATGTTATTGAATAGGGTAGCTGCTGGGCAAGGACCACAGGATCAGGGAGCAGGTCACCTCCTATCGCGTCCCTAATACTGACCCTGACTCCTAACTGTATGAGCCAACCTAGATGGTAGGACAGCTCATACTCTGTAACCTAGGGTCCCTACTATCCCTCAGGAAATCCCTGTGCTAGGAGCAGGGTAAGATGACCTGTTCCTCCAAGACATGGACAAACAGGAGTCTTACTGGCCAAGCTGCAAGGAAGGGGGAACATATACAGACATATGGATATGGCAGGTGAACTACACCAGTTCCAAACCTACCTACCACAGCCTCGCTGACTGGAACCCATGCACCAGTATTGCTGTCCACACAAACACTAAGGACACAGCACACACCACAAAACACACAGGTAACCAGGACATCCATAGCTGCAATAAACATAGAAAGGATAACAACATCAACTTAACATCATGCATAACTTTTATGACCACAAGGGTGGCCCTCACTGGACAGATGGTAAGAGAACCAGGAGGATGACTCCAGGATAAAGCATGACAGGAGTGCCCCTCAGACTTCTGGCTTCCAGCAGGAGCTAAATAGCCCAAGCAGCCACACCCACCAGAAAAGGAATTAACCCTTTCATTACCAGACCAGGTAAGTGTCACTTAAAGGAGAAGTGTACACAGAACAAACTCCCTTACACCAAACATAGAAAGTGAACACTTAAAATCACACGTTGCCAGAGGCAACCGCATGCCGTGACAGCGAGCCGCCTAGCCACCAGCTCCAGCTGCTACACTGCCAACAACCATATGTTGCCAACGGCAACCACACGTGAGGCAACAAACCCAGAGCCCTCACCTGTGGTTGACAACATAGAACAAACCACTGATAACTGCATGCAACCAAAGAGTCACGACCATAACCATGGTTGTGACAGCTAGATTGTAACAGCTCCAGCACATGCCAATGAGTCCCCTTATTCATGAGCTCATAGCTCTCCCCACCCACCTGTCTCGGATTGACAGTTTTTTTTCCATCTGAATCAGAAGCAGGTGGGTGGGGAGAGCCATTAGCTCATGAATATCAGGACTATTTGGCACGAGCTTCAGCTTGTTTTGCACAATATTTTAGGAAAATGGCTGAAATAGTTAAATAAAATGACCCAGCATTTTGCTCAGAGTATCTGTCACTAGTTTATGTTGCCCTCAGTTAGGATACCAACTGGTGACAGATTCCCCTTAAGAAAAAACATAGATTTAGTGGC
Source organism: Bufo bufo (assembly GCF_905171765.1). Taxonomy (NCBI): domain Eukaryota; kingdom Metazoa; phylum Chordata; class Amphibia; order Anura; family Bufonidae; genus Bufo; species Bufo bufo. The sequence goes on along the minus strand of NC_053397.1, from coordinate 46,838,937 downwards.
CTGTTTAACTGTAGGGGGCAGAAGTACCAGTGTCATTTATCCATATATACTCCTTCTGAACAATATTAAAAGGGTTGTCCAGGCTACAATTATAGATGACCTATCCTCAGAACAGGTCATCTATATCAGATCAGTGGGGGTCTGACTCCTGGGACCCCTACCAATCAGGTGTTTGAAGGGGCCATTGCACTTGTACAAACACTGCATCTTCTTTAATGTTTACCTGCATGTCGTCTACTTTGTAGCGACGGTGCAGTGTAACTACTGCTTCCTCTCCCCTTCACTAGAATGTGATGAACAGCTGCAATTACACAGCACCGCCACTACAACATAGACGGCATGCAGGTAAACATTGAAGAGGGTGCAGCGTCCTTATAAGTGTCATGGCCCCTCCAAACAGGTGATCAGCGGGGGTGCCGGAAGTCAGATCTCAGCCAATCTAATATTGATGACCTATCCAGAGGATAAGTCATCAGTATCTGCAGCCTGGACAACCCATTAAAGTATATCAACGGATCCCCACAGGCTATATCATCCACAATACTCGCCAAGCACCTGAAGCTATTCCGACACTACCAGGAAGAACAGCTTTTGGGGAAATTATTCATTAGGAAGTTTGAAAGATATTAAGTTCAGTACTTTGCCTACAGTGCCACTTTTGGGCATATTTATATGATACAAATTTGTTGCAGAAGTTTCTATTCCTGCAGAATGTGGAAGTTCTGTTTAATTTATTTCCTTAAATACTAACCTCAAATAAGTTAAAGTGTAACTAAACCTTTAAAACTATTTTATTAAAACCTATTCTAAAGGACATTTCATGCATTTTTGTAATATACTTAGGGGGTCATTTATCAATCTGAAATACACCTAAATTAGGTGTATTGCAGGCGCAGATTGCAGAGCAACAGCTAGTTGCACCACAATCTACGAATTCTAAAAGGTCTAAAAAAGTGAGTGTCGTGTGGGCGGGAAGGAGGACAGGCCGGCAGACCCATCTCAATTACCATTTTCTATGCCTGCTTCTGGTGTAGAAAATGGTCTAAATGTAAGACAGCTAGGAAGCTGTCTTACATTTGGAACTGGTGCTGGATGTGCCAAAGTTATGGAGACCAAACCAAGGTGAGTAGTAACCACTCACCCTGGCTAGGAGCAGATAACAACATATCTTGTCCACCACCACCTATGAGCGCCTTCTCCCCTTTTTCTTTGGCCATTTAATCAAAGTTATGGAGAGGCTGACGCCTCCTCATAAGTCCGGCGATCCACCGCCAGCTATAGGGCGTTATTAAGAATGGCATCTAAAATGCTTAATTTTTTTACCTACAAAATAGACTCATGAAGTTCAGATGCCTATAGCAGTTTAGAATCTGTGCACTCATACAGTGCTGACATGTCAGTGGTGTAATGGTTGAACAGCCGCAGTGAATGCTGCACAGGCAGGAGTACACATTACTGCTCCTACCTGCACCAGCACTGCTCTGATAAAGTACAGATTCTACATCCGATGCACTAGGCTTGCATGGAGCAGGCACAGACAGGAGCAGCGATGTGCTATGCAGAGCTTCTGCATTGTTCCATTTTGCAAGAACCTTGCATAGCACATCATTAGAGGCTTTTATCCTTGCTAGTGGGTACAGGTGTGAGCTCTGCATAGAACATCACTGCTCATGTCTCTGCCTGCTTTGGTCAAGCCTGGCAAAGAAAATCTGATGTGCTATGCCAGGCTTTAGCAGAGCAACACTGGAACAGGGAGGAACAGCGCTATGTGCTCCTGCCTGTACAGCCCTTACTACAGGCCTCACTACAGCCCTACAGTGGAATCTGTACACCATTACTGGGCTAACAGGTGTACAATTGTACAGATTCTATACCGCAATTAGGGTTGGCAACCGTCCAGAAATTTCTGGTCAGTCTGTAAAAATAGGCAACTTTTTTCCTGTGTCCGTGAAAAAAAATAGATGTGTCCGTGATTTTTTTGAGGTTGGTGGTACGTGACTAGACAATTTTGGTGGTAATTTTCATCATTTTACAGCTCACAATAAATACTGGTAATGAGTTCTTATCAATATATTAAGCTTTAGACATGTATTACTTATAATCTTTATCATTCATTATGGTTTTCCAGTTTGTCTGTAAAAAAATGTTGGATATCCATGATTTTAGGAAAGTTGTCCAGAAAAAAGAAAAATTGTGGTTGGCATCCCTGACTTCAATAGGTGCAGTGGCCGGGTTTGGGGTTACCATGTGTTGCTGCTCTCTGAAAGGGATGGTAAGGCGTGGTCCACCCCAATGGAAAATAAGTCCAGAGAGTCAGGGTCTTCAGTAAACCAATGTATTTCATTACTGGAGGAATTCAGGTGCAAAACAATACAGGCGAGGCAAAGAGCTGGCTTCTCCAGTCTTCTCCCAGGCAGAAGTAGGGTTTGATGCTAAGGAAAGGCCTGATATAGCTGTCCCTCTCTCTCTCTCAGAAGGTTTGTACTCTGGCCAAAGGTTGGAGGCCCACGGTCTGTATCTTAGTAGTCCAGGTGCCTCCTTGGTCACAGGGCTGGTGACCTATGGTCTGTGGCTCAGCGACCACATCTCAGCATCTTCTTCTGGTCACTCATGCACACTGGCATGAGTCTCCCCTCCAAGCACTGGTCCATAACTACAGAACACTAGGAGCTCTGACTGCTCTCCTTATATACCATTTCTAGCTAGACTGGAACCTTCTAGTCTAGTGGGAGGGGTGGAGTGGAGAAACTTACATTAGAGCTTCAATGATACCCAATGACACAGCAGTTTTTCGAGACAAAAACATGTTTACAGACATAACAACAAAGCTGGGGCAGACAATCCAAATGTCAGTCTGTCTGGTTTTGATGGTAAACAAGTCTGGCTTTTCCCCTCCAAAATATGCTCTTATTTAAACTCTATGGCAGCTGTGGAAAATTACCAGCTTCTCATTCAAAGTCCCAAAAGTCTCTCAATATTAACCCTTTCCACGGAGCCTTGCAAATACAGTGCAAACGAACAGGATATATATCACAACATACATATGAAATTCAGTTAAACAGTATTAAACAATGCAAGTTACCCCTTTCAAGTGAAATAAAGTAAGAAGTTTATAACTTTGCATAGGGGAAACAGGGGCAAATGTCCACAAATGTCTAAACTTCACAGTATCCCTGCTCCAGGGCATTACACTAACATAGGCACCTGAACTTCAGGAGCCTATTTTGTAGGTAAAGCAAAAAAATAAAGTATATTACAAAAATGCAATATACTGTGTGTCATTTAGAGTAGTTTTAATTTTTTTTTTTTTAAAGGCTTAGGTACACTTTAAAGTCATATATACAGTGCAAAAGTCATGCTAAAATGCTACTGATTTCTAAATCAGTTCAGCTTTTTTATATGTTTTGCCCTTCATAGTCTTATACATATATTACAACGTATGAGGTTCAATACAAATGCAGATCTAATCAACAGAGGCAAAGCCACACGACTTAGCAAAAATGTAATTGAAAGGTCCTCAATCAGCAAGTCTGAAGGCTCAAATGACTGTACATGCTAATGATGAATAACTATATGTTCTATGGCTTTGAACTGCAGGTACATGAATATACAATTGCAGTTTTAACACAACATACCATTAATTATTCATCTCAGCTATTTCAGAGCAAGCTGCAAGTTGCAGTAGCAACACGCCATTTCTTCAGCGCCGAGGACTATCGTAGAGTATGTTAGATTAATTAAACGGGGCTTGCAGAGAAGTGAATTCTCAGTACTGTCAAGATTTCAGTTTTATGTTAAATATTTTTTAAAGGCCAGACCCTTAAATCTCTGGGGCTGCACCAAGCAGTGAGCTGTGAATTTAACCATAGGCTAACTACTAATGATAAGAAAAAGAGCCCAGGTTGAGGCAGTGTAATACAGTTATTGGATTAGGCCATCAATCACTCGACTCCCGGAGGAATAGGCAAAAGAGACAAAACAGAGAGAAGGGAAATTAGGAAAGGAATGCCTGACTGGAATACGATTCCATACCATCCTTATCATTTAGCTGACTCGCATCACGCAAGCATCGTAATGAGATGCCAACGATTCTACGTCTTCAGAGCCAAAGAATATTTGCATAATCTCGAAATACAGTAGAAGGCTTTCATGGTGCAGAGCGACTACACCTTGAGATTAGTGGCAGAGTTAATATAGTCACATCATTTTCTGGACATTAACAGTTCTTCCAAATCCAACATATCAATGGTACGTATAAGTGATTACGCAGGAGACCCACATGTTCGCTGCTTGATCAGTAAAAGTTGTTATATGAGCCTTAAGAGGACTGTATGCACAGACCTATGAAATCAGACATCACAGTAAACAGGATTCTGTAAAACAACTTCATGCTTCAGCGAGATTTCTAAAGTTGTATTGAAACACTTTGTCATTGTAAAGTTTACCTCATGCTAGGTATATCTATATGTATGTGGCATTTCTCAGAAATTACTGAGCATCTTGCATGCAAACTGACTAAAATTTACATTTTTCCTTTCATATCTGTAGTGGGGAGATCTTGCATTTGCTACGGGGCCCCTGGAAACAGAGGGCCCAGTCCGGTTTAACTGCATCTCTTATTGTAATGGGTGGTGAGAATTAGCACATGGATCCACCTTCTACAACTCCTACAAACCAGGTTGTAGGGAAAACACTCAAGGATCCTGGATGGTTGCAAATATGCACCTAGTACTTTTGATGGTGTTAACCTATATTATTCTTTGCTATGTCCCATTCAATTCTACATTTCAAATTAAAGATGGAATATATTAAGGCGAGCATTTCTTATGTTAATAAGAAACACAGCTGGTGTATGATGCAACAGAATTCAAGATGAACATATTTCTTAAAATTCAGGGCTGAATCGGTCAACCAATTAAACTTGGGTCCAAACAGATTCAACCTGAATTGCAGGTGTCCCCATTGCATAGAAACCTCCCTTATTGCTAAAAATTTTAATTCTTTTAAACCCAAACTTTTTTTTTTTCAATTTGGTTCAAATTTCCACATTTTTGAATTGATTCAGCCAAAAAGTTCTTTGTGTTGGAAAATTAAAGTGCATCTGTCAGCAGTTTTGTACCTATGAAACTGGCTGACCTGTTACATGTGCGCTTGGCAGCTGAGGGCACCTGTGTTGGTCCCATGTTTATATGTACCTGCATTGCTGAGAAAAATGATTTTTAAATGTAGACATATGAGCCTCTAGGAGAAACATGGGCATTGCTGTTACACCATGATGCTCAGCTTTCTCTGCAACTACTCTGACCTATGCATTTTGATTGACAGGACCAGGCAGTGAAAACATCATCACAACTAGCCCTGTCAATCAAAGTGCAGAGGATGGGGCAGTTGCAGAGAAAGCAGAGCCTCTAGGTGTAATGGTAACGCCCCGGTTGCTCCTAGATGTTCTTTTGCATATATTAAAAAAAAAAAATTCTCAGCAATGAGGACACATATGAACATGGGACCAACACAGATGCCTTCAGCTGCCAAGCGCACATGTAACAGGTCAGCCAGTTTCATAACTGCTTATAGATAACCTTTAAATGTACATCAGAAAGGGAGCTGACGCAGGTGTAATCACTCAGGTAACGGAGGTCTAGCCCACAAACCCTAGAGTTTCCTCTTTCAATCTGCTGGTAGAGCGGATTACAGAGGGCATGCTGCTGCCACTTTTGAAAGCAGCGGGTATCATTGGTGGAATGTAATTAAAAAGCTCACTTCAGTGGCACACAGGCTCAGCGGGGCAAGTGTAAGTTAGCAAGTTAAATGTTTTCGCCCCCCCCCCCCCTCCCTCTCTGCGCCCTCAAGCAGCCGCTTGGGCTACCTTATGATAGAGCCGGCCCTGATTGTGATAATAGTAAATCAATAATAAAAAGCAGTTCATGTGAATGCGTTCAACCTTGTAATATAGGTTATCATGAGAAAGTGAATTATCGGTGCTTTCCAGCAAACTGTAGTACCTCATTCCCTACCTATATGCTCTCTTTGAATGCCAAAACGCTGGTCTTCAGTAACACAGTGATTAAAGACGGGTGAGATAAGGTAAGAGGGATACTGTTGCATCACATGTATTTCACCCTGTGTGACTCATGCTGTGAGATGGGAGGGAGAGCAGAAGGGTAGAGACTCCTGACTAGCAAAGCACAGCACAGCTCTCTAGCTTCACCCCAAAAGACCCTGCCCACTCTGCACAGTTATAGGGAAAATGTGCATTTACAGAAATGAAGCAGATTAGATGAAAATACCAAAAATAGACAAGTTGGCGAGAGTTCACATTGCCGTTAATTTTCTGTTCTTCTGATCCATCAGAAGAACAGGAAAAAAACTGGATCCTGTAAAAAATAAATCATGTGCATCGATTAAGCCATTTCTATCTGAGATCTGTTTTTTAGCCGGAAAAAAAGTACAGCACGCAGAGGCCTTGTTTTCCATCTAAAAAACGGATCTCAGGCAGAAACAGCTCAAACGGATGCCAAATGTGCATAACTGATGCACAGGATGTGTTTACTTTTACAGGATCTTTCTGACCCAGGAGGAAGTTTAGCAGCATCTTAAAAAGATTAAAAATAGCCCAATCACCAGGATGGCATGCACCCCATATCCTAAGAAAATTAGGATAAGGCAGAACCTTATTTCTGATATTTAAGAACTCTATACTGACAGGAAGTGTTCCATAGGACTGTCACTTAAAAAAGGGGTCAAAAACAGAGCCTGGAAACTATAGGATGGTAAGTCTGTTGTGGGTAAAATGTTTGAAGGTTTTCTAAGATATGCTATCTTGAAGTACCTCAATGAAAATAATTAAATAATGCCGTATCGGCATGGCTTCATTAAGGGGATCGTTCCAGGATATACTGGAGGCTTGGGCAGATAAGTGGCAGATGAGGTTTAACACTGACAAATGTAAGGTTATGCACATGGGAAGGAATAATGCAAGTCACCCGTACATACTAAATGGTAAAACACTCGGTTACACTGACATAGAAAATGACATAGGAATTTTAGTGAACAGCAAACTAAGCTGTAGAAACCAGTGTCAGGCAGCTGCTGCTAAGTCCAATAAGATAATGGGTTGCATCAAAGGGGGCATAGATGCCCATGATGAGAACATAGTCCTGCCATTTTTCAAATCACTAGTCAGACTACACATGGAGTACTGTGTACATTTCTGGGCTCCTGTGAACAAGGCAGGCATAGTAAGGGCTGGAGGGGGTTCAGGGGAGGGCAACTAAAGTAATAACTGGAATGTGTGGACTACAGGACCCAGAAAGATTATCAAAATTAGGGTTATTCAGTTTAGAAAAAAAGATGACTGATGGGAAATTTAATAACCATGTTTAAATATATCAGCGTTGGAGCCGGGAAAGAAAATTGACCCCGCCCCCTAAAATAAGGAAAATTGGCTTCTACCTCACCTTTTTTTCTGCCTTCCACTGGATCAACTTTCAGGACAACAGGCTAACTGGATGGGCAAATGTCTTTTTGTTACTATGTTACTATGTAATAGTAAAAGCAAAGAAAAAAAATAAACATTAATGAACAAAAAAATCTTAGGTATTCTGGATAAGAGCTACAATCACCACGTCTATATCCCTGCTGTTGTCAACCAGGAATTACATTAGGAGCAAAGTTAGGATGTGAAGTGTGGTTCAAGGGACCAGAGCTTCCACTGTGATTCAAATCGCTTATGAGAAATATGTTGGATAGCAAACATTTTTTCGTACTGATATGTAGAGTTCAAAAGAGCAGTAAGCTCTTGGATAGGCGGAGAGGAAGACTGTTTCCAATGGTGAGTAATGACTAATTTTGTCGCCATTAAAGTATGCATAATGCTCGTAGGAGCATGATATGGGAGTTGGGCAATATTGTAGGCAATATAGGGTGGGCAATATAGGAGCGCTGATTCAGATGATAGAGAAATAGATATTTTAGTCACTTCCCTGATGAGATTAGAGACTGAGTTCCACAGGGAGGTCACCTCTGGGCAGGACCAGAAAATATGTAGAAGAAAACCCCTGGCACCATACTTTCTCCAACAATAGGGTGAAACGGGATAGACACTTTTCTATGACTTTATACCAACTATTGTTTGGTTTACATTGAGACTAATTTTTACGCCAGAATTGTGGTGCAATTTGGGTGCAAAATGGTGCATCTTAGATCCACCTCTACCTAATAAGCCCAACCACTTGTCGAGCATGTCAGTAAAAAGTGTAGAAACACTAGATGCTCCAATTTGCACCATTTTTTAGACAGATTTTTGTCATACACCTTAGTAAATTTGGGCCATCGCATTTGCATTGTATTCAATGTATTCCTGTACACCACCTACACTATATTGATGGCACAAGTTTCCAAATAATTTTGTATGATTTTCAAAGCTGATTTAATCAGGTTATGATTTTGAAATGCTGCCAAATGTATATACTTTTTGTACCCTTCTCTCATAGTAGATTACCAATCTCTATATTGAATTTAAGTGAATACAACCTGATATGCATAATTCGGTAATGTTCTGTTAATTGAGAGTCAAAAAGAATAAATTACATTAAAAAAGAAAGATCTAACCAAAGAGAGAGCAGAGTCTAACGAAGCCTCTGTATATTTATGTGCTACAATAAAAGCTGGCAATCGACCATGTAGCGCATACTAATCTAACAACCATGAAAACAATACACTGGCACAATTGACAGTTGAGTGGTTCACACAAAGGATAGTCAAGAATAAAAAAAAATTAACTCAGCTAAGCAAAGCAATTTTTAGGCAAATGTATTTGTGAGAAATGATTGCAGTGTTACACACTCAGCATCTTCTCTAAATGACTACTTAAAAGATATGCAATGCCTAAGCAAGATAGGAAAATGTACAGCAAAAGCCACAAGAATCCGAGATAAATTCCTTGTTTTCAAATTTTGCAAAATGATATGAGGTGCATGTTAAAAATAACTGTACATTGGGTAATGCAGGTTATTACCACCACAATCCAAACCATTCTGGAAAAGGGTCACTCACTTATTGTAAAGCATATGAGATGAATCCATTCTGTTAGTATGCGGTCGGTTGTGTGAAATCAAAACGGAAAAAAAACTGATCCCTCACTAAATACATTGAAAGTCAATGGATGACGGATGCATTTTTTTTAGGCTCCTAAAAATGAAATTATTTTCAGTGATGGATCAATTTTTTTCAGTTTTTATGACCGAACACAAAACCACAGCTTGCGGCAGTTTTGTGTCTGGTCACAAAATGGAATGCTGCTAGAACAGAAGACATGCATGAGGACTAAACTGAAACATTTTTTTCCGGTATTGAGATCCTCTGCCGGAGCAACAGACCATGCTGTCTAAAGAAGGATTTAAATGTGCAGATTAATGGGGCAGATGATCACAATTGAACCTTCCTGCAAACGCTCATTCCCAGAAATCTATCAGTCTAAAGGTGCAGCAGATCACCCAATAAAAGAGCGAAACGCTTTTTCATGGGGTCAAACTGTAGTTCCACCTAAATTATGGTTTCTGGGCAGCAGATAATGTTGTCTAAATAGCAATCTGCTGCCCAGAAACAATGCAGGAGGACAAGCAATAGCAGTAGTAATCCCTCATCCTCATACTGTGGAGGTGACCCCTGCATGTAAATGCCGTCCTTCACCTCCACTTAATGAGCAGCCGACTTTCAGGAAAGAGCACTTCCTTCCCGACAATCTGCTGCTACTGGTCCCATGTAAATCCACTTCAAAAGGTGATCTGCTGCCCAGAAGCATTGATTTTCTATGGGAAAAAACAATCATAGTATCAATCACTTGCACCCATGGGAGACGATAGGGGCACATTTACTAAGACAGGCATTTTAGACATCGGTCATAATAAGCCCTATACCTGGTGGTGGATCCACTGGAGTTATGAAGAGGCACAGGCCTCTACATAACTTCAGAGGATCCACTGCCACTTCTAAATGTAAGACAGATTCCTTGTTGTCTAACATTCAGACAATTTTTTATGCCTAATGCCTAAAACAGACTTAGAAAATGATGAATGAGACAAGTCTGCTGACCCTTCCCTGCCCATGCCACGCCTACTTTTTTAGACCAGGCGTGAGCAGGAAGAAGTTGTACATTGCGGCGCAAAGGTGTAATTTAGATATATTTCTGATTAATAAATGATCCCCCATAACATACTGTTTACAGTGTATGTGTTTGCTTTTATGGAGATGTTGTCGAATTGTGCATTTGCAGGAGGATTATTCTATAAGCATTTGGTAGTAAATTAATCAATAAATTGCTAAATATGGTCTACAATCTCTGTCATAGTCATTTGTCACAATCAAGACCTCATAGCTAATTTTTGTTCTATTTTAAGTATTTCTTCATTTTTTTTAAATGAAGACAGAATGCACACAAATGCCATCAATATTTTGTAGTGCAAACGAGTGCAAGAAAATACTTAAAAATGGTCACAGAAATACAAGAACAAAATATCTTCACGATTACACATATTCACTCTCAATTAAGTCAATACAAGATGGAAAGTTGAACTGGAGAATTGGTAGGCTAGTTCCAAAGTGAGTTGGTAGTTAGGACATAGTTACTGAAGATGGAAACTGCTGTAAGAACTGGTCAAAATAGGGGTCCAAACAACAAATTCCTAAAGTGGCAAGAGAGAAACAAATATGAAGGAAAAGTGAGGAAGAAAATAAGAAAAATTGAAGGGCAATCTGAGGACAATCCAACTGACTCGAGTGTTTATCAGGAGATAATTATCTGGTTGCTAACTGTATATTAGGCTAGGGCAATGTGGTAAGAAAATAATTGAAGGTGGATGAAACAAATGCGGTCAGCGGGAGCAGGCAGTTCCAACAACAGCCCGATAAAGGCCCTTGGCGGTTGTTCTCAGAACTTCCTTCTCCCGATGACCGCATTTGTTTCAGACCGGCTCGCGGCGCAGGCACAGGTAAGGGCTTACCTGTGCCTCGCCGGACTTGTGAGTTAAGATGGCAGCCCGCATGTGTTCGCGGGCGAACAATGCGAACTGGCCATCACTGTTCACGGATACCCCATAGTAATTCTGTTTAAGTAAAGTAGGTCCATGTTTTGCATTGGATGGAAGTAGGGCATTTAATAATGAAAGGTGTTTCAGTGTTCTTTGTTGTTTTTTTTTAATTATATAATTAGGCTAAAAGTTGTATAGTTGATCATATATTAATGATTTAGGCCCCTTTCACATGAGCATGGAGGATTCGGTCTGGATGTGTTCAGTTAAAAACGCACAATTTTGCTCTCAAAGTAAGTCAGTTTTGTCTGCGATTGCGTTCAGTTGTTCAGTTTTTTTTCACGCGGAATAAAAAACTGAAGGTTTACAAACAACATCTCTTAGCAGCTATCAGTGAAAAACTTTCACGCAGCCCCATTCACTTCTATGGGGCCAGCGTTGCGTAAAAAACGCAGAATATAGAACATGCTGCAATTTTCACGCAAATTGATGCGTGAAAAACAACACTGATTGAAATGAATTGGTCCGGATTCAACAACATCTCTTAGCAGCTATCAGTGAAAAACTTTCACGCAGCCCCATTCACTTCTATGGGGCCAGCGTTGCGTAAAAAACGCAGAATATAGAACATGCTGCAATTTTCACGCAAATTGATGCGTGAAAAACAACACTGATTGAAATGAATTGGTCCGGATTCAATGCAGGCGCAATGCGTTTGCATTGCGCCCGCGCCGAAAACTCGCTGGTGTGAAAGGGGCCTTAGACCCTTAAATGAATGTGCAAAATGTAGTGTGAAATGGTCCATAGTAAAATAAAAGCAGATAAGCGAAAAACAATAAAAAGAAGGAAAGGTAGCATAACAGCCCTAAGAAACGAATATTTAAAAATAAAAAGGACTGAAATGGTAAAGTAGGGAACTAACATTGCTGCAATTTAGCATAGTGGTTAATTGACTATTGAACTGATTTTTCAAATAAAGATGATTATCTTAATTGTTTCATAACAATATTAATTACATAAATGGATTTCTGATACTCCTCTAATGCGCCCCTACCAATCCAGGCATTCACTCGATGTTTCATCTGATCAACTATCACTTGTGTTAACAGCTAAGATAAGAGATTCTTGCTGTGATATCACTTGTATTGCATTATTCATGGGACCTGCCACAGTTGTTAAAGAGTTGTTACACAATATTTTTTCTAAATGAGGAAAAAGGCGAAGATGTAAGTGAAATTTAGACAAAAGTGTTACTAAAAGTACTAACTGAAAGATCTCACTGTAAGCTCATTTTATGTTTCTATTTAATCTTTGAATATATAAAACATAAGAATATTACTCATGTGATGCGTCATCTGATGAAGAAATATTTAAATATTACATTTTTCTTATTGTATATTACCATATTTTTCACTTTATAAGACACACCCGATGATAAGACACACCCCAAGTTTAAGAGGAAGAAAATAAGAATTATTATTTTTTTCATCAGACCTCATATCAGATCAGACCCCCATAAATATCAGGACATCAGATCAGGCCCCCATATCAGGACATCATATATGACCCCATTATCAGGATATCACATCAGCCCTCCATGTCAGAACCCCATCAGACCTCAAATCAGCCCACATTGTCAGACCCCCATCAGACCTCAGATCAGCCCAAATTGTCAGACCCCCATCAGACCCTATATCAGCCCACATTGTCAGACCTCAGATCAGCCTTCAATGTTAGACCCCATCAGACCTCAGATCAGCCCGCATTGTCAGGCCCAATCAGACCTCAGATCAGCCCTCAATGTTAGACCTCTTCAGACCTAAGATCAGATTAAAATAAAAACCTCCTCTTACCTATCCTGCGCTGCGGCTTCTCTTCACCTCCTTCAGAAGTTGCGCTCCCCTGTCTTCCCAGCCTGCGCTGCTCTGTCACCTGACTGCATGCAGAGTCTGGTCATAGTGCGCGCACTACGTCCTGATGCTGTACTCGGTCAGGACAGTGAAGCGCCGGCCCCAGCAAGGAAGACTAGCTTCGCTCCCAACTCCTGGCACTTAATTCATACTAGTGAACGCTTCCATAATGTATAAGACGCACGTCCATTTCCCCCCACTATTATGGGAAAAAAGTGCATCCTATAAAGGGAAAAATACGGTATTTACCATTTTGTTTGTTTTTATGTTTTAAAGAAGTTCTCTACTTTTTTATAAAAATCCTTTATGTGTCAGTGAGAGATCAGGAAGTTTTAAAGGAAGTTTTCCCATTAAAGTGGCTATTCCACACAAAAGCATTATTATGCATTAAATAGGAGATTTCAAATAAAGTATTATTGCAATATGCATAATAAACCTATTGTTATCTAATATATTAAGCTGAGTGTATGTATGTGTGTGTGTATGTATGTATATCCGCTAAAGGAATCCCCACCGTCGCATTTACAATCACGAAATTTGGCACACAGGTACATCAGGTGCCTTTCCCACTCTGCAGCTGGCGGGGATTGAAAAAATGAAGGTAAAATTCAACTTCTGTCAGCTGCATGGGTGGGAGGGAGGGTGACTTTCTCCCTGCAGCTCACGCTCAGACAGCCCAGTGCTGCTGTCTGAGAGTGAGCTGTTCAAAGGTACATCCCTGTGTCTGTCAAGGCCCTGCGCCAGACGGAGGGCAGGGAGTCTGAAAGCCGAAAACCGGACCTATGGACACACTAGGGGCAGGCTACTGTGGAGGTCACAATTCAGGGGGCAGGTAGGGTGGCCATTTAGGCCAATCTCAAAAGACGGACTTAAAAAGCCACACTCCTGATCCAGATAGGCCATACCCCCTCCCACTCTGCAGCCAATGGGGATTGAAAAATTGAAGGTTAAAAACCACTTCTGTCAGCTGCAGGGTTGGGAGGGAGAGTGACTTTCTCCCTGTAGCTCACGCTCAGACAGCGCAGTGTCTATCGGAGGGGAGAAGCCAATGGCAGGGGGGATGGGGACAAGCCTCCCTAGCACCGTGGGTGGCACTAGGGAGGCTTGTCCCCATCCCCATCCCCGTCTGCCATTGGCTGCTCCCCCCTGACACCGCATGTTTTCATCTGTGTTCAGGGAGAAGAAGCAGCGGCAGTGCGGGGACCATGAGCAACGCAGGGAGCGGGGTAAGTATATTCCCATGGAGGGGCCAAACACATGGGGGGCTGTTATAGATACTATATAACCCCTTTAAGAAGGTGGGATGCTGTGGAGGTCCAAATTTAAGGAGACAGAGCACTGTTGGGGTGGGTCAGTGTTAAGGGGTGGGGGGCTGTGGATGTTACTGTTAAAGGTGTGGGGTATTGTAGATGTCACTGGTATAGTGGATACTGTCGATATCTTTTAACGACACACACAAACATTAAATTAAATAGATTAAATATACCGGGACAAAGCCGGGTGCTTCTGCTATAATTATATATATATATATATATATATATATATATATATACATATAATATTATATATACATTACATTTTCTTCTCTGGTAGTTCCTCCTATGGACAAAACTATGGTGTATTTTCTCTCTTGTATTTATTGTTGGACCCCCATGCTTGCTGGGAAAATCTTATTATGATTTATCAGTTCGAGGCTACCACCAAAACTTTCCCCGGTGGTAGCCTTGAACTAGCCAATGTGTTTTCATAATATGATTTTACTCTGGTGATAGGCTTGAACTGTTCAATCAGTATTTCTTCATATTAAGATTTTCCCCTGGTGGTAACCTCGAACTGTTAAATCAGTTCTTTTCCATAATAATATTTTCCCATGGTGGTAGCCTCAAACTGTTCATAGAGGAATGCTAATTTGCCTACCTTTCAAAAACAAAAGAACACTAAGCCTATCTAATGCCAATAGAAATAAGATATGCTAATGTTCATATATCTTTTCCCAGAAATGCAGAGCAGTGTTGGCTAGACTCCAATACTCCTCATGCATAGTAGGTGGTCTCCTTAATGAGAAAGATAACTTCCAATACCCTGATAAAGGCCACTCAGCTAACTAGGACAATTTTCTCGGGTTCTCCAATTGCCTTCTATTGTGCTCGGGTGCTCTGTAGAGCACCCAAGCAACGTGAAATGTTCTACTCGAGCACCAGAGCACACAAGCACTTTGGTGCTCGATCAACACTACTAATGACATACTCTTATCGATATTAGATAATGTGGAAAAGGAGGAAAAGCAGATGGAAGAAGAAGGAATCCCACCTGTATGGCAGGAGAGGGCTTGGGTTGGAGAAGTGGGTATGCCAGAGCTGATGAATATTCAATTTTTACTATCAAATAACCTGTAGGAGATTGGAGGCAAGAACAGCAATAATATGCATATTGTCCTCCCTACCTTACCACACAAATCCCATATCAGCAATAACCCCTGTTTAAAGTTGCATTAAAAGTGCCTCACGGCCATTAACAATGAAGAAGGACTATGCAATACGATCTTCATTATTAAATGAGTCAGCTGTGGGCTAATTGGCTGCACAGTTCCTCGCCACAGCATGGCCACTCTGTGTGGCCATACCCTAGGACAGAGTGGTCTGTGAATACCTGATTTATAGCGATTCATGACAAATTAATTTGTAACAAATCAAATTGCTTGCCTAAGTTCAGCGAAGTTGCCTGATCAAATTTTTCAAAACTTTGCTCATCTCTAATCTCTACTAATGAACAGACAGAGAACTGCAATATTTTGTTTTTATTAATAGATATTCAAATCTGTAAAAAAAAAATAATATTCAATGAAGACATGTTTATAATTAGAAAAGAGCTAATTTTTTAAAAATTCTATTCGCCGGTTCGCCTAATTTTTCGGGAAAAAAATTGGTTTAATCCAAATATATTCACTGTGAATTACGTTCAAAAACTGCTATTTCCCGGCTGCTGAGAGCCTTTATAGTGGTGTAGAACACTGTGCCTTGTAGTAACATGCATAGGGAGTCTGCTTTGGTAGTGAAATAATACTGTGAGTCTGTATGGCATGCAGATGACAGGCGTCACTCTTAAAATCACTGCACACTTAACTTATTAGGGCAGTCACGGGGCCAAAACTGACCAAATAATTTAAGTATGAACTCCGCCTTACAGCCTTACCTGTTCTTTTAAACACGTATACAAGTAGAGCCCCCCGACAGAGTGGAGAGGGTGTCAGCAGTAAGTTTGTGTTGACGTCAATGATTAATTTGCCCTTCCTCTGATCCGTCAGAACAATAACAAACAAAAAACTGATCCTATCTGTGGATAATACGCCTTCACTCGGTCAGCATTTGCTCAATAATCCATCAGTGTTGCTAATGCCAAAAAAAAAACAGGAGTGGATCTAAAACAAAGATGACACGTGAATGGAATATTTGCATGTCTTCTGTGTTTTGTACCCACTCCTGCTTTTGGCTACCTAATCATAAGCCAATTCTGATGGGACCATACAGGCCTTACAGGTGCTACACAGACAGCATCCGTTGTGCACCTCATTTTTCCTTCCTTCTGACAGATAAGAAGAAAGGTCAAATAAATCATGATGTCAGCCAGGCCGAAAGGCAAAATAGTGGCCCAGTCATGAAGTGGGGAGGGCGGGAACAGCATGAGAAGTCCACAGAGTGAACCTATGACATAGTGGTGATGTGGAAGGAGCATGAGGAGACCATAGAGTGGCCTAATGACAGAGTCTTGAGGTGGCGGCAGCATCAGGAGGCCACAGAGTAGCATGACGACGAGAGATTGTGAAGATGGCAGCAGCATGAGGAGGCCACAGAGTGGCGCGAAGAGAAAGTGTAGAGGTGTCAGCAGCATAAGGAGGCCAGAGTAGCATGACAACGAGAGATTGTAATGGTTGCAGCAGCATGAGGAGGCCACAGAATGGCACAATGACAGAGTCTGAAGGTGGCGACAGCATCAGGAGGCCACCGAGTGGTACAATGACCAAGTCTGGAGTTTGCAGCAGTATGAGGAGGTTACTGAGTGGCACAATGACAGAGTCTGGAGTTGGCAGCAGCATGAGGAGACCACAGAGTGGCCCAATGACAGAGTCTGGAGGTGGCGGCAGCATCAGAAGGAGGCCACCGAGGAGCACAATAACCGAGTCTGGAGGTGGCAGCAGTATGAGGAGGCCACGAGTGGTACAAGGACCGAGTCTGGAGGCAGTGGCAGCATCAGGAAGCCACAGATTAGCATGATGACTAGAGATTGTGGAGGTGGCAGCAGCATTAGAATGCCACAGAGTTGCACGAAGACAAAGTATGGAGGTGTCAGCAGCATGATGAGGCCATAGTAGCAAAACGATGAGAGATTGTGGAGGTGGCAGTAGCATAAGGAGGTCACAGAGTGGCACCACGACAAAGTTTGGAGGTGTCAACAGTATGAGGAGGAGGCTACAGAGTGGCATAATGACCGAGTCTGGAGGTGGCGACAGCAGCAGCATCAGGAGAATACCACAGAGTGGCAAGGTGACATAGTGTGGAGATGGCAGTAGCAGCAGCAGCATCAGGAGGATACCACACAGTAGCAAGGTGACATAGTGTGGAGATGGCAGCCGCAGCAGCATCAGGAGGATATCACAGAGTGGCAAGATGACCAAGTGTGGAGATGGTAGTAGCAGGAGAAGCAGCATTAGGATACCACAGAGTGACAAGGTGACATAGTGTTGAGATGGCAGTAGCAGAAGCAGCATCAGGAAGATACCGCAGAGTAACAAGGTGACAAAGTGTGGAGATGGCAGTAGCAGCAGCAGCATCAGGATACCACAGAGTGACAAGGTGACATAGTGTGGAGATGGCAGCAGCAGCAGCATCAGGACACAGGGGCGTACATAAAAATCACTGGGCCCCATAGCAGGAATCTAAATTGGGCCCCCATTCCCCTTTTATAGCCCCTCCTTTTGTTCCATGAACTATTCTTGCTGCTGCGTTTTATAATTTATGCCATCAGGGTCGGATTGAGATTACAAAACAGCCCTGGGACACAAAAGAGGTATAATAGATGCAGTGTGTACAGGTATATAGTATATTCCCTAGTGTTCTGATATGTGAGGTACAGGGTATAATATATGCAGTGTATACAGTAGTGTAATATGTGAGGTACGAGGTATAATAGATGCAGTGTGTACAGGTATATAGTAAATACAGCAGTGTATTGACATCTCATACCTCACATATCAGTACACCGCTGTATATACTATATATCTGTACACACTGCATCTATTATACCTCGTACCTCACATATCAGTACACTGCTGTATATACTATATATCTGTACACACTGCATCTATTATACCTCGTACCTCACATATCAGTGCACTGCGGTATATACTATATATCTGTACATATTGCATGTATAATACTGTGTAATATATGCTGTGTGTGTATGTATGTGTGTATATATATATATATATATACATACAGAGCAGTGTATTGATGTGAGACATACAAGGTATAATACTGTAGATGCAGCGTTTACAGAAATATGTGGTCACTATCACTGTAACTGTCTGAAGTATTATACATGAGTGAGCAATGAGTAAAAACAGGGCATGGGGGGGGGGGTTAAATGATGAAAAGTGTAGGACCTCCTCTTACCACTCCATTCCAGTCTGTACGGATCAATGCAGAGCTGCTTGTGAACTTCTAATACTTGTTGTTAGGGGTTGAAGGACCTGTGATGATGTCATCACAGGTCCTGGCAGATATACCTTTGAAACCTAGGAACTACACCATTTTTGGTGCAGTTCCTTTGCTAGATTCTGCAGGACCTGTGATGTTGAAGATGATGTCATCACAGGTCCTGGCAGATGCACTGTTCTAACCTGGGAACTACATTTTACACTGTGCAGTTCCCTTACAGGACCTCTGATGACATCATCAAAGGTCCTTTAGCTTTAGAAAGATAAACAGGAGCAATTAGAGGGCGGGGCCTCTCCTCCACTTCGGGCCCCTCTTTCCCACGGGCCCCATAGCAGTTGCGTGGTCTGCCTATATGGTAGGTACGCCACTGTCAGGACACCACAGAGTGGTAAGGTGACATAGTGTGGAGATGGCAGTAGCAGCAGCATCAGGATACCACAGAGTGGCAAGGTGACATAGTGTGGAGATGGCAGTAGCAGCAGCAGCAGCATCAGGATACCACAGAGTGGCAAGGTGACATAGTGTGGAGAAGTGCAGTAGCAGCAGCAGCATCAGGATACCACAGAGTGGCAAGGTGACCAAGTGTGGAGATGGCAGTAGCAGCATCAGCATCAGGATACCACATATGGTGATGCTGCATATGTTGACGCTGGGCTGTGGTGCCAACATTGTCACCCTGGCCACGCTTCACCTTCTGCCCACATATTCTACATATAGCCATGTTAACCTCCTCCGACGGCTTAACAAAAAATGCCACATCGCAGAGTAGGTGATTTTACCCCCAACAGTCCGCACTGACTGCTACCGCTGCTGCTTCCGTGAATCCCTGCACCACTTCTTCCCGGGCAGGTAGGCTGCTACGAAGCAGGTGGTCTACCACGGGCACGTTTGGCTCCCAACCTCCCACTGCTGCCACCCTGCTGACTCCCAGTCAAGATTTCAACACATATTACCGCCGAAGTGAACCGAGAATATATTTTTCTTTCTGTACTGAAATAGGCCACTAAATTCTTTTGCCACAAATAACTGCACCAGTGAAGTGTGTATATTTTTTTATTTCGGTACGCTTTCAACACATATAACTGCAGAAGTGAACTGAGAATATACTATATTTTTCTTTTTGTACTGAAATAGACCAGTAAACACTTTCAGCAGAAATAAATGCACCAGTTAAGGATGTAAATATTTTTCTTTCTGTACTGAAATAGGCCAGTAAACGCTTTCAACACATATAACTTCAGAAGTGTACTGAGAATATAGTTTTCTTTTTGGACTGAAATAGGCCAGTAACCGATCTTAGCAGAAAAAAATGCACCAGTGAAGTGCGTATATTTTTTTCTTTCTATAATGAAATAGGCCACTAAACGCTATTGCCACAAATAAGTGCACCAGTGAAGTGCGTATATTTATTTTCTTTCTATAATGAAATCGGCCACTAAACCCTTTTGCCACAAATAGCTGCACCAGTGAAGTGCATATTTTTTTTTCTTTCTATAATGAAATAGGCCACTAAACGCTTTTTCCACAAATAAGTGCATCAGTGAAGTGCATATATTATTTTTTTCTGTACTGAAATAGGCCACTAAACGCTTTTGCCACAAATAAGTGCACCAGTGAAGTGCGTATATTTTTTTCTTTATGTACGTTTTCAACACATATAACTGCAGAAGTGAACAGCGTATATATTTTTCTTGTTTGAATATATATCAGATATAAACCACTAAAGGCTTTTCAACATAGCACTTGCACCCCAAGAACAAATTGCTGGAATGACAGAACTATATAATGGCTATTTGGATCCCCAAATAATCTTTCCCTGCACTTATAAATCGCTTTTCTAGCACTGTCCCTAGCGCCTGCTGATGTCTCTCCCTGCACTAAGATGCTGTGAAATGATTCCTCCCTATCCTTTTCCTGCGCTTGTAAATTGCTTTTTTGGCACTGTTCCTAGCGCTTTCTGATGTCTCTCCCTGCACTAAGATGCTGTGAAATGATTCCTCCCTATCCTTTCCCTGCACTTATAAATCATTTTTTCAGTTTTTTTTTTCACAATGAGGTTTTTCCAATTGCTGTCCCTAGCGCCTTCTTATGTCTATCCCTGCACTCAGAATGCTTGAAAATGGCAGAATCTAAAATGGCTACCATATTTGTAGGACTGTGACATCACAGGGCTGGCTGGCTGCTGATTGGCTGCATGCATGGCATTATGGGTCAGCCCGCCTTCCCAAATTTCCTTGCCCATGTCCTCACAGGTGTAGCCGCCATTGCAGCCGCCATTTTAAGAAAAATTGCGATTCGGTACCACAAAGCCAGAGGAAATTCGCATTCGTTGCGAATCGAATTTTTCCTGAAAATCGGATCTAATTCCACATCGTCTGATTCGATTCGCTCATCTCTATTTATAATAAAACAAAAATCAGTTACTTTTCTGATTATACTTTTCATTTAACTCTTTATTTTAGATTACTGGTGCAGTAGTTTGCCATAATTCAGTCTAATGACAGATGAACTTAAATATTACTTTTGACATCTTGTCATCTAAGTTTCTTCTTTAATAATGAAATACTTATGTTTTATGCCAGTAAAGTGAAAAAAGAAAAAAAAATCAGTTTAGGAGTTTGTAATCTTGACATGCAAAATTGTATTTCATCAGTCATATCTAACACATTTAGTTTCTCTCCATTTTTGTTCACACCAGCTGAAAATAATGACACCCGCTATTTGTAAAAACGGTCTCTCTCAAGCTACACTCTCTGTAAATGGATATTTAGCTGGATCGTACTTTGCAAAGCACAAAGCAAATTTCATCAGTATAATCTCCATTTTAGAAAGCGAAGCACAGGCATTTCTATGGAATTTTGTATTAATGCTACTTTTTAAAAGGATCTTGCCATTTCCTTGGAACAAAATATTGGCAAGCATGCTCAGGCGGGAAAGATTAAGTTTGCTGAATTAACACAGCTTAAATCCCTGTAATGACCAGGATGCCCCTGTCTTCAGATGGTTATTTTGCTAAATATACTTTTGCCTTTGTAAATTTGTGCTCTTAACACCGGCCTTTGGTAATTACTAGCTGGGGTATTCTGCCGTTCTAAACCTAAAAAGAACAATGGAATATAATAAAAAAAATTGATTCTACAATGTAAACTTACTTATAGATTTACATGATGTTTGTACGATTATTTTCTTTGGTGTAATGTACCTTGAAAATATTTCTGACATCGCATGGTAGACTATTAGTAGAATATAGCACATGCTATACACTGCGTGCAGAATTATTAGGCAAATGAGTATTTTGACCACATCATCCTCTTTATGCATGTTGTCTTACTCCAAGCTGTATAGGTTCGAAAGCCTACTACCAATTAAGCATATTAGGTGATGTGCATCTCTGTAATGAGAAGGGGTGTGGTCTAATGACATCAACACCCTATATTAGGTGTGCAGAATTATTAGGCAACTTCCTTTCCTTTGGCAAAATGGGTCAAAAGAAGGACTTGACAGGCTCAGAAAAGTCAAAAATAGTGAGATATCTTGCAGACGGATGCAGCACTCTTAAAATTGCAAAGCTTCTGAAGCGTGATTATCGAACAATCAGGCGTTTCATTCAAAATAGTCAACAGGGTCGCAAGAAGCGTGTGGAAAAACCAAGGCGCAAAGTAACTGCCCATGAACTGAGAAAAGTCAAGCGTGCAGCTGCCAAGATGCCACTTGCCACCAGTTTGGCCATATTTCAGAGCTGCAACATCACTGGAGTGCCCAAAAGCACAAGGTGTGCAATACTCAGAGACATGGCCAAGGTAAGAAAGGCTGAAAGACGACCACCACTGAACAAGACACACAAGCTGAAACGTCAAGACTGGGCCAAGAAATATCTCAAGACTGATTTTTCTAAGGTTTTATGGACTGATGAAATGAGAGTGAGTCTTGATGGGCCAGATGGATGGGCCCGTGGCTGGATTGGTAAAGGGCAGAGAGCTCCAGTCCGACTCAGACGCCAGCAAGGTGGAGGTGGAGTACTGGTTTGGGCTGGTATCATCAAAGATGAGCTTGTGGGGCCTTTTCGGGTTGAGGATGGAGTCAAGCTCAACTCCCAGTCCTACTGCCAGTTTCTGGAAGACACCTTCTTCAAGCAGTGGTACAGGAAGAAGTCTGCATCCTTCAAGAAAAACATGATTTTCATGCAGGACAATGCTCCATCACACGCGTCCAAGTACTCCACAGCGTGGCTGGCAAGAAAGGGTATAAAAGAAGAAAATCTAATGACATGGCCTCCTTGTTCACCTGATCTGAACCCCATTGAGAACCTGTGGTCCATCATCAAATGTGAGATTTACAAGGAGGGAAAACAGTACACCTCTCTGAACAGTGTCTGGGAGGCTGTGGTTGCTGCTGCACGCAATGTTGATGGTGAACAGATCAAAACACTGACAGAATCCATGGATGGCAGGCTTTTGAGTGTCCTTGCAAAGAAAGGTGGCTATATTGGTCACTGATTTGTTTTTGTTTTGTTTTTGAATGTCAGAAATGTATATTTGTGAATGTTGAGATCTTATATTGGTTTCACTGGTAAAAATAAATAATTGAAATGGGTATATATTTGTTTTTTGTTAAGTTGCCTAATAATTATGCACAGTAATAGTCACCTGCACACACAGATATCCCCCTAAAATAGCTAAAACTAAAAACAAACTAAAAACTACTTTCAAAAATATTCAGCTTTGATATTAATGAGTTTTTTGGGTTCATTGAGAACATGGTTGTTGTTCAATAATAAAATTAATCCTCAAAAATACAACTTGCCTAATAATTCTGCACTCCCTGTATAACCTTCCTTGAACCTTCCAAGTGCTTTAGATGTTTTATTGATTTGTGATGCCAAGATTTCACCAATTCCCTTTCCCATTAAAGAACAGAGGGAATATTATGTGGTAGTATGGAGCGAATCGAATGGAACGCCATGCAGTGGAATTTGATCCGAATTTCAGGGAGAACTTGATTCGCCGTGAATCTGAATTTCCTTGTGCTTCTTGGTAGCTAATCGATTTTCCCTGAATGGCGGTAAAAAAAATAAAAAATCTGTAATTTCTCACAAAGTGAATTTCTTTGTAAAATTTGTCGAAGCAGCCAAATTGAATTTGGACAAGAGGCTTCTTCAGTATTGCTTGAATTCATAAAATTCATAAAATGTTAGCACAATTACACTCCTAACTGGTTAAGATCAGTGGTGAAACCACCTCTATACCAGACTACATAGCTTCTATGGGGCCCACTATCAATGGGCTTGTTTCTTTGCTCATAGCATCAGCCCATTAAATACAGAAAAGACAATAAGGGGTTGCCTAGTCTAGTACAAAGTCTGGTAGCAGGCAGTAGTATGTTACAAAAGATAACTCGCCTCTTAAAATGCCCCCGTCCCTAAACCATGGCTCTTGCCAGTCTCTGCCAGACTGTAAGTCACATGGACCCTTTTTGGTAATAAGTTGGCTGCAGTCAATAAATGGCCTTAACAGTCACGTGCAAGACAGGCATATTACTGCTTATGACATTCCATTCTTGCACAGCAAGCACTTTCTAAGTGATATTTTTATTCTGTTGAAGGGGCGGTGCCTGACACAGATTGTTTCTTTTGGTGTTGTTTTCCTGTGTCAGGCCATGCGCCAGATAGACTCTGCACTAGACACTACACACCGGAGCAAATTTACTAATAGTCTCGCACTTTACACTGTCTAAGAATACAAATCACAATCTTAAATTGGTTGTGCAGCCAAAAATATTGATGATCTATCCTTAGGATAGGTCATCGATATTTGATCTGTGGGGGTTCAACTCCCAACACCTTCACCTCTCAGTTGTTTGAAGAGGAGCTGGCCCTCGTAAAAACGCTACTTCCTTTTCAAGATTACACTGTGCGTCGTCTCGTTTCAAATGAATGGAACAAGCAATTGTAATTACACTCTCCTGCCGAGACTTCTGAGACAATGCGCAGTGTCAACTTGAAGAGGAAGTAGTGCTCATACAAGCACCGCCTCCTCCTTAAACGGCTGATCGATGGGGGTGCCAGGAGTTGGACACCCACTGATCAGAAATTGATGACCTATTCTGGGAATCAATATTACAGGCTAAACATCCCTTTTAGTATGAGAGAAGTTACTCTGTGGCATTGGGCTTAATACATTTTGAGTATTGTAAATCCTGCACCAGATTAAACCCAAAATTTATCTGTGCATGAAAAATTCTGTCCCTGCACCAAAAGTTTTGTCCATACACCAAAAAATGTATCCGTGCACCAAAAAATGTATCCCTGATCCAGAAATCTGACTAGTCTTAGACTACACCACCTATAATTTGGTTGGCACATTTTTTGGCACACTGAGGTGCATTTAGGCCGGTCAAGTGAGGAATAAAAATCTTAGAAAAGTATGTAAAACAGTAAATGTGATACAAAGCATGCACACAACTATTTTGACACGGGTTGTGCTAAAATTCCCTAAAAAAACTAGAGCATGATCAATAGTGAATCCACCCCACTGTTTCCATTTTGCCTTGCGTGCTATATGCTTTAAAGTAATATACTGTAGTTAATTACTGGTTTCTTACAAACTAATTCTCTAGGCGACACCCAATTAGCCCAGTAGCAATAAGCAGCATATTTTTATGCTGCCATATAGAGTCGAATCATTGATTGATTAAGCATTTAACCATTTCATTACTGCAGCAGACGGCTTCGAGGCATTGCCATAAGAAGCGTTACTTCACTATTAAACAATTTCCTTAAATGAAACATTTCTTAATTACTCCTACATTCAGTGCGGAACACATGCCAAAAGGAGATCCCTTGGCAGTTATACCAACTAGCATATATTATACGGCATAGATCTGAAAATATTTCCATTTTCCTCGGGGCATTGCTCAATAACTCAGCTCTTCCTCCTTTTTCGCAGTTAAAGGAACACGACTGGATTTCCAGGGTGTTTTTTTTCCCCCTTCATTTCTTTGATTTAGGCAGCGCCGTCATCTTAAGCTTTTTAAAGAAACAATTTGCTCACTGAAAATTGCTATGCCGAAGTGCAGCAGTTTCATTGCAGATGGCACTTTTTACAGCGCTATGTTTTAAGCCTAATATTGGATTCTTACATTTTTCCAAACAGACCTCTGAATTGTATAAATTTAGACTAATCTTTTTAAAAGTGGTGGCTACGATTTGGGAAATGACAACAGGAAAGTAAAGTTTGGCTCAAATTCATCATCTACGTGGTTATTATGCAGATGTTCTGATAATTTCATTCCTCCTGCAGTGGGCATTTTCCATACTGATTGAGGTTTGAGAATAAAACAACTTCTACAGAACAATTTTATAATCTGTATTTCCATCAAAAGAGTTATGATCTCTCATCTTTTTTTAGGACAAATCTCTTCTGGAGATAATGTAGACGGCAGAAGACTTATTTTTCTTTAGTGGAAAGAAAAAAAAATCTAATTCACATTGTAGGTAATTTTACTGATGATTTCAGCAGAGTGGAGGAAATGATGAATAGGGTAGAGACTGTGACAGCAGTGTTACTTGGATTTTATTTGATGTTCAATTATTCTTTATCATTACATAGTTTTACATGGGCTTCCAGGAAATTTTTCTGCATTGTATCTTACTCAACGAATACAATAGAAAGCAGCTATAACCATAAAATAGTATGTGTTTCAGTACTTACATTTAACACACACACATATGTTTACCCTGCTCTTTTGGAAAAAAAGTATTAGGATACCAACACTTATGGAGTTGGCCCCTGTGCAGCGTCCACTTTTCTGGGAAGGCTTTCTACAATTTAACGTGTATGGAAATTGTTTCTCATTCATCCAGATTCCAGAAGATCATTTATAAGGTCAGACTCTAATGTTGAATGAGAGATCCTGGCTCAAATTCTCCATTGTAGTTTATCCCAAAGTTGTAAGATGGGGTTGAGGCACCCTCGGAGTGGCCCACAGAGGTACAGGTGAATCCCCAGGGGGGGCCCTGAGCAAGGTAGGCCCCTTGTCTTCCACTCCCTGTACAAGTGGCACATAACACAATAGACTTGCTGCACTACATATAGATAGGCAGTGTACAGCACCTCCACCAGCTTATGTTCATATAAAAACTGGGTAGAATATTTAAGAAACCCCCCCAGTTTATTATTATAGACATGTTCATGTGGCTGAGATGACTTCTAGCTACAGAGGCACGACAGCCAGTGTCCTCTTTTCCTAGAGACCTGCCTTCTTAAAGTTGCTGCTGGGACCCCATAATGAATCATCGTGTAACATCTTGCTGCTGTGTGGGGAGGCAAATATGGTGGGACCCCAAATAAAATTTTACTGATGGGCCCTAGACAGCCCAGTCCAATATTGGGTTGAGGTCAGGGCTCTGTGCAGCCAGTAAAGTTCTTCCACACCAAAATAACCTAACCATCCTTTTATGAACCTTGTTTTGTGGACTGGAGCACAGTTATAGCAGAAGATAAAACTGCCCTCCCTAAACTTGGAAGCATATTAGAGATAAGAAGATTTCTTAAAATTTGTTTCAGGTCTGATTTGCTGAATTTTTGTACAAATTGAGTCTACCAAACTCAGATATGCTCCAATTGCCCTGAAAGTTGATATACAACACTCTCAGGTCTCCTATTTTTATTTACATTATTTTGACAGAAAAAGAGAAGGAACTAGTATGCTACTCAGGGTTTCTGGGCAATATACTGCATATAAGTTGTCTGGTGGGTACTCTTTCTCACCATGGAGAGTGCCTACTATGCGTAGCTCATGTGCAGAGTATTGAAGGTCAGGCAATGCCCCTCTGGGTTTCTAGAATAGATATTTAAATTTGTTTTCCTAAGACTATTTGCTGCCAGCAGATGTAAGATTGCCTGGCTTATAATACTCACACACATAGGGGGTCAGTTATTAAGCTGAAATACCAATATTATTAGGTGTATTTCAGGCACAGATTGTTGCACCACAATCTGTGACTTCTCCCCGCTCACACCAGGTCTAAAAAAGTGAGTGTGGCATGGGCAGGAAAGGGAACGGGTCGGCAGGTCTGTCTCATTCACAATCCTCTACACCTGGTTTAGGCGTAGAAAAAAGATTTAAATGTAAGACATCTTGGAAGCCTTCTTACATGTAGAACTGGCTAGTTCCAGGCCAACGCCTCTTCATAACTTCATAATCACCGCCAGCTTAGGGGTTTAATAAGACCGGCATCTAAAACGCTGGTCTTAATAAATGTGCCCCATAGAACGTATACTAGGTACTCTCTTATGCTGATTCACCTAAAGTGAATAACAAAAAACTATTATATAGAATCCAAATTTTTGGGTAAATTCATGACGAATTCCAAACTTGTAGAATTAATTTGCTTATCCCTAAAGCATGCAATTGTCCAAAATGTCTTGGGATGCTGAAGCATTAAGATTTCCATTCAATGGAGCTACGCTTACCGATAAAAAACAACCCTAGCACTTATACTCAGCTGTCTCTAGCAGTCTCACACAGTTGAAGAGTTGCAGAGTTGTAGAGTAGCTGTGTGCATTTGTGACCCCTGTACTATATAAATGGGGGAATATAGGTCCCCTGTTCTTGTAGTCTTTGTATCCTAAGTCTTTGCAATGGGACAGCCTACAGCACTTAGACATATACTTAACAGCAGCCATTTATTTCCTAGGAAACTGTAGTCTAGAGATGGCATTAATTTATGAAATGATGAAAGGATGTTCTACTGTACAAAAGTCACAAATTTTTATGCAAGCTACAATTTGCACAATATTTTGAGACTTTTTAATTTTTATCATGCCATTGCCACTTTATTCAAAAGTGTTTGGGGATTAGTGGGAGGGGCGTGGCCTTCCATGGATCAACAAATTTACAAGAATTTCAAAAGAAACTGGCATAAATTATAATACCAATCTACACCATCTCATAGCTGACATATATTAGATTTTCTGGCATATGGACTGCCAGAAGATGTACCAGATGTATTAATAGACCTGTGCCTGTTGATATATTTGCCACGTTTTACACCAGTGCACTTTTTTTTAAGATGACATATGAAACAATTTTCCACATGGACTTCTTGGGAAAGTGTTTTAGGCATGCTTGTTAACTTGTCAAGACGTCACTGGGAAGGGAGGTCGAGAAGGTTAGCTTGGACCATCACCTATTGTCAATAGTGGATCTTATATTTTCTACTATACAGGTATTACCTGTTATTCTAATCCTGCCTATGATGACTGCTGAAAGAACAGAAAGTATCAGTCTATCATTACGCTCAGTGGTCATTGCGAAATCTGCATCATTTCAGGATTATTTAAGACACTGACAAATCTTAATGGAAAATTATATAACAAAAATATACTTCAAAGTATATATAAAAAAAGTTTAACTTAACATGAAAAATAATTGGTCATTTTTTTATGATATATTCCCTTTAATAATTTCTACCAGCTGAATGTCTGAGTATCAGTATATTCCAAAAGATGAGCAACATTTGTAACTTTGGCATGGACCAACCATTGGTGAGGTCCAAGCATCACAATGTTCTTGCTGGTAATATCACAATAAAAAGGTAATTATCTTGTGACACTAATCATTAGGAATCTAACAAATCAGAGTGAGCAGAACGATATTTGACTATAATAAATATAAAATTATCAACAATAAAAACATCTTTTATAATTGATGAAAATATTTTTTCATACACGTTGTTAAATATAGATATCATTCTCTGTCTTTTGTACTATTGCAAAAGTTGGAATGATACAAAAGTCCATATTATATTCTTATGTGTGAATCTTAAAGGGGGCATTGGAGATTTTCATATTGATAGCCTTTACGCTGCATAGGCCTTCAACATCTGATCAGTGGAGTTCTGACTCCTGGTACCTCTTTTGATCAGCCGTTCGAAGAGGCTGCAACACTTCTGTGAGTGCCACGGCCTCTTCTTAGGCCATTGACCTCACGCTCATCAGTCGCATGGCCTAGGCACAGCTTAGTCCCATTCAAGTGAATGGGCCTGAACAGCAATACCAATCCCAGTCGCTATCCAATGGATGGTGCTGTGCTTGGTAAGCTAAGAGGAGGCCATGGTCCTCACCAGAGTGCCGCTGCCTCTTCAAACACCTGATTAGCGGTGGTGTCAGACCCCTGTGAATCTGATTTTGATGACCTATCCTGACGAAAATGTATCAATATTAAATACCCATACAACCAATTTAATAGGCAAGTAAATGGGGTATTCCAGTGGGGAAAAAAATGGTCATCTATTCATTAGATAGGTCACAATTGCAGGATCAGCAAGCGAGGTAAGTTTATTTATTTATCAGTTTTGCTTATAAGAGAAAGACTTCAGTTTCAGATACTGTTTAAAGAGAGACTCTTAAAGGGGTTATCCCATGAATAATGTAAAAAATGAAAATCTGACATCATATAGAACATGGAAACCTTTTTCTAACAAAGCTAGAACCAGCCCTGTACCTCACATGGATCCAGAGATCTCCCCAATCATTGCTCTGCTGGATTTATATCAAGCTGACAGCTCAAGGGGAGTGTCTTTTCTGCTGCAGCTCAGGAGGCGTGTCCATGCTCTGCCTATCACAGCTCAGGATACAGTTGAAAGATGAAACTGAGCATGTGCAGCCTTTTTAATGAGCCAATCAAAGAAATAAGAAAGTGCCACTATATGGATACATTTTATTCAGCTATACAAAATGTTTACAAAATGCCCTTACAAAAATATTCAGATCAAGGTGTTGAAAACTGTAGAATATTTTTCGGGAGATAACCCCTTTAACTGAAACTACAGCTACACTTCAAAGGAAGGTTTATAATATGATTTTATTAAATGTTATAAGTAGTATATCTATAGTATAGCATCTCTATATGTATTTTTAGCAATATAATGTAGTTCTTTTGCACTTATCTATATACAAACGTGCACGAAATCCATTGACTTATTTGGAGTTTTTTTCTGCTTCCTATTCATTTCAAATGGAGATTCAGCACTGATTCTGCCCCAAGATAGGACATGCTGCTTCTTTTTTACACGTTTTCTTTTTTACATGTGTAAAAAAAAAAGAAGCAAGTGCTGCGTTCCATTGGAGCAGATTTTGAGGCAGAAACGCTCCAAAATCAGCGCCAAAAAAGTCTGTGTGAACTGGCGCTAACTGGATTCTCAAAACAACCAGGAGCTTCTCAAAACAACCTAGAGCTTCACAGGCCAGAAACAAAATGGAATTCAAATGATCAGAAACTAAGGAGGTTATTTATTAAGGTCTTAGTAACCACTGCACTGGCAGTGGATCTGCCGAAGTTATGTAGAGGCCCCGGCATCCACCGCCAGTTAAAATCTACGCCAGCTTCCTTGCTGACGTAGATTTACAACATTTTCTACACATAAAACAGGCATATAAAATGATAAATGAAACGAACCTGCCGACCCTCCCTTTCCCACCCACGCCATGCCTCCTTTTTTAGACCTGGTGTGAACTGGGAAAAGTCATAGATTATGGCGCAAGTAACCTTTCCACCACAATCTGCGACAGATTTACGCCAGAAAACTGGCATATATCTGATAGTAAATGACCCCCTAAATCTTTACACTTCTGATCTGAGGTCTGATGGTGGTCCAATCTGAGGCTGATGGAGGTTTGGGGGGGGGTAATTCTGAGGTTGATGGGGTCTGATCTGAGGCTGATGGGGGTATGATCTGAAGCTGATGGGGGTCTGATCTGAGGATGATAAAACTTGGGGGTCTGAGAGTTTATTTTGAAGTTCATGGAGCCTAGGAGTCTGAGGGTTTGATCTGAGGCTGATGGAGCTTGGGGTCTGATGAGGGTCTGATCTGAGGTCTAATGGATCTTGGGGTCTGTTGAGAGTCTGATCAGGGGTCTGATTTTGGGGTCTGATCTGAGGTCTGATGAAGAATGGGTCTCTGATTTGGGTTTCTGATGAGGATTGGGGGTCTGATCTAAGGTTTGATGAAAAAATATTGTTTTCTTATTTTCCTTCTCCAACTCCTAGGTGTGTCTTATAGTCCATAAAATATGTACTTTTTATACAACTAGCAAAATGGAAATTATAGAAATAATGACTGAATATGAGAATTCTACTGATAAAAATAGTTAGCAAATATCAGCCGTATTAAGGACTGATAAAAAGGCGATGACATTGCCAGTTTCCACAATACAATACTGTAAGCAAATAGGATATTGGGCAACCAGTAGAATGACATTCATTGTAATCATAGCTTGTTGTGCTGTCACTCATTTTAATGCTGCACATACCGATTCTATCTATTGCAAGGTCAACCATTGTAATGTGTCCTGTTGAATGTATCTTTTTTCTTTATTGTGATGTGTTAATTGTAAGAGGTAGCGTTTTTGAAGAATCAGTATTTAGGGTACTTTTTATCATCATTTCTGCCTTTAGCATTTTTTTTTTTTCATTTTGAGTTTTCAAACTTTTTTAAGCCTTGTATTGTTTATGAAAAAAAACTTCAAAAGTACATTCTTTTGGTGTAACTGGAAAAATAAACTAAATGTCCATGATGCCTTAATGTTATAGGATTTGCAGTGAAAACACTTATGTACACAAACTGTTTGTGCCTTTTACATCCACCCAACTCCCCAATTTACAAACCTACAAAGTTTGGTCAATCCTGCATGTGTTTTCAATGGCAACAGAGGAAAAAGGATCAGTTGTTGAAATGGAGCTTGCCAAATCCTTCTTTCCTTCAACACTATCTTTCAGGGGCAAGAAAAGAGGCACCCATACACATTTGATGGTGTGCCATAGCTACTAAAGTTGACAGGTTCTGAAGTTGATTATTATAGATGAGCAAATTTCTCAAAATTTGTTTTGGGTCTGATTCGATCAAATTGACCTTCAGATTTAATTCAGTCCAAATAAATTTGGTTGGGCTGTTCTATAGAGGCTATGACTTATCCAGTGTCTCACACCTACAGCTGTGCTAGAGGAAAGGGCCACCTACAAGGTATTATGGTCAAGTCTGTCGTGTCATGTGCTTCTTCTTCTCTGCCTTCTGATCTGTAAAATGGCATGTCATTTATAAAGACTTGTGTGGGACAAATCCCAAAAGTTTCAGACTTTCCGAAATCAAAAACTTTTGGGAAATTGAATAGCTATGCCTATTCATGGAGAATCAACTTGATCATCTGTAGTGATTTGTATGTGGATTGTAGGCATTTTTTCTTAACATTTTTAGTTCCGTCTTGCCCTTTCTTCTCTTTTACTATATCACGTCACCTTATACCTCTAACTGATTTGCTGGCATTGAGAATTTTTGTAGCATTGAAGACTTTAGATCAAATTAATGTTGTAGAAGAAAAACTTACTTAGAGTTATAAAGGACTGGGAACATGATGAGGTGGAGGATGCTACCTAATGGAGCCGCTGAAAAATTGTAGCACACTCTGGCCAGTTATCACCTACAATTGCCTTTACTCCCAACCTCAAATTTTCTTTAATAAGTGGACCCCTATGGCTGTTTAGTGAAGAAAGAGGTACATTGCATCACTTCAATCCTCCTTTTGGATGCTATGGCCCAAGACATTCAAAGCCAACTGGCATAATACTGTAAACTTTTAATAAATGTGTTTGTTACTTTTACACGGATGATACATGGGTTGTATAGGGAACTATCACAGCTGCTGGTGAGAGCACAAATACAGAACTCACAACACTGTGTCTATTAAGCTCCTTGAAATATCAAAGTTTATACTGGCACTGTGTCTGATAATATGAGTTACAGCACTGTACAGAAGGAATGGCAGCTGCTTCCTCTCCACCATGGCACAATTTTGGCACCAGTTACATTGTTGCTCTGCTTGTTCAGATTGGCTCCTGTACATAAGGTCAAACCCACCAGGAAGTCAGTAATTGGGGCCGATTTCCATCAGAGCGAGGAAAAAAAAACTATAAACATGCTGCTAAACAAGGGAGAAACAGAATGTTATCTGAAAGACAGATGGGTGTTTGTGATGTGGGATCTCAAGTTATCTATTACTCAAAGATCTTAAATCCTTGGCTTAAAGGGAATCGGTCACCACAGACTATTTTCAGTAGTACATGAGTAGTACTGCACATAAGGAGTCCAGATCGGCATAGTTTATTCTCCTACTACTCCTTGTTCCCATGCTGTCAGCAGTCAAAGCTTCGCTGCGCTAACATAATGGAGAGGGTTCCTGTGCGCATGCACAGAAGTCCGGACAATGTATTTCAGTACAGCTTTCAATGCTGACAGTGGTGAAACAGGGGTCAGTAGGAAGATAAAAAACTGTGATCAGTACTCTTTATCTGCAGTACTACTCATGTATTACAGCAGATAATAGTCCGAGATCGTGATGACAAGTTCCCTCTAATGCTGCACAGAATACTGTCTTACCTAGAGGACACAGTGGGGCAGATTTAATTAACAAATGCGAATAATATTGGGCACATTTTGCACCGAGAAATTGGCGTTAATGCTTTATTTATCCCATTTATCAACTGTTTTATACACTTTTCTATACATTGTATACCTTGCTCAACAAAGAATGGCGGTTTTGAGGAAGGCATGTGGCTAAGTATAAAATGGGCATGAAGCAAAGGCACCTCCATGCTCCAACATTTTGAAAAATTTTTGGAGTAAAGCTACGCCAACTTATAGGTAGTGAAAACTTAGACTAGACAGTTTTTTTAGTGCAGGGGCACATAAAATATTTGATGCATGGACATATTTTTTGGGTGCTCAGATACCGAATTTTTGACCCACAAACAGAATTCTAGCGTAACTATGGCACAGGATTTATGACACTTCAAATTTATACATGCATCAGAATAGTAAATCTGTCCAATATTAAAGGGGTTGGCCTATCTGACATTGGTGGCATATTCAAGTGATATGCCATCAATGTTTGAAATGGGCCAACCCCTTTAAGACTGTGACAGATTAGCTGGAGGAGATCATTGCATGTAAATGCATCGGTCTACCCCGCTAATCTGCTTGTACATTTGCTTTAGACAGTGCAAAGTATAACACTATCAGTAAATCTGCCCCAGTAATATGATCATTGTCAAGTCTTTGTTCTTAGCTTGAACTTAAAGAGGACCTTTCACCGATTCTTACCCTATGAACTAAGTATACAGACATGTAGAGCGGCGCCCGGGGATCTCACTGCACTTACTATTATCCCCGGGCGCCGCTCCGTTCTCCTGCTATGCCCTCCGGTATCTCCGCTCACTAAGTTATAGTAGGCGGAGATACCAGTCCCTAAGTTATGGTAGGCGGAGTCTGCCCTAGCGCTGGCCAATCGCAGCGCAGAGCTCACAGCCTGGGAGGTTATTTTCTCCCAGGCTGTGAGCTCTGCAATGCGATTGGCCAGCGCTAGGGCAGACTCCCCCTACCATAACTTAGGGAACGGAGATACCGGAGGGCATAGCAGGAGAACGGAGCGGCGCCCGGGGATAATAGTAAGTGCAGAGAGATCCCCGGGCGCCGCTCCACATGTCTGTATACTTAGTTCATAGGGTAAGAATCGGTGAAAGGTCCTCTTTAAAGGTGTTATCCTATGACTAATATAAAAAAATGTAAATCAGACATCATATAGTACATGACAATCTCTTTCTAACAAAGCTAGAACCAGTCCTGTACCTCACATGGATCCAGAGATCTTATGTTAAGCTGAAAGATCAAGGGGAGTGTCTTTTCTGCTGTAGCTAAGGAGGCGTGTCTCAGCTCTCCCTATCACAGCTCAGGAGGCGTGTCTCAGCTCTCCCTATCACAGCTCAGGAGGCAGTTAAAAGATGAAACTGAGCATGTGCCGCTTTTTCAGTGAGAAGGACAAAGAAATAAGAAAAAAACTAACAGTAGGTGGCGCTATACAGATACATTTTATTGAATAACGCAGTGGCTAGGCTAAATTTTTTATTACAAGCAGTTACAAAAGTATTTAGATCTAGGTGCTGGTTTGAAAACTGTACAATATTGGTTGTGGGACAACCCCTTTAATTTTATAATGTTTCTGTGATAGCGATAAGTGAATCACTCAAAAATCGACTCTATTCAGCCAATTTGGTTGTCCAATAGGATTCTGGTTTGTATATAACACCCTGAGGTCTCCTAGGACTCATATTTTTTTCTTTTTTTTTCTCACTTATTACATATTTTTTTTCTTTCTCTTTCTAGAATTCACCCACATCAACACAAATAATTTGGATTTGGATCCACCTTAAATTTCTACAGAATTCGGGTTGAATCTGATTCCATCTATTCACACATCTCAATTCTGTAACAATTTATCATAAAAATAATCTGGTCCACAGATACAATGTACACATTATACATAAACCAAAAATTTTTCTAAATATAGCCAATGACGTGATTGCATACAGGATATATACTTCAATCAGTGGAAGTGCTGATAAATGAAAGATGCTAAGAAGCAATAAAGGTTTGATTAAGAAGAAATCTCATTAATATTTTAGCATTATAGCAGCAAAGGGATTTGAGAAGAGGACAGATTTCCTTTTTAAATTTAGTTGGCCTTGTGTGCAACGAAGTCAAGTGGATTGACAAAGCATTTTTCATGGTGGCAGCCTGTGGATATGCATTGAATGACTTGACTGTCATGCAGCTTCAAAGGCAGGCCGTACGATTTCCTTCATATCTTCAAATTCATTATAAGACACTCAGTAATTTAAGCTACCCACTACTAATAAATATATAGCATAATGCAGAACTATTCTTCCAATCAATCCTTCTATCTCTTTATGTTCCTATGGCTGCACCGCATGACTTCCTAACAAGTAGCAGTCCATTGACAAGGCATTAAATTGAATGCTTTAGATTAGGTGTGACCACAAAGGTTGCGGGCATAGTAGTTGTAAATTGCCACACCTAGACATTTCCCCCCATAGGAAATAATGACTTCAGATTCTAAAGAGACATTATTTTTTAACAGTGGGGTTTGTCAGAGTCTCCTACATAAAAAAATGAAGAATTAACCTTTGTAATGGCAAGACAATTGTATATTTCTTTTTCATTTTAAAATTTCTTGAATTGACTGGTCTCTGATGTTTAAAGCAAAGTATGGAAGAAGTAAAGTAAACAAAAACATGACCTCTAGGACTCAGTCAGCACTTTCAAACCT
This sequence comes from Bufo bufo, assembly GCF_905171765.1. Classification (NCBI taxonomy): domain Eukaryota; kingdom Metazoa; phylum Chordata; class Amphibia; order Anura; family Bufonidae; genus Bufo; species Bufo bufo. The sequence goes on along the minus strand of NC_053397.1, from coordinate 46,802,107 downwards.
TTTTACCATGGAGAACCTCTCAAAAAAATGAAACCATCATCCTCTAGAACAGTGGTCTCCAACCAGTGGCTCCCGACCATCGATGTAAATTGCATGTGGCTAACAACTTATGAAAGGTTGGGGACCTTTCTATTGGTGATCTAAAAATGGTGGTTGGGTGTGGAAGACACAACCAGGCGAAACTCAGACATCCTTTCCATGGAGCAGATGACAGTATCACTTGTAAGGGTAGGGATGTTTATGCTGAATCCACTGTTTCTAGCATTTATGAGGCATTATTTTCAACTTTCTTCCATTAAAATATAAACCAAGTGATGATGCAAACTCAAAATCTTTTATTTTTTTATCACTTTGCTAAATACACCTGAGAGCAAGGGATCATTTTTAATAACCCCATTCTGTAGGGTGGCATTTCATACTTCAAACCATTATATTATGTTCTGTCCCTAAAACGTTATCATGAACATTTATTATATTCTGAAGGCTCCGCAGATTGCATTGTTTCATTAAGCAGCCGTGCTATCTTGTAATTGTTTAAACATAATGCCACTGTACTATCAAAAGAAAAGGTGAATTAATGGCATTTGCAAATGTCAGAGATTATCTTAACACTTTTATTACAGTTTATAAAAGTTGGTCTGGGGCATTCTATTACAATTATTTCCACCAAAATTGGTTATCTCAAGAAATTGCTAATTATCTTCAAATGACAGTGGGAGAATACTGTTAGCAAGTTGCTTAGTTACTTGCATAGTTTACGGAAGCCACCTGCAGGCGAGAGTTGAAAATATCACGTCATGTAAAAACATTATTAGCTGCACATCTATTTATACCCCTGTAGTATCATCTTTATAGGCCAGATGCTGCGTCACTCCTGCCATTTTTATTGCAGAGATGTCTACACATTTGTGTTGATGACTAGAGATGAGCGAATTGAATCCCACGAAGTGGAATTCGATCCGTATTTCAGGATACATTCTCCTAGAAGCCGAAATTTCCTTGTGCTTCCTTTCAGCGAATCGATTTAACCTGAAATAGTATAAAAAACTAGAATATTCAAACTGACCTCCTCCATTTGCTCGCGACGGGCCACCAGCCTTCATCTTGCTTGAAGATCTCGGCCGAAATCCCGTGCGGAGCGAGATTACAGGATTTTGGCCGAGATCTTCAAGCAAGATGGCGGTGGCTGGCCCGTCATGAGCAAATGGAGGTGGTAAGTTTGATTTCATTTTGTTTTGTGTTAATTTTACACTCAGATGCCGCGATCATGTATGAACGCGGCATCTGAGGGGTACAATGACGAGGATAATGCTATCGCAGCTCCCTGTCATTGCACCCGCTACTTAGAAAAAAAATGTGCTTCGTTACAAAGTAATTAGTCACTAAGCGAATTATTTTGTGAAATTCGGCGAATCAGCCGAATCGAACTTTTAAGAAATTTGCTTATCTCTATTGATGACAATGATGAATATTGCTATCTTTATTGTTTTTACGTAATTTACCAGTATCGCAAAAGCATGCAATTTATGTTAACTAGGAGGGTCCCCCAGACCTCAACTATCTGTTGTTCAAGATGGTATATTATGGCCCCTTTCTGCTTCCCATCAAAGTAGAGCTATGTGAATCTGGAGATAATTACAGAACCATAGTAAAAGGGAATCTGTCACCACAAAGCTTGCTATGAAACCATTTTACATACCAGATGTGTGCTTGTTATATGGCGTTGGTCCTATATCCATGGTTGGCCCCATTGTGGAGAAAGTAGGATTTTGAAAATTTTATTTTATGCAAATTAGCCCCTGGATGCAACAAGGGCAGTGTCGTTGCAACTCGCTGTACCCAAGTCTCCTCCACACTTTGATGGTCAGGGCCTGGCAGTGAAGATGTACTCATGCCTTGCCATAAAGTCTCCTGAAGTCTCACAATTTCTCATTCGCTTAGCTGTTCATAAGACAGAGAGCTTCTGTGCTGTACTACGCTTTCGCTGGACAGTGAAGCTACTGAGCAATCATGAGACTTTGAGAGACTTCAGGGCCAGGTGTAAGTACATCTTCACTATTTGGCCCTGTCCGTCAAAGTGTTGTGGGTACATCAGGGAATAAAAATGGGCAGAGACTTGTGTGCAGCAAGTTGCAATGGCACTGCCCTCGTTTCAACCAGAAGCTAATTAGCATAAAATGAAAACCTAATTTGTCCACAATGGGGGCTACCATTGGAAATAGGACCAACACCATTGGAATGTAGTGACAAGTGCACATCAGGCATGTAAGATGGTTTCATAGCGAGCTAAGTGGTGACAGTTTTCCTTTAAAGGGGCTGTCTAGTTTAGAAACTGACAACCCCAAATGTTCTTACCTATACATCACCCGTTCACCGCCATCTCTGTGCTGCTGCCCCATTTCTGGCTACTTCCAGACTAGAGGTGGTTTGGCTCTGTGACCGCTGTGGTCGATCACTGGGCTTAATGGTCACCTTTTCTATGGCAGCATGTCACTATGACATCACTAGCAATCTATTTGCAGTGTCCCCACTGAAAGTGGTAAAAGTGTTACTGTACTGTACAGCGTATAAACGCTGTGTTTTTTTGTCCCATAAGGTTGTATAGGGAATGTAAGGGTTCCTAGTGGCTATGCATAGCAGGATTCAACCTTTCCTCTGTAGCAGGAAATGGAAATTAGGCTAGTGTGAGCTGTGGATGAGCGTACAGCAAAATAAATCAAATAAAACCGCAGCACTCGCTAGTCCTCAATCCATGCTGTTTTATTCACCAAAAAAGTTAAAGTAATAATTTATGTGACATCCCATGAAGGAAAGAGGTACTGAAAGCAACAGAAAGTTGAGCAACCTTATACAGAGGATTGTAAAGTATTCGTTAGAGTGAATTTACATTGTGGCTACAGGCTTCTCTGCATGTTGTGGGAACAAATAAGCCTCTGGCTACCCATCACAGCTAAAGACTGTAATCCACTGAGGATACTACAGAGGATACTACCCACTAGAAATCTCCAACTCCATATAAAACCTTATGTGACAAACAGTTTAAATAGGAAAGTACGTTGACACTTTACCCACTTGCAGTGGGGACACTGCATATTTAGACTGAGATGTGCTGATATGTTTTGTGCCTAAAAGACTCCATGTGGGCGCGCACTTTTTGTGACTATTTTGCCACTACTGTGTCTTTCTTTTCTTTTCTCCCCAGTCTTTTGTTGGGGTACGGCCACAAAGTCAGGTTTCTGCATGCAGTTATGGAAGTGAAAATCAGGAGTGGATCATAAAAGGAGAGAAAAAGCATAAAGGACTGATGCAACTTCTATTTTTTTTTTATTCACTCCTGATTGTGGCTTCCAAAACTCCATGTAGAAACCTAAAATAATTGTTCAACCTAAACAAATGTATGGTATATATACGGTGTATATGCAGTGACCAGGAACGGGTATGCTGACGCCACTTTTGCAGTGGGTCAGGATATGGGTGGATAATAGTTTATATTTTGTTCGTGACGCCAATTGCAGCATGCGCAGGGTACTACCTCAGGGCCCTTCCAAGGTGTTATAACGCACGTCCCAGATTAGGAATGCCAGAGTGGTGTAATGGCTTATAATGTCTCTATAGAGTGGTGATAATTGTGTCAACAGTGTCTCCTACCTGGACTCCTGGCTCACTTGCAATAAATTTGAGTGTAGTGATAGTAGGAGTAATAGAGGAATTTTGCAGCAGAAATGATGTCTAGACCTTTAGATAAAGTTCAAACGTTTCTTTACTGAAGGTAACTTGTATCCAAGAAGTATATAGCTTTGGTCTCTGGTCCCAGTAGGTTTTGGCAATAATTGGCAGGAATAAATCTTCTGCACTTTAAAGGTGATCTTGCAGGATAATTCGTCTGCTTGGTAGCTCTGTAATTGTGGCAGGAACTAATCTTTTGCACTTTTCTATATCTTCTGCTTTGTGGGGAGGATATGGCTTCTCCTAGGTCTCTGGACTTTACTCACAGATGTCTCAGGGAATTCTTTCTTCCTGGAACTCTGGAGATTGTCTGCTTTCATCTCATCCACCTGAGGCTGCAGGTCTCAGACTGGGAATTTGATCAATGTCTCAGCCGAGACAAGATCCTGGCTTTCTTCCCTATGCAGGGGATCTCCTACACACACACCCTACCCCTAGCAGTGGGTGGGCTATACTGACCATAACTTCCTTCTCCACCCAAGCTGCAGGATGTGGGAACAGTCCACACCTCCACAGAGGGGGAGCTAAACTGGAATAATCCATTCCTAGATTCCCTAAACTGATACTAGTACCTTACCAATGCATTGCTGCCACCTGCTGGTCAACCTGTAAGATTACAGGGAACATTGTATTTAACATGGTTTTACATGCACATTTGTGAAGACATGAGCAAAATCATATCAGATGACAATGTAAAGGCTCTTAGAAGATAGTAGCGGGGTAGAGGCATGTAGTAACACAACTCTGGGGTGTAATATATATATACTTTATAAATATGATAATATGTCAGATGTCTTATCTATAGATGTGTCCTTCCTTGCCTTTCCTCTCGCTTGGACATGTCCTTTTATGTGTCAGGAGATGACTAGCTTTACAAAATAATAAGTTATTGTGATTTTGTGTCATGAGATCTCTACTCTATATGTGTCTGTTTGCATCCACCCAATGTTTGTGTTGCGAATTGCAGCATGTCAAGGCTTATCCAGCATCACGCTAATGTCTTAATTTGAATGGTTTCATGAGAAATCTGTATGAAATTAGGGATCAATGTTACCTGTGCAGGAACATTTTTGAGCAAAACCAGGTTTTTAATTTACTTAATGGACTGGGCAGAGATGCCACAAAGAAGCAGTGTGTATTGTTCTTCTACACCGTTTGCAGAGCTCCCATGAGCCCACATCGGCTTTTCCGTAGGCCCGGCCAGCTGGGGCCGACATTTAGCACCATCTCACCATGGAAACGACGGGATGGGACAACCCCGTTAAGCATCCGTATAAAGTGTAATTACTGCTTAGGTTTCTTTTTGGAACTTTTTAAAAAATATTTCAGGCTCTTTTTATTGCAGCAAGAAATGTAATTAGGTTATTAAGACCTTTGTGATAATATGCAATTGAATAACAGGAGATGGGGACAGTGTATCTCGGTACCATGTGGAACAGATAATGATCTTCTGCAGGGTTCTAACAATTCTTATCTATTACTCCATTTTCTGTTGGAGGAAATGTCATTAACAGAAGCTGTAGGGAAGCCATTAAATAACCAGTGGTTTATTGCATAAGAGAATAACATGCCTTCAGCTCGCTAAAAATGATGCAGCTTCCCATTGCCTAATATCGGAGAACTTTTTCCCATATGAATGTAAATTATGTGATGTTTATAAAATCCGTTCTATATTTACAGCTTATTTGCTTTTATGACGGCTCATACAATAGTCAGCATTCAGTCATGTATTCTGACAGAGCATGCAATAGTTAAGTAGACTCACCCGCTTTTGCTAGTTACCCATCCCAGAAGGATGTGGTTGTCCCACCATAAGAATCCACAGGATAAGGGATAAGTATTGGTGAGGTTCCTACCACTGGGATACCAACCCATCACCAGAATGAGGAGCCAGAGTCCCTAGAGTGAATGCAGCAGAGGTTGCTCATTCAAGTCTATGGGACTGCTGCTCCATTCAAGTCTATGGGACTGCTGAAGACAAGTCAAGTAAAGCACTCAACTATCTCCAGCTGTCCCATAGAGTTCAGTGGATGCATGCATGACCACCGCTCCATTCACTCTGGGGATCCCACCCCTCAGTCATGTGATTGGTGGGGGTCCCAGCAGTCAGACCCCCAAATGATCCTGTGAATAAGGGATAAATTCTTATGGTTGGGCAATCCCTCTTAAGGAGGCCATTAATATTAGACTTAGGTTGGGCAAAGCTGCCAATTTTAGTGACCGGATGTTCAGATAGACTGAACATCAGCAATACTTTCTTCTATAGGTAAAAAAAAGTCGCAAAATTTATCTGGCAGCAGCTTATTTCCTTTCTCCCTCAACTTGAGCATGAGTATAGTGAAATTGTTGGGAATAATTGTTGGATGAATGAGCATTTGGCAGCATAAAGGACCTTTTTCTCATTGTGGTGCAATCATGAAACTCTGCACAGGCTCACTTCACTCATTAGTAAGAAGGTTTGGAGCTGACTACCCACAGCCTCCCCAGGGGATTCTTGGTAACTGCAGAAGTTACCTCTATTTTACCTCTAAAGTAATCAGAGTTCTTCATAGAGAGTTAAATGATACTTTAAATGATACAATTGTAAAATACTGCACAGTAAGCTCTGTAGCTCCCCCCCAGTGGCTGCTGCAGAGCATTTGTACTCAGCAACAGAAAAATTGAACTATGGCTGCTATAATAATGCTAATATAATGCTATATTAAAGGGATTCGGTCTACGTAAAATTCACTGTTAAAACAGGCACAATGTCTTCTACTTTGCAATTCATTACTTCAGTGTGGAGAAAAAAGTACTTTTAACTAGTTCAAGGCCTGGCCATTTACCCCCCTTTCCTGACCCACATTTCTTTGTCTTTTTTTTTTTTTTTAAAGCACATGCATCTCCATAACTTCTGTTGTCTGTTCAGTTATATAAATAATAAACATTTTTTTGTATTATTGATTTCCCAACTGGGGTTGGCATATTAGTCCTAGTTACAGGTGTCATACAGCCCCCAGAGGGGTTTTACCGCACTGTACAACCTCATCACAGAGCTGAATTGAGTCTGATAAGAACCAGCAGCTCTCGCAGGCTCCAGGCCTTTGGCGGTCACATAACTGCTGGGTCTGCTGGGGAAGGTTAGACAATGAAAAACCACTCCTGCCTTCTCTAAGGGCCCATTCACATGACTGAATGGTCACCATGCCCGTACTGAGGACAGAAAATTGCGGCCCCCCAATACATGGGCACTAGCCATGTGAACTTCATGCTGCAGATGTGGACTCATTGACATGAATGGGTCCATTAATCTACATAATACGGCAAAATATAGGACAAGTCCTATCTTTTGCAGAGCTTAGACACAGATTGGAAGGCCACAGAAACACTCGGAAGCGCTTTCGGATTTGCGGTGCTTTCTCACCGCAAAAGATAGGACATGTCTTATCTTTTGCCGTATTTGCCCTATTGCCGTATTTGCCGTATTTTGTGAATCACGGACTCATTCCAGTAAATGGGTCTGTACCGCAATACGGGATTCACATGGCCGGTGCCCATGCATTGCTCACTACTATTTGCTGTCTGCAACATGGGCATGGTGACCATACAGTTGTGTGAATAAGCCCTAAGGGACAGCCGGCTCCCCACTCCTTCGGCTGCATGATTAGAGACAAAGGCGGCATATTGCTAGGATATACCCCCATTGAGGTGGGACCTGCACCTACACCGAGAACGGAGCTGAGAAGTTGGTAGCCTGAGGACCCCAGGTTTTTACCGGATACGGCCACCACATGGGCTCTCTCCATATTACTGAATGGGAGCGCACCATGCTTGCGCGGCCACCGCTACCATTCAATTCTATGGAGCTGATGAAAATAGTCGAGCCAGCACTTGGCTATTTTCAGCTGCCACATAGAAATGAATGGAGGATGGATGCGCATGCGCAGTGCGACCTCCACAACTTTCGGGTCTCTGTTCTCAGTGTATGCGCGGGTCTGCACCAGTGGTGGGTTCTGCACCTATCAGACAATGGGGGCATATCCTAGCAATATGATTCCATTGTCAGAGATGGGAAAACCCCTTTCTCTCATCTGTCTCTGGACAAGAATGCCCCCTCCTGGCAGGAAGCAGGACCAGCCCACTCCTACCAAGAGGGAAGGAACAGGAGGATTAGCTGGAACAACGACCAGAAGCATAAATAAAATACATAGCATTGTAATACAAAACTATTTACAATTGTAGCACCCTCAGGGATAGCGAGAATTCTGTGCGGGTGCAATGTGTGAGGTGAATGCATTGCACCCGCACTGAATCCGGACACATTCATTTCTATGGGGCTGTGCACATGAGTGGTGATTTTCACGCATCACTTGTGCGTTGCGTGAAAATCGCAGCAAGCTCTATATTGTGTGTTTTTTCACAGGCCCCATAGAAGTGAATGGGGCTGTGTGAAAATCGCAAGCATCCGCAAGCAAGTGCGGATGCGGTGCGATTTTCGCGCATGGTTGCTAGCTGACGATCTTTATTATTTTCCCTAATAACATGGTTATAAGGGAAAATAATAGCATTCTTAATACAGAATGCTAAGTAAATTAGGGATGGAGGGGTAAAAAAATAAATAAAATTTAACTCACCTCATCCACTTGTTCGCGCAGCCGGTTTGTCTTCTTTCTTCTTCTTTGAGGACCTGGAAGAAAAGGACCTTTGGTGACGTCACTGCGCTCATCACATGGTCTGCCATGATGGACCATGTGATGAGCGCAGTGACGTCTCGCAGGTCCTCAAAGAAGAAGAAAGAAAACAATTTTGAAGGTACATTCTAAACTATTTCATTTCTATTATAGGCAATGCCATCAGACCGATAGCTCTCAGGGCAGTCTCCGCCATTGCTCGTTCCATTCCAGGATTTCCCATTTTAGCCACTGGCGGAATTGACTCAGCAGAGAGCGGAATGCAGTTTCTTCATAGTGGAGCTTCAATACTGCAGGTAAGAATTATACTTTGATGTATAAACTGGAAGGTGGTCATGTGAATAATGATGAAAGTAAAAGCAGTGATGCTGTTATACACAGCGCCACGAATGATGTATGGTATTGCAGCACAGTCACATTTAAAGGGCGTCTGTCACCAAGAAGTTCAGTGTTAAACCGCGCAATGCCTTGCAGGTCTAGATGAGCTGAATGTAATGATACCTTTCCCATAGCGATCCATTGCTTCATTTGGGAGGAAAGGTATTTTAAATGCATATGCAAATTAGCATATGGTCCTTCATAATTGACAGGACCAGGCAAGATGACTGTACAGGAACCTGGCCCTGTCAATCAAAGTGTAGAGGGTGCAGCAGTTTTATTATTTATTTATGCACTTATATAGCGCTGACATATTCCGCAGCGCTTTACAGACATTAGCATCCAGCTGTCCCCAATGGGGCTCACAATCTAAGGTCCCTATCAGTATGTCTTTGGAGTTGCAGAGAGAGCAGAGCCTCTAGGTGTAACGGCAACGCCCCCGTTGCTCCTGGAGGCTCATTTGCATATATTAAAGCATCATTTTTCTCAGCAATGCGGGCACATATGAACATGGAACCAACACAGACGCCTTCAGCTAACAAGCACACATGTAACAGGTCAGCCAGTGCCATAGGTACAAAACTGCTGACAGATGCCCTTTAATGTACTATGTTACCTGTATAGGGTAGAGGAGGCTTACTATGGCTTGTGACAACAGGACATTTACAAAAAAGATATCACTTTTCTAAAGATTTCTGGGTAGTCAATATCTTATGCTTATGTATCATACATATTCAGACATTTTTGACCTCTACGATACTCTAAGCCTTGCTAAACACATGCCAAAATCCTTAACCCTTCAACCAGTGTGAGATAAATATTTCATGATTATAATTACAGCTTTTCCTAGGTTGTTGCACTGCGCTGGAGCTTAATACATACCTCTGGAGCTTATAATGAGGCAATAAGCGCTGATTTTCTTAGGGTTTAATGTGACATGCAACGTATACAGTGAATATTTAACCAGGTCATTATTACTTATTTCCATAACTGCTTGATATAATATCTCCCCCAAGGTGTCTTACTTGGCCTTGCTAAACGCTTGATAAAGTGTAAGCATTTGATTAAAGCATCAAGGGCAGTGTGAAATACAGCTCCACCTTACAATAACCCACATTACTTTATACCATTCCTATAATGAAAGGTGTATATCCAATGTTTTATACATGCGGATAAGAAACCACGCAGACCGTCGGTTATTAAAACAAGCATGTTGAATGATTTAAATGTCTCATGTATTTCATTATTTTATTTTTTATTTAACTTTCATGATCTCATAATGAGGGATATTCTATCTAAACTTGGAGGTGCCAATAATTTCCACTCAGATATCTTGGAAATCTGTTCTAACTTTTCTTTGCAATAGTTTTAGTAAATCCTTCCCAGCATGATTCTTTTTTTTATTTTTTATTATTAGTTATTTATTAAAAATTTTGAATAATTTTCCCAGGAGCTGAAGTGCTGATATACATTTTTTCCCTGCATTGTCTGTATACCCAGTGCAGTAGGGTATGTTTCATTTACTGAATAGGAGATATTGGACAGAAATGTGCAGTTTCTAAAGCTGCCAGTATCAGATTCCATGGGCTATTCCACAAATTTAAGTCCACTTTTGACTCACGTAGCTGGAGGAATTTTTTTTCCTTTTCTGTGGGTGGGCAGTAGCTCATCACATGAGACAGTCAAGCATCTGCATTTTCGAAGATGCATTGCAATTAGCTCTTATTAACATTTTCCTCCACACGTAAGTATGGTACTAATTAGTGTTGAGCAAACTTGTGTTTTCAAGTTCGGCCTACAAGGTTCGGGTTCAGGTTATCTAAAAATCCCGTTATGGATTCCGCTACCACGGTCCGTAATGGAATTCTATGATGGCATGCCCAACGGAAGCCTATAAGAGGCATTCTGTATTGCATTCCATCATAATAAAAGTCTATGGCCAGCATAGACTTTGACTATGATGAAATGCAATACAGAATGCCTCTTATAGGCTTCCATGGTGCATGCCATCATAGAATTTCGTTATGGACCGTGGTAACGGAATCCTTTACGGAATTCTTAGATAACCCAAACACGAACCTGAAAACATAAGTTCGCTCAACACTAATGGTAATGCCTCCACAATTTTCTTCTCCGCAGTCTAGAGAGAGCCATACTATATATTTACTTGAGAAGTAGGGATAAATGAATGAAAGGTGTCTGGTCCACTTCACCTGCTGCACTGTGAGTTGACAACGTCACATTGAAAGGTGGCAAGGAAGCTACTAAGCATATCAGTCCATGGGTATTGTCACGAGGGTGTCAAGAGCCACGTCTGACTCCGTTATACCCGGGGTCAGGAAGTCGCAGCGGGTGGCTGCGCGTTCGATGTACAAAGACAGTGCTGTTTCGTAATGGTAGCTTTCTGGGTTTGCCTTGCAATCCTTTTTGGCTCACTCAGGGATCCGTAGCTTCTCCTCCTCAGCTGTTTCTTGTCCAGCAATCCCAACCTCCTTATATTCCCATCTCCCACTTCTCTGGTTGCCAGATATAGAGCTTCCTGCCTGGACTTCTATACTGACCCACTGGAGCTGAGTAGCTGAGATCCCTGGTTGTTGTTCCAGAGTGTTACCCTCCGGATCCCTGTTGGGCCTTGGTGGTCTGCTGTTGTCGCCCACCTGGGATTATATGTTTGTCTGTATTGTCTGTCCTCTCCTTGGTGTTTTCCTCTTAGTGTCAGTGGTGCGGACTAGTGATCCCACCGCCCCGTTCACTACACAGGGCTCATCTTAGGGAAAGCCAGGGTTTAGGCACGTGATCGGCGTACGGGTGAGGAACCCGTCTAGGGACGTCAGGGCAGTCAGGTGCCAGCCGCAAGGTGAGTCAGGGGTCACCACCTTTCCCTCTCCCTTGGACAGGGCCTTCCCATTTCCCCCCCTTTGCGTGACGCCGGTCATTACAGATATCCGGGGAAAAGATGGATCCAATGGTTGAACTTCAACATGTGGAAACTTTGTTCTCAAGGTAGGTAAGCCACAACTAAAGGAGTCTTGTAGCGATTTTCTTTCCTTTTTCCCTTTGAGAGCACATGCACACTTAGCCAAGCTGCACATCTGTGTGCATGAGAAGTCCTGGTATCTCTTAGCCAGCATTTGACAAGTATCTGAAATGTATGACCAATACGGTATGGCTTTCTGTGGTAGGGAAGCTGAGTACAGAGCCTTATTTGTGTGGTGTTGCTATTCTACCTATTCTAGCAGTACAAAAGTGCTGCATCTTGACCCACATATATATTGAGAAATTTGGCTTCCATAAAAATCTGTAGTTTATTTATGCAAAAAGATAAAAAGCCAGACAACAGTGTCTACGCGTTTCAGGTCATTACATGCAGATCCTTACTCATGACATAAATAATAGTGCTACCACACTCTAAAGGTAATAATGAGATGACTCTGCCTCATACTTCACAGCAAAGTTGGTAAAAGCAGGATAACATCCAGTCATGTATGTTATCTGAAGAAGGAGCCTGTTAGGCTCCAGAACACATCATATCCATCCTCAATAAATTGTGAACGCTATTCCAAGTTTCCAACTTGTTCCTGAGCCGAGCAGCTCCCAGACCTTCTTCATTCATCTAGGGGAGGAATGGGATGATAATTCCCATTCCTGTTGCCAAACACTGCCAACCATACCCTATCTACTTGTAAACAAGGTGTATAACATTACATTGCATTATAAACCACTTACAATAGCAGTACCATAGGTCTGGGGTACTACAGATGCTGTATGTGGTTTAGCATTGTTTAGCTAAAATATGCAAGTATGCTAATATAGATGTTGTTTTTATTTACATTTTATACTATGTCCTAATTCTTTTGGAATTGGGGTTATAGTAGAGCAGTTCACTTAAAAGAGATTATGAATTCAATTTTTATATAAATAAAGCACTAAATCATAAACAAAATTATCTAGTAATGTGTTTTTACAATTACAATTAGTATATTGCCACCTGGCGTTAATGTGCACCTGTCAGGAATCATCCTGCTATGTCTGTTTAGTTCAGATTGTCTTGCTCTCAAGTTCTCCCTCAGTTAAGATGGTGGATTGTGTCTCAGCTGGGTGCCATTTTACTTCCTGTTTCACATTTAAACCTCTCAAGCCTGTTACTAATTGCTTGAGTATTGGGTTTTAGCTTCTGCTTGTGCAGTCCTCTTGCTTGGAACTAGCTCTCTGGTTTGCTCTCCCTCGCGCTTTACCCTGCTACTCTGTGACATCCTGCTACCTCCTGTTGACGACCCGGATTGCCTGACTATGTTCCTGTGCCGCCTGCCCTGACCCATTGCTCATCTGACCTCGGCTCTACTGCATCCTTTGGTCCGGCACTGTTACTACCGGTAACGGCTCTGCCTGCCTGGCTCTACTGCATCCTTCGGTTTGGCACTGTTACTACCGGTAACGGCTCCGCCTGCCTGGCTCTGCTTCATCCTTCAGTCCTGCAACCTCCTGTTCAAGACTCCAGTGCTTCCTGTGTACAGGCCTTGTCCCTGCCATTGGATTCCAGCAGTATTCCACTAGTATCGTGACAGAATACTCAAGCCAAAAATGGAGTCCGCCGGGACTGGGAGTTCAGAGGTTCGCATTAAGCAACTTCAGACTGCTATGCAGACTTTAAAAAATGAATATGACGCCTTTGAAGGACAGACTTCCCACAACATCCAAATTTATGGACAAACGATTCATGAGCTACGTGGTACAGTGCAGACATTATCCGACCAGATAGTTCACTTGGAGAATCAAGTTTCTGTACCACCCACCTGCTATGGTGCCTGCAATGACCCCTAAGTTACCACCATTCAGATTGGGCAGAGACCGCGACAAGTTCCGGGGGTTCCTTAATCAATGTAGGCTATATTTTGATGCAAATTCAACTCAGTTTCCTACTGATGGATCTAAAGTATTATGTATTATTATGCTGCTGACACATAAAGCCATTGCCTGGGCTAGTCCATTGATTGAAACTCAAGACGCCCGGCTAAATCACTTAGAGGACTTTATCGATGCCATGAGTCAAATGTTTGATGATCCCAATCGAAGTGCTACAGCGGAAGCAACATTACTAGCATTGCGCCAGGGCAGACGCCCTGTCACAGAGTATGCAATGGAGTTTAAGAGGTGGGCTGTCGACACCGATTGGAACGAAGCGGCAAAAAATATTTTTTTTTTAAGAAAGGACTATGCAGCGGCGCAGCACATTAAAAGATGAACTTGCTCGTGCAGGGGCCCCTTTGGGTTTGGATGCTTTTATTAACTATTGCATTCGAATCGATACCCGATTTTCTGAACGACGACAAGAGAAATGGGCTACCTTGAATTATGATACTAAGCAGTCTCCATCTTTTCCTGTTTCCACTTCCAAGGAAAGATTTACAGAGAATCAGGAAGTGAGCCTATGCAAGTAGATTCCATGCTAAGACGTGAAAACGTTGATCGAAGAGAGCACAGGCTCTGGGAAAGTCTATGCTTTTACTGTGGAAAGTCTGACCATTTCCTTATCAACTGCCCTAGCCGTCCGCGGAGGTTTGTGGCAGCCATTACAGATCATTACTTTTCAGATGGAGAATCAATTGCTTCGGAAACAGAATTATCTGAGAAAGCAATCATCCATTCTATTTCATCTGTGGCCCCTCATATTAAGAAAAAGAATAAAGACTCCCATTGCTTCCTTACCATTAAAGGGGTTATCTAAGTTAAATCAATATATGTTAAGGTGGCTTAAAACATTATTAAAAATACATTTCTAATGTACATTCATTATTTATTCTGCTGTGTTTCCACACGCCCAAAGCGGGTCACGTGACCCATGACGTCACTCACCAGGCTCCGGCGGTGACGTCTCGTTTACAGCCTTCTCCCTGCTTGAGGGAGGGGCCCGGCTCTGTAAACAAAACATCAGAGCCTTTGGTGCCCGCCCCCCTCTCTCTCTGTATCTGGCTGCCGCGGTTCCTGTTAAGGGAACACTTATGCGCGATCCTTATCAGTGCCGGCAGCCATGAAGAAAATGACATGGATTCCAAAGCTCCCTCCCTCCGGTCCACCAGTGTGCCCGTTGCCCTGCGTCTGGCGATCTTTACTCGCCTCAGCTGGTAGCTCAAAACCACCCCCAGGAACATCACAAAGTAAATCATTGCCCAAAATATAGATATTGCTGTGATATAGCTTAGATAGATATAGGTGTCATATATGACACCTATATGTATATAAGCTCTATGACACCTATATGTATCTAAGCTCTATGACACCTATATGTATCTAAGCTATATGACAGCTATATGTATCTAAGCTATATGACAGCTATATATGTATATAAGCTATATGACACCAACAGTGCCTTGCAAAAGTATTCACCCCCCTTGACTTTTTTCATATTTTGCTGCCTCACAACCTGGAATTAACATGGATTGTTTGAGGATTTGCATCATGTAATTTACAGAACATGCCCACAAATATGCAGATATATATATATATATATTTTATTGTGAAGCAAACAAAAAATAGGACAAAATAACAGAAAAAGTGCATAACTATTCACCCCCCTAAAGTCAATACTTTTCAGAGCCACCTTTTGCAGCAATCACAGCTCCAAGTCGCTCTGGATAAGTCTCTATGAGCTTGCCACATCTTACCACTGGGATTTTTGCTCATTCCTCCTTGCAAAACAGCTCCAGCTCCTTCAAGTTGAATGGTTTGCGCTTGTGAACAGCAATCTTTAACCACCTCAGCCCCCAGTGCTTAAACACCCTGAAAGACCAGGCCACTTTTTACACTTCTGACCTACACTACTTTCACCATTTATTGCTCGGTCATGCAACTTACCACCCAAATGAATTTTACCTCCTTTTCTTCTCACTAATAGAGCTTTCATTTGGTGGTATTTCATTGCTGCTGACATTTTTACTTTTTTTGTTATTAATCGAAATTTAACGATTTTTTTGCAAAAAAATGACATTTTTCACTTTCAGTTGTAAAATTTTGCAAAAAAAAACGACATCCATATAGAAATTTTGCTCTAAATTTATAGTTCTACATGTCTTTGATAAAAAAAAAATGTTTGGGTAAAAAAAAAATGGTTTGGGTAAAAGTTATAGCGTTTACAAACTATGGTACAAAAATGTGAATTTCCGCTTTTTGAAGCAGCTCTGATTTTCTGAGCACCTGTCATGTTTCCTGAGGTTCTATAATGCCCAGACAGTACAAACACCCCACAAATGACCCCATTTCTGAAAGTACACACACTAAGGTATTCACTGATGGGCATAGTGAGTTCATAGAACTTTTTATTTTTTGTCACAAGTTAGCGGAAAATTATGATTTTTTTTTTTTTTTTTTTTTTTTCTTACAAAGTCTCATATTCCACTAACTTGTGACAAAAAATAAAAAGTTCTATGAACTCACTATGCCCATCAGCGAATACCTTGGGGTCTCTTCTTTCCAAAATGGGGTCACTTGTGGGGAAGTTATACTGCCCTGGCATTCTAGGGGCCCAAATGTGTGGTAAGGAGTTTGAAATCAAATTCTGTAAAAAATGACCAGTGAAATCCGAAAGGTGCTCTTTGGAATATGGGCCCCTTTGCCCACCTAGGCTGCAAAAAAGTGTCACACATCTGGTATCTCCGTACTCAGGAGAAGGTGGGGAATGTGTTTTGGGGTGTCATTTTATATATACCCATGCTGGGTGAGAGAAATATCTTGGCAAAAGACAACTTTTCCCATTTTTTTATACAAAGTTGTCATTTGACCAAGATATTTATCTCACCCAGCATGGGTATATGTAAAAAGACACCCCAAAACACATTCCTCAACTTCTCCTGAGTACGGGGATACCAGATGTGTGACACTTTTTTGCAGCCTAGGTGGGCAAAGGGGCCCATATTCCAAAGAGCACCTTTCGGATTTCACTCCTCATTTTTTCCTGAATTTGATTTCAAACTCCTTACCACACATTTGGGCCCCTAGAATACCAGGGCAGTATAACTACCCCACAAGTGACCCCATTTTGGAAAGAAGACACCCCAAGGTATTCCGTGAGGGGCATGGCGAGTTCCTAGAATTTTTTATTTTTTGTCACAAGTTAGTGGAAAATGATGATT
This sequence comes from Bufo bufo, assembly GCF_905171765.1. Taxonomy (NCBI): domain Eukaryota; kingdom Metazoa; phylum Chordata; class Amphibia; order Anura; family Bufonidae; genus Bufo; species Bufo bufo. Next base: position 46,785,207 of record NC_053397.1, on the reverse strand, counting down.
TTTTTTTTTATTTTTTTTTTTCATACAAAGTCTCATATTCCACAAACTTGTGACAAAAAATAAAAACTTCCATGAACTCACTATGCCCATCAGCGAATACCTTGGGGTCTCTTCTTTCCAAAATGGGGTCACTTGTGGGGTAGTTATACTGCCCTGGCATTCTAGGGGCCCAAATGTGTGGTAAGTAGGTAAATGACCTGTGAAATCCGAAAGGTGCTCTTTGGAATGTGGGCCCCTTTGCCCACCTAGGCTGCAAAAAAGTGTCACACATCTGGTATCTCTGTATTCAGGAGAAGTTGAGGAATGTGTTTTGGGGTGTCTTTTTACATATACCCATGCTGGGTGAGATAAATATCTTGGTCAAATGCCAACTTTGTATAAAAAAATGGGAAAAGTTGTCTTTTGCCAAGATATTTCTCTCACCCAGCATGGGTATATGTAAAATGACACCCCAAAACACATTCCCCAACTTCTCCCGATTACGGAGATACCAGATGTGTGACACTTTTTTGCAGCCTAGGTGGGCAAAGGGGCCCATATTCAAAAGAGCACCTTTCGGATTTCACAGGTCATTTTTTACAGAATTTGATTTCAAACTCCTTACCACACATTTGGGCCCCTAGAATGCCAGGGCAGTATAACTACCCCACAAGTGACCCCATTTTGGAAAGAAGAGACCCCAAGGTATTCGCTGATGGGCATAGTGAGTTCATGGAACTTTTTATTTTTTGTCACAAGTTAGTGGAATATGAGACTTTGTATGAAAAAAAAAAAAAAAAAAAATCATCATTTTCCACTAACTTGTGACAAAAAATAAAAAATTCTAGGAACTCGCCATGCCCCTCACGGAATACCTTGGGGTGTCTTCTTTCCAAAATGGGGTCACTTGTGGGGTAGTTATACTGCCCTGGCATTTTCCAGGGGCCCTAATGTGTGGTAAGTAGGTAAATGACCTGTGAAATCCTAAAGGTGCTCTTTGGAATATGGGCCCCTTTGCCCACCTAGGCTGCAAAAAAGTGTCACACATGTGGTATCGCCGTATTCAGGAGAAGTTGGGGAATGTGTTTTGGGGTGTCATTTTACATATACCCATGCTGGGTGAGAGAAATATCTTGGCAAAAGACAACTTTTCCCATTTTTTTATACAAAGTTGGCATTTGACCAAGATATTTCTCTCACCCAGCATGGGTATATGTAAAATGACACCCCAAAACACATTCCCCAACTTCTCCTGAGTACGGCGATACCAGATGTGTGACACTTTTTTGCAGCCTAGATGCGCAAAGGTGCCCAAATTCCTTTTAGGAGGGCATTTTTAGACATTTGGATACCAGACTTCTTCTCACGCTTTGGGGCCCCTAGAATGCCAGAGCAGTATAAATACCCCACATGTGACCCCATTTTGGAAAGAAGACACCCCAAGGTATTCAATGAGGGGCATGGCGAGTTCATAGAAAATTTTTTTTTTTGGCACAAGTTAGCGGAAATTGATATTTTTAATTTTTTTCTCACAAAGTCTCCCGTTCCGCTAACTTGGGACAAAAATTTCAATCTTTCATGGACTCAATATGCCCCTCACGGAATACCTGGGGGTGTCTTCTTTCCGAAATGGGGTCACATGTGGGGTATTTATACTGCCCTGGCATTCTAGGGGCCCTAAAGCGTGAGAAGAAGTCTGGAATATAAATGTCTAAAAAATTTTACGCATTTGGATTCCGTGAGGGGTATGGTGAGTTCATGTGAGATTTTATTTTTTGACACAAGTTAGTGGAATATGAGACTTTGTAAGAAAAAAAAAAAAAATTCTGCTAACTTGGGCCAAAAAAATATCTGAATGGAGCCTTACAGAGGGGTGATCAATGACAGGGGGGTGATCAATGACAGGGGGGGTGATCAATGACAGGGGGGGTGATCAATGACAGGGGGGTTGATCAATGACAGGGGGGTGATCAGGGAGTCTATATGGGGTGATCACCACAGTCATTGATCACGCCCCTGTAAGGCTTCATTCAGACGTCCGGATGCGTTTTGCGGATCCGATCCATCTATCAGTGCATCCGTAAAAATCATGCGGACATCTGAATGGAGCTTTACAGGGGGGTAATCAATGACAGGGGGGTGATCAGGGAGTCTATATGGGGTGATCACCACAGTCATTGATCACTCCCCTGTAAGGCTTCATTCAGACGTCCGGATGCGTTTTGCGGATCCGATCCATCTATCAGTGGATCCGTAAAAATCATGCGGACATCTGAATGGAGCTTTACAGGGGGGTGATCAATGACAGGGGGGTGATCAGGGAGTCTATATGGGGTGATCACCACAGTCATTGATCATGCCCCTGTAAGGCTTCATTCAGACGTCCGGATGCGTTTTGCGGATCGGATCCATCTATCAGTGCATCCGTAAAAATCATGCGGACATCTGAATGGAGCTTTACAGGGGGGTGATCAATGACAGGGGGGTGATCAGGGAGTCTATATGGGGTGATCACCACAGTCATTGATCACGCCCCTGTAAGGCTTCATTCAGACGTCCGGATGCGTTTTGCGGATCGGATCCATCTATCAGTGCATCCGTAAAAATCATGCGGACATCTGAATGGAGCTTTACAGGGGGGTGATCAGGGAGTCTATATGGGGTGATCACCACAGTCATTGATCACGCCCCTGTAAGGCTTCATTCAGACGTCCGGATGCGTTTTGCGGATCGGATCCATCTATCAGTGCATCCGTAAAAATCATGCGGACATCTGAATGGAGCTTTACAGGGGGTTGATCAATGACAGGGGTGTAATCAATGACAGGGGGGGTGATCAGGGAGTCTATATGGGGTGATAACCACAGTCATTGATCACGCCCCTGTAAGGCTTCATTCAGACGTCCGGATGCGTTTTGCGGATCCGATCCATCTATCAGTGGATCCGTAAAAATCATGCGGACATCTGAATGGAGCTTTACAGGGGGGTAATCAATGACAGGGGGGTGATCAATGACAGGGGGGTGATCAGGGAGTCTATATGGGGTGATCAGGGGTGATCAGGGGCTAATAAGGGGTTAATAAGTGACGGGGGGGGGGTGTAGTGTAGTGTAGTGGTGCTTGGTGGGACTTTACTGAGCTACCTGTGTCCTCTGGTGGTCGATCCAAACAAAGGGGACCACCAGAGGACCAGGTAGCAGGTATATTAGACGCTGTTATCAAAACAGCGTCTAATATACCTGTTAGGGGTTAAAAAAAACACATCTCCAGCCTGCCAGCGAACGATCGCCGCTGGCAGGCTGGAGATCAACTCTCTTACCTTCCGTTCCTGTGAGCGCGCGCGCCTGTGTGCGCGCGTTCACAGGAAATCTCGCCCATCGCGAGATGACGCATATATGCGTGACTCTGCGCAGGGCTGCCACCTCCGGAACGCGATCCTGCGTTAGGCGGTCCGGAGGTGGTTAAGTCTGACCACAGATTTTATATTGTATTGAGATCTGGGCTTTGACTCGGCAATTCCAATACATTTACATGTTTCCCCTTAAACCACTCAAGTGTTGCTTTAGCAGTGTGTTTAGGGTCATTGTCCTGCTAGAAGGTGAACCTCCGTCCTAGCCTCATATCACACACAGAGTGGTACAGGTTTTGCTGAAGAATATCCCTGCATTTAGCACCATCCATCTTTCCCTCAACTCTGACCAGTTTCCCAGTCCCGGCTGCTGAAAAACATCCCCACAGCATGATGCTGCCACCACCATGTCTCACTGTGGGGATGGGGTTCTTTGGGTGATGTGATGTGTTAGGTTTGCGCCAGACATCGCGTTTTCTTTGATGGTCGAAAAGTTCAATTTTAGCCTCATCAGACTATAGCACCTTCCTCCATACATTTTGGGAGTCTCCCACATGCCTTTTTTTAAACTCACAATGTGCCTTTTTGTTTTTAGCTGAAAGTAATGGCTTTCTTCTGGCCACTCTAAAGCCAACTTTATGGAGAGTACGGCTTATTGTCGTCCTATGTACAGATACTCCAGTCTCTGGAACTCTGCAGCTCCTCCAGGGTTACCTTAGGTCTCTGTGCTGCCTCTCTGATTAATGCCCTCCTTGCCCGCTCCACGAGTTTTGGTGGGCGGCCGTCTCTTGGCAGGTTTGCTGTTGTGCCATGTTCTTTCCATTTGGTTATGATAGATTTGATGGTGCTCCTGAGGATCATCAAAGATTTGGATATTTTTTCTATAACCTAACCCTGACTTGTACTTCTCAACAACATTGTCCCTTACTTGTTTGGAGAGTTCCTTGGTCATCATGGCAGTGTTTGGTTAGTGATGCATCTTGCTTAGGTGTTGCAGCCTCTGGGGCCTTTCAAAAAAGGTGTTTATATGTAATGACAGATCATGTGACACTTAGATTACACACAGGTGGACATCATTTCACTAATTATGTGACTTCTGAAGGTAATTGGTTGCACCAGAGCTTTTAATGGGCTTCCTAACAAAGAGGGTGAATATATACGCACATGTCAATTTTCTGTTTTCTATTTCTAAACAATAGTTTTATTTATATATTTTTCTTATTTCACTTCACCGACTTAGACTATTGTGTTCTGATCCATCACATAAAATTCAGATTTACAAAACATTAAACTTAAGGCTGTAATGTAACAAAATACGAAGAAAGTAAAGGTGGGAGAATACTTTTGAAAGGCACTGTATATCTATCTAAGCTATATGACAGCTATATCTATCTATCTAAGCCACATGGCAACTATATGTATCTAAGCTATATCTAAACTTTATGACACCTATATGTATCTAAACTATATGACGGCTATATGTATCTAAGCTATATTAGATAGATTTAGCTGTCATAGCTTAGATACATATAAGCATCATATTGCTTAGATAGATATAGCTGTCATATAGCTTAGATAGATATAGCTGTCATATAGCTTAGATAGATATGGCTGTCATAGCTTAGATACATATAGCTGCCAGATAGCTTAGATACATATAGCCGCCATGTGGCTTAGATAGATATAGGTGTCATATAGCTTAGATATATATAGCTGTCATAGCTTACATACATATAGGTGTCATATAGCTTACATACATGTCGCTGTCATATAGCTTAGATACATATAGCTGTCATATAGCTTAGATACATATGGCTGCAATTTAGCTTAGATACATATAGCCGTCATATAGCTTAGATACATATAGCTGTCATATAGCTTAGATACATATAGCTGTCATATAGCTTAGATACATATGGCTGTAATTTAGCTTAGATATATATAGACATCGTATGGCTTAGATACATATAGGCGTCATATAGCTTAGATACATATAGCTTAGATACATATAGTCATCATATAGCATAGATACATATAGCCATCATATAGCTTAGATACATATATCTTAGATAGACATAGCTGTCATATAGCTTAGATAGACATAGCTGTCATATAGCTTAGATACATATAGCCGTCATATAGCTTAGATACATATAGTCATCATATAGCTTAGCTAGACATAGCTGTCATATAGCTTAGATAGACATAGCTGGCATATAGCTTGGATACATACAGCTTTCATATAGCTTTGATACATATAGCTGCCATAGAGCTTAGATACATATAGTCATCATATAGCTTAGATAGACATAGCTGTCATATAGCTTAGATAGACATAGCTGTCATATAGCTTGGATACATACAGCTGTCATATAGCTTAGATACATATAGCTGCCATAGAGCTTAGATCCATATAGGTGTCATATAGCTTAGATACATATAGCCATAATATAGCTTATATACATATGGCTGTCATATAGCTTAGATACATATAGTCGTCATATAGCTTAGATACATATGGCTGTCATATAGCTTAGATACATATAGCCATCATATAGCTTAGATACATATAGCTGCCAGGTGGCTTAGATACATATAGCCGTCATATAGCTTAGATAGACATAGCTGTCATATAGCTTAGATAGACATAGCTGTCATATAGCTTAGATACACATAGCCGTCATAGCTTACATACATATAGGTGTCATATAGCTTAGACACATGTCACTGTCATATACAAACCGGATTCCAAAAAAGTTGGGACACTAAACAAATTGTGAATAAAAACTGAATGCAATGATGTGGAGATGGCAAATGTCAATATTTTATTTGTAATAGAACGTAGATGACAGATCAAACGTTTAATCTGAGTAAATGTATCATTTTAAAGGAAAAATACGTTGATTCCAATTTTCACGGTGTCAACAAATCCCCAAAAAGTTGGGACAAGTAGCAATACGAGGCTGGAAAAAGTAAATTTGAGCATAACGAAAAGCTGGAAGACCAATTAACACTAATTAGGTCAATTGGCAACATGATTGGCTATAAAAAGAGCTTCTCAGAGTGGCAGTGTCTCTCAGAAGCCAAGATGGGTAGAGGATCACCAATTCCCACAATGTTGCGCAGAAAGATAGTGGAGCAATATCAGAAAGGTGTTACCCAGCGAAAAATTGCAAAGACTTTGCATCTATCATCATCAACTGTGCATAACATCATCCGAAGATTCAGAGAATCTGGAACAATCTCTGTGCGTAAGGGTCAAGGCCGTAAAACCATACTGGATGCCCGTGATCTCCGGGCCCTTAAATGACACTGCACCACGAACAGGAATGCTACTGTAAAGGAAATCACAGAATGGGCTCAGGAATACTTCCAGAAACCATTGTCAGTGAACACAATCCACCGGCACGGCACATCCGCCGTTGCCAGCTGAAACTCTACAGTGCAAAGAAGAAGCCATTTCTAAGCAAGATCCACAAGCTCAGGCGTTTTCACTGGGCCAGGGATCATTTAAAATGGAGTGTGGCAAAATGGAAGACTGTTCTGTGGTCAGACGAGTCACGATTCGAAGTTCTTTTTGGAAATCTGGGACGCCATGTCATCCGGACCAAAGAGGACAAGGACAACCCAAGTTGTTATCAACACTCAGTTCAGAAGCCTGCATCTCTGATGGTATGGGGTTGCATGAGTGCGTGTGGCATGGGCAGCTTGCATGTCTGGCAATGGCACCATCAATGCAGAAAAATATATTCAGGTTCTAGAACAACATATGCTCCTATCCAGACGTCATCTCTTTCAGGGAAGACCCTGCATTTTTCAACAAGATAATGCCAGACCACATTCTGCATTAATCACAACATGATGGCTGCGTAGGGGAAGGATCCGGGTACTGAAATGGCCAGTCTGCAGTCCAGATCTTTCACCTATAGAGAACATTTGGCGCATCATAAAGAGGAAGGTGCAACAAAGAAGGCCCAAGACGATTGAACAGTTAGAGGCCTGTATTAGACAAGAATGGGAGAGCATTCCTATTTCTAAACTTGAGAAACTGGTCTCCTCGGTCCCCAGACGTCTGTTGAGTGTTGTAAGAAGAAGGGGAGATGCCACACAGTGGTGAAAATGGCCTTGTCCCAACTTTTTGGGGATTTGTTGACACCATGAAATTCTGATTCAACATATTTTTCCCTTAAAATGGTACATTTTCTCAGTTTAAACTTTTGTTCCGTGATTTATGTTCTATTCTGAATAAAATATTAGAAGTTGGCACCTCCACATTATTGCATTCAGTTTTTATTCACGATTTGTATAGTGTCCCAACTTTTTTGGAATCCGGTTTGTAGTTTAGATACATATAGCTGCCATATAGCTTAGATACATATAGCTGCCATAGAGCTTAGATACATATAGATGTCATATAGCTTAGATCTTAGAAGATCTTCTGCCTGTGTGAGCTAGGAGATGATCATGTGACTGTTTTTGTTATGCAATGTTAGGATGTGCAGAGCAGGGTGAGGGGAAGGTCAGATTATTCATGCCCACAAATATTCATGAGGGAGAGCTCAGGCATTGTAGTTACACGCCCCCACAGCTTTGCTGCAGCTTGCAAGCAAAGCATGAATAACAGAACCATGCAAAAGTGTAAGTATGGGTTTTTCTCTTAAGAAATCAAGCTTAACTAATGTATATGGAAGTCCTGATGAGTTTTAGAAGTTTTTTTTTTTTTCCATAACTCGGATAACCCCTTTAAGCTCTTGATTAACTCTCAGTGGATATCCACCTCTGCTATGGTGGACTCTGGGGCTAGTTGCAATTTCATGGACCTTTCTTTTGCGGAAAGGCATGGGGTTAAATTTCAGAAAAAACTCTCACCCGTGGTAATGGAGACCACCATAGATGGATCCCCACTGAGCTCGGGGCCGGTGGATCAAGAGACAGAACCACTTGAAATCATTATAACACCTCATCACCATGAAGTCCTATTGTTTTTATTCATCTCTTCTCCACATTTCCCTGTTATTCTTGACCTACCCTGGTTGCAAGCACAGAACCCTGTTATCAACTGGGAGACCAAAGAAATAAGCTTCCCAGCCAAAGGATGTTCTTTCGACAGCTCAGTCTGAACAGGGCTCGGAATATCCGGCTCAAGATAATAAGGCAATAGAGTTACCCTCTGCATATAAGGAATTTGGGGACGTTTGCGATAAACAAAATGCGGACAAGCTCCCCCCACACCGACCCTACGATTGTCCTATAGAATTACTTCCTGGTGCACCTTTACCTTTTGGAAACATCTACCCTTTGGCAGGCCCTGAACTAAAAGCCCTCAAGGACTACACAAAAGAAAATCGGGCTAAGGGGTTTATCCGCCCATCTTCCTGACTGCCCGGGGCTCCCATATTCTTTGTTAAGAAGAGGGACGGTTCTCTCAGACCTTGCATTGACTACCGAGAACTTAATAAAATTACAATCAAAAATAGTTATCCTTTACCATTGATCCCTGAGCTTTTGGAGAGAGTGCGACATGCAAAAATGTTTACCAAGTTAGACCTGCGAGGCGTCTATAACCTGGTCCGTATCAGACCTGGAGATGAATGGAAGACAGCTTTTAGGTCACAGTACGGACATTTCGAATATCTTGTTATGCCTTTTGGTCTTTGCAATGCCCCGGCCACTTTTCAACATCTCGTCAATTATATCTTCAGAGATCTTCTGGACTAGTTCGTAGTCATCTATTTGGACAATATCTTGATCTTCTCTAACTCTATGGAAGAACATCGAAGAGATGTGAGACTTATTTTGGAATGTCTAAGGAAGAATCAACTTTACATTAGGATTTAAAAATGTGAATTTTACCAGACTGAGATCCAATTCCTTGGCTATATAATTTCACCTCATGGTCTACACATGGACTCTAGCAAAATTAAATCAATTGTAGACTGGTCTACCCCAAGAAGCATAAAAGATATTCAATGTTTCATAGGTTTTGCCAATTTTTATAGACGCTTCATTAAAAATTTCTCAGAAATATTTACTCCTACTATTACACAGTTGACTAAGAAAAAAAAATGCTTTTTTCTGGTCTCCCCAAGCACAGGAATCCTTTTGTCTCCTAAAGTCCAAGTTCACTACAGTCCCTTCCACTACAGTCCCTACAGATTCCACTTCTACGATTCCGCCCAAGACCATTGTTCCTAAGTCTAATTTTGTGGGAGTAATCCATAATAAGGACTTGCTTGAAAAGAGGCCTATTACACCGACTCCTTGCTGTCTCGACCACCTGATGATGTGCATTTGTTGCTTAAGAACAAGGTGTGGACCTATGGGCAGCAGCTATATATACCCAAAACAATAAGACTGAAAATTCTAAAATTAGTCCATGATTCTAAGATCGCGGGTCACAAAGGAGTGCAGAAGACACAGGAATTTTCATCCCGTTTCTTTTGGTGGCCCAGTTATCAACAGGATGTAAAGAAATATGTCATCTCATATGACGTTTGTGCTAGATGCAATACTCCATGTTCTTCACCCATGGGTTTATTACAGCCTTTGTCGGTCCCCTCTCGTCCCTATGGTTCTATTTTTATGGACTTTATCATAGATCTACCTACCTCTAAAGGAAAAAACACAATTTTGGTAGAAGTTGACCGGCTCACCAAGGCTCCACATTTAATTCCATGTACCGGCCTACCCTCTGCTAAAGATACTGCTAACCTTGTAGTTCACAATGTGTTTCATTTTTATAGATCCCCTGATAAAGTAATCTAGGATCGTGGGGTGCAGTTTACATCAAAATTTTGGCGTAGTTTTTGCACAGCACTTGAGATTGATATTAATCTATCAACCGCCTTTCACCCACAATCTAATGGACAAGCTGAACGCACAAATCAGACTCTGGAACAGTATCTTCGATGCTATATCTGCCATTTACAAGATGATTGGGTCGATCTGCTTCCTGTGGCTGAGTTCTCTTACAATAACTCCCAAAATGCCTCCACCAAGCAAACTCCTTTCTTTGCAAATTTAGGGTATCATCCAAATATTCTTCACAAATTCCAAGCTGTTTCACCTTTTCCAGCAGACACGGAAAGGATCTCTGCATTACAGCAAAATTTTGAGCTACTAAAAGGAGCATTAGAGAGAGCTCAAGGCGGCAGATAAATTTCGTAGACCAGCACCAATCTTTAAAATAGGGGATAGGGGATAAAGTATGGCTTTCCACTAGGAATTTTGAAACTTAAGGTTCCTTCACCAAAACTTGGACAGAAATTTAGTGGGCCTTATAAGATCATCGGGATAATTAGTCCAGTAGCTGTTCGGCTCAAGCTCCCACGATCTATGAAGATTCATCCAGTTTTTCATGTGTCCCTACTTAAGCCTGCCATACCTAATCCTTTTCCAGAACGTATCCGTCCTCCTCCCAATGGGGTGGAGATAGATGGGCAAGTAAAATTTGTTGTAGAGAAAATCATTGAATTTTCGGAAACCATCTACAATACCTCATTAAGTGCCAGGGTTATGGGTCTGAAGAGAATTCTTGGGAACCGGTGGATAATATTAATGCTCCCCAACTGATCAAACAGTTTCATCAAAGACATCCTGGGAGACCAAGTCAGGTCTCGTCCAGAGGCCACTGTTGAGTTGGGAGTAATGTCAGGAATCATTCTGCTATGTCTGTTTAGTTCAGATTGTCTTGCTCTCAAGTTCTCCCTCAGTTAAGATGGTGAATTGTGTCTCAGCTGGGTGTCATCTTACTTCCTGTTTCACATTTAAACCTCTCAAGCCTGTTACTATTTGCTTGAGTATTGTGTTTTAGTTTCTGCTTGTGCAGTCCTCTTGCTTGGAACTAGCTCTCTAGTCTGTTCCTCCTCCTTGCGCTTTACCCTGCTACTCTGTGACATCCTGCTACCTCCTGTTGATGATCCGGTTTGCCTGACTATGTTCCTGTGCCGCCTGCCCTGATCCATTGCTCGTATGACCTCGGCTCTGCTGCATCCTTCGGTCCTGCACCATTGCTACCTGTAACGGCTCTGCCTGCCTGGCTCTACTACATCCTTTTGTCCTGCACAATTGCTAACGATATCAGCTCCGCCTGTCTGGCTCTGCCTTATCCTTCAGTCCTGCAGCCTCCTGTTCAAGACTCCGGTGCTTCCTGTGTACAGGCCTTGTCCCTGCCATTGGATTCCAGCAGTATTCCACTAGTATTGTGACAGCACCCCCACCCAACGACCTGTGCACTGGTGAAAAACATGCTCAGTCTCTCTGCTTAGTGATTCTCCATTCACTGCAGAATAGCTAATAGGCATAGTTCTTTGCTTGTTTGGGGGGGAAATAACTTTTGCAGTAACATGGCAACTTAGCTAAGAAAACTCATCAGCTTGTTAGGAATGTAAAGCTGGATTGTAAAGAAAGAAGGGACTATATTATAGCCCACCTGAGCCCACCATATTATAGCTGCCAGGGAGAGAAGGAGACTTTTCAGCCCAGAGCCCAACTCTAGGAGCAGGAATCAGAAGTAGCCCCAACGGCACACAGATGATAAAAAAAATTGTGTTTTATGCTAGAAAAAGCATTTAGTGCCCCGGTTTCAAATCCAACCAAGGGTAACGTCTGTCTGGAGTTTGTATGCTCTCCTCATGTTTCATAAGTTTTCACTTTCATTACATACTTCAAAAACATATTGATAAGCTAACATGCTTCCTATTAATCTGGTCCTAGTATGTAGGTGAGCAATAGGCAATTAGATTGCTACCCCAGGAGGACCAGGAAATTATATTTAAGAAATCTGAACACTCTTTTAAGCTGACTTATTTTTTATTTAGGTTTTTTACTTGGTTGTAAAGATGTCGACTTAAAAAATTGTTCCGGAGACCAGAGAAAAAAACTATAGAGTGAGCCATCAGACAGCTGGTCTAAAGAATTTCACACTGAGTGGGGCTGAGTAGGTGGCATTGTATGTGAAAACATAAAGGGTGCAGACAACAAATGGTTGAGAATTTTAAACAAAAGCCAACTAATATATGCAATTCAATAAAAAAAAAGTTAAGTAAATGTGTCCAATTGTGTGTGTTAATAAGGCTGAACTGTAACCCCAGAGAAGTGTCACTGTACTAAAATATTTTTTAGATTATGGCCTGATGGCAATCCAACTATATTTGCGCCATAATTGTGACTTTTCTCTGCTCTTACCACTTTCTGGACGTTCACCAGATGCAACAAATTTATTTAGAAGCCTATGCATGTTAATAAAAATTTGGCGCGTTTTGTGCCAATGGACTTTATACTAAGACTCCTGTAAGTAATGCCAGTCAGTATATCTGCCCCAATGCCTTTTTACCCTCAAAGCAAAACAGTTTCTGTAAATATATTGGAAAACTAAAAATAACATGATAAAACATATAACAAAATAAATCCTCTATTTATTATATAAAAGTAGGATGTCTGATAGGTTTAAGAATGAGAACTCACATAAAGCAACTGCTTCACATATTGCAATTAACAACATTTAAACTAATGTTGTGTCACCCAGACCTTTTTGTTGCAGTATGCTAGATCTCAGCTCAGTAATTAACTTTTGCATAATAAATACATACTACATTAATTACAGCCCCTGAAAGGAGTATGTGTGAGTTACAGCTATTATGCATTGCTTCCAATTTTCTAACTCAAAGTTAACCCCTTAATAAGCCGCAGTATGCATAGCCGTAAAATAAAATTTAGATGCTTTCAAGAAAAATACAATATTTGTATTTATTTTATTGCAGAGATTATATCTAACTGTAAGTATAATACTAAGATTTAACCTTTTGCTAGGGTATAGATATTGTTACGGTAGAAATTTCACAATGCTCACATTCATTTGATTGGAAAGGGGAATCGTTCTTAGAAGAGATCATGGTCATATCTTGATTTCAGTGGTCATCCTATTTTTCTCTGTGATGCCGAAAATAGCAGATGATCATGGTTATTCCTAGCAGCAAGAACCTAATTATCTGATCATCTCAGTCTACAGTAAGCTTTCGTATTCAATCTATAGAATCTGCTGGGGATGCCATAACAGTCTAGGTTTTGAGCATAGAAATCATGGAAGACTGCAAAGTAGAACAATAAAATGGTTCTCCAGCGTTACAAAATTATATGCAAATGATTTATATACAGTAAGCTTAGGCTACTTTCACACTCGCGTTTGGTGCGGATCCGTCATGGATCTGCACAGACGGATCCGTTCAGATAATACAACCGACTGCATCAGTTGAGAACGGATCCGTTTGTATTATCTTTAACATAGCCAAGACGGATCCGTCTTGAACAGCATTGAAAGTCAATGGAGAACGGATCCGTTTTCTATTTTGCCAGATTGTGTCATAGAAAATGGATCCGTCCCCATTGACTTACATTGTGTGCCAGGACGGATCGTTTGACTCAGATTCGTCAGACGGACACCAAAACGCTGCAAGCAGCATTTTGGTGTCCGCCTCCAAAGCGGAATGGAGGCAAACTGAGGCAAACTGATGCATTCTGGGCAGATCCTTTTCCATTCAGAATGCATTAGGGCAAAACTGATCCATTTTGGACCGCTTGTGAGAGCCCTAAACGGATCTCACAAATGGAAAGCCAAAACACCAGTGTAAAAGTAGCCTTAGTCACTTAGTCACTTTCTACTGTATTTTCCATAGCTAAGAAGCCTCTGTCTCCCATGCAGTCACATGCCCATGGTCCCTTGGTTTATCTCCTTCTTGTATAATGTATCATACTCTACTGAACACATGGTTATTTCCCCTAACCCTCTTTGCTTTTCCTGCTTCCTCATGTTTAAGAAGCCACATGTCAGATGCCTATTATCTCCACAACTCCCTGGCTCAAGAGAGATCATGTTTCACATGCTTGGCAGCAGATAATTTAGAGTAAGTGAGCAAATAAATAAATAAATAATAGTGCAGAAAGGGAGTAGTTACAGCATCTTAAATAGTAATAGAGGAAAATGTAGGCAGTTATAAATAGAGGCAATGTTTTGAGAGGGGAATCACAGGAACTATATTCTTTTACATTAATAATTTCACTCACAGCAAGCCCTAGTAGCATCAAAACAAAGGTGCATCATATTTCTGGGCAAGACAAGGACATGAAAATTAAAGTAACTACTAATTAAAGTAACTACTTCTCATTATTTGGTGATGAGGATTTGTTAGACTAAATATTTATCTGGTTGAATTGATGATTGTTGTATACATACTTCCATATCCAGAATAAACTTGCTCCAAGCCAAATGAACATAAAAAGAACATAAAAACTAAAATGTACTCAAATCCCACCTTTAATGCCAGTTAATACTCTAACATGCCTCTACGCAGTTCATTTTCTTTTTGGATTTTAAGTTACTCTTTGCCTTTTTTCTTTCTTCTCTGCATTGTGCACACCCTCGCTCTAGGTTTATTAAGCCTGGATTGTGCACACTCTCACTCTAGATTTGGAAAGAGTAGTTGAACGTAAGGTAAATTTTGGTTTGAAGTGATGCCCTAGATCCGTCCTTTTCATAGGCTTTTCTTGCACATATTTGTTATAAAAAAACTTGCTCCAAGGCAAGTGAGCATAAAAAGAAAATCCCAAAACTGCAAAACCCATCTAGTCATTGTGCTGCTATGGCACCAAACAGCTCAGTTTCTTTCTGGGTTTGTAATCCCTTGTTCCTCTTCTTTTTTTCTCTGTCTATAAAATCTCATACCTCTTGTATCTGCTTTTATAACATTTCTAGTAATGTATTTTTTTCTTGTAAAAATGCAATAACAAAAGAAACCCGTGTTTCATCTTTGTCCGTGTTTTATGTACTACATATAATTGTCTGCCTTACCTTATTACAGTTTAATCTCAATGATTTCTTTGATCTTTTGAAGGGGTTTTGCAGCATCTAGATGCTTTTGAAAGATCATAATTATAAGTCAGACGTTTTCTCTCTGTAGGAAATTAAGAATTGAGGTCATTAATGTATAAAGCACATCTAAGAGGGAAAATATGTTGCAGAAAAAGTAATGAAGGGACAAAAATTAAAGTAATATTATTGCATAGATGCATTAAGATTTAACTGCAGATCAATAGTATGTTAGTAATGTATCTCCACTACAGCATTAATTTGCAATTAAAACAATTTGTCAGACCCACTTTCCATCGTAAGGTTGGTATGGCTAGGGGCAAGACAAGAAGGAAAAATAGTAGCTCAACAAAATGAGTATGTAATATACAATCAATGAAGCAAATGGCCTTAACCCCATGTATACATGCTATTTTGTAATATTCACAGAATAGTACTTCTGTCTGTTTTTCTATATATATGAGATATTAATGTGGTAAATTACATTCCAATCAATATGGAAAAGGCATTACCTTCATATACAATTAGATACAAGTTATATAAATGAAGTATGCAAAAAGGCAATAACTCATTTCAAGGCTTGAATTGTAAAAAAAAAAATCCAATATTTTGTACATGAATATACTCTTTCAGTTTTCAAGGATTCAGTTGATGTTTTGGCTTTTATTATGATTTTTAGTTGTTATAAATTGTATCATTTGAAGAATTTGTTTCATCGTTATGCTTAAAGGGGTTATCCTGGAAAAGATAATGATGGCTTATCCTCAGGATAGGTCGTTATCACATCAGCAGGGTTCCAAGTCCCAGCTTCCCCACCGATCAGCTGTTTCAGGGGGCCGCTGTGCTCACCAAAACTATGGTGCATGGTGGAGGCTCCTAGCAGCTTTCCAAGGACATCGTCGTACATCATATAGTGGCAGTGCTTGGCATTGCAGTTCAGCCCCATTGACTTGAATAGGGCTAAGCTGCAACTGGACCATGTGACCAATGTACAGTGATGTCATCAGCCTAGGAAGAGGCTGTGGAGCTCATATCCTCTTCTAACAGCTGATCAGCGGGGTTCCCGGGTGTCACACCTCTGCAGATCTGATACTGATGACCTATCCAGAGGATAAATCATAAATATTTTTTCCTGGATAATCCCTTTAAGTCATTATTTTCAGGGGAAACCCTAGTATCTGGCCTTATAAACCGTGAGCCTATCATACATGTATACATTTCATTTATGCACTTTTGGATTTTTTTCATTTTTGAAATCATTGTTTCTCAAACTAAATCCATGATTCTTGAGAGATTCTCATTCTAGAACACCAGTGGAAATGGCTTATGTAAGGAGAGAATCTGTGTTTCATATATGTATCTCCCCCCTCCCCAAGGTCCTGTACTTGGCATAACAGTATATTAATTTTGCCCAAAAGTACATCAAATCATACAGTATTGAAAAGATTTAATAACAGTTATATCAGATTAGTAGCTAGGCTTTCCTTCTCCAATTATTCAGTTCCCTGCCCTACCCTTGTATCTAAATACCCAGAACAAAGCAACATGGGTTTTATGGTTACCCCACTCTGATATCTAGTATTGGGACATATATCCCACCAGTCCCATAACTATGGCCATGGCTGCTATGCCTAGTCGGCATTCAATGTTAAGTATATTACACTAGGAAGAATAAGTGTGGATGGAAACCAACATGAGAGTAAAAAAAAAAGAAATCACAGCAAGTCATTAAGGTTTGTGTTTACCAAAGTTTGTTGATGACTCCAACCACTCATTGTTGGTTGCATTGGACAAAGTACTGCCATATCTATAGCCAACTTTTTTTTTTTTTTTTTTTTTTTTATATTATTTTTTTATTTTAGAAATCAAGATATTAGTACATAAATCAGTATTCAACACATTGGCATAAAATTTTCGTATCAGTTACAAACATCATTATAAACAGATTATGTACATCAACTTAAATTCACATCCAAGATAATAGAAAATATAAATATATATATATCCCACCCCACCCTCCCCATTGGCTGTCGACGATGCCATATTAAAATTTAAATGTCTTACATATCGCTACATAGTTATGCGTGTACCTCTCCGCTTTCTTTCAATATCCTCAAAAATTCTAATTTGTTGAAGGGATAAAACCCATTCCCTAATCGAGGGAGGGGAGACAGAGCCCCAATACTTAACCAATATAGCCCTAGCCACCATCAATCCCATCATCCAGAGCTGTCTAACCTGTCGTGAGACTTCAATTTCAGGCGAGTCATATCCCAAAATCACTGTCAAAATACCCGGATTATGGCTCGTTAAAGACTCCTTTTGTAAGGTACAGAAAATCTCATCCCAATATTTTTTCATTTTACTGCAACTCCAGATCAGATGGACATAGTCTGCATTAACATAACCACATTTCGGGCAGCAACACTCCCGGTCCCTATTTTGGGGAAATTTTCCTTGAATTTTAGGGGTATAGTACAGTCGATGAAGGATCTTGAATTGGATTAGTCTATGAGCACTAGAGACTGTCGCCTTTCTCACATTCCTATATATAGTGGACCATTGCAGTGGAGAACAATTCAACTCTTGCTCCCACTTACTTGGGCTTTTAAAAGGTGTTACAGTTGCCAATGCTGTTCGAAGTTTAGCATATAATCTAGATAACTTCACTTTCTCGTACTTCTGGGCGTCACAGTAATCAAAAAATATATTCTCTCGCGGCCCCTATTCCTAGCGGCTTCAAATATGTGTTTTAATCGTGTATACATAAATAAATCTAATGGTGAACTATCTATAGCCAACTTTAAGTGATCTAATCATACAGGGAACTATGAGGCTGTTCAACTAAAGCTGTACAGCCCTCTCCTTCCCTGGGCTGATCTGTATGATTGGTGCAGAAAAAGAAACAGCAACATCACATTCAGCCTCCTGAGGGACAATACTCAGGTGGCATCACTGTAGCTAGATTGGTGAGTCCACCACATTCATCACTCTAGATCACCCAAGGATGCAGGAATTAACCCTTCAACTATCCTACACCAAGAGAGATGCTGATTTATATACTGCTAAAGTTTCTGGAAATGGCCCTGAAATCACACAGTGTTTGCAGTAAAATGTTCCAGACCTTAGTAGGTAAATAATGTTGCATAAATACTCTCAGAAGAACATTATTACATTGCAACACTCCTCCAATTGGGAATATATATTTGAACCTATAAATTATTATGGAATCTCTATGTAGGGGCATAGCTATTAGTTGGTTGCAGAGGTAGCAGTCTCTGCTAGCCATTGTGTGTGAAGATATAAGTATTTTATATAACACATACTAGGTGCGGGACCTGTAAAGGAAATTGCCTTTGGGCTATGGAGCTTCAAGATTTTCCATCTGTTTTACCAAGTATTTGCAAGCCAGCAAACCATTTAACATATTAACTAACATGAAAAGAATAACAACTCATTAAAAAATATCTTTTTATCATCTCTTAAAATCAGAGTTACCATTTTTAACTTATTTAATAGTGCAATGTGGTTTTAAGCTTGTGCTATGTACCTAAATAGCCAAAAACTGAAGAATCACTTCCAAGGTCCAATTCTTTCTCATGTTTATAGAGAGATGTTACTTGGTCCCTGGATACATAGTATTGTATATATTTATTCTTATACATTTCAGGATATCTCAGGCATTTTCTAATGTGAGACTTTCTTTCAGAAGTAAGCACAACAATAGCTTGGAAAAACCTTTCAAATATCATCAAACAGATCTGGTCTTTCGATTTTTTTCCTTTCTGAAATAACAATGCAGTACACATAAATGGTTGGAGCAGTTCAGTTGTACACTGAATATTAATCATTTGTTGTGCTTGTAACATCTGAAGAATCTGCTGTAATAAACATTATATAAAATTGATGAAAAATAGTTTACTCGATACAACAAATGGAATAGAAAAGAAAAAGAGTTTGGTTTTATATTGTCTTGTCAATTCACATATTTTTGTATACAATTTTTGC
The DNA here is from genome assembly GCF_905171765.1 of Bufo bufo. Classification (NCBI taxonomy): domain Eukaryota; kingdom Metazoa; phylum Chordata; class Amphibia; order Anura; family Bufonidae; genus Bufo; species Bufo bufo. The sequence continues at coordinate 46,766,008 of NC_053397.1, read as the reverse complement.
TAAATATATCTTGTTTTTTTTTTATATTGTTCCATCCAACATATATTAAAGAAACTCTCCTGGTAAATCTGTTATATTTTGTTATACCTATTGCTGGGGCTCTTTAATACATTGTTAAGACCAATGCAAAGACTTATTTCATGAGTATCCCCCTCTCCTGAGCATTTTAATAGTTGTTAGTGGTCTATAGGAGCGTAACTAGTTATTATGGGGCCCCATAGTAGTGGGATGGTCTGCCTCTATTGGAGGTATGCCATTGGTGGTCTACATAGTCAATTAAATATCATACAACCAGTTATACCTATTTATAGGTGCAGTTATTTTCACCCACGGGTATTATCTACTCTGATAGGAGTCGTTCACTCTTCCTTTTCTTCTCTATCTGCTCAGACCGCTATGAAGACTAATTTAAGCTAACTTTTTTTAGCACCGTACCCATCTATTCACCATCTTTTGAAGATGGTGTTTACTCTCAAGCAATTGGCAAGAACAAGCAGAACTTGCATGTGTTGTCTATTTTTAAAATAACACTAAAAGTTCAGTTAGATGAGCCCTTTCTTCCTGTAACAACCATACAAACCACTTTCAGACACAAAAAGTAGGCATCAGTAAGATGAAGTAGACACAAGTAAGGTGAATATTAACATTTTTTTTTATAGTGGATGCAAATGGCAGCCTGGCTGCAGGTATAACGGGACAATTACTTCATGGTTAATTATTGCACATTTCACCAATATTGTGTATTGAACAGTCATGCCCTATTTAAGCTACGGTATTAAAAGGAATTGTATTATAAAGCCTCACTTTATATATATTTTGTATAGGTATACAGTAGTGCTTGAAAGTTTGTATAAATTTGACCTAGAACTATATCAGATTTTCACACAAGTCCAAAAAGTAGATAAAGAAAACCAAATCAAAGTAAAAAAAATTTTAAGTCTGAAGCTTACCTTTATTAATTTACATAAACTATTTAAATATCTTGACATCTTTTGTTGTTTCCAAAATTCACTGGAGAAGATTCTAGTCATTAATAAAAGTGGTGAGACACAAATTCATGCAGATGTGTCATTATCGCAGATTAATAAAGAGACCAGAAGGTCTCATTTAAGCATGTAATGACTTCAAACATGCAAAATGATAGAGGTGTCCATTGAAGAAACACTTTAACCTATGGAAGATAAAATTCTCTATTCATAAAAGGGTCAAAGTAATTTAGGCAGGGTCATCAATTCTAGTGTGGAGCATGTGGCATGTTTATTGAAAGTGACAGGAATTAATAGATGCCTGCAGTTGCCTGTGACAATGGGACTATTTCTGAAATTCTTGCCAGTTTTACAGAAAAAATTTCTGCATAATTTTATAACATACCCTATAACATATATAGTACAATACTCCTTGCCTTGTCATCTTCCATCACATTGTTTTGATTCTTGATTATACTGCTTTATTTGGAGAACTGTGTGAACACCAATAAGGACAGGGTTGTGTTCCCACAGACTTGTGAGAAGAAAATCCACAACATTTACAGTAACAGGAAAGTGGATGCAATTTTTAAAATTTAATTGACACATTGTGGGGAAAAAAAAAACTATGGGGAACATGACATTCCATGCAGATTCTGAATCCACATCATGTCCATTTATGCTGTGGATGTCCATTGCAATATTCACTCTTTGCATGGGATGAAATGCTTGGAAAATCCATGTAACTTATGCCAATTTTGTAGGAGAATTGACAATATTTTTCTTTAAAATATGTTCCATGGGAACATACACAAATGATGTACCCATTACAGTTCCGTTTCTAGATTCCTTTAGCTCAGATGACCATATTACAACTCTATTTTGAACTGAGCTATAGTAGCACTCTGATTTAAGAGTCTGTACTGTACATTTGATTTCATTCTAACACATAGCAAATTTTTTCTTTCGTTCTTGCCATAATTCATCGGATGCCAAATGTACAAATGTATTTTCCTCTAGAGAAAAGGTTAATACAGATGGCAACAGACTGTAATTGGTAATCAACCAGTGTCTTATGGCTCAATACTAGGGAGCAATATGGCCTCTGTACACTGTAACACAGGCTCAATGTATACTACTATTATGCTGGTGGCTCGAGTCTTCCCCAGGCAGGTATCACTCCACTCACCATGTGGGAATTGGGACAAGTGCTCAGTGAACTTCCTTACAGCATTGAAAGAGCTACTCCATCCCTTTTACTCATTGTCCTGGTGCTGATTAAGATGCTGATTAGTCTCCCTATTTAGCCAGGCTTTATATCCACCTTCCCATCTGAGCTTTGAGGCTTTGTAGTCTCTAGTAACCAGAAAAAGTATGTACCCCACTGACCCAAACTATCTGGCCTCTCTGAACTATTTAATTAAACAGCACAGCAGAGTGAACGCCAAGAGCAAATATTCTCACATTTGCATAATTTCAACGCCTGTCTGAACACTCTGATAACTTTCACTGTAGTATTGCAACCCTTTGCAGCATCCCCAACACCCACTGCATTACCACAGGTTGCTTCCATGGCAAAGTCTGGTCCTTATTTTTCGGCTTCCCATACTATAATGGAGATCCCAAGCAGTCTTACAGGTTTATAAACCAGTGTACCCTGCACTTAGAGCTACTGCCCCACCAGTTTTTTACTGACCACTTCAAGGTGGCCTTTTGAGATGTCTTATCTCTCAGCAGAAGTGCTGGCCAGGATAAACCTGCTCTGATAAAGAAGCAATCAACTTATTAACAATCTGTGTGTATTTTTGGAGACCTTCTAAAGATTTTTTGATGAGTCCAGACACACTCTTTCTGCTGCCTCTTTCATACTTCTGCCACGTCTGGACAGTCTCTATCTCTGGGTCAATACACAATCCTGTTATGGAAACTAGTGGCTTTCGTGGTGGCTTTCTTATTGAGGAGGGGTCACTTGATCAGGATTCTCATCTACTAGAAAAATCAATAAAAATTTAAACTAAGATTGTGTATCCTACTTTGAGCATTGCAGGTTTCAAGTGAAGTGGGGTCTGTTCACATTAGATAATGTCCAAAAGAAAACTACTGACTATTCTCGGTTATTCTAAGCAGGTCTTTACAGGGTAGATCAAAAATCTTTCTCATGATGTAGTCAAACACTGCTCCATGTAAAAATGCTTCTGCCCAAATCTCCGTACTCAACTCTATAATAGTTGTGTATCCTACTTTGAGCTCTGCAGGTTTCAAGTGAAGTGCGGTCTGTTCACATTTGATAATGTCCAAAAGAAAAAACTGCGTTGCTCCTGATTATTCTGAGCAAGTCTTCACAGGGTTGATACCACATAAACCTCCAAGATCTTTGTAGTCAATCACTGCTCCATATACAAATGCTTCTGCACAAATCTCCATACTCAACTCTATAATAGTTAGATGGAGATAAATACTAGATAAGTCAGTGGTAACAAAGAGCATCTCTGGTGGACTTGACTGAGTTCTTCATATGAACATTTTACAAAAAACTGGTGGATGTTTTCTAGATATAATTTCTTGCAATCACTCCATGTATTCTACTTCCTTTCTTGGCTCATTAACCTTCTCTTTGTTTGGACTTTTAGCATGGCAAACAGCCTTGCTTGATTTTCTCACTGTGATCAGAGGGGGAAAGTGGATGAGTGTCTCAATTAGAGAATCAAATACAGTTAGGTCCATATATATTTGGATAGAGACATTTTTCTAATTTTTGTTCTGTACATTACCACACTGGATTTTGAACAAAACAATTCAGATGCAGTTGAAGTTCAGACTTTCAGCTTTAATTCAGTTGGTTGCACAAAATGTTTGCATAAAAATGTGAGGAACTAAAGCATTTTTTAAACTCAATCCCTTCATTTCAGGGGCTCAAAAGTAACTGGACAAATTAAACAATTGTAAATAAAATGTTAATGCTTTGGATCATAAGCTGTACTATGCCTTTGCCATACTTTTTTCCTTCCATCATTCTGGAAGAGGTTGATCTTGGTTTCATCTGTCCAAAGAATGTTCTTACAGAAGTGTGCTGGTTTTTTAAGATATTTTTTTAGCAAATTCCAATCTAGTCTCTTATTCTTGAGGCTTATGCGTGGCTTGCACCGTGCAGTGAACCCTCTGTATTTACTTTCATGCAGTCTTCTCTTTATGGTAGATTTGGATATTCATACGCCTATATCATGGAAAGTGTTGCTCACTTGGTTGGCTGTTGTGAAGGGGTTTCTCTTCACCATGGTAATTATTCTACGATCATCCACCACTGTTGTCTTCTGTGGGCGTCCAGGTCTTTTTGCACTGTTGAGTTCACCAATGCTTTCTTTCTCAGGATGTACCAAACTGTAGATTTTGCCACTCCTAATAGTGTAGCAATTTCTCGGATGGGTTTTTTCTGTTTTTGCAGATGAAGGATGGCTTGTTTCATCTGCAAGGAGAGCTCCTTTGACCTCGTGTTTACTTCTCAGCAAAATCTTCAAAATGCAAGCACCACATCTCAAATCAACTCCAGGCCTTTCATGTGCCTAATTGAGAATGAAATAATGAAGGAATTGCCCACACCTGCCCATGAAACAGCCTTTGAGCCAATCGTACGATTAATTTTGGTCCCTTTAAAAACAGGGTGCCACATGTAAAGGAGCTGAAACTCCTAAACCCTTCATCCAACTTTAATGTGGATACCCTCAAATAAAAGTTTGGACTTTATGTCCATTTCCATTATAAAACTATAACTTGAATATGTTTTAGTAAGCAAGTAATAAAAACAAAATTTGTGTCAGTGTCCAAATATATATGGACCTAACTGTATTACACTGATAAGTGCAATGCTCTTCAATGGACATCTTTATCCAGGAATATATATTAAAAAAAACAATAGAGCTAGCATACTACTGTATAAAATCTATTAATGTACTATTTTATTAATAGATAACAGCAGCAGTAAATTGACAATCACTTACCTATCTATACAGGAGTTTGTGCTAATTGTTAAAGAGGGGCAATATCTTGTGTTTAATTTTTAAGGGTATTGTAGTGCCAACAAAATTTTGGAAATTTTCTATGTATATTGGGGGAGATTTATTATAGACCAGTGTCTTGTCTGACCTCGTCATATATTAAGTGCATCGACCTTCAGTCTGGAGCATAAACTGAGATCTACTGTTACATAATAGTCTATTATGAAAGAAAACCAGTATAAAAGAAGATAAATGTGAGGGCCTGATGGTCCTACCCCCACCCCGCTGTCACAGTGTAGGGGAAGCGGAGGAACACCAGAAAGACAACAAAAGGAAAATGACCAGGAACTAGGCCTCAAGGCTAGGGAAAGGAAAATGTAACCTCCTAAGGACACCCTAAACCTAGCCCTGACTCCTGTCAGTATGAATAGACCCTGAAGGTGAGAATATTCATACACCATAAACCTAGGCCCTAGTAACCCTGAAAAGCCCTAGGATTAGTGACAGGGTCTAAGACTACTGGTTCCTTCCCAGATGAATGAACCAGCATCTCCCTGAGGCCTAGTAAACAACGAGCAAAAGGGAGCAACAAAATACCAAGAGAAGTACACTTATCTTCAATAGAAAATGGATGAGCAGGAACTCAGATGAGGACCACACACCAGCTCTTCCAACTCCAGGCAGAGAATATCAACCGCATGGTATGAAGTGTGAGTCCAGACTAAATAGAGGAGCAGTAATGACCACAAGCTACACCTGAGACAAGAGGTGTGGTCATTATCAACAACACTATGTCCACTATCCTGGCGATCTGAAATTCAAGATTACCGTCCACCATGACAGGAGCATGTTACAGCACAATGTGCCTAGACACAACAATGATAAAAATACAGTGGTATAATAATAATAAAAAAGATAAAAATGATAAATATCATTATTATACCACTGTATTTTTACCTTTTTTTTATCATTATTATACCACTGTATATTTTTCATTGTTGTGTCTAGGCACATTGTGCTGTAATTTGTACTAGTACCAGTTTATTGCAATTGAATTATCCTCTGCGATTATTGCCAGGTGTGACGCTCCAGGTGGAAATAGTGCCCACCATAGCAATATCATCTTACCCCATATCAAAGGGGGAACACTGAGACTCACGTAGACCGTCCACACAGCAATTCACAGGAGGATTTACTTAACATAAGGTATAGGTACTATTTGGGAAAAGAATCTGTTGTTGTGGAAACACCATATGGATTTTTAACTTTTTTTACTTTATTTTATCATATATAGTGAATTTTAATAAATAATATTTTTTTATACCAACAAATGCATCTGATCTCCATTTGATCTCCTGATATTTTTGAGTGCCCTCCAAATTTCACTTAATTTGTTCTACACATATCCCTCAACACATTTACGCAACCCTTGCCACCAGAATCTACAAGAAATGAGATCGACCGTGGATCTGCTCCCAGGGTGTCCTGTAAGAACTGTACAGTGATTTTCCTCGAACACCTTGTGTCGTAATTCAGAAGGAACAAACAACTTCCCCGGAGGACAGGACTCTGGTGCATCTCCCTGGGCCTTCCACACGTATGCCTCAAGGTCACAATAAAGGGCGGATATTACCACCCCTTCAGCCAATATCGGACCAGGATCTTCAGAATCACCCCCCCCCCCCCAGGAAAGCTACGCGACAAAGCGTCCGCCTTGACATTCTTAACCCCAGGCAGATAGGTGACAACAAAATTAAATCTGGTAAAGAACAACGACCATGTGGCCTGCCTTGGGTTCAGAGGTTTAGCCGACTCCAGGTAAACCAGATTTTTGTGATAGGTAATTACCTTAATAAGATAAATCGCTCCTTCCAACTAATGACGCCATTCCTCAAAAGCCAACTTAATAGCCAGCAACTCTCCATTACCTATGTCATAATTTTTTTCAGCAGTTAAGAGCTTCTTAGAGATGAAAGCACATTTACTAGGTGAAGGGCCCTGTGACAAGACTGCTCCTACCCATACCTCGGCTGCATCAACTTCCACAATGAATGGCTGTGACACATCCGGTTGCACCAGTATAGTAGCAGAAGCAAAATATTCCTTAAGAGCTAAAAAAGCTTGTAATGCCTCATTAGACCAGACTGAGACATCCGAACCTTTCCTAGTCATGTCCGTTAAAGGTTTAACCACAGTCGAGTAGTTCAAAAATGATTTAAGGTAGTAGTTGGTGAACCCCAAAAAAAAACATAAGCGCCTTCAGATTTTCGGGTCGATCCCAGTCCAACACAGCACAGACCTTCTCTGGATTCATACGAATACCTGAAGATGAGAGTAAGTAACCCAGGAATTGCACTTTCTGAATTGCAAATACACACTTTTGCAACTTAGCATACAATTTAATCTCTCTTAGGATCTGTAACACTTGTCTCATGTGATCCTGATGCATCTCCATGTCAGGAGAATAAATTTGAATATCATCCAGATACACCACCACAAACCTGCCCACAAGATGATGAAAAATGTCATTGGTGAAATGTTGAAAAACCGCAGGAGCATTGGTTAACCCAAAAGGCATGACCATATTCTCAAACCTTCAGGGGTATTAAAAGCCATCTTCCATTCGTCCCCCTCCTTGATTCTTACCAGATTACATTCCCCCCTCAAATACAAGTTAGAGAACACCTTAGCACCAACAATCTGATTGAACAAATCCGGGATCAAAGGAAGGGGCTAAAGATCACGGACAGTAATGCGATTAAGCTCACAGAAATCTAAACATGGCCTAAGAGTTCCGTCCTTTTTCTTAACAAAAAAGAACCACTGGGGATTTGGATGGTCTAATATGACCTTTAGCCAAACTCTCGGTGATATATTCTCGCATGGCTGCTCTTTTGGGTTCAGAAAGATTATACAACCGAGACTTGGGCAACTTAGCTACGGAAATAAAGTTGATGGGGCAATCATACTCCCGATGTGGAGGTAACTCCTCGTCTCCACTTTCAGAGAATACATCAGAAAAGTCAGAAATAAAAGAAGGTACAACTTTAGTGGTTACAACAGAAAGCAATGTGCTAAGACAGTTGTCTATGCAATAATCACTTCAATCAAGAATCTGTCTCGCTTGCCAATCAATGGTAGGATTATGTTTGCTTAACCATGGTAAATCTAGTACCAAAGGAGCAGGCAGACCCTCCAGCACAAAACATAAAATGGATTCTTGATGAAAATCACCCACTTTTAGACAGATCTCCTGCACCATTTGTGGCAAATATTTTTGTGTGAGTGGAGCGGAATCAATTGTAAATATCAAAATATTTTTGTCTAATGCACTTGTTGTCAACCCATGCATACGGACAAACTGACCATCAACTAGGTTAACCCCTGCCCCACTGTCAATAACACTTCCATTCCCATAGTTTTGGAATCTAGCTCCACCTTGGCAGACAGGAGAAATCGGGTACTACTGGCAAATGACAAAAATTCTCAGATTCCCCACCCACACCACCAAGAGTGAAATGAGGATTAAACTTTTTTTTTTTTTCACCTTGACGCTGAACATAAGGGTATACGTTAACATAATATCCCCTTTTTCCACAGAAAAAGCAGAGTCTCTTCTTAAGTCTAAAATTCTTATCACCAGATTCCCCCAGCTGCATTGGTTCGTCACCAGACATAAATTCAAGTGTCTCTCTAGCCAAAGTGTCGGAGGAGGCCGCCACCTTAAATGTATGACTGTACGTCCTGAGAGTGAGGAACCTTAGGCGTCTATCAATACGTACAGCAAGGGAGATGGCCACTTCCAATGACTCAGAATATTCGTGAAACGCCAACACGTCCTTCAGGCTCTCGGATAACCCTTGACAGAATTGACTACAGAGAGCTGGATCATTCCACTCTGTATCCGTAGCCCATCTCCTAAATTCAGAGCAATAGGTCTCCGCAGAACGCTCTCCCTGCCGTAAGCCATTCAACTTAAACAAATCACGGAAAAAAAAAACAAAAACATCCTGCATGATATGATAATGAATGTTGCGGATGTACATGGCTATATTTATACAATCACAGAAAATAATGCACTATCATAATAGATGCAAGCATAACATATGGACTAAGCCCTCACTCTATTGATAAAATCTGAGACACTTGGTCAATACATTTTGATCAAACACATATAAGCCCACCTACCAAGCGACAAGGTGGTCTCAGTTCAGGCGGGTCCTACGCTAAACCTGCCTATGCCATTATGCACTTATGTTTAGGAGCGCAGACCCCGCACATATAGTGTGTTGCTCCTAGTTACCTCCATGTGCAACAGCAACCAGTGGGAGGAGGAGCTCACACACCTATATGTACCACCTTATCAAGGTAGCTTATTAGATAGGTGGGGCAAAAGTGCACATGAATACTACTCCCAAAATAGGAGCGTATTCACAAATGAAGGTGCCACTCCTTCAAGACAAGTTAAACAAATCACGGAAAAAAATATATAAAGCATCCTGCACGATATGATAATGAATGTTGCAGATGTACATGGCTACATTTATACAATCACAGAAAATAATGCACTATAATAATAGATGCTCTTGAACATAAATGCATAATGGCATAGGCAGGTTTAGCGTAGGACCCGCCTGAACTGAGACCACCTTGCCGCTTGGTAGATGGGCTTAGATGTGTTTTGATCAAAATGTATTGACCAAGTGTCTCAGATTTTATCAATAGAGTGAGGGCTTAGTCCATATGTTATGCTTGCATCTATTATTATAGTGCATTATTTTCTGTGATTGTAAGCAACTTAGTCTAGGCCAGGGAGATCTGATTTGGGTCATCGTAGATAAGACCTACAGCTCTGAAAAATGTATCTACTGACCGGAGGGACTTTGATCCGGTCAGCAACGAAAAAGCCCAAGATTGAGTGTCACCTTTAAGTAACGAAATGTTTATACCCACTCTTTGACTCTCGTCCCCAAAAGAGTTAGGACGTGGTCTAAAATATTATTTTCACGACTCCCTGAATTGAATAAAATTATTACTTCCCCCGGTGAATCTGTCCGGGAAAGCGACTTTAGGTTCAGGGCAGGCCTGGTTCCTGCTGCCGGAACCAGCCACCTGTGGTCTGACACAAACAAAATGGTGGTTTTTCGGGGGTTGATAATGTCACAGTGTAGGGGAAGGGGAGGAACACTAGAAAGACAACAGAAGGAAAATGACCAGGAACTAGGCCTCAAGGCTAGGGAAAGGAAAATGGTAACCTCCTAAGTAAACCCTAAACCTAGCCCTGACTCCTGTCAGTATAAATAGACCCTGAAGGTGGGAATATTCATACACCATAAACCTAGGCCCTAGTAACCCTGAAAAGCCCTAGGATTAGTGACAAGGTCTGAGACTACTGGTTCCTTCCCAGATGAATGAACCAGCGTTTCCCTGAGGCCTAGTAAAAAATGAGCAAAAGGGAGAAACAGAATACCAAGAGAAGTATACTTATCTTCAATAGAAAATGGATGAGCAGAAACTCAGATGAGGGCCACATACCAGCTCTTCCAACTCCAGGCAGAGAATATCAACCGCATGGTATGAAGTGTGAGTCCAGACTAAATACAGGAGCAGTAATGACTACAAGCTACACCTGAGACAAGAGGTGTGGTCATTACCAACAACAACACTGCAACAAGTGAAAACAGAAAGGCTGTCAGATGACCTAACATGCAGCCATTCTCTCAGATCTTCTAACCTCCGTGACACCCGCCCTCACATGCCCCCTTTTTGGAAAAGTGGCGAGCGCAGCTCAGGAACTCCCAAAATTTGTCTAAGGAGATTAAAATTTTCCTCAATTTCTGTAAATTAGATTTTGGTCTCATTCGTTCGAATTAACTATCTCATTTGATTTGAACTCCAATCGATTCTATGCAAACTAAAAGTGATTCAACTTAAAAAGCTGTGAATTACATTTTTTCCCTCTCTCACCAATGATTTATTTTCCTTATAAAACAGTGACTGCAGGATTAATTACACACAAATTTAAATGGGTTATGCCAAATTTAAAGGGACTCTGTACCTTTTTACTACTGACGATCTAACCTTTGGATAGGCCTTCAGCATCTGATCGGTGGGTATCCGACACTCGGGATCCCCGCCGATCAGCTATTTGAGAAGGCCGTGGCGCTCGCAGTAGCGCTGTGACCTTCTCACAGTTTCCCGCAGGCCAGTGACATCACAAATTTTTCACTGGCCTGGGCATAGCTCAGCCCCATTGAAGTGAATGAGGCTGAGCTATGCCTAGGCCAGTGTTGTGACTTGCCTGCGGGAAACAGCGAGAAGGCCACTACGCTACTGCAAGCTACTCCGACTTCTCAAGCAGCTGGTCGGTGGGGGTCTCAGGTGTCAGATCCACGCTGATCAGTAATAAAAAGGTGTTGGACCCATTTAAGTTATCCCCTATACATGGAATAAGGGATAAGTAACAGACTGGTGGGGCCCGATTGCTAGGTCTCATTCCCCTATCTTAATGGAGCAACATGCCAATCATCCATGCTATGCTCCATTCATTCTTATGGGACTAACAGTGCAGTGTTCTGCAATTTCCTGCAGTCTCCTAGAAAATGGGGACAACTTTTGAACTTTGTACAGCCTGTTAAATTCTACTGTTCAGACTGTATATTGTGTTATTCAAGGAAAGAAACTCTAATTTTAAGTGGTTACAGGTGAAGCTCAAATAGATCTACAGAAAAGTCAGATTACTGTAAATGTGGTTGGGGGTAAAGCATTAGGGATAATTCACTTTAGCCGCACCAGAATTTTATGTTATTTTTTTTTTATTATTATTATTTTTTTAGAGATGTTAGACTTTACATAGCAAATTATGGATATCTAGTAAATGATACAATGTTGTCACTTGATTGAAAGAAAAAAAAAAACTACCATATTTTAGTTGCTATAAAATATAAATGCATTTGAGATCTCAGAAGAAGTTTAAATCAATGCACTGCCACAGATACAAAGCAGATGAAAGAGACCTCTGCCTGAATTGCTAGGAAACTGCTTAGGAACACTTACTTTGATTTCTATGGGAAGTCTGCTACATTATTTCTCAGTGTAATACATAAGGATATTATGGCTTTGATGTCTCACATCTTCAACAAATGGGGAGTACTATAAGAAAGAAGCTGAATTGTGGCGTTGAGGTGTTTCTCTCCTGTTAAGTAACCATTGTGTTGCTGGTATTTGTTATCTTCTCATAAAGTGTTGATAACTGAAAAGTAAACTGCTTGTTTGGAGGTGTGAAAAAGAACATATACCGCACCACCCAAAAGAATTTCATGGGTGGTTTCATACCCACTGAAAACTATTTCTAGATAAGCTATCAATATGAGATAGATTGGGGACAGCTGTTTGAAGAAGCCATGGCGAAACGGTGAGTGCTGTGGCCCTTATTAGGGCTATTCATCAATCACATGGACTAGGCGCAGCTCAGTCTTATTCAAATGAATGGGGTTGAGCTGCAATATCAAGCACAGCAACTATTGAATGGACTGTGTTGTCCATGGTAAGCGGTGAGGAGGTCTCTCAATCCTCAAACAGCTGATCAACAGGGGTGTTGGAAGTTGGACTTCTATTAATCACATATTGATGGCCTATCCTGAGGATAGATCATCAATATTAAAATCTTAGAAAATATAAATGCTGACATTGTTTCTGACATTACTAGTAGGGCATTACATAGTTTGACTATTTCTACTGTAAAGAATTATTTCCTGTACTGATGTTTAAATCACCTTTCTTCCACATGCAAGCAATGTCCCCTGGTCCTTTGTGAAGTCCTTGGAGATAATTTGGACTATCAAAAAAGGAAGATTTAGGCAACTTCCTGTCCACCACTGGCAGGGACAAGTGTGACCAATAAAGTGTCACTTCTCCCATACCACCAGACCTGATGACAGGCACGGTGGAGGAGTAGGCATACTACTTTCTCCACTTGTACCCTCTCTCACATTCCCCTCTTTTGAGGTTCACAGCATCAGACTCTTCCATCCATTACCACTAAGAGTTGCTGTTGTCTATCGTACCCCAGGCTTCCCCCACCAATTCCTGGATCCCTTTGCAACTTGGCTTCCTCACTTCCTATCTTCTGAATCACCAACTCTTATTATGGGTGATTTTGATATCCCCATTGATGATCCTATCTCTCCATCAGCCTCTCACTTTCTTTCTTTAACCTCCTCTCTTGGCTTATCACAACTTACTTCCTCTGCCACGCATGAACAGGGCAATATACTTAATCTAGTCTTCTTCCGTCACTGCTTAGTCCCAAACTTTAGTAACTCATCCTTCCCACCTTCTGACCACAATCTTCTTTCATTTACTGTGTAGAAACCTACACATTATTAACTGCCACAATTAGCTCTTACCTCTCATGTCCAGGCCTGACTGCCAATCATTATAACCAGACCCTCAAAACCACCCTAGATTAAGCTGCTACATAATCACTCCGACTGTCACGGGGCGCCAAAGGCACACTCGGTCTCCCATCAGCCGCAAACCTGCTGCTTAGCTTCGGGAGCAAGGATCTGTGTTTGGCCTCGTTCCCAGGGCGGCTTTGCTAGCTGGGAGGCTCCCTGCTCCTAGGTCTGCCTTGAGCGCCGAGCTGATCACTCGGTGCTCGACTTATCTGTCTGTCGGTCATGTGACGCTGGCCACGTCAGATGACCCTCAGACCCCACTATAAATACAGGCAGCCTGCTGGCCACAGGTTGCCTGTTAATTCTAGGTTCCTGGCAATTTGTTTGACTACTGAATACTCACCTGATCCTGTTCCCTGAAGATCCTTTGCCTGCTCCTCCTCCTGTACTGTGCATCCCTCCTGGTATTGTGAGCTCGGCTCCCACCTGACTACTCTTTGCGGACTCCTCTGGTACTTCTCTACTCTCCTGGTATTTGACCCCGGCTTCTCCTGACCATTCTTTGCTTAACCCTTTGTACTGCTAATGTCAGCAGACTTCTTCCATTATAAATTTATGCTCAAAACATACAATTCAGCTCTCAACATTGCCAAACAAATGTACTTCACCTCTCTCATCTCCTCACTCTCAAAAAAAAAAAAACGACTCTTTGACACTTTTCATTCCCTTCTAAGCCCTAAAGTTCCAGAACCTGTCACTGACCTCTGCGCTGATGGCATGGCAACCTACTTCAAAGACCAGATTGGCAGTATCCGTCAGGAAATAATCTCCAAGTCCCCAAATAATTTCAATTCTCCCATTTCTCCACATGCTCTCTCTCCTCTTTTGACCCTATAGAAGTCTCCAGGCTTCTCTCTTCTTCTCGACCCATTACCTGTAGCAGTGACCCTATTCCATCGCACCTCCTCCAGTCCCTCTCCCCGGCTGTCATTACTCACCTAACTGCAATTTTTAACCTCTCTCTCTCTCTTCTGGTATCTTTCCCTCCTTTTTCAAACACTCTGTTATAACCCCACTACTAAAAAACATCTCTTTACCCAACCTGTGCTGCTAACTACTGACCAGTTTCTAACCTCCCCTTCATCTCTAAACTCCTTGAATGTCTTGTCTACTCTCGCTTAATAAGCTATTTCTCTGCAAACTCTCTTCTTGACCTCTTACAATGTGAATTTCGCCCTCTTCACTCTACGGAAACTGCCCTTACTAAAGTGTCCAACGATCTTCTAACAGCAAAAAGAAATGGTGTTTATTCTCTACTGATTCTTCTGTATCTCTCTGCAGCTTTTGATACCGTAGACCATAAACTCCTCCTCACAATGCTCCACTCAATTGGCCTTAAGGATACTGCTCTCTCTTGGTTCTCTTCCTCTCTCTCTGGCCGCTCCTTTAGTGTATCATTCACAGGCTCTTCTTCTCCTCTTCCTCTTGATCTTGGTGTTCCTCAGGGCTCAGTGCTAGGTCCTCTTCTCTTCTCCCTCTTATACAGACCCCATCAGACAGACTATCAGTAGATTTGGCTTTCGGTACAATCTCTATGCTCACGACACCCAACTATACACGTCATCTCCTGACATCACCCCTGCTTTACTCCAAAACACCAGTAATTGTCTGGCAGCTGTCTCTAACATCATGGCCTCTCTGTATCTAAAATTGAACCTCTCAAAAACTGAACTTCTTGTCTTTTTCCTATCTACTAACACACCTGAACTTGATATTTCAATTTCGGTCTGTAGCACTATCATAACTCCTGTGCAACATGTCCGCTGTCTTGGGGCCACATTTGACTCTGATCTTTCATTTGTTTCCCATATTCAATCACTTACATGCTCTTGTCATCTGCACCTCAAGAATATCGCCAGAATCCGCCCTTTTCTTATGGAGGAAACAATAAAAATTATTGTTGTTGCCTTGACTCATTCTCTTCTTGACTACTTCAGTCTGTCCTAAATGCTGCAGCCAGGCTCACCTATCCATCCAACAACTACACTAATGCTTCTAGTCTGTGCCAGTCACTTCACTGGTTGCCCATCCACCACAGAATACAGTTCAAACTTCTCACTCTCACCCACAAAGCTCTCCACATTGCTGCACCTCCATAGATCTCCTCCCTCATTTCTGTCTATCACTCTACTCCTGCTCTCTGTTCTGTTGGTGACCTAAGATTAATATCCTTCATAATTCGTACTACTCACTCCCATCTTCAAGACTTTTCTCGAGCTTCACCTACTCTCTGGAATACTCTGCCCCAGAATATTAGGTCATTTCACAACTTCTCCACCTTCAAACGTGTCTTAAAAACACATAATTTCAGGCAGGTTTATCAAGCTACGTAAAATGACTTTTCCCCCAACTAAACCTCTCCCCCACCAACTCCTCTGGCCTGAACTCGATCATCTAACCGTCCTAAACCCGAAGCAGATCGGCCAGCACACTTCTCACTTCTTTCAGTTCAATAATGGCACGAATCCTACTTATCACAATCAACTACCTTATGTCTCACCCAAAATTCCTCAAAGATTGTAAGCTCTTGCGAGCAGGGCCCTGACTCCTAGTGTGTCAATGTATATTAGCTAGTTACTTTTGTTTTGTACATGAACCCTGTGAATTTGTAAAATGCTGCGGAATATGGCAGAACTATATAAATAAATATTATTATTATAATTATTATTATTATTAGATATCTGTTGACAAGCTGATCTTCTATGTTTGTTTATTTTCAGTTGTTTTCTATGCTTTACCATGGTTAAAAAGTTTTTCATGTCAAACAACAGTTTGGCATCCCATACATGGAAACCCAGACGAGTCCACAGATCACAATAGAGAATGATCAGCAATTTGTCATTTTAGCGTTAATTTTTTGGTACTACCAAGATACAGTAGTCACAGTAACAAATGCATTAATATTAGACTAGTATATGTCAGTATATTGTGTACAAAAGGCACATTTATGTAAACTGGTGTAGAGCTGAGTCATAGTAAGTCTCATAATTTGTTTTGTAGGCCTTATTGCATATGTTTCTGGTGCCCCAGTTATACTAGCCCAATAGCTAGGGCTTTACCATGATTGACAATTTTACATATAATTGTGTATTTTTTTTCTCTGCCATCCTTCACTATGTCTCTGTTGCATGTATTTTTCCTTCTGTCCCTCCAGCCAGCAACTGTTCACTAACTCTTTAATTGTGGAGCTGGCCTCTTTAACTAATGAGTAAAATAACAGCTACTGTAACAAGACTTCCACCAAGTCAGTTACATTCTGTTTTCTTACCCTGTCCTTATCCTGAAAATGCAGGTATACTAGTTTGTACACGTACCTATCAGCACATACTTCAGACCTAGTAAAATGCTCTGTTGAGCTGAGCTGCTCAGTATTCAGGGAAAAAAATTCCATCGGATGCCAAATCGGATGGCATGGAAAAAATGTCTTCAGGCTATAATCATTGGTACCCATGAGTTGAGGTGCTTCCTGCCAGAGACATAGATATGGAGTAGCAGTGAAAGCTGTTACACACCTGCCTGAGGGGGGGCTAAAGGTCGGATCATCCAAACGTTTGCTCATTTGATGAAACCACTGATTATATGGACACCAAAATCATTGTTTCTGGGTAGAACATTGTACTGTGTAAACAGGGTTCTACACAGGGCCGGTGCAAGGATTTTTGCCGCCCTAGGCAAGATAAAAATTGCCGCCCCCCCTTATCAGATGATCTGTGGATGACGCACTGTTATGGGGGGATCTGTGGATGACGCACTGTTATGGGGGGGATCTGTGGTTGACGCACTGTTATGGGGGGGGGTCTGTGGATGACGCACTGTTATGGGGGGGTCTGTGGATGACGCACTGTTATGGGGGGGTCTGTGGATGACGCACTGTTATGGGGGGGGTCTGTGGATGACGCGCTGTTATGGGGGGGTCTGTGGATGACGCACTGTTTGGGGGGGTCTGTGGATGACGCACTGTTACGGGGGGTCTGTGGATGACACTTATGTCATCCACAGATCTCCATAAGTGTCATCTACAGATCCCCCATCAGATGCATCAGTGTGGAGGGAGGAGGCGGAGACACTCATGGTGGGACCCGGTGCAGTGATTCTACTCTAATACACCGGGCCCCGCAGCTGTTAAGTACATTTAATCCGAATGGGTCCGCAATTACTGTACTGTACTTACTGTAGTACCTTATGTATAGCATTAAGACGGCGCAGACCGGCAGCTCCCTCGGTCATGCGCCGCCTGCCGCAGCTCCCTCCTCATGCGTCGCCTGCCTGCTTATCTCACTTTATGAATGAACAGGCAGACGGGCAGGCAGCGCATGAGGAGGGAGCAGGGGCAGGCGGCGCATGACCGAGGGAGCTGTCGGTCTGCGCCATCTTAATGCTATACATAAGGTACTAGTACAGCAAGTACAGTACAGTAATTGCGGACCCATTCGGATTGAATGTACTTAACAGCTGCGGGGCCCAGTGTATTAGAGTAGAGTCACTGCACCGGGCCCCGCCATGAGTGTCCCCGCCTCCTCCCTCCACACTGATACTTCGCTGGCCGCGCTGTGCAGCATAGCGGCCAGCGAAGTATCCCCAATCCGCTTTATAAGACGCACGGCCATTTTCCACCCCACTTTTGGGGGTAAAAAGTGCGTCTTATAAAGGCAAAAAATACAGTAAATAATAAACATATTGCATTGTCTACTGACTACTTACCACCAGGACAATAAGATGAGCTGGTCTCTGGCGACTGGAGACAAACACCATTCACCAATGTCTCCCTGGGGTCCTGGGGAAGAAGAAAGCAGCTGCACCTGCAGGCTGCACTCCAATCCAGGCATGTAGGAGGCTAGGAGCCCACTTCTAGTTCTGTCCCAGAAGGAGAAGGCACAGGCACTGCACTGCCGCACTGGGGGGTCGGAGGAGGCAAATTGCTGGTGGTGGGCCACTGGTGGCCACCGTGGCCGTGGCTGGCTGCTTGGCTGCTGGGCTGCTCAGTGTGCGGCCTTCCTGCCTTCTCTTCTTCCTCCTTCGCTCCACCCCTCTCTCTGACTCTGCATCACGTGCTCAAGGGTGGGAGGGGTCAGGGAGTTCAACTTACTCATTAGCTCCAAAGTCAGCAGAGCTCCGCCCCACCCTCTGCACTGCAGCCAGGTAAGCCAGCGTAAACTAGCAGCAGTTAGAATAATAGTCACTCAGTCAGGAGGACGTCAGACCACCAGAGAGACAGACAGCGGTGACCGTGTCAGACTGTCACTGTCAGTGACAGACTGTCTCTCTGGTCTGCTGCGCTGATGCACCCCCCTCCGCCCCACCCCCACGGCTTCACTGAAGCAGCGGCGCTCAGTCAGGAGTCAGCAGGCGCCGGCTCAGCTCAGTGCTGCGCAGCCTGCTGCCTGTGTCTGTGTGTGCGCTGCCTGTCTCTGACATGTGCCGCCCGTCGCCGCGGCCCGCCGGGATTCTTTAGAGCGCTCAGGCGACGCAGCATGAGGGGCGCCGCCGGCCAGCCGCCACTGTTATGTTAGTTATAACTTTTTTTTTTTTTTTTTTAAACCGCGGCGGGCGCCCCCTGCTAAGTGGCGCCCTAGGCGACTGCCTAGTTCGCCTTACTGGTGGCGCCGGCCCTGGTTCTACATAGTAACATAGTACATAAGGCCGAAAAAAGACATTTGTCTATCCAGTTCGGCCTGTTATCCTGTAAGTTGATCCAGAGATCCAGAGTCCATCCAGTTCGGCCTGTTATCCTGCAAGTTGATCCAGAGGAAGGCAAAAAAAAAAATGTGAGGTAGAAGCCAATATTCCCCACTTTAGGGGAATAAAAAATTCCTTCCCGACTCCAATCAGGCAATCAGAATAACTCCCTGGATCAACGACCCCTCTCTAGTAGCTATAACCTGTAATATTATTACGCTCCAGAAATACATCCAGGCCCCTCTTGAATTCCTTTATTGTATTCACCATCACCACCTCCTCAGGCAGAGAGTTCCATAGTCTCACTGCTCTTACCGTAAAGAATCCTCTTCTAGGTTTGTGTGTTTTCTATGTTTTCTATGTTTCTATGTTCTGCTGCCCAAAATCAATGAATATGTATGGGAAGGAGCAATCACGTTAGAGATCTCATGTCCCCATACAGAAGGGATGATTGCTGCATGTGAATGCATCTTTCACCTCTTCTGACAAGAAAGCAATTATCAG
This sequence comes from Bufo bufo, assembly GCF_905171765.1. Classification (NCBI taxonomy): domain Eukaryota; kingdom Metazoa; phylum Chordata; class Amphibia; order Anura; family Bufonidae; genus Bufo; species Bufo bufo. Next base: position 46,746,412 of record NC_053397.1, on the reverse strand, counting down.
GAAAGGACAGTTTGTTCCCGATAATCGCCTGCTTGGTCGGTCCATGTAAAAGGGTCTGTAAGGTCTTTCTGGTCCATAAGATGGCATCAGATCATATATGGACATGGTGGACACAGGTCCTCAGATTTAGGATTTGGGCACAAGAGCTTCAGGAAACACTTCTGCTGTCTGACGTCAACAATACTTAGATTATTGCTCTCTTAGTTACAAAAAGGAGCTTTTTAAAATAGCAAAACATTGCAAAATGCCATGATTTTACAGACCACATTTTAGATTAAAGATGCCAAGGTTGAACTTCACTTGAAGAAAATACATTTTTGCCATGTTCGACAAGCCAAAGCCATTTGCCCTTCCAATCAATTTACCTGTATCCCTTTCTATTGCTCCTGTTTCAGTAGACCGGTTTTAGTAAATCTCTTTGGTTGATCTCAGAAAGCTTTAAAATGTTGGTCTTTTTCTAAACTGTGCCTGTTGAACTAGCAATAATGATGGTAAAATGCCTTTGGATTCTCAGAGTGATGATACAAGCTTCTCATAAATTATGCATGGGTCATTTATTGTACATCTATACTGTATCATAGCGCGGCAAACACTTTTAGTTTTAACAAGTGTTAGGCTGCAGGATTTATTTGTTAAGTGTCTTATAGAAAGTATTTATTATTTATGCAGACGATAACACCGGGTCACAGTAGGAAAATGTAATGCAAGTGGTAGATTGTGCTGCCTGTTCTCATAAGCAAGATCCTTTTATCGTTTCATCAAACGATGATGTTACTTCTGCATTATGTAACTAAATTATACAATGTCAGGCACCCGACTTTGAATTGTTCTGTCATATTCTCATTAGCAAACCACAAAGGGAAGAAACAAAACATTAGTGAGTTTAATTGTGTGCTGGTTTCCAAAAAGAACACATAAGACAAAAAAAATTGATATCTACCGTATTCATTACTATCTAATATATGCCTTTTTTCGACCCCCCTCCCCCGATAACTAAGCCATAAGTACCGAACAAGGAATGTAAATTATTTCTTAACACAATTTATTTTTCATGACCCTATTAGATGACATTGCTAACGCTCATTTCCGTCATTGCTTTTCATCTACTGGCATGTGGCACAGCAATCATAAGGAGGAATTTGCATGCACAAAATGTTAGGGACTGAAGATCTTCGTTAGGCGATGGCTCCCTGCAAGTACAGGCTTAGATATTGGGCTGTGGTAAAGTTGAAAGAACGCAGTTTGAAGAGGATAACAAGGGCTGAAAAAGAAACATGCTGATGAGCTAAGGCTAAAAATACAATGATATCTCTCAGCCAATCAGCTGCATTGAAAGGTCACATGACACTCAAAAGAAACGGGAAATGTATACAGATTATTTATATTTCTCGCTTATATAGTGCTAACATATTCAGCAGCGTTTTATAGACATTAGCATCGTGCTGTCCCCTATGGCGATCACAATCTAAGTTCCCCATCAGTATGTCATTAGAGTGTACCTGGAGGAAACCCATGTAAAAACAGAGAGAACATAAACTGACGAGCGAAAGGGTAACAATGTTTTGAACTTTTGAATTTCAGGTTCTATATCTCACAATCCACTACAGCATTGAACGTGAGACGACCATCATTTTATAGACAATAATCTTGGCTATGTCGTACATAAATAGGACTTGCAACTATTTAGCATATTATTAGTTATGCAGACTCTTGTCATGTAACTGCATTGTTACCGTTTTGCTCCTGGTGGTGGAACAATCTTTTTCTTCTTGCATACTACAAATTACAATCTGTTCTCACATTCCCTAATAGCTCAGTGTGTTATTAGGTTGATTCCCAAGCGAAAGATCACTGGTTTAAATGCAGGAACAGCCACAAAGAAGATTTCTCAAGAAAAGAGAAACGGCATCACCCAGCTCATTCATAGCGTTATCTCAGCCAAGAAAATTGCCAAACTGCATTATGTGAGTGCCATGACAGTTGGAAGAATAAGAAATGGAGTCCATCTATCCATTCCAAAGCCAAGAGGTGGACGTCCAGATGAAATATCGGAGTCAATAAGTCGGCTCATCACAAGGTCTATCAGTTCTGGCTTGACAACCACGGCAGTGGAGATGGCTGGTATGCTTCATAATAATGAGATCACATACGCCCATGCAAGCACTGTGCGATGCGCATTACACAAATCTGGAATGGTGGCCCGAACAAAGGTGAAGAAGCCTCGACTTCGACAGTCATAATAAGCGTCAGCTCGAGTTTGCAAAAAAAATCCGAAAAGTGGACATTAGGAGATTGAGAACTGTGATTTAAAGCGATGAGACAAAAGTCAATAGACTGGGCTTTGATGGGTGCAATTGGGTCTGGAAGAAACAAGGGAAAAGGGGGCTAACGGATCAAGAAATTGAAGGAACTGTCAGGTTCAGTGGAGGAAGCCTGATGATATGGGGTTGTTTCATAGCCAAAGGTGATGGATACTTGACTAGCATCGATAGTGGTTTCAATGCTGTGCTATACGTGAGAATCCTACAACACAAGTTACTTAATACACTCAAGTACTAAAGGTATGAAAAGGATGACATAGTGTTCCAGCAGGACAATGACCCAAAGCATATGTCAAGATTGGCCAAGAAATGGTTTAATAGGAATAAAATCATTGATCAAGAGCATGCCCAGAAGGATTCAGACAGTGTTGAAAGCCAAAGGTGGATTTAAGAAATACTAACAAAATATAAAAAAATTTAATTTAGAATTTTAGGAGCAAAACAGTAGTGTTGATCGCGAATATTCTAATCGCGAATATCGGCACTTCGAGAATTTGCGAAGATAGTGCTATACAGGGAGTGCAGAATTATTAGGCAAGTTGTATTTTTGAGGATTAATTTTATTATTGAACAACAACTATGTTCTCAATGAACCCAAAAAACTCATTAATATCAAAGCTGAATATTTTTGGAAGTAGTTTTTAGTTTGTTTTTCGTTTTAGCTATTTTAGGGGGATATCTGTGTGTGCAGGTGACTATTACTGTGCATAATTATTAGGCAACTTAACAAAAACAAATATATACCCATTTCAATTATTTATTTTTACCAGTGAAACCAATATAACCTCTCAACATTCACAAATATACATTTCTGACATTCAAAAACAAAACAAAAACAAATCAGTGACCAATATAGCCATCTTTCTTTGCAAGGACACTCAAAAGCCTGCCATCCATGAATTCTGTCAGTGTTTTGATCTGTTCACCATCAACATTGCGTGCAGCAGCAACCACAGCCTCCCAGACACTGTTCAGAGAGGTGTACTGTTTTCCCTCCTTGTAAATCTCACATTTGATGATGGACCACAGGTTCTCAATGGGGTTCAGATCAGATGAACAAGGAGGCCATGTCATTAGATTTTCTTCTTTTATACCCTTTCTTGCCAGCCACGCTGTGGAGTACTTGGACGCGTGTGATGGAGCATTGTCCTGCATGAAAATAATGTTTTTCTTGAAGGATGCACACTTCTTCCTGTACCACTGCTTGAAGAAGGTGTCTTCCAGAAACTGGCAGTAGGACTGGGAGTTGAGCTTGACTCCATCCTCAACCCGAAAAGGCCCCACAAGCTAATCTTTGATGATACCAGCCCAAACCAGTACTCCACCTCCACCTTGCTGGCGTCTGAGTCGGACTGGAGCTCTCTGCCCTTTACCAATCCAGCCACGGGCCCATCTATCTGGCCCATCAAGACTCACTCTCATTTCATCAGTCCATAAAACCTTAGAAAAATCAGTCTTGAGATATTTCTTGGCCCAGTCTTGACGTTTCAGCTTGTGTGTCTTGTTCAGTGGTGGTTGTCTTTCAGCCTTTCTTACCTTGGCCATGTCTCTGAGTATTGCACACCTTGTGCTTTTGGGCACTCCAGTGATGTTGCAGCTCTGAAATATGGCCAAACTAGTGGCAAGTGGCATCTTGGCAGCTGCACGCTTGACTTTTCTCAGTTCATGGGCAGTTATTTTGCGCCTTGGTTTTTCCACACGCTTCTTGCGACCCTGTTGACTATTTTGAATGAAACGCTTGATTGTTCGATGATCACGCTTCAGAAGCTTTGCAATTTTAAGAGTGCTGCATCCCTCTGCAAGATATCTCACTATTTTTGACTTTTCTGAGCCTGTCAAGTCCTTCTTTTGACCCATTTTGCCAAAGGAAAGGAAGTTGCCTAATAATTATGCACACCTAATATAGGGTGTTGATGTCATTAGACCACACCCCTTCTCATTACAGAGATGCACATAACCTAATATGCTTAATTGGTAGTAGGCTTTCGAGCCTATACAGCTTGGAGTAAGACAACATGCATAAAGAGGATGATGTGGTCAAAATACTCATTTGCCTAATAATTCTGCACTCCCTGTATATTCGTAATCGCGAATATTCTAGATTTTTTTTTTCATCAGTAACCTCCCTTCTTGCTTGTGGGCCAATAAGAAGGCTGCAATATCTTTGTCAGAGCTTGGCAACATCCCTAGCAACAATAGGAAAGTTGCTTACCCCTTACTATATAAGAAACTCCCCAGCTGCCATTTTCTTCAGTATTTTTTTTAATATTTTTTGCAGTTCTGAGAGAGAGAGAGCAGTGTCATTGCTGTGCTCTATGCTTTCATCTGGATCCTATTCCTTATCCAATTACATTAGATAGTTATCTCATATATATATAATACAGATAGTTAGTGGGAGATAGTCAGTGTAGCATAGATAGCGATATAGTGTAGCTGATAGGTTCCAGTGCAGGGTGTTAGGTAGTGTGATAGGAATTACTGTTTCTATGCTGTCCATACGTACATGCTACAGACATAGTGCTGTGATGTCACAACAATACTTTGTGCACCAATCAGTAATATCAACTCAGACCTGATAAAATGTGAAGTTGCATCATGTATTGCACAAAAAATATGTGCATCATTAGTGCAGATTTGCACAATCGCAAAAATAATGACTGGAGATCCCGAATTCTAGAATTCGCGAATTTATTGCGAATATTATGCAAAAAATTTGTGAAATATCGTGAAAACGAATATTGCCTATGCCACTCGACACTACAAATCAGCAACAATGCAGTTAGATGACATGAATATGCATAATTAATCATATGCTAAATATTTGCAAGTCCTATTTATGTAAGACACAGCCTATTTGCAAGTCCTATTTATGTAAGATTGTCTATAAAATGATGGTTGTCTCACGTTCAAAGCTGTAGTGGATTGTGAGATATAGAGCCTGAAAGTCAAAAGTTCTAAATATTGTTACCCTTTTGCTTGTCAGTGTACAAGCTCCTTGGTCAGATTGAATCTTAGGACCCCAGCGCTGTAAGGCACCAGTGCTAACCGTAAGCCACCGTGCTGCACAGTGGAACTTGACAGGCTTAAATTTCTTTAAGCGTATGCAGAGTACTGAAGTTCATTTGGACCACTCATTTGGGTTTTCAAGGGCAATGGTTTTAGGTGTAGCTTTAACCACTAGTAGAGCTGTATAAAGGGGTCAAACACATGGTTGTTATAGAGGAATTTACATAGGTATATTAAATGTTTTTTTTAGGTTCAGGATATTGATGGCCTACAGTATCTTCATGATAGGTCATCAATATCAGACTGGTGGGGGGATCCCAGCTGTTTGAACGGCATTGGTGCTTGTGCAAATGGCATTGCTGCCTACTAAGCACTTTAGATGGAGAAAGGTGGACCCTGAAGACAGGCAGTCGATATCTTAATCTGGGAAAACCCCTATATTATTTATATTGCAAATGTGGCAAGATTATATTTTCATTTTTAAGTGATTTGTCCTTTTACCCTATAAATCCTACTGCTGTTGGGCTCCTGTTAGTTTATAATATAAATGAACTGGAACATCCCTTCGAGAGCAGCAGTTGCAATAACATTGCCTACCGTGAGCTACAAGCTGAGCCCTTTTTTTAAGAAATGAGAATTACTATTAGGAAAAAGTTGAGATGTGGTATAGATCTAATTCTGTCCTATTAAAGATAAATTGTCACCTCTCCTGACATGATCGTTTTAGCAACTACTTGCATTCCCAATGTAATAACAATTCTGGAGCCTCTATTCTTATGACTCTATGATGTGCCATTCCTTTATTTTTCCTGCTAGAAGTTATGAATGAATTACCAGTGTTGAGCACGAATATTCGAATAGCGAATTTGCATTACGTGATTTTGACATTGCCGATTTTTTGCATTCAATAAAATAATCTTGAGTTCTCGAAATTCATTAATATATTATTCTATTAAATATTTGTGAAATATTGCGAATTTGATTATAGCCCCTGCCGCTCATCACTATGAATTACTAGTAGGGTTGAGCGAACCCGAACTGTAAAGTTCGGGTTCGTACCAAACTTTAGGATTTTTGGACCCCGGACCCGAACCCGAACATTTCAGTAAAAGTTCAGGTTCGGGTTTGGTGTTCGTCGATTTCTTAGCGCTTTTTGAAAGGCTGCAGAGCAGCCAATCAACAAGCGTTTAACTGTCTGACCTTAGAAGCCATCACAGCCATGCCTACTAATGGCATGGCTGTGATTGGCCAGTGCAGCATGTGACCCAGCCTCTATATAAGCTTGAGTCACGTAGCGCTGCACGTCACTCTGCTGTTTCTAGTGTAGGGAGAGGATGCTACTGGTGATTTCAGGGAGAGAATAGGAGAGAATCTGTGATCAGAACTCAAATCTAACTCAGCGATCTACATACATTTAGTTGTGTGGGTGCAGTGCACAATCTTTTTACCCTGCCCTGAGCCCAGAGACAGAAAAAAATGACTTTTATCCGTTTGTTAGTTAGGTGGGCGGCGGCGGCGGACATTTTATGCAAGCTCAGTGCACCAGCACTGCATCTAAGCTTTAGTGACATTCAAATCCAAGCTTGAAATACTGCACTAATAATCTGGTTTTAAAAAGTCACCCTTTTTTGGCAATATACAACATCTGGTGCATTTGCAGGATTAGTCAGTGTGCAATTTAAGCTAGAAATACAGCCATCATTTTCTGGGTTTTTAAAAACACACTTTTTTGCCAAAATACAACATTTTACAGCCTTTGCAGCATCAGCACGTGTGAAATTTAAGGGTTATATACATCTTTCATATTTTTTTAGTAAAAAAAACACACTTTTTTGGCAATATCAGACATCTGGATTAGTCAGTGTGCAATTTTAGCTAGAAATACAGCCATAATTTTCTGGGTTTTTAAAAATAACCTTTTTGCCAAAATCCACTATTTTACAGATCTGCACGTGTGAAATTCAAGCTTAATATATACAGCTTTCATACTCTATTACTAAAAAAAACACACTTTTTTGGCAATATACAACATCTGGATTAGTCAGTGCGCAATTTAAGCTAGAAATACAGCCATAATTTTCTGGGTTTTTAAAAACACCCTTTTTTGCCAAAATACACAATTTTACAGCCCTTGCAGCATCAACACGTGTGAAATTCAAGGGTTATTTACTGCTGTCATATTCAGTTATTAAACAAACACCCAGTTTGGGCAAAAAACTTAAATTGCGACCTAGTCTGGATCAATGCGTGTGAGATACACCCTTTAGATACTGTAGTTCTATTCAGTATTTTAAATACAGCCATTTTGGGCAAAAAACTTTAATTGCTGCCTAGTCTGGATCAGTCGGTGTGAGATACACCATTTATATACTGTGGTTATATTCTTCTATTAATAAAACACCCTTTTTTGGGCAAAATATGCAATTTTTCTAGCCTTGCAGCATCAGCACATGTGAAATTCAAGGGTTATATACTGCTGTCATATTCAGTTTTTAAACAAACACCCAGTTTGGGCAAAAAACTTAAATTGCGACCTAGTCTGGATCAATACGTGTGAGATACACCCTTTAGATACTGTGGTTCTATTCAGTTATTTGAAATACAGCCATTTTACGCAAACAAATTTAATTGCGGCCTAGTCTGGATCAGTCGGTGTGAGATACACCATTTAGATACTGTGGTTATATTCTTCTATTAATAAAACACCCTTTTTTGGGCAAAATACACCATTTTTCTGGCCTTGCAGCATCAGCACATGTGAAATGCAAGGGTTATATACTACTGTCACATTCAGTTATTAAGCAAACACCCGTTTTGGGCAAAAAACTTTAATTTCTGCCTAGTCTGGATCAGGGCATGTGAGATACACCCTTTACATACTGTGGTTCTATTCAGTTATTTGAAAAACACCCATTTTGGTCAACAAACTTTAATTGCGGCCTAGTCTGTATCAGGACGAGTGAGATACACCCTTTACATACTGTGTTTCTATTCAGTTATTAAACAAGCACCCATTTTGGGCAAAAAAACTTTAATTGCGGCCTAGTCTGGATCAGGGCGTGTGGGATACACCTTTTACATACTGTCATTGTATTCTGCTATTAATTAAACATTCATTTAGGGCAAGATCTTAAATTTGAGAAATATGAGGAGAGCGTCAAATAAGGGACGTGGCCCAGGTCGTGGTGCTGCTGGTGGTGCTCCTGTTGCAGGGAGAGGACGTGGTCGATCTGTGCCAGCAACACAAACAAGTGAAACCCCTTCCTCAGGTGCGAGTAGGTGACAGAACCTGCAGCGGTATTTGGTCGGGCCTAATACAGCTCTATGAATGGTGAGGCCAGAACAAGTACAAGTGATAGTAGATTGGGATGTTGACAGTGCCTCTAGTTCCATCACATTGTCTCCCACCCAGTCTCCTGCTAAAAGATCAGAGTTAGCACCTGCAGCCGATGTCCATCAGTCTTTTACCTCACCCCCTTGCAAATCAGCCAAGCAGTCTGAGCCCCAAGTCATGCAGCAGTCTCTTCTGCTTTTTGATGACTCTGTTAGCAGGGTTTACCAGGGCCATCCAACTAGCCCTGCCCCAGAAGTGGAAGAGATTGAGTGCACCGATGCCCAACCACTTATGTTTCAAGATGAGTACATGGGAGGACCATCGCAGCACGTCTCGGATGATAATGAAACACAGGTGCTAATTGCTGGGGCTTTCTGCAGTGTGCAGACCGACAAGGAAGGCAGGGGTGAAGACTGGGTGGAAGATGATGTGGAGGACGATGGGGTCCTCGACCCCACATGGAATCAAGGTCATGCGAGTGACCTATGTAGTTCAGAGGTAGAGGCGGTGGTCGCACAGAGCCACCAGCACAGCAGAAGAGGGAGCAGGGTGCAAAAGAGGAGCGGCCGTCCCCTAGACAGTACGCCTGCTACTGCCGACCGCAGCAAGGGACCGAGCACACCAAAGCCAGCTCCAAGGAGTTCCCTGGCATGGCAAATCTTCAGACAATGTGCTGACGACAAGAAACGAGTGGTTTGCACGCTGTGCAATCAGAGCCTGAAGCGAGGCATAAACGTTCTCAACCTAAGCACAACCTGCATGACCAGACATTTAAGTGCAAAGCACGAGCTGCAGTGGAGTAGACACGTCAAAAACCAAGAAAGGTCTCTGACTCCTCCTGCTTCCTCTTCTGCTGCAGTCTCGGCCTCTTCATCCACCTCTGGAGTGACAGTGCCACCTGCCACCCCGCAAACAGAGGATCTGCCAGCAACACCATCACCTGGGTCACCAAGCATCTCCACAATGTCCCAAGGAAGCGTTCAGCTCTCCATCTCCCAAACACTGGAGAGGAAGAGGAAATACCCCTTCTACCCACCCGCGATTCCTAGCTCTGAATGCCAGCATTTCAAAATTACTGGCCTTTGAAATGCTGTCATTCCGTCTGGTGGCAACAGATAGTTTTAAAGCCCTTATGGTGGTGGCTGTCCCACAGTACGTCGTGCCCAGCCGCCACTACTTTTCCAGTCGAGCCATCCATTCCCTGTACAACCAAGTGGGGGACAAAATCAGGTGTGCACTGCGCAACTATATCTGTGGCAAGGTTCACCTCACTACGGATACGTGGATCAGTAAGCACGGTCAGGGACATTATATCTCCATAACAGCACACTGGGTAAATGCAGTGGCGGCTGGGTCTGAGGCGGATAGCAGTTTGGTGCATGTCCTTCCACCACGAGGATTGCAGGGCGCTTCAGTTTGCCTCCTGTTGCTTCCTCCTCCTACTCCGCTTCCTCATCCTCTACCGGCTCCTCATTCGGTCAGCGTAACACCTTCACCACCAACTTCAGCACAGCCAGGGTTAAACGACAGCAGGCAGTTTTAAAACGTATCTGTTTGGGGGACAAACCCCACACCGCGCAGGAGCTGTGGACGGGCCTTGAACAACAGACCGATGAGTGGTTGGTGCCAGTGAGCCTCAAGCCCGGCCTGGTGGAGTGCGATAATGGGCGAAATCTCATGGCAGACTAGCCGGTTTGATGCACATCCCTTGCCTGGCGCATGTGCTGAATTTGGTGGTGCAGAGATTCCTTAAAAATTACCCAGATATGTCAGAGCTGCAGCATAAAGTGCGGGCCGTCTGTGCACGCTTTCGGCGTTTTCATCCTGCTGCTGCTCGCCTGACAGCGCTGCAGCCTAACTTCGGCCTTCCCGCTCACCGCCTCATATTCAACGTGCCCACAAGGTGGAACTCCACCTTGGACATACTGGCCAGACTGTGTGAGCAGCAGCAGGCGATAGTGGAGGTTCAGCTGCAGCACGCACGGGTGAGTCGCTCTGCGGAACAGCACCACTTCACCACCAATGACTGGGCCTCCATGCGAGACCTGTGTTCCTTCTTGCGCTGTTTCGAGTACTCCACCAACATGGCCAGTGCCAATAACGCCATTCTCAGCATAAATATCCTACTTCTATGTCTCCTTGAAAAAACGCTGCTGGCGATGAGGGAAGAGTATGTGGCACAGGAGGAGGAGGAAGAAGGATCATTTCATAGGGTTTCCGGCCAGTCATTCACAAGTGGCTCCGAGGATGGGGTACTGCACCCACAAACGCCAGGTACACTATTGTCTAGCCAGGGCACAGTTCTGGAGGATGACGAAGTGGAGAATGAGGAGGAGGAGATGGAACAATGTTCACAGCAGGGTGACACCCAGGCCAGCTCATGGCCATCACTGGTGCATGGCTGGGGGTATACAGAGGACACAGATGATACACTTCCCACAGAGGACAGCTTTTCGTTGCCTCTGGGCAGCCTGGCATACATGAGTGATTACATGCTGCATTGTCTCCGCAGAGACCTCCGTGTTGCCCACATTCTAACTTGTGCTGATTACTGGGTGGCCACGCTGCTGGATCCCCGTTACAAGGACAACGTACCGTCCTTAATTCCCTCACTGGAGCGTGATCGTAAGATGCGCGAGTACAAGCGCACACTGGTAGACACGCTGCTGGTGACATTGCCACCTGACAGCGGGGGCACAGTGGAGGCACAAGGTGAAGGCAGAGGAGGAGGAAGAGGTCACCAACGCAGCTGGGGCACCGCCAGCACCTCAAAAGGCAGGGTTAGCATAGCTGAAATGTGGAAAAGCTTTGTCAGCACGCAACAACAACCAGCACCACCAGCTGATATGGAATGTCTTAGCAGGAGGCAGCATTTCAGCAACATGGTGGAGAAGTATGTGTGCACATGCCTACACGTACTGAATGACGGGTCTGCCCCCTTCAACTTCTGGGTCTCCAAATTGGGCACACTGCCTGAGCTTGTCCTTTACGCCTTGGAGGTGCTGGCCTGCCCTGCAGCCAGTGTATTGTCTGAACATGTGTTTAGAACGGCAGGACGCGTTATCACAGACAAGCGCAGCCGCCTGTAGACAGCCAACATGGACAAGCTCACGTTCATTAAAATGAACCAGGCATGGCTCCCACAGGACTTGTCCATACCTTGTGCAGAATAGACATGTATACCTGCCTTAACCAGCCATTGTTATACTGCAGCGCAATTGCTCATTTTTGTATTTTGGATATTTTACACTCTTTTGAAGTGTACCCTAATAAAAAAAAATATATATAATAATTAAAACCAAAAAACAGTGTTGGCTACCTCGTCCTCCTCCAGCCCTGCTTCCACCTACACCGCTACGTCCACCGCCTCCTCAAACTCCTACTCCATATGGAACTTCACCTCATAAATCAAATTTTTTTTTTTTATTTGTACAATTTTTTTTTATTTTATGTCATCTCACTACTTTGTCAGTTACATTTTCGGGTAAAAATCACCAATTTTTGGGTGTGATGTACCACTGCTATACCTAGTAGACAGGTAAAAAAAAAATTGTCAGTTCCATTTTCGGGTGAAATTCATTAATTTTTGGGTGTGATGTACCACTGCTATACCTAGTAGACAGGTAGTAAAAAAAAATTGTCTGTTAGATTTTCGGGTGAAATTCACAAATTTTTGGGTGTAATATACCCCTCCTTTACCTAGTTGATAGCTTAATAAATTTCAATATTTTTTCTTTTACATTTTCAGTCGACAATAAACAATATTTTTCTGTCATACACCCCTGCTCTACCAAGTAGACAGGTTAATAAATTTCTGTAATTTTTCTGCTACATTATTGGGTTGACATTTTACAATTTTGGACGTGAATAAACCCCTGCTCTGCATAGGTGACAGGGAATAAAAATTCAGAAATTCTTCTTTAATTTATGCACGCCACCTCCTTTCATTCAATGCTTAAACTTTAACAAGTTGTCTCACACTTGCGCTTCAATAATTTGTCCCACAATTGCACTTCAATCATTTTTCCCACATTTGCGTTTTAATAATTTGTCCCACATTTGCGCCTCAATAACATTTTCCATATTTCCGCTCGATCCAAAAAAAAATTTAATACTTGTATCTCCCTTGGATGTGGTCTCTCTTTCTCACGCTCCCTCTCCGGCGTAGAAGCCTGATTCGTTGATAACCGTGATCAACATGGTAGGCTCAGAAAAGAACATCGAAAGTTGATAGAGAAGATATCCAAATGGATGGTGGATGTCACTGGGGCACCTCTGCATAGTTGACAGGAACATAAATTGAAAAAAATCATCTGTTACATTTTCAGGGGACATTTTTGAAATTTTGACGGATAGAAACCCCTGCTCTGCATAGTTGACAGGGAATACAATTTAATAAATTCTTCATTAATTGATGCGCGCCACCTCCTTTCATTCAATGCTTAAACTTTAACAAGTTGTCCCATTTTGCGCTTTAATACTTTGTCCTATATTTCCACTCTATCATAATTAATTTGAAACAATTAACCTCCCTTGGATGTGGTCTCTCTTTCTCACGCTCCCTCTCCGGCGTGGAACCCTAATTCGCCGATAACCGCGATCAACATGGTAGGCTCAGAAAAGAACATCGAAAGTTGATAGAGAAGATATTCAAATGGATGGTGGATGGACTCACAGGGACGTGCGATCAGGCAGAAGTTATCTAGAGTCAACAAGGCGGAAGCAGGGCCTCTCTTGTCTAACGTTTCCTAATCCAAAATACCGCAGTGACTTTCCCTGTAATTTTTAATTAATCATTCCAATAACAGGGCATGTTAAGAGTCCTGTATTGTTATTTATCGTCACTACCTCCCCGAGTCGGGAGTGGGTAATTGCTGCGCGCCTCCTCCTTAAGGCTGGGTTCACACGAGCGTGTCCGGATTAGGTCCGGATGCGTCCCGGTGTGTTGCGGCAAAACCGCGCGAGTAGGAATGCAATTGCAGTCAGTTTTGACTGCAATTGCGTTCCGATGTTCAGTTTTTATCGCGCGGGTGCAATGTTTTTTGCACGCGCGTGATAAAAAACCGACACTGGTACCCAGACCCGAACTTCTTCACAGAAGTTCAGGTTTGGGTTAGTTGTAGTGTAGATTGTATTACTTTCCCTTATAACATGGTTATAAGGGAAAATAATAGCATTCTGAATACAGAATGCATAGTACAATAGGGCTGGAGGGGTTTAAAAAAATAAACTCATCAACTCACCTTCTCCTCTTGATCTCGAAGTTCCCGGTCTCTTCTTTACTTGAGTTGTGGGCTAAAGGACCTTTGAGTTGAGTTTACTGATGAGTTGTGGGCTAAAGGACCTTTGGTGACGTCAGATCTCATGCTCCAATCACATGGTCCATCACCGTGGTGATGTACCATGTGATTGGAGCATGAGATCTGACGTCACCAAAGGTCCTTTAGCCCACAACTCATCAGTAAACTCAACTCAAAGGTCCTTTAGCCCACAACTCAAGTAAAGAAGAGACCGGGAACTTCGAGATCAAGAGGAGAAGGTGAGTTGATGAGTTTATTTTTTTAAACCCCTCCAGCCCTATTGTACTATGCATTCTGTATTCAGAATGCTATTATTTTCCCTTATAACCATGTTATAAGGGAAAGTAATACAGTTTATAGACTGTCACCTAGCAACCATGCGTGAAAATCGCACCGCATCCGCACTTGCTTGCGGATGCTTGCGATTTTCACGCAACCCCATTCACTTCTATGGGGCCTGCGTTGCGTGAAAAACGCAGAATATAGAGCATGCTGCGATTTTCACGCAACGCATAAGTGATGCGTGAAAATCATCGCTCATCTGAACAGCCCCATAGAAATGAATGGGTCCAGATTCAGTGCGGGTGCAATGCGTTCACCTACCGCATTGCACCCGCGCGGAAATCTCGCCCGTGTGAACGCAGCCTAACTTGGAAGCTTATGCTTCAATACTTTGTCCCATAATTCCGCTCGATTACAATTAATTTCATCCATTTGACCTCCATTGGATGTGGTATCCCTTTCTCAGGCTTCCTCTCTGGCCTGGAACCCTGAATCCACGCCACCCATGTTCACCATGATAGGCGCAGAAAAGAACATCGAAAGTTGATAGAGCAGATATCAAATTTGATCGTGAACATCACGGGGACGTGCGACATGGTGGGGCAGCATGTGTGCACACGCCTACACAAACTGACTGACAGGGGTCAGCCCCTGAAACTTCTGGGTCTCCAAATTGGGCACATAGTCTGAGCTTGCCCTTTACCCCTTGGAGGTGCTGGCCTGCCCTGCAGCCAGTGTATTGTCTGAACGTGTGTTTAGCACAACTGGAAGGGGTTATCACAAGTTATATTTCCCAATATTTTGGGGTATACCCTAATTTAAAAAAATAAATGTAAAAACAAAAACCAGTGTAGGCTACCTCCTCCTCCTCCACCACCGCTTTCACCTACACCGCCACATCCACCGCCTTCTCAACCTCCTACTCCATATAGACCTCTTCCTCCTAGATCAAGATTATAATTTTTTTATTTTTACATATTTTATGTTATTTAAAGTCATTTCCCTATCAACTTTTGTTTGCAGAGCACTTGCCATGCTCTTAACCACATTTTGATGCCATTTGCAGCCCTCTAGCCCTTTCCATGTAATTTTTACAGCCATTTTAGTGCTCAAAAGTTCGAGTCCCCATTGACTTCAATGGGGATCGGGTTTGGAGTCATGTTCGGGTCCCAAACTCAAACTTTTTTGTGAAGTTCGTCCGAACCCGTCGAACCCGAACATCCAGGTGTCCTCTCAACTCTAATTACTTGCAGTTTGCAGTTTTGCTACTGTTACCAGTTAGAGGGGTGTCCATGCCCAGTGTGACACTGCCAGCACTATTTAGATAGTGTCAGACTTTGCATGGACACACCTCCAACTGGTAACACCCAACTGGGCCATCAATGCAAAATGCTAGTAATTAATTGACAACTTTTAGTAGGAATAATAAAGAAATCGTACATCTTAGAGTCACAAGAATAGATGCTCCAGAATTGTTATTATAAGGAGGATGCAAACAGTTGCTAAAACAGACATGTCAGGAGAAGTTACAGGTCCTCTTTTAGTAATCCATATGCAACTGGCATTTATTGTCTAATGATATGGTCTCAACATTGCACATTAAATGCTTAAACCACAGCGATATTGATTACTTGCATAGCCCGCGTTGCCTGTCTTCACTTCTCAATCCTCATGTCTTGAGGGCCCTTATTTGATTCTTGCCATTGGCCCCTTTCTTTTCTATGTTTGCCTCCTGTTGGGAGGTTCACAGTGTGATGGTGCCTCCAACTGTTTTAAAGACTCGAGAACTTCTTAGTGTATTCGAATAGTTATATCTTACTAGTACCTCTACGGACCTATTATCAGCCTACGGAATTCACTTTAATATCTCCCCATAATTGCATTTGTATTTATACTCATTACACATAATTCCCAGCAATAACCACGCACGGGACTGTTAAATAAAACAATTTATGGACAATGGCAACACTGTACAAACTCATTACAATGTAATGTAGTGACAATTGTAATATGCCTTTATTATGTGTTCTTATAAATAGGCAAAAATATCAAGTAAAAAACTGTTTTCAATTACATAGTTTAATGCTGCATTCATTTTTACTTTAGTTAATTAACACCTAAAAGAAAAAAAAAAAAAAAAAACCTGGTACAAAAAAACATAACGCTGATACAACGTGAATCTTCTAAAAGATTTCCGGTGAGGAAATAATTATGAGCTTTACGGCTGGATAAAATGTGGGCATTGTGTTCAAAAGTCTATATTTTATTTTTTGAGTTTATTAAAAAAAACATACGATACAGTATTTGTAGCGAACTACGGCAAGACCCATGGGAAATTGCTGCTGCAAGATCCAAAAGCCAATAGCTTTATTTTGTCTGTACTAAAAAAGAAAAAAAGAAAAAAAAAAACATACAGCTTGGAGTCCCAAATGGAATTCCCTGACCCAAAAATGACTTTCTTATAAGAAACATTTATTAACTGAAAAAGACACACTCGAAGGGTAGTTTAAAATGACAGATCGCCCGGCCAATAACCGTAAATTGTTGGTTTTTAATTTAGTTCTTGCGTTTACAAACAGTTTGTAGAACTATTTTCAATAATCTATATTAGATTTCTTCTAGCACTGAGTAGGGAATATGAGCCTCTCACACATAAAGAGAAATGAAGTAAAGAAAGCCTTGCCGTCCAAGTCTCCTGTGCCTTCCACTGTTTAATGACTCTTCTTTTGTAGAAGCCTCGGTTACAGCAGTAAGCCTACCCAGGGAAGTACATATCGAAGCGACTGCATGTCTTCTTAGCAAATCACCTTGTTTTTTTTATTGCTCCTTGATTGCTCATGTCCTTTATGCTTGCCTTGCCAATAAATATATTAAAACACAATATAGCAGAGATAGTACTTAGTGCTACTAAAAACTGCAGTCTGTCATAGTTGCAAGCGCCACAAGGTTGTCCTGGCTGGAAGACAAGCTTGTATTTTTTCCACTGGAATAAATTGCATAAACTAATTGAATCACAGGTGAGCTATATTCTGCTTACCGGAGAGCCACGAGATGGGCACGTTGAACGTCTGGATATCAGGGTTACAAACAGTAGGTATATACCCATATTACTACAGCTACTTAAAGATGAAAGTATTTTTTTAAGATAAAAACAACACATCTTTAGGAAACATTGAGGGCTGTACGTCAGTTTTCAAGTGTAGAAAAGTAATAATAGTAGTATATAATAATAGTAAAATAAAATACTAAATAAACAAAATAAATAGAATAATTAAAAAAAAGTATGAGAAAATAGTAAAAGTGGGCAGGTCGTCAAACACTGATCTCCCTATAGTCATGTGCTGATAAACAAGTGAACTAGAAAAAAAGTCTAAATCACAACGATGTTGAATTCCAGGAACACATGGCCATGTATAAAAGGCATTTCATACATATTCCAAAAGGGGAGGATGGGGAGATTAAGATATTAGTATAGGTTATCCATCATAGTAACCACAAAGAGGTATATAATGCAGTTGTGTACTGTGCATTCAGAAAGTCTCCATCAATTTGGGGTACACATAACTTACCAATTAACTTTTATTACCTCCTTTTGTGAAGTGAATGGGAAAAAAATGCAATACCGCCACTGAGTTTTTATGTTATGAAATATGCAGTATTCATTTTTCGGAAAAAAAAGACATGATAGCTTTATTCTCTGTGTCAGTACGATTAGAGCCATACCAAAAACATAGTTTTTCTTTTTATATTTTACTACTTTTGCTCAATACCTTTGTTTAATAAAAAAAAAAAGAAAGAAAATGACTACAGGACTTTTTTTTCCGTTCTGCATAACGGAAACCAGTTGGATCCGTTATGCTTACCTATAGACTTCTATTATGACGTAAAAAGCAAAACGGAATTCCTTTTAAAGGCTTCCGTTTTGCATTCCCTCATAATACAAGTCTATGGGCAGCATAACGGATCCGTTCTGGTTTCCGTTATGCAGGACTGGACTCCTGCATAATGGAAATCAGGACGAATCCATTAAGCTGCCCATAGACTTGTATTATTAAGGATCAAAACGGAATGTCTCTTAAAGGCTTCCGCTTTGACTTTCGTGTTATGGATTCCGTTATTTTACATTATAACCATGTTATAACGGAAAACGATGATGAGTCCAAAACGGTGATGTGAACAAGCCCTAAGAGGTGCAGTCTGATACGGATATACTGCATGCAGGCCTTGGGACTTCAAAAGGACTAAGGGTGCCATACAAAGACAATGGGACCCCTCAATCTCATTCATGATGTGCTGAACCACTTAGATGTCACAGACACAAATGAACATGGCATTTAAGGGGTAAAACAGCCCCGATCAGCGCTTCTGCTGATCTGGGTCATTAGCACAAGAGCCCAGCTCTCTGCTGCATGGGAGACCTGTGCAGCGCTTAGTCTAGGCCGCTGTGAAAAGGTGGCAGTGTAGCTTAAAGTCCGTTTGTGAAAGCTGTAAAAAGGTGTATTGGTGGTCACAGTTTAAGCTAAAATTGCCTATAAATCATGTCTTAAAAGTAAAAGATAAAAGAAAATGAGTTTAATTTCCATGAAATTTCAAGCATTGTGAATATATCAACTGAATAAACCTTGGATGTCTTCCACTGATGAGCTGTAGAGGACTTCTAGGACTGGAGTTGAAGTGTTTGTAGGCAGTAATTTTGGAATTTTATTAACAAATAAAGTATATGGAATATGTAATATGTAATAATAGGAGCAGGAATATTACCGCACTTGGTATCATTGTGTTTAGAGATAGGGCTGGGTCTGATGATAGCAGCAGAGAGGGAGATGATTTTTCTTTTCTCGTCTTAGTGGTGTTCCCTGCTCTAGTTATTTTATAGGTTGTTTGTTGATGCTCAGGTACTTAAAGTTTATTGGAGACAAAACATGCCAGAGAAAATTTCAATAACTGAAAGCAGTGCCATTATGTACATTGAATGAGTAATGTTAAGGTCGACCAACTATTGTCTATGTTATCTAATAGATGATATTATCATTAAAGGGGTTGTCCAGAGAAATGTTAAAAATGAAAAAAGAGGCATTATTCACCGACTGCCCCCCCAACTCCCTTCTACTTCAGTTCAGCCACTATCCCGGTCTCCACTGCTCTCTACTTTCTCTCCTGACTTGAAATGTACGAAAAGATTTGATCAGCCAGTAATTTGCTGAGCAGGCCTTTTCTTGCATTTATTATGGCTACATAGTAACATAATAACATCACAATAACTTCCTATATCGACAACCCTTCTCCAGAAATCTAGTAATTATAACTTATATATTGTTACTCTCAAGAAAGGCATCCAGGCGCTTTTAGTGAATTCAACATGATGACCTCCTCAGGCAGAGAGCTCCATAGTTTCACTGCTCTTAAAGTAAAGAATCCTTATCCCTTTGTTATAGCTGTAGTCCTGGGCATAAAGAGATCACGGAAGAGATCTTTATGTGTATCGATCTTCCCCCCAGCTGTCTTTTTTTTTTTCTAAAGTAAATAAATATAATTTTGATAACCTTTCTGGGTCTTGCAGTCCACCCATTCCATTTATTACTTTTTGAACCCACTCAAGCTCAATTATTTCTTTCGTGAACACCGAAGCCCAACATTGTAATCAGAACTCCATGTGTGGTCTGACTTGTGATTTATAAACTGGCAGAAGTTATCATCTATACCCCTTTTGTGTACCCCATGATTTTGTTAGCCTTGGCAGCAGCTGCCTGAAACAGCTTCTACAGCTTAGTTTGTTGTCCACTAAAAGTCATTTTCCATGTCAGTGTTACCCAGTGTTTTACCATTTAGTATGTACTGTTGACTTGCATTATTCCTTCCCATGTGCATGACCTTGCATTTGTCAGTGTTAAACCTTATCTGCCACTTCTCTGCCCAAGCCTCCAATCTATCCAGATCCATCTGCAGCAGTATACTGTCCTCTTCTATGTTCATTTAGTATCACCATCCAAAATTTATATTTTAATGTGCCATCCCTCTACAAGATAATTAAGGAATTTTTTTCTTAGTTAAAACCAGATAGCAACACATATTCTTATTTATAATCAGCTTTTATTTATTTTTATTTATAAATGCAGATTTATTTATTCTACTTCCTGAATATGATTATGGGGGGGGGGGGGGGGGGGGGACACAGCCATCTTGTTGTGCAAATCCATGGGCCAGAGACACAATGGTCAGGAGGTGACCCTATTCACTTATATTGGAGCATTTTCTAGGCATGCTCTGTGACCTTTGTAGGGACATTGCACAAGGAGCAAATAGATAAGCGTTCACAATCACCTATTGTCAGTGGAGGATCCTGTCTTATCTACACACAGAGGATTAGAATGACAGATAAGTAGGTAACTGCAAGTGATCTGTATAGAACCTATTATTAGGCTTAGAGGACAGTGTAAAAACTAAGGGAGTTTATAGTTTTTGCTTAAATAAAGATATTGACATGGAAAATTTAAAATAACATCAAACATTCTTTAAAAATATGTTAAGCATAAAAGTGTGATTTTAACAATAGGTAATATTCTGATGATACATTTCTTTTAAATATATGAAAAAGAATAGAACCTAATACTGATCCCTTCGGTAGCCCACTAGTTAGTGAACCCTGCAATACTGACCTCTATGGTAGCCCACTAGTAATATTGAGCCCTCCATTACTGACCCCTGTGGTACCCCACAGATGATGGTGACCCAATCTGAGTATATACTGTTAATAACCACCCTCTGTATTCTAACACTAAGCCAGTTACTTTCCCAAATACACACATTTTCCTCCAGCCTAAATATTTTTCTTTATGTACTAACTTTTATGCTGCACACTATGACATGCTTCAATTTAAGATTTTGACATCCAATGATGCATTACAAAGTATCAATATAAAAATGTATCTGTCCAGGCTCACAGAGGATCACTGGACTACCCATATGAGCTCAGAATATGCATCAATGTTTATACAATTGCACAATTTCATACTAGCAATTATTTTTGAGTATAGGAACTGAATGATTTTCAATTATTTCACCATTATGCCTGATGCCATGCAGCACATCATCTGATCCGAGTGCATTTAAAGTAAGTTTCTCTTTATGCACTCTGGTTAAGGACTATTCTGGTTAGTGTATGCTTTACTTCATCCTATTAATATATTTATTTGACAGGCGGAAGTACTGCTTGAATCCAACTTGTCCTTTGAGTTACATTTACTGGTTAAGTACTCAAATCCTAGGTGAATCAGGGCTGTGATTATGTTTCCATTTGGAATGATGGAAGGCAAGCAGTAGTTTAGAGATATAAACTTAGCCATTAGCACTTTGGTGGTACAAACCAGCGTCTGAACACTACTGTCATTCTGTGTGACAAATATCTAGAAAGATGCAATAAAAAAAATAGACTCTCAATAAAATTCATCATTTTTGTTTTTTTCCCATCCAAAAATCTGCCCCAGAATCTGTTGCAGAAATTGTATCAGACATTATATAATGCATGACAATCTCTTACTAACAAACTTATAACAAGCCCTGTAGCTCAAATGGATCCAGAGTGTTACCCATTCATTGGCTATCAATATCAGATTGGCAGGGGCCTGACACCTGGAACCCCTGACGATCAGATGTTTGAGGAGACGGCATGCACAATGTGCATGTGCAGTATATACATGCCAAAGACGGGAGATGGCATGTATACACTGCGCACACCGTCTTCTCATACAGCTGATCGTGGGGGTGCCGGGTCTCGTACCCCTGCCGATCTGATATTGATGACCCATCCTGGGGACCCCCTTTAAATCTCTTTTATCTTCTAGGACTTATATTTTTCCTCTGGGTTTTGAGAGACAAAATATGAGCCCTAGAAGACCAATTTTTTTATTGGAGCATACTTGATTTGGGTTGAATCAATTCATACCCAAAAAAATAAATAAATAAAAAATGCAAAAAAATTGGTCAGAGACAAAACTAATTTCAGGAAATTTGTTCATCTCTATTCTAAACGCATTCAACTTTCAGAAAATGTAGGTAAAATTTAGGTATACTACTAGGGAGAATTTCTCAAAATGGCATCATAAGATAGGAAAGATGAAGAAGGAGGATCACATGACTTGAGGCAGCTCACGTGTATGCAGAAGGGCAGGCATTTGCTGCCAAAAGTAAAAAAAAATATTGAAACATTTTTACAGAGCTATTTGTTTTTCAAAGGTTGTGTGTTGCCGCCAGCAGACATGCATTTACCCATAGATGTATACGCCGCTGTCATTAGATTACTAATGCTGGCTTGGCATTAAATGGCTTGAATTGAGTAACATACAGTCCTAGAAGACCCAAGAATGTCATTCATAACTTTTCAGGCCGATTAGGGCACTTTTGATTCGGGTCGAATTTAATCTCCCGACCAGTTGGGGCAAATTGATTCCAAATCGAATTACAAGAAATTTGCTCATCATTTTTAACTGTGATTATGTAAATTATTCAGTTCTACCATTGTTATGTACAACATATGTGTCTCCCCTATACATATGATGTATGGTACTTTTACCCCGTAAGACTAATGCAGTTTAAACTCAGAGGAGCAGACGCTAAGAGCAGATTGCTGTTTACATGCTCACGGATCGAAGGTAAGTTAATCCGGTAGCAGTTAATGATTAGTGCAAGAATTCATGATGTAGAACTAATGTCGGCGATAAATATTTACAGCTTTTCTAAGTGCTCATTCTTTAGCTGAACGACAGTAGATTGTGGATAAGACACTCGAATGCAACAAATAAAATAGCACTTTTCAGCAGCTGGGGAAGTGAGATTTAGCAAGGAGAGGTATATGAATCAAGCTAAAATTGGTCATGCAATCACCAGAGTGACCTTAACTGTAGCAATTTCATAGCACATTATATCACATTTAAGGTTGAATTACAATTAAGCAAATGGCTTCGGTATATTGGCCATATATTACAGACGGCAAATTCCTCTGCTTGCCTTGTACAATATTAAATTTTGTTAAAAGTACAGAATGGCTCGGTGTATTGACTATGGGAAAATACAAATTACTTGTGCTGGGTAAATGTGTTTTTGGAGAGACAGAATAATATACAGTACAGACCAAAAGTTTGGACACACCTTCTCATTCAAAGAGTTTTCTTTATTTTCATGACTATGAAAATTGTAGATTCACACTAAAGGAATCAAAACTATGAATTAACACATGTGGAATTATATACATAACAAACAAGTGTGAAACAACTGAAAATATGTCATATTCTAGGTTCTTCAAAGTAGCCACCTTTTGCTTTGATTACTGCTTTGCACACTCTTGGCCTTCTCTTGATGAGCTTCAAGAGGTAGTCCCCTGAAATGGTTTTCACTTCACAGGTGTGCCCTGTCAGGTTTAATAAGTGGGATTTCTTGCCTTATAGATGGGGTTGGGACCATCAGTGGCGTTGAGGAGAAGTCAGGTGGATACACAGCTGATAGTCCTACTGAATAGACTGTTAGAATTTGTATTATGGCAAGAAAAAAGCACCTAAGTAAAGAAAAACGAGTGGCCATCATTACTTTAAGAAATGAAGGTCAGTCAGTCAGCCGAAAAATTGGGAAAACTTTGAAAGTAAGGGCTATTTGACCATGAAGGAGAGTGATGGGGTGCTGCGCCAGATGACCTGGCCTCCACAGTTACCGGACCTGAACCCAATCGAGATGGTTTGGGGTGAGCTGGACCGCAGAGTGAAGGCAAAAGGGCCAACAAGTGCTAAGCATCTCTGGGAACTCCTTCAAGACTGTTGGAAGACCATTTCAGGGGACTACCTCTTGAAGCTCATCAAGAGAATGCCAAGAGTGTGCAAAGCAGTAATTAAAGCAAAAGGTGGCTACTTTGAAGAACCTAGAATATGACATATTTTCAGTTGTTTCACACTTGTTTGTTATGTATATAATTCCACATGTGTTAATTCATAGTTTTGATGCCTTCATAGTCATGAAAATAAAGAAATCTCTTTGAATGAGAAGGTGTGTCCAAACTTTTGGTCTGTACTGTATATTTCAAACTATAATTGTATTTTGGATGTTTTTTAGCCTTTTTATGTGAAAAGCTTTCTAAAGATTTACCTTAAAGGGGTTGTGCAGTGCTACAATATTGATGACTGGAGATGAGCAAAGTATTAAAAAATTTGATTTGGCTGCTTCGCCGAATTTCACAAAAAGATTAGCTTCATGACGAATTACTTTGTCACGAAGCACATTTATTGGTATGCAGTGGGTTCAATGAGAGGGAGCAGTGATTGTGCCGCTCTCCATCACTGTACCCTTCAGATGCCGCAATCATAAATACTTACTTCATCCATTTGCTGGTCATACGTCACCGCGCACAGGATTTTGTGCAAGATATTCTATCAAGATGGCGGTGGCCATTGTGAAGAAATGGAGGAGGTAAGTATGATTTCTTGTTTGTTTTTTACACTATTTCAGGTAAAATCGATTCGCTACCCTGAAGCACAAGGAAATTTGGCTTTGTGGCAAATCAAATTTATTCTGAAATTCGGATCAAATTCCACTTTGTCGGGTTCGATTCGCTCAACACTATTGATGACCTATCCTGAGGAACAGTAGGTGGCCGACTCCAAAACACCTGCTGACCAGGAGAAAATGTAGTAGCGCTAGTGCGAGCTAGTTCTAGTGCAAGTGCTATGTGCTCGTTGTCTTCTTTACAGCGGCAACGCAGTGTAATTACAGCACATTCACTTGAATGGGTTGAGCAGCTGGGATTACACTGCGCCCCCTCTACAAAGGAGACCGCTGCGCAGGTGATTTTGAAAAAGAAGTAGCGTTTGCACAAAGGCTGCTACCTCTCCAAACAGCTGATCAGCAGGGGTGCCTGGAGTCGGATTCCCTCTGACCTGATATTAATGACCTATCCTGAGGGTAGGCCATAAATATTGTAGCACTGCACAATCTCTTTAACAAAGATTATAGTGAATGTTTAACTTTGAATGTTTCTTGATCTAAAAAATGTCTGACCATCTGCGCTGATACATTAATAATTAATTATATAGCAGCTTATAGATAGAGCAGAGCTCTGTTTTTGATAAGCAGTGCCCCGAATTTCTGTATTTATATGACAAACTTCTGATTGTCTGCAGACACCACTAGGGGGAGCTTCAGAGCATACTGCATACTATTTCTTTCCTGAGTTCAGTGTATAAAAAGTATGTCAAAAACTTGCTAGTCCGCCTAGTGGTAGTTAAAGGTAGCTGAAACTTTATGGACATATCACAACACCAAAACTACCAGTATGTACAAAGTAGAAAGAGTCTCTTTAGACCTATTTATACACATCAACACAGTAGCCAGCCCATGTTTTACTGTGAGAAGGACTGAGGGAGGTGGGGGAACTGCTATGAGCCAAATGCAGCTGTGTCATTTTGGCTAATATGAAAGTGGGACCTGTCCCCATACTAAAATATCCTTTTATGAGCATAGTCTGATGACAGATCTGATTTAAAGTAACCATGTACACACATATAGGTCTGTATAACTGTTGCACATAAGCCGTTAAAACACAAAAAAAATTCTAAAATATAAGTAAAGTCAAATATGTGTGATCTGAGCAGAAACTGGAGCAGCAAAAATTATTTAGATAGCGAACAATATATTTTTTTAAATCTATATAATAAAAAAAGGAAAGCAGTGATCAGATTTTTTTTGATTCAGGTCTTCATTGGTTGTTACTTGTTCTCGGTAATAATTTTACCTATAAGCAAATTTCTGATAACTTATTAGTCCAAACCTAACGATCAATAAGCCTTTATTTGTTATTGGGGTGATTTAATGTGTTAATCAAAGTGAAAAAATGCCTTCTATCAAACCTGAACTCATTATCGACATTCACTGTAAGCAAGCAATCAGTATGCAATCAGCCACAGTCCGTTCTGGGGAAATCCACTTAATTACAAAGGAGCCATTTAAGACATACTGGTTTCAGTCAAAATGCTGCAGAGACATTAAACTGTCACTACGAGAGCCAGGAGTCAGTAATAATATATAATGGGGTAGATTTACTAATAACGTCTTGGGTAATCTATAAAGTGTGCTGCACCAGAAAATTGTAAAAATTTTGGCTGTTTTGTCAGCATTGTAGGCATTTGCACCAAATTTATGTTTTATTTGTGCTATTTTAGGAGGACTTTGCTCTATGCAAATCAAATAGCATTTACTAAGGCTAAGGGCTCATGCACACAAACGTATTTTTTTTCTGTGTCTCTTCTGGGTTTTTTTTGAGTCCCATTAGCGCAACCTTTCATTTCAATGGGTCTACAGAAAAACGGAAATGACGCCGTATGCATTCCGTTTCCATATGCCCGCATGGCCGTTCTGGAAAAAAGATAAAACATGTCCTATTCTTGTCTGTTTTGCAGACAAGAAAAGGCATTGTTACAATGGATCCACCAAAAAAAAAAATGGATGCAATACGGATGTCACACGGATGTCATCCATGTTTGCGGAACCATGTTTTGCGGACCGGAAAATACATACGGTCAAGTACATGTACCCTAAAACAGATGTTTTCTGGGTGGGGCTTCATTATTTTTAGAGATGAACGAATTTTTCAAAAATTCGATTCGGACGGTTCGCCGAATTTTTCAGAAAAATTTGCTTCGATCCGAATTTAATTGCGGTGAATCGCGTTAAAAACAGCTATTTCCTAGCTGCTGAGAGCCTTTATAGTGGTGTAGAACATGGTGCCTTGCAGTAACACGAATAGGGAGTCTGCTTTGGTTGTGAAATAATACTGCGAGTCCGTATGACACACAGATGACAGGCGTCGCTCTTAGGCCTCTTTCACATGGGCGAGATTTCCGCGCGGGTGCAATGCGTGAGGTGAACGCATTGCACCCGCACTGAATTCGGACCCATTAATTTCTATGGGGCTGTGCACATGAGCTGTGATTTTCACGCATTACTTGTGCATTGCTTGAAAATCGCAGCATGCTCTATTTTGTGTTTTTTTTCACGCAACGCAGTCCCCATAGAAGTGAATGGGGCTGCGTAAAAATTGCAAGCATCCGCAAGCAAGTGCGGATGCGGTGCGATTTTCACGCACGGTTGCTAGGAGACAATCGGGATGGGGACCCGATCATTACTATTTTCCCTTATAACATGATTATAAGGGAAAATAATAGCATTCTTAAAACAGAATGCTTAGTAAAATAGGGCTGGAGGGGTTAAAAAAATAAATAAATAATTTAACTCACATCATCCACTTGTTCGGGCAGCCTGGCTTATGTTCTTTCTTCTTCTTTGCTGTGCAGGAGGAAAAGGACCTGTGGTGATGTCACTGCGCTCATCACATGGTCCGTCACATTATCCATCACCATGGTGATGGACCATGTGATGAGTACAGTGATGTCATCAAAGGTCCTTTACCCAAGTCCTGAAGAAAGAAAAAAGAAGAGAGGCCGGGCTGCGCGAACAAATGGATTAAGGTGAGTTAAATTATTATTTTTTTTTTTTAACCTCTCCAGCCCTATTTTACTAAGCATTCTGTATTAAGAATGCTATTATTTTCACTTATAACCATGTTATAAGGGAAAATAATTACATCTACACAACCTTGAACCGATCACCACGATGGCCACTAGGAGAGATTGACCCCTGACTTCTGTAGGGGCAGGAACAGACAGAGGGTTTAAATCCCCCCCTCCCACCACCAGCACCAGTGTGTCCAAAATTACAGAGACAGAAAATAGGTGGTGAGAAACAAATTAAATAAATCGAGAGGGTATTACTTCATAACCTCCCAGCTAAATACTAAATAAACGGTAGGGAATATATGTGCCGTCGTGGTGATCTCGTGGAAACTGAATTACCGGTAAGTCTAATTCCGGCTTTCCACCTCATCACCACGACGGCCACTAGGAGATATTAAAAATTACAACTTAGGGGGGGGGGACAGCCTGAAGGACTTTACGTCTAAAAGACAAGTCTGAACTAGATAGGTCTAGTCTATAATGCTTTGTAAAGGTGTGAATGTTGGACCAGGTAGCAGCTTTACAAATATCCTCAAGAGAAGCTCCGGCCCGCTCGGCCTGGGAGGAGGACATAGCTCGGGTAGAATGAGCTCTTTTGAGGGGCAAAGAAGGCCCTGGATCTCATAACAGATAGAAATGGAATCCTTAATCCATCATGCTAGGGAAGACCTAGAAGCTTTTAGACCCTTATTCTTACCTGAGAACAAAACAAACAGGTTGTTGGTTTTACGGAATCCTTTTGAAACTTCAAGATACCGTAAGACCGAGCGTCTTATATCTAGTGAGTGGAAACTAGATTCTCTATCATTAGAGGGATTACCAAGGAAGGCAAAAACTATCTCCTAGTTTCGGTGGAAATCGGATACTACTTTAGGGAGAAACCCGGGGTCTAACTTAAGAATAATTCTATCATCGGTGATACGGAGATAGGGTTCTTGTATTGATAGAGCCTGAATTTCACCTAGCCTTCTTGCGGACGTGATGGCGACCAAAAACGCGGTCTTTAGAGATAGATGTTTGGTGGAACAACTTGACAGGGGCTCAAAAGGGGCAAGTGTTAGGCCTGTGAGCACCGTATTGAGGTCCCAGTTGGGGATCCGATATTTCAGAGAGGGGCGTATCCGAGAAGCTGCTTTCATAAATCTTCTGATCCAGCGGTGACTGGCTAGATCTTGATCAAAGAAGCAAGCTAGGGCCGACACCTGTACCTTCAAGGTGGAAGGTCTAATTCGAGACCCTGCTGGAGGAAGTCCAAGATTTTATAAAATTGGGCGGCTCTAAGTTTGGGGCAGTGTTACCGATCCAGGAACAGAACCTCTTCCAAATCTTTAGATAGATCGAGAAGGTAACCTTCTTTCTACTCGCTTTCAGGGTAGATATTACTTGGTCAGAAAGCCCCTGTGATTTCAACCTCTGGACCTCAGGATCCAAGCTGATAACTTGAGGAAACTCGGGTTTGGGTGTAAGATTGGCCCTTGATGAAGCAGGTCCCTCCTGGAAGGAAGAGGCCATGGGTCCTCTATTGATAGGTTTTTTAAGGAAGGGAACCAGCTCCATTTCGGCAAATAAGGAGCTATTAATATTAGAGTTGTATCCTCTCGGTTAAGCTTCTGAATTATCCTGGGAAGTAGAGGCAGGGGTGGAAACGCATAACAGAGGTCCCAGTCCCATTGTATCGTGAGCGCGTCCAGCGCCCAAGGATTGTCCCGTGGGTTCAATGAACAGAATGTTGATACCTTTGTGTTCCTTTTGGAGGCGAACAGGTCCACTTGTGGAGTGCCGCATCTTTCTACTAGAATCTGAAACACGTCCTGATTTAGAGACCATTCGGTATGGTCTATTAACTGGCGACTGAGATAGTCTGCTTCCACGTTCAGTACTCCTTTCAAAGTGAATCGCAGAGGTGGATCTTATGTGGACTCGCCCAATTGAAGATCTTCCTTGCCACGGACATCAGCTTCTCTGATCTCGTCCCTCCCTGGTGAGAGAGGTATGCTACCGTCGTAGTATTGTCGTAAAGAATTTTTACGTGCCGGCCCACGAGAAGGGATTCTGTGGGTTTCAGACCTTTCCAAACCGCTTCCAGTTCTCTGAAGTTGGAAGATTGAGAGCGGGTTGTTGGCATCCAGGAACCCTGAAAGAAATGATCTCCCACTTTCGCTCCCCATCCTTTTTCGCTAGCGTCTGTAAGCACTTGAATGTAGGGAGTTTTCTCCCAGGTAACTCCCAAGGACAGGTTGTTTGTGCTCTTCCACCAGTCTAAGGAGGTTTTCACCGCTGGAGGGATCCAAAGAAGACTGCTGCTTGTTCCAAATTCTGAGAATCCATGACTGGAGAGATCGGAAGTGGGATTGGCTCCATGGGACGGACGGAATGCAGGACGAGAGAAGACCTAGAAGACTCATGGCTTCCCTTATGGGACAAGACCTCCTGTTCTGAAACCGTTGGACCCTCAACTGGAGGTTTCTGACCTTGTCTGGTGGGAGAAAGGTATGCTGAACCCGGGAATCCAGGACGACCCCCAAGAACTGGATCGTGCTGGAAGGTACAAGATTTGATTTCTTCCGGTTCACCAACCACCCTAGATCTTGGTTAAGAGACAGGAAGGTTAGTAAGTCTGTTCTGAGTTTGTTCTCTGAATATCCAATCAGGAGGAAATCGTCCAGGTATGGTATAATCACCAGTCACTTGCGCCTCAGGAAGGCCACCATCTCGACCACCAGTTTCGTGAAGACTCTGGGAGCAGATGATATCCCAAAGGGAACGGCCGTAAACTGTAAGTGACAGGTTACCCCCCTGTGGTCTTGGATGGCAAATCTTAAAAACTTTTGAGAGTCTGGATGGATTGGGACGTGGTAGTAAGCGTCCTGAAGATCTACTGAACACATCAGAGCATCTCTCCCTATTAACAGAATCAGGGACTTTAGGGATTCCATCTTGAATTTCCGATATATTATGAATTTGTTCAGGGCCTTTAAATTTATAATAGTCCGGAACGAGCCTTCTTTCTTCTCTACCAGGAAAAGATTTGAGTAGAACCCCTGTCCTAGCTGTGTTGGTGGTACCTGAACTATCACGTCCATCTCCAGAAGGCTCTGAATTCCCTGCAGGATTTTCTTACGTATGTTGGAGGAGCTTGGGTTGGTAACAATGAAGCGGTCTGGGGGAGATGAAGAAGTTCGATTCGGTATCCGAATTTTATGATGTCCCGGACCAAGGGTTCGGGGTAATGGACTCCCAAGGAGTCAGAAAATTCTTCAATCTCCCCCCGACTCTGGCGTCATTGTTTATCCGAGGGTTTGCTTTGAGAGGAGGAAGGGTTAATTCTACCCCTGTCCCCTTTCGGATAGCTCCAGTGTCCTGACTTCCCTTTATCCCTGTAAGATTTGTTCTGGTTGGTGGGGGCCCAAAAGGGATATTTCCTTTTATAGGGTCTCTCCTCTAGGAAGCCCTTTTTCTTGTCCGCAGACCTTTTCTAAAATTCGGTCCAGGACAGGGCCAAAGACATATTCCCCGAGAACGAATGGAGCATAATTTCATTTTTGAAGTGTTGTCTCCTGACCAGCTCTTCATCCACAGAGCCCGGCGGGCCGCGTTTGGAGAGGCCGGCCATCTTTAGCAGCAAATCTGACAGATTCTGCCGAGGCATCTGCCATAAATGCTGTGGCGGACTTTAGTAAGGGGAGGACCTTAAGATTTCTACCCTAGGGGTGTTATCCCTAATGTGAGACTCTAATTCATTTAGCCACAGTCCCATGGACCTTGCCACCGAGGTGGCAGCGATATTTGCTTTTAAATTAAACATGGCGGCTTCCCACAATTTTTTTAAAAGACTATCCGCCTTCCTATCCATGGGGTCGCGTAACTGGGAGGTGTCCTCGAAGGGCAAGGCAGTCTTTTTATTGACTTTTGCCACTTGAATATCGATTTTGGGTGTTTCATTTAAAATTTTTTCTTCGTTAGGGTCAAATAATAGACGATTCCTGAAGGACCTGGACACCCCCAAGCGCTTCTCTGGATTGGACCATTCATCAAGCACCATATCTCGTATGTTTTCGTTGATCGGAAAAACCCATTTTTTTTTAACCCGGAGTCTCCACAATCATCTCATCCTGCACGGAGTGGGCTTTTGGGGCTTCTTCTACCCCCATGGTGGCCCGAACTGCCCTTAGTAGGTCTGGCATTTCTTCCAAGGAAAAACAAAATTTCCTATCTGATTCGGAAGTCTCAATATCAGAGGATGCTTCCTCATCCTCCCAGGCTCTGGATGATGAAGCATTTTCCGCTATCTTCTCCGAATCCGATAAATAAGGAGATGGTCCCCTCCGTTTTTTAGGTGGAGGCGGGTCTCTGGGTAAAGAGGAAATTTGGGATAAGGAGGATTTAACTTCCTCGTGTATCATGGATCTCAACTCGTCAAAAAAGGAAGGCTGTTCTTCAGAAATAACGCTAGAGATACAGTCCTTGCATAATCTCTTGCGGTAGTCGTCCGGAAGCCGTTTGAGGCAGGACACACACTTAGCTGGCTTCCTGACTTTTTTCTGAGCCTCCTTAGGGACCTGGGAAGAATAACCCCAATCAGCCATGATAAATACACACAGGGATATATAGCCTGAAGCCCCAAGCCAGAGAGGTGGAGGAGGGAGGAGGAACAAGCAACCTGGTACAGTGTCTTAAAGAAGTAATAGGGCAAAAAAGCACTTCCCCACAGGGGAACTTACGGCAGGCGGCACAGAAGGGTCTCCAGGGGAGCGGGGCATGACGGCACGCTCACTCACACACACTGCTGAGACGATCGGCGCTTGTAATGCTGGCGCCAAAGTTTTAAACTGGAGACGCTTCCTGAATGACGTCAACTTCCTTCTCCACCGGAAGTGACGTCTGCCGCTTTACCTGAAGCGCTTAGGCGCGCACCCGGCTACAGCCATGGCAGGCCTCACATATGTAATGGAGCGAGGGCCTCCCTCCTTCAACCCCTGCCCAGCATTAGTACGCAGACCGCAGGAGGGCAGGGGGAACACCAGGTAAGGTGTTACGAAGTCCATCATCTTCATCTCCCCACAGGGAGACTCTCTCTGCCCCTGTCCTCTGTAGGGACAGGAAACACCTGGTGCTGGTGGTGGGAGGGGGGGATTTAAACCCTCTCTCTGTTCCTGCCCCTGCAGAGGTCAGGGGTCAATCTCTCCTAGTGGCCGTCGTGGTGATGAGGTGGAACCTGAACGTTAGTGAAGAAGTTCGGGTCTGGGTACCACATTCAGTTTCTTATCACGCGCGTTCAAAACGCATTTGCACCCGCGTGATAATACTGAGCAATGGAACGCAATCGCAGTCAAAACTGACTGAAATTGCGTACCTACTCGGCCTGGGTTTGCCGCAATGCACCGGGGCGCATCCCTGAGCCAAAACGTGATGCCTGTGTGAAAGAGGCCTTAGAATTACGGCAGAATTCACTTATTAGGGCAAGCCACAGGGCCAAAACTGACCAAATGACTCAAGTATGAACTCAGCCTTACAGGTAGATGTTAGCGTCAAGAAGAAGCGCACTCCTTTTACACCATCGTCAGCTGATTCCATAT
Source organism: Bufo bufo (assembly GCF_905171765.1). Classification (NCBI taxonomy): domain Eukaryota; kingdom Metazoa; phylum Chordata; class Amphibia; order Anura; family Bufonidae; genus Bufo; species Bufo bufo. The sequence continues at coordinate 46,713,046 of NC_053397.1, read as the reverse complement.
AGATGTCTAGAAAACCTGTTCTATTAAACGCGTAAACAAATAGAGCCCCCCGACAGAGTGGAGAGGGTGTCAGCAGTAAGTTTGTGTTGACGTCACTGATTAATTTTCCCCATTCTCTGAATCGTCAGAACAATTACCCAGAAAAAGCGGATGCTGTCTGTGGATTATACGCCTTCACTCAGACAACATTTGCTAAATAATCCATTAACATTGCTAAATAGAGATGGCCTTGTGGTTTGCCCGGCATTCGTTTCGCAGCGAACTTTGCTCGTTTGCGATTCGCCGAACATGCGGACATATGGCGAAGCAGGTTGCTGTGTGAAGCAGGGACAGACTGTTAGTGACACCAAACTCTAGCTAATAGGGCCACAAAAGTCATTTTAAGGACTGGTATAGGTGGGCTATCGATATGTGTGACATACAGAGGGGTGTAATATACTTATAATATACTTTCTAACATAGAAAGTATATTATAGTGCATTTGTATTGTGCAGCGGTTGTGTGCAGATCTGCTGTGATACTGCAGCTAGATAGAGGGACGAACGCTATTGGAATAACTAATTGAAACTGGTGTTATATACCTGTTTTCCCCCAAAAAAAACTCTGATTGAGGGGTGTGATATACCTATAATATACCTTCTAACATAGAAAGTATATTATAGTGCATTTATATTGTGCAGCAGGTGTGTGCGGTGCTGCTGATATACTGCAGCTAGATAGAGGGACAAACTCTATTGGAATAAGTAATTGCAAATGGTGTGATATACCGGTTGCCCCCCAAAAAATCTGATTGAGGGGTGTAATATACCTATAATATATCTTCTAACATAGAAAGTATATTATAGTGCATTTGTATTGTGCAGCAGTTGTGTGCGGTTCTGCTGAGATACCGCAGTTATATAGAAGGACCAACGCTATTCGAAAAACTAATTGCAACTGGTGTAATATACCTGTTGCACCCAAAAAAACTGAATAAGGGTTGCAATATACCTGCTTCCACAAAATACTGATTGTGGGGTGTGATACACCTACTTCCACCAAATAAAGATTGAGGCCTGCGATACACCAGATTCCACCAAATATTGATTAACCGCCTCCGGACCGCCTAACGCAGGATCGCGTTGCGGAGGCGGCAGCTCTGCGCACAGTCACGCATATATGCGTCATCTCGCGAGAAGCGAGATTTCCTGTGGACGCGCGCACACAAGCGCGCGCGTTCACAGGATCGGAAGGTAAGCGAGTGGATCTCCAGCCTGCCAGCGGCGATCGTTCGCTGGCAGGCTAGAGATGTGATTTTTTTAACCCCTAACAGGTATATTAGACGCTGTTTTGATAACAGCGTCTAATATACCTGCTACCTGGTCCTCTGGTGGTCCCTTTTGTTTGGATCGACCACCAGAGGACACAGGCAGCTCAGTAATAAGTAGCACCAAACACCACTACACTACACCCCCCCTGTCACTTATTAACCCCTTATTAACCCCTGATCACCCCATATAGACTCCCTGACCACCCCCCCCTGTCATTGATCACCCCTCTGTCATTGATCACCCCCTTGTAAGGCTCCATTCAGACGTCCGTATGTTTTTTACGGATCCACGGATACATGGATCGGATCCACAAAACACATATGGACGTCTGAATGGAGCCTTACAGGGGGGTGATCAATGACAGGGGGGTGATGGATCGGATCCGCAAAACACATACAGACCGTCTGAATGGAGCCTTACAGGCCTTACAGGGGGGGTGATCACCCAATATAGACTCCCTGATCACCCCCCTGTCATTGATCACCCCCCTGTAAGGCTCCATTCAGACGTCCGTATGTTTTTTACGGATCCACGGATACATGGATCGGATCCGCAAAACACATACGGACATCTGAATGGAGCCTTATAGGGGGGTGATCAATGACAGGGGGGGTGATCACCCCATATAGACTCCCTGATCACCCCCCTGTGATTGATCCACCCCCTGTCATGATCACCCCCCCTGTAAGGCTCCATTCAGACGTCCGTATGTGTTTTGCGGATCCGATCCATGTATCCGTGGATCTGTAAAAAACATACGACCGTATGAATGGAGCCTTACAGGGGGGTGATCAATGACAGGGGGGTGATCACCCCATATAGACTCCCTGATCACCCACCTGTCATTGATCACCCCCCTGTCATTGATAACCCCCTGTAAGGCTCCATTCAGACGTCCGTATGTGTTTTGCGGATCCGATCCATGTATCCGTGGATCTGTAAAAAGCATACGACCGTCTGAATGAAGCCTTACAGGGGGGTGATCAATAACAGGGGGGTGATCACCCCATATAGACTCCCTGATCACCCCCCCTGTCATTGATCACCCCCCTGTAAGGCACCATTCAGATGTCCGTATGTGTTTTGCGGATCCGATCCATGTATCCGTGGATCTGTAAAAAACATACGGACATCTGAATGGAGCCTTACAGGGGGGTGATCAATGACAGGGGGGTGATCACCCATATAGACTCCCTGATCACCCCCCCTGTCATTTATCACCCCCCCTGTCATTGATCACCCCCCTGTAAGGCTCCATTCAGACGTCCGTATGTGTTTTGCGGATCCGATCCATGTATCCGTGGATCTGTAAAAAACATACGGACGTCTGAATGGAGCCTTACAAGGGGGTGATCAATGACAGGGGGGTGATCACCCCATATAGACTCCCTGATCACCCCCCTGTCATTGATCACCCCCCTGTCATTGATCACCCCCCTGTAAGGCTCCATTCAGTCGTCCGTATGTGTTTTGCGGATCCGATCCATGTATCCGTGGATCTGTAAAAAACATACGGACGTCTGAATGGAGCCTTACAAGGGGGTAATCAATGACAGGGGGGTGATCACCCCATATAGACTCCCTGATCACCCCCCTGTCATTGATCACCCCCCTGTCATTGATCACCCCCCCTGTAAGGCTCCATTCAGTCGTCCGTATGTGTTTTGCGGATCCGATCCATGTATCCGTGGATCTGTAAAAAACATACGGACGTCTGAATGGAGCCTTACAGGGGGGTGATCAATGACAGGGGGGTGATCACCCCATATAGACTCCCTGATCACCCCCCTGTCATTGATCACCCCCGTGTAAGGCTCCATTCAGACATTTTTTTGGCCCAAGTTAGCAGAATTTTTTCTTTTTTTTTCTTACAAAGTCTTATATTCCACTAACTTGTGTCAAAAAATAAAATCTCACATGAACTCACCATACCCCTCACGGAATCCAAATGCGTAAATGTTTTTAGACATTTATATTCCAGACTTCTTCTCACGCTTTAGGGCCCCTAAAATGCCAGGGCAGTATAAATACCCCACATGTGACCCCATTTCGGAAAGAAGACACCCAAAGGTATTCCGTGAGGGGCATATTGAGTCCATGAAAGATTGAAATTTTTGTCCCAAGTTAGCGAAAAGGGAGACTTTGTGAGAAAAAACAAAAAAAAAATCTATTTCCGCTAACTTGTGCCAAAAAATAAAAATTTCTATGAACTCGCCATGCCCCTCATTGAATACCTTGGGGTGTCTTCTTTCCAAAATGGGGTCACATGTGGGGTATTTATACTGCCCTGGCATTTTAGGGGCCCTAAAGCGTGAGAAGAAGTCTGGAATCCAAATTTCTAAAAATGCCCTCATAAAAGGAATGTGGGCCCCTTTGCGCATCTAGGCTGCAAAAAAGTGTCACACATCTGGTATCGCCGTACTCAGGAGAAGTTGGGCAATGTGTTTTGGGGTGTCATTTTACATATACCCATGCTGGGTGAGAGAAATATCTTGGTCAAATGCCAACTTTGTATAAAAAATGGGAAAAGTTGTCTTTTGCCGAGATATTTCTCTCACCCAGCATGAGTACATGTAAAAAGACACCCCAAAACACATTGCCCAACTTCTCCTGAGTACGGCGATACCACATGTGTGACACTTTTTTGCAGCCTAGGTGGGCAAATGGGCCCACATTCCAAAGAGCACCTTTCGGATTTCACCGGCCATTTTTTACACATTTTGATTTCAAACTACTTCGCACGCATTTGGGCCCCTAAAATGCCAGGGCAGTATAACTACCCCACAAGTGACCACATTTTGGAAAGAAGACACCCCAAGGTATTTCGTGATGGGCATAGTGAGTTCATGGAAGTTTTTATTTTTTGTCACAAGTTAGTGGAATATGAGACTTTGTAAGAAAAAAAAAAAAATCATCATTTTCCGCTAACTTGTGACAAAAAATAAAAAGTTCTATGAACTCACTATGCCCATCAGCGAATTACCTTAGGGTGTCTACTTTCCGAAATGGGGTCATTTGTGGGGCCATTGTAGAACCTCAGGAAACATGACAGGTGCTCAGAAAGTCAGAGCTGCTTCAAAAAGCGGAAATTCACATTTTTGTACCATAGTTTGTAAACGTTATAACTTTTACCCAAACCATTTTTTTTTACCCAAACATTTTTTTATCAAAGACATGTAGAACAATAAATTTAGATAAAAATTTATATATGGATGTTGTTTTTTTTTGCAAAATTTTACAACTGAAAGTGAAAAATCGCATTTTTTTGCAAAAAAAATCGTTAAATTTCGATTAATAACAAAAAAAGTAAAAATTTCAGCAGCAATGAAATACCACCAAATGAAAGCTCTATTAGTGAGAAGAAAAGGAGGTAAAATTCATTTAGGTGGTAAGTTGCATGACCGAGCAATAAACGGTGAAAGTAGTGTAGTGCAGAAGTGTAAAAAGTGGCCTGGTCATTAAGGGTGTTTAAGCTATGGGGGCTGAGGTGGTTAAGGGGTTTGATTTACCAGCTTCCAGCAAATACTCATTATTAGGTTCTATATACCTGTTTCCATAAAATACTGATACAGGGTATTGATATACTGACTTCCATCAAATATTGAAAGAGGCCTGCGATACACCGGCTTCTACCAAATATTGATTAAGGGGTTTGATATACCATTTTACAGCAAATCCTCATTATTGGGTTCTATATACCTGTTTCCACAAAATACTGATACAGAGTATAGATATACCGGCTTCCACCAAATATTGATTGAAGCCTGCGATAAACCAGCTTCCACAAAATATTGATTATGGGGTTTGATTTACAAGCTTCCAGCAAATACTAATTATTGGGTTCTATATACCTGTTTCCACAAAATACTGATAGAGGGGATTTATATACCGGCTTCCACAAAATATTTACTGAGGCCTGCGATATACCTGCTTCCACAAATACTGCTCTTTTTTAGGGATTTTATCACAGGGTAATTTTGAAAATGACAGGCAGAGGAAGAGGCAGGCTATTCTGCAGGGTTGGTATGGGTCGGGCAGGTGCACCAGCCCGGAGCCTAAGTGAGAAGTTGGAGAAGGCGCGTGCGATTACGTCAAAGGACACACCAGAGTTTGTTGAGTGGCTCACTCAGCCTTCTGCTTCTGCACCCTCCTTATCGTCTGTATCAGCATTATCCTCGCTCTCTGCTGTGTGCACCCCCAAAGACACCACCACCATAGCCCCTCCACTCGAATCAGAGGAATTATTTTCCCATCCATATCAAGACCTTATCAATGCGCAGCCATTCTTGGCATCGGATGAGGAAGAGAAGGTAGCAACGGCCGCCACCCAGCGGTCTGACGACAGTACCAAGATCAGCCCAAGGAGGGTGGTCCTCACTGTTGCTGTCTACGCCGAGATCTCTAATGTCAGTGGTGGTGAAGGTGAGTATGATGATGTGTCGATGGACGTCACGTGGGTGCCCACAAGAGAGAAAGAGGAGAGGAGTTCAGAGGGATAGATGGAGCAGCAGATAGGGAGGATAAGGAGGAGAAGCAGGCAGAACTTGCAGTGCACAGGAGGCAAAATGCAGACTGCAAAAGTATCCGGAGCAAGCCATCCACCAAGCATGGTCACATCTGGCGCTCCCAGGACGCCGGCACATGGCTCCGCAGTGTGGGCTTTTTTTAACGTGTCAGCTGCTGACAATAGTGTTGCCATCTGCAGCCTGTGCTCTCAACGCATAAGTCACAGTAAGCCCAACACTCACCTAGGGACGACTGCCTTAAGAAAGCACCTGGCCTCCAATCACTGAGCCCAGTGGTAGCAACACCGTCAGAACCCACAAAGCCACACTCCCGGCTCTCCATGTCCTGCCTCTTGTCCTTCTCCTCTCTCCTCCCATTTGTCCTCCACTACACCTTCCACCATGCCGTCATCGCGTTCATCTTTTAAAAGGCAGGCTTCCGTGTACCAAAGGTTCGAATGTAAAAAGTTGATGACGCTAGATAACCCTCTTGCCCAACCGCTGACCGCTGGATTTGTCGGAACTGCTAGCCCGCCAACTACTGCCATATGAACTGGTGGACTCAGAGGCCTTTAGAAAATTTGTGGCCATTGACACACCGCAATGGAAAGTCCCCAGAAGGAAATATTTCTCCCAGAAGGGCATCCCAGAGCTATATGGCCATGTTCAGCGGCAAGTGAATGTAACTTTGGCACACAGTGTTGGTGCCAAGATACATCTGAACTCAAACATGTGGTCTAGCAAACCCGGGCAGGAAAGGTACATAACTTTTACTGCCCACTGGGTAAACCTTCTGACAGCGGTCAAGCATGCAACCCGTGGCACTCGTGTGGATTTTGTGTTACCGCCACAGATTGCATGCAGGCCTGCCTCTTCTTCTCCTCCTCCTACTCCGTCCTCCGTCTCCTGCTCGGCTGACTCCTCCTTTGCCACTGCTACCGCCTCTTCCGCTGCACCCCCCCAGCTCCCCAGAACCTATTTGACGTGCCAGGTGAGAAGTTGCGAGGCTGTGCTGCGGCTGTTGTGCCTGGAAGCCAAGAGCCACACCGGTCCTGCACTGCTTTCAGCTCTGCGGTCACAGGCCGATCATTGGCTAACCCCACTCAATTTGACAGTTGGTAAAGTGGTGTGCGACAATGGTGCCAATCTGCTGAGTGCACTGAAACAGGGCAAAATGACACACATGCTGTGCATACCACACGTCCTGAACTTAGTCGTGCAGCGATTCGTTGCCAAATACCCCGGGGTCCAGGACATCTTGCAGCAGGCCAGGAAAATCTTTGGCCATTTTAGATCTTACATGGCCATGGCTTACCTTGCTGACTTTCAGCCGCGACACCACCTACTTGTCAGACGTCTAATTTGTGACAGTATGACATGCTGGAACTCCACCTTGTACCGTATATGCTTGATAGGCTGCTCCAGCAGAAATGTGCCGTTAACAACTACCTGTATGAACTCTGCAGTTTCTTTTCACCGTGCCAGTGGCTGCTCATGCGCGATGCATGCAGACTTCTGCGGCCATTTGATGAGATCACCAAACTGGTCAGTCGCAGCCAGGGTGCCGTCAGTGACATCGTACCTTACGCCTTCTTTCTGGAGCGTGCATTGCGTCATGTCATTGATCAAGCCGTCGAGGAGCAGGAGCTGGAAGATGAGGAAGTTGCAATGCTGAATAATGCTGGCAGAGGAATTTCCACCCACTGAGAAACAGTTGCGGGTACAAATCCTACAGCGCATGCAAGAAGAGGGCGGTTTAAAGATGTGTTGGTCAGTTCGGATATGAGATCATTCTTTCAACCAACCCATCGACAGCATCCCTCTGGATCCAGCCTCAGGGAACGCCTAGACCGACAGGTGTCCATCGGTTAACGCCCGATGTGGACGCTCTGAGAAGCGAGGAACCCCTTGACTACTTTGTGTGCAGGATTGACCTGTGGCCAGAGCTGGCACAATTTGCCATGGAACTCTTGGCTTGCCCCTCGTCGAGTGTCCTGTCCAAAAGGACGTTCAGCGCAGCAGGGGGGATCGTGACCGATATGCGCACTTGCCAAGCTCACAACAGTGTGGACTACCTCACATTTCTAAAAACTAATGAGGCATGGATCTCGGAGGAATTCAACACCTGTGAGGACCACGTTTAATTGAATTTCCTCATGCCAGCCCACACATATCCGCCACCACACAGAACAAATAATGGTCCCTGTCTTATGTAAATACAGCGGCATAAAAGGCCTTTTCTGTACTGTGAATGCCTAATTTTTGGGTCCACAAAGGAATTTAACATCGGTGACGACCATGTGTTATCAAATTTCAACTATTATCATTTGGGGGTTTTTCAAAGGGGGGATTTCGTTGGCCATGTTTTTAATCCAATTTTATATTTTTAGTTCTTTAAACATATGTTTTTGACATATATTTGTACTGGCCTGCAGTAAAATTGATATCCCATGACCGCCTAATATACCTCCAGCTATATGATCACTTGTTCTTCTCTGTACGTTGAATGAATAATTTTTGGGGCCTGTACTACACTGGCCTGCATTAAAATTTTCATTCAATGACTGTCTAATATACCTCCAGTGACATAATCACTTGATGTTTTCTGTCTGGCGAATGAATAATGTAATCCACTGGCCTGCAGTAAAATTGATATCCATCGACCATCTAATATACCTCCAGCCACATAATCACTTGATCTTTTATGTACGTCAAATGCATAATATTTGGGGCCTGTAATCTAACTGGCCATCAGTAAAATTGGTATATGGTGACTGCCTAATGTACCTTTGGCTACATAATCACTTGATGTTTTCTGTCCGGTGAATGAATAATTTTTGGGCCTGTAGTCCACTGGCCTGCAGTAAAATTGATATCCATCAACCGTCTAATATACATCCAGCCACATAATCACTTGATATTTTCTGTACCGTGAATGCATAATTTTTGGGGCCTATAATCTAACTGGCCAACAGTAAAAATGTTATACGTTGACTGCCTAATGTACCTCCAGCCGCATTATGAATTGTTCTTTTCTGTCTGGTGAATGAATAATTTTTGGGGCCTGTAGTACACTGGCCTGCAGCAAAATTGGTATCCAATGACCGTCTAATATACCTCCAGCCACATAATCACTTGATGTTTTCTGTCCGGTGAATGCCTAATGTTTGGGGCCTGTACTCCCGTGGTCTAAAATAAAAAATTTCTAGGCTCCAGCAGGGCACATTTTTGACAGTTTCCCTTAATGGCACCTTATTAAAATACATATTTTTTGTGGGAATTTTTGCCATTGATCCCCCTCTGGTATGTCACTATCCGATTTGTGCACTTCTAGTAAGTATTTGGTGGAAATTCACAGTAGTATTAATACATTTTTGTGTAGGTATATTGTAAACTATATTTTACTGAAAAAATTAACCTACTTAAAACTTAACTTTTATATTAGGTATTTACTATTAGGTATTTACTATATTAGGTATTTATGTAAAAGTTAAGTTTTAGGTAGGTTAATAAGTATTTGGTGGCTGCAAATATTACCTTAAAGTTTTTCAAGTTAGCCTGCCATTAAAGTGAATGGGGCCCGCCGCGAACTTGCTAGGCGCGAACGTTTGATCGCGTTCGCGCGATCACGTTCGCAAATTGTCCCAGCCGATGTTCGTCCATCACTATTGCTAAAGGCAAAAAAAATGTAGTGGATCTAAAACAGAGATGACACGTGAATAGAATATTTGCATGTCTTCTGTGTTTTCTATTCACTCCTGCTTTTGGCTACCAAATCATAAGCCAATTCTGATGGGACCATACAGGACTTAAAGCTGCTACACAGACAGGATATAATGTGCTTCTCATTTTTCCTTCCTTCTGATAGATCAGAAGAAAGGTCAAATAAATGATGATGTCAGCCAGACTGAAAGCCAAAATAGTGGACCAGTCATGAAGTGGGAAGGGTGGGAACAGCATGAGAAGTCCACACAGTGGACCTATGACATAGTGGCCAAATTACAGGGTCTGGAGGTGGAAGCAGTATGAGGAGGCCAACGGGTGGCACAACAACAGAGTCTGTAGGTGGCAGCAGCATTAGGAAAAGGCCACAGAGTGGCACAATGACAGAGTCTGGAGGTAGCGGCAGCATGAATAGGCCACAGAGTGACACAATGACAGAGTGGCAGCAGCATTAGGAGAAGGCCAATAGAGTAGCACAATGACAGAGTCTGGAGGTGGCAGCAGCATGAGGAGACCACAGAGCGGCACAATGACAAAGTCTGGAGGTGGTGGCAGCATGAGTAGGGCACAGAGTGGCACAATGACAGAGTCTGGAGGTGGAAGCAGCATCAGGAGGCCACAGAGTGGAAAGGTGACATACTGTGGAGTTTGGTGGCAATACCAGTACCCACTGAAGATGGTGGGTGAAAGAAGGAACACTTGGCATCAGATGTGTGGCATCAGGCGGGTAAGAGCATCAGAATGGTAGCTGAGGCAGATAGTCCGAAGAAACCGATCTCTTTTGTTAAATTGTTGGCATGGCACCATGGATGATCTAGTCTGATGCATCAGGCATTGGCATGTGGAAATCCTGGCTGATCCACGCCTGATTCATCTTGATGCAGTGTCCTACTATGTGCTATATGTGGGATCTTTAAACTATTGCTAAATGTCATATCAAATGTATTGTGGTATCATGCTGTGATTCCCTTTAACAGGCCGGCAGTGCCATTTACCTTTATTCGCCCCTAGATGGTGCTGGCACCACTTATATACAGTATATAGCCTGGTGTGGTGTCAAGTCAGTGTGTGTGTTATGGATGAGAATGAATAGAGGAGGAAGTTAATGGAGGAGGTGGAAACAAAAGATTTTACCACATATAACTGCAGCGTTGAACGCTGAATGAAATTTATTTTTCCACCGAAATAACTCACAAAAGATTTTACCGCATATAAGTGCAGCGCTTAACGGTGAATACAATTTTTTTTCCACCAAAATAAGTCACAATAGATTTTACTGCATATAAGTGCAGCGCTGAACGCTGAATAAAATTACTTTTTCCACCCAAAAAACTTCAATAAAGATTTTACTACATAAAACAGAGCACGGAGATGGAAAGGGTCATCGGATACCCCCCGCACTATACGGACATCTAAGAAATGAACCCCTGCTCCCAACAGCAGCTCCTTGGAAGGTCATGGAGCGTCCCGGTCATCTATTCACTCCACTAAAGGATTATTTTGAAAGTGTGTAGAAGCTACACGGGGCCCCCATGCTGCAGATTTATTATGGAGACATCATGGAGATTTAACCGCTTATAACAGCAGTGCTGGCCGCTGAATAAATTTAGTTTTTCGACCAAAATACTTCAATAAAGATTTTACCACATATAACCGCCGCACTGACTGACTGCTATCGCCACTAGTTCCGTGAACCCCTACACCACTACATCCAAGGTAGGTAGGATGCTGCGATGCAGGTGCTCTACCTCGGGCACGTTTGGCTACCGACCTCCCACTGCTGCCACCCTGATGACTCTCAGACATGCTTTCAACACATATAACCACCGCCGACGTGAACTGAGAATGTATTTTTATTTTTGTACTGAAATACAAAATAACGCATATAACCGCCGCACTGACTGACTGCTACCGCCGCTATTTCCGTGAACCCCTGCACCACTACATCCTGGGTAGGTAGGCTGCTGCGAAGCAGGTGCTCTACCCCAGGCACATTTGGCTCCTGACCTCTCACTGCTGGCACCCTGCTGACTCCTAGCCATGCTTTCAACACATATAACCGCCGACGTGAACTGAGAATATATTTTTCTTTCTGTACTGAAATAGGCTACTGAATGCTTTTGTCACAAATAAGTGCACCAGTGAAATGCGTATATAGTTTCTTATTTTACTGAAATACGCCCCTATGCGCTTTTACCAGAAATAACTGCAACAGAGCACTGCGTATATATTTTTCTTATTTTACTGAAATACGGCCCTATACGCTTTCACCAGAAATAACTGCAACAGTGCAGTGTGTATATATTTTTCTTATTTAATCGTTCCCTGCACTTACAAATCACTTTCTTATCAATGACCCTAGTGCCTTCTGACGTCTCTCTCTGCACTAAAATGCTGTGAAATGATTCCTCCCTATCCTTTCCCTGCACATATAAATCGTTTTTTCTGTCTTTTTTTTCCACAATAGTTTTTCCATTAGCTGTCCCTAGCACCTTCACTTGTCTGTCCCTGCACTCTGAACGCTGAAAAATGTCTGACTGCAAGATGGCCAACGTATTTATAGGGCTGTGACATCACAGGGCTGGCTGGCTGCTGATTGGCTGCATGCAGGCATGTCAATCTGAGTGATCCCGCCTTCTCAGAGTTCCTTGCCCCATGTCCTCAGTCCTCACACGTGTAGCCGCCATTTTAGAAAAAACGCGATTCGTTACCACGAAGTGCGAGGAAATTCACATTCATTGCAAATCAAATTTTTCCTAAAAATCTAAATGAATTCCACTTTGTCAGCTTCGATTAGCTTATCTCTAATTATTTTATTGCAAATTTTTTACCAAAAAGCCATAATTGTACTCCAGTCCTCAGGTGGCATACAGACTATCAGAAACCTCTAGAAAAAATGTGATCAGACTTCAGTCTGAAAACATCCATAGGCATTTAGTGCAACAAATGTAACAAATGGGGTGCAACATTCTGTAAATTTATTGCAGGAAAAAAAAATTGCAACCCTTAGGCTGGGTTCACACGGGCGAGATTTCCGCGCGGGTGCAATGCGTGAGGTGAACGCATTGCACCCGCACAGATTCCGGACCCATTCATTTCTATGGGGCTGTGCACATGAGAGGTGTATTTCACGCATCACTTGTGCGTTGCATGAAAATCGCAGCATGCTCTATATTGTGCGTTTTACACGCAGGCCCCATAGAAGTGAATGGGGCTGCGTGAAAATCACAAGCATCTGCAAGCAAGTGCGGATGCGGTGCGATTTTCACGCACGATTGCTAGGAGACGATCGGGATGGGGACCCGATCATTAGTATTTTCCCTTATAACATGGTTATAAGGGAAAATAATAGCATTCTTAATACAGAATGCTAAGTAAAATAGGGCTGGAGGGGTTAAAAAAATAAAATAAAAAATTTAACTCACCTTTATCCACTTGTTCGCGCAGCCGGCATCTCTTCTGTCTTCATCTGTGAAGTAAAGGACCTGTGATGATGTCACTGCACTCATCACATGGTCCATCACATGATCCATCACCATGGAGATGGATCATGTGACGGACCATGTGATGAGCGCTTTGACGTCATCAACAGGTCCTTTACCTCACAGATGAAGACAGAAGAGATGCTGCCTGCGCGAACAAGTGGATTAAGGTGAGTTTAATTTTTTTTTATTTTTTTTTAACCCCTCCAGCCCTATTTTACTTAGCATTCTGTATTCAGAATGCCATTATTTTCCCTTATAACCATGTTATAAGGGAAAATAATGCAATCTACACAACACCTAACCCAAACCTGAACTTCTGTGAAGAAGTTCGGGTCTAGGTAACACATTCATTTTTTTATCACGCGCGTGCAAAACACATTGCACCCGCGCGATAAAAACTGAACAACTTAACGCAATCGCAGTCAAAACTGACTGCAATTGCGTACCTACTCGCGCGGGTTTGCCGCAATACACCTAGGACGCATCCTGAACAAATCCGTCACGCCCGTGTGAACCCAGCCTTAAGGCCTCTTTTAAATGAGCATAACAGATTGGCTCCGGATGCGTTCATGGTATGTTCAGTAAAACCCGCACCATTTTGCAAGCAAGTTCAGTCAGTTTTGCCTGCGATTGTGTTGTTAAATTTTTTTCCACGCGGTTGCAATGCGTTTTGATGCGTTTTTCACCTGCGTGATAAAAAACTGAAGGCTTACAAACAACATCTCTTAGCAATCATCAGTGAAAAACACATTGCATCCGCACTTCCTTGCGGATGCAATGCGTTTTTCACTGAAGCCCCATTAATTTCTATGGGGCCAGGGCTGCGTGAAAAACGCAGAGTATAGAACATGCTGCGTTTTTCATGCAACGCAGAACTGATGCGTGAAAAAATATGATCATGTACACAGACCCATTGAAATGAATTGGTCAGGATTCAGTGCGGGTGCTATGCGTTCACGTCACGCTCGTGTGAAAGGGGCCTAACAGACACTTCAAAAAATGAGAGTAAAAAGTTGCATTATCCCAAAAAACTTGAATCTCAGATAGTTATTGTATCATGCAAATCAAAGTAGTCGCACAGAAGGCATGAACATTTAAAACTTAACTTTCAATTGTCACAATTAAAGAAGCTCAAACAATGAGCTTGTCTTCACCCCAAATCAAAGAAATTTCAATAGAGAAAAAAAGCCCCAAGACAAAAATAGAAAAATATCAAACAGAGAATGGTGGGATTTAGGCAGAAGGGATTCTGTCCCTAACTATTGCCTAAACCCAGAGATACACCCTGATGGTGCAAAAAAAATACATAAATATATAGGGCAGTTACCACATGATAAACCGATCCTGTCATTATAAACGACAATTATTCACATGTGTGTAGCTTCAATTAAGAGAATCAAGGTCCAACTGGTAAGAGTCCAACAAGTAAGAGAATCAAGGTCCAACTGGACCATTTACGTGCGGTAGGGATTGTGGGGTAGTGGTGACTCCATAATGATGGCCACTCTTGAAGGTGGCGTAATAGTGGTTTTAAAGCTGATCCAGAGGGCGGGATATAGTTTATATCCAATCACAAGTTAGAATCTTGGATGGTCCTAGAATATATTGAATTATTATAATTTTTTTGCATCGTATTCACTATAGTAAATATAATCACCCACCAATTGATCCTCTAATGAATCTAATAAAGGGAAACGCATTGGAATCTTCTTAGGGTAATACTAAGGAGAAGTAGAAATAGTTTCGGGACCAGAGTACACCCATCAGGGTTTATCTCTAGGTTTAGGCAATAGTTAGGGACATCACAGGGACAGGATCCCTTCTGCCTATATCCCACCACTCTCTGTTTGATATTTTTCTATTTTTGTTTTGGGGCTTTTTTTCTCTTTGTTTTTGATCTATTGAGATTTTTTTATTTGGGGTGAAGACGAGCTCATTGTTTGAGCTTCTTTAATTGTGACTATGAAATAAGTTTTAAATATACATGCCTTCTGTGAGACTAAATACATTATCCCGTTAAAATAGACAGCCTTAATGTGCACCAGATTTATCAAGTAGCTGATACTGGATGATAAACCTTTACATTGTCTAGTCTAGTGTAGGTTTATAGTACTTATTAGGTGGCTTACTATGTGACAGAATCTTGCACCTGAATTTCGGCGTCATTTGGTGCTCCTCTATTCTAAGCCAAAAAATTTCCCTCCCCTTTGTCGGGCAAGCCAAAAAAATAAATTTTGGACTACATATTATGAATTGTATACATTTTATTATTTTTTGGGGGGTGGGAAAAAAAAGGATGAGGGGTAAGAACTCGGAAAAGCTTTCTAAAGATGGGTGCCCTTCTAGTTTGGCTTGTATAATCTAATTTGCATAACAGGAAGTGAAAAATATTCAAAAGAATGTTTTGGTTATTCCAAATTATTCCCTATTCACAGGTAGGGGATAACTGTTAGATCAATTGGGATCTAACTGCTGTTTTACAGGCTAGGGTAGTGCTAAAGCCCACTCATTAGTGCCGGTGATTTCCTCATGCTCACTGCTAGGCAGAAGCCCCCGCCTAGCATTTCCATGGGGAGACCCGATACGTCACCAGATGTGCTGAAAAAGCCCTTGTCCTGCGCGTTTCAGCGTAAGACAAGGGAGAGCATCAGAACATGAAATGCTCCAATGCTCAATGGAGAGGGGCTGCCTGGATGAAGAAGTGGTTATGTCCGGGTTCAGCTCTGAACAACCCCTTTAAATCCAATTTGCTTAATAATTTGGAACACGGTGTAGGAGATCCTTGTATTAACATTTTCCCTTCTGATTATCTTCAGGTTTGCAGTGCCATACAAAATCAAGACTTTACCGTGATCGATGACTACTGCACAGGTCTGAAGGCACTTCTCTACCTTAAGAGCATCGAGGAGCTGCAAGACTGGGATGGACAAAGTCCACCTACTTTCAGACATCAAAGAGGAAAGCCTGTTCCAAACGTTGCAGACATAATAGGAAAGGTACGTAGCATCCTAACTAACCCCGTTGTATTCTTATTCTTCAATTATGAGCTTTTTTTATTTTTTATAACAAACAATAGAACAAAATGAACAGCAATGCCAGATTTCCCAAGCTGTGGGAGGCAAGAATATAATAGACCTTTTTGCTTTTCATCATTTTTTAGCAGCAATGCCTTTCAATGCCGCTAACGGCATGTAATGGCCTTGATGTACATTTCCCATTCATAGTGTTCCTTCATAACAGTGTCTGCCAAATAATATATATTTAAATGTATAAGAAAAACACACAAATATGCAATCAGAAGGAAGAAGCGCAAACATTCAGCTGCCTGCTATCTAGTGTCATACTGCAGCACAGCGTGTCGGCTTGAAAACGTTCATTTAAGCAATTATAAAAACTGGTTCTGAATAAAGGCCAATGTTGACTGAGAAAACTAACTTTTGAAGAGAGATGGAATCAATACTTGGAGGTCCTATGAAAGGGGTCACCCTACAAAAACTATTGTACATTTTTAAAACCAGCACCTGGATCTGAATAATATTGCAACTGCATATAATTACAAATGTAGTATTACTAAATTATTCAATAAGATATAGCATAATAGCACCACCTGCTGTTCATTTCCTTATTTCTATATCCATTTCCATGAGGTGGTCGCACATGCTCAGTGATATCCTATAACTGCCCCCAGCCCCATCTACTGTTAGAAGCTTTGACAGTTACAGAGATACAGCAGAACAGACACGACCCCTGAGAAATGAGACTCCCCCTGAGCTGCCAGCCTGAAATTAATCTAACAGAGCAATTGAAGCAATGAATAGGGAAATGCCAGCTTGATAAAAAATATAGCAGACCAATGAAAAGGGAGATCTCTGGATCCATGTGAGGTAGAGGGCTGGTTCTATTTTTTTTTTAGAAAGCGATTGTGGTGTACTATATGATGTCTGATTTTCATTTTTTACATTAGGCATGGGATATCCCCTTTAATAGATGGCAAAAACTACATTTATGTCCTGTACACTGCAGGGCCAATGAAGGCACAATAAAACGGGGTACTTGATTTTTTTATAGAATATAAACCCCTAGTGAACAATAACATTGATTCATGATACTCCACAGGAAGGCTTGCTGATGCTTGTTCACTCTTCATCCCTTGTAGGAGAAAGCAGCAATGTAGAAATTTATTTTTTAAGCAACCCACAAGCAGTGGCATACATAAAAAAGAAGGAAGGGGGGTCTTATAGCTAATATAATTACTAGTGTTGCGCGAGCATGCTTGGCTGATCACCAGTTCGGCTCGAGCATTGCTATGCTCGGCGAACACCGTGTGTGCACGAGCCAGTGTATTTAAATCTAATTTAGCCTCTATTTGTATGCAGCAGATCGCTGTATAGTGAGGGAATCCCCCAGTGTGAGTCTGCGGCTTAGGAGTCCCTGCTCTGACCCCATATATAGCTATGTCCATATGTGGAGTCAGTGCTTGGGGACACCCCAGTTTATTTAAATCTAATTTAGCCTCTATTTCTGAAAATTTTCTGGCGGGATTACAACTCACAACCTTCTACATTACAGCCAAGAATCTTCTACTGAGACCAATACAGTAGAAGTCTCATATTTTATTTTAATTTTAGTGACTATGTAGCTATATACAGATGTAGCAGGGTTAGCACTCACGCTCTCAACTCAAATTTTTTAGCTCATCGCATTATCTTGAGATAAAAGCCATTGAAAAGCAATTGAAGGTCTTAACGCATTTAGTTTAGATAACACATCTCATAAATCATGAGTGTTAGCCCTACTACATCCGTAGTGTGGTGGTTAAAGTTCTGGGCTATGATGCAGAAGCTGTGAGAACAAATCCTATCACAACGTTTTTCAGGAAATAGAGGTTAAATTAGATTTATATATTTTATATTTTTTTTAGTAATTGTAAAAAATGTATGGCACAAAATTAATGTGTAATTACAAAAAAAAAAACTTTGTTGAAGCACCTTTTGATTTTATTACATCACTCAGTCTTTTTGGGTATGAGTCTAACAACATGGCACATTTTGACTTGGCAAGATTTGCCCACTCTTCTTTGCAAAAACACTCCAAATCTGTCAGATTGCGAGGGCATCTCCTGTGCACAGTCCTCTTCAGATCACCCCACAGATTTTTTATCAAATTCAGGTCTGGGCTATGGCTGGGCCATTCTAAAACTTTAATCTTCTTCTGGTGAAGACCAGCCTGCTGCTGAGCTGACCCTCTAAAACATTAGAGGCGAGGGCCTGCTGCTGCTCTGATCATCTAAAACATTAGGGGTGAGGGTCTGCTGCTGAGCTAACCCTCTAAAACATTAGGGGCGAGTGCCTGCTGCAGATCTGACCATCTAAAACATTAGGGGCGAGGGCCAGCTGCTGATCTGACCATCTAAAACTTTTTGGGTGAGGGCCTGCTGGTGACCCTCTAAAACATTAGGGTGAGGGTCTGCTGCTCAGCTGACCCTCTAAAACATTAGGAGCGAGGGAAGCCTAATAATCATGTTAATATGATGGAGGAGGAGGAGGACGAGAAAAGGAATATTAAACCATATAATCTTTTTTGTGGCGGAAGGGGTGCATGGGAATACAGTATAAAAGCCACATTTAAAGTGCCTTTATGTTCAGCCGCTTTCCTCTGGTGGAGTTGAGAAGTCATGGGCAATCCAGGCCTTGTTCATTTTGATAAGAGTCAACTGGTCAGCATTTTCAGTTGACAGGCGGATGCGCTTATCAGTTATTATGCCCCAAGCAGCACTAAATACCTGCTCTGACAAAACGCTGGCAGCAGGGCAGGCCAGCACCTCCAAGGCATAGAGCACCAGTTCGTGCCACGTGTCCAGCTTAGACACCCAATAGTTGTAAGGCACAGAGGGATCACTGAGGACGCTGACACGGTCTGCTACGTACTCCTTCACCATTTTCCAAAACGTTTCCCTCCTTGTGACACTAGGCCACGCATCAGGGTGAGGGTGCTGGCGGGGTGTCATGAAACTGTCCCAGGCCTTGAAGAGTGTTGCCCTGCCTCTGTTGGAACTGCTGTGTGTTCCCCTTGTCTCCTCCTTGGTTGCCCAAGGATTTAGGTATTCTGCCGCCAGCGTAATCAGCTGGAAATTTTTGGAGCAATTTTTCCACAAGGACCTTCTGGTATTGCACTATTTTGCTAGTCCTCTCCACCACAGGAATGAGAGATGAGAAGTTCTCTTTGTAGCGGAGGTTAAGAAGGGTGAACAACCAGTAATCGGTGTTGGCCAAATTGCGTATAACGCGAGGGTCAGGGGAAAGGCAGCATAACATAAAGTCAGCCATGTGTGCCAGAGTCCCAACAAACACGACTTCGCTGTCCTCATCAGGAGGATGAATCTCAATCTCCTCATACTCTTCCTCCTCTTCGGCCGATCCACGCTAAACAGATGGAATTAAACTTCCATGGGTACTACACTCTGTAGCAGAGGTAACCGGCTCCTCCTCATCATCATCATCATCCAATTTGCACCGCGAAGACGAACTGAGGGTGGTCTGGCTATCACACTGTGTACTGTCTTCCCCCATTTTCACCTCTTCCACATGCAAAGAGTCCGCCTTCATTGTGAGCAGCGAGCGTTTCAGTAGACACAGAAGTGAGATGGTTACGCTGATAATAGCGGCATCGCCGCTCACCATCTGTGTTGATTCCTCAAAGTTGCGTAAAACCTCACATAGGTCAGACATCTATGCCCACTCGTCGCTTTTGAAAAGCGAAAGCTGACTGGAAAGGCGACGACCATGTTGCTGCTGGTATTCCACTACTGCCTTCTGCTGCTCACAAAGCCTGGCCAGTTCCAGTGCGTGCTCACGTCGCACAACAGTCAGTGAGCTGGCAATTGCAAGCACTGCTGAGCGTTGCCAGACCGGTGGCAGCTTTTGGTGACTTTCGAAAAATGGGGACATACCCGGTGCACTGTCACCAGTAGCTCAGGAAAATTGGGCTCCAAAGCCGCCACCAAGTTACGGCCATTATCAGACACAACCATGCCTGGTTGTAGGTTGAGTGGTGAGAGCAACCGCTCAGTCTGGTCCCTTACACCCTGCCACAGCTCTGCGGTGGTGTGCTGTTTGTCACCTAAGCAAATTTATTTCAGCACAGCCTGTTGCCGCTTCCCCACTGCAGTGCTACACTGCTTCCAGCTACTGACTGATGGCTGACTGGTGCTGCAAGATAAGAATTCAGAAGTGGAAGTGGAGGAGGATGTGGAGAAGGAGAAGGGGGGTTGCACCCACTAATGTAGGTGGTCGCAGAAATCCTTATAAAAGTGGGGCCCGCAATCCTTGGCGTCAGTAGCACCTGTGCCATCACAGGGTACGACTTGCTCCCGGCCTCCACAACGTTCACCAAGTGTGCCATCAGGGAAATGTAGTGTCCCTGGCCAAAAGCACTTGTCCATGTGTCAGTCATTAAGTGGACCTTCCCAATAACTGCGTTGGTCAGTGCACGGGTGATGTTACGGGACACATGCTGGTGTAAGGCGGGGACGGCACACTGGGAAAAATAGTGGCGGCTGGGGACTAAGTAACGAGGGACGGCCTCGGCCATTAGGCTGAGGAAAGCCTCAGTGTCCACAAGCCTAAATGGCAACATTTCAAGGGCCAGCAATTTGGAAAGGTGCACATTTAGTGCTATGGCCCGTGGGTGGGTGGCTGGGTATTTGCGCTTTCATTCAAAGGCCTGGGGTATGGACATCTGTACGCTGCGCTGGGACATAGAAGTGGATGTGCTAGCTGATGGTGCTTGTGAAGGTGCAGGTGCATGGCGGGAGGCATCCGGGCCTACGTCTTGGACAGGGGATTGTCCAGCACGTAACACAGGGGAAGAGGAGGCAGTGATGTGACCCGCAGACACTGATTGTGGATCCAGACGTACAGCCCACCTGTTAGGGTGCATTGATTCAATGTGGCGGATCATGCTGGTGGTGGTAAAGTTGCTAGTGTTCACGCCCCTGCTCATTTTGGTATGGCACAGGTTGCAAATGACAATTCTTTTATCGTCTGCACTTTCCTCAAAAAAGCGCCAGACTGCGGAACACCTACCCCATGGCAAGTTAGATTGCCGCAAGGGAGTGCTTCGGGGAACAGTTGCGGGCCTGTTTGGTGTGGCTCACCTTCTCCCTTTTGCCACCCCACAGCCTGTTGCGGTGCTGCGGATCCCTCCCCCTCTGTACTGCTGTCCTTGCTCGCCTTGCCACTTTTCCAGGTTGGGTCAGTGATTTCATCGTCCACCACCTCCTCTTCCACTTCCTTACTCTGGTCATCCTCCTGACTTGTTGACCTAACAAGAACCTCACTTATTGATAACTGTGTCTCATCCTCATCATGAACCTCTTGAAACACTAATTGCCGTTGACTTATTGGCAACTGTGTCTCATCATCATCATCCACCTCATAAAACACTAATTGCCGTTCCCCACCGTCATCTTTTTCTGACTGTGGATGCTCAAGAGTTTGGAAATCAGTGCACAAGATCTCCTCATGTCCCTCTTCAAGCGGGCTTGGCGAGAGGGCCAAATCAAGGAATGGCGATGAAAAGAGATCCTCGGAATATCTGAGTGTGGGATCACTTG
Source organism: Bufo bufo (assembly GCF_905171765.1). Lineage (NCBI taxonomy): Eukaryota > Metazoa > Chordata > Amphibia > Anura > Bufonidae > Bufo > Bufo bufo. Next base: position 46,691,409 of record NC_053397.1, on the reverse strand, counting down.
TTTGCCAATACTCTCCATGTTGGGAGGATGGAGGATCAGGGTGAGGATTCTGTTGACCAAACTCTTGGCTAATGGACTTTGTGGAAGACAGGGTGGTGCTTAACCGACTGGAAGCATTATCCGCTGCAATCCAACCAACCACCTGGTCGCACTGGTGTGACTTTGAGAGTGGTCTCCTGCGCTGCCGTGCAAACTGGGACATGAAGCTAGGTATCGTGGATGAGTGTGTTTCTTGTGCTCTGGCAGCAGGCACAGTTTCACCGCGCCCAGGGCCACGGCCTCTGCATGCATTATCAGCAGCACGGCCACTTCCCCGTCCCTTACTGCTCGCCTTGAGCATGTTAAATGGTATATATGATTTCAAGTATGTCACACGTACAGCAGCGCAGGTTTTGTAAGTGTATGCGCAAATAAATTACACTGAATGTCACAGATATTTAGGATATGCAAACGTTACACAGGAGATGTAGCACAGGTAATGTCGCTGTCACAAGCGGCAAGAAAATTACACAGAATGTCAAAGATATTTAGGATGCGCAAACGTTATACAGTAGATGTAGCGCAGGTAATGTCATTGTAACCAGCGGCGAAAAAAATTACACTGAATGTCACAGATATTTAGGATGCGCAAAAGTTATACAGGAGATGTAGCGCAGTTAATGTCGCTCTCACCAGCGGCGAAAAAATTACACTGAATGTCACAGATATTTAGGATGTGCAAACGTTATGCAGGAGATGTAGCACAGGTAATGTCACTGTCACCGGGGGCGAAATAATTAAACTGAATGTCACAGATATTTAGCATGCGCAAACGTTCTACACGAGTAGTAACGCAAGTAATGTCGCTGTCACCAGCGTCGAAAAAATGACACTGAATGTCAAAGATATTTAGGATGCGCAAACGTTATACTGGAGATGTAGCGCAGGTAATGTCGCTGTCACCAGTGGCGAAAAAATTAACCCAAATGTCACAGATATTTAGGATGCGCAAACGTTATACACGAGGTGTAACGCAAGTAATGTCGCTGTCACCAGCGGCGAAAAAATTACACTGAATGTACATACTAAATGATAAAACACTGGGTAACACTGACATGGAAAAAGACCTAGGAATTTTAATAAACAGCAAACTAGGCAGTAAAAACCAGTGTCAGGCAGCTGCTGCCAAGGCCAATAAGATAATGGATTGCATCAAAAGGGGCATAGATGCCCGAGATGAGAACATAGTCCTACCACTTTACAAATCACTAGTCAGACCACACATGGAGTACTGTGTACAGTTCTGGGCTCCTGTGAACAAGGCAGACATAGCAGGGCTGGAGAGGATTCAGAGGAGGGCAACTAAAGTAATAACTGGAATGGGGCAACTACTGTACCTTGAAAGATTATCAACATTAGGGTTATTCACTTTAGAGAAAAGACGACTGAGGGGAGATCTAATTACTATGTATAAATGTATCAGGGGTCAGTACAGAGATCTCTCCCATCATCTATTTATCCCCAAGACTGTGACTGTGACAAGGGGACATCCTCTGCGTCTGGAGGAAAGAAGGTTTGTACACAAACATAGAAAAGGATTCTTTACGGTAAGAGCAGTGAGACTATGGAACTCTCTGCCTGAGGAGGTGGTGATGGTGAGTACAATAAAAGAATTCAAGAGGGGCTTGGATGAATTTCTGGAGTGTAATAATATTACAGGCTATAGCTACTAGAGAGGGGTCGTTCATCTAGGGAGTTATTCTGATTGCCTTATTGGAGTCGGGAAGGAATTTTTCCCCCCTTAAGTGGGGAAAATTGGCTTCTACCTCACAGTTTTTTTTTTTGCCTTCCTCTGGATCAACTTGCAGGATAACAGGCTGAACTGGATGGACAAATGTATTTTTTCGGCCTTATATACTATGTTACTATGTAATGTCACAGATATTTAGGATGCGCAAACGTTATACAGGAGATGTAGTGCTGGTAATATCGCTGTCACCAGCAGCGAAAAAATTACACTGAATGTCAAAGATATTTAGGATGCGCAAACGTTATACATGAGATGTAGCGCAGGTAATGTCGCTGTCACTAGCGGCTAATAAAAAATTACACTAAATGTCACAGATATTTAGGATGCGCAAATGTTATGCAGGAGATGTAGCGCAGGTAATGTCGCTGTCTCTAGCGGCGAAAAAATTACACTGAATGTCAAAGATATGTAGGATGTGCAAACGTTATACAGGAGATGTAGCGCAGGTAATGTCACTGTCACCCGTGGCAAAAAAATTACACTGAATGTCACAGATATTTAGGATGCGCAAACGTTATACACGAGATGTAGCGCAGGTAATGTCGCTGTCACTAGTGGCTAAGAAAAAATTACACCGAATGTCACAGATATTTTGGATGCGCAAACGTTATACAGGAGATGCAGCGCATGTAATGTAACTGTCAGCAGATGTAGCAGAGGTTGTGTCACTGTGAGCAGCGGCCAAACAATTGCACGCAATTTAGCGCAGGTTGCGCTAATAATATATATTGCAGCCAGATGAAATAATAGTCCTTAAAAGGACTTTTGTGTCTCTAACACCTTTCAAGACTAAACCCTGCCTAAAAAAATAAACAATTCCTGTCCCTACAATATCTGTCCCTTCTGCTGCAGCTCGCCCTGACTAAGACTAAGCCGAAACACGCGTCATCGGGTGCTATATAGCACCCATTGACGCGTTCCGGCCAGCCAATCACTGTAATGGCAGTAACCAACATGGTTACGGCATTACAGTGAGTGCCAGTACTTACCCGCAAATTTATTGGCTGCGTAGCAGCCAACAAACGTGCGGGGAGGAGACTCGAGCATTGCACTTGAGCGCATGAGGTGTTCGGCCGAGTTAAAATGGTGTTTGGCTGAGCATGCTCGCCCAACACTACTGGGCACCACTCTAAATAAGAGTCACATTGCATCTGAATTATCTACCTCTATGTTATATATTCCCCTGCACACTTGAGAGGTACTATAGATGTGATAAGGTCTCCCTGTCTTATAGTAGCTGCTGGCGGGACTTTGATTTCCCTTTTCAACAGGGGTGTCAAACTCAAATTCATCGGGTGCCGCATCAGCAGTTTGGTCACCCTCAAAGGGCCGGTTGTATCTGTAGGACTATGTGTCCACTCTTTATTATCATAAATTATTGTCACTGCATTCAATTATTACTGTTTTTTGTAATAATGTAAGTATTAACTAGCTCTGAAAGCAGAAACATAGTCAGAATAATGGCAAGTAGATATTCAAATGTACAATTATTGTACAATTTATTGAAAAATGATTTTTGGTAACAGACAGTAATATATATATTTTTTTAAACATCTGTGGATGACGGACACTGTTATGGGGGGATCTGTGGATGACGGACACTGTTATGGGGGGATCTGTGGATGACGGACACTGTTATGGGGGGATCTGTGGATGACGGACACTGTTATGGGGGGATCTGTGGATGACGGACACTGTTATGGGGGGATCTGTGGATGACGGACACTGTTATGGGGGGATCTGTGGATGACGGACACTGTTATGGGGGGATCTGTGGATGACGGACACTGTTATGGGGGATCTGTGGATGACGGACACTGTTATGGGGGGATCTGTGGATGACGGACACTGTTATGGGGGGATCTGTGGATGACGGACACTGTTATGGGGGATCTGTGGATGACGGACACTGTTATGGGGGGATCTGTGGATGACGGACATTTATGGGGGGATCTGTGGATGACGGACACTTATGGGGGGATCTGTGGATGACAGACACTTATGGGGGGATCTGTGGATGACAGACACTGTTACAGGGGGGGAAATCTGTGGCTGGCACTGTTACAGGGGGATCTGTGGCTGGCACTGTTATATATGTGCCATCCACAGACCGCCCACCCCATAACAGTGCCATCCACAGACCCCCCACCCCATAACAGTGCCATCCACAGACCCCCACCCCTTAACTGTGCCATCCACAGATTCCGTGTAAACCCCCCCCCGCGCCGCCGCCCCCCCAGTATACAAATATAAAATGTATTATTGAATTAAAAGTTATTAAACATGCCCCCCTCACTCCTAATTGTACCGTATATCCTAATTGCTTGTGTATAATGCCGGCAGGCAGGACGGGCGGCCGGCGCATCACTCACTGACGTCACTTGCCTGCGCCGCCTGCTTCATTCATAAAGGAGGCGGTGCAGGCACGTGACATCAGGGAGTTACGCTGCCGCCCGCCCGGCCTGCCTGCATTCTACACAAGCAATTAGGATATACGGTACAATTATTTCCTGTGTAGAACGGCCGGCGCCGCTAGAGGGCAGACGTTCTCTGGCTTGTAGGCTGCCGCGCATGCGCTGAAAAGGCGGCTTTCTTGTGTCAAAAAAAAATATACGAGAATAAAAGGTGAAGGCTGGCGGCCGGCGGCGGCTGCGCGGGTCAGATTCGGCCTGCGGGCCTTGTGTTTGACAAGCGTGCTTTACAATATAATACCACACCATCTGGGGCTGCTTGGTCAGCCATTTACTGTAATTAAGTCAAGTCAAGACCTCTTTCCTATCATGAGTTCCATCTTATGGCAGACCAGCAGTGATTGACACTGATTGCATTTCAAAGCAATATGACATAAAACTTTGGGGGTCATTTACTAATCTGAAATATGCCTAGGAGTATTTTTAGGCACAGATGTCGGTGCAACTATCTGCGACTTCACCCCACTCATGCCAGTACTAAAATCGTGGTTGTGGAATGGACGGGGAAGGTGACAGGCCAGCAGGCCTGTCTCATTCATAATTTTCTATGCCTGGTTTAGGCTCAGGAGCTGTCTTACATTTAGAACTAGTGCTGGATACGCCGAAGTTATGGAGAGATCTGCGCTTCTTCATAATTCTGATGGATCCTCCGGCAGAGCAGGACTTTTCTTAAGACCTTCGTTTAAAACACCGGTCTTAATAAATGTGCCCCTTTCTGCAGAGATGCTCACTTTAAAACAAGTCTGTCAGCAGTTCTGACCATGATAAACTGTTGCCAGCACTTGGTAACTGCTGGGGAGAGCAGGACAAACATACCTTTATTGAAACATTTCTCATCAGGAGTAGTGTGAATATTATCTTTTATTCTAGTGTATTCTGATCTCTGAAGTGCCCGGGTGGTGATTCACTGAGAGGTGCTTTCTGCATTGAGCTTCTTTGCAACCCTTCCCATCTGTTCTGAAAGACAGCTGTAGCATCCATTTTCAGAACTCTATAGAAATGAATGGAGCATGCTGGAAGTTGTAGTTTCACTACAGGTGGAGTGCCGAAGGTTAGCCATCACTGACCTAGCCTCTTTACTTGAACTGAAGTCTATTGCAGTAAAGATTTTCAAGACTTTACAGTTTCACTGCTAAGTCATATTCTTCATGGAGTCCATTAGCCAATTAGTTTACCATTATCATATGTTGATTAATGACATTTTGTCATTGTAACTGACCGGTTATTCCTCATTCCCTTATGTCATTAGTTTAGACCACACATTAGTCCTGATGTTTCCAGCTAGCCCACCTCAGCACATAGTAACAGCTTTTTGATGCGCAGTGGAATACAGACATATCAGCTTAACGTGTTAAACACATAATCTCTGTGAATTTTAACTTGATTTTTAAGGTCTTTTGTTGCGTTAAGTGTCCGTTTAAAATTTGCTACAATAATATATTTAACATGTGAAGTGTCCGGTTACAATTATACTGCAATGTATTTAAAGATATTTTCATGCATTAAATGAGGCATGGACTCGTGGGGCAGGGATGTAATACTGAGAAGATAAAAGGTAGTGGTTTTTGGAACCCTTTTTGCGGCGCTGGAGACAGGAGGCGGATTTTCATAGAATACTTTTTAGAGAATAAAATAGCTTGTTTATTTTTTGTGTCAACGCGTTTCAAGGGCGTCCAGCCCTCTTCGTCAGGACAATAAAAGTATCTGTCATACATGTTAAAACATCGTCTTTTAAAAGGGGGGTATTTTGGCGCGCAGGCCAGTGGTTGGACGGGGGACAGATGTGTATGACGTCATTTGTGGCGTCACTTGGAGGGACGCCCCTCATTTTCTGGCTGATAGTAAAGATACTGTGAGCGCTAACTAGGATAGCAGTTGATTGCTAGATTGTATGGTATACATGTCTTTTTTATTTATTTATTCGTATTAGTTGGTGCTGCCGATTTTTCTCAGTGCACAGGTGTATGGCGTATTCCGGTGACATGATCCGGTATTTCGTGCATATTGAGAGCTGCTGCCGGCACTGTAAAGTATGGGGGATTGGTGGCTCGGCAAGAATCCAGATGCCTGTAGTTGTAAGGATTCGGTGGAGCTGTGGGTTACTGGAATGGTCGTGGGGTGAGTGGGGGAAGAGGGAGAGGTGGAGATGGGCTCCGTCCCGCCTGACAGCTCAGTGTGCTGTGAGGAGATGCCGGACTATGTTGGCGCTATGATTTTTGGGTTTTGTAGGGGGCGGACTGCGGTCTGCTGTTTGTTTGAATGCTCCTTCTGTGGGGAGATGTTGAACTATGTTGGCGCTATTGGTATTTTTTGTGTGTAGGAGACGGACTGAGGTCTTGTTGCTGGGATTATATGTTTGTTCTGTCTGGAGGTGCCAGACTGTGTTGGCGCTATGGTTATTTCGTCTGTTGGTGTGTGAGGAGCGGACAGTGATCTACTGCTGGATTTCGGTGTTCTTACAGGTAGGGAGATATTTTATGTTGTTGTTAGGAGGTGGCCCCAAGGAGCACATTGTAGATAGCCATATTATTGCGTATCTGGAAGCGGCGGGGACCCTATGTTTTAATCTCCTTTGGTGCAATGTGTGTCCTTTGGGGTTGTTTTCTGGCATTTTGGCCAGGTAAAAAAGCAAGGGGGGCCACTGGTTCTTCTTAGTTCGGGATTGTGTTTGTGTTTTTGGTTGTATTCGGTATGAATGTATATCTGTATGCGTATATGGACCGAAAAGGTTATGTCTTATTGTATTGTGTCTAGTATAGGTGCTGCCGGTTAGATTATTACGTTTGTGTATGTTGGGATTAATATTTATTTGTTTCATTTTTAGATTGCCTTATTTATTGTGGTTCCAGGCTGGAGGCGGTCTCATCATCCGTAGGTAATGTCACTTTATTTTTCATTTTTCATTTGTTTTGTAACGTAGGATGCTGTGACAAAAAAGGCAGAGTATTGTGTCTTTATTTGTATCTTTTCATGTGGCAACATTTTTCCCATGTGGCAACATTTTTTTGGAAACAGTGTTGCTATAGTCATCGCTTGAGACAGGGGTTGGATGTCTTATTGGATGTGTTTTAGTTATCGGATAGGGGAGGTAGTAGAAGGGGGAGGAAAGGACTTTCTGTGGGTTTGAGGATATTTTTTTGGGGGATGAATTTGAGAATGTGCGTTTATAGTATAGTTTCCGAGATTGCGTTGAGTCCGTATGGTGCAAGGGTGTCCAGCTGGTATATCCAGTATACTTCTCTCTTTTGTAGGGCATTAAATCTGTTGAAGGGATTTTCAGGTATAAAATCAATTGGGGTGATGGTTAGGGGGTGTTTGTCTTTATCAATTGTGGATGCACAGTGTCTGGATAGGCTGTGTTTAAGGTATTGTCTGCGTATATTGTATCTGTGTTGGTTTAGACGGTTATGTAGGGCCTGGGTTGTGCGTCCTACGTACTGCAGCCCACATTTACACTCAATTAGGTATATCACGTAGCAGGATTGACAGGTCATATGGTGTTTGATCATGAATGTGGATCCATTTTTGTTTGAGGAGAATTGTGTACGGTTGTGTGTGATGACCTTACAGCATAGGCAGGTTTTTGTTCCACATTTGAAACTTCCTTTCTGGTCTGGCTTGTCTCTTTCTGTAGTTTTTTCATGTTGTCTTGGTTTGCTGGGGGCTAACATGTTTTTCATAGTGGGCGCTCTTCTGTGGATGATTCTTGGTTGTGTTGAAAGGTATTTATTGAGATAGGGGTCTTGTTGTAAAATATGCCAATGTTTGGATAGTATTGAACGGATAGTTTTGTTGGATGTGTTGTATTGGGTGATTAGGCTTAAATGCATCTCTGATTTTTGTTCATTCTTGGTGCTTTTTTGTAGGCAGGTTTTTTGTGATATTTGTGCCGTTTTTTCGTATGCGTCCCTTAATAGTTTTTTAGGGTACCCTTTTTCATTAAATCTTTTTTGTATTATTTTTGCTTGTATAATGAAATCCTCCCCTTGTGTGCAGTTCCGTCTGATTCGTTTATATTGACTATAGGGGATGTTTTTGAGCCATTTTTTGTGGTGGAAACTTGTGAAATGTATGTAACTGTTCGTATCGACTGTTTTGAAATATGTTTTGGTTGTCAGATGGTTATTAGCACTGGTGATTGTGATGTCTAGAAAATCTATTGTTGTCCTGTTGAGATTTGGGGTAAAGGAGATTCCCCAGTCTGTGGTGTTTAGCTGGGTGCAGAAGTCTTGGGCTTGCTTGTCGCTACCATCCCAGATGATGAACAGGTCATCTATATATCTCCTGTAGTAGATGATGTGTTTGTTTGGTTTGGAGGTGTTTAGGATGTGTTCTTTCTCGAATTCCCCCATAAAGAGATTTGCGAAAGACGGTGCCACCTTCGTCCCCATCGCGGTCCCCCTCCGCTGATGGTATGTGGTATGGTTATAAATGAAAAAATTATTTTCTAGGATGAATTTTAGACTTTCTAAGAGAAAAGTTATCTGTTGTGGTTTTAATGTTTTGTCGTTTGATAATACTTGATTTATACACTTTATCCCTAATTCGTGTTGTATGTTTGAATATAGAGCAGTGACGTCCATAGTGAACAGGGCGTATGTGTCTTTGTATGGCAGATCACTTAGTTCGCGGATGAGTTGACAGGAGTCGTGTAAATAGCTGGGGAGTGTACGGACATATGGTTGTAGGAAAAGATCTAGATAGTGGGACAGGTTGCTGGTAGCTGATTTCGTGTTGGATACAATTGGTCTGCCTGGAGGTTTTTCTGTATTTTTGTGGATTTTTGGAAGGTGATAGAAATATGGTATACATGGGGATTTGGGTGTTAGGAAGTTTTTTTCTTTCTTATTTATGAGCAGCTGCTCATAGGCATTTTTGATTCTGGTGGTCAATTCCTTGTTTAGGGCTGGGAAGGGGTTTTCTTGGACTGTCTCATAGTAAATTGGGTCCTGTAAGATGTTTTGTGCCTCATTTTCGTAATCTATATAGTTTTGCAGGACAATGCCACCTCCTTTGTCGGCTGGGCGGATTATTATCTCAGTGTTTTCTTTTAATTTTTTCAGAGCCGTCTTTTCTTGGCTGTTTAAATTCTCTCTGAGTGTAGATTTTTTTGTTTTTGTTTTTGTTTTTGCGGTCATCTTTTTTATATCTGTTGATATCATATCGAAGAAGGTTGGTATGAAATGTACTTAGCTTTGTAGGGGGAAGAAATTTGACTTCGGGCGGACTTCCTGATGTGTATATATCTGGGGGTCGTTGGTAGTGTCAGGGTTTGTTAGTGGGGTTTCTGTGTTCCTGACATTTCATACCAACCTTCTTCGATATGATATCAACAGATATAAAAAAGATGACCGCAAAAACAAAAACAAAAACAAAAAAATCTACACTCAGAGAGAATTTAAACAGCCAAGAAAAGACGGCTCTGAAAAAATTAAAAGAAAACACTGAGATAATAATCCGCCCAGCCGACAAAGGAGGTGGCATTGTCCTGCAAAACTATATAGATTACGAAAATGAGGCACAAAACATCTTACAGGACCCAATTTACTATGAGACAGTCCAAGAAAACCCCTTCCCAGCCCTAAACAAGGAATTGACCACCAGAATCAAAAATGCCTATGAGCAGCTGCTCATAAATAAGAAAGAAAAAAACTTCCTAACACCCAAATCCCCATGTATACCATATTTCTATCACCTTCCAAAAATCCACAAAAATACAGAAAAACCTCCAGGCAGACCAATTGTATCCAACACGAAATCAGCTACCAGCAACCTGTCCCACTATCTAGATCTTTTCCTACAACCATATGTCCGTACACTCCCCAGCTATTTACACGACTCCTGTCAACTCATCCGCGAACTAAGTGATCTGCCATACAAAGACACATACGCCCTGTTCACTATGGACGTCACTGCTCTATATTCAAACATACAACACGAATTAGGGATAAAGTGTATAAATCAAGTATTATCAAACGACAAAACATTAAAACCACAACAGATAACTTTTCTCTTAGAAAGTCTAAAATTCATCCTAGAAAATAATTTTTTCATTTATAACCATACCACATACCATCAGCGGAGGGGGACCGCGATGGGGACGAAGGTGGCACCGTCTTTCGCAAATCTCTTTATGGGGGAATTCGAGAAAGAACACATCCTAAACACCTCCAAACCAAACAAACACATCATCTACTACAGGAGATATATAGATGACCTGTTCATCATCTGGGATGGTAGCGACAAGCAAGCCCAAGACTTCTGCACCCAGCTAAACACCACAGACTGGGGAATCTCCTTTACCCCAAATCTCAACAGGACAACAATAGATTTTCTAGACATCACAATCACCAGTGCTAATAACCATCTGACAACCAAAACATATTTCAAAACAGTCGATACGAACAGTTACATACATTTCACAAGTTTCCACCACAAAAAATGGCTCAAAAACATCCCCTATAGTCAATATAAACGAATCAGACGGAACTGCACACAAGGGGAGGATTTCATTATACAAGCAAAAATAATACAAAAAAGATTTAATGAAAAAGGGTACCCTAAAAAACTATTAAGGGACGCATACGAAAAAACGGCACAAATATCACAAAAAACCTGCCTACAAAAAAGCACCAAGAATGAACAAAAATCAGAGATGCATTTAAGCCTAATCACCCAATACAACACATCCAACAAAACTATCCGTTCAATACTATCCAAACATTGGCATATTTTACAACAAGACCCCTATCTCAATAAATACCTTTCAACACAACCAAGAATCATCCACAGAAGAGCGCCCACTATGAAAAACATGTTAGCCCCCAGCAAACCAAGACAACATGAAAAAACTACAGAAAGAGACAAGCCAGACCAGAAAGGAAGTTTCAAATGTGGAACAAAAACCTGCCTATGCTGTAAGGTCATCACACACAACCGTACACAATTCTCCTCAAACAAAAATGGATCCACATTCATGATCAAACACCATATGACCTGTCAATCCTGCTACGTGATATACCTAATTGAGTGTAAATGTGGGCTGCAGTACGTAGGACGCACAACCCAGGCCCTACATAACCGTCTAAACCAACACAGATACAATATACGCAGACAATACCTTAAACACAGCCTATCCAGACACTGTGCATCCACAATTGATAAAGACAAACACCCCCTAACCATCACCCCAATTGATTTTATACCTGAAAATCCCTTCAACAGATTTAATGCCCTACAAAAGAGAGAAGTATACTGGATATACCAGCTGGACACCCTTGCACCATACGGACTCAACGCAATCTCGGAAACTATACTATAAACGCACATTCTCAAATTCATCCCCCAAAAAAATATCCTCAAACCCACAGAAAGTCCTTTCCTCCCCCTTCTACTACCTCCCCTATCCGATAACTAAAACACATCCAATAAGACATCCAACCCCTGTCTCAAGCGATGACTATAGCAACACTGTTTCCAAAAAAATGTTGCCACATGGGAAAAATGTTGCCACATGAAAAGATACAAATAAAGACACAATACTCTGCCTTTTTTGTCACAGCATCCTACGTTACAAAACAAATGAAAAATGAAAAATAAAGTGACATTACCTACGGATGATGAGACCGCCTCCAGCCTGGAACCACAATAAATAAGGCAATCTAAAAATGAAACAAATAAATATTAATCCCAACATACACAAACGTAATAATCTAACCGGCAGCACCTATACTAGACACAATACAATAAGACATAACCTTTTCGGTCCATATACGCATACAGATATACATTCATACCGAATACAACCAAAAACACAAACACAATCCCGAACTAAGAAGAACCAGTGGCCCCCCTTGCTTTTTTACCTGGCCAAAATGCCAGAAAACAACCCCAAAGGACACACATTGCACCAAAGGAGATTAAAACATAGGGTCCCCGCCGCTTCCAGATACGCAATAATATGGCTATCTACAATGTGCTCCTTGGGGCCACCTCCTAACAACAACATAAAATATCTCCCTACCTGTAAGAACACCGAAATCCAGCAGTAGATCACTGTCCGCTCCTCACACACCAACAGACGAAATAACCATAGCGCCAACACAGTCTGGCACCTCCAGACAGAACAAACATATAATCCCAGCAACAAGACCTCAGTCCGTCTCCTACACACAAAAAATACCAATAGCGCCAACATAGTTCAACATCTCCCCACAGAAGGAGCATTCAAACAAACAGCAGACCGCAGTCCGCCCCCTACAAAACCCAAAAATCATAGCGCCAACATAGTCCGGCATCTCCTCACAGCACACTGAGCTGTCAGGCGGGACGGAGCCCATCTCCACCTCTCCCTCTTCCCCCACTCACCCCACGACCATTCCAGTAACCCACAGCTCCACCGAATCCTTACAACTACAGGCATCTGGATTCTTGCCGAGCCACCAATCCCCCATACTTTACAGTGCCGGCAGCAGCTCTCAATATGCACGAAATACCGGATCATGTCACCGGAATACGCCATACACCTGTGCACTGAGAAAAATCGGCAGCACCAACTAATACGAATAAATAAATAAAAAAGACATGTATACCATACAATCTAGCAATCAACTGCTATCCTAGTTAGCGCTCACAGTATCTTTACTATCAGCCAGAAAATGAGGGGCGTCCCTCCAAGTGACGCCACAAATGACGTCATACACATCTGTCCCCCGTCCAACCACTGGCCTGCGCGCCAAAATACCCCCCTTTTAAAAGACGATGTTTTAACATGTATGACAGATACTTTTATTGTCCTGACGAAGAGGGCTGGACGCCCTTGAAACGCGTTGACACAAAAAATAAACAAGCTATTTTATTCTCTAAAAAGTATTTTATGAAAATCCGCCTCCTGTCTCCAGCGCCGCAAAAAGGGTTCCAAAAACCACTACCTTTTATCTTCTCACTTTTTTCTTCTGTCACCTCTGGTGCAGAGAAAAAGGAACCTTTGGCAGCAGCACAGGACCCCGCATGCTGGACGGGAGAATACCAGCACAAGATCTCTACAGTTGTTGTGACTATACACAACAAAACACGGTAAGCGCTTCTTGTATACAGTGAATTTAGACCGTAAATACAGCCACACACACGAGGCGCGGCCTCCTGTCTCTCTTTCTCTCTTTTCCTTTAGGGATGTAATACTACCACTTTACAAAGCTTTGGTGCGGCCTCATCTGAAATATGCAGTACAGTTCTGGGCATCAGTCCATAGAAAGGATGCCCTGGAGCTGGAAAAGTACAAAGGAGAGCAACTAAACTAATAAGGGGCATTGAGGAACTTAGTTATGGAGAAAGATTAAAAGAATTACATTTATTTAGTCTTGAGAAGAAACATCTAAGGGGGCACTGCCTTTGACTGGAGAAGAAAAAGTTCAGTCTCCAGAAGCGTCAAAGCTTCTTTACTGTAAGAACTGTGAATCTGCGGAATAGACTTTCTCAGGACGTGGTCACAGTAGGAAAAATGGGTTTTAAAGAGTTTAGATAAATTCTTAAAAGTAAATGAAATTAATACTTATGAAAATTTGTAGAAATCTGAGTCTCACTTCCTTCCGGGATTCACGTCCCCTCCCATGCTTGGTTGAACTTGATTAGACTTATGTCTTTTTTCAGCCGTATTAACGATATGTAACTATGTATCCAGTTTATTTCTGTGATATGATTTTTGACTACAGTTTATGACTGTGACCAAGCCTTTGAGATGCAATTTATAATCAACTCTAAGGCTGGGTTCAGACCCGAGCGTATTTGATATGCGCGTTTAACGCGCGTTTTTATGTGCGTTTTTTGCAATAGTAAACGCGCGTTTGACGCGCGTTTGTGTGATTGACTGCAGTGTCCTAGGGCCACAAACGCGCGTCAAAACGCCCCAAAGAAGCTCAAGAACTTGTTTGAGCGTAGGGCGTTTTTCAGCGCGTTCAAATGCGCTGTAAAACGCTCAAGTGAGAACCAGGGCCATAGGGAAGCATTGGTTTTCATGTGTTGAGCGTTTTACAGCGCGTTTGAACCCGCTGTAAAACACTCAAGTGTGAACCCAGCCTAAGAGAATTCACTCCTTTTTATGCTCATTAGTGATTGAAAAATTGATTTTCTAAGGCTCAGTTCAGACCTGAGCGTTCTGAAAGGAGCGCTCTGTATGCGCGATTGTACGGGCGTTTACAATCGCGCATACAGAGACAAGCGTACACACAGTGTCGCGCGTTCCCGAAAGTCTATGTACGGGAACGCGCGACAAGCGCCCAAAAAAACGCTCCTGTACTTGTTTGAGCGTCGGGCGTTTTACAGCGCGATCGTACGCGCTGTAAAACGCCCAGGTGAGAACCATTCCCATAGGGAAGCATTGGTTTCTCCTTGTTGAGCGTTTTACAGCGCGTAGGAACGCGCTGTAAAACGCTCAGGTCTGAACTGAGCCTAAGTGCGCAATGGTGAACCAGAAATATTAGTATGCATAGAGTCCAATGCATAGAACCCATATGGCTCTTTAGTATGGAACAATGCAGTCTCCGTGCACTGCCCTACAGGTTTGGAAAACTCTGTACAGTATATCCACAGATATTGCTCCAAACATAAAAGAGTTCGATGGTGGAGGTCACAATTATTTGTTTGTTTTTCAATCCAAATGGATTTTGCAAAAAAATATGCATACTGCCATAAAAAATTGGAGACATATACAGGAGAGGTTCATTGCACTTCTATGGTAGTCCATCGAGGACACATACCCTGATATACTATCTACACGGATAAAGAATGAAGTATGGGTTTTCAATATGGCTGTCCCCCGAAAAGTTTTAAAGCTAAAAAGGAGATATGTATGAAATTTATAAAAAATAATAAAACAATTATTTTTCTTCTACTGACTTAAATTTATTTAATAAAATGTAAATTAAATGCTTGAGACCTTCCCTTTGAGTGGAATGGCTACACAGTATTCTAGGTAAGCAAAGATTTTTTGTTTTGTTTTGGGATTTTTGAGGGATAGTACTAAGATGCCTAATGAAATCCATTCATCATCAAATTAACAGCACTGCCACACTTGTCACACTTTATCATGCCTTCACTCCGGAATTAGGGCTTCTTTTTTCATTTTACACTACTATTTCCAGTTTTTAAATATGTATGGGAAATTGAGTGTGGATTGCTATGTTAATGGGTTATACTCCAGATTTATCACTGAGACTTTAAAAAGAAAAGTTGCAGAAAAGTCAAAATCTCACTCCAGTAGGAAAACTGGGGTAGCTTTCTTAGACAAAAGTGTTAGGTTTAAGGCTAGTTTCACACTAGCATTCAGAGACTTGGCAGGCTGTTCCAGCGGGGACCAGCCTGCCGGAGATCTCTGGATCTGGTACTGCTAGATGCTACCTGAATGCCTGCTGGCTCCATTAACTATAATAGAGAATGGAGAAGATCCAGCCGCAACCCAGCAAATATGCTGAAAATCAGCCGGACAAATACTGCTGCCTCCAGCAATGCTGAACCAAGAGAGCTCCGACAGGCTAGCCCTAAAGGGGTTGTCTCATGAAAAATATTCTACAGTTTTCAAACCAGCACCTGAATATGAATACTTTTATAATTGCATGTTATAAAAAATGTAGCATAGCCACTGAGTTATTTCATATAATGTATCTGTATAGCGTCTCCTGTTATTTTTATTTTTATTTCTTTGACCTGCTCACTGAGAAGGCCGCACATGCTCAGTTTCATCCTTCAACTGCCTCCTGAGCTGTGATAGGGAGATTTGAGACACGCCCCCTGAGCTGTGATAGGTAGAGCTAAGACACGCCCCCTGAGCTGCAGCAGAAAAGACACTCCCCTTGAGCTTTCAGCTTGATATAAATCTATCAGAGCAATGACTGGGGAGATCTCTGGATCCATGTGAGGTAGAGGGCTGGTTCTAGCTTTGTTAGAAAAAGAGTGTCATGTAGTACATGATGTCTGATTTTCTTATTTTTTTACATTATTCATGGGATAACCCCTTTAAGATAAGACACATTTATGAAACAACATGCAACATTTGATAAATGTGGCATAAAGTACTCCAACGCAGACTCAAGCAAAACTGACTTGAAATATTCCCCTCAGGATAAATTCCATAAATTGTAATGTCTGCTATGAAAAATTATGTAGCCAATGTTATGTTTCCATATTACATGTACCATACATAATATAGTTAATTTAACACCTACTAATATAATGTGGATTGCAGTTGCCTTGAAAGTCCTTTGTTATGTCCCTGCATGGGAACAATAACTATGTACATGTTGTGGCGATCAGCTCAAATGGTGACTTCAGATATAGTTCAAACAATAGTCTTTTTATTTTGTCCAAAACGGATTTAACAAATACTCGCTTACTTCAGCATGTAAAACACACAAAAAAAACTGTCCACGTGAAGTAGTCTGACTCACAGTCCTTTGTAATTCCTGGTTTCCACCACCAGCTTGAGGGGGAAAAGACTTAGCAATATCAGGCGTCTCCGCTGAAACACTCCACACACCTGTACTCCAAGTCTATCA
Source organism: Bufo bufo (assembly GCF_905171765.1). Classification (NCBI taxonomy): domain Eukaryota; kingdom Metazoa; phylum Chordata; class Amphibia; order Anura; family Bufonidae; genus Bufo; species Bufo bufo. Next base: position 46,674,601 of record NC_053397.1, on the reverse strand, counting down.
CACTTTCAGACTGGGATCCACACCCCCAGCTCTCCTGGGCTTCCTAGCTCATATAGTCCAACCAAAACCTGTCCTGGATACATGGGAGTAGTCATCACACCCTGCTCTTTGACTACTCCAATGAAACCCGGTGCGGATCAGCTGCAGCCAGCAGCTAAACTACTACTAACAAGTGTCAGTAACCTAGGGTTACTGACAAAACGTTACCGGTTCATTTCACCGAGGCCAGGCACCATCTATCGTCTACTATGGCACCTTGTACCTTCTCACAATGCTTATAAGTTGTTCTCCACTTGTCTTTCCATCAATTATTAAGAGTAAAAAGAGAAATGAGATAGTGTTTTAAAGGGGCATTAAATAATCGAGAGGAATCTTTAGTTCAAATAGGCAATACCAGAAATAAAAGAACATTTTAACAAAGCAAACAGCTTGTTGCTTCAGTGTGATTGCGCTATATTTTTGGGCTTAGTGGAAAAAATAAATTATTCACTCATAAAAATTCAACAAAGGAAAATAAAAAAAGAAGTAGCAGCGTTAAAGCTGCAGATTGATCTGTGGTTAATTAATTTCCTACTTGTACTCTCTGAATGATGACTGCTAGAAAATAAACACATCCTGGGCAGAGAAGAAAGTAGAATGGATCACACAAATCTGCTGAGCCATACAAAAAGCTTGACAAATGTATTTAGAAAGTAATATTTCAGCTTCCTGTGTATTGCATGTGTGATGGTCTCTGTTGATACTGGTAATCTGCTTACCTGAAAACACTCAACTCATCAAGCAATCATGATCAATTACTTAGACAGTATTTGCATTGCAGTGCATGTAAATATAATTTTAATAATTACATTTAATTTTACCAGGGTCTTAATATCCAATATTAGACTATGCTCACACAACAGATTTCAGAGCGAATTTGACACCGAATCCGTGCAGCACCCGCACTGAAATGGCCTCCTGTTGTCTTCAATAGGACTAACTCTCAGCGTTTTTTTCAGACCATGCCCAGAATGAACAGGCCCATTATTCGCACAGAATCTGCTTGGACACCATGGGAAACTGCAGCGGGAGTCTGCTCGTGGTCTAGCTCCATACAATGGGGTTAAACTGCGGGCAGATACATGGCACTGAACTTGAAAAACTGAGACAGACCCTGATGGTTTCCTCTGCGGAATATGCATTGGATTTTGACAGTGTCAAAATGTGCCTTGTGAACATAACCTTAAAAAAATCGTTCCAGTTTATATGTTTTTCTAGACATAGAGGGGGTCATTTCTCAAGCTGAAATATGCCTAAATTAGGCGTATTTTAGGATTACGGAGCAATGGTTTGTTGCGCTGCAATCTGCAACTTTTCCCCGCTCACGCCAGGTCTAAGTAAGTAGTGGTGGTGTGGGCGGGGAATTGGATGGGCCGGCAGGCCTGTGTCATTTACCATTTTCTATGCCTGTTTCAGGCATAGAAAAGGTCAAAATGTAAGACAGCTAGGAAGCTGGCTTACATTTAGAAGTGGTGGAGGAACCACCAAAGTTATGAAGAGGTCAGGTTTAAAACCCCGGTCTTAATAAATGTACCCCATAGATTAAGTCACATCTGGGACGAAAATATTAGAAAGTCAAGGTAAAAAAGAATTAAAGGATGCTATGCTATTAAATATTTTTTTCTATCAATATTAAATCTGAGGACTCAAGGACCTCCGTTCTTATATTTGTTTGTAATAACAATAAATAGTATAGATGATAGGATAAGTGAAAAATGTTGTTTGTGGGCCAACCTCTTTAAGTTATTCTCATGTTCTTAAAAGTACTGTATGCGCACTACATAAAAAAAAAAATGTTTTCACACTTTGCATATCAGTGCATGTAATGTGATTTCAGCATTGTGCTTAAACCGTGATTTTAGTGCCAATGACGGGCACATCCTGTTAGGCTTTTGGGATAAAACTGACTTTTGACTCTTTTTAATAAATTATTAAAGCCACATGATTAGGAAGGGATGTTGACTTGTCAAGAACATTATCTTCTAGAAGTAAGACTGAAACTGTCCCTTTACCTAGCACTTAAAGTCTATAAAGGAACATTAAGCTTATAATGAACAGTTAATATACACAGTCAAGTCACATTATTATGACCACTTCCTACTTTCAATGTCAGCATTGTGTAGCTTATCGATGAAGTCATGTGTCATGAGTTGGCTTTGTGGGTATATAACGTATGTGTTAGGCTATCTGTGCACATTTCCCTCGTTGTTGTCATAGGTAAGGGGTAATTTATCAGAGTTAAAAAAAGAGATGATTGTTGGATTTTGGGCCAAGGGCGGTACTATTTCTTAAAATGTGCAGAGTGAACTGTTCACATGCTGCTCTGGAGAAAGGGCATAATTAATGGACAAATTGCGCCACTGCAAATAAGTCACGTGGAAACTACTGAGCACCACATGCCATTGATGTGAGGTGAACGTTGGCTACAAACGTGCATATGGGTTGACCGGCATGCTACAGAGCAGTAGTTCACCACCAAAATGAACCAGAGGGCTAGCAGAGTGTCTAAAGCAACAGCAGCAAACCCTACTGCATATGGGGCTTCAAAGCAGACAGATGGTCAGCGCACCTCTACTAACAAAGTTGCATTGGCAGAAAAAACTTTTTAGCAGCAGTATAGGAATTGGACCAACTCTAATTTGAAACAGTGGCCTTCCGTGATAGGTCCCATTTTCTACTTCATCAAACGGATAGACATTGGCGTGTCAGGCAAGAAACATCAGAGAACAAACACCCTGCAACCATTGCTGGAAGAACACAAGCTGTTGTGGCAGCGTTATGATCTGGGTAAAAGTTTTTGTGGCATTCACTCGGCCCACTAATCCTTGCATATCACATACAACCATACATGCATATTGTCTTTCCTGGGGTGGATAGGATCTTCCAGCAAGACAATGTGAAATGTCACATAGGTAAAAATGTCCGACATTGGTTTAAAGAGCATGCCCAAAACTTCCAAGTACTACACTGGCAACGTAATTCCCCAGACATGCACCTGATTGAGCATCTGTGGTTTCCCCTCAATTGGCGAGTTCACTCTATGGATCCTCTCTCATGCACTGTAGTTAGCATGGCTCCAGATACCTGTAACAAGCTACCAGGACCTTATTGAGTCTCTCCCAGCCTTCTAGCTGCTGTCCGTGCTGCATGTGGAGGTTACTCTGAATATTACCTGGTGGTCATAATAATGTGACTTGACTGCGTAGTTTATAAAAAGTTCAAATGTTTATAGAAGGAGAGGATTTAGTAATTCATGTCGATTTATGCCAATAGTTCTGTTAGATTTTTAGAACTGAAGATTCCTGTGGCTTTTTCCATTAAGAATTACTGTACAATAGTCAGACTCTATCAAACCCAAAATTATTTCTGCCAAGCAACAATAGATAAAATTAAATTGCACAGCAAATGGAGATAAGGTTTAGCATCTAGAGATAAATACATTGATTCTAAATAAATTGAATTTGACTAGAATTTTGTATTTGAGATACATCTGAATCAGAGTGTTTGGTTATTTGATTTCAGCAAATTCTGGGAAGAATTAGAGAGAGAGAAGAGAAAGAAAAATTATTTAAAAAGTGAGACGAGAGAAACAAATTTTTTGGCCAATTTCAATCTGGGGGGAGTTGATTTGGTCCTGAATTGAATCAGTTGACTGATTTCACAAAATCAAATTTTGAGCAACTCTCCCATCTCTATTAGCATCAACTTAAGGTATATTTTGTAGTTGAGAGATCACTGCGAAGCTTGACTTTAAATCTCTGCATTAAAACCACGAAACTAATGAATACTTTTTAGCATTTTCATGATATGTTACCTTTTTATAAAATGTCTAATACAATCTGGTTAGGAAATATTCACTTTTGAACTTCTGAGCCAAAAAGCCTTGTTTTTCCATGCTTGCTTCTCTGCCAGGAGTATCCCACTTTCATTATTTGATAAATGAATGCATGAGACTGTAAAATTATTAACAAAATTTTAACTTAAAGGGGTTATGCCATGAACAATGTAAAAAATTAAAATCAGACATCATATAGTACATGCTAATCTTTTTCTAACAAAGCTAGAACCAGCCCTGTACCTCACATGGATCCAGAGATCTCCCCATTCATTGCTCTGCTAGGATTTATATCAAGCTAACCGCTCAAGGGGAGTGTCTGTTCTGCTGCGGCTAAGAGGGCCTGTCTCAGCTCTGCCTATCACAGCTCAGGAGGTATTTAAAGGATGAAACTGAGCATGTGCGGCCTTCCTAGTGAGCAGGTCAAAGAAATAAGAAAAAAACAGCAGGTGGTGCTATACAGATACATTTTATTGAATAATTAAATGCAATTACAAAAGTATTAAGATACAGGTGTTGATTTGAAAACTGTGGAATATTTTTCATGGGACAACAACCTTTAAGTAAAAATTTCTAATAAATTACACTTGTCCATGTAGTGTACACATCAAACCTCTTCTAATGTGGCCCATACACACAATAATAAACAGAATACAACCAGTAACTGTAGCAACATGATCAGATAGGGTCCTTTGTTATAGACGCATTTCCAAAATATTGACACCTCCTTAATTTAAAATTATTGAATTGAATTAAGATTAGCAAATTGATTATAAACTAATGAAACCTGTTATGAATTTCCCAAAAAAAACTCAATCTAGGAAATTGAAAACATTTTCTATTTGTTTTGGGCAATTTTTTCAAAATGGCAACCACCGTTTTACATGTCAAAAGACAGAAGAGAAGGCATCTGCTGCCAAAAAGGGATCCTTTTTGACCATTTTTTAATAAAAAAATAATCTGACAGTGCAGTCTATTTTTATACAGGCAGTTTTTTTTACCACATCTATCATTAGTTTACCCCTTGCCATATATGTTCTTGTCTCCTCGACATTACTAATGCTACAGTATATTAGCATTAAAGAACTTGAAAGGGGTGGGATACAGTCCTAAGGAGATCACAGAGTGTCATACATGACTTTTCAGGGCAATTGGGGAATTTTTGATATGGGTCAAATTTTATTTGCACCCAAAGCTAATGACTAGGGATGAGTGAACCCGAACTGTATAGTTCGGGTTCGTACCGAATTTTGGGGTGTCCGTGACACGGACCCGAACCCGAACATTTTCGTAAAAGTCCGGGTTCGGGTTCAGTGTTCGGCGCTTTCTTGGCGCTTTTTGAAAGGCTGCAAAGCAGCCAATCAACAAGCGTCATACTACTTGGCCCAAGAGGCCATCACAGCCATGCCTACTATTGGCATGGCTGTGATTGGCCAGTGCACCATGTGACCCAGCATCTATTTAAGCTGGAGTCACGTAGCGCCGCACGTCACTCTGCTATGACCAGTATAGGGAGAAGTTGCAGCTGCGACGTTAGGGCGAGATTAGGCAGATTAACTCCTCCAAAAGACTTCATTCTGTGATCGATCTGCAGCTGTGGATCATTGAAGTGCTATTATTGACTTGCTCACTTTTTTGAGGCTGCCCAGAGCGTTTTTAGATCACTTTTTTTCTGGGGTGATCTGCGGCCATTTTGTGACTTGTGGTGCGCCAGCACGAGCTATCACCAAGTGTATTTAACCATCGATAGTGTGGTTATTTTGTGCTATATCCTACATCAGCTGCAGGGTGAGCCTGTGTCACCGAAGTGCATTTAACCATCAACAGTCTGGTTATTTTTTGGCCATATACTACATCAGCTGCAGGCTGAGCCTGTTTCACCCAAGTGCATTTAACCATCAACAGTCTGATTATTTTTTGGCCATATACTACATCAGCTGCAGGCTGAGCCTGTGTCACCGAAGTGCATTTAACCATCAACAGTCTGGTTATTTTTTGGCCATATATTACATCAGGGGCAAGTTGAGCCTGTCACCCAGCGCCTAAAAAATAGACCTGACATTTCTATTCAACCAAATCTGCACAGTTTAAGCTGGTCAAGTTATTTGTAGTGACCGTCAAAGCAGACTTTTTGTTCTGGGTTGAAAAAGCATTCCCAAATTTGCCATTCTGAAAATAACTAGTTTGTGGTATTTCAGGCCTACTTTAAATCTATCCCAAAAAGAAAATCTTACATTGAAGTTATTGATAGTATCATTCAGAAAAACCTAAGACACACGCTAGCGTGCTGATAGAAGTGTCATTCTGTGATTAAACCTATAACTGTCACACAGCGCAAAAAAAAACAGGTCTCACATCTTTATTCAACCAAATCTGCACAGTTTTAGCTGGTCAAGTTATTTGTAGTGACCGTCAAAGCAGACTTTTTGTTCTGGGTTAAAAAAGCATTCCCAAATTTGCCATTCTGAAAATAACTAGTTTGTGGTATTTCAGGCCTACTTGAAATCTATCCCAAAAAGAAAATCTTACATTGAAGTTATTGATAGTATTATTCAGAAAAACCTAAGACACACGCTAGCGTGCTGATAGAAGTGTCATTCTGTGATTAAACCTATAACTGTCACACAGCGCAAAAAAAAACAGGTCTCACATCTTTATTCAACCAAATCTGCACAGTTTTAGCTGGTCAAGTTATTTGTAGTGACCGTCAAAGCAGACTTTTTGTTCTGGGTTAAAAAAGCATTCCCAAATTTGCCATTCTGAAAATAACTAGTTTGTGGTATTTCAGGCCTACTTGAAATCTATCCCAAAAAGAAAATCTTACATTGAAGTTATTGATAGTATTATTCAGAAAAACCTAAGACACACGCTAGCGTGCTGATAGAAGTGTCATTCTGTGATTAAACCTATAACTGTCACACAGTGCAAAAAAAAACAGGTCTCACATCTCTATTCAACCAAATCTGCACAGTTTTAGCTGGTCAAGTTATTTGTAGTGACCATCAAAGCAGACTTTTTGTTCTGGGTTGAAAAAGCATTCCCAAATTTGCCATTCTGAAAATAACTAGTTTGTGGTATTTCAAGCCTACTTGAAATCTATCACAAAAAGAAAATCTTACATTGAAGTTATTGATAGTATCATTCAGAAAAACCTAAGACACACGCTAGCGTGCTGATAGAAGTGTCATTCTGTGATTAAACCTATAACTGTCACACAGCGCAAAAAAAAACAGGTCTCACATCTCTATTTAACCAAATCTGCACAGTTTTAGCTGGTCAAGTTATTTGTAGTGACCGTCAAAGCAGACTTTTTGTTCTGGGTTGAAAAAGCATTCCCAAATTTGCCATTCTGAAAATAACTAGTTTGTGGTATTTCAGGCCTACTTGAAATCTATCCCAAAAAGAAAATCTTACATTGAAGTTATTGATAGTATCATTCAGAAAAACCTAAGACACACGCTAGCGTGCTGATAGAAGTGTCATTCTGTGATTAAACCTATAACTGTCACACAGCGCAAAAAAAACCAGGTCTCACATCTCTATTCAACCAAATCTGCACAGTTTTAGCTGGTCAAGTTATTTGTAGTGACCGTCAAAGCAGACTTTTTGTTCTGGGTTGAAAAAGCATTCCCAAATTTGCCATTCTGAAAATAACTAGTTTGTGGTATTTCAGGCCTACTTGAAATCTATCCCAAAAAGAAAATCTTACATTGAAGTTATTGATAGTATCATTCAGAAAAACCTAAGACACACGCTAGCGTGCTGATAGAAGTGTCATTCTGTGATTAAACCTATAACTGTCACACAGCGCAAAAAAAACCAGGTCTCACATCTCTATTCAACCAAATCTGCACAGTTTTAGCTGGTCAAGTTATTTGTAGTGACCGTCAAAGCAGACTTTTTGTTCTGGGTTGAAAAAGCATTCCCAAATTTGCCATTCTGAAAATAACTAGTTTGTGGTATTTCAGGCCTACTTGAAATCTATCCCAAAAAGAAAATCTTACATTGAAGTTATTGATAGTATCATTCAGAAAAACCTAAGACACACGCTAGCGTGCTGATAGAAGTGTCATTCTGTGATTAAACCTATAACTGTCACACAGCGCAAAAAAAAAAACAGGTCTCACATCTCTATTCAACCAAATCTGCACAGTTTTAGCTGGTCAAGTTATTTGTAGTGACCGTAAAAGCAGACTTTTTGTTCTGGGTTGAAAAAGCATTCCCAAATTTGCCATTCTCAAAATTGTGGTGAACGGGAACAATGAGGAAAACATCTAATAAGGGACGCGGACGCGGACGTGGACATGGTCGTGGTGGTGTTAGTGGACCCATTGCTGCTGGGAGAGGACGTGGCCGTTCTGCCACAGCCACACGTCCTAGTGAACCAACTACCTCAGGTCCCAGTAGCCAGCAGAATTTACAGCGATATTTGGTGGGGCCCAATGCCGTTCTAAGGATGGTAAGGCCTGAGCAGGTACAGGCATTAGTCAATTGGGTGGCCGACAGTGGATCCAGCACGTTCACATTATCTCCCACCCAGTCTTCTGCAGAAAGCGCACAGATGGCGCATGAAAACCAAGCCCATCGGTCTGTCACATCACCCCCATGCATATCAGGGAAACTGTCTGAGCCTCAAGTTATGCAGCAGTCTCTTATGCTGTTTGAAGACTCTGCTGCCAGGGTTTCCCAAGGGCATCCACCTAGCCCTTCCCCAGGGGTGGAAGAGATAGAATGCACTAACGCACAACCACTTATTTTTCCTGATGATGAGGACATGGGAATACCACCTCAGCACGTCTCTGATGATGACGAAACACAGGTGCCAACTGCTGCGTCTTTCTGCAGTGTGCAGACTGAACAGGAGGTCAGGGATCAAGACTGGGTGGAAGACGATGCAGGGGACGAGGCAGTGGTGAGACCGAGCCAACAGCGTAGCAAAAGAGGGAGCAGTGGGCAAAATCAGAACACCCGCCGCCAAGAGACTCCGCCTGCTACTGACCGCCGCCATCTGGGACCGAGCACCCCAAAGGCAGCTTCAAGGAGTTCCCTGGCATGGCACTTCTTCAAACAATGTGCTGACGACAAGACCCGAGTGGTTTGCACGCTGTGCCATCAGAGCCTGAAGCGAGACATTAACGTTCTGAACCTTAGCACAACCTGCATGACCAGGCACCTGCATGCAAAGCATGAACTGCAGTGGAGTAAACACCTTAAAAACAAGCAAGTCACTCAGGCTCCCCCTGCTACATCTTCTGCTGCTGCCGCCTCGGCCTCTTCTGCTGCTGCTGCCGCCGCCTCGGCCTCTTCCTCCGCCTCTGGAGGAACGTTGGCACCTGCCGCCCAGCAAACATGGGATGTACCACCAACACCACCACCTGCATCACCAAGCATCTCAACCATGTCACACGGCAGCGTTCAGCTCTCCATCTCACAAACATTTGAGAGAAAGCGTAAATTCTCACCTAGCCACCCTCGATCCCTGGCCCTGAATGCCAGCATTTCTAAACTACTGGCCTATGAAATGCTGTCATTTAGGCTGGTGGACACACACAGCTTCAAACAGCTCATGTCACTTGCTGTCCCACAGTATGTTGTTCCCAGCCGCCACTACTTCTCTAAGAGAGCCGTGCCTTCCCTGCACAAACAAGTGTCCGATAAAATCAAGTGTGCACTGCGCAACGCCATCTGTGGCAAGGTCCACCTAACCAGAGATACGTGGACCAGTAAGCACGGCCAGGGACGCTATATCTCCCTAACTGCACACTGGGTAAATGTAGTGGCCGCTGGGCCCCAGGCGGAGAGCTATTTGGCGCACGTCCTTCCGCCGCCAAGGATCGCAGGGCAACATTCTTTGACTCCTGTCTCCTCCTCCTCCAACTCAGCTTCCTCCTCCTCTTCTTCTTCCACCTGCTCATCCAGTCAGCCACACACCTTCACCACCAACTTCAGCCCAGCACGGGGTAAACGTCAGCAGGCCAATCTGAAACTCATATGTTTGGGGGACAGGCCCCACACCGCACAGGAGTTGTGGCGGGGTATAGAACAACAGACCGACGAGTGGTTGCTGCCGGTGAGCCTCAAGCCCGGCCTGGTGGTGTGCGATAATGGGCAGCCTGGCACACATGAGCGACTACATGCTGCAGTGCATGCGCAACGACAGCAGAGTTGCCCACATTTTAACGTGTGCAGACTACTGGGTTGCCACCCTGCTGGATCCCCGGTACAAAGACAATGTGCCCACCTTACTTCCTACACTGGAGCGTGATAGGAAGATGCGCGAGTACAAGCGCACGTTGGTAGACGCGCTACTGAGAGCATTCCCAAATGTCACAGGGGAACCAGTGGAAGCCCAAGGCGAAGGCAGAGGAGGAGCAAGAGGTCGCCAACGCAGCTGTGTCACGGCCAGCTCCTCTGAGGGCAGGGTTAGCATGGCAGAGATGTGGAAAAGTTTTGTCACCACGCCACAGCTAACTGCACCACCTCCTGATACGGAACGTGTTAGCAGGAGGCAACATTTCACTAACATGGTGGAACAGTACCTGTGCACACCCCTCCACGTACTGACTGATGGTTCGGCCCCATTCAACTTCTGGGTCTCCAAATTGTCCACGTGGCCAGAGCTAGCCTTTTATGCCTTGGAGGTGCTGGCCTGCCCGGCGGCCAGCGTTTTGTCTGAACGTGTATTCAGCACGGCAGGGGGCGTCATTACAGACAAACGCAGCCGCCTGTCTACAGCCAATGTGGACAAGCTGACATTCATAAAAATGAACCAGGCATGGATCCCACAGGACCTGTCCATCCCTTGTGCAGATTAGATATTAACTACCTCCCCTTAACAATATATTATTCTACTCCAGGGCACTTCCTCATTCAAAACTATTTTTAATTTCATTTTACCATTATATTGTGGGGCAACCCAAAGTTGAATGAACCTCTCCTCTGTCTGGGTGCCGGGGCCTAAATGTGTGACAGTGGCCTGTTCCAGTGGTGGGTGACGTGAAGCCTGATTCTCTGCTATGACATGAATACAGATTCTGCGCTGACATAAGGCCAGATTCTCTGTTACGGGACCGCTGTCCTCTGTCTGGGTGCCGGGGCCTAAATGTGTGACAGTGGCCTGTTCCAGTGGTGGGTGACGTGAAGCCTGATTCTCTGCTATGATATGAATACAGATTCTGCGCTGACATAAGGCCAGATTCTCTGTTACGGGACCTCTCTCCTCTGCCTGGGTGCCTGGGCCTAAATGTGTGACAGTGGCCTGTTCCAGTGGTGGGTGACGTGAAGCCTGATTCTCTGCTATGACATGAAGACAGATTCTGCGCTGACATAAGGCCAGATTCTCTGTTACGGGACCGCTCTCCTCTGTCTGGGTGCCTGGGCCTAAATGAGTGACAGTGGCCTGTTCCAGTGGTGGCTGACGTGAAGCCTGATTCTCTGCTATGACATGAAGACAGATTCTGCGCTGACATAAGGCCAGATTCTCTGTTACGGGACCGCTGTCCTCTGTCTGGGTGCCGGGGCCTAAATGTGTGACAGTGGCCTGTTCCAGTGGTGGGTGACGTGAAGCCTGATTCTCTGCTATGATATGAATACAGATTCTGCGCTGACATAAGGCCAGATTCTCTGTTACGGGACCTCTCTCCTCTGCCTGGGTGCCTGGGCCTAAATGTGTGACAGTGGCCTGTTCCAGTGGTGGGTGACGTGAAGCCTGATTCTCTGCTATGACATTAAGACAGATTCTGTGCTGACATAAGGCCAGATTCTCTGTTACGGGACCTCTCTCCTCTGCCTGGGTGCCTGGGCCTAAATGTGTGACAGTGGCCTGTTCCAGTGGTGGGTGACGTGATGCCTGATTCTCTGCTATGACATGAAGACAGATTCTGTGCTGACATAAGGCCAGATTCTCTGTTACAGGACCTCTCTCCTCTGTCTGGGTGCCGGGGCCTAAATGTGTGACAGTGGCCTGTTCCAGTGGTGGGTGACGTGAAGCTTGATTCTCTGCTATGACATGAAGACAGATTCTGCGCTGACATAAGGCCAGATTCTCTGTTAAGGGACCGCTCTCCTCTGTCTGGGTGCCGGGGCCTAAATGTGTGACAGTGGCCTGTCCCAGTGGTGGGTGACGTGAAGCCTGATTCTCTGCTATGACATGAATACAGATTCTGCGCTGACATAAGGCCAGATTCTCTGTTACAGGACCTCTCTCCTCTGCCTGGGTGCCTGGGCCTAAATGTGTGACAGTGGCCTGTTCCAGTGGTGGCTGACGTGAAGCCTGATTCTCTGCTATGACATGAATACAGATTCTGCGCTGACATAAGGCCAGATTCTCTGTTACGGGACCGCTCTCCTCTGTCTGGGTGCCGGGGCCTAAATGTGTGACAGTGGCCTGTTCCAGTGGTGGGTGACGTGAAGCCTGATTCTCTGCTATGACATGAATACAGATTCTGCGCTGACATAAGGCCAGATTCTCTGTTACGGGACCTCTCTCCTCTGCCTGGGTGCCTGGGCCTAAATGTGTGACAGTGGCCTGTTCCAGTGGTGGCTGACGTGAAGCCTGATTCTCTGCTATGACATGAAGACAGATTCTGCGCTGACATAAGGCCAGATTCTCTGTTACGGAACCGCTCTCCTCTGTCTGGGTGCCGGGGCCTAAATGTGTGACAGTGGCCTGTTCCAGTGGTGGGTGACGTGAAGCCTGATTCTCTGCTATGACATGAATACAGATTCTGCGCTGACATAAGGCCAGATTCTCTGTTACGGGACCTCTCTCCTCTGCCTGTGTGCCTTGGCCTAAATGTGTGACAGTGGCCTGTTCCAGTGGTGGGAGACGTGAAGCCTGATTCTCTGCTATGACATGAATACAGATTCTGCGCTGACATAAGGCCAGATTCTCTGTTACGGGACCTCTCTCCTCTGCCTGGGTGCCTGGGCCTAAATGTGTGACAGTGGCCTGTTCCAGTGGTGGGTGACGTGAAGCCTGATTCTCTGCTATGACATGAATACAGATTCTGCGCTGACATAAGGCCAGATTCTCTGTTACGGGACCTCTCTCCTCTGCCTGTGTGCCTTGGCCTAAATGTGTGACAGTGGCCTGTTCCAGTGGTGGGAGACGTGAAGCCTGATTCTCTGCTATGACATGAATACAGATTCTGCGCTGACATAAGGCCAGATTCTCTGTTACGGGACCTCTCTCCTCTGCCTGGGTGCCTGGGCCTAAATGTGTGACAGTGGCCTGTTCCAGTGGTGGGTGACGTGATGCCTGATTCTCTGCTATGACATGAAGACAGATTCTGTGCTGACATAAGGCCAGATTCTCTGTTACAGGACCTCTCTCCTCTGTCTGGGTGCCGGGGCCTAAATGTGTGACAGTGGCCTGTTCCAGTGGTGGGTGACGTGAAGCTTGATTCTCTGCTATGACATGAAGACAGATTCTGCGCTGACATAAGGCCAGATTCTCTGTTAAGGGACCGCTCTCCTCTGTCTGGGTGCCGGGGCCTAAATGTGTGACAGTGGCCTGTCCCAGTGGTGGGTGACGTGAAGCCTGATTCTCTGCTATGACATGAATACAGATTCTGCGCTGACATAAGGCCAGATTCTCTGTTACAGGACCTCTCTCCTCTGCCTGGGTGCCTGGGCCTAAATGTGTGACAGTGGCCTGTTCCAGTGGTGGCTGACGTGAAGCCTGATTCTCTGCTATGACATGAAGACAGATTCTGCGCTGACATAAGGCCAGATTCTCTGTTACGGGACCGCTCTCCTCTGTCTGGGTGCCGGGGCCTAAATGTGTGACAGTGGCCTGTTCCAGTGGTGGGTGACGTGAAGCCTGATTCTCTGCTATGACATGAATACAGATTCTGCGCTGACATAAGGCCAGATTCTCTGTTACGGGACCTCTCTCCTCTGCCTGGGTGCCTGGGCCTAAATGTGTGACAGTGGCCTGTTCCAGTGGTGGCTGACGTGAAGCCTGATTCTCTGCTATGACATGAAGACAGATTCTGCGCTGACATAAGGCCAGATTCTCTGTTACGGAACCGCTCTCCTCTGTCTGGGTGCCGGGGCCTAAATGTGTGACAGTGGCCTGTTCCAGTGGTGGGTGACGTGAAGCCTGATTCTCTGCTATGACATGAATACAGATTCTGCGCTGACATAAGGCCAGATTCTCTGTTACGGGACCTCTCTCCTCTGCCTGGGTGCCTGGGCCTAAATGTGTGACAGTGGCCTGTTCCAGTGGTGGGTGACGTGATGCCTGATTCTCTGCTATGACATGAAGACAGATTCTGCGCTGACATAAGGCCAGATTCTCTGTTACGGGACCTCTCTCCTCTGCCTGGGTGCCTGGGCCTAAATGTGTGACAGTGGCCTGTTCCAGTGGTGGGTGACGTGATGCCTGATTCTCTGCTATGACATGAAGACAGATTCTGCGCTGACATAAGGCCAGATTCTCTGTTACGGGACCTCTCTCCTCTGCCTGGGCCTAAATGTGTGACAGTGGCCTGTTCCAGTGGTGGGTGACGTGAAACCTGATTCTCTGCTATGACATTAAGACAGATTCTGTGCTGACATAAGGCCAGATTCTCTGTTACGGGACCTCTCTTCTCTGCCTGGGTGCCTGGGCCTAAATGTGTGACAGTGGCCTGTTCCAGTGGTGGGTGACGTGATGCCTGATTCTCTGCTATGACATGAAGACAGATTCTGTGCTGACATAAGGCCAGATTCTCTGTTACAGGACCTCTCTCCTCTGTCTGGGTGCCGGGGCCTAAATGTGTGACAATGGCCTGTTCCAGTGGTGGGTGACGTGAAGCCTGATTCTCTGCTATGACATGAAGACTGATTCTGCGCTGACATGAAGCCAGATTCTCTGCTATGGCATGAAGAGACTGATTCTCTGCTGACATGAAGCCAGATTCTTTGCTATGGCATGAAGAGACTGATTCTCTGCTGACGTGAAGCCAGATTCTCTGCTATGGGACCTCTGTCCAATTGATATTGGTTCATTTTTATTTTTTTAATTTTAATTCATTTCCCTATCCACATTTGTTTGCAGGGGATTTACCTACATGTTGCTGCCTTTTGCAGCCCTCTAGCTCTTTCCTGGGCTGTTTTACAGCCTTTTTAGTGCCCAAAAGTTCGGGTCCCCATTGACTTCAATGGGGTTCGGGTTCGGGACGAAGTTCGGGTCGGGTTCGGATCCCGAACCCGAACATTTCCGGGAAGTTCGGCCGAACTTCTCGAACCCGAACATCCAGGTGTTCGCTCAACTCTACTAATGACCAAAAAAGGATTTCAAGAAATTCACTTGTCTTTACTATTAAATACTAATAAAAAGTTCTGCATACATTTCAAAAACTGTTATTACGGCCAACTAAATATCCCAATATCTGTTAAATGACCTGGTAATGTGAATATAATGCTAACAGATTTTGTAATATTCTAACAGCTAACAGCCCAAAATGAGAAAAAGCATCATTAAATTAAAAAAATATATCCAGTTGTACTGTACTGTGCAAATGGGGTAAGGTAATTATCACTGCGTGATCTAATAGCGAAGCAAATAAATGCAAGAGAATTTTCAAACTATGAAGCATTTGAGATGTAATTGAACTAATCTATTGGGATATAATAATATTGGTAAACAACCGCTAGAGGGATAGTTTACAAAGAATATTATCAGTGCTAAAAGACACACTTTTTATTCACTCTCCAGTGGTTTTCATGGGACATCCTCTTATCATTTTACACATTTGCATACATATAATTTGTAAACAGATGTGTGGTTAAATTTGCCCATATCAGTGAGTTGCATGGCTGAAACATTCTTCATTCCTAAATTTTCCTTTGTATCTGATTGATTATGTACACTAAAGTTTGAAACCAATTATAGGGAAAACAATGTTTAAATTTTTCTCATATTTCTATAGTATAAGCCTAGATAAGTAACTTTGTAATTGTTATGACAGTGGGTGTGGGACCACTGCGCCAACCTACGATTTGACTTAGGGCTAAACCAAATAGCGTTTTCCTATTGGTTTCCTGTTATTCAGCCTTTAACGTTCTACAGGGAACGCACCAGGCCACTACCTTTTGGAGTATTCTCTGTGTGTTTGGCTGTAGCTGGGTCACACCAATGTGTAGCACCAAAGTGATAGGCAAAACTTATAGTTAGTAACAGGCCAAGCTCAGGGTAGGCAAATTTGGAGCGAATCCATGAAACTATCCAAACATCAGGGCAAGCAGCAACGGGTCAATACATTAACTTTAAAAAAGGTAAATCCAGGCAGCTGAGAATCAGTCAATAAACAGGCAGGGGTCAGTGCGCTGGTAGACAAACAGAACCACACATCTTTGCAGGACTAGCAAGCTAGAGAAACTTAATGCGTAGGCACCTTCCCAATGGGGAAAGTGCCTAAAGTACTTGAGGGATGCCAGCTATTGGCTGGCCTTTAAAATGTGTCATTGGAAAATTATCTATTGTTTAAATAATTTTTTATGTTAAACACATTTTTTATTATTTTTGGTGGTTACATTCCATGTCAATATTTATATTTAACTAAAACACATAAAATCCTGCAGTTTTCACGCTCTCTACTAGGCCTAATAATAGGCGCCACTTCTTGCTCTATACGCATCACTTGACTGCAGTTATCTACTTATCATTACATGCAGGTTTAGAATGGCATATATCACCTCTGTGGATAGATAAGACAGGGTCCTCTATTCAACACTTGATTATCAAAGCTTATGCACTCCTTGCTTGTACAATGATTTTTGCATAGGTCATGGAGCATGCCTAGAAAATTCTCCCATAGAAGTCAATGAGGTCCCCTCCTGGCAATTATGTCCTTGGCCCATATGACTGCCATAAAGCAAATCTTCAAATACTTTCTAAATGCTGTTAAAAAAAGCTCGGGCAAGATGGTCATCCACATAATCATGTTTAGGAATTAAAAAATCTGTAATTAGAAAATAAAAAAAGGATATATTTTGCTATTGGCTCTTAACTCGTAGAAAATAAATTAGTGACACATTCCCTTTAAGAGCTGGGAAGAGAACACGCACACTCTACTTGTATGAACTTTACTATCTCACCCCATTGCTAAAGTCACAGTAGCACGGCTCTTTACAGCTGTACAATGCCCTCTATGTTGCTGCTGTTTCCATTTGTGTGTGAGAATGAGTTAGGGGAACTCCTCTTTTTGGGAGTCATCACATCGTCTAGTCTCTAGCCCCCCATTGAAGCTCTAGTTAGTTGTTTTTAGGGAAAATTGCCAGTAAAGAGATGGAGCCTCTAGAGCACTAAAGCTTCATTAACAAATACAATTTTCTCAGGCTTTGTAAACCCTTTTTAAAAATAGCATTTATGTTTTTTTTTTCTCTCCATGTGTTTTTGGTAGAATTATTTTTAGGAACACTAAAACATTGCCATTTTTAAAACCTATACAGAAGCCTATTAGAAAAACTCCAGAAAAATTTTATTTTATTTTAGCTTTTCAATAATTAACAATAGAAAAATAGAAAAATCTGACTGAATTAATTCACAGCATTTTACAGCTTTTTTTTTTTTTGCTGCATTTTGATAGTGTTTCTTTCCAACTGTAAATGTTTATAAAATAATTTTTAAATATAAACAAAGAATGAGTATAATCAAGGAAATACAAGAACAAAAAGTACAGATTGCTGGCAATCATGGTGGGTCAGCAGTTATTGGCATAGAAAGTACAACTGAATACAAAGGCATTATGAGAAAAGAAAAAAACTGAGAAAAACATGTAAATTGCAAAAACCAAATGTAACAATAAACCAACCCATGATATATAACTTGTCCCTATAAAAGGAAGAAGAAAGCAGAGCAAGTAATAATCTAGTTAAACATAGTAAAAAAAAGGAAAACCAGACAAGATAGACCAACATAACACGAATAAAGACGAACACAAACCAAATACACATGAAAGAGCCAAAATAAAAGGAGGGAAGGAGAAGAGAAAGACATCTGGTGGTCAAACATAGTCAGAAAATAGGGTAGAAATACTGCTAGAGATGAGCGAATTTCTTAAAAATTAGATTCAGCTGCTTCACTGAATTTTACAAAAAAATTTGCTTTGTGATGAATTACTTAGTCACGAAGCGCATTTCGTTATAAGTAGTGGGCGCAAATTTTACCTTACCTTATCCATTTGAGTATAGAGGTGGCCGCTGGCTTCTTGCTTGCAGATCCAGCACAAAATCTCGCGGCATGTGATGACATCTTCACGCTGGCTGGCGTGGTGACATCATACGTCACCACGCACGAGATTTCGCATGGGATCTTCAAGCAAGATGACCACAGTGAGAATTTTTGGACCACCATTTCATGGAAAATTGATTTGTTGCCACGAAGAAAAAGGAAATTTGGCTTCTGGGCGAATCAAATTTTCCCTGAAATTCGGATCTAAGTCCACTTCGGATACTTGTATTTGCTCAACAATACATGTCACTATGGCAAAAATAAACAAATATCAGGACATAGTATATTAGTATCCCAAATTCCTGGAGACATATCTATGGTGTTATCAGAACTTTAAATTAAAAAAAATCAAGTTGAATATCCAAATTTTTTAAACTGATTCACTTATCTCTATAAATTAGACGTTACAGAACGATCTGCTTGTGTAAACAGCCATGTGACCAAGGATTGGTCAGAAAATCAGATGATCAGAAAGTCAGATGATCTGCTGCTGTAAATGCCCCCTTAGGATTTATTGCAGACAGCCTGGCCATGTGACTTATATTAGCTCCAGTAGAAACAACTTGGGTGACAGGAAGTAGCCTTTTTTAGTAGGAAAAAAAAAAGATCTGGGGCACAGAAGGCTAAATTTACAATTAAAACCAGCACCACTACACAGAAGAATTCACTTTCAATTTTTAAGCTAGATGTACAATTGAAATTTAAGGACACTTGCTTGCTATGCTGTTTTTCTCTTGTCATCTCCAGAAAATGTTAACATGACCCAAAAAAAAAAAAATTGCTGTCAGTCTAAATCTGAATACAGCTCACGCATCATCCCACCTTTGCTATCTTTTACACTAAATCTTGACACTCCCGGGAGATTGGAGTGTTAGCTTTTCCAGAACACCATTGTCAAGTCATATTTTTGTTAAAGACATCATTAAGGTTTGTCTAAATTGCATCGGGTGCACAGAGTCTACACTTCTGACAGTTGGAAGGTCTCCAGGGCTGACTGCCTAGTAGCTGTACTAACAACCTTTATGAAAGCCATTGCTGTGCTGTCTTGTGGGTAAGAAAATGATATCCCAGAACTACAGTGATTACAGGATCCCTAAGTATATCAAGCCTAGCGAGCTTATTTGTAGAATCAATTTTTATTAGGAGAAATATTCTATTTACTAGGGATCCTGATTATTATTTCACACAGATATCACTAAATAGCGATTATTGTGTGCTATGTACTATGAAGTAGCTTATTATTAAAAGCTTTCCCATGTAATACCTTAATGACCTGTGCAGTTGGGTGCAAAAAAATATACTATGTCATTTTAATTACATGCCTATTTATGTCACAGTGTTAACAGAGCAGAAAAGAATGAAAGGCCTACAACTTGTTGGTTTAGTTGGGAGTAAAATGATCGGTTCTTAAGCTAAAAAAATATTACAAAATCTAGTGATCCTATGGGATCCCTGAGAAGGTCAACAATTCAATGATGATTTAGATGATGTTCCTCTTGCCCTCTCTCTAGGCTTGATTATGTTCCTCTTCCCCTTAGACTGACTGTCTGGTTTAGAACACCTATATGGTGCCCTACTTTTCATATTTTCAGCTGCAGATCCACTGTTTTCTGCGCTCCTCTTCTGCTATCCAAGATGGCTGTACCCAAGAAATTTCCTGTTGTTCTTGGAATGGTCTGCACTACTCAGACAAGACCATATATAAACTGCAGGGCCCATTTATATTCAACAAATATACACTGCAGGGCCCATTTATATTAACCGACTGTATACATTATATGCACTGCAGGACCCATTTATATTCACCATATATACACTGCAGGATCCATTTATATTCACTGTATATACACTGCAGGATACATTTATATTCACCATATATACACTGCAGGATCCATTTATATTTACCGTATATACACTGCAGGATCTATTTACAGTCAGGTCCATAAATATTGGGACATTGACACAATTCTAACATTTTGGGCTCTATACACCACCACAATGGATTTGAAATGAAACGAACAAGATGTGCTTTAACTGCAGACTGACAGCTTTAATTTGAGGGTATTTACATCCAAATCAGGTGAACGGTGTAGGAATTACATCAGTTTGCATATGTGCCTCCCACTTGTTAAGGGACCAAAAGTAATGGGACAAAATATTAATCATAAATCAAACTTTCACTTTTTAATACTTGGTTGCAAATCCTTTGCAGTCAATTATAGCCTGAAGTCTGGAACACATAGACATCACCAGACGCTGGGTTTCACCCCTGGTGATGCTCTGCCAGGCCTCTACTGCAACTGTCTTCAGTTCCTGCTTGTTCTTGGGGCATTTTCCCTTCAGTTTTGTCTTCAGCAAGTGAAATGCATGCTCAATCGGATTCAGGTCAGGTGATTGACTTGGCCATTGCATAACATTCCACTTCTTTCTCTTAAAAAACTCTTTGATTGCTTTTGCAGTATGCTTTGGGTCATTGTCCATCTGCACTGTGAAGCGCCGTCCAATGAGTTCTGAAGCATTTGGCTGAATATGAGCAGATAATATTGTCCGAAACACTTCAGAATTCATCCTGCTGCTTTTGTCAGCAGTCACATCATCAATTAATACAAGAGAACCAGTTCCATTGGCAGCCATACATGCTCACGCCATGACACTACCACCACATGCTTCACTGATGAGGTGGTATGCTTAGGATCATGAGCAGTTCCTTTCCTTCTTCATACTCTTCTCTTCCCATCACTCTGGTACAAGTTGATCTTGGTCTCATCTGTCCATAGGATGTTGTTCCAGAACTGTGAAGGCTTTTTTAGATGTCGTTTGGCAAACTCTAATCTGGCCTTCCTGTTTTTGAGGCTCACCAATGGTTTACAACTTGTGGTGAACCCTCTGTATTCAGTTTGGTGAAGTCTTCTCTTGCTTGTTGACTTTGACACACATACACCTACCTCCTGGAGAGTGTTCTTGATCTGGCCAACTGTTGTGAAGGGTGTTTTCTTCACCAGGGAAAGAATTCTTCGGTCATCCACCACAGTTGTTTTCCGTGGTCATCCGGGTCTTTTGGTGTTGCTGAGCTCACCGATGTGTTCCTTCTTTTTAAGAATGTTCCAAACAGTGGTCTTGGCCATGCCTAATGTTTTTGCTATCTCTCTGATGGGTTTGTTGTGTTTTTTCAGCCTAATGATGGCTTGCTTCACTGATAGTGACAGCTCTTTGCATCTCATCTTGAGAGTTGACAGCAACAGATTCCAAATGCAAATAGCACACTTGAAATGAACTCTGGGCCTTTTATCTGCTCATTGTAATTGGGATAATGAGGGAATAACACACACCTGGCCATGGAACAGCTGAGAAGCCAATTGTCCCATTACGTTTGGTCCCTTAACAAGTGGGAGGCACATATGCAAACTGTTGTAATTCCTACACCGTTCACCTGATTTGGATGTAAATATCCTCAAATTAAAGCTGACAGTCTGCAGGTAAAGCACATCTTGTTTGTTTTATTTCAAATCCATTGTGGTGGTGTATAGAGCCAAAAATGTTCGAATTGTGTTCATGTCCCAATATTTATGGACCTGACTGTATATTCACCGTATCACACTGCAGGACCAATTTATAGTCACCGTTTATACACTGCTGGATCCAATTATATTCACCATATATACACTGCAGGATCCATTTATATTCACTTTATATACACTGAAGGATCGGATCCATTTATATTCACTGTATATACTCTGCAGGGCACATTTATATTCACTGTATATACACTGCAGGGCACATTTATATTCACAGTATATACACTGCAGGGCACATTTATATTCACTGTATATACACTGCAGGGCACATTTATATTCACCGACCGTATATATACACTGCAGGATCCATTTATATTCACTGTATATACACTGCACTGCAGGATACATTTATGTTCACCGTATATACACTGCAGGATCTATTTATATTCACCGTATATACACTGCAGGATCTATTTATATTCACTGTATATACACTGCAGGATCTATTTATATTCACTGTATATACACTGCAGGATCTATTTATATTCACCGTATATACACTGCAGGACCCATTTATATTCACTGTATATACACTGCAGGATCTATTTATATTCACCGTATATACACTGCAGGAGCCATTTGCATTCACTGTATATACACTGCAGGATAAATTTATATTCACTGTATATACACTGAAGGATCAGATCCATTTATATTCGCTGTAAATACACTGCATGATCCATTTATATTCACAGTATATACACTGCAGGGCACATTTATATTCACCGACCGTATATATATGCACTCCAGGATCCATTTAAATTCACTGTATATACACTGCAGGATCCATTTATATTCACTGTATATACACTGCACTGCAGGATACATTTATGTTCACCGTATATACACTGCAGGATCCATTTATATTCACCATATATACACTGCAGGACCCATTTATTTTTACTGTATATACACTGCAGGATACTTTTATGTTCACCGTATATACACTGCAGGATCCATTTATATTCACTGTATATACACTGCAGGATCCATTTATATTCACTGTATATACACTGCAGGATCCATTTATATTCACTGTATATACACTGCAGGATCCATTTTATTATTTATTATTCAAGTGCCATTCATTCCATGGCGCTATTCTATTCCATTGCCAGGACTGAATATACTTAATAATGTCCCCGAACGTCAATTTACCATACAGTCACCAAAGTTCTTTGCCTTACTAAAAATTGACCACTGATGCAATTCTCATGACAATATTTGTTCACGCATTAGATTTCTTCCACAAATCAGTAGTTTGAAATGCTGCAAACCTACACCATTGTCCTTTAATAGGGCTAATCCTGGTCTTTGCCACTGAGCCCAGCCGAAATAAGTAGCATGCTTTTCTCAGTGTATTTGATTTCCACTGTGGTGCAAGAAAACGGAATGTGAACTGAACCCTATTTAACATGCATAAGATGGGGATTAGCATCAGATTTGACATAGATTTTTGCAGTTTTTTTTTACTCCTGGAGTGAAGTGTGTGCGTCTGCCCTGCTAACCAGTGACCCACTTGGCAGAAAAATGCCTCCGCAAGGTTTTGGATGAAGTTAATATTGCCCTTAAATATATTTGTAGTTTATCTTTATGTTTTTAACATTTATCAGAAGAGCATTTCCACAAAAAGGAAAAATTTGTCCAACGCAAGATGATTGATGGTGGTAATATCCAACTCCAAAGGCAAATACATCTGCATACAATGGTTACCATACTCAGTTGCTGTGTAATGCAGATCCTGAATATAGCCTAAGTTTTGGAGATCCTTGTTTAAAGAGGTTTTCCAGGAGTGAAATATTAATGACCTATCTTCAGGATAGATCATCAAAAGCTGATAAGTGGGGGTCTGACTCCTGGCACCCCTGCCAAAAAGCTGTTTGAAGAGGCCACAGTGCTGGTACTGTCGCCTCTTCCTAAGCCACGTTTATTGGTCACTTGACCTATGAGCAGAGAGTCCCACTCAAGTGAATGGGCCTGGGCTGCTATACCAAGCACATCCACTATACAACTTATGGTATTGTGCTTAGTATGCTGTGAGAAGACTACCGCGCTTCTCCGAGTTTAGTGGCCCTTTCAATCAGATGATCGGCAGGGATGTCGGCAATCGTACCTGCACCAATCTGATATTCAACTCCCAGAAAACCCCTTTATTTAACACCAAAGTTGTATACTTCAAGTGGACATTCTCTAAATTCTGACTTACATGCATTTTCACTACTCAGAAAATACTTAAATATTAGTTTATTATTAGTGTTGGTCGAGTACCAAAGTGCTCGGGTGTTTGAGTTGAACACCTCGGGATGCTGGGGTGCTCTACCGAGTACCCAAGCACAATGGAAGTCAATGGGAGAACCCGAGCATTAAACCAGGCACCCCCTGCTCTAAAGAGGGGAGGATGTCTGGTTCATAGGAAAAGGTCAGAAATTGATGGAAACACCACTGAAATGGTTCAAGACAGCATGGGGAGGATGTCTGGATACATCATGATGTTGTCCGAGCAGTACGCCACTTTTACATACTGACAATAATACGCACCAAACCAAAGATAAAATAAATTTTAGAGGAAAAGTATATTTACTTGTATATAAAGTGCAAGTGCTGCCAAAAATTACAAGGAAGAGACACTCCGATACAACCTGTATATCACATAAAGGAGAGCCTTATTTACATTTTGGTACAATTGTTCAGGTAGTGGGACTCCTACACTCATAAAGCCTAAGCACTTATTGAAAGGGCTGCCAAAACTTACAAGGAATCGGCATTCCAATACACCCTTTATTACACATAAAGGATGGCATCATACAAACCTTTGAAAAATCATGATTGATGGCCTGCTGGTGACCCACTAAAACATTAAGGGTGAGGGCCTGCTGCTGAGCTGGCCATCTAAAAAATTTTGTAGGCAAGGGCCTGCTGCCGAGCAGACCATCTAAAAAATGTTGTGGACGAGGGCCCTGCTGCCGAGCTGACCATCTAAAAAATTTGGTGGGTGAGGGCCTGCTGCCGAGCTGACTGTCTAAAAAATTTTGTGGGCGAGGGTCTGCTGCCGAGCTGACCATCTAAAAAATTCTGTGGGCGAGGGCTTGCTCCCAAGCTGACCATCTAAAAATTTAGGGGTGAGGGCCTGCTGCTGAGATGACCCTCTAAAACATTATGGTTGAGGGTCTGCTGGTTACCCTCAAAAACATTATGGGTGAGGGACTGCTGGTGACCCTCTAAAACACTATGGGTGAGGGTACGCTGCTGAGCTGACCCTCTAAAACATTAGGAGCGAGGGCAGCCTAATAAGCATATTTATATGATGGAGGAGGACGAGAAAAGGGAGATTGAACCATTTACACTTTTTAAAGGTGGAAGCGGTGCATGGGAATACAGTGTATTCAATACACCATAAGAGCCGCATTTAGAGTGCCTTTATGTTCAGCCGCTTTCCTCTGGAGTAGAGAAGTCAGGGGCAATCCAGGCCTTGTTCATTTTCATAAGAGTGAACCGGTCAGCATTTTCAGTTGACAGGCGGATGCGATTATCAGTTATTATGCCCCCAGCAGCACTAAATACACGCTCTGACAAAACGCTGGCGGCGGGGCAGGCCAACACTTTCAAGGCATAGAGCGCTAGTTCACGCCACGTGTCCAGCTTGGACACCCATTAGTTGTAAGGCACAGAGGGATCACTGAGGATGCTGACACGGTCTGCTACGTACTCCTTCACCATCTTCCAAAATTTTTCCCTCTTTGTGACACTAGGCTGTACATCAGGTTGAGGGTGCTGGCGGGGTGTCATAAAACTGTCCCAAGCCTTTGAGAACGTTGCCCTTCCTCTGTTGAAACTGCTGTGTGTTCCCCTCATCTCCCCTGCACGGTTGGCCAAGGAACTACGTACTTTGAAGCCAGCGTTGTCAGCTGGAAATTTTGCAATGGTATTGCACCATGTTGCTTGTCCTCTCCACCACAGGAATGAGAGATGAGACGTTCTCTTTGTAGCGGGGGTCGAGAAGGGTCAACAATCAATAATCGGTGTTGGCCAAAATGCGTACAACGAGAGGGTCAGGGGAAAGGCAGCCTAATATAAAGTCAATCAGTCTGAGTCCCAACAGACAAGACTTCGCTGTCCTCATCAGAAGGGTGACTCTCAATCTCCTCATCCTCTTCCTCCTCTTCTACCCATCCACACTGAACAGATGGAATTAAACTTCCATGGGTACTACCCTCTGTAGCGGAGGCAACCGTCTCCTCCTCCTCATTCTCATCATCATACAATTTGAGCTGAGAAGACAAACTGAGGGTGGTCTGGCTATCACCCTGTGTACTGTCTTCCCCCATTTCAACCTCTTCCACATGCAAAGCGTCCGGCCTTAATTGTGAGCTGCGAACGTTTCAGTAGACACAGAAGTGGGATGGTTACGCTGATAATAACGTTATCGCCCTCACGGTTACTAGTGTTCACGCCCCTGCTCATTTTCGTATGGCACAGGTTGCAAATGACAATTATTTTATCGTCCGCACTTTCCTAAAAAAAGAGCCAGACTGCGGAACACCTAGCCCTTAGCAAGGGAGATTGCTGCAAGGGGGAGCTCTGGGGAACAGTTGTGGGCCTGTTTGGTTTGGCCCGCCTTCTCCCTTTTGCCACCCCACTGCCTCTTCCAGCCTGTTGCGGTACTGCTGTCCTCGCTCGGCTTGCCACCTTCCTAGGTTGGGTCAGTGACTTCATCGTCCACTACATCCTCTTCCACTTCCTCACTCTGGTCATCCTCCTGACTTGTTGACCTAACAACAACCTCAGTTATTGACAACTGTGTCTCATCCTCATGCTCAACATGGCATCAAAGCACCGTAATAGGTGGGCTGAACGCCTGGGTCCACAATCTGTGTCTGTGGGTCACACCACTGCCTCCTCTTCCTCTGTGTTACGTGCTGGCCAATCCCCTGTCGAAGTCGCAGGCCCGGATGTCTTCCGTGCTGCACCTGGACCTTTGCAAGCGCCATCAGCGACCACATCCACTTCCGTGTCCCAGCGCAGCGTACAAATCTCCTTATCCCAGGCACTTGAAAGCAAGTTCAAATACCCAGCCACCCACCCACCGGCCATAGCACTAAATGCGCAACTTTCCAAATTACTGGCCCTGGAAATGTTGCCTTTTAGGCTTGTGGACACTGAGGCCTTCCACAGCCTGATGTCGGTGTCTGTCCCTCGTTACGCAGTCCCCAGTCCCCACTATTTTTCACGGAGTGCTGTGCTCACCTTACACCAGCATGTGTCCTGTAACATCACCTGTGCCCTGACCAACACAGTTATTGGGAAGGTCCACTTAACCACTGACACATGAACAAGTGCTTTCGGGCAGGAACACTGCATTTCCCTGACGGCACACTGGGTGAACGTTGTGGAGGCTGGGAGCGAGTCGTACCGTGGGATGGCATAGGTGCTACCGACGCCAAGGATTGAGGGCCATAATTCCTTCAGGGTTTCCGCCACCACCTACGTTATTGGCTCCCACCCCCACTTCTCCTCCTCCGCCTCCTCCTCCACTTCCACCTCAGAACTATCGTCTTGCAGCACCAGTCAGCCATCAGTCGGTAGCTGGATGCAGTGTAGCACTGCAGTGGGGACGCGTCAACGGGCCATGCTTAAGCTGATCTGCTTAGGTGACAAAAAGCACACCGCTGTGGCACAGAGCTGTGTCATGGGATAAGAGATTGGGCATTGATGTCTGACCTCTGTGAGGTTTTAAGAAACTTTAAGAAATCAACACAGATGGTGAGCAGCGATAATGTTATTATTAGCGTCAGTGATGAGCGGCAGGGGCAATATTCAAATTTGCAATATTTCACAAATATTTGGGCGAATATTCATCAAATATTTGAGAATTCGAGAATTCGTGATCTCCAATCATTATTTTCTTTATTGTGAAAATTGGCAATTGGAAAATTTGCGATAAAATTCACGGTACGAAAATTCACGATCAACACTACTCCTATAGGCAACTTTCCTATTTGTTGCTAGGGATGTTGCTGTGCCGATATTCACTATAAATTCGCAATAAATTCACGATAAATTAGCAATTAGAATATTCGTGAATACGAATATATAGCACTATATTCTAAATATTCACAAATTCTCGAAGTGGCGATATTCGCGATTAAAATTCGCGATTCGAATATTCGCGCTCAACACTAATCAGCGTCACCATCCTCTTCTGTGTCTACTAAAACTCAAGCTGCTCACAATTGAGGCCGATGCTTTGCATTTGGAAGAGGTGGAAATGGGGGAACACATTACACAGGGTGATAGCCAGACCACCCTCAGTTCGTCTTCTCCGCGCAAATTGGATGTTTTACAGGGTTAGCTCTCCAGCAGGCCCTCACCTACAATGTTTTGGAGTGTCAGCTCACCAGCAGGCCCTCACCTACAATCTTTTAGAGGGTCAGCTCACCTGTAGGCCCTCGCATATAATGTTTTAGAGGGTCAGCTCACCAGCAGGCCCTCAACCATAATGTTTTACAGGGTCAGCTCACCAGCAGGCCCTCTCCCATAATTTTTTCAATGGTTAACTAAGCAGCAGACACTCGCCCATAATTTTTTTAATGGTCAGCTCAGCAGCAGGCACTCGCCCATAACATTTTCGATGCTCAGATCAGCAGCAGGCACTCGCCCCTAATGTTTTAGAAAGTCAGCTCTGCAGCAGACCCTCACCCCTAATTTTTCAGGTGGTCAGCTCAGCAACAGGCCCTCACCCCTAATGTTTTAGAGGGTCACCAGTAGGCTATCAACAATAATTTTTCAAGGGTGTATAATGCACTCCTTTATGTGTAATAAAGGGTGTATTGGAGTGCCAATTCCTTGTAATTTTTGGAAGCCTTTTCACTTAGTGCATAGGCTTTATGAGTGTAGGAGTCCCACTACCTGAACATTTGTACCACAATGTGAATGAGGCCCTCCTTTATGTGATATACAGGTTGTATCAGAGTGTATCGATTTTATCTTCGGTTTGGTGCGTATTATTGTCAGTCTGTAAAAGTAGCCTACTACTCGGACAACATCATTCCCAGAAGCGACCTGGGAGTCCAAAATGCATACAGACATCCTCCCCATGCTTTTCCCGAACCATTTTGGTGGTGTTTTTCTATCAATTTCTGACCTTTTTCTATGAACCAGACACCCTCCCCTCTTCAGGATGCAGAGCAGAGGATGCCTGGTTTAATGCTCAGGTTCTCCCATTGGCTTCCATTGTGCTCGGGTGCTCGGTAGAGCACCCGAGCATCCTGAGGTGTTCGACCCGAACACCCGAGTACTTTGGTGCTCGATTAACACTAATGATAAGATCTTCAGCTGAATATCTATAGGAGACATGAAGTACAGAGAGAAGGTGGGGATGTGGTAATTAGTGTTGGGCGCTAATATCCAAATTTTTATCGCAAATATCGCCACTTCAAGAATTCGCAAAGATTTAGAATATAGTGTTATATATTCGTATTCTCGAGTATTCTAGATTTTTTTTTTCATTAGTAACCTCCCTTCTTGCTTATGGGCCAATGAGAAGACTGCAATGTATTTGTCTGAGCTTAGAAACATCCCTAGCAACCAATAGGAAAGTTGCCTACCACTTACTATATAAGAACCTCCCCAGCAAGCCATTTTCTGTAGTTTTATGAAATTCTGAGAGAGACAGCAGTGTCATTGCTGTGCTCTGTGCTTTACTGTTAAATTACATTGGATAGTTAGTTAGTTCTTCCTCTTTCGATGCCAACAGTGGCTGTGCATCGGTAAGGTCTAAGAATGGATGGGAAAATAATTCTTCTGACTTGAGTGGAGGGGCTATGGTGGTGGTGGTGGTGGTGTCCTTGGGGGTGCACACAGCAGAGAGTGAGGAGGTTGCAGATACAGAGGATGAGGAGGGTGCAGAAGCGTTAGGCTGAGTGAGCCACTCAACCAACTCTTTGACGTAATCGCACGCACCTTCTCCAACTTTCCACTTAGGCTTCGGCCTGGTGCACCTGCCCGACCCCTACCACGACCTGCCTCTTCCTCTGCCTGTGATTTTCAAAATGACCCTGTGCCAAAGTCCCTAGAGAAGAGCAGTATTTGTGGAAGCAGGTATATCGCAGGCCTCAATCAGTAATTGGTGGAAGTTGGTATATCATTCCCTTTAATCAGTATTTTGTGGAAGCAGGTGTATCACAGGCCTCAATCAATATTTGGTGGAAGCAGGTATATCAATCCCCTTAATCAGTATTTTGTGGAACCAATTATATCGCACCCCTCAATCAGTATTTTGTGAAAACAGGTATATAGAACCCCTTAATCAATATTTGGTGAAATCAGGTGTATCGCAGGCCTCAATCAATATTTGGTGGAAGTAGGTATATCAATCCCCTTAATCAGTATTTTGTGGAAGCAAGTGTATCGCAGGCCTCAATTAATATTTGGTGGAAGCAGGTATATCAATCCCCTTAATAAGTATTTTGTGGAAACGGTTATATCGCACCTCTAAAATTTTGTGAAAACAGGTATATAGAACCCCTTAATCAATATTTGGTGGAAGCAGGTATATTGCACCCCTCAATCAGTATTTTGTTAAAGCAGGTATATAGAACTCATTAATCAATATTTGGTAGAAGCAGGTATATCGCACCCCTCAATCAGTATTTTGTGGAAGCAGGTGTATCGCAGGCCTCAATCAGTATTTGGTGGAAGCAGGTTTATTGCAACCCTCAATCAATATTTTGTGAAAAATGGTATATAGAATCCCTTAATCAATATTTAATGGAAGCAGGTGTATCGCACCCCTCAATCAGTATTTTGTGGAAGAAGGTGTATCGCAGGCCTTAATCAATATTTGGTGGAATCAGGTATATCGCACCCCTCAATCTGTATTTTGTGGATGCAGGTATATAGAACACCTTAATCAATATTTGGTGGAAGCAGGTATATCGCACCCCTCAATCAGTATTTTGTGGAAGCAGGTATATAGAACCCTTTAATCAATATTTGGTGGAAGCAGGTATATCGCACCCCTAAATCTGTTTTTTGTGGAAGCAGGGATATCAAACCCCTTAATCAGTTTTTTGTGGAAACAGATATATCGCACCCCTCAATCAGTATTTTGTGGAAGCAGGTATATAGAACCCCTTAGTCAATATTTGGTGGAAGCAGGTATATCGCACTCCTCAATCTGTATTTTGTGGAAGCAGGTATATCAAACCCCTTATTCAGTATTTTGTGAAAGCATGTATATCTCACCCCTCAATCAGTATTTTGTGGAAGCAATTATATCAAACCCCTTAATCTGAATTTTGTGGAAGCAGGTATATCAATCCCCTTAATCAGTATTTTGTGAAAGCAGGTATATATAACCCCTTAATCAATATCTGTTGGAAGCAGGTATATCGCACCTCTCAATCTATATTTTGTTGAAGTAGTTATATCAAACCCATTAATCAGTCTTTTGTGGAAGCAGGTATATCGCACCCCCCAATCAATATTTTGTGGAAGCAGGTTTATTAAACCCCTTAATCAATATTTTGTGAAAGCAGTTGTATCGCAGGCCTCAATCAATATTTGGTGGAAGCAGGTATATCAATCCCCTTAATCAGTATTTTGTGGAAGCAGGTATATCGCACCCCTCAATTTGTATTTTGTGGAAGCAGGTATATAGAATACCTTAATCAATATTTTGTGGAAGCAGGTATATCGCAGGCCTCAATCAATATTTGGTGAAAGCAGGTATATCGCACCCCTCAATCAGTATTTTGTGGAAGCAGGTATATCAAACCCTTCCATCAGTATTTTGTGGAAGCAGGTATATTGCACCCCTCAATCAGTTTTTTGGGGGCAACAGGTATATCACACCCATTGCAAATAGTTGTTCCAATAGTGCATGTCCCTCTATATACCTGCGGTATCACAGCAGATCCGCACATAACTGCTGCACAATACAAATGCACTATATACTTTATATGTTAAAAAGTATAATATAGGTATTTTACACCCTTCAATCCGTTTTAGGGGCAACAGGTATATCACACCAGTTGCAATTTGTTATTCCAATAGCGTTTGTCCCTTTATATAGCTGCGGTTAGTGTTGAGCGTGAATATTCGAATCACTAATTTTAATTGTGAATATTGCCACTTTGAGAATTTGTGAATATTTAGAATATAGTGCTATATATTCGTATTCGCGAATAGTGTTGATCGCAAATATTCTAATTGCAAATTTATCACAAATTTATTGTGACTTTATCGCGAATATCGGCACTTAGCAACATCCCTAGCAACCAATAGGAAAGTTGCCTACCCCTTAGTGTTCATCGCGAATATTCAAATCCCAAATTTTTATTGCGAATATATTACATTGTCGATTTTCGCAATCAAGAATATAATGATGTGAATGAATTTTCAAATTTGCGAATTTATGGAGAATATTCGCCCAACATTTTGCGAAATATCGCAAATTCGAATATTGTCTATGCCGCTCATCACTAGCTGCGGTATCGCAGCAGAAGCGCACACAACTGCTGCACAATACAAATGCAATATAATATACTTTCTATGTTAGAAAGTACACTGCCTGTCCAAAAAAAAAGTCGCCACCTGGATTTATCTAAGCAAATAGTTATGAGCTTCCTATTGGATAATTACTGCAAGGGCGATTATCTTTTATCTGGCAATAAGTTATTTAACCCCAACCGGTGCAATGAGTTGCTTCTCATTTCTTAAACAACCATGTCGAAAGACACATCTCGTGGTCAAATTATTGGCATTATTGGGTTAAGAACTGTCCAACATATTAATAAAAACTGGAAGGATAGTGGGGACCCATCGTATTGGAGGAAGAAATGTGGCGGGAAAAAAATCCTGAATGATCGTGATCAACAATCACTTAGGGCTCTTTCACACTTGCGTTATTCTGTTCCGGCATAGAGTTCCGTCGTCGGGGCTCTATGCCGGAAGAATCCTGATCAGGACTATCCCCATGCATTCTGAATGGAGAGAAATCCGTTCAGGATGCATCAGGATGTCTTCAGTTCCGGAACGGAACGTTTTTTGGCCGGAGAAAATACCGCAGCATGCTGCGCTTTTTGCTCCGGTCAAAAATTCTGAACACTTGCCGCAAGGCCGGATCCGGTAATGCGTCAAAACGACGTTTAGCTTTATCTGAATGGTTACCATGGCTGCCAGGACGCTAAAGTCCTGTTTGCCATGGTAAAGTGTAGTGGGGAGCGGGGGAGCAGTATACTTACCGTCCGTGCGGCTCCTGGGGCGCTTCAGAGTGACGTCAGGGCGCCCCACGCGCATGGATGACGTGATCGCATGGATCAAGTCATCCATGCGCATGGGGCGCCCTGACATCATTCTGGAGCGCCCCGGGAGCCGCACGGACGGTAAGTATACTGCTCCCCACTAATACTATGGCAACCAGGACTTTAATAGCGTCCTGGGTGCCATAGTAACACTGAACGCATTTTGAAGACGGATCCGTCTTCAAATGCTTTCAGTTCACTTGCGGTGTTACGGATCCGGCGGGCACCTCCGGCAAATGGAGTGCACGACGGATCCGGACAACGCAAGTGTGAAAGAGGCCTTAAACGTTTGGTGAAATCAAATCGAAGAAAAACAAAAGTAGAACTCAGGGCTATGTTTAATAGTGAAAGTAAGAGCATTTCCACAGACAGAATGCAAAGGGAAGTCAAGGGATTGGGACTGAACAGCTGTGTAGCTGTAAGAAAACAACTAATCAGTGAGGCAAACCAGAAAAAAAGGCTTCAATTTGCTAGGGAGCATAAAGATTGGACCCTGGAGCAATGGAAGAAGGTCATGTGGTCTGATGAGTCCAGATTTTCCCTGCTCCGGTGTGATGGGAGCATCAGGGTAAGAAGAGAGGCAGATGAAGTGATGCACCCATCATGCCTAGTGCCTACTGTACAAGCCTGTGGGGGCAGTGCTATGATCTGGGGTTGCTGCAGTTGGTCAGGTCTAGATTCAGCAACAGTATGTGCTCCAAGAATGAGGTCAGCTGACTACCTGAACATACTGAAGGACCAGGTTATTCCATCAATGGATTTTTTCTTCCCTGATGGCACGGGCATATTCCAAGATGACAATGCTAGTATTCATTGGGCTCAAATTGTGAAAGAGTGGTTCAGGGAGCATGAGACATAATTTTCACACATGGATTGGCCACCACAGAGTCCAGACCTTAACCCCATTGAGAATCTTTGGGATGTGCTGGAGAAGGCTTTGCGCAGTAGTCCGACTCTACCATCATCAATGCAAGATCTTGGTGAAAAATGAATGCAACACTGGATGGAAATAAATCTTGTGACATTGCAGAAGTTTATCATAACAATGCCACAGCGAATGAGTGCCTGCAATCAAAGCTAAAGGCGGTCCAACAAAATATTAGAGTGTGTGACCTTTTTTTTTTTGGTGGCGACTTTTTTTTTGGACAAGCAGTGTATAATATAAGTATATCACACCCCTCAGTATATCACACCTATCGATAGCACACCTATACCAGTTCTTAAAAAGAACTTTTGTGGCCCTATGAACTAGCATTTGGTGTCCCTAACAGTCTGTCCCTGCTCCACAAAGCAACCTCTCCCTACACTGGCAAAACACAGAATGTAATATGGCTGCCAGATCGGGTTCTGTTATAGAGTGGGGGTGTATCCATGTGCTAAAACATCTTAATTGGCTGTCCTGTCCCACCTGATGGATGTGTCATGGGTCAAAGTTCGGCGCAGTGCAAAAGAATACGGCGCATGCAAACATCGCCATATGTTCGCATGTTCAGCGAATCGCGAATGAGCAAAGTTCGCTCCGAAACGACCGCCGGGCGAACCGCAAGGCCAACTCTAATGGGAGCTATTGCAGTTATACCTAGGGGCTCTGCTCTCTCTGCAACGGCCACACCCTCTGCACTTTGACCACTTTGATTGGGCCAGTGAGTGAAAATGTCATCATGCCAGTCCCTGTCAATCAAAGTTCAGAGGGTGCAGCAGTTTCAGAGAGAACAGAGTCTCTAGGTGTAATGACAACTCCGCCATTGCTCCTAGAGACTCATTTGCATATATTAAAACATAATTTTTCTTAGCAATGCGGGCACCTATGAACATAGGACCAACACAGATGCCTTCAGCTGCTAAGCGCACATGTAACAGGTCATCCAGTTTCATAGGTACAAATCTTTTGACAGATGGCCTTTAAGAATCATTGATGGAAGAATTAAAATTATGTGCTTCTTATTTCTCCCTACTAATTTTGTGTTTTTCACAAGGAAAAAAAAAAAAACATTTTCAAGGAGAAAAGCGTAAACTGGTATAAAACTCCATCAATTTATCTGTCTTGATTTATCTATTAGACTACTATTTGGGAAAAAGCATCTTGCAAACTACCAACAGTTACCTTGGGATATTAACTCAGCATTCCTTCCTATTCTTTAAAACTAAATCCATAGGACAAATGCCTGCACCATGTTTCCTTGACACAGGTTATCATTTATATAAAATTGCGCCACGCTGTATCACTACTGTAACAGAATCAAATAGCAACCATGGGACAAGAAAAACAGATTATTAGCTTCTCATCTTCTGCTGAGACAATTGCATATGCACCTGTCAGTGATCTGTCAGTGGGGAACACACCATCCATTACTCGCTGAGGTGAAAGTGCTGGCTAAATTTGACCCATTGCATGTGAGGAGAGGAAAATTGAGACAATCATCAAATGAAAATGGAATTCAGTTCTATACAAGTATTTCTACCATGTGTTTGAGTGGGGTACGATGCTGCTCTAGGTATACATAGGTTCATACTAACAAGATAATAACAGGAATGTGTTCGAAACCATGCACATTAATGTCTTTAGCATAGTTATGGAGTATTTTATAGAAAGTGGCCTAGCACTAGAGATAATGGAGTTTGGTCTCAGATGCTGATACACTAGAGGGATACAGATTGTCCTTGGTTTATTAACTTTAGTTCTCCATTCATGGTAAAGTACTAGAATTATAGAAGCCTATTTCAAAGAGTGGTATCCTACAGTAAAGAAAAATAAAACCATTGAATCCAATGCCGATTTTACAGAAAGTCAAGC
Source organism: Bufo bufo (assembly GCF_905171765.1). Lineage (NCBI taxonomy): Eukaryota > Metazoa > Chordata > Amphibia > Anura > Bufonidae > Bufo > Bufo bufo. Next base: position 46,638,834 of record NC_053397.1, on the reverse strand, counting down.
ATTGAGCAACCAGTGGGCAATCTGTCTCGTAATTTAAAACATTAGGAAAGATTTATTAAAATGTTGTAGAGGAAAAATGGCTTAGTGGCCCACAGCAATCAATCAGATTCCACCTTACATTTTTCAGAGTTCCTTAGGAAAGTAAAAAGGTAGAATCTGATTGGTTCCTAAGGGCAACTAAGCCAGTTTTCTTTAACACCAGTTTTGATAAATCCCCCCCTCCCCAAATGATCTATGTATCTATTTCTATTGAACTTTGGGATATCCTCTTCCTAGACCACCTTCTATCCGCTGGGCCAATTTTGGAACCTGTACTGGATTCCAATGGTTGGAGAGCCTACCAGTGGCCTCAAAAGTTACATGCCATACTTACCGACATCACTGAACAATGACAGCCCCTTTAATATTACAAGTTTTAGTTGAAATTGTTGCTATGCACCATCTGTAATACCTGTAACTTAGTCAATTTCAAATTAAACTATTATTTAAATCACAAACTGGATTTCATTGCACTTACTGAACTGAATTAAATAATTGACTATAATTGACTAGATATATATAATTGACTAGGTTCCCAATAGATGTTTGACAGATATATATATATATATATATATATATATATATACACAAACATACACATATAATGAGGCTATAGGCTACATGCGAATAATTTTGGGATTTTGCTAAAATTTTCTATACTGTAGTCATAGTTGCGCGTTTCTGTGGAGAGCCAGCTTCCAATTATTTCTTGGAACCAGACTGAGTAGTATTGTATCTGGATTTAGACACATTGTTAAATTGGTATCCTGTAGAGAAGTCCAATGTTCACATTTTTCCAGAGAAATGGAGGTCAGAGGTGTTTCCCAACCATACTGTGAGATGAGTTCTGTAGCAGTTACATACTTGAAGAGGATTGTGTCACCATTTTGTGACTTAGAGTCAATGTTATCTGAGAATTATTCCCTCAAAAGGATTGAATTGCATCTACATATATCAGCATGTTTTTTTTTTATTTTTTAAATTAAGGTAGGTCTGGCTTGTCCCAACATGGAAAATCAACATGACTTAAATGGGTGTTCTTGGGTGAGTTTGGGCATGACTGGGGCTCAAATGCCTTGAATTTACCAACAGAAATGTTGGTAAGTATGTACATGGGGTGGAGCTTTAGTCTTGTCTACCGTGACCAGAAGTTTTTGTGAGGACATCTTTTCAGGTCACTCACATGTAAGCTCTTAGTGGAATTATGACAGTTGATAATAAAGTTGATAATAGAGTAGTTCCACTGAGTAAAGTGGTGATCCCCTGATACCTTTAATTTAAAAAAAAGTTCCTTAAAGGGCTTCTGTCACCCCACTAAAGTCATATATATTTTTTGGGCTAGTTAAATTCCTTATACTGCGATATATGAATATATAATGCTCTTACTCACTTTCCTTCAGCAGTTTCTTCAAAAAACAGACTTTTATAATATGTAAATTAGCTCTCTACAAGCAAGTAGGGCGGCTACTTGCTGCTAGCAGCCGCATCCTCCTTTCATAATGACGCCCCCTCCTCATGTTGATTGACAGGGCTAGCGAACGTGCTCGTCCTCTGGCTGGCCCTGTCTGAGTTCAAAATCTGGCGCCTGCACCGTATCTGTCTTCAGTCGGCGCAGGCGCACTGAGAGGAGGACAATCGCTCGGCCGCTCCTTCCTCAGTGCGCCTGCACCGGGTATAGATGTGACGTCAATGGTGCAGGCGCATTGAGGATGGAGCGGCCGTGCTAGCATCCTCCTCTCAGTGCGCCTGCGCCGACTGAAGACAGGTACGGTGCAGGCGCCAGATTTTGAACGCAGACAGGGCCAGCCAGAGGACGAGCACGTTCGCTGGCCCTGTCAATCAACATGAGGAGGGGGCGTCATTATGAAAGGAGGATGCGGCTGCTAGCAGCAAGTAGCCGCCCTACTTGCTGGTAGAGAGCTCATTTACATATTATAAAAGTCAGTTTTTTTAATAAACTGCTGAAGGAAAGTGAGTAAGAGCATTATATATTCATATATCGCAGTATAAGGAACTTAACTAGCCCAAAAAAAATATATGACTTTAGTGGGGTGACAGAAGCCCTTTAACATGTATTTGATTTTTATTTGAAAAAAAAAATGTTTAAAGTCAGCTTTGGTTCCAAAGTACCAGTCGGAACCAAAGCTGACTTCGGATCCAAGTTTTAAAAAGTCTAACTAAAATAAGCCTTTGAAGACCTTTTTTCCCCCATGTCTGATATATTACTACATAACCAATCCCAGAATAAAAGGGGCTGATTTGCAGCGTGCCGGTCCACAGGGGAGAACGTGTGAGGTTCACGGTGGGCCAACGGTCGCAACAGTTCATCGGTACTCACATTTAGCAGATGCCTCCCTGAGTCAGCAGTGCAGTGAAGGGGAGAACAGCACCAAATTCTCCGGGGCAAGCTCAATTACAGGGTACACCAGCCAGGTGGTGATCGAGGTGCCCTTGATGGTGATTGGCTTTCTGGGTGCTTGTGCGGCTGGGCCCCTGAATTAGGTAATGTTGTGACGCCAGCACCTTGGTGGTGCAAAATAATGAGAGTGGTTGTAGTATGGAGATAGAGGAATGAAGCAGGGTTTGAATCCAACTAAGAACTTTACTGTAAACATGGTCTTGACAGCAATTTACATCCAGATATAAACAGTCTCTTATGAACATGGGGGTTGGATGTGGTAAATCCAGGTATCAGGATGATATGTGGCTGTATCTCAGGATATAGTAGGAGGTTGAGTACTCACAGGTATTTAGTCCTGAATCTGGTCCTGGTCTCAGTGACGGTGGTTTTAGAATCCTAATCTTCTACTTCAGTGCTGCCGCAGATGGCATTTCTGTACTTGTAATAATAAACGGTGAGGCTGCCGGAAGCTAATGAATCCTTCACCTTGGTACAAAGGAGCCTGAAGCCTAGTAATATGGATATTGTCCTCCTTTGTCTTTATATAGAAAGTAATCTTTCACTGGGTACCACGGAAGGGTGTATCGTAGAAGCAAGGTCCCACCTTTTGCCTATTCCTTGGCTTTGATAACTGAGATAGGTCTGGGCTGTGGAGCTCCAGAGAGCTGAGAGGAGGGGGTCCTCTCCTTCCCCCTGCTCCTCACTACTCCTTCTACTACATCTCACCAACTACTCTAACTAGGCCTGAACTGAGGTATATATACTGTGGTGCTATATACTGCTCCTCATCTACAAAAGTGCAAGTCAACATGGTACAACATATATAATATAACAACTTTGCAGTACCCACGTACACGAGTGGGACACTGCAGATTTATATTCTCAGCACTTGCTTCCCTAACACTCATCTTACCTGTTTTTCCTTTCTTGGACTTGCTGGATAATAAATTGTCCTAGTGCGCTTTGCTTTGACATTCATGGTAGCCTATACTATGTGCTTCATTTCATTGTTCTCTTGTAGATTGTCACCATAGATGGTAAATAAATTCATCATTCATTAAAGTGAAAACAAAAATTGTATTGTTAAAATGAAAGATCCCACCTTCAATGTACCGTCTTATATTTTAGAGGACCTAGTACATTTAAGCCAGGATAAAATGTACCATAAGTTTTGCAAATAACATTATTTGTTCGCTTTCCATGGAATGATGGGCAGGTGCAATGTAAAAGAGATCCATAATGCGGGTCTTATTATTAGCCTGTCTTCGAACAACTTGATAAGTGTACAATTTTAGACAATATCTCATTTTGTTGCTTTCGCTGCTCTGTGATTGCCTGAGTTGTGTGGTTCTCAGATTATGCTTACCGACGACACTTCTCATTAAAATGGCCACAGTTCACCAGTTTGGGTAGCTTGGAACGGACTTGAAATGAATTATTATACAACAAAAATGCTGCTGTCAAGCAGAACAAAAGACAAGCAAAAGAGAGCCTTGGCTTAATGAGGCTAAGTGAGTGTCTACCCAGCATCACAGTTACTTGACGGCTTTTGAGCACAGATCTTTCTCCACAGGCCAAAACCTTTTGACTATTTTTTTCTGTTTATTCACCTTGAGGCTAATATACATTTTAATATGCTGCACATAGAGCCACAAAAAAAATAAAAAAAATCAACCATTAGATTAGAACATGAGCGGTTCCTGTTAAATTAATGACAGCTGAACATGGGCATACATCTAGTTTTTCATATTTAATTATAGATCGCTATAGTACATTTGGCCGGAATAAATTGTCTAATTATTAAGAGTCTTTTTTTTAAATATCTTTCCCTATGCAGTGTGCCCATTTTGTTTCCCTTGTGTGGTTGTAGGAAACATGTACATAATTATTCTCTAGGTTACTAAATTAGGTTACGGTGGATGCAATCAAAATTCGTCTTTGAACAGGGTGAGGCATATTGATTATTCTAAAATGATAGTGCTAACGGAAAAATCATAGGCTCTAATCTTAAATACTTCCTGGATGTTGCTTCTTAAAAAGCCAGAAGTGCTGGAATATTTTTATTTTTGCTACCAATGTAGAAGAGATGAAGAGCGGCACTCACCCATATGTGATCATAAGCTTAGGATCGCATATGGGTGAGTGCCGCTGTTCATCTCTTCTACATTGGTATCAGTTTTACTCTACTCACTGTTCCCAGCTGTGCACCGCCGAGTGTATGCATCCTCGTCAGCCTTGTGATTTGCACTGACTGTTTCATGCTGATCCATTGCTTGTGTGACTGTGCCGCCCCCTACCTCATTTGTGTGGATTTTTATTTTTGCAATAGATTATTTTTACTATAAAGTATAAAGAAATAAAAAATAAAAAAAGTACATAATTCACCTCTCCCTCCATTACTCCTCTGCCTTTCCTCTTTGCCAATCCCTTCACTGGCTCTCCCTATTGCCCAGAGAATACATTATAAAACATTAACAATGAGGCTGACCACAACCTGTCTCTTCCATACATCTGCGACCTGATCTTTCAATAGCTTCTAATATGGAATTTCCGCTCCTCACAAGGCTTCCTTCTCTACTCTTCTCTGCTCTTTACGAATTGCCTCCAAGATTTCTCCCATGCATCCCTCATACTCTGGAACTCCCTATCATAACACATCATACAACTACCTACTCTGGACACCTTCAAAAGAAACCTGAAAAAACCCACATCAGGCCAGCCTACAATCTACATTAATTGTGCTCCCACTATACCACAGTAGGAGCAGCTTCTACCCTCATCTACTTTCTTCTTCCTTTGCAGATTGTAAGCCCTCATTGGCAGGATCCTTTCTCCTTCTGTATCAGTTTGAAGAATGTTGTAAAATGGCCCCTAGGGGATCACCACTATATCTCCATAAGCCTCCAATTTCACACTGAGCCATACAAAGTTTTTTGTCTGTTGGGTTCATAGTAATAATACTTTGCCATGTTCCATTGTAGGCCACGGTACTCCATACAAGCATTGCACCTAGGGGAGAATACCTTCATACTGTTCTGTAGTGTGGAGACACAGGTTCTCTGTATGCCTTAAGGGTACACAAATTGGCCATTTTGTATGTATTTATTTCAGTAACACTGTGTTGATTTTGTATGTTACACATCTTAATACATTGCCATACACTGTAGATTGTCAGTCAATCCCAGGCTCAGCTGACTTTCATCTGGTGTGTATGTGACAATGTTGATAATACTGTACACTGTGCAATGATCAATGATCCAGATGAGTGTAACAAACACCATAAAAATGTCATTGAGCTTTTGGTGCAGCAGACGCAAATTAAGATTTAAAAGGGGTTTTCTGAGAGCCAAATATTGAGGACCTATCCTCAGGCTAGGTCTTCAATATCTGGTGGGGGTCCGACTCAAGGTTATTTGATCAGCTGTTTGAAGAGGCCTCAATGCTAGGACAGTGACATCACATTTGTAGGTTGCATGGCCTATGTGCAGCTCAGCTCCATTCAAGTGAATGGGCCTGGGCTGCAATACCAAGCACAGCCACTATACAGTGAATAGTGCTATGCTTAGTATGCTGTGATGAGGCCTCAGTGCTCATTGTAGTGCAACACCTGTTCAGACAGCTGATTGGCGGGATTGATGGGAGTCGGAAACCCACTAATCAGATATTTATTACCCACCCTAAGGAAAGGCCATCAATATGTTAGTCCCAGGAAACCTTTTTAATACCATTGCTCTGCTGTTTGTGGCAGCCTGCAGCATTTTAATAGAGGGAAGACAGGCTGTCACAAAATAGAATATAGCAGCTAATTAGCCACTGTGGGACCTGTGGGACCCGAGGGAAAGCTGGAGAGCCACAGGTTGGTAAACAAAGTTCTAAAGTATTATAACAGGCACTGTAGTAAAATAAAGGCTGTGCTGTGATTAGTTGATAAAGACAAAAGCTGTGTCTGTGGTGAACAAACCATTTATCTTTTAGACAGCACATACAAGGAGATGAGAGGCAGGTAAGATGCATGGTTCAACAGACTCTATGCTAAGAATTCTCAAAACAGGTGCAAATATGTTTCCTCTGTGATTGGTCCCCTGGGGCAGTAGAATGTTTTGACTAAAGTGTTAGGATGGCCATACACATTCAATAGCTGTTGGTCGAATTATCAATTATCTCTTCCGACTCCCTCCCAGCTCCCCCATGCACATCACCTCTGACAAACGTGTATGTGCATTTAATGGGGGCAGTGGTTTATCTCCTGGGGGAACAAAAGGATCAGGTGAAAATATTTATTTTGCCTTAGGCCTCTTTCACACGGGCGTCGCATGTGAGGGCCAGATAGGATGCGGGTGCTTTGCGTTTTGCACGTACGTGAGAAAAATCGGCATGTTTTGTACCCAGACCCGAACCCGGACTTCTTCACAGAAGTTCGGGTTTGGGTTAGGAGTTGTGTAGATTTTATTATTTTCCCTTTTAACATGGTTATAAGGGAAAATAATAGCATTCTTAATGCAGAATGCTAAGTAAATTAGGGATGGAGTGGTCAAAAAAATAAAAATTTATATCAAACTCACCTCATCCATTTGCTTGCGCTGCCCGGCTTGTCTTCTTTCTTCTTCTTTGATGACCTGGGAGGAAAAAGACCTTTGGTGATGTCACTGCGCTCATCACATGGTCCGTCACATGGTCCATCACCATGGTGATGGATCATGTGATGGACCATGTGATGAGTGCAGTGGCGTCACCAAAGGTCCTTTTCTCCCAGGTCCTTAAAGAAGAAGAAAGAAGAGAAGCCGGGCTGCGCGAACAAGTGAATGAGGTGAGTTTAATATTTTTATTATTTTTTTAACCCCTCCATCCCTAATTTACTTAGCATTCTGTATTAAGAATGCAATTATTTTCCCTTATAACCATGTTATAAAGAAAATAATAAAGATCGGGTCCCCATCCCGACCATCACCTAGCAACCATGCGTGAAAATCGCACCGCATCCACACTTGCTTGCGGATGCTTGCAATTTTCACGCAGGCCCATTCACTTCTATGGGGCCTGCGTTGCGTGAAAAACGCACAATATAGAGCATGCTGTGCTTTTCACACAACGCACAAGTGATGTGTGAAAATCACCGCTCCTGTGTACAGCCCCATAGGAATGAATGGTTCCGCATTCAGTGCGGGGTGCAATGAGTTCACCTCACGCGATTGCACCCGCGAGGAAAACTCGCCCGTGTGAAAGGGGCCTTAGCCTTTCTTTTCACCCTCAACATCATCTGTCACGGAGAGTCAGGAGCTCCCCATGCACATTAAACTGTTGGCCAAACCTGCCGAGAACAGCAAGTTCAGCCAACTATACACTAATGTGCATGGAGGCTTTTAAAGAAAAAAAAAACATAAATAAATTATTTTAATATTTTCTTAACCTCTATAATTGGGCCACACCAATTAATATTTCTAGGTAAGAAATAGCTTTAGCAAATATTTGTACAAATAGGTGTATATGCTAAATAGAATATATTTGCAAATTAACTTTCAGAATCCTTGCACCAACTGGATCTCTGCAAGGAGAATTAGTGATATCCAAGATGAATATAGTTTGGATTTTAACCTTTATGTTTGTGAGCATGTAATTGGTTGATAATTTAGATCTTCAGATCTGCATGCTGCCTGTGCACACTTCACTGCTCACATACCTGTGTTTATATTGGGAAGCTTCGGCAGAGAACATTAGTTGGTGGGAAGCTGATGAAGTAGAAAGGGCAGATATCAGGAAGAAATTATATACTGTATAGTGAGCGTGCAGTATAGCAGAACTTGTGTTTTATTCCCTACAGATATTTTGATTTCTGATTTTTTTTTTCAGTTCCCAGGTCGTAAACATGTTTTTACTTACAACACGCAATATTTGCTTGAGTTACAAGGGCAAATGTGTTTTGTTGCTTGAGTCATCACACGAGATTTGAAGGTTGGAATGTGGAATTATAAGTAGCTCTTCATTGCTATGAAAAGCCAGATCCAGGTAGTGTATTGAATGATATACAAAAATCTCATCACAAATAATCAATTCTCCATTTTCATATAAAGAGGAGAAAATTTGGACTATGAGTATAGACAGGAATCCTATTGTTGGCCAATACACTCTTGTGTATCTCCAACCTCGCCAACTTTTAATCTTGAGTATACATAAATGGCACACTATTCAATCCAGTTAGCATATGAATAGCGATGCTGACCATGATTTTTAAGTAACATTATCAAGACATAGGTGTAAATTAGTATTAGTGAAGTTAAAGGGTAGGAGCCCAAAACCACTAAAAGTAATATAATTTAAAAATAAAATCCTATATGCACCAGGTAATCCCCCACCATATCTAGCACTGCTGCTCTTCTTCCCACCTCATGTCTGTAAAGGTAAATGTTTCAGCCAATCAATGGACTCAACACTTAATGTGTTCTCATGCCACCAAGACCAATGGTTTGATGCCGTGTTGATGTGGGTTAAGGAAATACTATGTTCACCATCTGGAACACATTCACAAAACTCAGATATGGCTACCAGTCCTTGTAACCACTCTGGTTGGTAGGAAGCTTAGACTACTCCTAGGTTCTTCACCAGAGCCCACACTAAGGATGGATGCACTAGGATGCTACTGTAGGTATACAAGTTACATCTGCAGAGTGATGTAGTAGAAAACTGGTGTGAGCTCTGTAGAAGCAGGCCTACCAGAATGATCGGGGATCAAAGAGTAATAGAATATCAGGGTCTGAACCAGGAGAGATAATGCCAAAACAGCAGGGGTAAATATAGAAACTGGCCATAGTCAGAATACCAGAAGAATCATTAGAAGCCATTTCAGCAGCTGAGCAGTTAATCCAGAACACAAGCCACAGTACTATATGTACCAGAAGATTCTGAAGAATTAGCAGACTAGAGTTAAATCCAGAAAATGAGCCACAGACAAATTATCAGATGAAATGCAGAAGTAATAAGTAGCACACAGCGCAGGAACCAGGATAACAAAATCACAGGCAATCGCAATCATTGAGTTGGCCACATAAATCTCCGGCCAAGCTCTGGAATTGTACACTGAACCAAGAACCTGATAGGTTGAAAAACCAAGGCTTGAATGTTTGGCATGGCAACCCTCCTAGGACTGTTATGTGCAGCATTTTGGCTAGGTAAACTCTTGACATTGCAACTATTCAGGGAATTTGGAGCATTATATCAGAAAAACTGTGTTCTGGCCCCTATTGATTTATTTATTCTATTCACTTATGCAGCGCTACTATATTCCCCAGTGCTTTGCAGACATTAGCATCAAGCTATCCCCAATGGGGCTCACAAACTAAGTTCCCTATCCGTATGTCTTTGGAGTGTGGGAAGAAACCAGAGTACCCGGAGGAAACCCACGCAAACACAGGGAGAACATGCAGATGTTTTCCTTGGTCGGATTAAAGCCCAGGACCCCAGAGCTGCAAGGCACCATTGCTAACCACCGAGCCACCGTACTATGAAGGTTCATTAATTAATTCATTTTTTAAGTCAGATTCACTTTTAAGATACTTTGCGGAGCCATAACATTCATCTAAAAAGTAATTCATGCCATTTTCCTGCATTATAACTCTTTAAACCAACAACACTTTGAATAAAAAATCTCGATATGTATCTACATTTTTTATTCTCAGTGTTATCTTGAAATGATTGCCGTGTCACTTTCTTTATTGACACTTTTTTTTTTTTCAGGAGAGCTGTAGGATGGTAATAATGAATATTTCTGTAAATTTAAATGTTTTAAATTGGCCTTGGGCTGAAAGTTAAAAGTGAAGATGCATGACTTAGAGAAAAAGTATGATTTCTGTTGCCAGGGTGATAGAGATTTAACAGATGTTCCTAGTTTGGAGGCTTTTCGAGGTCTTTTAATAGTCATTACTGAAATAAGGGACATGCGGATATGTGTACATATTAAAAACAAACCAGGAATGCACATTCACACCACAAAAAGCCAACTGCTAGGATACCTAATATAGAATATGCTAGCCCAAGTATGTACACAAATTACTACTGATTTGTCATAGATACGATTCTCCTAACAAAGAATGTTGAAGATATTTATTATGCAGTAAGAAGCTGAAATTATCAACAAAACTGGGAATTCAAACATCTCATATACAACGTGCATCATTTTAAGAAAAGGGTAAAAGGTCCTGATAGAAACATGACTAAAATAAAACAATAAGCAATAAAACATTTTCTTCCCCTGGAAAAACTTATCAATCCCTTATTTCATCAGAGAATGGGAAAGAGAGTTACAAACCAAATCCCCCCCCCCCCCAATTGCATAAGTTTTACGCAATCACAAACATATTTCCAGGTGCGTGAAGATACAAGAAAACTCCTGCAAAATCCTTTCAAGGTGGTATTTAACACCACTCAGTTTGAATCAGATGTATGACACAACGAACGCAAACTGCTGAAGATGCAAGCGAGTGAGGGGTTGCTTTTTACATGTCTGGTGGGACTGGGAGTCAATCAAAACTTTCTGGCATCAGATCCTCAGAATTATTAATAAGGTATGTAATACCTTAATACCTCCCTCTAGCTCAAACCATAGCTTTGCTCTCGCTCTTCCCCCTGACATACCTGAGAAAACTAGACAGCTTCTTAACTACATGTTGACAGGGGCCAGGCTCTTAATCCCAGTTCACTGGAAGTCTAGAGAGGTTCCCTCAATCTTACACTGGTTAAACAAGATAGACCAGATTGCCAGGTTTGAAGAAATTTCTCACTGGGAATTAAGGTCTTATCAAGCTTTCTCCCATATTTGGGCACATTGGTCCCGCCACAGGGGACTACTCTATGACTCCTGCCCCTAGCTCTATTCCCTCTAATCTTCAAGGGTTCACACCTATAGCCCCATTTTAAATAGATATTGAGCACCACACACAACGATCCTAGTTGTCCCTTCTCAGATATTCCAATAAATCAGTTTCCTCGGAATCATCCAGGAGATAATGGCTCCCCCCTCTTTCCTCCCCTAATTACTACCCCTCAAGTCTCTTTTCCCTTCCTTCTAGTGTTCTACTAGTTCTAGAGTGTCGAGACCGGTTACGACGAAATTTCCGAAACTCAGCTTACTTTAATTGAGCATTGTAACAAATAATTCAAGTACCAATTTGCACTATTTTTAGCTTTGTTCTGCCGCAATGACCCTATGCACTGACACCATCAGTTTATTTCCTCTGTTGCGCTGTTTATTCTACCTTACTTTGAAAACAATAAACAGATTTTGAAAAGAAAATAGCAAAGCAATAAATTACTGTAACCTAAAATTGGGTCCATACATGATGACCTAAAGCACTGTGGGTTAGGAGACACCCTGATTTCAGATAAGCGAATAAAAAAAAAAAATTATTTGGCCGGTTCGGCGAATTTTCCAAAAAAAATTGTTTCAATCCGAATTTATTCGTGGCGAATAGTGTTAAAAAATTGCAATTTCCTGGCTGCAGAGAGAGAGCCTTTATAGTGGTGTAGAACACGGTCTTGCAGTAACACGCATAGGGAGTCTTCTGTGGTACTGAAACAATGCTGTGAGTCAGTATGACATGTAGATGACAGGCGTCGCTCTTAGAATCCCTGCACGGGGCCAAAACTGACCAAATAACTAAGTGTGAACTCAGCCTTACAGGTCAATGTTAGCGCCAGGTATAAAGAACTGTGCAGAAGCCCAAGATCTAGTGATGAGCGAGCATGATCGGCCGAATTCCGGCTTGGCTCGAGCATCGCTATGCTCGGCACATGGCATTATAGTAATTGGCTAGCCATAACGCGTCATCGGGTGCTATATAGCACCCGATGACACGTGCTCAGATCAGTCATAGTCAGGGAGAGCAGAGGGTAGGAAGGGAAAGGCAGTGTAGGGAGCGAAATTCTCAGTTATTATTCGAAGAAAGCTTTTCAAAGACCCAAAAGTCCTTTTAAGGACTACTGTGTGTGTGCGGTGTGTGTTTTAGAGCAGCAATATATTTTTACCTGCGCTAAATGGATCAGTCTCAGGGAAATCTGTGCTGATAGTGCAGGGAGAGAAATTAGCTCTTTTTACCACCAAAAGCTTTTCAAAGACCCCAAAGTCCTTTTAAGGATTACTGTGTGTGTTTGACAGCAGCAAGATATTTTTCTTTAAAACCTATTAGTGACATACAGGGAGTGCAGAATTATTAGGCAAGTTGTATTTTTGAGGATTAATTTTATTATTGAACAACAACCATGTTCTCAATGAACCCAAAAAACTCATTAATATCAAAGCTGAATATTTTTGGAAGTAGTTTTTAGTTTGTTTTTAGTTTTAGCTATTTTAGGGGGATATCTGTGTGTGCAGGTGACTATTACTGTGCATAATTATTAGGCAACTTAACAAAAAACAAATATATACCCATTTCAATTATTTATTTTTACCAGTGAAACCAATATAACATCTCAACATTCACAAATATACATTTCTGACATTCAAAAACAAAACAAAAACAAATCAGTGACCAATATAGTCACCTTTCTTTGCAAGGACACTCAAAAGCCTGCCATCCATGGATTCTGTCAGTGTTTTGATCTGTTCACCATCAACATTGCGTGCAGCAGCAACCACAGCCTCCCAGACACTGTTCAGAGAGGTGTACTGTTTTCCCTCCTTGTAAATCTCACATTTGATGATGGACCACAGGTTCTCAATGGGGTTCAGATCAGGTGAACAAGGAGGCCATGTCATTAGATTTTCTTCTTTTATACCCTTTCTTGCCAGCCACGCTGTGGAGTACTTGGACGCGTGTGATGGAGCATTGTCCTGCATGAAAATCATGTTTTTCTTGAAGGATGCAGACTTCTTCCTGTACCACTGCTTGAAGAAGGTGTCTTCCAGAAACTGGCAGTAGGACTGGGAGTTGAGCTTGACTCCATCCTCAACCCGAAAAGGCCCCACAAGCTCATCTTTGATGATACCAGCCCAAACCAGTAGTCCACCTCCACCTTGCTGGCGTCTGAGTCGGACTGGAGCTCTCTGCCCTTTACCAATCCAGCCACGGGCCCATCCATCTGTCCCATCAAGACTCACTCTCATTTCATCAGTCCATAAAACCTTAGAAAAATCAGTCTTGAGATATTTCTTGGCCCAGTCTTGACGTTTCAGCTTGTGTGTCTTGTTCAGTGGTGGTCGTCTTTCAGCCTTTCTTACCTTGGCCATGTCTCTGAGTATTGCACAGCTTGTGCTTTTGGGCACTCCAGTGATGTTGCAGCTCTGAAATATGGCCAAACTGGTGGCAAATGGCATCTTGGCAGCTGCACGCTTGACTTTTCTCAGTTCATGGGCAGTTATTTTGCGCCTTGGTTTTTCCACACGCTTCTTGCGACCCTGTTGACTATTTTGAATGAAACGCTTGATTGTTCGATGATCACGCTTCAGAAGCTTTACAATTTTAAGAGTGCTGCATCCCTCTGCAAGATATCTCACTATTTTTGACATTTCTGAGCCTGTCAAGTCCTTCTTTTGACCCATTTTGCCAAAGGAAAGGAAGTTGCCTAATAATTATGCACACCTAATATAGGGTGTTGATGTCATTAGACCACACCCCTTCTCATTACAGAGATGCACATCACCTAATATGCTTAATTGGTAGTAGGCTTTCGAGCCTATACAGCTTGGAGTAAGACAACATGCATAAAGAGGATGATGTGGTCAAAATACTCATTTGCCTAATAATTCTGCACTCCCTGTACAGTTGTGTTCAAAATTATTCAACCCCCACTGAAATTGAGTGTTTTGGCCAGTTTGACATTGATTTTGATCATTTCAGTCATCTTGCTTACAATTAAATCAAAGAGGCACTTGTAAGTCAGACAAATATAACATAACATTTATAATGAAATAACCAAAAATGTCTTTTCCGTGCTCACATCATTATCCGTTTTATTCAACCCCCAAGTGACATTCAATCTTAGTACTTAGTACAACATCCTTTTCCAGTTATAACAGCTTTTTTTAAACGTGAAGCATAGCTTGACACAAGTGTCTTGCAGCGATCTACGGGTATCTTCGCCCATTCTTCATGGGCAAAAGCCTCCAGTTCAGTCACATTCTTAGGCTTGCGCGCTGCAACTGCTTTCTTTAAGTCCCACCAGAGGTTCTCAATCGGATTTAAGTCTGGTGAATGCGATGGGCACTTCAAAATGTTCCAGCCTTTAATCTGCAACCATGCTCTAGTGGACTTGGAGGTATGCTTGGGATCATTGTCCTGTTGAAAGGTCCAACGTCTCCCAAGCCTCAGGTTTGTGACGGACTGCATCACATTTTCATCCAATATCTCCTGGTACTGAAGAGAATTCATGGTACCTTGCACACGCTGAAGCTTCCCTGTACCTGTAGAAGCAAAACAGCCCCAAAGCTTGATTGACCCCCCCGCCATGGTTCACAGTAGGCAAGGTGTTCTTTTCTTTATAGGCCTTGTTCTTCCTCCTCCAAACATAGCGTTGATCCATAGGCCCAAACAGTTCTAATTTTGTTTCATCAGTCCACAGAAAACTTTTGTGGTTTGTCCACATGACTTTTGGCATACTGCAGTCGACTCTTCTTATTCTTTGGAGACAGCAAGGGGGTGCGCCTGGGAGTTCTGGCATGGAGGCCTTCATTACGCAGTGTGCGCCTTATTGTCTGAGCTGAAACTTCAGTACCCACATCTGACAAATCTTTTTTCAGTTCCTCAGCAGTCACACGGGGACTTTTCTCCACTTTGCGCTTCAGGTAGCGCACAGCAGTCGAAGTCAGCATCTTTCTGCCACGACCAGGTAGCGTTTCAACAGTGCCCTTTGCCTTGAATTTGCGAATGATGCTTCCTATGGTGTCTCTTGGTATGTTTAACATCTTTGCAATCTTCTTATAGCCATTGCCATTCCTGTGAAGAGAAATCACCTCTTCTCTTGTCTTCCTGGACCATTCTCTTGACTTCACCATGTTTGTAAACACACCAGTAAATGTCTAGAAGGAGCTGAGTATCACAGTCCTTTTAAATCTGCCTAATTGGTGCTTATTATGCTTGATTGCTGCTCCTTGACATCCACAGGTGTTTTCAATACCTGATCGAAAACACTTGAATGAACCTCTGTTCTTAAGAGTGGTAGTCTTTAAGGGGTTGAATAATTGTGTCAATGAAGAAATCACAAAAAAAAACATTTAATACTGTATTACAAAAACAATTGATGTCATTTTAGTTGCATTTGGTTCTTTAAAAAGATTTCATTCTGAACACAATTACAAATGTACACTAAATTCCCTAAAACCCTTTACAGCATTGGGGGTTGAATAATTTTGAGCACAACTGTATACTGTACATCATCCGCAGACTGTGTCTTTTTGCATAAATTCAAATAATCAGAGTCACATTTATTGTCTATAGTGTGCGTTTAATATACATCTGTGACATATACAGTACTCCATCCGAAAACTGTTTCTGCAGTGTAAATTTAAATAATCAGGGGCCAGTCCTCATCTACTACGCCATCCGAAAACAGTTTCTTTAGGGCAAATTTAACTAATCTGGGCCTAATCTAGTGTCCATAGTGTGTGGCTTTCTGTGACATATACAGTACTCCATCCGAAAACTGTTTCTTTTGGGCAAATTTAACTAATCTGGGCCTAATATAGTGTCCATATTCTGTGGGTTTCTGTGACATTTACTGTCCTGCATCCGAAAACTGAGTTTGTATTGCAAATTCCAATAATCTGGGCCTAATCCAGTGTCCATAGTGTGTTGTTTTCTGTGACATATACAGTACGCCATCCGAAAACTGTTTCTTTAGGGCAAATTTAACTATTCTGGGCCTAATATAGTGTCCATATTCTGTGGGTTTCTGTCCTGCATCCGAAAACTGTGTCTTTAGCGGACTGTAAAACAATCTGCGCTACATCTAGTGACAAAACCATTAATATGAAGAAGGCGAGCACTAGAGGTGTGACGACGAATCCGTCGAATTCACAAATCCCTTCAATCTTGCTGGATTTGTGGGATTTGTGGACTCGAATCCCGACGTGCAATAACGGGATTCATTGTTGACGAATCCTGTTATCGAATAATCGGCCGATTCGTTGCTATGCGGGCGGTTTACTTTGACTTTAAATCAGCGCATCTTTATTACCTTACAATGAAGCTCCAGTAACAGGCAGAGAGGGGGCGGCGGCGTAACGTCACTTACTCACGTGACGTGCCTGCTTCATTCATAAAGTGGGCGGAGCAGGTGCATCACGTGAGTGAGTGACGTTACGCTGCCGCCCGCTCTGCCTGTTATTGGAGCTTCATTGTAAGGTAATAAAGATGCGCTGAACCTGATTTAAAGTTAAAGTAAAAGTTACTGCTGGGCTGAGGCTGGTATGGGAGGGGGATTTGTGGCTGGCACTATTATGGGGGATCTGTGGATGGCGCTGTTATGGGGGGGATCTGTGGATGGTGCTGTTATGGGGGATCTGTGGATGGTGCTGTTATGGGGGGATCTGTGGATGACACATATAGCATAAGATGCTATATAGATGCATCCACAGATCCCCTCCATAACAGTGTTATCCACAGATCTCCCTCCCCATAACAGTGCCATCCACAGATACCCTCCATAACAGCGCCATTCACAGATCCCCCTCCCAATAACAGTGCCATCCACAGATCCCCTCCATAACAATGCCACCCACAGATCCCCCCCATAACAGCGCCATCCACAGATCCCCCATAACAGTGCCATCCACAGATCCCCCATAACAGTGTCATCCACAGATCCCCCATAACAGAGTCAACCACAGATCCCTCCCATAACAGTGCCATTTACAGATCCCCCCATAACCGTGTCATCCACAGATCCCCCATAATAGTGTGTCATCCACAGATCACTTTGTTTCTTACACCGTTAACTCAATTCTTATGTACAGGATTTGTAGGATTGATTCGAGATTCGAAAGATTCAATATATTCAAGAACCTTTTCGGATTCGGATTCGAAAAAAATTGGATTCGTCCCACCACTAGAGAGCACTAAGGGATGGGGAAGTGGGCGTGATGCTGATGGTGCATGCAGAGGCCGTGGCCCTGGGCGCAATGAAACTGTGCCTGCTGCCAGTGCACCAGAAAAAAAAATCCACCGAACCCAGCTTCATGTCCAACTTAGCTGGGCGGCGCAAGACAACACTGTCCAAGTCGGAGCAGTGCGAACAGTTGGTCGTTTAACCGACTGGAAGCATTATCTTCAGCAATTCAAGCACCACCCTCTCTTACACCAAGTTCAGTCTCTGTAGCCAAGAGTCTGGTCAACCGAATCCTCACTCTGACCATCCTTCCTCCCACCATGGAGAGGCTTGCCAAACGAGTGATCTCACACTCAGATATTCAGAGGAGCTCTTTCCAGCGCCACTATTACATTTGGCCCTCGCGCCCAACACACTTGAAGAGGGACCTGAGATATTGTACCCTGATTCCCAACCTCTTGAGCCTTTACAGTCTCAAGAAGATGATGGTGGTGAACGGCAATCATTCGTTCAAGAGGTGGATGATGATGAGACACATTTGTCAATCACTGAGGTTGTGGTTAGTTCAAGTCAGGAGGATGAGCAGAGTGAGGAAGTTGAAGAGGAGGTGGTTGACGATGAGGTCACTGACCCAACATGAGAAGTTGAAAAGCCGAGCGAGGACAGCAGTACTGAGGGAGAGGGATCCGCAGCGCTGGAAGAGGCAGTGGCATTGCAAAAGGGAGAAGTCGGCCCACGCCAAACAGGCCTGCAACCATTACACCGAGCACCCGTATGCATAAATCTACCTTGCCAAGGGGTAGGTGTTCCGTAGTATGGCGCTTTTTTGAGGAAAGTGCAGATGACAAAGAGTGGTAGTCTGCAACCTGTGCCGTACCAAAATGAGCCAGGGCGCGAACACTAGCAACCTCACCACCACCAGCATGATCCACCACATAGCATCCAAGCACCCTAATAAGTGGGCCTAACGCCTGGGTCCACAATCTGTGTCTGCTGGTCACGCCGGCTGTAGCCTTTTGCATGGAAAATTCATGATAAAAATTTGCGATTAGAATATTCGCGATCTACACTAGGATGATATCTGACACTGGGAAAGCTGGATAATAACTCAGTGATAAAAATCTGACACTGGGAAAGCTGGGTAATAACTTGCAATCTACACCGAGTTATTACCCAGCTTTTCCAGTGTCAGATATTATCACTGACTTACTACATAATTATTACATAATATTCGCTGTATTGCTATATATTAATTTTTTTGAATATTATGAATATTCTAAAAAACTAATATAGAGCAATATAGCGAATATGATCTCAGTGAATAGTCTTGTCATAACACTATGCAACTAATAGAGGGTGCTGTTCATGAGTCATGATTCATGAGTCATGAATCATGACTCATGAACAGCACCCTCTATTAGTTGCATAGTGTTATGACAAGACTATTCGCTGTTGTGAGTGAATAGTCTTGTCATAACACTATGCAACTAATAGAGGGCGCTGTTCATGCATGAATCATGACTCATGAACAGCGCCCTCTATTAGTTGCATAGTGTTATGACAAGACTATTCGCTGTCGTGAGTGAATAGTCTTGTCATCACTATGCAACTAATAGAGGGTGCTGCTCATGAAAGATTCTGCTAATTTGCATATCTTTCCCATATGTCCATGTTTATGCAAATTAGTTTTTACATGACAAAACTGTGTAGAAAGGTTATTGAATATTATGTTAGGACAATCAGAAAACTTTTTGTCGTCCTAATGATATTGATCTAGGTGTGCAGGTCCACCCAAGCCATCCAACCGATGCAAAACAACTTTGAGGTTTACTGGTTCTCAGTCAGATGAGAGCTGGTTTAGAATAGTGCACAAGGCTGCCATTGTAAGGTATGCTGGCTGTTATCTGTCTCCTGGATAGATTGGTGGCTTGCACATACCTGGCTTTTGGCATATAGCCTTTTATGTGGTTGTCTTTTGTATGTTGTACATAATAGGAGTCTAAGACGCATCTAGCTATTCTCTTAATGCTGTTGCCAAACCATTTTGATGGGGTTTCTATCAATTTCTAACCTTTTTTTATAAACCAGACACCAGTTCTCCCATTTACTTCCATTGTATTTGAGCACCTGAATTATTCGGCCGAGCACTCGGATCTGCCGAGCATAGAAATGCTCGAGCCGAACAGCAGTTCGGCCAAGCATGCTCGCAGAACACTAGTCCTAAATGATCCCACAGTGCAACTACACTGGTGTCCAAGCTTGACACGTGGCATGAACTTGCGCTCTCCGCCTTGGAGGTGCTGGCCTGCCCTGCCACTAGCGTTTTGTCTGAGCGTGTATTTAGTGCTGCTGGTGGCATTAGAACAAATTAGCGTATCCGCTAGTCCACTGGCAATGCTGACAGGTTGACTCAGATAAAAATGAACAAGGCCTGGATTGCCCCTGACTTCTCAACTCCATCAGAGGAGAACTGAGCTGATGATAAACATATAGGCAATTTCAATCTATCATTTATAATGTACTAAATCTACTGTAGTGTATTCACATGCACCTTTTCCACCACAAATAAAGAGTATATAGTTGAATCTTGTTTTCTCCTCCTCCTCCTCATCCAGATTGTATATATTCCCTCCACTCAAATCTTTTTAATAGGGTCAGCTTAACTGCAGGCCCTCAACTCAAATTTTTAAATAGGGTCAGCTCAACTGCAGGCCCTCAACTCAAATTTTGTTATAGGGACAGCTGAACAGCATGCACTCACATATAATGCTTTAGAGTGTCAGCTGTACAGCATGCACTCGCATATAATGTTTTAGAGCATCAGCTCTCCTGAAGGCACTCGCAAATAATGTTTTAGAGCGTCAGCTGAACAACATGCATTTGAAAATAATGTTTTAGAGCGTCAGCTCACCTAAAGGCACTCACAAATGATGTTTTAGAGCGTCAGCTCAACAACATGCACTTGAAAATAATGTTTTAGAGCGTCAGCTGTACAGCATGCACTCGCATTTAATGTTTTAGAGTGTCATTTGAAAAGCATGCACTCGCATATAATGTTTTACAGCGTCAGCTCACCAGCAGGCACTCGCATATAATGTTTTAGAGCGTCAGCTCACCAGCAGGCCCTCACATATAATGTTTTACAGGGTCCGCTCAACTGCAGGCCCTCGCATATAATGTTTTACAGCATCAGCTCACCAGCAGACACTCGCATATAATGTTTTAGAGTGTCATCTCACCAGCAGGCCCTTGCCCCTAATGTTTTGGAGGGTCAGCTCAGCAGCAGGCCCTTGCATATAATGTTTTACAGTGTCAGCTCAACTGCAGGCGATCTCATATAATGTTTTAGAGGGTCCACTCACCAGCAGGCCCTTGCCCCTAATGTTTTAGAGGGTCAGCTCAGCAGCAGGCCCTCGCATATAATGTTTTAGAGGGTCCACTCACCAGCAGGCCCTCGCCCCTAATGTTTTACAGGGTCAGCTCAACTGCAGGCGCTCGCATACAATGTTTTAGAGGGTCAGATCACTAGCAGGCCCTCTCCCCTAATGTTTTAGAGGGTCAGCTAAGCAGCAGGCCCTCTCCCCTAATGTTTTAGAGGGTCAGCTCAGCAGCAGACCCTCGCATATAATGTTTTACAGGGTCAGCTCAACGTCAGGCCCTCGCATATAATGTTTTACAGGGTCAGCTCAACTGCAGGCCCTTGCATATAATGTTTTACAGGGTCAGGTCATCTGCAGGCCCTCACCTTAAAATCTTTTACAGGGTCAGCTCAACTGCAGGCCCTCGCATATAATGTTTTACAGGGTCAGATCACCAGCAGGCCCTGGCCCCTAATGTTTTAGAGTGTCATCTCACCTGCAGGCCCTCACATATAATGTTTTACAGGGTCCGCTCAACTGCAGGCCCTCGCATATAATGTTTTACAGCATCAGCTCACCAGCAGACACTCGCATATAATGTTTTAGAGTGTCATCTCACCAGCAGGCCCTTGCCCCTAATGTTTTGGAGGGTCAGCTCAGCAGCAGGCCCTTGCATATAATGTTTTACAGGGTCAGCTCAACTGCAGGCGCTCGCATATAATGTTTTAGAGTGTCATCTCACCAGCAGGCCCTTGCCCCTAATGTTTTGGAGGGTCAGCTCAGCAGCAGGCCCTTGCATATAATGTTTTACAGTGTCAGCTCAACTGCAGGCGATCTCATATAATGTTTTAGAGGGTCCACTCACCAGCAGGCCCTTACCCCTAATGTTTTAGAGGGTCAGC
This sequence comes from Bufo bufo, assembly GCF_905171765.1. Taxonomy (NCBI): domain Eukaryota; kingdom Metazoa; phylum Chordata; class Amphibia; order Anura; family Bufonidae; genus Bufo; species Bufo bufo. The sequence goes on along the minus strand of NC_053397.1, from coordinate 46,617,103 downwards.
TCAGCAGCAGGCCCTCGCATATAATGTTTTACAGTGTCAGCTCAACTGCAGGCGATCTCATATAATGTTTTAGAGGGTCCACTCACCAGCAGGCCCTTGCCCCTAATGTTTTAGAGGGTCAGCTCAGCAGCAGGCCCTCGCATATAATGTTTTAGAGGGTCCACTCACCAGCAGGCCCTCGCCCCTAATGTTTTACAGGGTCAGCTCAACTGCAGGCGCTCGCATACAATGTTTTAGAGGGTCAGATCACTAGCAGGCCCTCTCCCCTAATGTTTTAGAGGGTCAGCTAAGCAGCAGGCCCTCTCCCCTAATGTTTTAGAGGGTCAGCTCAGCAGCAGACCCTCGCATATAATGTTTTACAGGGTCAGCTCAACATCAGGCCCTCGCATATAATGTTTTACAGGGTCAGCTCAACTGCAGGCCCTTGCATATAATGTTTTACAGGGTCAGGTCATCTGCAGGCCCTCACCTTAAAATCTTTTACAGGGTCAGCTCAACTGCAGGCCCTCGCATATAATGTTTTACAGGGTCAGATCACCAGCAGGCCCTGGCCCCTAATGTTTTAGAGTGTCATCTCACCTGCAGGCCCTCACATATAATGTTTTACAGGGTCCGCTCAACTGCAGGCCCTCGCATATAATGTTTTACAGCATCAGCTCACCAGCAGACACTCGCATATAATGTTTTAGAGTGTCATCTCACCAGCAGGCCCTTGCCCCTAATGTTTTGGAGGGTCAGCTCAGCAGCAGGCCCTTGCATATAATGTTTTACAGGGTCAGCTCAACTGCAGGCGCTCGCATATAATGTTTTAGAGTGTCATCTCACCAGCAGGCCCTTGCCCCTAATGTTTTGGAGGGTCAGCTCAGCAGCAGGCCCTTGCATATAATGTTTTACAGTGTCAGCTCAACTGCAGGCGATCTCATATAATGTTTTAGAGGGTCCACTCACCAGCAGGCCCTTACCCCTAATGTTTTAGAGGGTCAGCTCAGCAGCAGGCCCTCGCATATAATGTTTTAGAGGGTCCACTCACCAGCAGGCCCTCGCCCCTAATGTTTTAGAGGGTCAGCTCAGCAGCAGGCCCTCGCATATAATGTTTTACAGGGTCAGCTCAACTGCAGGCGCTCGCATATAATGTTTTAGAGGGTCAGATCACTAGCAGGCCCTCTCCCCTAATGTTTTAGAGGGTCAGCTCAGCAGCAGACCCTCGCATATAATGTTTTACAGGGTCAGCTCAACGTCAGGCCCTCGCATATAATGTTTTACAGGGTCAGCTCAACTGCAGGCCCTTGCATATAATGTTTTACAGGGTCAGGTCATCTGCAGGCCCTCACCTTAAAATCTTTTACAGGGTCAGCTCAACTGCAGGCCCTCGCATATCATCTTTTACAGGGTCAGCTCACCAGCAGGCCCTGGCCCCTAATGTTTTAGAGGATCAACTCAGCAGCAGGCCCTCGCATATAATGTTTTACAGGGTCAGCTCACCAGCAGGCCCTGGCCCCTAATGTTTTAGAGTGTCATCTCACCTGCAGGCCCTCACATATAATGTTTTACAGGGTCCGCTCAACTGCAGGCCCTCGCATATAATGTTTTACAGCATCAGCTCACCAGCAGACACTCGCATATAATGTTTTAGAGTGTCATCTCACCAGCAGGCCCTTGCCCCTAATGTTTTGGAGGGTCAGCTCAGCAGCAGGCCCTCGCATATAATGTTTTAGAGGGTCCACTCACCAGCAGGCCCTCGCCCCTAATGTTTTAGAGGGTCAGCTTAGCAGCAGGCCCTCGCATATAATGTTTTACAGGGTCAGCTCAACTGCAGGCGCTCGCATATAATGTTTTAGAGGGTCAGATCACTAGCAGGCCCTCTCACCTAATGTTTTAGAGGGTCAGCTCAGCAGCAGACCCTCGCATATAATGTTTTACAGGGTCAGCTCAACGTCAGGCCCTCGCATATAATGTTTTACAGGGTCAGCTCAACTTCAGGCATTTGCATATAATGTTTTACAGGGTCAGGTCATCTGCAGGCCCTCACCTTAAAATCTTTTACAGGGTCAGCTCAACTGCAGTCCCTCGCATATACTCTTTTACAGGGTCAGCTCATCTTCTGATGATGACAGCAAGTATTGCCTGTTGGTACTCTGGCACACATGGCTCACCTCATGTTAGGCTGCCTTTCCCATGACCGGTGCGTTATACGCATTTTAGACAACATGGATTACTGGTTGTTCACCCTTCTCGACCCCGCTTCAAAGAGAACTTCTCATCTCTCATTTCTCTATTGGAGAGGACAAGCAAAACTGTGCTATACCTGAAGGTCCTTGTTGAAAAATTGCTCTAAAGTTGATAGGGCAGACATCCAAATGGATCGTCGCCGTCACGGGGACGTACAATCGCCTAGAAGTTATCTAGAGTCAACAAAGCAGCAGAAGGCCCTCACCTCCAGTCTCAGTAGCCAAGAGTCTGGTCAACACAATCCTCACCATGATATTTCCTTGTAATAAACCCTGTTAATGGCTGTATCAAACAGCACTTGCACTCCAATAACAAGAACAGTTTGCTCAAATTACAGAGCTGTATAATAGAAATTTGGATCCGCAGTCAGTGCAACAAGGTGTAATAGGATTGTTAATATTACCCAGGCTGAAAACTCCCCTACTGAACCCTGTTCTTCTTCAATACTGTGGAATGATTCCTCCCTATCCTTTCCCTGAACTTCTATACAGCAAAATAAAAAGCTTTAAAGTCTTTTCTACCACTGTCCCTAGCGCCTGCTGACGTCTCTCCATGCACTAAGTACACTGGAAAATGGCAGAATCCAAGATGGCTGAGGCTATTTATAGGGCTGTGACATCACAGGGCTGTCTGCCTGCTGATTGGCTGCATGCATGGCATTGTGGGTGATCCCTCGTTCCCAGAGTTCCTTGCTCCATGTCCTAACACGTGCAGCAGCCATTTAAAAAAAATATGTGAATCGTTACCACGAAGGATGAGGAAATTCAGATTCGGTGCAAATCGAATTTTTCCTGAAATTTGGATCGAATTCCACTTTGTCAACTTTGATTTGTTCATCTCTAAACCTGATTGCTTATTTATGTTGCGTTCGTTGACATGCAGAAGAATTCTTGCAGAAATTTCTATTACTGTTCCATACATCTTACTGGGATTTGTGACAATCCACGTGCATTCACCTGAGGATAGACCATCACTTAAAAGTTGGAAAACCCCCTTAAGTACTTTAGAGAAATGGTGTCAAACTGATGGAATAGTATTCCACATGATAACCCGCTATCGTAAAAGCATTCCATTATTTAGCTCACAGAAAATTGTATCTTAGATAAAAAAAAAGTGGCAAATATTACTTTGCATTCTTTAGCTGTGTTTAAAATGCTGAAAAAAATCTTGATGTAAAAATTGAGGGTAATTTCTAACACATAGCGGAAATAGCGGAATGCTTTATGTCATGTGAGGTGATATAGAAAAGGGCCAGTGGACAGTTTGTAATAATGATCCTGCTATTTTTACAGTTATTTTTGCCTGTCACTTGCAAACCCCTTAGAATAATTGGTTTGCATCTAAAAGCAGAGAGTTTCATATCATAAAACTAGAATAATGATAAAAAATGGGACTGCTTTCTTCCATAATTCTTTTCACAGGCTGATTGAAAGAGCTATACAGGTGAAACTCGAAAAATTAGAATATCATGCAAAGTTCATTTATTTCAGTAATGCAACTTAAAAGGTGAAACTAACATATGAGATAGACTCATTACAGGCAAAGCGAGATATTCCAAGCCTTTATTTGTTATAATTTGGATGATTATGGCTTACAGCTTAAGAAAACCCCAAAGTCACGATCTCAGGTACCCTTTGCTCATGGGGTATGGATTAATTAGCTGAAAAAAAGTGTGACACTTTGAGCCTAGAATATTGAACCTTTTCACAATTTTTAAAATTTTAAGTTGCATTAATGCAACTCCTTCATTACTGAAAAATAAATGAACTTTTGCACGATATTAAAATTTTTGGCGTTTCACCTGTACATATGCTAGATTGGAATGGTTTCATATGTTGTTTAAATGTCATTTTTTTAAATTTTGTTAAAGGGGTTTTCCCCATTAACAATGTTTATCAACTATGCACAGGGTAGGTGATAAATGTATGATCGCTGGGGATCCGACTGCTGAGACCCACTTCATTCATGACTAATTTTGAGTGAATCGAAGCTGACGAAGTGGAATTCGATCCGAATTTCAGGAGAAATTTGATTTGCCGCAAAGCCAAATTTCCTTGTGCTCCGTGGTAGCGAAACTATTTTCTCTGAAACGAAAAAAAAAGAAAACCAAATCATACTTACCTCATCCATTTGAAAGCAAGGAGACCGCCGTGGCCATCTTGTTTGAAGATCCCGTGAAAAATCTTGTGCGCAGTGACATTTGACGTCATAACGCCTTGAGAGATTTTGCGCTAGATCTTCAAGCAAGATCGCTGTGGCTGCCTCTTCGCAATCAAATAGATGAGGTAAGTACAATTTTTTTTAACTGAGTAACCCATAAAATAATTTAATATTTATCTCAGATGCTGCGATCAGCAATGATCGCAATCTCCATTCCCTGCCATTGTACCTGCTATTAACAAAGAAATGTTCTTCACGATAAAGGAATTCTTCACTAAGCAAATGTGTTAATTTTGGCAAAGCAGCAAAATCGAATTTTTGAGACCTTCGCTCATCACTCATGACGACAATGGGGTCCCTGAGTCCACTGTGAATGTGAGTAATCGTGCACATGCTTGACCATCTCTCCATTTACTTCTGTAGGAATGAATAGGATAGCTGTCCTTCTCTACATTCACTTCTGTAGGTTTGAATCGGATAGCTGTCCTTCTCTGCATTCAAGTCTGTAGGAAAGAATGGGATAGATGTCCTTCTCTGCATTCACTTCTGTAGGAATGTATGGGATAGCTGTCCTTCTCTGCATTCACTTCTGTAGGAATGAATAGGATAGCTGTCCTTCTCTGCATTCACTTCTGTAGGAATGAATCGGATAGCTGTCCTTCTCTGCATTCACTTCTGTAGGAATGTATGGGATAGCTGTCCTCTCCATTCACTTCTGTAGGAATGAATGGGATAGCTGTCCTTCTCTGCATTCACTTCTGTAGGAATGTATGGGATAGCTGTCCTTCTCTGCATTCACTTCTGTAGGAATGAATGGGATAGCTGTCCTTCTCTGCATTCAATTCTGTAGGAATGTATGGGATAGCTGTCCTCTCCATTCACTTCTGTAGGAATGAATGGGATAGCTGTCCTTCTCTGCATTCACTTCTGTAGGAATGTATGGGATAGCTGTCCTTCTCTGCATTCATTTCTGTAGGAATGTATGGGATAGCTGTCCTCTCCATTCAATTCTGTAGGAATGTATGGGATAGCTGTCCTTCTCTACATTCACTTCTGTAGGAATGAATGGGATAGCTGTCCTTCTCTCCATTCAATTCTGTAGGAATGAATGGGATAGCTGTCCTTCTCTCCATTCACTTCTGTGGGCATGAATGGGAGTGCTAAATGGTGGTCACTCATTCGTGCCACCACTACGTTCACACAAGGGGCTCTGGACCTCTGTTATAGTGATCGTGGGGTCCCAGTGGTCAGACACCCATCAATCATATGTTTCAACAATCACATGGATAATAAATGCAGTGATGTCACAGTACAGTGATGTCATAGGCACAGGAAGAGAGAGGAGTGAATCAATTCTAAACAAATCAGATGCAACCCAAATTTTGTAAAAAAAAAAAAAAGCTGCATCCAAAACGGGTGTTTTGGTGATTGATTCCATTCTAGCAAATGTTCGAGAGAGAGAGAAAATAAGGGAAAAAAAGTGAGAGATTAGACAGAAAAAAATATGAATCTTAAGAGACCTCAGAGTGTCATGTAGAAATTTTGAGGCTCTGTGGAACACTTTTGATTTGGGTAGAATCGATTCAGACCTGTATGGAATCAGTCATATAATTCTACGTAATCCAAGACAAATTGAATTTTGAGCTCATCTCTACAAAAGAGTTATAGTCACAGTGCAGGGATTTAAAGACTGAAGTCCTAGGAAAGGACACCACACAGTGATGACACTATGGGAAGAAGTTGCATAATGATGTAATAGAACATGGACATAGTAATGTCATAGCTAAACACCAAGGATGCCAGTGATGTCACAGAGCAGTGATGTCAGATAAGAAGTAAAATCACAGGAGACATAGTCACATTTTAGGGACGTAAGAACTGTGAAGTCATAGGAAATGGACACATAGCGATGACACTATGGGGATAAGTTGAAGAATATGTAATAGAATGTGCATATAGTGATGTCACTGCTAAACACTAAGGACCCCAATGACTTTCTCCAGAACTTTTACCAAAATATGGTGCCCTGTTTAAGCACTTTATGATCAGCTTGTTTTGGTCCTTAACCCCTTCCCGACATATGACCTAATAGTACGGCATTTTGACGTACTATTACATCATGGTGATTACTGCAGGGGCCCGGCAGTCCCTGTTAGCCGGGCCCCTCCTGTATCCGCCGGCATCGCTGTACAAGCCGATGCCGGCAGATTAACCCCTTCTATGCCGCAATCAGCGCTGACCGTGGCATACATAGAAACATAGAATGTGTCGGCAGATAAGAACCATTTGGCCCATCTAGTCTGCCCAATATACTGAATACTATGGATAGCCCCTGGCCCTATCTTATATGAAGGATGGCCTTATGCCTATCCCATGCATGCTTAAACTGTATTTGCAGCTACCACTTCTGTAGGAAGGCTATTCCATGCATCCACTACTCTCTCAGTAAAGTAATACTTCCTGATATTACTTTTAAACCTTTGCCCCTCTAATTTAAAACTATGTCCTCTTGTAGCAGTTTTTCTTCTTTTAAATATTCTCTGCTCTTTTACCTTGTTGATTCCATTTATGTATTTAAAAGTTTCTATCATATCCCCTCTGTCTCATCTTTCTTCCAAGCTATACATGTTAAGGTCCTTTAATCTTTCCTGGTAAGTTTTATCCTGCAATCCATGTACTAGTTTAGTAGCTCTTCTCTGAACTCTCTCCAAAGTATCAATATCCATCCGGAGATATGGTCTCCAGTACTGAGCACAATACTCCAAATGAGGTCTCACTAGTGCTCTGTAGAGCGGCATGAGCACCTCCCTCTTTCTACTGGTAATGCCTCTCCCTATACACCCAAGCATTCTGCTAGCATTTTCCGCTGCTCTGTGACATTGTCTGCCTACCTTTAAGTCTTCTGAAATAATGACCCCTAAATCCCTTTTCTCAGATACTGAGGTTAGGACTGTAGCACTGATTTTATATTCTGCTCTTGGGTTTTTATGCCCCAGGTGCATTATCGTGCATTATCTTGCACTTATGGTCAAAAATCAACAGATTTTTGACCATTTCTCTAGTTTTCCTAAATCCTTTTCTATTTGGTGTATCCCTCCAGGAACATCAACCCTGTTACAAATCTTTGTGTCATCAGCAAAAAGACACACCTTACCATCGAGGCCTTCTGTAATTTTGCTGATAAAGATATTAAAAATTATGTGTCCCAGAACAGATCCCTGAGGTACCCCACGGGTAACAAGACCATGGTCTGAATATACTCCATTGACTACAACCCTCTGTTGTCTGTCCCTCAGCCACTGCCTAATCCATTTAACAATATGGGAGTCCAAGCACAAAGACTGTAATTTATTGATAAGCCTTCTATGTGGGACAGTATCAAAAGCCTTACTAAAGTCTAGATAAGCGATGTCTACTGCACCTCCGCCTTCTATTACTTTAGTCACCCAATCAAAAAAATCAATAAGATTAGTTTGACATGATCTCCCTGAAGTAAACCCATGCTGTTTTTCATCTTTCAATCCGCATGGTTTCCATTAATTTCCCCACTATTGATGTCAGGCTTACTGGCCTATAGTTGCACAACATGGGCACAATATTTGCTAATTTCAAATCTTCTGGGACGACTCCTGTTACCAGTGATTGGTTAAATAAATCTGTTAATGGTTTTGCTAGTTCACCGCTAAGCTCTTTTAATAGCTTTGGGTGTATCCCATCAGGCCCCTGTGACTTATTTGTATTAATTTTAGACAGCTGACTTAGAACCTCTTCCTCTGTAAAGACACATGCATCAAAAGATTCATTAGTCTTCATTCCTAACTGAGGTCCTTTCCCTTCATTTTCCTTTGTAAAAACTGAACAGAAGTATTCATTGAGGCAGTCAGCTAGTTCTTTATCTTCTTCCATATACCTTCCTTCTTTTGTTTTTAATTTGTTAATTCCTTGTTTTAGTTTCCTTTTTTCATTTATGTATCTGAAGAATGTCTTATCGCCTTTTTTCACTGCCTGTGCTTTAGAAGCTCTTATAACTTGTTTGGCCTCTCTTTGCCTAATCTTATAAATTTGTCTGTCATCCTTGTTTTTTTGTTTTTTATAATAACTAAATGCTATCTTTTTGTTTTTAATAATTTTGGCCACTTCTGCTGAGTACCACAGTGGTCTCTTCCTTGTTTTGCTTTTACTGACAAGCCTAATGCAATTATCTGTTGCCTTCAATAGTGCCAATTTTAAGTAGTCCCATTTCTCCTGGACTCCATTGAAACTGTTCCAATATGATAGGGACTTGTATACGACTAATCTAATTTTAGAAAAGTCAGTTTTTCTAAAATCAAAAACTTTTGTTTTTGTGTGGTGTGACTCAGTCACTGTACTTATTGTAAACCACACTTACTGGTGATCACTAGATCCCAAGCTTTTCCCTAGAGTAATATCAGATACCAAATTCCCATTTGGGAATACTAAATCTAAAATGGCCTCCTTCCGGGTTGGCTCCTCAACTACTTGCTGTAGAGATAATCCCAGTAGGGTATTTAGAATATCTGTACACCTGGCAGAACTATCTATTTTGGTTTTCCAGTTTACATCAGGAAGATTAAAGTCTCCCATAATGATAATTTCCCATTTTAATGTCATTTTAGCTATTTCCTCAACTAGTAGATCATCTAATTCTTTGACTTGGCTAGGTGGTCTATATATCACACCTACACGAGTTATCTTATGATTATCGATCTGCAAGGTAACCCAAACTGACTCTAAATTGGTCTTGCTAACTTGTATTAAATTAGATTTTATGCTATCTTTCACATACAGGGCCACCCCTCCCCCTTTCTTGCCTTCTCTGTCTTTCCTATATAGAGAGAACCCTAGTATTGTTATATCCCAGTCATTACTTCTATTGAACCATGTCTCAGTAACAGCCACTAAATCTATATTCTCAGATGCCATTATAGACTCAAGTTCATTGATCTTATTCCCTAAACTGCAAGACTCTGAGCTTGTCATTTCTTAACCTATGTGCTACTGGCATCTTAATACAATGGATTTGCGGTGAGTGAGGGAGCCCATTGTGTCCCTGCGCTGCTATTGTGGAGACCCGATGGGTGAGAAGGCAGCCCGATGCCATGCAAAGGCTGCCCAATGCCTTGCACGGCATCGGGACCTGCCTTCTACGGGTGCCCAGGAGATCCATCCTCAGACTGGATCTCCTTGGAAACCTGGTAGTGTATTACTAGTGTTATACACTAATAGGCAATGCATTACAATACAGATGTATTGTAATGCATTGAAGAGGGGATCAGACCCCCAAAAAGTAAAGTCCCAGAGTGGGACAGAAATAAAGTTGTAAAAATAAGAGTTTTTTATAAAAAAAAGAAAATAAACTCCCCTTTCCCCTGATTTTATATTAAAAAAGAAAAAAAAGAAAACAAACACATATTATTTATTGCTGCATCCATAACGACCGGCTCTATAAATATATCACATGATACACCCCGTCCGTAAAAATAAATAAAATAAAAACTGTTAAAAAAAGCCATTTTTGTCACCTTACATCACAAAAAGAGCAACACCAAGCGATCAAAAAGGCGTATGCCCCCCAAAATGGTACCAATAAAACCGTCACCTCATCTCGCGAAAAAAGAGTCCCTACATAAGACAATCGCTCAAAAAATAAAAAAACTATAGCTCTCAGAACATGGAGACACTAAAACCACATTTTTTTTTGTTTCAAAAATGCAATTATTGTGTTAAAGTGAAATATATAAAAATAAGTATACATATTAGGTATCACTGCGTCCGTAACAACCAGCTCTATAAAAATATCACATGACTTAACCCCTCAGGTGAAAACATTAAAATAAAAACAGTGCCAAAAAAATTAATTTTTTGTCACCTTACATCACAAAAATTGCAACACCAAGTAAACAAAAAGGTGTATGCCCCCCAAAATAGTACCAATCAAACCGTCACCGCATTTCGCAAAAAATGAGACCCTACCTAAGAAAATCTCTAAAAAAATAAAAAAAACTAAGACTCTCAGACAATGGAGACACTAAAATATGATTTTTTTTTTGCTAAAAAAATTCTATTTTTGTGCTAAAGTGAAATAAATAAAAAAAATTGATATAATAGATATCGCCATGTCCGTAACAACCTTCTATATAAAAATATCACATAACCTAACTCTTTAGGTAAACACCGTAAAAACATTAAAAATAAAAACAGTGCCAAAAAAGCTATCTTTTGTCGCCTAAAATCATTTAAAGTGCAACACCAAGCAATCAAAAAGGCGCATGCCCCCCAAAATAGAACCAATCATAGAAACTGTCATCTCATCCCGCTAAAAAATGAGCCCCTCCCTAAGACAATCGATTAAAAAATTAAAAAAACTATGGCTCTCAGACTATGGAGACACTAAAACATTATTTTTTTTTTGTTTCAAAAATGCTATTATTGTGTAAAACTTAAATAAATAAGAAAAAGTATACATATTAGGTATTTCCACGTCAATAACGACCTGCTCTATAAAAATGTCACATTACCTAACCCCTCAGGTGAACGCTGTAAAAATAAATAAATATAAACTGTGCCAAAACAAACAATTTTTTTGGTCACCTTGCCTCATAAAGTGTAATAATGAATGATCAAAAAATCATATGTACCCAAAAATGGTGCCAATAAAAACCTCAACTCTTCCTGCAAAAAATGAGCACATTCACAAGACGATTGGCAGAAAAATAAAATAAAAATGGCATTCAGAAAATGGAGACACAAAAATCGTTAATTTCTAACGATAATTTGTTTTCCCTTAGTCCTAACAGCAGCACAGATGGGGTTAACTGCCCCTGTGGACTGGTAGGACCGGCGGAATTTTAATGAGCCCAAGAACCAATAAACAATCTTCAGCTCCCTGAAAGGGAGGAGATCACCCCCCAGCCCACCGTGTTTTTAACAAGCATAATGTATTTAGGGTGGGATATTTGTGTGCTGCTGTTAGGACTAAGGGAAAACAAATTATCGTTAGAAATTAACGATTCCCTTATGTCCTCAACAGCAGCACAGATGGGGAGATAGCAAGAAGAATCCCCTAGGGAGGGTCCTCATGCCTGGCAGAACTAAGAACAGTCTGCCCAAAAGCCGAAAACTCTGCCATCCTAGCATCTATCCAATAATGGGAGATGAAGGTTGACTCAGAGCTCCAGGAGGCCGCCTTACAGATCAACTCTAAGGGGAGGAGTCTTCTCTCCGCAACCGAGGTGGAGACCGCCCTAGTAGAATGGGCTCTCACAAACTCAGGAGGATCTAAGGATTGGGAGACGTAAGCTTCCATAATGGCCTCCTTGATCCAGCGACTAATGGTGGCTTTAGACGCTTTACGGCCTTTAGACTTACCGGCAAACAGGATAAGAAGATTCTCATCTATCCTGAACTCACTAGATCTATCCACATAGATCTGGAGGCATCTTGAAATATCCAGCGGGTCTCTAGCTGGAGTATCAGAGAAGGAGGCTGTAAACAAAACTGGTAAAGATATTACCTGATTGATATTCTGGAAAGTAGGCACCTTAGGCCTGAAGTAAGGTAAAAACTTCAGGAGTACTCTATCCTGTAGAAAAATAATGTACGGGTGAATTGCGGAGAAAGCCTGCAATTCAGAAACTCTTTTGGCTGAAGCTATAGCCAGAAGAAAGACCATCTTTAAAGTCAAAAATTGAAAATTTACCTCCTCCAAGGGCTCGAAGAGGGGAGATGCTAGCCCCCTGAGCACTACTGAAAGATCCCACTGGGGGATAGGTTTCAGTATAGTAGGCTTTAGTCTTTCAGCTCCCTTCAGGAAGCGTTTGATGAGTGGGTCCCGAGAATGTGGCCTGTTGAGACAGGCCGAGATGGCATAAACCTGTACCTTCAAGGTAGCTGGAGATAGGCCTCTATCTAATCCATCCTGAAGAAATTGAAGTATCGCAGGAAGGGGCGGATCTGCAGACGCCACCTGTCTGGAATCACACCATGCCTCGAAGATTCTCATGATCCTGGAGTAGGCCTTCTTTGTAGACTCTGCTCGGGAATGCGACAAAGTTCTCAGGACCGACTCGGAAAGCCCTTCTATGTTGGGAAGGGACTGATCAACCTCCAGGCTGTCAGGTTAAACCTGTGCAGATCTAGGCAGAGGTGAGTGTCCCACGACACCATGGTCTGCTCCGGGGGGAGTCTCCAGTATTGTCCCCGACTCATCTGAATGAGCTGGGTAAACCAGGATCTTCTGGGCCAAAACGGTATGATGGCTATTACCGAGGCCTGATCCTGACGAATTTTCATCAATACCCTCGGTATCATGGAAAAGGGAGGGAAGATGTAAGCCAGCCTGAACCTCCACGGTATTGACAGAGCATCTATCGCCAGGGGGTTGTCTTCCCTGTAGAGGGAACAGAACCTCATCACCTTGGCGTTGAACCTGGTTGCCATGAGATCCACTTCTGGCATACCCCATCTGTGAACTAGCTGCCTGAAGATCTCCGGATGCAGAGACCACTCCATGGTCGGTAATCCTCGACTTAAGCGGTCCGCTATCATATTGAGGGAGCCTCGAATATGAACGGCAGATAGATGGGAAAGGTTCAGCTCTGCCCACCGAAGAATTACCCCGATCTCTGACAGAAGGGGCAATGATCTTGTGCCTCCCTGTTTGTTTATATAGAGAACTGCAGTCATATTGTCTGACTGGACTTTCACTGCTTTGCCCCGGATCTGAGGCGCAAAGTGAAGGAGGGCTAGCCGGATAGCTCGCATCTCGCGAAGATTGGAGGAAAGATGCCGCTCCAGAGGAGACCAAGATCCCTGAATTGGGGATCCGTCCAGGTGAGCGCCCCAGCCTACAAGGGACGCGTCTGTAGTCAATATGACCCAAGCTGGTTGGGTCATAGACTTCCCTGCTGGTAGCTGAAACCACCATCTGAGGGAATTTCGGGTTTGACCGGACAGGGAGCACAGGGAATCTAGCCCCGCAGGGCTGCCGTTCCATAGGTGTAAGACCTCCGACTGAAGAGGACGGAGGTGCCATAGCACCCAAGGGACCGCATCCGCAGCCGCTGACATGAGCCCCAGCATCTTCATGAGAGTCCGGATAGAGACTCGACGAGGGACATAAAGGACCTTTGCCAGGTCCTGAATCCGCGCTCTCCTTTCTGGAGTCAACCGGAGGGACATCTCCACAGAGTCGACCACGAATCCTAAGTAATGGATTGAAGTCGATGGGCTCACATTCGACTTCTGCCAGTTGATAATCCTGCCTAGGCGGAAGAGAAAAGAGATTGCGACCTGAAGATGGTGGGTAAGGATCGGAACTGAAGAGGCTATGAAAAGCCAATCGTCCAGATAAGGAATAATAGTCAGTCCTTGGAGTCTCAAAGCTGCCACCACCGAAACCACCACCTTGGTGAAGATAAGGGGGGCAGAAGAGATTCCGAAGGGAAGCACGGCGAACTGAAAGTGCCTGCAAACCCCTGAAATCTGGACCGCGATCCTGAGGAGTTTCCGGGGGTACGCATCCTTGAGGTCCAGAGTAGCCATGACGTCCCCAGGATTGAGGATATGGCTGACTGACCTTATGGTTTCCATGCGAAACCTTGTTTTCCTTATAAATCGATTGAGGAATCTCAAATCGATGATCATCCGGAGATCTCCTGTCTTCTTGGGAACCAGGAACACTGGTGAATAAATCCCTAGGCCCCTCTCCCCTGCCGGTACCTCCTCTAGGGCTCCCTTGGAAATATAGTCCTGAATGTAAGATTCTAGGACCACCTGTTTGGCAGACCCGAAGTTTCGTGTGGCGATGAATCTCTCTGGGGGGAGAGAGATAAGATCTACCCGGTACCCGGCGGAAACTATGTCCTGGACCCAGGGGTCTGCAATCAACCGGCTCCAAGAGTCTTTGAAATGGGGAAGGGGGGAGGGCCATAGTCAGGCCCATAGTCAGGAGGGTTTTGCCTCCCTGGTGGGTTTGCGGGGGCGTCTCGGATATTTACGAGACGGCCCCCCCCCAATCTCTGCACCTAGACTGCTGCCCAGGACGACCTCCGCCCTTCTTTTCCTGTCTGGGGCGTCCCCGAAAGGGCTGCTGGGGGAGGCTCTTCCCTTTTTTATCGGAGAGCCCCTCCATTATTTTGTCCAATTCGGACCCGAATAACCTATCTGGTTCGAAGGGGAGCCCACAAAGGTTAAACTTGGATGCGTTATCCGCGATCCACGGTTTCAGCCAGAGTGGTCTGCGGGCAGCTGAAACTAGGGCCATAGTTTTGGCGGCCAGCTTCAGCTGCATCTGGGAGGAATCAACTAAAAAGTCCATAGCCAGGTTGGCTGACTTGAAGGCTGCCAGGATGTCGTCTCTTGATACGCTCTGGTCCACATCCGTCTGGATTTGATTAAGCCTAGAGCGTAGATAGGTGGCTACCTCAGTGGCCGCAATGGAAGTAGATGCGGAGGCAGCGGCCGCCGCGTAACCCCTCCTAAGGGTGCACTCTGCCCTCCGGTCTAGAGGGTCCTGCAGGCTAGACCCATCGTCTGCAGGGACTAGAGTGCGCCGGGACAACTTGGCTATAGCCATGTCCACCTTGGGAACGGAACCCCACGATTCCACCAAGGGTTTAGCCATCGGGTACATGAGTCTGAATTTTCTGGTAAGCACTGGACCCTTCTCAGGCTTTTTCCAATCTGTGCGCATCACAGAGAGGAGGGTCTCATCCGCTCTAAAGACACGCTGTGTCCGACCGGCGGGATCGGAGGACTCCCCCATGTCAACATCCTGGTCCCCCGACCTGATGGACTTGAGTAACTTCTGCGTCTTTTCTAGAGGGAAAAAGCAAGAAGTAGATTCTACTTCCTCAGAAGAAGAAGACCCCACTGAGGTCTTTTGACCGGTGCGACCACCTCCATGGGAGTCTGAGAGGGACCTGGTAGCCTCTCATTAAGCAGCTGAACTACTCCCTTGATGGAATCATCTCCTGCATCCTGGGTTCCGTGGATGCCGTGCGACAACTCTCACATCTGGAGTAAGGACAGCTGTCATCTAGGGGTGTGTTACATTCGTAACATGCCAAATGCTTCCTCTTGGCCCCAGCCTTCCGCTGATCCTGCTCCTTAGGGGAAGCCATAGTCTGTAATGGAAGAAACAAAACAGGTCATAACACCTACAATATCAGGAGGTGGAGAAAACCAGACCTTAAGGGGGCCCACCAGCACTAGAAGAAATAGAGCTGAAAGAAGAGGAAGTACAAAACCCAAGCAAAGCAATACTGCAGGAATATCACAAAGCACAGGAGAGCTCTGGAGCTAACTTGTGAAAGCAACGCAACCAGAGCACTGACTGATGGGCTCTGGGCGCTTAAAAGGAGAAAGCCCCGCCCAATGGGTGGGTTCCTGAAACGAGATCAGCACCACTTCCTTTTTTTTTTTTTTTTTTTTTCTCTTGTAGAAAAACCAGAGCCTATACTGGCTCTACCTATACGAAAATTGTCTCCCCAGACTAATCCTAAGTCCAGGATGTCCTTCTAGGGAGCCAGTTTAAAAGAAAGGTGAGTTTTATACATCACCGCAACGCTAAGGAAAACCGGAAGTGACGTAGCGCACCTAGGGCGCGTCACTTCCGGAAAATGGCGGCGCCCATAGCTCCGCACACATGCGGTAACGGAGGGACGGAGCACCGTCTACAGATGATGAGAGAAGAGGGAAGGGGACGCCCCCCTCCCCGACGGTACCCCAGACCGAAATCGCCATGATCAGGCCTAAAATAAAGGCACTGAGATCCATAGAAAGCGAGCTAAGCTTAAGGAGGGGAAAAGAACCCCTAAGCAATCTTCAGCTCCCAGAGAGGGAGCGACACGCCAGTCCACCTGTCCAGAGGACAGAAAAAAACACGGTGGGCTGGGGGGTGATCTCCTCCCTTTCAGGGAGCTGAAGATCGTTTATTGGTTCTTGGGCTCATTAAAATTCCTCCGGTCCTACCAGTCCACAGGGGCAGTTAACCCCATCTGTGCTGCTGTTGAGGACGTAAGAGAACATATTTTTTTAAATGCTTTATTATGTAAAACTGAAACAAAGAAAGTAGACATATTTGATATCACTGCATCCGTAACAACCTGCTCTATAAAAATAGTGCATGATCTAACCTGTCAGATGAATGTTGTAAAAAATAAAAAAACAGTGCCAAAACAGCCATTTTTTGGTTACCTTGCCTCACAAAAAACGTAATATAGAGCCATTAAAAATCATATGTACCCCAAAATAGTACCATTAAAACTGTCACCTTATCCCTAGTTCCCAAAATAGGGTCACTTTTGGGAGTTTCTACTATAGGGGTGCATGAGGGGGGCTTCAAATGGGACATGGTGTCTAAAAACCAGTCCAGCAAAATCTGCCTTCCAAAAACCATGCGGCAGTCCTTTCCTTTTGCGCCCTGCCGTGCGTCCCTTACATCAGTTAATGACCACATGTGGGGTGTTTCTGTAAACCTCAGAATCAGGGTAATAAATGTTGAGTTTTGTTTGGCTGTTAACCCTCGATGTGTTAAAGAAAAAATGGATTAAAATGGAAAATCTGCCAAAAAGTGAAATTTAGAAATTTCTTGTGGAACACCTAAAGGGTTAACAAAGTTTGGAAAATCTGTTTTGAGTAACTTTCTACAATAGGGTCATTTATGGGGGGTTTCTATTATGTAAGCCCCACAATGTGACTTCAGAGCTGAACTAGTCCTTAAAAAGTGGGTTTTGGAAATGTTCCTAAAATATTTTAGAATGAAGTCATGAAGTACAATGTATCACGAGAAAACTATCTCAGAATGGTTTGGATAAATAAAAGCGTTCCAAAGTTATTACCACATAAAATGACACATGTCATATTTTCTAAAAATGGCCGGGGCGGAAAGGTGAAAACTGGCCCGGGGTAGAAGGGATTAAGGACTGAGCCTATTTTCATATTTGCATTTTATGTTTCCTCCCGACATTCCAATAGCCATAATTTTTTTATTTTTCCATATGAAGACTTATTTTTGCGGGACAAGATGCATTTTTAAATGGCACCATTTAATTTACCATGTTTTTGTGGTATAAAATTGAGAAAAAAATACAAGGTTTTTGGGGGTTTGACATTATAGTATTGACTGTGCACTTAAAGGATAACTGTCGTATTTTAATTTTTTTTTTGGAGTATTGGATTGTGGTGATTAATATCACCTTGGTGGCCCTATTTCAACTTTTCACTGTGTATTCAATTACCCCTTAATTCCACATTTTTGTTCCCTGTACTGCCTATTTTTACCTGTGCTTAAAATAGGGTTGCTAGGCATGGTCCGTCTATCTGTTGATAGACGGAGCACACAGAAGCAGGCTGCGTGCAGGCTCACATTACTGACATCCAGGGACTGTAAGTACATGATTAAAGCCAGGTCCTCCCCAGCAACTGATAACAGTGCCTGGGCTGTGTGCACTTCTCCCTGTCCCTGCACTTGGCAGACACTCCCTCACTCAGCAGGGCTGGAGAATGCAGAGTTGGAGCAGCGCACAGCAGGGAAGGGAGATTTGCCATCTGCTCAGTGTATAACTGAAAGCAACATGTGGTAAGAGGACCCCATTGTGCTGCAGGAGATTAACCCTTTAGGGGGAGAGCTCTGGTTACTGACACTTTTTGGGGGCTATTATTACTGGCTAGTGCATGTGAGGAGCTCAATGCATTGTGGGTAGTGAGGGCAGGCGGGATTAGCTTCAGGGTGAGGGCAGTGGTGGCCATCTTAACTGAATAGTGAAATTTCAGTTTTATGCAGACTGGTTGCTAAGGGCTGAATCTTATTAAATATGGGGTAAGTCAGTCTAATAGTAACTGATTCTGAAATATCATGTTATTAGTAACTACATATATGAAAATTGAAATTAGGGTCTAAATGTGACAGTTATCCTTTAAAATGACACCATAGTCTTATTCTGCGTCTTGATATGATTGCAGTGATACCTAATGTGTATAGTTTTTTGTTTTATTACTTTTAAAAATAATCTAACTTTTTCATAATTTGGGCTACAGAGCTCTGAGGGCTTGTTTTTTGTGGGACAAAGTGTCATTTTTATTGGTACTATTTTTGAGGTACGTACAGCTTCTTAATCACTGTTTTTCAACTTTTGGAGGGAAACTATGTGACAAAAAATGGCATATTGCATGTTTTTATTGTTTTTTCCATTATGACATTCACCAAGCCGGGGAAATGTTTTTAATATTTTAATAGTTCAGACATTTTGAACATGGTGACACCTAATATATTTTTTTTTTTTATTGTTTATGTATTTTTATATTTAAAATTAGGAAAGGGGGGTGATTTACACTTTTAATATTTTTATGTTTATGTTTTTTAAACTTTCTTCATAACAACTTTTAGCCATCTTAGGGGACTAGAACCTGGGACCTTTTTATCCCTCCCATGTCCCAATCACCCTAAAAGAGTTATTATAGGCTGAATGGCATTCTGACGTGCTGCCTGCTGAGCTTTGCCACGTACATAGCTTGGAAGACAGATTACCATGGCAGGCCTAGAAGGTTTCAGCAGGTCCCAGACTGTCATGGTAAATGATCAGAGCCTTGCAATTTCACTGCAGGTGCTCCAATAGAAAGGCAGAAAAAAACACATAACTTTGCCTAACCTCACAGACGCCACCATTGCTGTGGAATGCGGCATCGGCAACACGGGCCATTCATTTGAATCCTGACCCATTCATTTCTATGGGGCTGTGCACATGAGCGGTGATTTTCACGCATCACTTGTGCATTGCGTGAAAATTGCAGCATGCTCTATATTCTGCGTTTTTCACGCAACGCAGGCCCCATAGAAGTGAATGGGGCCTCGTGAAAATCGCAAGCATCCGCAAGCAAGTGCGGATGCGGTGCGATTTTCACGCATGGTTGCTAGGTGACGATCGGGCTGGGGACCCGATCTGTATTATTTTCCCTTATAACATGGTTATAAGGGAAAATAATAGCATTCTGAATACAGAATGCATAATACAATAGTGATGGAGGGGTTAAAAATAAAAAATAATTAACTCACCGAGTCCACTTGATCGCGTAGTTGCGGATCTCTGTCTTCTTCTGTAATGTTGAGCTGCTGGCTAAGGACCTGTGGTGACGTCACATCACATGATCCAATCACATGGTCCCTCACCATGGTGATGAACCATGTGATTGAACCATGTGATGAGCACAGTGACGTCATCAAAGGTCCTATTCCTGTGCACAGCAAAGAAGAAGATAGAAGAGAAGCCGGGCTGCGCGATCAAGTGGATTAAGGTGAGTTCAATTACTTTTTATATTTTTTTAAGCCCTCCAGCCTTATTGTACTATGCATTCTGTATTAAGAATGCTATTATTTTCCCTTATAATCATGTTATAAGGGAAAATAATACAATCTACAGAACACCTAACCCAAACCCGAACTTCTGTGAAGAAGTTCGGGTTTGGGTACCAAACATGCCAATTTTTCTCACGCGCGTGCAAAACGCATTACAATGTTTTGCACTCGCGCGGAAAAATAGTGCATTTTCCTGCAACGCACCCGCATCTTATCCGGGCAAAAAACATGACGCCAGTGTGAAAAAGGCCTTTGTGCGCCAGAAACTGAAATCTACACCAGGTACTGGCTGGTGAGATACTTGCGCTATAACTTTTGCTAGTTTCTGCCATAAAATATAGTTAATCTAGACAGCTGAGGGAGATTATACCGCTCCGGCTAAGACCCATCCATTTTTCAACACTTTTCTAAAGTTAGAAAAACTATCTCAAATTATGGCATAACATGGAATGTGTCATAATTTGAGACTTTCTAATGCCACTTTTGTAGTTTAAAAGGCATCTTAGATTTCTCCCTGTGAGTCTACATTATTCATGAGGGAGAACTCCTCCATCCTCTCACCCGTCAGCCGTGATTGTCAGGCTGCATGTGTACATGGCAGCCACCAGTCACTAGTAATGGTGAACACGTAGAGGTTTGGTAGAATCAGAATTTCTTTAGATTTGTTTGAGTAGAATTTTTCCAGGTATTTAAAACACTTTAAATTCAGGTATAATCAATTTGTATCCAAATCAAATTTCCTGGCCGATTTGGACCTAAACAAATTTTAGGAAATCAGGCAGATGATTGTCGGGAGCGAAGCGTTCCTTTCCGGCAATTGCACGCTCGTCAGTGGAGGAGACTGCTGCTATTACATGCAGTTATCTCCCCCACAGTATGGGAAAAAGCGATCGCTAATTCCATTGTTCATCCCCATAATGAATCATTGTTTGCCGGCAGCAGATTGTGATTAGACAGCATGATCTGCTGATGGCCAACAATGGGGGTCATTTATTATTCTGAAATACATCTATATTAGGCGTATTTCAGGCGCAGATTGTGGTGTAACGGTTAGTTGTGCTGCAATCTGAGACTTTTTCCAGCTCACCCATGTCTAAAATTGTGGGTGGGGCGGGGAAGGGCCGTTACATTTAGAACTGGCGGAGGATCCACTGAAGTCATGTAGAGGATGGCGTCTCTTTAGTGGATCTTCCACCAGCTATGGGGCTTTATTAAGACCGGCGTCTAAAACGCCAAACTTAATAAATGTGCATCAATGATTTCTAAGCATGCTTTAAAATCTGCATTGCCCAATGAACGAGCGTTTGCTTATTCATCGGGTAAACGGCGGCAGATCATCACTGACAAGAGTTACTACAAACGCCTCATGCACACGACCGTATGAGTTTTGCGCTCCGTGTGCATGCCACATTTACTGCCTATTTTTGCCCTACTCTTGAATCGGACATGTATATAATTTGCTAAATGGCCGCACAGAAGCTGATAGCACGCAATTGACATCCGTGTGCTGTCTTCCCTTTATATGTACCCATAAAAAAAAATGGATCGGTGTGCGATCTGCAAAAATTGCGGATCAGACACAGACCTAAACAGTGCTTGATTAAAGCATTGACATGTAGAATTTTTTATCTTTTCTCCTGCTTATTTTGATACTGATATACTCTATACGAGGCTCTCTCAGTGGTCTCTTTATGCTTTCGTCGAGCTTGGCTCTGGCTCAGGCAAACGTTTTTTTTTTTTTTTTTTCATTATATTTCTGACACTCACAAATTCCCTGCATCAGAACAAATCCCAAGAGAAATCTGAGGACATGAAAGAATTGTGTCCACTCTGTGATTCCTTCATGCTTCTAGAAGCAGTTAAAAGAATGACGTTTGACATTTTACAGTGCACACTGTGTTGGGTTATTCCTGGGTGAACTCACAGCATGGAAAAATAAGGTAACACATAGTTTAAACTGCAAACTGCAGGGATTCTTTAGCCCAAGTAACTTCCCGAGATAACCACATTTCTCTGGACAAATGTTTCCCGCTAGAACCTATTTAATTACAGAGAGGTTTGATGCTTGTAAGAAATCAAGATGCCTCTATAGCCAAACAAGCCACACTAGACAGGAGCGGAGATTTTTTTTTGGCTGCAGATAAATCAAACAATTATACCTCTCTGGGATTCCCATATTTCTTCCATAATGTGAAGCCATAAACCACATTTCTTTACACCACATTAAGTGTGCTGTAAAGTTTTCAAAGAGTGAAAAGTAGAAGTCATATATTTTTACATGGATATTGGATAATTTATTGCCACCAGTACTTGAATGGGCGTAAAAAGCAAATGAGTTGTTACTATTTCTTATGCTCTTGAATTGTATAGAAGCTGTTTCTTCCCGCAAGGTATTTGCATATTTTAAGATCTTTTGGCTTTTAATATTCAAAGATTACTAGATTCCAACCATTTAAATTGAATAACAATATTGATGACTTAACCTCAAGACAGGTTGTCAATATCTGATCAGTGGGGTTCCAACACCCAGGCCTGCCACCAATCAGCTGTTTGAAGAGGCTTCGGCATTATGGTAAGCGCCAAAACCTCTTCACGGCATGCCAAGCACAGAGCCGTTCATTGGATAGCGGCTGTGCTTAGTTTTGCAGCCCAGGCCCATTCACTTGAATGGAACCGAGCTGAGCCTAGGCCATGTGACCAATGAATGTGATGTCACTGGCTTACGAAGAGGCCTCAGCACTCGCCAGAGCACAAAGGCTTCCTCAAACAGCTGATCGGTGGAAGTGCTAGATGTCGGACCCCTACCGAACAGATATTGATGACGTATCGTGATGATAGACTATCAGTATTAAACTCTCGGAAAACATTTTAAATATTCGACATCTGGTATTACATATGGTAACACGGACATATGTTGCTATAGAGATGACATAGAGAGGTAAAGTATCAAAGGCAGCATTCTACTCTTCCCTTAAAGGGGTTGTCTCATCTAATAAAGTGGAAGCATATCGCTAGGACTGCTGGGACCTGCACCTATATCAAGAAAGGAGCCCCGAAAGTGGTGGAGAGCGCACTGCACATGCGCAGCCCTCTTCCATTCATTTCTATGGGGCCACCGAAAATAGACAAGCGCTGACTCGAATATTTCCGTCTGGCTCATGGAAGTAAATGGGAGTGGTGACTGGTCATGCGTGGTGCGCTCCCATGCACTTCTATGGGGAGAGCGCTTGGTGGTGGCCAGACGAAAGTTCTCCAGCCACCATTATGCGAGGCTCTTTGCACGATATAGGTGCCGGTACCAGAGGTGGGAACCGCACCTACAGGACAATGGGGGCATATCCTAAAGATATGCCTCTATTGTCTCAGATGAGACAACCCTTTTAACTCTACCTCCATTCTCCAAACCATCAGAATAATCATCAGTTATCCTTTCGACTACAATTATACAACCTCTTTCATCTTGAAGGTGCCTCAGTGATCAGCCAGCTCTTGAGGTAAAGTTGATTCTGCTGGTGGAAGCCATGGCCACCCAAGAAAAGCAGTACTACATAGATGCCATTCAGTTGATGTTATTTATGCACCATGTTCTGAGGCACTTGTAGTCCCAACAAGCAATCGCCCTCTATGATGTCATATGTCCTAGTAGGGACACTGATGAGACAAGCATTTTGGGTGTGGATGCTTATCTTGCTTAGGATAAGTTTACATCTGTGACGAAGGATCCGGCAGGAGACTTTGTAGCAGATTCCAGCAGCTAAAAACAGCAAAATACTACTGCATGCAATAGTATTTTGTCCTGCAAAATGCCAGTATCAATACTGGAAATCTGACATACACCATTATAATTAATGAGATCTGTTAAGATCTTGCATATATTGGTGGTGCCCAGCATATGCAAGATCCAACAATTCTGATTTTCTGTTCCTATGCTGGAACAAAAAACTGGACTTTTAGCAATAATGTGAACTTAGTGTGAGTTGTTGGGGGCATGTTTCCCTGCATTCCCTCTGGTGGTAAGTTCTTTTTACTAAATGCACTGTAAAATTTGGAATATATACAGTAGAAGCAGGCTTTAGTGCAATGCTTCTCTGGCAACAGCAAGGATATGGCAGCAGATTGGTTGGTAATAATCCAGCGCTAAGGTGATACTGGTCTAGTAGTTGTTTAGTAATGGGTGGCTTGGTTGTAGTCCCTCACCTTACCGCAGTGTCTGTAGATGCAGGTATAGTGGGTCCCTCTGCTGTCTGGACTCTCAAGGCTTTACTTGAGGACAAATTGAGATAGTTATTTCTGTGGAGTCTGTAACAGGAGCAGGAGCACAGCACCTTGCTTCCTCTCTTCTCTGAGGATTCTCAGGAACTCCCCCTTCTGGCATGGAGCAGGACCAGCCCATTCCTACCAAGAGGGGAGGAACAGGGTGGTTTCTTAGCGTCCGGCCACTGTTAGTGCATCGCACACCTCACCACTGATCAACTTCGGACGGTTGATCAGCGGTTTTGAATTATTTTTTTACTTTTTTTTTTTTTAAAAATCCCTTTTTTTTAGTTAGTCTTTTTTTTCCTGTTATTTTTAGGGATAAGTGCGCGAACACCCGTGCCCCCACACACAAGCACACCAAATAAAGATTTACACACATGCACATACACACGCAGACACACACTCCCCTATGGCCCGCTGAACGTTCTCGGCCGAGGAGGCTCACGCCCAGCTTGCCTCCCACTCTGAGAGTCCCAGTGAGGACGAGGATGACCCCACTTTCCTGTTGTCATCCGTGTCCTCCAGGCGGAGCAAGGGGACCGCCATGCTAGGGACCCTGTGGCCCACCCTAGTACGAGCAGCTCTGGGGCTTGTACTAGTTTTCCAGCCAACCAGTTAAATCCACCGGAGCCCCATGCTGGTGAACTTGTCTGGTGTACCCCAGAGCGATTTGAGCCCATGATTCCTGAGTTTGTAGGCCAATCAGGAATCCACATTTCCACAGTGGGCTTCACTGAATATGACTTTTTTAGTCATTTTTTAAGTGACCAACTGGTAAATCTAATGGAGGAGCAGACGAACCTGTACGCCCAATAGTTCATTGCTCAACACCCGGGCTTCTTTTTAGCTAGGCCCCGTGGCTGGACCCCGGTCAGTTCAGCCGAGATGAGGACATTTTGAGGCCTCGTGCTGCATATGGGCCTAGTCAAGAAACCTAGTGTCAGGCATTACTGGAGTGGGGACATCCTCTACCAGAACCCACTTTACAGTACGGCCATGACACGCTCCCGGTTTGAGGCCATCCGGAAATGTCTGCATTATTCAGATAATGCAGCATGTGTCCCCCAAGGTGATCCTGCCTATGACCGTCTGTATAAGATACGGCCGGTCATCGATCACTTTGGGGCCAAATTTGTGCAGGCCTATGTACCTGGAAGGGAGGTCGCGGTTGACGAGTCTCTCATTGCATTCGAGGGTAGACTCATTTTCCGCCAGTATGTTCCCTCAAAGCGGGCGAGGTATGGCGTGAAGCTGTACAAACTATGTGAGAGTACCTCAGGGTACACTTACAAGTTTTGTGTGTACGAGGGGCGAGATTCCCGTATTCAACCCCCAGAATGTCCCCCCACTCTGGGTGTTAGCGGGAAACTTGTGTGGGACATTATGCACCCACTCCTAGATAAGGGTTACCACCTTTACGTGGATAACTTTTATACTAGTATCCCCTTGTTCCAGTCCCTCGCCGCCAGATCCACGTCTGCTTGTGGGACCGTGCGGAAAAATCAACCCGGCCTCCCTGCCCACCTCCTCCAGGTACCTATCCCCAGGGTTGCTGGTCAGATATAAGGACAAGAGGGATGTCCTTGTACTGTCCACAATTCATGGTAACGGCATCACCCCTGTCCCTGTGCGAGGTACCGCGGCAACAGTCCTCAAGCCCGATTGTATCGTCGATTACAATCGGTATATGGGAGGAGTTGATCTCTCTGATCAAGTCCTCAAGCCATCTAACGCCATGCGCAAAACCCGGGCATGGTACAAAAAAGTCGCGGTCTACTTGGTACAGGTTGCCATGTACAACTCTTTTGTGCTGTCCCGGAGTGCTGGCAACACAGGGAAATTCCTTCAGTTCTATGAGGCAGTCCTCAAGGCCCTGATATTTTCTGACCGTGAAAGAGCAGGCCGGAGTACCTTGGGAACTGGAGGCGCCCGGATCGTCCCTGGCCAACACTTTCCAGGTGTGGTCCCCCATACTGGAAAGAAGGGACGAACTCAAAAAAAGTGCAGAGTGTGTCGCAGGAGGGGGAAACGGAAGGACACCACTACTCAGTGCGACACGTGCCCCAATCATGCGGGCCTCTGCATTGACGGTTGCTTCAGGGAGTATCACACTTCCATGGAGAACTTTTTTTTGTCACCTTACATAACAAAAATTTTAATAGCAAGCGATCAAAAAGTCATATAGCCCCCAAAATAGTGACAATAAAACCGTCCTCTCATCCCGCAAAAATGAGCCCCTACATAAGATAATCGGCAAAAAAAAAAAAAAAAGACATACTTTAGAGATACAAAAAAAATTGTTTTGTATCAAACAGGATAATATAGTCTAAAACCTAAATAATTGTCAAAAAGTAGACTTATCAGGTATCGCTGCATCCGTAAGAATCTCCTCTATAAAAATACCCCATGATCTAACCCCCCATATTAACACGGTCAAAAAAAAAACTGTGCCAAAACAACTATTTTTGGCACTTTTCCATTTCAATCCGTTTTTTCCGGTAACAAAGCAAGGGTTAACAACCAAACAAAACTTAATATTTATTACCCTGATACTGCAGTTTACATAAGCGCCACATTTGTGGTCGTAAACTGCTGTATCACTAAAAGGCAGGGCGCAAAAGGAAAGGACTGACATGGTTTCTGGAAGGCCGATTTTGATGGCCTTTTTTATTGACACCATGTCCCTTTTGAAGTCCCCCTGATGCACCCCTAGAGTAAAAACTCCATAAAAGTGACCTCATCTAAGAAAGTACACCCCTCAAGGTATTCAAAACTGATTTTACTAACTTTATTAACCCTTTAGGTGTTCCTCAACAATTAATGGCAAATGGAGATGAAATTTCAGAATTTCAATTTTTGGTAACCTTACCTCACAAAAATGTAATATAGAGCAACCAAAAATCATATGTACCTTAAAAATAGTCCCAACAAAACCGCCACCTTATCCCGTAGTTTCCAAAATGGGGTCACTTTTAGGGAGTTTCTACTCCAGGGATGCATCAGGGGGGTTGAAACCATAAAAGCCCTCCACAAACCACACGGCGCTCCTTTCCATCTACGCCCCGCCGTGTGGCCGTACAGTAGTCTACGGCCACATATGGGGTGTTTCCGTAAACAGCAGAGTCAGGGCAATAAATATACAGTCTTGTTAGCGGAAAAATTGGGTTAAAATGAAAAATTTATTCTAATTTCATCCCGATTTTCCAATAACCTTTGTGCAACACCTGAAAAGGGTTAACAAAGTTTTTAAAATCAGTTTTGAATACCTTGAGGGATGTAGTTTCTTAGATGGGGTCACTTTTAGTGAGTTTCTACTCCAGGGGTGCATCAGGGGGGTTGAAACAGGACACAGTGTAAATAAACCGGTTCATAAAAATCAGCCCTCCAAAAACCAAACGGTGCTCCTTTCCCTCTACGCCCCGCCGTTTGGCCATACAGTAGTAAAGATACAGTCTTGTTTGGCTGTTAACCCTTGCTTTGTTAGTGGAAAAAAATGGGTTAAAATTGAAAATGTGGCAAAAAAATTAAATTTTCAAATTTCATCCCCATTTGCCAATATCTCTTGTGCAACACTTGAAGGTTTAACAAAGTTTGTAAAATCAGTTTTGAATACCTTGAGGGGTGTAGTTTCTTAGATAGGGTCACTTTTATGGAGTTTCTACTCTAGGAGTGCATCAGGGGGCTTCAAATGGGACATGGTGTAAATAAACCAGTCCAACAAAATCGGCCTTCCAAAAACCATATGGCGCACCTTTCCCTCTACGCCCTACTGTGTGCCCGTACAGTAGTTTACGGCCACATATGGGGTGTTTCTGTAAACGACAGAGCCAGGGCAATAAAGATACAGTCTTGTTTGGCTGTTAACCCTTGCTTTGTTAGTGGAAAAATGGGTTAAAATGGAAAATGTGGCAAAAAAATGAAATTTTCAAATTTCCTCCCCATTTGACAATAACTCTTGTGTAACACCTAAAGGGTTAAAAAAGTTTGTAAAATCAGTTTTGAATAGCTTGAGGGGTGTAGTTTCTAGAATGGGGTCATTTTTGGGTGGTTTCTTTTATATAAGCCTCACAAAGTGACTTCAGACCTGAACTGGTCCCTAAAAATTTGTTTTTTGTAAATTTCTGAGAAATTTCAAGATTTGCTTCCAAACTTCTAAGCCTTGTAACATCCCCAAAATATAAAATATCATTCCCAAAATGATCCAAACATGAAGTTGACATATGGGGAATGTAAAGTAATAACTATTTTTGTAGGTATTACTATGTATTATAGAAGTAGAGGAATTGAAACTTGGAATTTAGCAATTTTTTACAAATTTTTGGTAAATTTGGTATTTTTTTATAAATAAAAATGATTTTTTTTTTACTTCATTTTACCAGTGTCATGAAGTACAATATGTGACGAAAAAACAATCTCAGAATGGCCTGGATAAGTCAAAGCGTTTTAAAGTTATCACCACTTAAAGTGACACTGGTCAGATTTGCAAAAAATGGCCTGATCCTTAAAGGTGAAATAAGGCTGTGTCCTTAAGGAGTTAATGAGATGATGACTGAATAGTAATGAGTTATAGGAAACCAGGAACTATGCTTTTAAGAGGACCTGTCCCCTCCCCCTACATGTCTGTTTTATTAACTACTTGCATGCTTCTTGTAATACCTATTCTGGAGTATCTATTATTATGACTCTATGTTATACCATTCCTTTATTGTTCCTGATAGAGCTTATGAATGAGTTGCTAGCAGTTTGCAATGAAGGTCTAACTAGGCTTTACCAGTTGGGGGGTGCCCCTTCATAGTCTGACTCTGGCAGCACTGATTGGATAGTTTTAGACTGTGCAGGGACACCCCCCCCCCCCTAACTGATAACACCCATCTGGACCTTCATTGCAAACTGCTAGTAATTTATTCATAACTAAACAAACCCTACATCATTGAGCCATAAGAATAGATGCTCCAGAATTGTTATTACATGGGGGATGTAAGTAGTTACTAAAGAGGCCAGGGCAGGGGATGGGTCCTCCTTAAAAGTGGAGCTTTCCCATAAGTGTACCCAGGAAGATAAAATAAGTTTATTTTGCATTGTAAACCTGTGATTTGCTCATACTACATGGTCATTGTATTAAAAAAATATATAATTGCAGAGTGCACTCAAAGAAATTCAAGTAGTGCATAATATAACATAGTCCTCAAAGTCCTTTCAACCTAAAACCATCATTTTCTTTAATGAGCAAAAAATTGTGTTTTAAGTGGTCGAGAATTTGCTTTCATCATCCATAGATGCTTAAACCGGAGCAAAGATCTCTAATAATTGTGTTTGAAGACAAGAGTAAAAATGGTGACCTAGTTAGCAGCTGGACATACTGACCATTAGTCATCTTTGATAGTACAATATTTGAAATTAAATCTAAGCGCAAAGTGCAGCGCGGTCGAATAAATAGTAAGGATTTTATGAACATGTGAGTAAGAAGTAATGAGGAATGCAGTGAACGTCTCTGTACTGCAGTCTCCAAGGAAACATTATCTTAAGGAGAAAGTGTTAATGAACGTCATCCACAGAAGATTGTCAAAGAGGTTTTCACACTCAGTGACAATATTAGATAGAGGACATGGATCAAGGTATATTAATATAAATGGACTAGATGTAAGAGTGCAGATAGAACGATGGACGGATGGATAGATAGATAGATAGATAGATAGATAGATAGATAGATAGATAGATAGAATAACATCAGCACAAGCCAAGAGGTTGATAGACTGGGTACAATCTCTCCAGGCTGGGGGCTCTGAGCAGATGGATACTAAAGTGACAAATGAGGCAGCACTCCAAATAAGGTGAAGAGATTGTGGACTGCTTTATTCACCCCAACCACGGTTTGTCGCTTTAGATAGATAGATACATACATACATACGGGAGTCAGAACACAGGATCAGAGTGACAGGAACCAGGCATTCAGTTGCAAGAAAAAGTATGTGAACCCTTTGGAATTATATGGATTTCTGCTTAAATTGGTCATAAAATGTGATCTGATCTTCATCTAAATCACAACAATAGACAATCACAGTCTGCTTAAACTAATAACACACAAATAATGAAATGTTGCCATGTTTTTATTGAACACACCATGTAAACATTCACAGTGCAGGTGGAAAAAGTATGTGAATCCCTAGACTAATGACATCTCCAAGAGCTAATTGAAGTGAGGTGTCAGCCAACTGTTGTCCAATCAATTAGATGAGATTGGAGGTGTTGGTTACAGCTGCCCTGCCCTATAAAAAAACACACACCAGTTCTGAGTTTTCTTTTCACAAGAAGCATTGACTGATGTGAATGATGCCTCGCACAAAAGAGCTCTCAGAAGACCTACGATTAAGAATTGTAGATGTTGTTATAAAAGTATCTCCAAAAGCCTTGCTGTTCATCAGTTCACGGTAAGACAAATTGTCTATAAATGGAGAAAGTTCAGCACTGCTGCTACTCTCTCTAGGAGTGGCCGTCCTGTAAAGATGACTGCAAGAGCACAGCGCAGACTGCTCAATGAGGTGAAGAAGAATCCTAGAGTGTCAGCTAAAGACTTACAAAAGTCTCTGGCATATGCTAACATCCCTGTTAGCGAATCTACGATATGTAAAACACTAAACAAGAATGGATTTCATGGGAGGATACCACAGAGGAAGCCACTGCTGTCCAAAAAAAACATTGCTGCATGTTTACAGTTTGCACAAGAGCACCTGGATGTTCCACAGCCGTACTGGCAAAATATTCTGTGGACAGATATAACCAAAGTTAAGTTGTTTGGAAGAAACACACAACACTATGTGTGGAGAAAAAGAGGCACAGCACACCAACATCAAAACCTCATTCCATCTGTGAAGTATGGTGGTGGGGGCATCATGGTTTGGGGCTGCTTTGCTGCGTCAGGGCCTGGATGGATTGCTATCATCGAAGGAAAAATTAATTCCCAAGTTTGTCAAGACATTTTGCAGGAGAACTTAAGGCCATCTGTCCACCAGCTGAAGCTCAACAGAAGATGGGTGTTGCAACAGGACAACGACCCAAAAGCATAGAAGTAAATCAACAACAGAATGGCTTAAACAGAAGAAAATACCCCTTCTGGAGTGGCCCAGTCAGAGTCCTGACCTCAAACCGATTGAGATGCTGTGGCGAGTCACACCAGACATCCCGAGAATATTGCTGAACTGAAACAGTTCTGTAAAGAGGAATGGTCAAGAATTACTCCTGACCGTTGTGCACGTCTGATCTGCAACTACAGGAACCGTTTGGTTGAAGTTATTGCTGCCAAAGGAGGTTCAACCAGTTATTAAGTCCAAGGGTTCACATACTTTTTCCACCTGCACTGTGAATGTTTACATGGTGTGTTCAATAGAAACATGGTAACATTTAATTCTTTGTGTGTTATTAGTTTAAGCAGATTGTGATTGTCTATTGTTGTAACTTAGATGAAGATCAGATCACATTTTAAGACCAATTTGTGCAGAAATCCATATCATTCCAAAGGGTTCACATACTGTTTCTTGCAACTGTATATGAATCTCTCAGGAGGCAATGGAGATAGGACTTCTGATGATAGTTAAATGGCTTGTCTCACATCAGCAAATGGCATTTATCATGTAGAGAAAGTTAATACAAGGCACTTCCTAATGTATTGTGATTGTCCATATCGCTTCCTTTGCTGGCTGGATTCATTTATCCATCACATTACACACTGCTCATATCCAGGGTTTACGACCTACTTACAACTCAGCAGTGGTGGTCGTGCTTTCACACTATAGGAAAAAGCACCTGCCTCTCTGGTGGCCAGGACTGTGGTAGTGCACATAGGCACGCATGCACAGCAGATCCCATCCTGGCCACCTCATATCTGTGCTGCAGCGGTGGTTGTAAGCCCTGGAGAAGGTATGATTTTTTTATAATTTAAAAAAAAAAGTGACATTGTAATATTAATGTCAGATGCTGTTATCAGCTATGATCATGGAATTTGAGGGGTACAGTTATGGGGGGTGGCACAATCACAGCTCCCTGTCATTGCACCCAATAGTTACAAGGTAACGTGCTTTGTGATGAAGTAATATCACAAAGCAGATTTTTTTTTGTAAAATTCAGCGAAGCAGCCGAATGGAATTTTCATCTCTAGTGAATACTGTCGGTAATATTTCTTACTTCTATATTTTGTGTACTTTAGGACAATTTCTCTTGGTTTCTTCTTTGTTTTTTAATCATTTTAACGACTGTAATTGCCATTTTTATTCACTTAAAACTTATTTATGATAGAACTTCCTCGCGTCGTAGATTTCCTGATGCACTCTGACAAACTCCTCTTTTATGGGGTGACCTGATGTGACATTTCTGCAATAATGTTGGAACCGGTTAATTAAAATCATGACATTTATCTCAAGTCACAAAAGCACCTTCATTAGTATGATAATATTTTTTTTTAGAAGCATGGGGACTGAAGACCTGACTATTATAGACTAGCGATGTATAACTTTTCCATGCAAAATTACAAGTTGCAAATTGAGCATCTGAGCTCAAACAGATGAATTGTGACTTGCGAATACATATCGATTTGAAAATTGATCACCACCAATTTTACAATTAGTAATTCCCTTAAGTGTCTATGGGTCAGTAAAGTGAGCTTATGTATGTTATATATCTCAGATATGTCATTGATTTCCCCTCTTAAGTCAAGCAGTTAAGTAGCCTACCCATTGGTAAGATTCACTACATGTTTGGTTGGCAGATTTAATGTAGAGGGCAGCAAACAAATGCCCCAATTTGAGATGACCGAATCGAATCCCACGAATTGGAATTCAATCTGAATTTCAGGATAAATTTGATTTGCCTCAAAGCCGAATTTCCTTGTGCTTCGTGTTAGCGAATCGATTTAACCTGAAATAGTGTAAAAAACTGAAAAATTCAAACTGACCTTTTCCCATTCCTCGCGACGGGCCGCCAGCCTCCATCTTGATTGAAGATCTCGGCCAAAATCCCATGCGTGGTGACGTATGATGTCACCACGTGGACCGGCGTGATGACATCATCTTGCGCCGCACGAGATTTCGCGCCAGATCTTCAAGCAAAATAGCGTCCGCCGGCCCATTCGGAGCAAATAGAGGCAGTAAGTTTGATAACATTTTTTATTTTTTATGTTGATTTTACAGTTTTACACTCAGATGCCACGATCATGAATTAACGCGGCATCTGAGGGGTACAATGATGGGGGCGGTGCTGTCGCAGCTCCCTGTCATTGCACCTGCTACTTACAAAAAAATGCGCTTCGTGACGAAGTAATTCGTTATGAAGCAATTTTTTTATTTTTATTCGTCAAATCAGACAAATAGAAGTTTTTCATAATCTCTAGCCCCAATTATATGCTACTGTGTGTTTATAGAGTTGGACTTCCTGTACTTCCGCAATTGGCTCCTAATGTAAAAAAAAAAGTTTAGTATTGCATGCGTTTTTTTTCTTTTCATACAGTTGTATTGAAAAGCATAGTCATCTGTACAAAACATATGCCAAAAACACTGTTTTGGCAAATATACAACGAATGATTGGCCAAACTTGCCAAACTTAAACAAAGGAAGGTAACCTTAAAGGGGTTGTCTCACTTCAGCAAATGGCATTTATCATGTAGATATAGTTAATACAAGGCACTTACTAATGTACTGTGATTGTCCATATTGCCTCCTTTGCTGGCTTGATTCATTTTTCCATCGACATATACACTTCTTGTTTCCATGGTTCCGACCACCCTGCAATCCAGCAGTGGTGGTCGTGCTTACACACTATAGAAGAAAAAGTCACCATCCTATGAGCACCCCCACGGTCGAGAAGCCAGTGCTTTCCCCTATAGTGTGCTAGCACGACCACTGATGCTGGATTGCAGGTTGGTCGTAAGCCCTAGATACGAGCAATGTATAATTTGATCAAAAAATGAATCCAGCCAGAAAAGGAAGCAATATGTACAATCACAATACATTAGTACTGTAGGTGGCTTGTAGTAGCTTTCTCTACATGATAAATGCCATTTTCTGAAATGAGACAACCCCTTTAACCACCTCAGCCCCCAGTGCTTAAACACCCTGAAAGACCAGGCCACTTTTTACACTTCTGACCTACACTACTTTCACCGTTTATTGCTCGGTCATGCAACTTACCACCCAAATGAATTTTACCTCCTTTTCTTCTCACTAATAGAGCTTTCATTTGGTGGTATTTCATTGCTGCTGACATTTTTACTTTTTTTGTTATTAATCGAAATTTAACGATTTTTTTGCAAAAAAATGACATTTTTCACTTTCAGTTGTAAAATTTTGCAAAAAAAAACGACATCCATATAGAAATTTTGCTCTAAATTTATAGTTCTACATGTCTTTGATAAAAAAAAAATGTTTGGGTAAAAAAAAAATGGTTTGGGTAAAAGTTATAGCGTTTACAAACTATGGTACAAAAATGTGAATTTCCGCTTTTTGAAGCAGCTCTGACTTTCTGAGCACCTGTCATGTTTCCTGAGGTTCTACAATGCCCAGACAGTACAAACACCCCACAAATGACCCCATTTCTGAAAGTACACACCCTAAGGTATTCGCTGATGGGCATAGTGAGTTCATAGAACTTTTTATTTTTTGTCACAAGTTAGCGGAAAATGATGATTTTTTTATTTTTTTATTTTTTTCTTACAAAGTCTCATATTCCACTAACTTGTGACAAAAAATAAAAAGTTCTATGAACTCACTATGCCCATCAGCGAATACCTTGGGGTCTCTTCTTTCCAAAATGGGGTCACTTGTGGGGTAGTTATACTGCCCTGGCATTCTAGGGGCCCAAATGTGTGGTAAAGAGTTTGAAATCAAATTCAGTAAAAAATGACCTGTGAAATCCGAAAGGTGCTCTTTGGAATATGGGCCCCTTTGCCCACCTAGGCTGCAAAAAAGTGTCACACATCTGGTATCCCCGTACTCAGGAGAAGTTGAGGAATGTGTTTTGGGGTGTCTTTTTACATATACCCATGCTGGGTGAGATAAATATCTTGGTCAAATGACAACTTTGTATAAAAAAATGGGAAAAGTTGTCTTTTGCCAAGATATTTCTCTCACCCAGCATGGGTATATATAAAATGACACCCCAAAACACATTCCCCACCTTCTCCTGAGTACGGAGATACCATATGTGTGACACTTTTTTGCAGCCTAGGTGGGCAAAGGGGCCCATATTCCAAAGAGCACCTTTCGGATTTCACTCATCATTTTTTACAGAATTTGATTTCTAACTCCTTACCACACATTTGGGCCCCTAGAATGCCAGGGCAGTATAACTACCCCACAAGTGACCCCATTTTGGAAAGAAGACACCCCAAGCTATTCCGTGAGGGGCATGGCGAGTTCCTAGAATTTTTTATTTTTTGTCACAAGTTAGTGGAAAATGATGATTTTTTTTTTTTTTTTTTTTCATACAAAGTCTCATATTCCACTAACTTGTGACAAAAAATAAAAACTTCCATGAACTCACTATGCCCATCAGCGAATACCTTGGGGTCTCTTCTTTCCAAAATGGGGTCACTTGTGGGGTAGTTATACTGCCCTGGCATTCTAGGGGCCCAAATGTGTGGTAAGGAGTTTGAAATCAAATTCTGTAAAAAATGACGAGTGAAATCCGAAAGGTGCTCTTTGGAATATGGGCCCCTTTGCCCACCTAGGCTGCAAAAAAGTGTCACACATCTGGTATCCCCGTACTCAGGAGAAGTTGAGGAATGTGTTTTGGGGTGTCTTTTTACATATACCCATGCTGGGTGAGATAAATATCTTGGTCAAATGCCAACTTTGTATAAAAAAATGGGAAAAGTTGTCTTTTGCCAAGATATTTCTCTCACCCAGCATGGGTATATGTAAAATGACACCCCAAAACACATTCCCCACCTTCTCCTGAGTACGGAGATACCAGATGTGTGACACTTTTTTGCAGCCTAGGTGGGCAAAGGGGCCCATATTCCAAAGAGCACCTTTCGGATTTCACTCGTCATTTTTTACAGAATTTGATTTCAAACTCCTTACCACACATTTGGGCCCCTAGAATGCCAGGGCAGTATAACTACCCCACAAGTGACCCCATTTTGGAAAGAAGACACCCCAAGCTATTCCGTGAGGGGCATGGCGAGTTCCTAGAATTTTTTATTTTTTGTCACAAGTTAGTGGAAAATGATGATTTTTTTTTTTTTTTCATACAAAGTCTCATATTCCACTAACTTGTGACAAAAAATAAAAACTTCCATGAACTCACTATGCCCATCAGCGAATACCTTGGGGTCTCTTATTTCCAAAATGGGGTCACTTGTGGGGTAGTTATACTGCCCTGGCATTCTAGGGGCCCAAATGTGTGGTAAGGAGTTTGAAATCAAATTCTGTAAAAAATGACGAGTGAAATCCGAAAGGTGCTCTTTGGAATATGGGCCCCTTTGCCCACCTAGGCTGCAAAAAAGTGTCACACATGTGGTATTGCCGTACTCAGGAGAAGTTGAGGAATGTGTTTTGGGGTGTCTTTTTACATATACCCATGCTGGGTGAGATAAATATCTTGGTCAAATGACAACTTTGTATAAAAAAATGGGAAAAGTTGTCTTTTGCCAAGATATTTCTCTCACCCAGCATGGGTATATATAAAATGACACCCCAAAACACATTCCCCACCTTCTCCTGAGTATGGAGATACCAGATGTGTGACACTTTTTTGCAGCCTAGGTGGGCAAAGGGGCCCATATTCCAAAGAGCACCTTTCGGATTTCACAGGTCATTTTTTACTGAATTTGATTTCAAACTCCTTACCACACATTTGGGCCCCTAGAATGCCAGGGCAGTATAACTACCCCACAAGTGACCCCATTTTGGAAAGAAGAGACCCCAAGGTATTCGCTGATGGGCATAGTGAGTTCATGGAAAAAAAAAAATTTTGTCACAAGTTAGTGGAATAGGAGACTTTGTATGAAAAAAAAAAAATCATCATTTTCCACTAACTTGTGACAAAAAATAAAAAATTCTAGGAACTTGCCATGCCCCTCACGGAATACCTTGGGGTGTCTTCTTTCCAAAATGGGGTCACTTGTGGGGCAGTTATACTGCCCTGGCATTTTCCAGGGGCCCTAATGTCTGGTAGGTAGGTAAATGACCTGTGAAATCTGAAAGGTGCTCTTTGGAATGTGGGCCCCTTTGCCCAGCTAGGCTGCAAAAAAGTGTCACACATCTGGTATCTCCGTACTCAGGAGAAGGTAAGGAATGTGTTTTGGGGTGTCATTTTACATATACCCATGCTGGGTGAGAGAAATATCTTGGCAAAAGACAACTTTTCCCATTTTTTTTATACAAAGTTGGCATTTGACCAAGATATTTATCTCACC
The DNA here is from genome assembly GCF_905171765.1 of Bufo bufo. NCBI lineage: Eukaryota > Metazoa > Chordata > Amphibia > Anura > Bufonidae > Bufo > Bufo bufo. The sequence goes on along the minus strand of NC_053397.1, from coordinate 46,579,676 downwards.
CAGCATGGGTATATGTAAAATGACACCCCAAAACATATTCCCCAACTTCTGCTGAATACGGAGATACCACATGTGTGACACTTTTTTGCAGCCTAGGTGGGCAAAGGGGCCCAAATTCCTTTTAGGAGGGCATTTTTAGACATTTGGATACCAGACTTCTTCTCACGCTTTGGGGCCCCTAAAATGCCAGGGCAGTATAAATACCCCACATGTGACCCCATTTTGGAAAGAAGACACCCCAAGGTATTCAATGAGGGGCATGGCGAGTTCATTGAAAAAAAAAAATTTTGGCATAAGTTAGCGGAAATTGATTTTTTGGATTTTGTTCTCACAAAGTCTCCCTTTCCGCTAACTTGGGACAAAAATTTCAATCTTTCATGGACTCAATATTCCCCTCAGCGAATACCTTGGGGTGTCTTCTTTCCAAAATGGTGTTATTTGTGGGGTGTTTGTACTGCCCTGGCATTTGAGGGTCTCCGCAATCATTACATGTATGCCCAGCATTAGGAGTTTCTGCTATTCTCCTTATATTGAGCATACGGGTAATGAGATTTTTTTTTTCCGTTCAGCCTCTGGGCTGAAAGAAAAAAATGAACGGCACAGATTTCTTCATTCGCATCGATCAATGTGGATGAAAAAATCTCTGCCAAAAAAAGAAAAAGGAGGGGAAAGGCGTCTGCCAGGACATAGGAGCTCCGCCCAACATCCATACCCACTTCAGCTCGTATGCCCTGGCAAACCAGATTTCTCCATTCACATCAATCGATGTGGATGAATAAATCATTGCCGGGATTTTTTTTTTATATATACAAAGTGTTTGCCAAAGTATATGAACACCGCCACCTCCTCAGCTCATATGCCTCGGCAAACATATCTTTTACTGCTGAGGAGAAATCTCGTCTTGCAGCGCCGCATACACCGACTTGCGTGTAATCTGACAGCAGCACAATGCTTCTGTCCGAATGCACATCAGTGCTGCAGCTGGTCGATCGGTTGGTCCACCTGGAAGGTAAAAAAAACAAAACAAAAAAGAAAAAACCAGGCCGCAAAGCAATAACTTTATTAACTTTAGAACAGAACATATTAACTTTTTTAAACTTTTTTAACTTTTTTACTTACCGGTAATTTTTTTTTTGTTTAGTTTTTTTTACCTTTATAGAACAAACCTCTCCTTCCCCATGGGACAATGTGCAAAGCGCAAATCGCCCAAAGATGTGGCGAAGTACGTTATGCACTTTATCCCAGGTGAAAGGAGAGGTTTGCAGCAGCTGAGAGTAAAAGGGCCCTAATAGCCCTGTGTGCCTGTCCTGTGAGATGCAATCCCTATGCTAGGTGTACCTGTGTGTGGTACTTCCGGAAACACTCTCCATAGCATAGGGCAGGGTGGTCAGCACAGTCAGGACAGAAATAGCGGGTGTCACGCCTTATTCCACTCCTGCTACAGACACGACATCTTTTTCGGGGTGACGGTTGGGTTGAGGTACCAGGAACGACACTGGGGAAATGTCGCTCGTGTAGACGGCTAACTACACTGGGGGATGGGGCCACGGAACCTCCTGGGTAAAGGAGGTTCTCGATGATCTCTTCCTGGAATTTGAGGAAAGATCGTGTTCTCCCAGCCTTACTGTAGAGAACAAAACTATTGTACAGCGCCAATTAAATTAAATATACAGACACCTTCTTATACCAGCGTCTGGTTCTGCGGGAAACTAAATACGGAGACAACATCTGGTCATTGAAGTCCACCCCTCCCATGAGCGCATTATAGTCGTGGACACAGAGGGGCTTTTCAATGACACGGGTTGCTCGCTCAATTTGGATTGTCGTGTCTGCGTGAATGGAGGAGAGCATGTAAACGTCACGCTTGTCTCTCCATTTCACCGCGAGCAGTTCTTCGTTACACAAGGCAGCCCTCTCCCCCCTTGCAAGACGGGTGGTTACAAGCCGTTGGGGGAAGCCCACGCGACTAGTTCGCGCGGTGCCACAGGCGCAAATCCGTTCTAGAAACAAATGCCTAAAGAGGGCCACACTTGTGTAAAAATTGTCCACATAAAGATGGTACCCCTTGCCGAATAAGGGTGACACCAAGTCCCAGACTGTCTTCCCACTGCTCCCCAGGTAGTCAGGGCAACCGACCGGCTCCAGGGTCTGATCTTTTCCCTCATAGACACGAAATTTGTGGGTATAGCCTGTGGCCCTTTCACAGAGCTTATACAATTTGACCCCATACCGGGCACGCTTGCTTGGGATGTACTGTTTGAAGCCAAGGCGCCCGGTAAAATGTATTAGGGACTCGTCTACGCAGATGTTTTGCTCGGGGGTATACAAATCTGCAAATTTCTGGTTGAAATGGTCTATGAGGGGCCGAATTTTGTGGAGCCGGTCAAAAGCTGGGTGGCCTCTGGGACGGGAGGTGGTGTTGTCGCTAAAATGCAGGAAACGGAGGATGGCCTCAAATCGTGCCCTGGACATAGCAGCAGAGAACATGGGCATGTGATGAATCGGGTGCGTTGACCAATATGACCGCAATTCATGCTTTTTTGTCAGGCCCATGTTGAGGAGAAGGCCCAAAAAAATTTTAATTTCGGAAACTTGGACTGGTTTCCACCGGAAAGGCTGGGCATAAAAGCTTCCCGGGTTGGCGGATATAAATTGTGTGGCATACTGGTTGGTCTCTGCCACGACTAAGTCCAAGAGCTCCGCAGTCAAGAACAGCTCAAAAAATCCCAGGGCCGAACCGATTTGAGCCGTCTCAACCCGAACTCCAGACTGGGCGGTGAAAGGGGGAACTACAGGTGCGGCTGAAGTTGGTGACTGCCAATCAGGGTTTGCCAGCACCTCAGGGATTCTAGGGGCTCTACGGGCCTGTCTTTGCGGTGGCTGCGACGGGGTAACTAGTGCACGTGCCACCGTACCAGCTTCAACTGCCCTTCTGGTGCTCGCCACGTCACCATGTTGTACGGCAGTGCTGGTACTAGGTCCAGGGAGGGCTGCGCTGCTGGTGTATGCCTCACCACGTGATCCGGCAGCGACAGCCCCACTCTGCTGCTCTTGAAGCGGATCCTGCATAACCTGTGGTCTAGCGACATGGGGCCGGGTACGCCTGGTGCTGCCAGGGACCTCCACCTCCTCGTCCGAACTTTGGGTCAGAGAGCCACTGCTTTCCACAGGTTCATATTCTGACCCGCTAGATTCATCAGATGAGGGTTCCCACTCCTCATCCGACTGGGTCAGAATCCTGTAGGCCTCTTCAGAAGAATACCCCCTGTTTGACATTTTGGACTACTAAATTTAGGGGTATTCCCTGAGACTACCCAAGAAAAAAAGCAAACCTGTCTTACAAAGGGGAGGCTAGCGAAGTACCGGAGGCCGCTGCGGTTGATAAAAAATATCAAAACTGATTTTTTTATCGCCGCAGTGCGTGTAAAATGAATGTGCAGTGATCAAAAAATATATTTTTTTTGTCACTGCGGTGGGGCGGGCGTGGGTGAACGCACGTGTGGGCGACCGATCAGGCCTGATCGGGCAAACACTGCGTTTTGGGTGGAGGGCGAACTAAAGTGACACTAATACTATTATAGATCTGACCGTGATCAGTTTTGATCACTTACAGATACTATAAAAGTACAAATGCTGATTAGCGATACGCTATTCAGCGAATAAAAGTGACTGCGGTGCGGTGGGGTGGGCGCTAACTGACGCTAACTACCTAACCAAGGGGCCTAAACTATCCCTAAAACCTAACAGCCAATACTAGTGAAAAAAAAAAAGTGACAGTTTACACTGATCACTTTTTTTCCTTTCACTGGTGATTGACAGGGGCGATCAAAGGGGTGATCAAAGGGTTAATTGGGGTGCAGGGGGGTGATCTGGGGCTAAGGTGTAGTGTTGGTGCTACTCACAGTTCAGTCTGCTCCTGTGCTGGATCCAACCGACGAAAAGGACCAGCACAGGAGCAGAGAAGCCATATAACAGATCATATTTACTAATATGATCTGTTATATGGCTTGTGATTGGATTTTTTAAAAATCGCCAGCCTGCCAGCCAATGATCGTTGCTGGCAGGCTGGTGACGAACTTGTTCTTTAACTTTTGCCGGCCCGCGATGCGCATGCGCGGGCCGGCTTGGAGCGAAATCTCGCGTCTCGCGAGATGACGCGTATATGCGTGACTGTGCGCAGCGCTGCCACCTCCGGAACGCGAATCTGCGTTAGGCGGTCCGGAGGTGGTTAAAGAGAACCAAAGCCGCATCTCATAACTGTGCAACGGCACTATTCCTTCAGCGCAGCTCTGCACATAAACTTATCAGTGGCACCCTTATGATAAAGGCCAAGTGAGGCCGAAACGTTACACCAGATTTATACAGCCGCATTTACAAATAAAATCTCACAAGTTTTCGTCAAAATTCCGGAAGTTTCTCTTTTATATATATCCGGGGTGGGAACCCGACTCCTAGGAAGAGTAAGCAGAGTGCCACGAGGTTTACTTGCTTTAAAGAGAACCAGTCAGCTCGCTTCGCTTTTACTAAATTACTGTATTCCCATAATATAACAATTCTGGAGCATCTTTGCTCAATATCACTTTTTTATTCCTAGAGGAAATTTTGATGTAAATGATCAACTGGCTGTTAGCAGATGGGATTGTGTCCTTATAAAGTATGACACTGTCCAATCGGTATATATAAAAGAAAAAAACAGAGAGAGGCAGCGCCTCTTGTGTAGAACTCCCCCCATGTCCCGCCTACCAATCCGTCTTTCCGGCAGTTACCACACTATCAGCCAGCGGATCGGAAGAGGGACTATAATGCCCCTGATCGGCACATAATGCCTCTGGTCGGCACCTCCCGCTTATCGGCAAACATCTCTGCCTATAACCAGCGTCTAATGTTTAGTGCTCCGACACCACAGACATCCTCCCCCCGCTCTGAAACCCGCCCTATCCCCGCCCTTTATGCTAATCTCCCCTACCCACTGCCTTGAGAACACCAATACCGGCCGTAAGGGAGGTTACAGTAGCTTAGCAACACCAGACTCCTCCACGCCCACAAACCCGCCCCCCTCACGCCCCCTGTCACTGCACATCGCGCCCAAACAGAGTTTATATAGTAAAGCACACCAGAACACATGTTTTATTCTAATAAGTTTTATTGTCTTGATGAAGGGGGCAGTCCGCCCCTGAAACGCGTAGACTTTTGAATAAAAGATTACCTATATGGTAACATCTCAACACGGAGTCTTTCTTCTGCATCAGCGCCGTTTAATTTGGTCCGATCTTCTTCTTTCAACTTAACTGTCCAATCGGTAGTTATAGTGTCCATTCTAATTAAAGAAACAACCCTTTGGAATTTCAACCCCCCATGTCAATGTATTAATACGTTTCTTTAAGGAAAAACAGAGGAACACAACAATGTAAATTTCTAAGAAAAGATGGTCCATTAGTAATTTTTTTTTTTTACAGGGAATGCATGCAGACATGTTGGGAAAGCCAACAGGTCCATTTTTTTTTTAAAATCAAAGTTCAAATTGTTGCCATAGGGGTTACCTTTTACCCATTTGCTAGTTCGGGGGTGGGGGGATTTGCTTAATTTTTAAACAGTGCTTCTCTTTCCCCTATATTACTACAAACCTAGGCATATTTCACTCTGGGTTCTTTACCTGTGGAGGCTTATACTTAGCGTTCATCCACATGGCAAAGTGGCATATACAGTGGCACTTGGAGTTTATTTATTTTACACACTTATATAGCGCTGCTATATTCCGCAGCACTTTACAGACATTAGCATCAAGCTGACCCCAATAGGGCTCACAATCTAAGTTCCCTATCAGTATGTCTTTGGAGTGTGGGAAGAAACCAGAGTACCCGGAGGAAACCCACGCAAACACAGGGAGAACATACAAACTCCATGCAGATGTTGTCCTTGGTCGAATTTAAACCTAGGACCCCAACGCTAACCACTGAGCATCCTAAAAGGCCATAATATTGAGCAGTAGGCATGCCATGTTTTGCTGTATGGTCACACTGTGGAAATACCTCCATGAGGCATTATGCACATGGCCGCATTTTTTGGTCAGCATCTGCATCCAATCCTCAAAATGGATATGATGTGTGCATGAGGCCTAATAAGCACAATAAATGATGCCACAATTTTAATTCCTCTAGATTTTACATAACTCGATAAAAGAAAACTTCTTTCACTTCCACATGCAAATTTTAGGCACTTTCATCCTCTATAGAGCCTTGTGCATGGGTGCCTAAAAACTGTTCAAAAGATATTAATAAATAGGATAGTAATCTTCTATTGTATAAATTAAAAACCTTAAAAAATGTCAATAACTCGACAGTGGCAGAAATAGAGAACCGAACGCTGAAACACAATGTTGCCATATATATACAGTAAGTGCTGGTACAAGACTGACGTATAAGTGCTTTGGATAATGGTTGCTCAGTTGGATGTTGCATCAGTGGAAAATGCTTTGTACTATCAATCCATTTCCATCACAAACTACATCTGATGCCTTCCATCATTGTAGGGATCATAAAAGCAGCAGAAAGCCTCAAATGTTTTCTCAGGATCCCTAGCAGAGATCCAAGAAGCAGCATCAAATTGTGCACTTTGTGAGTGAAGTCAAGTGCTGTACTACTGGCGGTTAGATGACGTGACTCTTACAGTACTTCAATCTTAAAACATCAGGGGAATGTTTATAAGGCAGAGATTCAGAAGGACAGCCCTACAGAAGTTCAAAATCTGTATCTGTCAGCTCCCCGTGCAGCGAAACGTCTTAGTCAGAACATTGTGTAAGTGGTGAAGCTTGTAAAATGTTCAAACTTCAGTTATGTAGAGATGTTGGTTACATTTCCACATACAGAATATAACTGACACTTCAGGTAAGATAGGTATGCACACTTTGGATAGTCAAGGCTAGTGTAAGTCCAATCTATAGCAGCATAATTTTAGTCAAAGACCCCGTAGATTCCAAGGGCCCTAACTAAAAAGATGATGGAATAAAAACGTTTACCACAAACATTGCATGGGACGGTCTGAAGTCATTAGAGCAAGCTCTCATTGCTGAAAAGTAAAGATGAGCACATTGCTCATAATTTGATTTGGGTTACATTCGGCTGAATTGGTTGACCGATTCGATTCCGATCTGAATCAATTCTTCCCAAATCGAAAGTGCTTTAATCGGCCTGAAAATCTGTATATGAGGTCTCTAAGGACTTATATTTGTTCTCTATAGTTTCTCTCGCTTTTTTTGTTTTGTTTTTGTTAGTTTTTTTGTTTTATATATATACAGGGAGTGCAGAGTTATTAGGCAAGTTGTATTTTTGAGGATTAATTTTATTATTGAACAACAACCATGTTCTCAATGAACCCAAAAAACTCATTAATATCAAAGCTGAATATTTTTGGAAGTAGTTTTTAGTTTGTTTTTAGTTTTAGCTATTTTAGGGGGATATCTGTGTGTGCAGGTGACTATTACTGTGCATAATTATTAGGCAACTTAACAAAAAACAAATATATACCCATTTCAATTATTTATTTTTACCAGTGAAACCAATATAACATCTCAACATTCACAAATATACATTTCTGACATTCAAAAACAAAACAAAAACAAATCAGTGACCAATATAGCCACCTTTCTTTGCAAGGACACTCAAAAGCCTGCCATCCATGGATTCTGTCAGTGTTTTGATCTGTTCACCATCAACATTGCGTGCAGCAGCAACCACAGCCTCCCAGACACTGTTCAGAGAGGTGTACTGTTTTCCCTCCTTGTAAATCTCCCATTTGATGATGGACCACAGGTTCTCAATGGGATTCAGATCAGGTGAACAAGGAGGCCATGTCATTAGATTTTCTTCTTTTATACCCTTTCTTGCCAGCCACGCTGTGGAGTACTTGGACGCGTGTGATGGAGCATTGTCCTGCATGAAAATCATGTTTTTCTTGAAGGATGCAGACTTCTTCCTGTACCACTGCTTGAAGAAGGTGTCTTCCAGAAACTGGCAGTAGGACTGGGAGTTGAGCCTGACTCCATCCTCAACCCGAAAAGGCCCCACAAGCTCATCTTTGATGATACCAGCCCAAACCAGTACTCCACCTCCACCTTGCTGGCGTCTGAGTCGGACTGGAGCTCTCTGCCCTTTACCAATCCAGCCACGGGCCCATCCATCTGGCCCATCAAGACTCACTCTCATTTCATCAGTCCATAAAACCTTAGAAAAATCAGTCTTGAGATATTTCTTGGCCCAGTCTTGACGTTTCAGCTTGTGTGTCTTGTTCAGTGGTGGTCGTCTTTCAGCCTTTCTTACCTTGGCCATGTCTCTGAGTATTGCACACCTTGTGCTTTTGGGCACTCCAGTGATGTTGCAGCTCTGAAATATGGCCAAACTGGTGGCAAGTGGCATCTTGGCAGCTGCACGCTTGACTTTTCTCAGTTCGTGGGCAGTTATTTTGCGCCTTGGTTTTTCCACACGCTTCTTGCGACCCTGTTGACTATTTTGAATGAAACGCTTGATTGTTCGATGATCACGCTTCAGAAGCTTTGCAATTTTAAGAGTGCTGCATCCCTCTGCAAGATATCTCACTATTTTTTACTTTTCTGAGCCTGTCAAGTCCTTCTTTTGACCCATTTTGCCAAAGGAAAGGAAGTTGCCTAATAATTATGCACACCTAATATAGGGTGTTGATGTCATTAGACCACACCCCTTCTCATTACAGAGATGCACATCACCTAATATGCTTAATTGGTAGTAGGCTTTCGAGCCTATACAGCTTGGAGTAAGACAACATGCATAAAGAGGATGATGTGGTCAAAATACTCATTTGCCTAATAATTCTGCACGCAGTGTATATACAGTATACATATATTTCTCTCTAACTCAGATACTAAGAAGAGGGATTGATTTGTTTCTCTTCTTCTAGTATGGTTTAGTACATTTCTGGAAAGAGGTTTTTGTTGGGTCCGTGGATTAATGTATGAAAGCTCATGGTCTAGATTATATTTTGGAATGAATGGTATTTAAAGTGAGTATTCACCAAAGAAAATGTTTTCTACTTTTTGTTTCCTTTTTTGCTAGAGGGTCTATTTTTCGTTTTCAGGCAGCTGCTGGCCCCATAATTTATACAGTAGATGGAAGGATTAGTCTACTGTGTCGTTTATGGTGCCAGAGTGGCCACTACACAGGGCTATCAGATCTTTGCAGAGGTAGGCACTCAAATAGTTGATCGGTGCAGATCGGGGGGAGGTCGAAGCATAGGCCATTAATATATAAGTAGTGGAAAACCCCTTTAAATACTTGAATGAGAATTATGAATCTACACAATTTGATTATGGACAGATCAGGATGTATAGAAACTAGCTTTGGCACCCATACTCAGCAACACTGAACCTCTTCAGACAAGGCCATCTGCCGAGGTCCATCTAGAACTGGAATTTGATAGATACAGTATAATTGATGCACATGCTGAAACCACGCCAGGAATAATCCTCTGCATGGACTGATTTAGTATCCTAAGTCTCTTCTTTCACATTATAGTTTAGTAAATTATGAAGCAAATCAATTTTAGTGTTATAGATTTAGAAATAAATGAGCAAAATATAAGCTGGGAACTGTGGTAATTGCATTTTAAATACACTTTCTGTAACTGTGCCATTAACTGATAAGGGTCTGTGCTGTAATTGCAAATACTTAAAAGGTATAGGGATCTGGGCTACATCTGGGTTTGCTGTTGTGGCATAACATCTGTAATCTCATATTCATGTTCTCTACGGTCTGGAATTTATCTGCAGCCATGAAATCAGCTGTGATTATTGTTCAAACATTAAACTATCTAATATCTACTTGTTTGAAATGTAAACTAAGCTTCATATTTGCCTGCCAGAAGTGTGAATGGAACTGAATTTTGATTAGCGCCTCTTTTTATTTTTAAAGTGAATGATGCATGTAAGCAATGAGGCCAAATCATTCTATTTTAATTACCATTCCCTGGATGTTTAATACATTTGTTTGATATGTTTAAAGGGACATTGATTTCAGTACTAAACCGGACTTACGGTTAGTCAAGGTCATGATGACCTTTGCATTTGCTGTGGAAGGTGCATAAGTATTTTAACATGAAATTGCCCATGTTTCTTTTTAGTAACTCTATATATAACCCAATGACTTTTCTACATTGGCTAAATCACATTACTACCCAGAGTACGGTAGATGTAGCCTGTCTCCTGAGCGCTGGCCACTTATGTGTCGATGCTGATAGTTATGTAACCCTTCTATTCTTAGTACATCATGACATCTCGCCTTAATAATTTCAAATTCCAAGGTTCAACATATTGATCAATATTATCTGTTAGTTCTACATGGTGAAAACAGACTTAGGTGGTGGTGCTTCGCTAAGTTACAGCATTATGGAAGAATACACATCAAGGCATTAGGCTATGTTCATATCTACATTTAGAGATCCGGCAGGCTGTTCCAGCGCAGAGCAGCCTGCTGGATCTCACAGGATCTGGCAGTCCTGGATCCTCTACTTCACTGCCAGATCCCCATTGACTGCAATGAGGTCCGGCGGTGATCCGTTTGATATCCAGCATATATGCTACGTTAGAACTAGACAAAAAACGTTGCATTTACGCTTTGATCTCCAAAATGGAGTTGTGAACGCAGCCTTAGAGACTTGCCATCATTTAGGCCTAATGCATCTAATAATTTAAAGGGGTTATCCCATCTTAGACAATGGGGCCATATCGCTAGGATATGCCCCCATTGTCTGATAGGTGCGGGTCCCACCTCTGGGACCAGCACCTACAAGGAGAACGGAGTCGGGGAGAGTTGTGGCTGGAGGACCCCGGGTTTCCCAGGGTCCGTCCACCACCAGGCGCAGCTCCCCTCCTCTCCCATTGAAGTGAATGGGAGCAAACCACGCAATCGCGGCCACCGCTCCCATTCATTTCTACGGGGCCAACGGAAATAGCCGAGCCAGCCAGCTCGGCTATTTTCGGCGGCTCCATAGAAATCAATGGAAGGCGGCTGCGCATGCGCAGTGCGCCCTCTTCAACTTTCTATGCTCCATTCTCCTTGTAGCTGCGGGTCCCAGAGGTGGGACCCGCACCTATGAGACAATGGGGGCATATCCTAGCGATATGCCCCCATTGTCTAAGATGGGATAACCCCTTTAAAGTGAAGCTAATTTGCATCTCGTGGTCATTAAAATCTCCTTTTGCTTTGTGTCCAGAGCTCCTGTCTTATATGGCAACAGACTATAAGCCAACTCTGTGTAATCTGATCCTGCAGTCATTCTCCTTTACATCTGTCCCCTACTTCTTTATGTCATGACTGCATAGAGGATTTGTAGTCTGTTACCATGGAAGCACACAGTTCAGCATAGACTTTGACATGTAAGGGGTTCAGACTTTACTCAACAAGTGATGTACATGGCTCCCCACTCAAGGATGGCCGAAGGAAACAGGTAGACACAAGGCTCTATTAGAACAATGACCATCTTTTTAACGGTCTCAAGTGGGGCAACAAATTTGACAATTATGGGTTTCTCGCAGTAGACAACAGGCTTTGTAGTTACAAGAAACTTAGATGAGACAACTAGAGATGAGCGAAGATTTGAAAGATTTGATTAGGCAGATTTGCCAAAGTTCGCCAAGGAATTCGATTTGTTCCAAATTAATCGCAAATCACTATAAATCAGGTGTACCCAGGCCACTCTGCCTTATCATATTCTTCCCACTTGGTGGCCCAATCTGAGTGTAGGGCTTTGAAGGTAACACTTTCCTGACCGCCGACAGTAAATTAACATGTACTTCAGCAGCCGGGTATTTAAAAATGGCACCCTCTAGCGCTTGCACCAAGGCCGCCAGCTGTCTGCTGTTTTAAAGAAAAGACCCCCGGCAGTAATGTCTGCGACCGGCCGTAATGGGGGTTGAAGACTTTTAACCCTTCAGATGCCTCAGGCTCTCCCAGGCGAAGAACGGGGGAGCCAGAGCATGTAAGCAGCAGCCCCTGTCCTCCTGTGTGATGTACCAGAGATGGTGCACAGCATTAAGGAGAGAAAACCCGCGTCCGTGATCCGTGATTCCAGTCCGTCCAAAAAATATAACCTGTCCTATTCTTGTCAGTGGAAAACGGAGGACGGACCCATTCAAGTCAATAGGTCCGTCAAAAAAAACGGATGCACAACTGGTATGTCATCCGTGTCCGTGTCCGCGTCCGTTTTTTTTATACGAGACCTTGGTGCAATAAAATTACACTTTTCATTAACCTTCCTTTTTTCCCCCTGTCAGACAAAAAAAAAGGAAGACACAAGGAAACACAACTGAAGCAAAATCGGACACGGACCACTGAAGCCAAATCACTGACAGTGAAAAAACACTGTCGTGTGCATGAGGCCTAAGACTAGTGATAAGAAAAGTGTTGAAAAATATGATTCGGCAAGAAATTAAATTCACTACAAATCATGAATCACTTCTTATTCTATGGAGCGGGCGCAATGATGGGTAACGGCGATCGTTCCACCTCCAGTTATTTAACCCCTGAGATGTCGCGTTCAGCGCTGTTTGCTACATTTGAAACTCACATTCAGGTGCTCAGGAGGTTAAAAAAAAGAAAAATATATATTCACCTCATCCAGTTGCTCACGGAGAGGCTGTCCGTTCCCATCTTTAGTGAGGAAAACCCGCCAAAGGATCTGTGGCGAGCGAGATGTCATCATTACATGATCACGCTGGCCGCTCGCAGTGACGTCTTCATGCTCACCGCAGGCCCTTTGGCGGGTTTTCGTCAATCAAGATGGGAGCAAATGGCCTCTCCGCGATCAAGTGGATGAGGCTAATATAATTTCTTTATTTTCAGCCACCATTTTAGGAAAAACCGATTCGTTATCATGAAGCGCCAGGAAATTCGGCTTCGTGTTGAATCAAATTTTTCCCAAACTAAGTAAGTAGACGGAGCCTCTAGATTTTACGCCCACATAGCACCTAGAGGCTCATTAGCATATTATAAAAGTGCTTATTTTATCAGAACGGCTGCAGGGAGAAAGGTAAAAAACATACTGTTATGTAGTGCTGACATTAGCGCATCGCTATATCAGTCAGCTACATAACAGTATTTGTGATGGTAGAAACCCTTTAAGTCTTGTGCTTTGCTCAGATACAAATTTCTCCTGGCAACCCTTTTTCCTAACTGTACTGTCTTTTAACGAACTTGAATATTTAACATGCTAACGGAGCCCTGTATAGTCTTAGGGAATATTGAGTGAATCGAAGCATACAAAGCGGAATTCGATCTGACGTCAGCGCAGGTCTTTTTGCAGGTCCAACATGAAGAAGAAAGAAGACGATAACTGCTGCGCGATCAAGTGGATGAGGTGAGTAATTTTTTTATTATTTTTTAACCCTCAATGGTCATTTTACTTAGCATTCCGTATTAAGGAATGCTATTATTTTCCATTATCACCATGTTATAATGTAAAATAATAAAATCTTCAAAACACAGAACCCAAACCCGAACTTCAGTGAAGAAGTCTGGGTTCGGGTCTGGGTACCAAGATTCAATTTTTTATCACACGTGTGCAAAAGGCATTAAAAAACATAAAAAACTGAACAACGCAACGCAATCGCAGGCAGAACTGACTGAAATTGCGTGCGCACTCGCGTGGGTTTCCCGCAATGCACCCGCAACGCATCCGGACCTCTTCCGCGACGCCTGTGTGAAAGGGGCCTAAAGGTGGTTCTACAAGCTATTGATTCATGGGATGGACTTAATTTTTCACACAAGGTTTGCGTTTTGGCTTAATTTTTGTTGAATAAATAATGACACGGTGGATTCTGGTTTGTTTTGTATTTCATCTGAGGTTGAATTTGGCTAATTTTCTAACTACCAGATGCTTTTTTTTATCTCCTGAACCATATAATTCAGAGATGGTGTACTTTGTTTTTCTCATGTCATTAATAAAACTTTCTATCTGAGGAATGAGATTACTATTTCAGAGCTGGATTTCTAAAACAGATTGTACCATAAGTAAAATAATTTAATTTCCACGAGTGTAAATGTGCTGAAAGAAAACTCCTATTTCCTATTCAGTCAGTCACTGAAACTCATGTACCTCCGTGCCTTGTACAAACAGTTTAATATGCTAATTTCCATTCTAGCATCTGTTACGACCTATATATTGGCATTATCAGTGTATTTGTGTAGTCCACTCTTTGACTCCCGCATGGATTTCTATTATTCAGGTCTCTAGGGAGAAAGCACTACACACTCCACAATAAGCATATGCGCCATATTTCTAGCAGTAAATGGCCAATTACGGTGTTAAAGTATGACAGAATTCAATTAACATAAATATGTGCACATTTTTCTCTTACATGCTCAACAAAATGTAGATAAAGTGCCTGTCAATGTTTAAATTTTTTCATGTTCTAGTTAGACTGAGCAGAAAGCTTTCTCTCCACAGTATCATGAATATGATAATCTATGGAAATCACTATAGAAGGTACTTAAGTTAAGCACATTCTGCATTAATCCCTGATGAATTGAAATCTTTTCTGTTTAGAGAATATGTTGTTGTCTAATAGGTGACAGGCTGCCAGATGTTCATGAACTAGTATGAACCTAAACACCCCAGTGATCAGCTATCCCTCCCTACTAAAGATATAGTGACTTCTCCTTGTACAAGAAATTAAAAAGGTAGACTCATGGCATTAAAATATCAGTCCATTGTGATAAGGGCATTCTGCATAAAAATGTGAATTACTACAAAACTGGTGTAAAGGAAATCTGGATTGCGTAGCTGTTGATAGCCACCAATTGGATTCCACCTTTCATATTCCAGAGCACCTTTGGAAAATTAAAGGTGGAATCTAGTTAGTATGGGTAATTAAGACAGTTTTCCTTTATATCAGTTTTGATAAATCTCCGCTATGTGTTTTCCACCAATCTGGCCACTTTAGTCCCTTTTGCCCATCAGACACTTTTGCCCATCAGACACTTAGTAGCAGAGTCCATGATCGGCAACAACACCAATCATTGACTTTAACCCTGACCACTGCATATGTGTGGTCTTCCACTAGAAGCACTGCACTCCCGATGACCAAATGGCTTCCCCACAATAAAATTCTGTTTAATTCAGGAGCTGTTCAGTTGTTATGACTAGCCTCAGGCTTTCTGAAGGCTCCAAGCTTGCCGTAGCAAAGTTTCTATGAAGCCCTGCCTATGGCCCTGCCTATACTGATTCTCCCATCGATTGCAATTGTAAATAATTGCAGTCTATGGGTTAAGTGGTCAGATGATCACAGTCCTTCAGTTCTTTGGATAACAAAAAAAAATAAAAATAAAGTCTTTAAAAATCTAAAATAAAACATAAAAAGTATTTATCCTGTATGGTGAACTATATAATAGAATAAAAAATCAAAATGACTGATTTGCTGTTTTTTTGTCCTTTCACATCCTCTCCAAAAAATTGAATAAAAAAGTGTTCAAAAATCATACACATGCCAAAATACTATCAAGAGAAACGAATTGCCCCGCAAAAAAAATGAGCCCTCACACAGCTCCATAGGCATAAATATAAAAAAGTTATGGAGGTCCAAATATGGTAATGCAAAGAAATTTTTTTCGTTTTAAAACAGATGAAAAACGATAAAAATGTGGCATTTTTGTAATCATGCTGACCTGCATAAAAAAGTTAACAGGGCAGCTTTATCGCATATGGAATACCATAGAAATTAAACCCATAATACTATGACGGAATTGCATTTTTTTTTTTTTACTCCACCCCATTTACAGGCCATGGTCCCACTGAAAATAAGCCCTTATACAGCTACATGAATGGAAAAATAAAAGTTATGGATGTTGGAAGGCAGGAAGTAAAAAAACTTAAAAGATAAAATGGAAAATTGTTCCATCAAGAATGGGTTAAAATTAAGTGGAGCTTAACAAGGTAGAGGGGACACCACAGCCTTACATATACACTCACCTAAAGAATTATTAGGAACACCTGTTCTATTTCTCATTAATGTAATTATCTAGTCAAACAATCACATGGCAGTTGATTCAATGCATTTAGGGGTGTGGTCCTGGTCAAGACAATCTCCTGAACTCCAAACTGAATGTCAGAATGGGAAAGAAAGGTGATTTAAGCAATTTTGAGCGTGGCATGGTTGTTGGTGCCAGACGGGTCAGTCTGAGTATTTCAAAATCTGCTCAGTTACTGGGATTTTCACGCACAACCATTTCTAGGGTTTACAAAGAATGGTGTGAAAAGGGAAAAACATCCAGTATGCGGCAGTCCTGTGGGCGAAAATGCCTTGTGGATGCTAGAGATCAGAGGAGAATGGGCCGACTGATTCAAGCTGATAGAAGAGCAACGTTGACTGAAATAACCACTCGTTACAACCGAGGTATGCAGAAAAGCATTTGTGAAGCCACAACACGCACAACCTTCAGGCGGATGGTCTACAACAGCAGAAGACCCCACCGGGTACCACTCATCTCCACTACAAATAGGAAAAAGAGGCTACAATTTGCACGAGCTCACCAAAATTGGACTGTTGAAGGCTGGAAAAATGTTGCCTGGTCTGATGAGTCTCGATTTCTGTTGAGACATTCAAATGGTAGAGTCCGAATTTGGCGTAAACAGAATGAGAACATGTATCCATCATGCCTTGTTACCACTGTGCAGGCTGGTGGAGGTGGTGTAATGGTGTGGGGGATGTTTTCTGGGCACACTTTAGGCCCCTTAGTGCCAATTGGGCATCGTTTAAATGCCACGGGCTACCTGACCATTGTTTCTTACCATGTCCATCCCTTCATGACCACCATGTACCCATCCTCTGATGGCTACTTCCAGCAGGATAATAAACCATGTCACAAAGTTTGAATCATTTCAAATTGGTTTCTTGAACATGACAATGAGTTCACTGTACTAAAATGGCCCCCACAGTCACCAGATCTCAACCCAATAGAGCATCTTTGGGATGTGGTGGAACGAGAGCTTCATGCCCTGGATGTGCATTCCTCAAATCTCCATCAACTGCAAGATGCTATCCTATCAATATGGGCCAACATTTCTAAAGAATGCTATCAGCACCTTGTGGAATCAATGCCACGTAGAATTAAGGCAGTTCTGAAGGCACCGTATTAGTATGGTGTTCCTAATAATTCTTTAGATGAGTGTATACTATATATTACTCTAGAAAACTGCTACAAATTATAATTGCTATCCTGGCTGAAGCTTTTCAGTTTCTGATGGATGGGTAACAGAAAGATCTGACAATTGTAATAATTATGCACTTCTGATGCACCCCTCTAGCGGGGGGGGGGGGGGGGGTTCTAAGAATGGCATGTGAAACACTGGTCTTTAGTAAAAGACCTCCATAGTGTGTGCTAAAAATAATTAGAGAAATATTGTTTAGGGTCACAGCGCGCAATTTTACAAATGATTCAGTGATCTGTAAGTAATTCCCTGTGTAGCAAACCTGGCTGAACAAAAGACTCAAAAATTGTCACCAAACACAGCTCAACTTAAAATGCTGCATTATGCTTGGACCTAGGGGAATATCATAGGAACGTGGAGTCTTAATAGTGCTTAAAACAAGAATTAATGAATTTTAATGGAAATAAAATGGACATAAAATGACACATTTAGGTAAATATGCAGGAGCCATCATTACCCCATAGAAGGAACTAATAACCCATGACGATTAAGGCAAATATGCAGCACACTCTAAAATATTAGTCTTAAAATTAATTGTGCGTAAGATAGCATTAAAGTTACTGTTTAAACTGGAAGAAAGAGATATGATTCTAATCTTAAAAGTACAATATATAGAATTTCATTATAGCTCTTGTGTCTGAGCAATTGACCAAAGTTTTCTTCTATTTCTTGCTAAAAATGTTAGGCTGCAATATTTTTTTTTATTAAAGTCTTCTATACTTTTATCTTTGCTGTATTTCAATAACTTGGATGGCAAATTCTAATATCCAGAAACTTACTATTCACAGTTTTTCATATTATTTAATTACTACTACTGCTATTTATATAACTGGGTGCAATACCTTGTGGAGCATGCTTAACTCAATCTCTTGCTTCATTCTGATGAAAAAATTCTTATAATCTATATGGAAATAAAAAGTCAAGTGCACTGAGGGCGGGGCTGAGCTACTCTGTGTACCCTTGCTACTTCTTCTTTCTCTGCAAGCTCCTCCCACTTGAGTGGCAACGTAAGGTTCCTACTTAGTCATCTTAGTTGGCCTATTAATCAAGGAGGAGAGGCTGGCAAAGGAATTAGTAGGAGCAAAGTTGCACTTAGTGGCTATGGCCTGTCCTCAGTGCACTTAAAGGGCATCTGTCAGCAGATTTGTACCTATGAAACTGGCTGATCTGTCGCATGTGTACTTGGCAGCTGTAGGCATCTGTGTTGGTCCCATGTTCATATGTGCCTGCATTGCTGAGAGAAATTATGTTTTAATATATCCATTGAGCATCTAGGAGAAATGAAGGTGTTGCCTTTACTCCTAGAGGTTCAACTCTCTGCAACAGCCATGCCCCTATTGCTCCTAGAGGTCCGTTTGCATAAATTAAAACTTTTTTTCAGCAATGTGGGCACATATGGACATGGGACCAACATGGATGCCTTCAGCTGCCAAGTGGACATGTAAGAGGTCAGCTTCATAGGTACAAATCTGCTGACTGATGCCCTTTAACTACTCATTTCTATATGAATTAAAAGTACTTTTTCGCCAGTATGAAGAATGGATTGTGATTTTAAAGATATCATTGCAGTCAGTTGAGCTAGCCTAACAAGACTTTGCACCTGATTTAAAGGCTCAGTTTAAAAAATAGCAAAGACGTCACAACACATGCAACCCCAACTTTAAATGGTGTTGCAATGAGGGTATGTTGTGCTCACAACATCTTAATAGGCATCAAAGCATGAGTTGGTGTCCACAATCGATCCTGATGGTTATCTGGCTACACCTCTGATCCTGTACCATGTAGGGCTCACATTCTAATCTCAAATCAAACTTACAAACACATAGAATGTAACAGTAAAGCAGGAAGCTTGAAATGTTACATACAGTACAGACCAAAAGTTTGGACACACCTTCTCATTCAAAGAGTTTTCTTGATTTTCATGACTATGAAAATTGTAGATTTACACTGAAGGCATCAAAACTATGAATTAACACATGTGGAATAGTGATGAGCGGCAGGGGTCATATTCGAATTCGCGATATTTCGCGAATATTTAGTAGAATATTCGTAGAATATTAGCAAATTCGAATATTCGTTATATTTTACGATTTTTTTTACTCAAAAAATCGGCAAGGTAATGATCGTGTAATATGCGAATTTTCGGATTTGAATTTTCACATTTTCAAATTTTTATTGCAAATTTTTCAACTTTTATTGTGAATATTTGCTATATTGCTATAACTTAGTTTTTATTAATATTCGTAATATTCTAAAACAAGAATATATAGCAATATAGCGAATATTTGAAAAAACTAATATAGAGCAATTTAGCTAATATAGTGCTATAATCTTCTTTGTCTAATAGTTGTAATTTTTTTCTCATCTGAAGTTCAGATTGGAAAAAAATTACAACTATAAAAAAAAGATTATAGCACTATGTTAGCTAAATTGCTCTATATTCGTTTTTTTTCGAATATTCGCTATATTGCTAAAACAAGAATATATAGCAATATAGCGAATATTCGAAAAAAAAAGAATATAGAGCAAAATTCGCAAACAACACTACTCCTAAAGTCAAGTATATTGCAGCAATCTTATTGGCCCACAAGCTAGAAGCAGGGAGGGATCATGTGTACTGATTTTAAAAAAAATAATCAAATATAAAAAAAATAAAAAAAAATTGAATATTCAAAATTACGAATATATATCACTATATTCAAAATATTTGCGAATTTTCGAAGTACCTATATTCGCGATAAAAATTCGAAATTCGAATATTCGTGATCAACACTAATGTGGAATTATATACATAACAAACAAGTGTGAAACAACTGAAAATATGTCATATTCTAGGTTCTTCAAAGTAGCCACCTTTTGCTTTGATTACTGCTTTGCACACTCTTGGCATTCTCTTGATGAGCTTCAAGAGGTAGTCCCCTGAAATGGTTTTCACTTCACAGGTGTGCCCTGTCAGGTTTAATAAGTGGGATTTCTTGCCTTATAAATGGGGTTGGGACCATCAGTTGCGTTGAAGAGAAGTCAGGTGGATACACAGCTGATAGTCCTACTGAATAGACTGTTAGAATTTGTATTATGGCAAGAAAAAAGCAGCTAAGTAAAGAAAAACGAGTGGCCATCATTACTTTAAGAAATGAAGGTCAGTCAGCCAAAAAATTGGGAAAACTTTGAAAGTAAGGGCTATGTGACCATGAAGGAGAGTGATGGGGTGCTGCGCCAGATGACCTGGCCTCCACAGTCACCGGACCTGAACCCAATCGAGATGGTTTGGGGTGAGCTGGACCGCAGAGTGAAGGCAAAAGGGCCAACAAGTGCTAAGCATCTCTGGGAACTCCTTCAAGACTGTTGGAAGACCATTTCAGGGGACTACCTCTTGAAGCTCATCAAGAGAATGCCAAGAGTGTGCAAGGCAGTAATCAAAGCAAAACGTGGC
Organism: Bufo bufo; assembly: GCF_905171765.1. NCBI lineage: Eukaryota > Metazoa > Chordata > Amphibia > Anura > Bufonidae > Bufo > Bufo bufo. The sequence goes on along the minus strand of NC_053397.1, from coordinate 46,559,014 downwards.
TACTTTGAAGAACCTAGAATATGACATATTTTCAGTTGTTTCACACTTGTTTGTTATGTATATAATTCCACATGTGTTAATTCATAGTTTTGATGCCTTCATAGTCATGAAAATAAAGAAAACTCTTTGAATGAGAAGGTGTGTCCAGACTTTTGATCTGTACTGTATGTCCATCTAGCTCAATCTGTTCTTCTCCAGTGATGATCAACAGAAGATCACAATGATCCATATCAGACAGAATCCAATTTTCTTCACCTTAACATTTCATCCTGGCTATAAATATGATAGTAATAATAAATGTGTTACAAAATCAAAGTAAGAAGCTCGGGAATGTGAGATCACCCATAATGCCCTCCAGCCAGGCAATCCACAGATAGCCATCCCCTGTGATGTCACAGCCCCATAAAACACTCTTCCCACAAGGTCTCTGCCATTGTCCTGTGAGCTGAACATAGGGAGAGACGTGGCAAGTGCTCATGCGCTAGGGACAGTGTTGCTGAAAATATTTTATAGAAGAATATTGGAGAGGGAGTGTGCAGGGAGAGTGCATGGAGACTTAATCTGCGTCAGTTTTATTTATTTATTCCTACATTTACTTATTCCTACATCTGCTGTAAACTAAGATAATGGAATAACAATAAGATGGAAGCCTTTATTATTCCAGTGCCAGCGTGACAACCAATACCATCCAGTCTGCACCCCTTAGGGGGCCCAGGTGTAAATGATGACCATCCTCATCTTTTGCTGGCTTTACTTCTTCAAAACCATCCTTCAAAATCTCCATGTCCTAGAAATGTCAGCAAGATGCAGAGAGAGGAGGAGCTGGATGTTCCTGATGACATGTTCTCATCGATATTAGATGATGTGGAAAAGGAGGAAAACCAGATAGCAGAAGAAGGGCTTCCTCCTGTTAGGCAGGAGAGCGCTGAGGTTGGAGAAGTGAGTAGACCAGAGCTGATTAAAATTCTGTGTATACTGTTATATAACCTGCAGGAGAACAGCAATAATATGCATATTACCCCCCCCCCAACCTAACCAGCCAAACACCATACCAGCAACAGTCCCTGTTTAAAGAAGGACTATTGTCATGCCCTGCTCAGGTTATGTGCGAAGGTCTGCCAAGTTAGCAGCACGTGTGTAGTTTTTTGTTTGTTTTGGGTTTGGAGTTGAGCTGTATCCGCCTCCCTTCAGGTGCACTGGGTGGGGTCGTTTGTGTGAGTTTAAATTACGCGCCTTCCCAGTGTCCTGTGCGGCTTATAGCTTCTATCTTGCTCTCAGGAAAGGTGGATTTGCTGTTTCTGCTCTGCTACAAGATTAGTTGGTTTTGGTTTCCTTTTTGTGTTCTGTCTAGGCCAGTGGTCGGCAAGCCGCGGCTCGCGAGCCACATGCGGCTCTTTACACACTTTAATGCGGCTCTTCTGCAGGGCTCCAGATGCCATTAGCGACTAGACCCGCCGCCGCAGCTCTGCTCAATACAGCGGCGGGCACAGGAGATGATCGTTCTCAGCAGCGCAGGAGGAGTCTCTCCCTCCCCCCTGTGCTGCTGCTGTCCCCGCCGCTGCCAATAAGAAGAGGCAGGAGGAGGAGGGGAGGGGCTGTGGCCACTGCGCCACCAATGAAGAAAACTGACCTGTTAATACAAATACAGGAGGCGGGTGCCGGAATCAAATAGCCGGCACCCGACCTCTGTGACAGGGAGCTGCGATCCGCTGCAGTTGAGTTAACCCTTCAGGTGCGGTACCTGAGGGGTTAACTGCCGCTGATCGCAGCTCCCTGTCACAAAGGTCGGGTGCCGGCTATTTGATTCCGGCACCCGCCTCCTGTATTTGTATAAGAAACGTTGGTGGCACAGTGCCCCCCCCCCCCCAGTATAATAAACGTTGGTGGCACAGTGCCCCCCCCCCCAGTATAATAAACGTTGGTGGCACAGTGCGCCACCCCCCCCCCCCCCCAGTATAATAAACGTTGGTGGCACAGTGCGCCCCCCCCCCCCCAGTATAATAAACGTTGGTGGCACAGTGCGCCCCCCCTCCCCCAGTATAATAAACGTTGGTGGCACAGTGGGAAGTGCCAATGAGGGTTAAAAATAATAAAAGAAAATTAACTCACCTCCTCCAGTTGATCAGGTAGCTGCCGGTCTCCTGTTCTTACTTCTTTCTAGTTTCTTCAGGACCTGTGGTGACGTCACTGAGCTCATCACATGGCCCATTACCATGGTGATGGATCATGTGATGAGCACAGTGATGTCACCACAGGTCCTGCGTCCTGAAGAAACTAGAAAGAAGTAAGAACAGGAGACGATCAATTGGAGGAGGTGAGTTAATTATTTTTTTATTTTTTAACCCTCATTGGCACTGCCCACTGCGCCACCAATGTTTATTATATTGAGGGGGGGCGCACTGCGCCACCAATGTTTATTATATTGGGGTGATGGGGGGGGCGCACTGCGCCACCAATGTTTATTATACTGGGGTGTTGGGGGGGCGCACTGCGCCACCAATGTTTATTATATTGGGGTGATGGGGGGGCGCACTGCGCCACCAATGTTTATTATACTGGGGTGATGGGGGGGGCGCACTGCGCCACCAATGTTTATTATATTGAGGGGGGGCGCACTGCGCCACCAATGTTTATTATATTGGGGTGATGGGGGGGCGCACTGCGCCACCAATGTTTATTATATTGAGGGGGGGCGCACTGCGCCACCAATGTTTATTATATTGGGGTGATGGGGGGGGGCGCACTGCGCCACCAATGTTTATTATATTGAGGGGGGCGCACTGCACCACCAATGTTTATTATATTGGGGTGATGGGGGGGCGCACTGCGCCTCCAATGTTTATTATATTGACCTTGTACTAAGCATTCTGTATTCAGAATGCTATTATTTTCCCTTATAACCATGTTATAAGGGAAAATAATACAGTGAATAGACTTTCATCCTAGGAACCATGCGTGAAAATCGCACTTGCTTGCGATTTTCACACAGCCCCATTAACTTCTATGGGGCCTGCGTTGCGCGAAAAACGCACAACAGAGCATGCTGCGATTTTCACGCAACGCACAAGTGATGTGTGAAAATCACCGCTCATGTGCACAGCCCCATAGAAGTGAATGGGTCCGGATTTAGTGCGGGTGCATTCCGGTATTTTGAATGCCGGATCTGGCGCTAATACATTCCTATGGGGAAAAATGCCGGAGCCGGCATTCAGGCAAATCTTCATTTTTTTTCGCCGGAGATAAAACCGTAGCATGCTACGGTTTTATCTTTTGCCTGATCAGTCAAAATGACTGAACTGAAGACATCCTGATGCATCCTGAACGGATTACTCTCCATTCAGAATGCATGGGGATAAAACTGATCAGTTATTTTCCGGTATAGAGCCCCTGTGACGGAACTCAGTGCCGGAAATGAAAAACGCTAATGTGAAAGTACTTTAAAATATTAAGTTTAAATCCCCCCTTTCCCAATTTTACATATAAAATATATAAACAATAAATAAATAAACATATTACATAGCCTTTTTAGTCACCTTGTCACCCCAAAAAATAGCATAGGACTGTTCTATTATGGGCCGAATGTTTCATAAAATGCGAAATGCACACAGCTTTTTTTGTTGTTTTTTTTTTTTTGCACGGTATTGAGTATCACAATACTTTTTTATGGTGACGAAAGCGAATCAAAATTTTGGTTTCAAAACAACCCTACGCCGATCTGATCGGCGTAGCGTTGTCACGATACCAAAATTTTGATTCAGTTTCGATTTGGCAACTAAAAATTTGATTTGGCTCCTAAATTTTTCAGTTCAGGAGCCAATGGCTACTTGGAATTTTTTTTTAGTCTGGAGCACTGTTCTGTGTGCCCGGCGCCCGCTCCCCTCCCTCCTCTCGGGGGCGGCAGCCTGCGGCTGTCCTGCCTACATGTGTGCCGTGCGGCGCTCAGGCCAAAGGAGGCGTCACTGACTGTCAGTGGGGCCGCGGCGGAGGGAGGCGAGGAGGCGGAGCTGCTCTGTCTGCTATGACCTGTAAAAGCTGCCCCTCCAGGCTGGCAGCAGAAGAACACAGTCACAGAGTAACACTGAGGCACGACTTGTTGGAACTTGGCCGACCCTGCTGGACTCTAGTCTGGACTCTGGAGAAGACACCTTAAGGCAGAGCCAGCTGAGATTGGAGCCAGGACCAGACCGACCCCACTCCAGCCAGACCCCAGTGATATATCAGGTACCGACTTCAACATTGTCCCTCATCATGTCACCCCCCCGATGGTGCAGACTCCAACATTGTCCCCCATTAGGGAGCATAATGGATGGGGGCTGACGGCTGTCATGGGGGGCATGATGGCTGACATGGGAGTAATGATGGATGGGTGCTGACGGCTGACATGGGCATGATGGATGGGGTGCTGACGGCTGACATGGGCATGATGGATGGGGTGCTGACATGGGGGGCTGACGGCTGACATAAGGTCATGATGGCTGACATGGGGGGCATGATGGATGGGGGCTGACGGCTGACATGGACATGATGGATGGAGTGCTGACATGGGGGGCTGATGGCTGACGGCTGACATGGGGTGCTGACGGCTGACATAGGGGCATGACGGCTGACATGGGGGGCATGATGGATGGGGGCTGACAGCTGACATGGGCATGATGGATGGGGTGCTGACGGCTGACATGGGGGGCATGATGGCTGACATGGGGGGCTGATGGCTGACATGGGGGGTAATGATGGATGGGGGCTGACATGGGCATGATGGGGTGCTGATGGCTGACATGGGCATGATAGATGGGGTGCTGACGGCTGACATGGGCATGATGGATGGGGTGCTGACATTGGGTGCTGACGGCTGACATAAGGTCATGATGGCTGACATGGGGGGCATGATGGATGGGGGCTGACGGCTGACATGGACATGATGGATGGAGTGCTGACATGGGGGGCTGATGGCTGACGGCTGACATGGGGTGCTGACGGCTGACATAGGGGCATGACGGCTGACATGGGGGGCATGATGGATGGGGGCTGACAGCTGACATGGGCATGATGGATGGGGTGCTGACGGCTGACATGGGGGGCATGATGGCTGACATGGGGGGCTGATGGCTGACATGGGGGGTAATGATGGATGGGGGCTGACATGGGCATGATGGGGTGCTGACGGCTGACATGGGCATGATGGATGGGGTGCTGACGGCTGACATGGGCATGATGGATGGGGTGCTGACGGCTGACATGGGCATGATGGATGGGGTGCTGACGGCTGACATGGGCATGATAGATGGGGTGCTGACATGGGGGGCTGACGGCTGACATAGGGGCATGACGGCTGACATGGGGGCATGATGGATGGGGGCTGACATGGGCATGATGGATGGGGTGCTGACTGCTGATATAGGGGGCTGATCTGAGGTATGATTAACATTGGGGGTCTGATTGGTGGTCTGACCTGAGGTATAATGGAAAATATTGTTTCTGATTATACTCCTCTAAAACCTATGTGCATCTTATAGGGCGAAAAGTACAGTCCTCAAACCAGATCGAAGATATCAGGACCACACAGAGGAGAAGCCAGCTGCTGCAGACAGAACCAGGACCAGGTGAGCTGCGGGCGGGGCGGTGGGAGAAGGGGGTCACCGAGATGTAGCTTCGCTTGTGTTGCCAAAAAATCCTTGCACAGGCTCTGGTCACGTCCACGTGACAGGGCCGGTGCAAAGAGTCCCACAGTACCCGACCTATGTGGATACTTGCATGCACAATATTCTCAATAAAAACTTATTGAAACTAAAAACAGTGTACCATCCTATGTATTTTCGGTTTTAAAAATGTGGCTCTCAAAATAAATTTCAATCGTGGTTTTGGCGAGATTTGGCTCAGTTGAAAAAAAAGGTTGCCCACCACTGGTCTAGGCTATTAGAGAGACACCTGCCTCCTCCAGGACCTGAGGAAGCAGGCTGCCTCTTTCCCCCTTTCCACCATCTCAGGGACTTTAGGGAATCTTCAGCCTTAGGCACGGGGGGCACGTTGATTCCCACCTTTAGGGTCTGAACGTGGGCACAGAAGTCCAGGGAGAGCTGATAGGGAATTGTCAGGAGGTGACCTTTGTCCCCAGCTTCTGGCCTAGATGCTTGTTTTGAGGTTTTATGTGTGTTTATTGTATCTTGTATCCTACCCTTTGTGACAACTATGCAGTGCAGTCTTCATTATTACATGAAAGGCAGCTGCTGGCTAATTGGCCACGTGGTTTTTCACCACAGCATGGATGCAACCCACCCACAGTATAGCCACTCTCTGTGGCTGTACTCTAAGGCAGAGTGGCCTGGGTATACCTGATTTATAGCGATTCATGATTACTTTAATTTGGAACAAATCAAATTTCTTGGCTAACTTCGGCAAATTTTTCAAAACTTTTCTTATCCAGACCTCATTCAAAATCTCAAAAGCTCACTTTATAGAAGACCAACATGTTTCCCATTGTTGGAAAAAGCGGAAGGATATATTTGCACTAAAATGCAAAGTTACCAAAGCAACCAGTGGTATATATATATACACTCACCTAAAGAATTATTAGGAACACCATACTAATACGGTGTTGGACAACCTTTTTCCTTCAGAACTGCCTTAATTCTACGTGGCATTGATTCCACAAGGTGCTGATAGCATTCTTTAGAAATGTTGGCCCATATTGATAGGATAGCATCTTGCAGTTGATGGAGATTTGAGGGATTCACATCCAGGGCACAAAGCTCCCATTCCACCACATCCCAAAGATGCTCTATTGGGTTGAGATCTGGTGACTGTGGGGGCCATTTTAGTACAGTGAACTCATTGTCATGTTCAAGAAACCAATTTTAAATTATTCGAGCTTTATGACATGGTGCATTATCCTTCTGGAAGTAGCCATCAGAGGATGGGTACATCGTGGTCATGAAGGGATGGACATGGTCAGAAACAATGCTCAGGTAGCCCGTGGCATTTAAACGATGCCCAATTGGCACTAAGGGGCCTAAAGTGTGCCCAGAAAACATCCCCCACACCATTACACCACCACAACCAGCCTGCACAGTGGTGACAAGGCATGATGGATACATGTTCTCATTCTGTTTACGCCAAATTCGGACTCTACCATTTGAATGTCTCAACAGAAATCGAGACTCATCAGACCAGGCAACATATTTCCAGTCTTCAACAGTCCAATTTTGGTGAGGTCGTGCAAATTGTAGCCTCTTTTTCCTATTTGTAGTGGAGATGAGTGGTACCCGGTGGGGTCTTCTGCTGTTGTAGCCCATCCGCCTCAAGGTTGTGCGTTGTGGCTTCACAAATGCTTTGCTGCATACCTCGGTTGTAACGAGTGGTTATTTCAGTCAACGTTGCTCTTCAATCAGGTTGAATCAGTCGGCCCATTCTCCTCTGACCTCTAGCATCCACAAGGCATTTTCGCCCACAGGACTGCCGCATACTGGATGTTTTTCCCTTTTCACACCATTCTTTGTAAACCCTAGAACTGGTTGTGCGTGAAAATCCCAGTAACTGAGCAGATTGTGAAATACTCAGACCGGCCCGTCTGGCACCAACAACCATGCCATGCTCAAAATTGCTTAAATCACCTTTCTTTCCCATTCTGACATTCAGTTTGGAGTTCAGTAGATTGTCTTGACCAGGACAACACCCCTAAATGCATTGAAGCAACTGCCATGTGATTGGTTGACTAGATAATTGCATTAATGAGAAATAGAACAGGTGTTCCTAATAATTCTTTAGGTGAGTGTATGTGTGTATATATATATATATATATATATATATATATATAATATCGAAAAACGGGCAGCACTCCCGAAAAAAAAAAGATTTTTCCTTTTTTTATTTTCTGGAGTGCTGCCTGGTTTTCGATTTTCTATATATGGGGTCTGCTTATCCCCACTTGAGCTTTTGCACCCACCTGCTCTTCAACTTGACGGTGCTGTCACCCTTTTCTTATATATATATATATATATATATACAGTACAGACCAAAAGTTTGGACACACCTTCTCATTCAAAGAGTTTTCTTTATTTTCATAAAGGCATCAAAACTATGAATTAACACTTGTGGAATTATATACATAACAAACAAGTGTGAAACAACTGAAAATATCTCATATTCTAGGTTCTTCAAAATAGCCACCTTTTGCTTTGATTACTGCTTTGCACACTCTTGGCATTCTCTTGATGAGCTTCAAGAGGTAGTCCCCTGAAATGGTCTTCCAACAGTCTTGAAGGAGTTCCCAGAGATGCTTAGCACTTGATGGCCCTTTTGCCTTCACTCTGCGGTCCAGCTCACCCCAAACCATCTCGATTGAGCTCAGGTCCGGTGACTGGAGGCCAGGTCATCTGGCGCAGCACCCCATCACTCTCCTTCATGGTCAAATAGCCCTTAGTTTCAAAGTTTTCCCAATTTTTTGGCTAACTGGCTGACCTTCATTTCTTAAAGTAATGATGGCCACTCGTTTTTCTTTACTTAGCTGCTTTTTTCTTGCCATAATACAAATTCTAACAGTCTATTCAGTAGGACTATCAGCTGTGTATACACCTGACTTCTCCTCAACGCAACTGATGGTCCCAACCCCATTTATAAGGCAAGAAATCCCACTTATTAAACCTGACAGGGCACCCCTATGAAGTGAAGAACCTAGAATATGACATATTTTCAGTTGTTTCACACTTGTTTGTTATGTATATAATTCCACATGTGTTAATTCATAGTTTTGATGCCTTCAGTGTGAATCTACAATTTTCATAGTCATGAAAATAAAGAAAACTTTTTGAATGAGAAGGTGTGTCCAAACTTTTGGTCTGTACTGTATATATATTGTGACACAGTGAGAGGTTATACAGCCACACAGTGATATACAGCCAGGTGATGCCGGTCCGGGATTTGGCAGCACCTGGCTGTCCTTAAATAGGCAGTTGGGCTCAGAAACCAAGTCTCTGTGTTGGGATCTGGGAGCCTTGTGTCTGGATGAAGGCTTGCTAACTGTTTGGCGTGAAAACAGGTTGGTGCTGCTATGGTCAAGGACTCTTTGAGGCAGAATTAATTACCACCAACACCACAAGGTGACTTTTTGTTTGATTATGACTGCTTGTTTTTTCAGTTGCTTAAAGTGTGAATAAAACACTGAACTGTTTGATCCAAATAACTTGTTGTTGCCTCTATGCTGCGTCTGCTAATCCTGTCTACCAGAGCAAAACCCCACAATTGGTGGAGGATGCAGGTATGAGGAGCAAGGCTGGCGTGAACGCCAATTTTTGGGGGGTTTCTGCATTTTTCAGGCACTGTTGTATGTTGTACATTAAACCAGCTGTATTACAATCAGTGCCCCACGACAAAATGGAGGCTGTTGTGAAGGCCCTCATGGAGGCTAATCTGCAGCAGCGAGAGACAAACCTGCAGCAACACGAGGCTAATAAGCAGCAGCAGGAGACTAACCAATTGCTGCTATAACACGTGATGGCTTTGCAGACAGCAGGAGCAACCCCGAGCGTCCATGATGCCCGGAAAGCAGTCTGTGCTGTGATTCCTAAGATGACCCCCGCAGACGACATCGAAACCTACCTGGCGATGTACGAAAAAGTGGCCATCAGGTAAAAGCTGCCCCATGACCAGTGGGCTGAGGTCGTCACTCCATTGCTGGCATCTGATTCCCAGCGAGTGTATTTCGATTTGCCGGACGATCAAGCGGCCGACAACCAGAAAGTCAAGGGTGAGATTCTGTCAAGACTCGGGGTGAATGTGTTGGTCAGCCAGCGGGTGCATCAGCCAGCCAGCGGGTGCATCAGTGGGGGTTCATCCCGGCTGAGCCTGCAAGACCCCAGTATTATAACTTACTTTACTTTACCTCTTGCAAAAGTGGCTACAGCCTGACGTGCTGAGTCCCACTGCTATGCTGGATCGTATGTTAGCCGATATGTTCTGGAGGGCTTAGCCATACTCTCTCCAGCACTGGATCGGTCAGGTGTGTCCTGGCAAAGCCCTTGAGATGATGGACTTGGTGGAACACTATGAAGCTGCTAGGAATATAAAGGAGGGTTCTGTCAGGAGGGGGGGGTCGGCAAACCTTGGAAATCTCCACCCCAGGCCCGGAGATTTGAGCTGATAAAACCCGCCCAGGATGTACCCATGGCAGACCTGGCTCCAATAGTCTGCTGGTGGTGTCAGGAGCCTGTCCATGTAAGGGCTGACTGTCCCCATCGAGTGAAGCCCATGGACACTAACTATGGCTACCGTCAGTCACTATATGCCAGGAGGCTGTGTGCAACAGGTACCCCAGAGTCTCTAGATCATTTGTGCCAGTTGGAAATTGGAGACACTCCGGCGGAGGCTCTGCTGGGAGTCTGGTGACCCTAGTAAGGGCTACCCTGGTGCGGTCTGCTGAGTATACTGGCCGGAAAGTTGGGGTGATGCGCATCCACAGAGGCTTATAAGACTATTCCACCGTGCTGGTGTCTCTAACTACGGTGGCCGGTAGATGGACCCACGAGGTGGCTGTCGCCACAAATCTACTTTATGAACTCGTAATAGGGAGAGGCTTCCCGGCACTGTGGCCTGCTATGAAAGTGACTGAAACCCATGAGACAGGGGTAACCCTAGCAGAGCGGCCCAGCCCGGGGGTTAGACCAGAACCCTGGGAACCTGAGACCGAAGGGCCATCGGTAGGGGTGACCACCACTTCGGTGGAAAAGAGGGAGACAACCCTGCTAAGTGTGATGGTGGGAGACATGGAGGACCTTAATTGGCAGACCCAACCCTATCCCGCGCCTAGGAAAATGTGTTAATAGTAGATCGGAAACCACAGCAACCTGTGGCAGAATTAGTGTTGCCCCGTTTTGTGGTTCATCAGGATATGTTGTATTGGGTAAAGCAACTCTGGGGTGGGCCTATTGAACAGTTGGTGGTCCCCAAGGCTTATCGCAAGCTTGTGTTAGATCTAGCCCACCAACACGTTTTCGCTGCAGAAAACTCAGGATCGTATTCTACAGCGGTTTTACTGGCCCAGCCTATTCAAAGAAGTGGAAGAGTTTTGTAAGTCTTGCCCGACCTTCCAGATAACTAGCCCCAAGCCACATTTCCGTAGTCCCCTAGTACCTCTCCTGATTATCGAAGTACCGTTTGACCGAATAGCTATGGCTCATAGGCCCAGTACCAAAGTCCGCCAGAGCGCATCAACACATCTTAGTCATTCTAGACTACGACACTCGGTACCTGGAGGCGGTGCCACCACGACATACCTCAGCCAAACTCATAGCTAAGGAATTAATGGAGATGTTTTCCCAAGTAAGACTACCTAAAGAGGTTCTGACCGACCAAAGGACCCCTTTTATGTCCAAGGTGATGAGGGAACTCTGTAAGTTGCTGCACATAAAACAGCTACGGACATCCGTTTACCATCTACAAATGGACGGTCTGGTAGAAAAGTTTAACCAAACATAAAAAAATATGTTGAAAAGGGTGGTGGCTAAAGATGGGAAGGACTGGGACCTCCTTCTGCCCTATCTCATGTTCGCAGTGCGACAGGTACCCCAGGCCTCTACTAGGTTCTCGCCCTTTGAATTGCTATATTGCAGACACCCTTGCAGTCTCTTGGACATGGCCAAAGCTGCGTGGGAACAACAACCCACTCCCCGTAAAAGTGTAATTGATTACATTACCCAGATGCAAGATCGGATAGAGACAGTATTGCCTCTTGTTAGGGAGCATATGGAGGCAGCTCAGCGAGCCCAGAGTCGGGTATATAATCTGCAGGCTCGGGTCCGGATCTATAACTTGGGTGATCAGGTTTTGGTTCTGCTGCCGACCGTGGACAGTAAGTTCCTGGCTAGGTTTTAGGGGCCCTATGACGTACTTGAGAAAATTGGAGATGTAAACTACAAGGTACACCAGCCAGGGCGGCAAAAGCAGAGCAGGTTTACCATGTGAATTTACTCAAACCGTGGAAAGATAGGGAAACCTGTGCAGAAAACAGCCCGTGGCCGGGTTTTCTAGGAAAAGAGGTACCGGCCCCTCTGTCTGATGCAAGAGAAGCGGCTGCCACAGTAAAAATTGCTGACAGCCTCTCCTCTAAACAGACTCAGGAGGCTAGGGAGTTTGTTAGTCAGAACACGGATGTGTTCTTGGACCTCCCTGGACGCACTTCCATAGTCCAGCAGGACATTGTCACTGAGCCTCAGGCAAAAGTCTGATTAAAACCATACCGGGTACCCGAGGCTCGGTGACAATTCATATCGGAGGAGGTGCAGCTAATGTTGCAGCTAGATGTCATTGAGGAGTCAAAAAGTGAGTGGGCCAGTCCTACAGTATGGATACCCAAGCCGAACGGGACGTTGCGGTTTTGTAACGACTTGAGGCTTCCAAATTTGATGCGTATCCCATGCCCTGGGTGGATGAGCTCATTGAGAGGTTAGGACAAGCCCTGTAGTGATGAGCGGCAGGGGCTATATTCTAATTAGCGATATTTCATGAATATTTTGTAGAATATTCGTCATATATTCGTGGATTTTGAGAATTCAAGATTATTTTATTGAATGCGAAAAATCGGCAATGTAAAAATCGTGTAATGCGAATTCATAACGCAAAATACAGGCATGGGTCACTTTGGCTACATTTTTCAAGCTGGTATAAGTTTCCTGAGACTGAAGAAAATGGTTAGCACAGCAGAACATTAGAATAGCTTTATATGCAGATAGAGTCAAATGCTCCAATATATTCGCGATTGCGCTAATCGGCAGTGATTAGAATATTTTTTCGCCTACGTGCAACTTCACATTTTAGCAGGTCTGACTACAGATTACTGATTGGTGTACTAAGTATTGTTGTGAACTTGACATTGCTTCCTTCTCATTGGCCTACAAGAAAGAAGCAGAGAGGAATTATGTGTTCAGATGGGAAAAAAAGCTGAATATTCTATATAACGAATATATAGCTATAGTGCTATATATTCGTTATATCGAATATTCAGCTTTTTTTATTATTCACTATATTCTAAATATTCACGAATTCTCGAAGTGGCGATATTCACGATAAAAATTCTCTATTCGAATATTCGTGCTCAACACTGAATCCCGGTATTTTTCTGTTTTGGACCTCACGAAAGGGTACTGGCAGGTGCCCTTAATGGAGGCTGCCAAAGAGAAAACTGCCTTCAACATGCCTGAGGGGCTGTATCAATATAAGGTCTTACCCTTTGGTCTGCATTGTGCCCCCGCCACTTTTCAGCAACCTATGGACATTGTGCTTCGTCCACGGCGTCGGACACTTCGGCTTACCTGGACTATATTGTCATCCACAGTGCCGACTGGGAAAGTCACCTACCCAAAGTGCAGGCTGTACTGGACTCCCTTTGGAAAGCTGGCCTAACAGCTAACCCCAAAAAATCTGCGATAAGGTTAGAAGAGACTAAGTACCTGGGGTATGTCATTGGGCGCGGAGTCATCAATTGAACAAAATAGAGGCGATACGGAATTGGCCCCAACCTGTCACCACTAGGCAAATAAAGTAATTCCTTGGAATGGTGGGCTATTACATGAGGTTTGTTCCCCACTTTGCTACTCTAGTTGCGCCCATGATAAGACTCTTGAAGGGACACAAGTCAAAGATGGTTCGCTGGGATGATCGGGCGGAAGAGGCTTTCTCCGTTATGAAGTCGGCCCTGTGCGGGTCCCCGGTTTTGGTGACACCCGACTTCAAAAGGGAGTTTATAGTACAGACTGATGCCTCCGAAGTAGGCCTCGGTGCTGTACTGTCTCAGGAAGTCAACAGGGAGGAGCATCCCGTTGTCTTCCTCAGCCGTAACCTCACCCCAGCCAAGATCTGGTATAGTATAGTGGAGAAAGAGTGCCTGGCTATCAAGTGGGCACTAGAATCTCTCCGATATTATTTATTGGGGAGAAAATTCAACCTGGTGACTGACCACTCCCCTCTCAAGTGGATGAGCCAGGCCAAGGACAGAAATGCCCCGGTCACCCGATGGTTTCTCTCCCTACAACTTTAAGTTTTAGGTGGAACACAGGGCAGGCCAGTTACAGGGAAACGAGGCTGTCCTGTCCCGGGTACACTGTCTGGCATGTGTTAACCCCCTCAGGGTTGAATAAAGGGGGGTATGTGACACAGTGAGAGGTTTTGTCTGGGAAAACAGGTATTTTCCTCCCAGCATGTGCTGCTGGGTTGATTTACAGCCAGGTGAGCTGAAATACCCGACCAGATTTTAAGTGCCGGTCCAGGATTTGGCAGCACCTGGCTGTCCTTAAATAAGCAGCTGGGCTCAGAAGCCAAGTCTCTGTGTTAGGATCTGGCAGCCTTGTGTCTGGATGAAGGCTTGCTACCTGTTTGGCATGAAAACAGGTTAGTGTTGCCATGGTCAAGGACTCTTTGAGGCAGAATTGCAGCATGGTGTGAATTACCACCAACACCGCTTGCTTTTTCACTTGCCTAAAGTGTAAATAAAACACTGAACTGTTTAATCCAAATAACTTGTTGTTGCCTCTATACTGCATTCACTAATCCTGTCTACCAGAGCGAAACCCCACAATATATATACCGGTATATAATCTGCATACTAACCAATGTAGACTTAAGAGAAAGGCTAGTTTCACATCTACACCATCCTGCCGGACCCGATTGACTATAATGTGGTCTGCTAGTGAACCGGCTGCTACTTGGGAAATATGCCAAGAATCGGGCAGACAAAAATCACCGTTCACAGCAGTTTTTGTCTGGCCGGTTTTCGACATTGTTTGCCAGAGCATCAAGCAGGAATTCCCAGCCGCAGGTGTGAAGGTGGCCCATTAATATGGAACATGGATCTGTAGTCTATCATGCTTTATACGTATGAACTATAGAAAGTTTACACATATCTGCTTATCTCTAGTTCTCACTATCATAAAATATCACCCACCTCATCTGGAAGCCTTTTTCTTTTTTTAAGTGAGAACCAAATGTGATCAAAGGCCATTTCATCTTTGTAGCACTTATTTAAGTGTTGTGTAGGGATCTAGATGTTCTTTGATGTACGTACTGTATGTAGATCAGCTATTATAAGCATGGGTTGTACGTAGTACATTAAGTGTGAGATAAGGTTACCTGCAAATCTGTATGGAGTTGGCTCCTGGGATAAAAGCAGGTCAACACTGTGAACTCCCCAGAGGAAATGCTTGAATAGAAATCAGAGTGTTTGCTGAGTTGTAGACCTCAGGCATGTTTTCATCATCTTTAACAAGATATTTCCCCTTACTGGTTTTTACGAAACTGTTATTCAGCTTTTTGCATTTGCGATCTTTAGCGAATATGATACTTGAACTATTTCCCCTCAAGTAAAAACCAATAAACCAGCCTTCATCACAATGCTTCAGTCACAAAATGGGAAATCAATTAACTTATTTTCAGAGAAAGATCCGTTCTAAATGCTTTTTTAATGACCTCTAATCAGATAGTGCCCATCCTCAATTAGCCACCAGATGCAGATTTTGACATTGAATTGGTTCATTCCAGCTTTGAACAAAATGTCTACAATGGTACATGAATATTGTATAGGAGATTATCCACTTTTAATACTATTATGTCCATACCGGCTCAAATAAGAGCTTTATTTAATGCTCTAAATTGCTTCATTTAAAGGGTAGGTCATTATTATTATTATTATTATTATTATTACTACGTTGTGAAGATTATTGTGATTGTTTTGCACAAAAACAATTTTTTTTTACTTACAAAGGCTTTATTTTTTTGGTCACACATTTTTCACATTGAACATTATTTTTTTGGAAAAAAGTCTACGAGAAAAGCAATATGAAACACATATGGGGTCATTTATCAAACTGGTAGAGTAAAGTAGAAATGGCTTAGTTGCCCATAGCAACCAATCAGATTCCACCTTTCATTTTTCAAAGTAACAATGAAAGGTGGAAACTGATTAGTTGCCATGGGCAACTAAGCCAGTTCTACTTTACACCAGTTTGATAAATTACCCCACTAATCTACAGAACTCTGCATTTGAAAATGCCATAGAACAACATAATACACCAAAAGTGTGGAAAAAAAACACCAAGTGGGGAATTTATCACACCCTGCACTCCAGAATTCTGGCTTCAAAAAGTCGCAAATCAGAGTCTGTTGTCACTTTTTCCATTTTTACACCACTCATTTCAGTTTTAAAAAGTGGTGGTAAAGTAGTCATGATTAGCTAAAGAGTTTCACTCCACTGGCTTGAATTTGCCCATAACATATAATGATGACAAAAAAATCAAGGAAAAATAAAAAAAAAATTTGTTAAAGCTACAGTATCTCACTAAAGTGAGTACAGCCCTTACATTTTTGTAAATATTTTATTATATCTTTTCATGGGACAACACTGAATATATGACACTTTGATACAATGTAAAGTAGTCAGTGTACAGCTTGTAAAACAGTGTAAATTTGGTGTGACCTCAAAATAACTCAACACACAGCCATTAATGTCTAAACAGGAGTACAAAGACAAGTGTGTGTCTTGCCTACAGTCAAGCATGGTGGTGGGAGTGTCATGGTTTCGGGCTGCATGAGTGCTGCCGGGTGTGGGGAGCTACAGTTCATTGAGGGAACCATGAATGCCAACAGGTACTGTGACATACATGATTGCCTCCCTTTGGAAACTGGGCCGCAGGGCAGTATTCCAACATGATAACGACCCCAAACACCTCCAGGACGACCACTGCCTTGTTAAAGAAACTAAGGGTAAAGGTGCTGGACTGGCCAAGCATGTCTCCAGTTCTAAACCCTATTGAGCATCTGTGGGGCATTCTCACATGGAAGGTGGAGGAGAGCAAGGTCTCCAACATCCACCAGCTCCGTGACATAGTCATGGAAGAGTGGAAAAGGATTCCAGTGGCAACTTGTGAACTTGTGTTCTAGTGAACTCCATGCCCAAGAGAGTTAAGGCAGTGATGGTGGCCACACAGATATTGACACTTTGGGCACAATTTGGCTATTTTCACTTAGGGGTGTGCAGTGGTTTAGATATTAATGGCTGTGTGTTGAGTTATCTTGTGGGCACACCAAATTTACACTGTTATACAAGCTGTACACTAACTACTTTGAATTGTATCAAAGTCCCATATATTCAGTGTTGTCCCATGAAAAGATATATTAAAATATTGACAAAAATTTGAGGGGTGTACTCACTTTTGTGAAATATTGTATATTTGACACCAGCATTGAAGAGTTTGTCTTGGAAATATGGAAAGATGACCTATCCTTAGGAAAGCCAGTAATGTGTAATATGTCAAGGTCTGACCCATAGGACCCACCACAGAATTAAGGGACTGCAGCGCTTGTGCATCTTCAAATGTCTATCAAGGTCCACATTCAGACATGTAGCTATACCTGGCACTGCAACTCTGTTCCATTCACTTGGCTGGACCCCAACTAATCACATAATGCTGACCTATCCTAAGGTTATACTATCAATATACTTTTACAAAAAAAATACTTTTTACTACATCATGATTTTAAAACCTTCATGAGGATACAATAAAGAGACTAGAGCTTAGATCTTGGTACCATGTTAAAACCTACAATATTAGCTTATATTGTGGGTACAAATTTAGGTGCATGATAGAGACTTTTACTTCTTGGTTGTATATTGTAAGGAGGATGGGAGAGAGGAAGCTGCAAGTGAGAGCAGGAAGATAGATCACAGCCTATTATTATTAGCTCTACTTCCATACAACCTTCCAGTGATTCCAGAGGGATGAAACATGAACTTTTATTCATGTTTTCACCCCTCTTACCAAACAGAGAAATTTGGTGTTTTTCTTTCTTTAATTTGTTTTCATAAATTTTTACTGCAATTTAAGTTGGCATACAAAACACATTTATGTAAGTAACATAGCTAAATGTCAAGTCTCAAAGGATATGGAACAGGTCCCAAAGAGAGCTTCATGCCCTCAAGCATAGTTCAGAGGCCTGAGAACTAAATCTACCATATAGACTCCTTATTTTTCTGTCTAGTAGCTTGTTATTGAAGCAAAATATATCCCGACATGTAAAGAATTAGGAATAGACTAATTTCTTTCAACTCCTGTTGAGGATCTGATTCCCATTTAATCAAATTTAAAGCAAGATACATTTTGTCTTTACTTCCCATAGATTACTGAAAGTCATCCTTTATTACGGTATTTAACAACATCAAATGTAGTTATTATGCTGTTCAGTCTAATAGTAAGAAGCCCACAGACTGCCCTCCCTGTGTATTAGGGTATTACTTCTGTATACATCCTATAGTATCCTAATCCCACTGGCCCCCAAGTGAATAACAGGCCAATTCGATGTTACAGAAAGACATATTGAAGTCTCTAAGATATAACTTGCTTAGGTTTTTATTAAAGTTTCCTACTTGCTTTATAATTTTTTCTGCTAACATAAATATCAAGTTGGGCAGGGTGAGAAAATCTAATAGTATAAACATTAACCGCTGTTTGAAGGATAGGTGCCCTCTGATTGTTCTTCAGCTTTTAATTTTCAAAGGTGTTATAAATCTCAGGTTCTGCTTGGGTCACACTTTTTTCCACAAACATGGATTTTTATGCAATTTTTACAAAACACTACGCTTTGATGCAAAATTTAATGAAGGTGTTCATTTTTCTAAGCAGCTGCCATTTTCAAAAGGTGCCAGATGTCTACATTTAAAAAATATGATAACATAATACAATTTTTAATAGATTTTATGTGATTTTATAACCATGGGAATGCAATGCTTATTGGAAATATATTCAACTATTTGCAAAATTGTTAGCTTGTCCATATTGCTAAAACTCAACTCTCTCTGCCCCTTTACAGCAAGAACTCCCAGCATGATCTCAAGCACCAAACAACAGCCAATCAGCTGTCTGTAACAATACTCTTAGCTCTCTGAAAGCTCTTAAGCTCTTTATGTATTAAATTAGTATATTCTTCTATTAGAACATAAGGTGTGGTTTGTGAAAAGATGAAATAGGACATCCAGTTCATACAGTATTTTATTTATGAATACATATAATATTCAGTTTTATTAATTTTTGTATGAGCAATTTATTTAAGACAGACAGAGAGGTTGGGGATCTATACTTTGACCTGCCTAATTCTTCTCTAGCCATTATGTTATGCTAGGGATCACTGTCCTGTTTTATGACCCAATTTGGCCCTACTTAAGTCGTTTGACAGAGGGTCTTCCTATTTGTCTTATGAATAATCTGGTGTAAAGCGGAATTCATATTTATTTCAATGACTACTAGTTTCTCAGGTAGAAGCCCAAATCTTAACCACTCCACCATCATGCTTGACAGTATGAGGTCCCTGTGGTCATATGCTGTGTTCTGTTTTTACCAAATATGACACAGCCGGTTGCTGTTATGCCAAAGAATTAAGAAAATCAAGATATACATCAGTTAATTTATTTATTTAATTATTTATTTATTTAATTATTTCAGAAACTGCCAAGTTTTGGACCATTTTTAGAGCAACGAAAGAAGATCATTGCTGAGAACAAGATCAAGTCACTTTCTGAAAATGTAAATGCCTCTGCAAATGAAAAGAATCACTTCCTCCCAAAGAAACCCGTACCAGCCGTCAAGGTAAAAACTCAGCAAAGGAGCAAAAAAATAAAATAATTCACTTTGTCTCATAAACATAAGACCTTACGTTAAAAAGATTCTGCTTGTGGAAATGATGCATCCACGCTGTCTAATATTCAGGGCTGGCTAATCCTTTGTATCTAATATATACAGTTCCTAAATTGTTAGATAGCTCTGACACATTTTAATTAGAATGGTTTATTTTGGCCCCCTGCTATTCCTTTCTGTCTTAAAATGTACATTGCAAATAAGTGAGTGACTGTAGTCAAAATGTGAAGCTGATTTATAAAGAATCACAGATGTTCTGTTAAGGTATAATTAGTTTTGTAATATTCAAGGATGACTGCACTCTTTGTTCCTTCCTTTTGATTGTTAAATAACATTGTGTTAGTTATATCGCTCACACAGTACATATGTGCAATGAATTGAAAACTTCTAAAAGTATCACTTTTGATAAGAAGATTAAAGCAACAGCTTGTAACGAACATTCAGGCTGACTTCCCTCTTTTACATCTTTGACATGTACTGATGGCTTTATTTTAAATATCTAAATAACATTGTTGTGTACTATTATTGATGTACTATTGTACTCATCACAGTATGAGCTGAATTCAGCCATAGTTCTCATCTAAATTAGAACCTAGGTAGGGGTAAGGCTACTTTCACACCTGCAGTAGGTACGGATCCTTCTGGTATCTGCACAGACGGATCCACACCTATAATGCAAACGCTTGTATCCGTTCAGAACGGATCAGTTTGCATTATTTTTATTTTTTTAAGTCTAAGTCAAAACGGATCCGTCCTGACTTACATTGAAAGTCAATGGGGGATGGATCCGTTTTCAACTGCACCATATTGTGTCAGTGAAAACAGATCCATCCCCATTGACTTACATTGTAAGTCAGGACGGATCCGTTTGGCTCCGCATCGCCAGGCAGCGTTTTGGTGTCCGCATCCAGAGCGGAATGGAGGCGGAACGGAGCCAAACTGATGCATTCTGAACAGATCCTTATCCATTCAGAATGCATTGGGGCTTAACTGATCCGTTTTGAACCGTTTGTGAGATCCCTGAAACGGATTTCACAAATGGAATTCAAAACGTCAGTGTGAAAGTAGCCTAACATAGTAAAAAAGACATTTGTCCATCCAGTTCAGCCTGTCATCCTGCAAGTTAAACCAGAGGAAGGCAAAAAAATATATAAAAATCCTCACTTTAAGGGAGAAAAAAATTCCTTCCTGATTCCAATTAGGAAATCAGAATAACTCCCAGCAGGATCAACGACCCAACTTTAGTAAGTATAACCTATAATATTATTACACTCCAGAAATACATCTAGGCCCCTTTTGAACTCTTTTAGTGAGTTCACAATCACATATTCTCACTGCTCTTACAGTAAAGAATCCTCTTCTATATTTGTGTAGAAACCTTCTTTCCTGTGGAAGCAGAAGATATCCCCATGTCACAGTCCTGGGAATATATAGATGATGGGAGAGATCTCTGTACTGACCCCTGATATATGTATACATGATTATTAGATCTTTCCTCAGTCATCTTTTTTCTAAACAGAATAACTCTAATTTTGATAATCTTTTGGGGACCTGTAGTCCACACATTCCAGTTATTACTTTAGTTGCCCTCCTCTGAACCCTCTCCAGCTCTGCTATGTCTGCCTTGTTCACAGGAGCCCAGAACTGTACACAGTACTCCATGTGTGGTCTGACTACTGATTTGTAAAGTGGCAGGACTATTTTCTCATCACGGGCATCTATCCCCCTTTTAATGCAACTAGGGTTGAGCGAACCCGAACTGTAAAGTTCGGGTTCGTACCAAACTTTATGATTTTTGGACCCCGAACCTGAACATTTCAGTAAAAGTTTGGGTTCGGGTTCGGTGTTCGGTTACTTTATGGTGTTTTTTGAAAGGCCGCAGAGCAGCCAATCAACAAGCGTTTAACTTTGTGCCCTTAGAAGCCATCACAGCCATGCCTACTAATGGCATGGCTGTGATTGGCCAGTGCAGCATGTGACCCAGCCTCTATATAAGCTGGAGTCACGTAGCGCTGCACATCACTCTGCTGTTACTAGTGTAGGGAGACTGGGAGAGGATGCTGAAGCTGTGAGGGAGAGAATAGGAAAGAATCTTTAATCAGAAGTGCTTGTTAACTCAGCGATCTACCTAGATTTAGTTTTGTGGGTGCAGTGCACAATCTTTTTACCCTGCCCTGAGCCCAGTGACACAGGAAAATAACTTTTATCCATCTGTTAGTTAGGTGGGCGACGGCCATTTTATACAAGCTCAGTGCACCAATGTGCTTTTGTGACATTCAAATCCAAGCTTGAAATACTGCAATAATAATCTGGGTTTAAAAAAACACCCTTTTTGGGCAAAATACTCAATTTTACAGCCCTTGCTGCATCTGTATGTGTGAAATTCAAGCATTATATACTGCTGTCATATCCTGTTATTAAAAAAACACCCATTTTGGGGCAAAGTACTTAATATTGCAGCCTTTGCTGCATCTGTGATTGTTAAAAAACAAGCTTGAAATACTTCTATAATTTTCTGGGTTTTAAAAAACACCCATTCTTGGCAATACCCTCCATCTTGGCCTCTGCCACATTAGTCAGTGTGCAATTTAAGCTAGAAATACAGCTATCATTTTCTGGGTTTTAAAAAAACACCCTTTTTGGGCAAAATACTCAATTTTACAGCCCTTGCTGCATCTGTACGTGTGAAATTCAAGTGTTATATATTGCTGTCATATTCTGTTATTCAAAAAACCCATTTTGGACAAGATACTTAATTTGCGGCCTTGTCTGCATCTGTACGTGTGAGATACACGCTTTAGATACTGCTGTGCTATTCTGGTAATAAAAAAACACCCATTTTGGGCAAAATATTAATTTGTGGCTTTGTCTGCATCTGTACGTGTGAAATTCAAACGTTATATATTGCTGTCATATTCTGTTATTAATAAAGAAAAAACTTTTTGGGCAAAATACTTAATTTGCAGCCTTGTCTGCATCTGTATATGTGAGATACACACTTTAGATACTGCTGTGCTATTCTGGTATTAAAAAAACACCCATTTTGGGCAAAATACTTAATTTGCGGCTTTGTCTGCATCTGTCAGTGTCAGATACACACTTTAGATACTGTTGTGCTATTCTGGTAATAAACAAACACCCATTTTGGGCAAAATATTAATTTGCGGCTTTGTCTGCATCTGTACGTGTGAAATTCAAACGTTATATATTGCTGTCATATTCTGTTATTAATTTTAAAAAAACTTTTTGGGCAAAATACTTAATTTGCGGCCTTGTCTGCATCTGTATATGTGAGATACACACTTTAGATACTGCTGTGCTATTCTGGTATTAAAAAAACACCCATTTTGGGCAAAATACTTAATTTGCGTCCTTGTCTGTATCTGTACGTGTGAGATACACGCTTTAGAAACTGCTGTGCTATTCTGCTTTTTAAAAAAAACACCCATTCTGGGCAAGATCCTAAATTTGAGAAATATGAGGAGAGCGTCAAATAACAGACATGGCCCCGGTCGTGGTGCTGCTGGTGGAGCTCCTGTTGCAGGGAGAGGATGTGGTCGATCTGTGCCAGCTACATGCACAAGTGAAACACCTTCCTCAGGTGCGAGTAGGTGACAGAACCTTCAGCGGTATTTGATCGGGCCTAATGCGGCTCTACCAATGGTGAGGCCAGAACAAGTACAGGCGATAGTAGATTGGGTTGCTGACAGTGCCTCCAGTTCCTTTACATTGTCTACCACCCAGTCTCCTGCTGAAAGATCAGAGTTGGCACCTGCAGCCGATGTCCATCAGTCTTTAACCTCACCCCCTTGCAAATCAGCCAAGCAGTCTGAGCCCCAAGTCATGCAGCAGTCTCTTCTGCCTTTTTATGACTCTGCTAGCAGGTTTTCCCAGGGCCATCCACCTAGCCCTGCCCCAGAAGTGGAAGAGATTGAGTGCACCGATGCCCAACCACTTATGTTTCAAGATGAGTACATAGGAGGACCACAGCAGCACATCTCGGATGATGACGAAACACAGGTGCCTGCGGCTTTCAAAAGTGTGCAGACCGACAAGGAGGGCAGGGGTGAAGATTGGGTGGAAGATAATGTGGAGGACGATGATGTCCTCGATCCCACATGGAATCAAGGTCATGAGAGTGACCTGTGTAGTTCGGAGGAAGAGGCTGTGGTCGCACAGAGCCACCAGCACAGCAGAAGAGGGAGCAGGGTGCAAAAGCGGAGCTGCCATCCCCTAGACAGTACGCCTGCTACTGCCCACCGCAGCAAGGGACCAAGCACACCAAAGCCAGCTCCAAGGAGTTCCCTGGCATGGCAGTTCTTCAGACAATGTGCTGACGACAAGACACGAGTGGTTTGCACGCTGTGCAATCAGAGCCTGAAGCAAGCCATAAACGTTCACAACTTGAGCACAACCTGCATGACCA
Source organism: Bufo bufo (assembly GCF_905171765.1). Lineage (NCBI taxonomy): Eukaryota > Metazoa > Chordata > Amphibia > Anura > Bufonidae > Bufo > Bufo bufo. The sequence continues at coordinate 46,534,924 of NC_053397.1, read as the reverse complement.
GGCATCTAAGTGCAAAGCATGAGCTGCAGTGGAGTAGACACCTCAAAAACCAAGAAAGGTCTCTGGCTCCACCTGCTTCCTCTTCTGCTGCAGTGACAGTGCCACCTGCTTCCTCTTCTGGAGTGACAGTGCCACCTGCTTCCTCTTCTGCTGCAGTGACAGTGCCACCTGCTTCCTCTTCTGGAGTGACGCTGCAGCGTAACTTCAGCCTTCCCGCTCACCACCTCATATGTGACATGCCCACAAGGTGGAACTCCACCTTGCACATGCTGGCCAGACTGTGCGAGCAGCAGCAGGCGATAGTCTAGTTTCAGCTGCAGCACACACGGGTGAGTCGCTCTGCGGAACAGCACCACTGTATCTGCAACGACCGCCGAGTTGCCCACATTCTAACTTGTGCTGATTACTGGATGGCCACACTGCTGGATCCCCGTAACAAGGACAACGTACCATCCTTAATTCCGTCACTGGAGTGTGATCGTAAGATGCGTGAGTACAAGCTTACGCTGGTAGACGCGCTGCTGGTGGCATTCCCACCTGACAGCGGGGGCACAGTGGAAGCACAAGCCGAAGGCAGAGGAGGAGGAAGAGGTCGCCAACGCAGCTGGGGCACCACCAGCACCTCAGAAGGCAGGGTTAGCATTGCCGAAATGTGGAAAAGCTTTGTTAGCACGCCAAAACAACCAGCACCACCAGCTGATATGGAATGTCGTAGCAGGAGGCAGCATTTCAGCCACATGGTGGAGCAGTATGTGTGCATATGCCTACACGTACTGAATGACGGGTTTGCCCCCTTCAACTTCTAGGTCTCTGGGCACATTGCCTGAGCTTGCCCTTTACGCCTTGGAGGTGCTGGCCTGCCCTGCAGCCAGTGTATTGACTGAACGTGTGTTTAGCACGGCAGGGGGAGTTATCACAGACAGGCGCAGCCGCCTTTCCACAGCCAAAGTGGACAAGCTCAAGTTCATTAAAATGAACCAGGCATGGATCCCACAGGACTTGTCTGTACCTTGTGCAGAATAGACATGTATACCGTCCTTAACCAGCCATTGTTATACTACAGCGCAAACGCTCATTGTTGTATTTTGGATATTTCACACTCTTTTGGAGTGTACCCTAATTTAAAAAAATATTTTAATTTAAACCAAAAACCAATGTTGGCTACCTCGTCCTCCTACACCGTCGTTTCCACCTACAACGCTAAGTCCACCGCCTCCTCAAACTCCTACTCCATATGGACCTACACCTCATAAATTAAGTTTATTTTATTTTTATTTGCACATATTTTATGTCATTTCACAAATTTGTCTGTTACATTTTCTGGTGAAATTCACAAATTTTTGGGTGTGATATACCCCTGCTCTACCTAGTAGACAGGTAACATTTCACTATTTTGTCTGTTACATATTCAGGTGTAATACACCAATTTTTGGTTGTGATATACCACTGATATACCTAGTAGACAGGTAAAAAAAATATTATTAATTTATCTGTTACATATTCGGTTAAAATTCACAAATTTCTGGGCGTGATATTCCCCGGTTCTACCTAGTAGACAGGTAACATTTCACTAATTTGTCTGTTACATTTTCTGGTAAAATTCACCAAATTTTGCCTGTGATATTTAACTGCTATACCTAGTAGACAGGTAAAAAGAATTTCATTAATTTGTCTGCTACATATTAGGGTGAAAATTACAAATTTTTGGGTGTGATATACCCATGCTCTACCTAGTAGACCGGTAACATTTTATTAATTTGGCTGTTACATATTCAGGTGAAATTCACCAATCTTTGGGTGTGATATACCCCTGCTCTACCTAGTAGACAGGTAACATTTCACTAATTTGTCTGTTACATATTCTTGTGAAATTCACAATTTTTTGGGTGTTATATACCTCGGCTGTACCTAGTAGACAGGTAAAAACATTTTACTAATTTGTCTGTTACATTTTTGGGGGAAATTCACCAATTTTTGGGTGTGATATACCCCTGCTCTACCTAGTAGATAGGTAACATTTCACTAATTTGTCTGTTACATATTCGTGTGTAATTCACCAATATTTGGGTGCGATATACTACTGCTATACCTAGTAGACAGGTAAAAAAAAAAATCATTAATTTGTCTGTTACATATTCGGGTGAAATTCACACATTTTTGGGTGTGATATACCCCGGCTGTACCTAGTAGACAGGTGAAAACATTTCACTAATTTGTCTGTTATATTTTCGGGTGAAATTTACCAATTTTTGGCTGTGATTTACTACTGCTCTACCTAGTAGACAGGTAAAAAAAATCATTAATTTATCTGTTACATATTCCGGTGAAATTCACAAATTTTTGGGTGTGATATACCCCTGCTCTACCTAGTAGACAGGTAACATTTCACTATTTTGTCTGTTACATATTCGTGTGAAATTCACAAATTTTTGGGGGTGATATACCCCGGCTGTACCTAGTAGACAGGTGAAAACATTTCACTAATTTGTCTGTTATATTTTCGGGTGAAATTCACAAATTTTTGGGTGTGATATAATTTTTAAAAATCATCTGTTCCATTGGTGGGTGACATTAACCCATTTCTGGTGACGAAAAACCCCTGCTCTGCTTAGGTGACAGGGAATTCAAATTGTAAAATTCATCTTTAATTGGCCTTTTTACTCAATCCTTCTGCTTTAACAACTTGTTCCACATTTCAGCTCGATTACATTGCAGCCATTGACCTCCCTTGGATGTGGTATCTCTTTCTCCCGCTCCCTCTCCCGCGTGGAATCCCGATTCGCCGATAACCGTGATCAACATGTTAGGCTCAGAAAAGAACATCGAAATTTGATGGAGAATATATCCAAAAGGATCGTGGACGTCACGGGACGTGCGATCAGGCAGAAGTTATCTAGAGTCAACAAAGCGTAACTTCTCCAAATCCAACCTGCACATCTGCTGTTCTGTCAGGTCTATTGGTTAGTACTGTCCAGTATTGCCGTCCCTCTAGTCAGGTCTTAAAGTGGCTTATAAGAAACTCCTATGTGTATTTTATTATTGTTTTTGCCTTTTGTTTTTGCCTATTGTATTTCTACAATGACTCATCAAGGACTTACAGTATATGGTAATGCCTACAATATAGGTGGTGGTGAAAAATAGCATTTAGGAAAGTATTGTGCTTTGGGGGACTGAGACTTTTTTCTAGAGATTCTGTGTGATCTCATGTACATGTTAGGATAAGTGTTAGGTTTACCGTAAGGGTTTTGTTACAGTGGCCGCTGTGCTGCTCACCTGCTCATGTCCCAGGGGCATGGGCTCGTCTCCCTCTCCCTTGCAGCAGACCTGGCATGTAGGGTACCTCTGTCCTCTCATGCAAGCTGCAGCCTGCTTGCCAACTCAGCTTCCCTTTCTCTGCCTACACGGTGCACATTTGCTGCCTCCAGCTCATAAAGAGCCATAATATACCCCTATTTTCTTCATCCTATGGCTGGCCACCTTGGAGAACTTAATGCACCTCTAAGGAAGTGCCTAAGCAATAGATTCTAATCTATTATAATTCCTACTAAGGTGTGCTGCTTACGTTTGTCTACCCATGTACCAACTCCAATATGATCCCCAGATTTGACCATTCATTGCCTGACCTGATCTCTCGTACTGACACTGAGCTGCCTGCCCTGACTTTCGACTGTTTTATCAGCTTGACTCTGATTACATATTTGCTTGATCTCTCTCTGCTCTGCACAAGTGTCCCTTGAACCCTATGAGTCAGCTGTTAATTAGAGGAGAATAAGAACTAGAGATGAACAAATTTCTTGAAAGTCCCATTGTAACAAATCGACTGGCAGATTCGATTTGGGTACAAATACATTTGACCTGAATCAAAAGTGCTTATATTACTATGAAAAGTTGTGTATGACACTCTGATATTTCCTAAGACTATATCCAACCATTTTTAAGCTCTTTAAAGCCAAGATAGTATAAGTTTTGTCAAAGTGAGATACAGTATATTGCTATGGTGATGGTAACAAACAGCGTGTTTATTATTGTACATTAAAAACAATGAAAAATTATCCCTTTTTGGTGGGAGATGCCTTCGTCTCAGTCTTCTGACCTGTAAAATGGTAGCTATCATTTTGATAGATTTTCCTGAACCAAATTGCAATAGATTCTTGCAATTAGCAAGAATTAGAGTTTTGGGGAAATTCTAGACAAATTTAATACATTTTGAATTGATTCTCTCATCCCTAACAAGGACCGGTAGTATTCAAACTATGATTTTCTCCATACCGTACTGTCATATTAATCAAGTTGCTATGACAAAGTGTACAGTCGTGGCCAAAAGTTTTGAGAATGACACAAATATTAGTTTTCACAAAGTTTGCTGCTAAACTGCTTTTAGATCTTTGTTTCAGTTTTCTCTGTGATGTAGTGAAATATAATTACACGCACTTCATACGTTTCAAAGGCTTTTATCGACAATTACATGACATTTATGCAAAGAGTCAGTATTTGCAGTGTTGGCTCTTCTTTTTCAGGACCTTTGCAATTCGACTGGGCATGCTCTCAATCAATTTCTGGGCCAATTCCTGACTGATAGCAACCCATTCTTTCATAATCACTTCTTGGAGTTTGTCAGAATTAGTGGGGTTTTTTTTGTCCACCCGCCTCTTGAGGATTGACCATTAGTTCTCAATGGGATTAAGATCTGGGGAGTTTCCAGGCCATGGACCCAAAATGTCAACGTTTTGGTCCCCGAGCCACTTAGTTATCACTTTTGCCTTATGGGACGGTGCTCCATCGTGCTGGAAAATGCATTGTTCTTCACCAAACTGTTGTTGGATTGTTGGAAGAAGTTGCTGTTGGAGGGTGTTTTGGTACCATTCTTTATTCATGGCTGTGGTTTTGGGCAAAATTGTGAGTGAGCCCACTCCTTTGGATGAGAAGCAACCCCACACATGAATGGTCTCAGGATACATTACTGTTGGCATGACACAGGACTGATGGTATCGCTCACCTTTTCTTCTCCGGACAAGCCTTTTTCCAGATGCCCCAAACAATCGGAAAGAGGCTTCATCGGAGAATATGACTTTGCCCCAGTCCTCAGCAGTCCATTCACCATACTTTCTGCAGAAGATCAATCTGTCCCTGAATTTTTTTTTTGGAGAGAAGTGGCTTCTTTGCTGCCCTTCTTGACACCAGGCCATCTTCCAAAAGTCTTCGCCTCACTGTGCGTGCAGATGCGCTCACACCTGCCTGCTGCCATTCTTGAGCAAGTTCTGCACTGGTGGCACTCCGATCCCGCAGCTGATTCCTCTTTAGGAGACGATCCTGGCGCTTGCTGGACTTTCTTGGACGCCCTGAAGCCTTCTTAACAAGAATTGAACCTCTTTCCTTAAAGTTCTTGATGATCCTATAAATTGTTGATTGAGGTGCAATCTTAGTAGCCACAATATTTTTGCCTGTGAAGCCATTTTTACGTGTTTCTTTGCAGGTCACCATGGTTAACAATGGAAGAACAATGATTTCAAGCATCACCCTCCTTTTAACATGTCAAGTCTGCCATTTTAACCCAATCAGACATAATGATCTCCAGCCTTGTGCTCGTCAACATTCTCACCTGAGTTAACAAGACAATTACTGAAATGATCTCAGCAGGTCCTTTAATGACAGCAATGAAATGCAGTGGAAAGGTTTTTTTGGGATTAAGTTAATTTTCATGGCAAAGAAGGACTATGCAATTCATCTGATCACTCTTCAGAACATTCTGGAGTATACGCAAATTGCTATTATAAAAACTTAAGCAGCAACTTTTCCAATTTCCAATATTTATGTAATTCTCAAAACTTTTGGCCACGACTGTAGATGGAGAGCTTCTATAATGCATGTTTGACAAAGTGAAAATAATCTATATTCGGAAATTGAATACCCCTGCCAATTGAAAAAAAAAAATACAATTGGTGGGCTCTGCTCATATCTAGTTTTTCTTTCCAATTGAGGTATAAGTCAAGATGTTTTCTTACCTATATTTCTGATGGAAGGCTGTAGGCATACAATGGCATGCTTTGTTTACTCCTACTGTAAAAAAAAAAAAAAAAAAGTACTGCATTAATAAAACATTTTTAGTATATCCTTCTGTCTATTGCAGAATGCTCTTTTCTATACATTTTTTTCCCAAAAAAAGTAAAAAAACAAGCAAAATGATGCCCAGCAGTCTGGTGTATGCCAAAAGGAAACAAAGAATACATGGGGCTCCATTGATAGATATGTCATAAGTGCCACAAGTATTTTCACCACATGTTAAATGTATTGAAAAATAAAAGGGCGTGAACAGAATTAAACAGGCAATAATGCAGGATCTATACATCAATGTATGTATATATATATTGTGACACAGTGAGGGGTTGTGTCTGGCAAGGCAGGTTTTTCCTCCCAGCATGTGCGGCTGGGCTGGTTTCCAGCCAGGTAAGGTCAAATACCGGACAGGAGTTTAAGTAGCAGTCTGGGTTTTGGCAGCACCTGGCTTTCCTTAAATAGGCAGCTGGGCACAGCAGAGATGTCTCTGTTTTTGGATCTTAGGCTTTGTGCCGCTCTGGAGGCCTGTGAGCCGCACGTTGGGGAAACAGGCCCCCTAAAGCCTGCTGTGGACTACTGGAGGCAGAACTGCCAGCAAGGTGACTTGTGTTATATGAACTTTACATTGTGTGTGAATTAACACCAAGACTGCAAAGTTACGTGCTGTTTTGTGCAATTGCCTCAAGTGTGAATAAACACTGATGTTTTGAGGTAAGAACTTGTATTTTGCCTCTGTACTGCACTCATTTACCCTATCTACCAGAGCGAAACCCCACTATATGTGTGTATATATATATATATATATATATATACAGTCAGGTCCATAAATATTGGGACATCGACACAATTCTAAAATTTTTGGCTCTATACACAACCACAATGGATTTGAAATGAAACGAACAAGATGTGCTTTAACTACAGACTGTCAGCTTTAATTTGTGGGTATTTACATCCAAATCAGGTGAACGGTGTAGGAATTACAACAGTTTGCATATGTGCCTCCCACTTGTTAAGGGACCAAAAGTAATGGGACATATTAATAATTATAAATCAAACTTTCACTTTTTAATACTTGGTTGCAAATCCTTTGCATTCAATTACAGCCTGAAGTCTGGAACGCATAGACATCACCAGACGCTGGGTTTTTTCCCTGGTGATGCTCTGCCAGGCCTCTACTGCAACTGTCTTCAGTTCCTGCTTGTTCTTGGGGCATTTTCCCTTCAGTTTTGTCTTCAGCAAGTGAAATGCATGCTCAATAGGATTCAGGTCAGGTGATTGATTTGGCCATTGCATAACATGCCACTTCTTTCCCTTAAAAAAACTCTTTGGTTGCTTTTGCAGTATGCTTTGGGTCATTGTACATCTGCACTGTGAAGCGTCCAATGAGTTCTGAAGCATTTGGCTGAATATGAGCAGATAATATTGCCCGAAACACTTTAGAATTCATCCTGCTGCTTTTATCAGCAGTCACATCATCAATAAATACAAGAGAACCAGTTCCATTGGCAGCCATACATGCCCACGCCATGACACTACCACCACCATGCTTCACTGATGAGGTGGTATGCTTAGGATCATGAGCAGTTCCTTTCCTTCTTCATAATCTTCTCTTCTTATCACTCTGGTACAAGTTGATCTTGGTCTCATCTGTCCATAGAATGTTGTTCCAGAACTGTGAAGGCTTTTTTAGATGTCGTTTGGCAAACTTTAATCTGGCCTTCCTGTTTTTGAGGCTCACCAATGGTTTACATCTTGTGGTGAACCCTCTGTATTCACTCTGGTGAAGTCTTCTCTTGATTGTTGACTTTGACACACATACACCTACCTCCTGGAGAGTGTTCTTGATCTGGCCAACTGTTGTGAAGAGTGTTTTCTTCACCAGGGAAAGAATTCTTCTGTCATCCACCACAGTTGTTTTCCGTGGTCTTCCGGGTCTTTTGGTGTTGCTAAGATCACCGCTGCTTTCCTTCTTTTTAAGAATGTTGCAAACAGTTGTTTTGGCCATGCCAAATGTTTTTGCTATTTCTCTGATGGGTTTGTTTTGTTTTTTTCAGCCTAATGATGCCTTGCTTCACTGATAGTGACAGCTCTTTGGATCTCATCTTAAGAGTTGACAGCAACAGATTTCAAATGCAAATAGCACACTTGAAATTAACTCTGGACCTTTTATCTGCTCATTGTAATTGGGATAATGAGGGAAACACACACCTGGCCATGGAACAGCTGAGAAGCCAATTGTCCCATTACTTTTGGTCCCTTAACAAGTGGGAGGCACATATGCAAACTGTTGTAATTCCTACACCGTTCACCTGATTTGGATGTAAATACCCTCAAATTAAAGCTGACAGTCTGCAGTTAAAGCACATCTTATTAGTTTCATTTCAAATCCATTGTGGTGGTGTATAGAGCCAAAAATGTTAGAAGTGTGTCGATGTCCCAATATTTATGGACCTGACTGTATATATATATATAAAACCAATTTAAAGGAAATTTGGCACCCGTGACATCCCTATCAAACTGTTTGAATAGAAACATAATGGTGGTTCACCTGATTAAACTTTTGCTTTTGTTTTGCTGATCCGAGGCTCTGCTCCTGAATTTTACATTTTCTTAACATGCAAATTAGGCCTTTAATCAGGCTCGGACTGGCCCACAGGGGTACAGGGGAATCCCCCGGTGGGCCCCTGAGTAAGGTGGCCCCCTAGTCCCCCACCCCCTGCACACGTGGCACAAAACACATTAGATTTACTGCACTACATACCGTACATATATTCAATGTACAGCACCTCAACCAGCCTATGTTTAAATAAAAAACTGGTTAGATTATTTATTATATTTGAATGTTTCTGTACGGTGGGCCCCCAAAATAAATTTTACTGGTGGGCCCTAGGCACCCCAGTCCGACGCTGCCTTTAATGCAATGAGGGCATCACCATGGATCTTGTTGCACCCAATCTTTGCTCCTTTCTGGGGCCACCCCCTCCCTGGCTTCTTTACCACTGCATGGCCCTGTCTATCAAAGCAACCAGGGAGGGGATGACCACAGAAAGGAGCAGGATTTGGGTGCAACAAAAGCAAAAATGACACTTCATTGGACCAAAGGTCTAATTTGCATATTAAAAGTTTTAATCAGATGAACTACAGCTATGTGTCTGTGCAAACAGTTTGATGGTCGCTGGTGTCAGATTTGCTGTAAGAAATAAATACTTGAAACAGTCGGTACAAATATATCAATACTTTAAAAAAAATTAGCCACAAAAACAGATAGGACATCATCAGAAGGTCACACGCATGATATTATACCAAACCATACCAGTGTGGAACAAACAGCCCATTGCATCTAAATCGATGCATCACAGTAGAGATGAACAAATCGAGAGATGAGCAAATTGATTCTTTAGAATTAAAATTTGACCAAAATTTTTAATAAAATTCTGATTAGTTTTCTTCAGAAGAATTTTACAAGATAGAGAGAGATATATAGAGAAATAGACTTTTACAGGCATTTAAAGGGAATCTGTCACCTAGATAATCAATATTAAAGCAAACATATGTCCTTACAGCACTTTAGACCTTCTTTCCATATGTTTTCTCGCTTTATATCTTCATAAAAATCCACTTTTATTCTTATGCTAATGAGGCATTGCAGTGCCCAGAGGGGCGCTATTTTCATTCAAATGGTGCCTAGGAGCACCCCCCATCAAGTAATCAGGCCCCCTACAGAGCCCACTATGTCCTAAGCATTGCCATTGCCATCATGCCCCCTCCCAGCTACGTCACTAGTAGCGGATAACCCTGCCCACCCATTCCCTTCAGCTTCGCCAACAGGGCATCAGCCTCAATTGTTTTACTGGGCATGCGCCGATGCCCTCAGTTAAACTATAAGATGGCAATGCTAGGGGCGTAGTGTATGAGTGGAGATAGAGGCGTGCTTGGGCTCTGTAGGGGGGCGGGCCTGTGCACTTGATGGACGGTGTTTCTGGGCACCTTTTGAATGAAAATAATGCCCCTCTAGGCAACTTAGTTCCTCATTAGCATAAGGATACAAGTGGATTTTTATGAAGATATATAGCGAGCTCCAAGAAAAAGAAAACCTATGGAAAGAAGGTCTGAAGTGCTGTAAAGACTACTTTTGGTTTAATATTGATTATCCAGGTGACAGATTCCCTTTAAACTATTTTTGATTCAAATTGAATTTATTGGCTGATTTTGACAAATTAGACCTAAAACGAATTTTAGGAAGTTGTCTCAACTCTAAAACATAGTAATAAATAGAGATGGAATTGCAGTTCGCCCGGCGGTCGTTTCGTGGCGAACTTTGCTTGTTCGCAATTTGCCGAACATGCAAAGATATGGCAATGTTTGCATGCGCCATATTATTTTGCATTGCGCCAAACTTTGACCCATGACACATCCATCAGGTGGGATAGGACAGCCAATTGAGACGTTTTGGCACATGGACACTGAACTGACAGCCATTTTACATTCTGTGTCTTGCCAGTGTAGGGAGCAGATGTTTTGTGGAGCAGGGACAGACTGTTACGGACACCAAACGCTAGCTAATAGGGCCACAAAAGTGCTTTTAAGGACTGGTATGGGTGTGCTATCGATAGGTGTGACTTACAGAGGGATGTTATATACAAACTGGATTGCAAAAAAGTTGGGACACTAAACAAATTGTGAATAAAAACTAAATGCAATGATGTGGAGATGGCAAATGTCAATATTTTATTTGTAATAGAACGTAGATGACAGATCAAACGTTTAATCCGAGTAAATGTATCATTTTAATCGAAAAATACGTTGATTCCAATTTTCACGGTGTCAACAAATCCCAAAAAAGTTGGGACAAGTAGCAATAAGAGGCTGGAAAAAGTAAATTTGAGCATAACGAAGAGCTGGAAGACCAATTAACACTAATTAGGTCAATTGGCAAAATGATTGGGTATAAAAAGAGCTTCACAGAGTGGCAGTGTCTCTCAGAAGCCAAGATGGGTAGAGGATCACCAATTCCCACAATGTTGCGCAGAAAGATAGTGGAGCAATATCAGAACGGTATTACCCAGCGAAAAATTGCAAAGACTTTGCATCTATCATCATCAACTGTGCATAACATCATCCGAAGATTCAGAGAATCTGGAGCAATCTCTGTGCGTAAGGGTCAAGGCCTTAAAACCATACTGGATGCCCGTGATCTCTGGGCCCTTAAACGACACTGCACCACAAACAGGAATGCTACTGTAAAGGAAATCACAGAATGGGCTCAGGAATACTTCCAGAAACCATTGTCAGTGAACACAATCCACCGTGCCATCCGCCGTTGCCAGCTGAAACTCTACAGTGCAAAGAAGAAGCCATTTCTAAGCAAGATCCACAAGCACAGGCGTTTTCACTGGGCCAGGGATCATTTAAAATGGAGTGTGGCAAAATGGAAGACTGTTCTGTGGTCAGACGAGTCACGATTCAAAGTTCTTTTTGGAAATCTGGGACGCCATGTCATCCGGACCAAAGAGGACAAGGACAACCCAAGTTGTTATCAAGGCTCAGTTCAGAAGCCTGCATCTCTGATGGTATGGGGTTGCATGAGTGCGTGTGGCATGGGCAGATTGCATGTCTGGAAAGGCACCATCAATGCAGAAAAATATATTCAGGTTCTAGAACAACATATGCTCCCATCCAGACGTCATCTCTTTCAGGGAAGACCCTGCATTTTTCAACAAGATAATGCCAGACCACATTCTGCATCAATCACAACATCATGGCTGCGTAGGAGAAGGATCCGGGTACCGAAATTGCCAGTCTGCAGTCCAGATCTTTCACCTATAGAGAACATTTGGTGCATCATAAAGAGGAAGGTGCAACAAAGAAGGCCCAAGACGATTGAACAGTTAGAGGCCTGTATTAGACAAGAATGGGAGAGCATTCCTATTTCTAAACTTGAGAAACTGGTCTCCTCGGTCCCCAGACGTCTGTTGAGTGTTGTAAGAAGAAGGGGAGATGCTACACAGTGGTGAAAATGGCCTTGTCCCAACTTTTTTGGGATTTGTTGACACCATGAAATTCTGATTCAACATATTTTTCCCTTAAAATGGTACATTTTCTCAGTTTAAACTTTTGTTCCGTGATTTATGTTCTATTCTGAATAAAATATTAGAAGTTGGCACCTCCACATCATTGCATTCAGTTTTTATTCAGGATTTGTATAGTGTCCCAACTTTTTTGGAATCCAGTTTGTACTTATAATATACTTTCTAACATAGAAAGTATATTATAGTGCATTGTGCAGCAGTTGTGTGAAGTTCTGCTGCGATAACGAAGCTATATAGAGGAACAAACGCTATTGGAATAACTAATTGCAATGGTTTGATATACCTGTTGCCCAAAAAAAAACAGATTGAGGGGTGTGAAATACTTATAATAAACTTTTTAACATAGAAAGTATATTATAGTGCATTTGTATTGTGCAGCAGTTGTGTGCAGTTCTGCTGCAATACCCAGGTATATAGAGGGACAAGCGTTATTGGAACAACTATTTATATTTATAAATATAATTGAGGGGTGCGATATACCTGCTTCCACAAAATACTAATTAAGGGGTTTGATATACCTGCTTCCAAAAGATACTGATTGAGGGGTGTGATATACCTGCTTCCACCAAATATTGATTCAGGGTTTCTTTATACCTGTTCCCACAAAATAAAAATTAAGGGGTGCAATATACCTGCTTCTACAAAATACTGATTAAGGGTTTCTATTTACCTGTTTCCACAAAATACTGTGAGAGGTGTGATATACCTGCTTCCACAAAATACTGATTAAGGGGTGCGATATACCTGCTTCCACCAAATATTGATTCAGGGGTTCTATATACCTGTCGCCACAAAATACTGATTGAGGGGTGCGATATACAGTACAGACCAAAAGTTTGGACACACCTTCTCATTCAAAGAGTTTTCTTTATTTTCATGACTATGAAAATTGTAGATTCACACTGAAGGCATCAAAACTATGAATTAACACATGTGGAATTATATACATAACAAACAAGTGTGAAACAACTGAAAATATGTCATATTTTAGGTTCTTCAAAGTAGCCACCTTTTGCTTTGATTACTGCTTTGCACACTCTTGGCATTCACTTGATGAGCTTCAAGAGGTAGTCCCCAGAAATGGTTTTCACTTCACAGGTGTGCCCTGTCAGGTTTAATAAGTGGGATTTCTTGCCTTATAAATGGGGTTGGGACCATCAGTTGCGTTAAGGAGAAGTCAGGTGGTTACACAGCTGATAGTCCTACTGAATAGACTGTTAGAATTTGTATTATGGCAAGAAAAAAGCAGCTAAGTAAAGAAAAACGAGTGGCCATCATTACTTTAAGAAATGAAGGTCAGTCAGTCAGCCGAAAAATTGGGAAAACTTTGAAAGTAAGGGCTATTTGACCATGAAGGAGACTGATGGGGTGCTGCGCCAGATGACCTGGCCTCCACAGTCACCGGACCTGAACCCAATCGAGATGGTTTGGGGTGAGCTGGACCGCAGAGTGAAGGCAAAAGGGCCAACAAGTGCTAAGCATCTCTGGGAACTCCTTCAAGACTGTTGGAAGACCAACTCAGGGGACTACCTCTTGAAGCTCATCAAGAGAATGCCAAGAGTGTGCAAAGAAGTAATCAAAGCAAAAGGTGGCTACTTTGAAGAACCTAAAATATGACATATTTTCAGTTGGTTCACACTTGTTTGTTATGTATATAATTCCACATGTGTTAATTCATAGTTTTGATGCCTTCATAGTCATGAAAATAAAGAAAACTGTTTGAATGAGAAGGTGTGTCCAAACCTTTGGTCTGTACTGTACCTGCTCCCACAAAATACTGATTAAGGGGTGCGATATACCTGCTTCCACCAAATATTGATTTAGGTGTTCAATATACCTGTTTACAAAAAATACTGATTGAGAGGTGCGATATACCTGCTTCTACAAAATACTGAATAAGGGGTTCTATATAACTGCTTCTACAAAATACTGATCGAGGGGTGCAATATACCGGCTTCCAACAAATACTGATTGAGGCCTGCGATATCCACAAATACTGCTTTTCTCTATGGACTTTGGCACAGGGTCATTTTAAAAATGACAGGCAGAGGTAGAGGCAGGCCGTTCCGCAGGGGTGGTAGGGGTCGGGAAGGTGCACCAGGCCGGAGCCTAAGTGGGAAGTTGGAGAAGGTGCGTGTGATTACGTCAAAGGACGCACCAGAGTTGGTTCAGTGGCTCACTCAGCCTTTTGCTTCTGCACCCTCCTTATCCTCTCTATCTGCACCCTCCTCACTCTCTGTTGTGTGCAGCCCCAAAGACACCACCACCACCATAGCCCCTCCACTCGAGTCAGAGGAATTATTTTCCCATCTATTCACAGACCTTACCGATGCGCAGCCATTCTTGGCATCGGGTGAGGAAGAGGAGGTAGCAACGGCCGCCACCCAGCGGTCTGACGACAGTACCCAGATCAGCCCAAAGAGGGTGGTCCCCGCTGTTGCTGCCTTATCACGGTCGGCGAGGCTATCACATACGTGACACAGAGGGAGGGAACGAGGAAGGCCCTGCCCAAGTGAGAGGGAAGATGGTGACCCCTGACTCACCTGGCGGCTGGCACCTGGCTGCCCTGACGTCCCTAGACGGGTTCCTCACCCGTACGCCGATCACGTGCCTAAAGCCCTGGCTTTCCCTGAGCTGAGCCCTAGGTAGTGAACAGGGCGATGGGAACACTAGTCCGCACCACTAACTCTAAGGGAAAACACCAAGTGGAGGACAGACAACACAGACTCAACATATATTCCCAGGTGGGCGACAACAGGAGACAACAATAAGCCAAACAGGGATCCGGAGGGTAGCACACAGGAACAACAACCAGGATTAACCACTCCAGTGGGTCAGTATAGATGTCCAGGCAGGAAGCTCTATAACTGGCAACTAGAGAAGTGTGAGGGGAGAATATAAGGAGGTAGGGAGTGGCAGACAAGAAACAGCTGAGGAGGAGAAGCTACGGATCCCTGAGAGAGACAAAAAGGATAGCAAGGCAAACACAGAAAACAATAACTAAGAAACACCGTGATCTTTAGATATAGAGCGCGCAGCCACCCGCTGCGACTTCCTGACCCCGGGTATAACGGAGTCAGACGTGGCTCTTGATACCCTCGTGACAGTACCCCCCCTTTCACGAGGGGCCTCCGGACACTCAGGACCAGGTCTCTCCGGATGAGAGGCATGGAAAGTCTGAATTAACCTGTTGGCGTTTACCTCTGACGCTGGAACCCACATTCTTTCCTCGGGACCGTAACCCCTCCAATGCACAAGATACTGAAGAGAGCGGCGGACCCGACGAGAATCAACAATTCTGGATATTTGAAACTCCAGATTACCATCCACAATAACAGGAGGAGGTGGCAGCGGCGATGGTTCTAGAGGTGGAACATACTTCTTGAGTAACGATTTATGGAAGACGTTATGGATCTTAAAAGTCTGAGGTAGCTCCAGGCGAAAAGCCACAGGGTTAATGACGGCTACTATTTTATAGGGACCAATGAACCTAGGACCCAGTTTCCAAGAAGGAACCTTAAACTTAATATTCCTAGTAGACAACCACACATAGTCATTCACTCCTAGGTCCGGACCTGGCGACCGTTTCTTATCGGCCATGCATTTATATTTACCACTCATCTTTTTCAAGTTAACTTGCACCTTCTGCCATACCGATGAAAGAGATGAAGAAAACCTTTCCTCTTCGGGAACCCCAGAAGAAAGTACAAAATTGGGGATAAAAACCGTATGCACCAAGGAATAGTCACTTGCCAGTGGACTCCTGATAATGATTATTTATGGCAAACTCAGCTAACGGTAAATATGATGACCACAACTCTTGGTTTTCAGACACAAAACACCTTAAATATGTTTCTAGGTTTTGGTTGGTACGCTCAGTCTGTCCATTCGACTGAGGATGGAAAGCTGAGGAAAAGGACAAGTGAACCCCCAAACGGGAACAAAAAGCTTTCCAAAACTTAGAAATAAACTGGGTTCCCCGATCCGAAACCACATCGGAAGGGACCCCGTGAAGCTTCACGATTTCACTGATAAACACCTGAGCGAGAGTTTTAGCATTAGGAAGTGCGGGTAGCGCAATAAAGTGTACCATTTTGCTAAACCTGTCTACTACTACCAAGATAACTGTTTTACCCGCCGACAACGGTAAGTCAGTGATGAAATCCATTGACAGATGTGTCCATGGCCTATTGGGGATGAAAAGTGGCAATAAAGACCCTGCTGGACGTGTATGAGAGACTTTCGCGCGTGCACAAGTAGAACAAGTAGACACGAAATCCATTACATCCTGACGCAACCTTGGCCACCAAAAACGACGAGATAAAAGCTCCAAGGTTGCTTTACTACCCGGGTGACCAGCAAGTGCCGAATTATGATGTTCTTTTAATAATTCAAGACGCAGGTTTAACGGTACAAACAATTTCTCTGAGGGGCAAGAGGCCGGGGCATCCCCCTGAGCCTCTAACACCTTTCCCTCTAGAACAGAGTGTACAGCAGAGACAACCACTCCTCTTTGTAAAATAGGTACCGGATCACAAACATTACCCCCTCCAGGGAAACTACGAGATAATGCGTCTGCCTTGGTATTTTTTGCCCCAGGACGATAGGTGATTACAAAGTTAAATCTGGTAAAGAATAGCGACCACCTAGCTTGTCTAGGGGTGAGACGTTTAGCCGATTCTAGGTACAGAAGGTTCTTGTGATCCGTAATCACCGTGACGGGGTGGATTGCTCCCTCTAAGAAGTGACGCCACTCTTCAAGCGCCAGTTTAATCGCCAACAGTTCCCTATTTCCAATATCATAATTCTTCCCCGCAGAAGATAATTTTTTGGAAAAGAAAGCGCAAGGACGCCATTTGCCAGGAGACGGACCCTGAGACAATACAGCTCCCACTCCCACCTCTGACGCATCTACCTCGACAATAAAAGGCTGGGAGACATCAGGTTGAATTAGAACAGGTGCCGAGGTAAACCTCTCCTTTAGAGAGGAAAATGCATCTTTAGCGGCGTCAGACCATTTGGAAAAATCCGTCCCCTTCCTAGTCATGTCGGTAAGGGGTTTAACGATCACTGAATAATTTTTAATGAACTTTCTATAAAAATTAGCGAAACCCAAAAACCGTTGTAGGGCTTTAAGGTTCTCAGGAAGATCCCAATCTAAAATTGCCTGGACCTTCCCAGGATCCATGCGGAAACCTGAAGCAGATAATAGATATCCCAGGAACTGTAATTCCTGAACAGCGAAGACACATTTTTCAATTTTCGCATATAATTTATTCGTCCGTAGGACCTGCAGTACTTGCCTGACATGCACCTCATGTGTTTTCAGATCAGCCGAATAAATTAAGATATCATCTAGGTATATGACTGCAAACCTGCCGATGAGATGACTAAAAATATCATTAACGAAATGTTGGAAGACAGCAGGGGCATTGGTCAGACCGAAAGGCATAACTAGATTTTCATAATGCCCCTCAGGGGTGTTAAAAGCTGTCTTCCACTCATCCCCTTCCCTGATACGAATCAGATTGTAGGCCCCCCTAAGATCAAGTTTGGAGAACCACTTAGCACCCGCAATCTGATTAAAAAGGTCAGGAATGAGAGGAAGAGGGTATGGGTCACGGATGGTTATCTGGTTTAACTCACGGAAATCTAAGCAAGGACGCAGGCCCCCATCTTTCTTTTTAACAAAGAAAAACCCTGCAGCCACGGGTGAAGAAGAGGGTCTGATGTGTCCCTTAGCCAGACTCTCGGAGATATAATCTTTCATGGCTTGTCTCTCGGGACCCGAAAGATTATACAACCTGGACTTGGGTAATTTTGCCCCGGGAATCAGGTTAACCGGGCAATCATAAGGACGATGAGGTGGTAGTTTCTGACAACCCTTTTCAGAAAAAACGTCCTCAAAGTCCGAAATAAATGTAGGTAGGGAAGCTATGGAGGCGATTAAGCAATTGTTATTTAAGCAATTCTCTCTGCAATGCTCACTCCACTCCAATATCTCCCTGGCCTGCCAATCCACCACTGGATTGTGCGCTACCAACCAGGGAAGACCCAATACCACCGGAGAGGGAAGGCCCTCCAGAACGTAACATGAAAGACACTCATTATGGTGGTCCCCTACCCGAAGGTGTAAATTACGAACAATGTGGGTGAGGTTTCTCTGAGACAGAGGAGCATAATCTATAGCGAATACGGGAATAGGTCTCTGCAGCGTACAGAGAGACAAACCCATAGTGCGGGCAAAATGGGCATCAATCAAGTTTACCCCTGCTCCACTGTCTAGAAAAACAGAAATAGACTCCGTCTTAACACCAAAAACAATGACCGCTGGTAACACAAATTGAGATGTTCGTATGGAGGAAACGTATACCCCCCGGCTGACATCCTCCGCACAGCCCGGGGTTAGTAGTTTTCCGACGGTCTTTTGTTTTTGAGAAAGGAGGGACAGACATTAATGAAATGACCCCTCCCCCCACAGAAAAAACAAGCCCCCCCCTACAGCGAACCTCGGGAGGACGGACCTGACGAGAAGTTCCGCCTAGCTGCATAGGCTCATCTAAGTCAGTACAGGCTGACTGTTGCTTGGGAGAGGTAACCAATTGCTCCGGAATTTTCGATCTCTCCCTAAGACGTCTATCTATTCTGATAGAGAGGGACATAACAGCATCAAGGGAAAGGGGGGTCTCATACAGCGCCAGTGCATCCTTAACCCTTTCAGATAACCCAGAGCAGAACTGACTCCTGAGAGCCGGGTCGTTCCACTGAGTATCCGTAGCCCACCTACGGAACTCTGAGCAATATTCCTCTGCTGACAGGATCTCCCTGTAGGAGTCTCCGTAACTTCGACTCAGCCAGGGCGACTCGGTCAGGGTCATCATATATGAGACCCAAAGCCCCAAAAAATCCCTCCACTGACCGAAGAGCCTGAGAACCAGGGGGTAACGAGAACGCCCAGGATTGCGGATCCCCCTGAAGCAGGGAAATGACAATCCCTACCCGCTGTTCTTCATGACCTGAGGAGTAAGGGCGCAACTTAAAATATAATTTGCCGGCCTCACGGAACGTCGCAAATTTGTCCCTTCCCCCAGAAAATCTGTCGGGAAGAGCAACCTTGGGTTCAGTGACAACCTGGTTACCCATAGCAACCGCTGGGGGTGCGGTCTGCTGCATTTGCTGCTGTTGTTGGAGAACAGACGCCTTCAATCCTGCCACCTCCAAAGACAGGCTTTGAAGCTGTTCTGCCAAGGCATCAATAGGATCCATATTGGATTCTAAGTAGAGAGAGAAAAAAAAACAACAAACAAAAATTAAAAAAAAAAAAATTTTATTTTTATTTTTTCTCAAAAAGTAAGGGCCAGTTATAATATCACGGTCGGCGAGGCTATCACATATGTGACACAGATTGAGGGAACGAGGAAGGCCCTGCCCAAGTGAGAGGGAAGATGGTGACCCCTGACTCACCTGGCGGCTGGCACCTGGCTGCCCTGACGTCCCTAGACGGGTTCCTCACCCGTACGCCGATCACGTGCCTAAAGCCCTGGCTTTCCCTGAGCTGAGCCCTAGGTAGTGAACAGGGCGATGGGAACACTAGTCCGCACCACTAACTCTAAGGGAAAACACCAAGGGGAGGACAGACAACACAGACTCAACATATATTCCCAGGTGGGCGACAACAGGAGACAACAATAAGCCAAACAGGGATCCGGAGGGTAGCACACAGGAACAACAACCAGGATTAACCACTCCAGTGGGTCAGTATAGATGTCCAGGCAGGAAGCTCTATAACTGGCAACTAGAGAAGTGTGAGGGGAGAATATAAGGAGGTAGGGAGTGGCAGACAAGAAACAGCTGAGGAAGAGAAGCTACGGATCCCTGAGAGAGACAAAAAGGATAGCAAGGCAAACACAGAAAACAATAACTAAGAAACACCGCGATCTTTAAATATAGAGCGCGCAGCCACCCGCTGCGACTTCCTGACCCCGGGTATAACGGAGTCAGACGTGGCTCTTGATACCCTCGTGACATGCCTACTCCGAGATCTCTAATGTCAGTGGTGGTGAAGGTGACGATGATGACGTGTCGATGGACGTCATGTGGGTGCCCACAAGAGAGGAAGAGGAGGGGAGTCCAGAGGGAGAGACGGAGCAGCAGAGAGGGAGGAGAAGCAGGCAAAACTCGCAGTGCACAGGAGGCAAAAAGCAGACTGCAAATGTATCTGGAGCGAGCCATCCACCATGCATGGTCACATCTTGCGCTCTCAGGACGCCAACACATAACTCTGCAGTGTGTGCTTTTTTTTAACATGTCAGCTGCTGACAATATTGTTGCCATCTGCAGCCTGTGCTGTCAACGCATACGTCGCGGTAAGCCCAACACTCACCTAGCGATGACCGCCATAAGAAGGCACCTGGCCTCCCATTACCGAGCTTAGTGGGAGCAACACAATCAGAACCCACAAAGCCACCCTCGACTCCATCTTCCACCGTGCCCATGTTGCGTTCATCTGGCAGAAGGCAGGCTTCCGTGGACCAAATGTTCAAGCGCAAAAAGTTGATGACGCCGGATAACCCTCTTTGCCATATAAACTGGTGGACTCGGAGGCCTTTAGAAAATTTGTGGCCATTGGCACACTGCAATGGAAGGTGCCCGGAAGGAAATATTTCTCCCAGAAGGGCATCCCAGAGCTATATGGCCATGTTCAGCAGCAAGTGAATCTCTGGCACACGTGGTCTAGCAAACACGGGCAGGGAAGGTACATAACTTTTACTGCCCACTGGGTGAACCTTCTGACAGCCATCAAGCATGTAACCTGTGGCACCCGAGTGGATCTGGTGTTACCACCACGGACTGCATTCAGGTCTGCCTCTTCTTCTCCTCCTCCTCCTCCTTTATCCTCCGTCTCCTCCTTTGCTGACTCCTCCTTTTCCACTGCTACCGCCCCCTCCGCTGCACCCCTCAAGCTCCCCATAACCTATTTGGCGTGCCAGGTGAGACGTTGCCACGCTGTGCTGCGGCTGTTGTGCCTGGAAGCCAATAACTTTCAGCTCTGCGGTCGCAGGCCGATCAGTGGCTAACCCGCTCAATTTGACAGTTGGAAAAGTGGTGTGCGACAAGGCTGCCAATCTGCTGAACACGCTGAAGCAGGGCAAAATGACACACGTGCCGTGCATGGCACACATCCTTAACACCTTTAGGACCTTGGACGAGAATACTCATCCTGACTTGCAGGTACTTCAGGCACCAGGACGAACATTCTCGTCCTGTAGTTGAACTGTCACTGTGAGTAAAGACACAGCTGGTAAGAACGGAGTTGTAATTTTGCTTCTCCAGTGCTGAGGAGAACTGTAAGTTTGCCTGCCCTTACCCCTCAGCTGTAAAGTTAACCCCTTCAGTCCCCCTCACACATCCATAGCCCTTCCTTAGTGCTCACTGATGTTTGGGGAGCCATGTAACCAGTGAACTGTGCCTGACCTTCCCCCTTAGCTGCAGCAGTTAACCCCATCAGCGGCACTTAGTCCCCCTCAGACACCAATACCCCTTCCCTAGTGCTGTGTTACCTGTGAATAAAAGGCAGGGAGCTGTAAGTGTATTACACTGGTCATACACTTACAGCCAATGCATTATAATACAGAACTATTGTAATGCATTGTAAAGGGGATCAGACCCCAAAAAGTTGAAGTCCCAGAGTGGGACAAAAAATAAAGTGAAGAAAAAATAGAAAAAATAAAGTTTTACAAAAAAAAAAAAAAAAAGTCTCAAGGGAAGAAAATGCGTCTTTTTCACAAAATAAAGGGGAAACAAAAAGTGAAACATAGGAAAAAAAAGAAACGTACACATATTAGGTATCGCTACATCCGTATCGACCGTCTCTATAAAAATACCACATGACCTAACCGCTCAGATGAACACCGTAAAAAAACGGTGTAAATAAAGCCATTTTTTCTCACCTTACACCACAAAGAGTAGTTGCAAGCGATCAAAAAGTCCTATGCACCCTAAAATAGTACCAATCAAACCGTCATCTCATCCCGCCCAAAATAAGACCTTCCCTAAGACAATCGCCCAAAAAAAGAAAAAAAACTAGGCCTCTCAGACTATGGAGACACTAAAACATGATTTTTAATTTTTTTTTTTTAAATGCTGTTATTGTGTAAAACTTAAATAAAAATAAAAAAGTATACATATTAGGTATTGCGGGATCCGTAAGAACCTGCTGTGTAAAAATATCACATGACCTCAGGTGAACACCGTAAAAAACAAAAACGGTGTCAAAAAAGTAATTTTTTGTCACCTTTTATAATAAAAAGTGTATTACAAAGCGATCAAAAAGTCATATGCACCCTGTAATAGTACCAATCAAACCATCATCTTGTACCAAAAAAATGATCCCCTACATAAGACAGTCGTCCAAAAAAAATAAAATATAGCTTTCAGAATATGGAGACATTAAAAAAAACTTTTTTTCCAAAAATGCTTTATAATGTAAAGCTAAAACAAACAACCAAAAAAAGAAGACATATATGGTATTGTCACGTCCATAAAATTCTGTTCTATAAAAATACCACATGATCTAAACTGTCAGATGAACATTGTAAATAACAAAAAATAAAAACTGATCCAAAACAGCTATTTTTTGTTACAATGCCTCAGGAAAAAGTGTAATATAGAGCAACCAAAAATCATATGTACCCTAAAATAGTACCAACAGAACTGCCAACTTATCCCGCTGTTTCCAAAATGAGGTAATTTTTTGGAGTTTCTATTCTATTGGTCCATAAGTGAAATCTGCCTTCCAAAAACCATATGGTGTTCCTTTTCTTCTGCGCCCTTCCATGTGCCCATACAGCAGTTTACGACCACATATGGGGTGTTTCTGTAAACTACAGAATCAGAGCAATAAATATTGAGTTTTGTTTGTCTGTTAACCCTTGCATAGTTAATGGAAAATATGGATTAAATTAGAAAATCTGCCAAAAAAGTGAAATTCAGAAATTTCATCTCCATTTTCCTTTAATTCTTGTGGAACACATAAAGAGTTAACAAAGTTTGTAAAATCTATTTTGAATACCTTGAGGGGTGTAGTTTCTAAAATGGGGCAATTTATGGGTGATTTTTATTATGTAAGCCTCACAAAGTGACTTCAGAACTGAACTGGTCCTTAAAAAGTGTTTTTTGGAAATTTTCTAAAAAATTTCAAGATTTGCTTTTAAACTTCTAAGCCTTCTACAGTCCCCCCAAAAAATAAAATGGCATTCACAAAATGATCCAAGCATGAAGGAGACATATGGGAAATGTAAAGTTATAACTCTTTTTGGAGTTATCACTATCTTTTTTAAAAGCAGAGAAATAGAAATTTTGAAAATTGCGAATTTTTCCATAATTTTGGTAAATTTGGTACTTTTTTATAAATAAAAATGAAATATTTTGCCTCAAATTTACCAGTGCCATGAAGTACAATATGTGACGAGAAAACAATATCAGAATGGCCTGGTTAAGTAAAAGCGTTTTAAAGTTATTACCACATAAAGTTACACATGTCAGATTTGCAAAAAATGGCCTGGTCCTTAAAGGTGAAAAATGGCAGGGTCCTTAAGAGGTTAAATTGCTCGTGCAGCGATTCATTGCCAAATACCCCGTCGGGCTGTCGTAAATCAGACGTCTGACGGACAGGTGGTGTAGCCGCTGAACGTCAGCAAGGCGAGCCATGGCCATGTAAGATCTTCTAAAATGGCAAGAGACTTTCCTGGACTGCCGCAAGACGTCCTGTCTTGCGGCAGTCCAGGAAAGTCTCTTGCCATTTTAGAAGATCTTACATGGCCATGGCTCGCCTTGCTGACGTTCAGCAGCTACACAACCTGTCCGTCAGACGTCTGATTTGTGACAGCCCGACGCGCTGGAACTCCACCTTGTATATGCTTGATAGGCAGAAATGTGCCGTTAACGAATACCTGTACAAACTCTGCAGCAGGACAGGTTCTGGGAGCTTGGTTTCTTTTCACTGTTCTTTTCTGTCCAGTGAATGCATAATTTTTGGGGCCTATACTCCACTGGCCTACAGTAAAATTGTTATTCAGTGAACGCCTAATGTACCTCCAGCCACATAATCACTTGTTCTTTTCTGTCAGGTGAATGCCTTATGTTTGGGGCCTGTACTCCACTGGCCTACAGTAAAATTGTTATCCAATGACCATCTAATATACCTCCAGCCACATAATTAGTTGTTCTTTTCTGTCCAGTGAATGCATAATTTTTGGGGCCTATACTCCACTGGCATGCACTGAAATTGTTTTCCACTGACCGCCTATCATAGCTCCAGCCACATAATCACTTGTTCTTTTCTCTCCGGTGAATGCCTAATGTTTGGGTCCTGTACTCCACTGGCCTGCAGTAAAATTGTTTTCCACTGACCGTCTAATATACCTCCAGCTACATAATCACTTGTTCTTTTCTGTCAGGTGAATGCCTAATGTTTTAGTCCTTTACTCCACTGGCCTGCAGTAAAATTGTTATCCAATGACCGTCTAATATACCTCCAGCTACATAATCACTTGTTCTTTTCTGTCAGGTGAATGCCTAATTTTTGGGGACTGTACTCCACTGGCCTGCAGTAAAATTGTTATTCACTGACCGCCTAATATGCCTCCAGCCACATAATTACTTATACTTTTCTGTCAGGTGAATGCCTAATTTTTGGGACCTGTACACTGGCCTCCAATAAAATTGTTATCTATTGACCGCCTAATATACCTCTGGCCACATACCGTATTTTTTGCCCCATAAGACGCACTCCCCCCCCCCCAAAAAAGTGGGGGAAAAGTGCCCCTGTGTCTTATGGGGCAAATGCTGGCAATTTACATCGCAGTCTGCGATGCTGCAGCATCGCAGACTGCGATGTATTAGTGAGGAGGGAGGAGGGTCTGTAGTAGGCGGGGAGAGCGGTGGGCAGTGCAGGCACTGTACTCTGGCCCGCAGCTAAGTATGTACTGTATTATACCTAGTGTTAATCATAATATCTAAACTGCGATCCCCCTGCTTCCCATCTGTTCCGTACTTACCGGTACATGTCACACTCCATCTCCTGTAGTAAGCGCTATCATGCAGGCCGGGCTGCAAGCGGCCGTAACTCACTGAGGTCACGTAATACAGTACATACTGAGCGGCGGGCCAGAGTACAGTGCCTGCACTGCCCGCCGCTCTCCCCGCCTACTACAGACCCTCCTTAGGGATCTATGGATGGGATAATGATGGGGGGGGGTCTGTGGATGGCATTATGATGGGGGATCTGTGGATGGCATTATGATGGTGGGGGGGGATCTGTGGATGGCATTATGATGATGGGGGGATCTGTGGATGGCATTATAATGGGGGGTCTGTGGATGGCAATATGATGGGGGGGATCTGTGGATGGGACTGTTATGGAGGGATCTGTGGATGACACATATAACAGTGCCATCCACAGATCCCCCCACCATCATAATGCCATCCACAGATCCCCCCACCATCATAATGCCATCCACAGATCCCCCCACCATCATAATGCCATCCACAGATCACCCCCACCATCATAATACCATCCACAGACCCCCCCACCATCATAATACCATCCACAGACACCCCCCATCATAATCCCATCCACATCTCCCCCCATAACAGTGCCATCCACAGATCCCCCACATAACAGTGCCATCCACAAATCCCCCACCCCATAACAGTGCATCATCCACAGATCCCCCATAATAGTGTCATGCAAAGACTGCCATTAGTTCAAACCCACCAAAAGCACACCTTTTAGTTAAAAAATTTTTTTTCTTATTTTCCTCCTCAAAAACCTAGGTGCGTCTTATAGGGCGAAAAATACGGTAATCATTTGTTCTTTTCTGTTAGGTGAATGCATAATTTTTTTGGCCTGTACTTCACTGGCCTACAGTAAAATTGTTATGCACTGACAGCCAAATATACCTCCAGCCACATAATCACTTGTTCTTTTCTGTCAGGTAAATGCCTAATTTTTGGGGCCTGTACTGGCCTACAGTAAAATTGTTATGCTCTGAACGTCTAATATACCTCCAGCCACATAATCACTTGTTCTTATCTGTTAGGTGAATGCATAATTTTTTGTGCCTGTACTTCACTGGCCTACAGTAAAATTGTTATGCACTGACCGTCTAACAAACCTCCAGCCACATAATCATTTGTTCTTTTCTGTCAGGTGAATGCCCAAATTTTGGGGCCTGTACTCCACTGGCCTACAGTAAAATTGTTATGCTCTGACCATCTAATATACCTCCAGCCACATAATCACTTGTTCTTTTCTGTCAGGTGAATGCATAATTTTTGGGGCCTTTACTCCACTGGCCTACAGTAAAATTGTGATCTACTTACCGTCTAGTATAGCTCCAGCCACATAATCACTTGTTCTTTTCTGTCAGGTGAATGCCTAATTTTTGGGGCCTTTACTCCCGTTGCCTAAAATAAAAATTTTCTAGGCTTCAGCAGGGCACATTTTTGAGAGTTTCCCTTTAAGAAGCATAAAAATTGCCATAAAAATTGCCAGATTTTTTGTTGGAATTTTTGCCATTGATCCCCCTCTGGTATGTCACTGTCCATGTTGTGGGACTATTTGTGCACTTCTAGTAAGTATTTGGTGGCTGCAAATATGACCTGAAGGTTTTTCAGGTTCGCCCATGTTCGTCCATCACTAGTAATAAACGTCATAAGTGCAAAAACAAAAGATTATTACAGAAGCATCGCAAAAAAGTATGAATACTAACCCATGTCAGAGAGGTCAAGGGCGTCCACCCAAACATTTGTTTTGGTGGAAATTACTTTGTTTGGTGCTCTCGAAAATAAAACAAAAAAATTACAAATATACGCCTGTTCAGGAAATAAAAGGAATAAAAGTTAGCAGCTTAATTGCTATCTCAGACAAATAAATCACCTCCCAATGGGCTTTGTTTATTCTTTTTCTTGCTTCTCATGTAGGCTCTTTGAGTCAGAAGCCATTTTGTCTCTATGGACTTCAAACTTTAGAGCAGAGGTGTCAATTGAAATGACAGAGGCCAAGAAGCCAAAACCGGTTGAAGTATTTTGTTTTTTGTTAAAGGTGCAATTAAATTGGCAAACAATTAGTGTTGGTAGTTGGGCATAAAGGAACTCTGCTCTTTTGTAAAGTCTTTTAATGGTGATGCCGTTTTGTAAAATGATCAAAACTTCCATGAATGCAATTTAGTGGACGAAAGCTTTCATCTCCATCTAAAAATTGTGAAGTAAACAAATATCTACTGATTAGTATGGCCGGGGAACATTATTTATTGGATCATTAGTTAGATAGCTGCCACTTACATTAGATGTTGACTCTTTTATGGGTGAGCAGTTCTCAACATCAGCAGCTGCAAGCTTGATCTCAACACAAGTGATGGAAGCATGCAAGCCATAACTGCCATACACTTAGTGATTGATAAACATTATAAAAAATATAAAAAATAAACTTTCATTATACTACAATGTTTCATTGAATGATGATTCAGAGCTTACCTGTAAACTCCTGAAATAGAATTTGGGATACCATGTTTAGACAAAAGGCTTCTGAGCTACGACTGAAATAAGGTAAGTAAATATTAATGACATACATAAAATCATTGATACGATCTAGGTTGATATTATGGTTCGCGTTGAGAGACTGAAGCCGAAATGGAATTCGATCTGAAGTTTAGGAAAAATTTGATTCGCAACAAATTTGAATTTCCTCGCACTTCGCGGTAACAAATCTTTTTTTCCTAAAATGGCATCTGCATGTGTTACAAAGGGAAAGTAAGAAGCCTGGGAATGTGAGATCATACATATTGCCATGCAGACAGCTAATCAGCAGCTAGCCAGCCCTTATGATATCACAGCCTTTTAAAAGTCTCAACCCGCATAGTCTCTGCCATTTTACTGTTGCTTAAAGCAGTGTTGCTAAAAGCTTTTCATTCTGAAATATTGGATAGATAGACCAGCAGGGACAGTGTAGCGAGATTGAAGGGAGAGAATAGGGAGACTGCAGGGACAGTGCAGGGACTGTAATTTGAAGCTGAAGGGATCCATAGGAGACAGCGCAGTTTGCATCAATCACTGTCCAGAGCACAGAGCTATCTAACTGAACAGTGTCCTCCTTGTTTAATAGATAACCAATTCTATGACTCCTTGATTTTCAAATTTAAGCAAATAAGCTGTAAAACTTTACTGTTATTGGGGTGTCCACCTTGTTTGATAGATAAGCAATTCTATCACGCTTTGATTCTCAAATTGGGGTATATAAGCTTTCTAATTCTACTGTTATTGGGGTGTCAACCTGCCTGTCACAGTAACTGTTTCACTACCAGAAAGGACTAGCTATGCATGTTGCTGCAATGCACAGTGATGTACCATGAGATACTCTCCCTGCAGGCCGGGATATAGCTGATGCATTTTGAGACAAATTTTAAAAAAATTCGCTCATCTCTAATTATAGTATTATGATGTATGTATGATATATTTATCCTAATTAAAGGGGTTATCCAATCCTATAAAAATCCCCCCACTATGTCGGGCCCCCCACACTGAATATACTGAATATACTTACCTGGGTCCCTGCTCCCTGTGCCTCTCCTGGTCCCTGCACCGCCGCTGCTGCTTCTCCCGGTGCTAGGATGAAAACATCAGATGTCGGGGGGGAGCAGCCAATGGCAGGCGGGAATGGGGACGAGCCTCCCTAGCATCATGGGTGATGTTTTCATCCGTGCACGGGGAGAAGCAGCAGCGGCGGTGCGAGGACCAGGAGCGGCAAAGGAAGCAGGGACCCAGGTCCCTGCACCACTGGATGTAAAAAGTGTAGGGACCAGAAGATGAAGACAGCAGAGGCAGCATGGAGGATCAGAACGACGGGAGCAGATAAATATGAATCTTATATTTCAGGGAGCAAGTTGTGGGCACTTGATAAAAAATCATTATTACTGGAAGACCCATTTAACAAGTTTAAGCAAAGCTGTACTTTGGGGAACTTTTGCTGACCACAGAAAATTAAAGCCTTTGGTTCTGTTGGAACTAAGGTTGACAGCTAAAATGTTCAATAGAAAAACGGATCATGATGGAGTAAGGAGTGGGGGAAATCTATCATGTGAATAGTAAGAAAGGGTCATGTATCTTTATGTTTGTCAATATTTTGTAAAAAAAAAAAAAATTGGTTCACATTTACCATTGTTAGTGCTACTAGATTTTGCCTTAATCTGCAGCAAAATGTGGTGCAATTTGGAGCATATAGGTGTAGAGGAATTTTCTGCACCTAGGTGTAGAAAGTTTGGTGTAACAGAAATGGGGTGCGGATTCACAGAAAAGGGCAAATGGCTTGGTGCTACAATTCAGGCATAAAATTTGGAGGCAAACTAATAGTTGGTATAGAGTTAGAAAAAAGTGTCTAGTGTCGCACCAAATTTATCACCCAGCCTGAGCAACAATAATAAATCTGGTGCAGGTCTAGACAACCTTTCTACGTCTATGCCATCTATAGGAATAGTAAATCTGCCTTTTTGAAATGACTATGAATAGAGTTTCTATTTTAGGTAGATCTATGCAGGGTTAGCAGTAAGACTTCAGGACCAAGGACAGTGCTCTGGGATGTACCGTATATTACAGCCTCAGTATAGTACACTGGCTAATACTGCAGAATTTGGGATCTCTTCTTTGTTTGCAATTATGGAATTTAAGCAATTACATTTAGAGATCCTTAAACTTAACTTACTTAAAATGAGCCAAACTTGAGCATGTTTCCATTTAATGTGATTTTGTGTGTAGCTTAATTGTACTACAGAAAAAAATAAAAAATAAATATCAGTCTAATATATACTCTGTCTTCCTCTCCAGGATGTAATTGGCAGAGCATTGCAGTATATTGGATCATATGGTGAATTAAACATAAGTGAACACGTGGTAGCTCTGATTGATGAAGAGATGTGCATTAACTGTGGCAAGTGCTACATGACCTGCAATGACTCTGGTTATCAGGTAAAGCTGGCTTTCTTTTATACAACTGTTAACAAGATATTTAAGAATAGATTTAGAATGTATAACATAATTTAACAGAAATAAAGCAAACACTGACTGATAACTACTTAAAGGGGTAATGCCATGATGTAAAAAATGAAAATCAGACATCATATAGTACATTACAGTCTCTTTCTAACAAACCTAAAACCAGCCCTGCACCTCATATGGGTCAAGAGATGTCTACATTCATTGCTCCAATTGTTTTGGAAGATTATCTTCAGCCTGGCAGCTGATAGGGAGTGTCCTTTCTCCCTGTAAGGGCTCTTTCACACCAATGGATGCCGCTGCATGAAAGAGTGCCAAGCCCCTCTCCGGACAGCAGGGACACGGAGCATTCACCTGATTGATAATGCGACCAGTTCAGTGAGACGATCAAAAAATATGGAAAAGATCAGCAGGTGGCACTATACAGATATGTTTTATTGAATAGCTCACTGGCTATACTAAATTTTTAATTACATGCAATTACAAAAGTATTCAGATCCAGGTGCTGGCTTCAACAATGTAGAATATGTTTTGTGGCACAACCCCTTTATGGACACATTGTAGCATTTGTATTCTGGCCACAGCACCTAAAGTACCTGGAGTCCTCCTTTTCATCTTTTCAGCGGCATATATCACCCAGTTCGCAAGCTCATCTTCTGATGGGCACACAACTTCTCAGATTACCTAATGCATACTGTACTTTTGGTAGTCTGAGATATTCCCTGCTGCCCTTTGGTTGGTCAGCACTGCTCATGTGAACAGTGCTGGCTAAACCAAAAGATGTGTGGTCATCTTGGATGGCAGGAAGCCAAGAAGTGGCTGATTTGCAGAGTTAAGAGTTCTCTTCATTCCCAGTTTATGTTTTTTTTTTTTTGTGGGGGGGATCGACTTTTACAAAACATTGGGTCAATTTTGCAAAAACACAACATATAGGAGATCATGAAAGCAGATTATGCATACTTCAACATTGCTGTGATCCTGGCTCAGCATGTGAGTAGGACTAGGAGAATCTATGGGGTTTTTCCAACATGAGCATTGATGACCAGGATTAGTACAGAGTATATAATTACAAAAATGCCTCATTCAAGTGATTAATGATATGTTTCAGTTCCTCCACGTCAGTAGTGGTAGTGCTTGTCACCTTTTAATCTTATTTTTTTACCTTTGCTCTGTGCACTTGTCAAAAATTGGAATATTCCTGGTCAACAGAATTGAGAAGGGAACCTGTCAGTCCTTTCATGCTGCCCTCTTTGAGGACAGCACAAAGTAGTGGAAGGCATGTTAAAAGGGTTGTGCAAACAGTAAGGTTGATAACCTATCCTTAGACTAGGTCATCAATATTTGATCGGTGGGAGCTGACTCCTGGCACCCCCGCCTATCAGCTGTTTGAAGAGGAGGCAGTGATTGTACGAGCACTCCTCTTCAAAATCACACTGTGCATTGTCTCAGAGGTCTCGGCGGCGCAGAGTAATTAAAAGTGCTTGTTCTATTAACTTGAATGGGATTAGCACTTTTAATTACACTGCGCCCAAAGCAAGTAGACGCGTAGTGTAATCTTGAAGAGGAAGCGGTGCTTTGTGCGACGTTGCCTCCTCTTCAAGCAGGTGATCGGCGGCGATGTTGGGAGTCGGACCCCCACTGATCAGATGTTGATGTCTTTTCCTGAGGATAGATCATCAATAGTTACTGGCATTCTTTAATGTTAGGCTACTTTCACATCTGTATCTTTGCTAGATCCTTCATGGAAAAAACGCTTCCGTTAGGATAATACAACAGGCTGCATCTTTTATGAATGGAACCGCTTGTATTATCTCTAAAATGGCCATGACGTATCCAGCACAAAAGCCATTGTAAGTCAGTGGGCGCCGGATCCATTTTCTTTTGTGCCCGAGAAAACGGATCCGGCACCATTGACTTACATTGTCTTTCATGCCCAATCCGTCTTGCTCCGCCTCCCATGATGCATTCAAAATGTTGCTTGCAGCGGTTTCCTGTCTGGCACGGGAGTGCAATCAAATGGAACAGTATGCATTCTGGTGCACTCCGTTCCCTTCAGTTCACTATCGACCCCATTGATAATTAATGGGGACAAAACTGAAGCCGACCCGCCGCTGCTTAACAGTTTTCCCCCTATCATTGTGCATAGGGAGAAATCTGAAAATCATGAATACACTAGATTACTGCACAAAAAAGTACAATAAAGGAAGAAACATTCACATGGGTGTTTGTTTTATTCCTTTATAGTCATGCATTTATTTTCCTTATGACACTTTTTATCCGTTACGTAGCTTTGGGCTTCTTAGCGTTATTTTTAACTACAATTTATATACAGTAGTTATGTCCCCGCTAATTTCATTTTTATCGGAAATGGTTTTTTTTGTTTCTGCAGCTAAATTGTTTCCATGACGACAGTGTAAGCTTCTACCTAAGTCTCAAACAGGCTTTTTTAATGAAAATTTGGACACAAATTGGGACACCGGTGACCTTTGTTGCACTGACACTGAAACCATGTATTTCTTCTTCCAGGCTATCGAGTTTGATCCCAAGACCCACTTGCCCACTGTCAATGACAGCTGTACCGGCTGCACTCTGTGCTACAGCGTGTGCCCTATTATTGACTGCATCAAAATGGTTACCAGGACAACGCCTTACGAACCAAAAAGAGGCCTTCCGTTAACCGTGAATCCAGTGCGTTAAGGTCACCAGTTCAGCAAATGATGTGCTGATCTTCACTTCTACCATGGCTGGATTAGTGCTTCATTATCATACATCATTTGAAAACCAATCATCAGATGAAAGTGATAAAACTGAGATGGCGATTTTTTAATTACAGTGCTATGAAATACGACGTTGAATGAACCGGAGGACCTTTTTTTTTTTTTTGATGATTTTGTACCTGTATTCTATGCATGTGTATCAGTGATTGCAGCGAAGGTAAAATGGTTAATTTGTAACAGAATGGTAAATAAATCCATCCTATAATACAATACGAGTGCCTTCCTCTCTTCATGTTTCCTTTGTAGCTGAAAATTGTCAGACATAATTAGTCATTTGCAAAAAAAAAAAAAAAAAGAATTAAGGGAAGAATTACTGTTTGTATACAGACAGTAGATTTACAACGAGGATTTAACACAGGATTAAGTACTTTGTGCAGTGCGTCCACTGATAAAACATAATGTATTTCTTAATCCCTGGTACATTAGGGCTTATAATAGGCACCGTTCAGCACAGCATTATTAACCATTTTAAATGAACCTGCTCCTGTGTACTAATGTGCCTATATGTTTTCATTAGAGTTCTTCCCTATTAGTTTTCATTTGTCCCGAAAAACATTTAAAACATTTAGCACCACTTATATTTTGTTTGGTTCGTAGCGCCTCGACGTAATCTTCTTGATCTAGCTACTGTCTCCACTTCATGCTTCAGATTGTTTCATAGGAATGATAAGGTCAGTTTTTGTTTTTTTCCCCTCGAACTTGCCCAGAAGTTGTTTCTATTATGGCAACTCAACCCCATTTTCTTAAATAGGTCTAAGCTGTAGACCCAGCTCAAGGACAAGAGTAGTGGTATTTCTAGGGGGGGGGAAAAACAGACGCTATATTGAAATTTCATACAACTATTAATATTAACTATTTCATGTAAGAGTCTTTTTAGATAATGATATTCAGCGGCTCACCTCTCTTGATCTATGGATAAACAAAGGGCTAACTCACTACCAGAGAACCATATTTGTATATAGAAAGATAATTGGACTGTATACTATATAATAATATATCCATATCCATGGAAATATTATTATATAGTGTCAAGTCCAATTAACCCAGGTGGAGGTGTGCCTATTATCTTTCTATATACAAGAGTCTTTTTACCCTAAGACAATTTCAGTCTGGACTGAGTGCCAGTCGGCAATATAACAAGTTGAATGGCGCTTCATTAAATGGGTTGTCCAGTCTTTACTAAGTGATGGCCTAGCCTCACTGCCAACACACCGCATACTGCCAATCAGCTGTCTTGGTGTAGCTCAGTCTCAGGAAAGTCGGTGCCAGAATTACAACTTTGTAGTGGAGAGAGCTCGTTACTACAGAGATGCTCCCACTGACTCCAATTAATGACTGACAGCAATTACAAATAGCATAGACTGGCGAGTGGAGATGGCCTTGCTGTTCACCTGGCGGTTGTTTCGTTGCAAACTTTGCTCGACCGTGATTCACCGAGCATGCGAACATATGGCGATGTTCGCATGTGCGATATTCTATTGCATTGCGCAGAACTTTGACCCATGACACATCCATCAGGTGGGACAGGACAGCCAATTGAGACGTTTCAGCACATGGACACACCCCCACCCTATAACAGAACCCGATCTGGCAGCCATTTTACATTCTATGTTTTTCCAGTGTAGGAAGAGGTTGCTTTGTGGAGCAGGGACAGACTGTTAGGGACACCAAACGCTAGCTAATAGGGCCACAAAAGTCCTTTTAAGGACTGGTATAGGTGTGCTATCGATAGGTGTGATATTCTGAGGGGTGTGATATACTTATAATATACTTTCTAACATTTATTATAGTGCATTTTTATTGTGCAGCAGTTGTGTGCGGTTCTGATGCCATACCGCAGGTATATAGAGGGACAAGCGTTAATGGAACAACAATTTGCAACAGGTGTGATATACTTGTTGCCCCCAAAAAAACTGATTGAGGGGTGTGATATACCTGCTTCCACAAAATACTGATTGAAGGGTGCGATATACCTGTTTCGACCAAATATTGATGTAGGGGTTCTATATAACAGATTCCACAAAAGATTGATTGAGGGGTGCGATATATCTGCTTCTACAAAATACTCATTAAGGGGTTCTATATACCTGCTTCCACAAAATACTGAATGTGGGGTGCGATATAACTACTTTCACCAAATATTGATTGAGGCCTATGATACAACAGCTTCCACAAAATATAGATTGAGAGGTGCAATATACCTGCTTCCATAAAGTATTAATTAAGGGGATTGATATACCTGTTTTCACAAAATACAGATTGAGGGGTGCGATATACATGCTTTCACCAAATATTGATTCAGGTGTTCTATATACCTGTTTCCACAAAATAATTAATGAGGGGTGCAATATTCCTGCTTCTACAAAATACTGATTAAGGGGTTCTATATACCTGCTTCCACAAAATACTGATTGAGGGGTGCGATATACTTGCTTCCACAAAATACTGATTAAGGGGTTTGATATCCCTGCTTCCACAAAATACAGATTGAGGAGTGTGATATACCTGCTTTCACAAAATACTGATTAAGGGGTTTGACATACCAGCTTCCACAAAATACTGATTGAGGGGTGCGATATACCTGCTTCCACCAAATATTGATTCAGGTGTTCTATATACCTGTTTCCACAAAATACTGATTGAGGGGTGCGATATACCTGTTTCTACAAAATACTGATTAAGGGGTTCTATTTACTTGCTTCCACAAAATACTAATTGAGGAAGGCGATATACCTGTTTCTACAAAATACTGATTAAGGGGTTCTATATACCTGCTTCCTCAAAATACTGATTGAGGGGTGCGATAAACCTGCTTCCACCAAATAATGATTGAGACCTGCGATACACCGGCTTCCACAAAATACTGATTGAGGGGTGCGATATTCCTGCTTCCACCAAATATTGATTGAGGCCTACAATTCACCGTCTTCCACAAAATACTGATTGAGGGGTGCGCTATACCTGCTTCTACAAAATACTGATCAAGGGGCTCTATGTAACTGTTTCCACAAAATACTGATTGAGGGGTTCGATATACTTGCTTCCACAAAATTCTGATTAAGGGGTTTGATATTCCTGCTTCCACAAAATACAGATTGAGGAGTGCGATATACCTGCTTCCATAAAATACTGATTAAGGGGTTTGAAATACCAGCTTCGACAAAATAACAATTGAGGGGTTTGATTTACCTGCTTCCACCAAATATTAATTCAGGTGTTCTATATATCTGTTTCCACAAAATACTGATTGAGGGGTGCACTATACCTGCTTCAACAAAATACTGATTTAGCGGTGCGATATACCTGCTTTCACAAAATACTGATTAAGGAGTTTGATATACCTACTTCCACAATATACTGAATGTGGGGTGCGATATAACTACTCCTACAAAATACTGATTAAGGGGTTTGATATCCCTGCTTCCACAAAATACAGATTGAGGAGTGTGATATACCTGCTTCCACAAAATACTGATTAAGGGGTTTGACATACCAGCTTTCACAAAATACTGATTGAGGGGTGCGATTTACCTGCTTCCACCAAATATTGATTCTGGTGTCTATATACCTGTTTCCACAAAATACTAATTGAGGGGTGCGATATACCTGTTTCTACAAAATACTGATTGAGGGGTTCTATATACTTGCTTCCACAAAATACTGATTGAGGGGGCGATATACCTGTTTCTACAAAATACTGATTAAGGGGTTCTATATACCTGCTTCCTCAAAATACTGATTGAGGGGTGCGATAAACCTTCTTCCACCAAATAATGATTGAGACCTGCGATACACTGGCTTCCACAAAATACTCATTGAGGGGTGCGATATTTCTGCTTCCACCAAATATTATTTGAGGCCTACAATTCACCGTCTTCCACAAAATACTGATTGAGGGGTGCAATATACCTGTTTCCACTAAATACTAATTGAGGGGTGCGATATACCTGCTTCCACCAAATATTGTATTAGATGTTTTATACACTTGTTTCCACAAAATATTGATTGAGGGGTGTGATATACCTGTTTCTACAAAATACTGATTAAGGGGTTCTATATACTTGCTTCCACAAAATACTGATTGAGGGGTTTGATATTCCTGCTTCCACAAAATACAGATTGAGGAGTGCGATATACCTGCTTCCATAAAATACTGATTAAGGGGTTTGAAATACCAGCTTCCACAAAATACCAATTGAGGGGTGTGATATACCTGCTTCCACCAAATATTAATTCAGGTGTTCTATATACCTGTTTCCACAAAATATTGATTGAGGGGTGCGATATACCTGCTTCTACAAAATACTGATTAAAGGGTTCTATATACCTGCTTCCACAAATTACTGATTGATGGGTGCAATATACCTGCTTCCACAAAATACTGATTGAGGGGTGCGATAAACCTGCTTCCACCAAATATTGATTTATGCCTGCGATACAACGGCTTCCACAAAATACTGATTGAGGGATGCGATATACCTGCTTCCACCAAATATAGATTGTGGCCTACAATTCACCGTCTTCCACAAAATACTGATTGAGGGGTGCGATATACCTGCTTCTACAAAATACTGATAAAGGGGCTCTATGTACCTGCTTCCACAAAATAATGATTGAGGGGTGCGATAAACCTGCTTTCACAAAATACTGATTAAGAGGTTTGATATACCTGCTTCCATGAAATACAGATTGAGGGCTGCGATATACCTGCTTCCACCAAATATTGTATCAGATGTTCTATACACTTGTTTCCACAAAATACTGATTGAGGGGTGTGATATACCTGCATCTACAAAATACTGATTAAAGGGTACTATATACCTGCTTCCGCAAAATACTGATTAAAGGGTGCGATATACCAGCTTCCACAAAATACTGATTAAGGGGTTTGATATACCTGCTTCCACAAATACTTATTAAGGGGTTTGATATCCCTTCTTTCACAAAATACTGATTGAGGGGTGTGATATACCTGCTTCCACCAAATATTGATTCAGGTGTTCTATATACCTGTTTCCACAAAATACTGATTCAGGGGTGCAATATACCTGCTTCCATGAAATACAGATTGAGGGCTGCGATATACCTGCTTCCACCAAATATTGTATCAGATGTTCTATACACTTGTTTCCACAAAATACTGATTGAGGGGTGTGATATACCTGCTTCTACAAAATACTGATTAAGGAGTACTATATACCTGCTTCCACAAAATACTGATTGAGGGGTGCAATATACCTGCTTCCACAAAATACTGATTAAGTGGTGCGATATACCTGCTTTCACAAAATACTGATTAAGGAGTTTGATATACCTGCTTCCACGAAATACAGATTGAGGGGTGCGATATACCTCCTTCCCAAAAATACTGATTATGGGGTTTGATATGCCTGCTTCCACAAAATTCTGAATGAGGGGTATGATATACCTGCTTCCACCAAATATTAATTCAGGTGTTCTATATTCCTGATTCCACAAAATACTGATTGAGGGGTGCGATATACCTGCCTCCACCAAAAATTGATTGAGGCCTGTGATACACCAGCTTCCACAAAAGATTGATTAGGGGTTCTATATACCTGCTTCCACAAAATACTGATTGAGGGGTGCGATATACCTGATTCCACAAAATACATATTGAGGGGTGCGATATACCTGCTTCCACAAAATACTGATTAAGGGGTTTGATATGCTTGCTTCCACAAAATACTGATTAAGGGGTTTGATATACCTGCTTCCACAAAATATAGATTATGGGGTGTATTATACCTGCTTCCACCAAATATTGTAGCAGGTGTTCTATACACTTGTTACCACAAAACACTGATTGAGGGGTGCAATATACCTGCTTCAACAAAATACTGATTGAGTGGGGCGACATACCTGCTTCCACAAAATACTGATTAAGAAGTTTGATATACCTGCTTCCACAAAATACAGATTAAGGGGTGCAATATACCTCCTTCCCAAACATACTGATTAAGGGGTTTGATATGCCTGCTTCCACAAAATACTGATTGAGGGGTATGATATACCTGCTTCCACCAAAACATTGATTCAGGTGTTCTATATACCTGTTTCCACAAAATACTGATTGACCGGTGCAATATACCGGCTTCTAAAAATACTAATTAAGCGGTTCTATATACCTGATTCCATAAATACTGATTGAGTGGTGCAATATACCTGCTTCCACAAAATACTGATTGAGGGGTGCGATATACCTGCTTCCGCAAAATATTGATTGATGCCTGAGATATACCGGCTTTCACAAAATATTGATTGAGGGGTGCGATATATCCACAGACACGTGGTCTAGCAAACACGGGCAGGCAAGGTACATAACTTTTACTGCTCACTTGGTGAACCTTCTGATTTAGAAATTGGTGTAATTGGTGAACCATATGGATTTGGTGTTACCACCATGGAATGCATGCAGGCCTGACTCTTCTTCTCCTCCTCCTACTCCAACCTCCGTCTCCTGCTCGGCTGACTCCTCCTTTTCCACTGCTACCGCCTTCTCCACTGCATCCCAAGCTCCCCAGAACCTATTCAACGTGCCAGGTGAGACGTTGCCATGCTGCGCTGTGGCAGTTGTGCCTTTAAGCCAAGAGCCACACCGATCCTGCACTGCTTTCAGCTCTGCGGTCACAGGCAAATCAGTGGCTAACCCCGCTTAATTTGAAAGTTGGTAAAGTGGTGTGCGACAACGGTGCCATCTGCTTAGCGTGCTAAAACAGGGCAAAATGACACATGTACCATGCATGGCACACGTCCTGAACTTTGCCGTGCAGCTGTTTGTTGCCAAATACCCCGGAGTCCAGGAAGTCTTGCAGCAGGCCATGAAAATCTCTGGCCATTTTAGATCTTACACGGTCATGGCTCGCCTTGCTGATGTTCAGCGGCGACACCACTTGCCCATCATACGTCTGATTTGTGACAGCCCGACACGCTGGAACTCCATTTTATATACATTCAGGTCCATAAATAGTGGGACATCAACACAATTCTAAAATTTTTGGCTCTATACACCACCATAATGGATTTGAAATGAAACGAACAAGATGTGTTTTAACTGCAGACTGTTAGCTTTAATTTGAGGGTATTTACATCCAAATCAGATGAACGGTGTAGGAATTACAGCAGTTTGCATATGTGCCTCCCACTTGTTAAATGACCAAAAGTAATGGGACAATTGGCTTCTCAGCAGGTCCATGGCCAGGTGTGTGTTATTCCCTCATTATCCCAATTACAATGAGCAGATAAAAGGTCCAGAGTTCATTTCAAGTGTGCTATTTGCATTTGGAATTTGTTGCTGTCAACTCTCAAGATGAGAACCAAGGAGCTGTCAATCAGTGAAGCAAGCCATCATTAGGCTGAAAAAACAAAACAGACCCATCAGAGAGATAGCAAAAACATTAGTCGTGGCCAAAACAACTGTTTGGAACATTCTTAAAAAGAAGGAATGCACCGTTGAGCTCA
The DNA here is from genome assembly GCF_905171765.1 of Bufo bufo. Lineage (NCBI taxonomy): Eukaryota > Metazoa > Chordata > Amphibia > Anura > Bufonidae > Bufo > Bufo bufo. The sequence continues at coordinate 46,494,474 of NC_053397.1, read as the reverse complement.
GCAACACCAAAAGGCCCGGAAGACCACGGAAAATAACTGTGGTGGAAGACCGAATAATTATTTCCGTGTTGAAGAAAACACCCTTCACAACAGTTGGCCAGATCAAGAACACTCTCCAGGAGGTAGGTGTATGTGTGTCAAAGTCAACAATCAAGAGAAGACTTCACGAGAGTGAACACAGAGGGTTCACCACAAGATGTAAACCATTTGTGAGCCTCAAAAACAGGAAGGCCAGATTAGAGTTTGCCAAACGACATCTAAAAAAGCCTTCACAGTTCTGGAACAACATCCTATGGACAGATAAGATCAAGATCAACTTGAACCAGAGTGATGGTAAGAGAAGAGTATGGAGAAGGAAAGGAACTGCTCATGATCCTAAGCATACCACCTCATCAGTAAAGCATGGTGGTGGTAGTGTCATGGCGTGGGCATGTATGGCTGCCAATGGAACTGGTTCTCTTGTATTAATTGATGATGTGACTGCTGACAAAAGCAGCAGGATGAATTCTGAAGTGTTTCGGGGAATATTATCTGCTCATATTCAGCCAAATGCTTCAGAACTCATTGGATGGCGCTTCACAGTGCAGATGAACAATGACCCAAACCATACTGCAAAAGCAACCAAAGAGTTTTTAAGCGAAAGAAGTGGAATGTTATGCAATGGCCAAGTCAATCACCTGACCTGAATCCTATTGAGCATGCATTTCACTTGCTGAAGACAAAACTGAAGGGAAAATGCCCCAAGAACAAGCAGGAACTGAAGACAGTTGCAGTAGAGGCCTGGCAGAGCATCACCAGGGATGAAACCCAGCGTCTGGTGATGTCTATGCATTCCAGACTTCAGGCTGTAATTGACTGCAAAGGATTTGCATCCAAGTATTAAAAAGTGAAAGTTTGATTTATGATTATTATTATGTCCCATTACTTTTGGTCCCTTAACAAGTGGGAGACCCATATGCAAACTGTAATTCCTACACCGTTTACCTGATTTGGATGTAAATACCCTCAAATTAAAGCTGACAGTCTGCAGTTAAAGCACATCTTGTTCGTTTCATTTCAAATCCATCGTGGTGGTGTATAGAGCCAAAAAATTTTGAATTGTGTCGATGTCCCAATATTTATGGACCTGTATGCTTGATAGTCTGCTTCAGCAGCAACGTGCCATTAACGACTACCTATATGAACTCTGCAGCAGGACAGGTTCTGGGGAGCTTGGTTTCTTTCCACCGCATCAGTGGCTGCTCATGCACAACGCATGCAGACTTCTGCGCCCATTTAATGAGATCACCAAACTGGTCAGTCGCAGCCGGGGCACCATCAGTGACATTGTACCTTCCGTCTTCTTTCTGGAGCGTGCATTGTGTTTTGTCATTGATCAAGCTGTCGAGGAGCAGGAGCTGGAAGATGAAGAAGTTGCAATACTGAATGAATTCCCAGGGGGGCTACTCCATCTGAGACAAGTCAGCAGGAGTCTGAAGAGGAGTCAAAGGAAGATGGTGGCTAGGGGGAGGAGGAGGAGCAAGAAGAGCAGGCTTTGAGGGGGATCCCTGGTGTTGTCCGTGCCCGGGGGGAGGAGACTGAGGACGACATTCTCCTGGGCGATGAGCAGGAGCCAGGGCACTCCACCACTTCCAATTTAGTGCAAATGAGGGCCTTCATGCTCCAGTGTTTGAAGAGGGAACCCTGTATAAAAAGCATAATGGGCAAGGACCAGTACTGGGTGGCAACGTACTTAAACGCCCTGTACAAACACAAAATGGTGGACATGTTACCAGCATCACAGAGGGGGGGGCAGAATGCAGCATTTTCATGCCTTGCTGCGAGAGATGCTGCATTCTGCTGTTGCGGGCACTGGCAGAGGAATTTCCACCCACAGAGAAACAGTTGCAAGTACCAATCCTACAGCCACCCTCCGGATCCAACCTCAGGGTACGCATAGACTGACAGGTGTCCGACTGCATCAGGTTAACTGCTGATGTGGACGCTCTGGAAAGCAAGGAACCCCTGGAATACTGGGTGTGCAGGCTTGACCTGTGGCCACAGCTGACACAATTTGCCATGAAACTCTTGGCTTGCCCCTCGTCGAGTGTCCTGTCCGAAAGGAAGTTCAGCGCAGCAGGGGGATTCGTGACCGATAAGCGCACTCTCCTAGCTCACGACAGTGTGGACTACCTCACATTTCTAAAAATGAATGAGGCATGGATCTTGGGAGAATTCAACACCTCTGATGACCACGTGTAATTGAATTTCCTCATGCCAGCCCACACATATCTGCCACCAACCAGAACAAAGAATGACCTTTGTCTTATGTATATAAAGCGGCTTAAAGCCCTTTTTTGTCAGGTGAATGCCTAATTTTTGGGGCCTCTATTCCAGTGGCCTACAGTAAATTTTTTATCCAGTGACCGCCTAATGTACCTCCAGACACATAATCACTAGTTCTTTTCTGTCAGGTTAATGCCTAATTTTTGCGGCCTGTAGTGGCCTAAAGTAAAATTTTTAGCCGGTGACCGCCTATTGTACCTCCAGCCACATAATCACTTGTTCTTTTCTGTCAGGTGAATGCCTAATTTTTGGGGCCTGCACTCCACTGGCCTACAGTAAATTTTTTATCGAGTGAAAGCCTCTTGTACTTTCAGCCACATCATCACAAGTTCTTGTCTGTCAGGTGAATGTCGAATTTTTGGGGCCTGTACTGGCCTACAATAAAATTGTTATCCACTGACCGTCTAATATACCTCCAGCCACATAATTACTTGTTCTTTTCTGTCTGGTGAATGCGGAATGTTTGGGGCCTGTACTCTACTGGCCTACAGTAAAATAGTTTTTTAGTGACCGCTTAGTGTACCTCCAGCCACATAATCATTTGTTCTTTTCTGTCAGGTAAATGTCTAATTTTTGGGACCTCTACTCCAGTGGCCTACAGTAAATTTTTTACCTCTATTGTACCTCCAGCCACATCATCACAAGTTCTTTTCTGTCAGGTGAATGTCGAATTTTTGGGGCCCGTACTGGCCTACAATAAAACTGTTATCCACTGACCGTCTAATATACCTCCAGCCACATAATCACTTGTTCTTTTCTGTCTGGCTAATGCGTAATGTTTGGGGCCTGTACTCTACTGGCCTACAGTAAAATTGTTATTCATTGACAGCTTAATGTACCTCCAGCCACATAATCATTTGTTCTTTTCTGTCAGGTAAATGACTAATTTTTGGGGCCTGTACTGGCCTACAGTAAAATTGTTATGCACTGACCGTCTAATATACCTCCAGCCACATAATCACTTGTTCTTTTCTGTCAGGTGAATGCCTACTTTTTGGGGCCTGTACGCCACTTGCCTACAGTAAATGTGTTATTCAGTGACCGCCTAATGTATTTCCAGCCACATAATCACTTGTTCTTTTCTGTCCAGTGAATGCCTAATTTTTGGGGCCTGCACTCCACTGGCCTACACTAAAATTGTTATTCAGTGACCGCCTAATGTACTCCCAGCCACATAATCACTTGTTCTTTTCTGTCAGGTGAATGCCTATTTTTTGGGGCCTCTACTCCAGTGTCCTACAGTAAATTTTTTATCGAGTGAAGTCCTATTGTACCTTCAGCCACATCATCACAAGTTCTTGTCTGTCAGGTGAATGTCAAATTTTTGGGGCCCGTACTGGCCTACAATAAAAATTTTATCCACTGACCATCTAATATACCTCCAGCCACATAATCACTTGTTCTTTTCTGTCTGGTGAATGCGTAATGTTTGGGGCCTGTACTCCACTTGCCTACAGTAAAACTGTTATTCAGTGACCGCCTAATGTACCTCCAGCCACATAATCACTTGTTCCTTTCTGTCAGTTGAATGCCTAATTTTTGGGGCCTATACTGGCCTGCAGTAAAATTGTTATTCTGTGACCGCCTAATGTACCTCCAGCCACATAATCACTTTTTCTTTTCTGTCTGTTGAATGCCTAATGTTTGGGCCTGTACTTCACTGGCCTACACTAAAATTGTTATCCACTGACCATCTAATATATCTCCAGCCACATAATCACTTGTTCTTTTCTGTCAGGTGAATGCCTAATTTTTGGGGCCTGTACTCCACTGGCCTACATTAAAATTGTTATCCACTGACCATCTAATATACCTCCAGCCATATAATCACTTGTTATTTTCTGTCAGGTGAATGCCTAATTTTTGGGGCCCGTACTCCCGTGGCCTAAAATAAAAATTTTCTAGGCTCCAGCAGTGCAGTGAATTTCCCTTTAAGACACATTAAAATGGTCCCTGATTAAAATACATATTTTTTTGGGGAATTTTTGCCATTGATTCCCCTCTTGTATTTCACTGTCAATGTTGTGGGACTATTTATGTACTTATTTGGTGGCTGCAAATATGACCTGAAGGTTTTTTATGTTCGCCTGCCATTAAAGTAAATGGGGCCCGCTGCGAACGCGCGGTTTGCGAACATTTGATTGCGAACGCGTTCGTGAAACGTCCTGGCCGATATTCCTCCATCACTACTGGCAAGGTGTGCTAGGTGTGATAGACAATATCAGACTTGGCAAGTGTAAGGATTTAAGTGACCATGACAAGGACAAAATTCCAATGGTTAGAGAACTGGGTCAGAGCATTTCCAAAATGGCAGGTTTTGTGGGACATTCCGATAAGCAGTAGTTACTACCTATCAAAAGTGATCCGAAAACAGGGCAACTACTGAACCAGCAACAGGGTCCTGGTCCATGGCTCTTTGTGAGGATTGAAATTTAGCCCATCTGGTCCGATCCCACAAAAGATCTACGATTAAAAGGTAAAACACATAGGGCATCTCAGCTTGCTTAAGACTTGTCATAGTGCCTATGTTGAATGCTCTCCACTCCTGAAAGTGCCTGCAATGGAACGGTGAGCATCAGAACTCGACCACAGAGCAGGGGAAGAAGATGGCTTATTCTGATCAAGCATGATTTCTTTTATATTATTTGGACGGCCAGTTGTGTTTGTTGAGTCAAGTCGGCCCCAGAATGTGCTTTAGGAAGAAAGCATGTCAGCAGATATAATGTGAAGCTTGCGGTAGTGATCTGCTTGGAAAACTTGAGTCCTAGTCATTAATGTGGATATTACTTTGACACGTAGGTACCACTTACCTAAACATTTCTTAACACAAAATACACCACTTCATGGCAATTTTTTTCCCTAATGGCAGTGATCTCTTTTATCATGAAAAGTACCCTGCCGCACTGGCCACAGGAATGGTTTGAGAAGCATAATAAAGAGTTCAAAGTGTTGACTTGGCCTTCAAATTCCAAAGATCTCAATCCTATTTAGCATCTGTGGGATCTGGTGAAAAAAGATGCCCAATACATAGACAAACCTTAGTCCTACCTGACAATATACATGACTTGCTGCTGATGTCTTGATGCCATTCAGAGATCTGGTTCAGATCATAGGTCAGACCGTTTTTGCTGGACCCACACTATCTTAGGCTACTTTCACACTGGCGTTCGGTGCGGATCCGTCTTGTATCTGCACAGATGGATCCGCACCGATAATGCAAATGCTTGTATCCGTTCATAACGGATCCATTTGCATTATTTATTTAAAAAAGTCTAAGTCTAAACGGATCCATCTTGACTTACATTGAAAGTCAATGGGGGATGGATCCGTTTTCAATTGCACCATATTGTGTCAGTGAAAAACAGATCCGTTCCCATTGACTTACATTGTAAGTGAGGACGGATCTGTTTTGCTCCGCATCGTCAGGCGGACGCCAAAATGCTGCAAGATGCGTTTTAGTGCCCATCTCAAAAACGCAACGGAGACCAAACATAGCCAAATTTATGCATTCTGAATGGATCCTTATCCATTCAGAATGCATTGGGGCTGAACTGATCCATTTTGGGCCGCTTGTGAGAGCCTTGAAACGGATCTCACAAGCGGACCCAGAAACGCCAGTTTGAAAGTAGTCTTAGGCAGGTGTTTTTAATGTTATGACTGATTGGTATATGCAGCATGTATATACAGTATATATATATATATATATATATATATATTTACATAGATATGGAAAAGTGAGGAGCCAGCACACTGTAGAAACGAGGGGTGCACGACTGGCCAATGCGGACCAGCACCTTGGTCCAGTAAATGGAAAGGAAAAGAAGCCAGCAGCACTCCAGATAATAGAAGAAAACTTGTGGTTTATTGACCCAAAAGATGAAGCGACGTTTCAACAGCTTATTGCTGTCTTTATCAAGCCTGAAACGGATCTCACAAGCGGACCCAGAAACGCCAGTTTGAAAGTAGTCTTAGGCAGGTGTTTTTAATGTTATGACTGATTGGTATATGCAGCATGTATATACAGCATATATATATATATATATATATATATATATATATATTTACATATATTTGCTCCTTACATCTTCTTTAAAAACAGATGACAACTGCACTAAACTTCTTTTATAATGTGCAAACATATATGCCTTTTAATCCACTACTCTATTTATTGGATTAGCTTCAAGGATTTGCCATGAAAGCTTAAGATGATATTGAAAACACACATCACCCCTATTGTAGCAATAGAAAATCAGCTTTAGAATTAGAGAGACCTTGTATCAGGCATTATGTAGAGACCTTTAGCTTTTCATTATGGCTGTTAGTTTCCAAGGGAACAGAATTAACTATTTCTTTCATATTGGAAAGTGAAATAAGGCTATTTTTGTTCAGTGTCGGCTATTTCATTCCCAGGTAAGTGCATTATTGGAGCTTGCATGATGTAACATATGAATGATATGCAGTGCTTTTTAAGCAGTAAGGCAAAAAACTTTATAGTGCGCATTAAGCTGTGAAGGCCCTAAGTGGCTACGTTATTTTAAGATGGTTCCCCTATACACTAGACTATTCTTTCCTTTGAGTGCTGTAGGATAACCTGCAAGCTTGTTGAAAACCTGACAATGCTGTGGCAAAGCATACACTTACTTTAAAGGGGCTTTCCGATTTAAATCTGCATTCTTAAAAATAGGTAGCTGTAATTTTGCAATGTAATTGTTTTATCTTAATTGCTCCTATCTTCTGTTCTGTGCTGTGGTCACATGACCATCTCCATGCAGCGCCTTCTTATTTCCTGTGAGTCCATGGTCGTGTCACTGATGGGGGAGTGTCTGTGTAACTAGTTGAGTGGGAGGAGTTATAAACTAGCTGAATCTTAGGGGCGGTGCTGGAGGTGTGGCAGAGAAGGGAGAAGTGCATCATGGGTTTGGTTGGGAATAGCAACAGGAAGTGCTACATACAGGATGGAAACAAACTTGCTTAAATGGTAAAAATGGGTCAGGAGGGTCCAAATAAAAAAAAAGGTATTATATACATGAGGTAAGCAGCTACATGAGGTATACTATATCTGTTAAAAACCATAGTACTCCCAGAAAACCTCTTGAAGGCAGCAGCCTTAATGAGGTAACAATAGCAATTGTCTGCCTCTCAGGAGTAAGAAATGGGGATTATATGGAAGCAAGTAACACATACCTATAGACAGGCTACACATAGGTTTGTTCATGTAACCATGAAACTAATAGGCTTGTGAAGGGGCTGTATGCACAAAACAATATAATATTTTTAACCACTGGACTTCTTCTGAAAAGCATGCCCCACCATATTCACTCCAAAATAACAATGAGTCAACACAACAGCAGGGTGTATACCCATCGTCCTAATCTAACAGCACCTTTGTATGCTGCATTCAATACTAACTGACATGACCAGACCACCTTGCTTCATTGGACTTCCCTGGGATGTTGGATATATTGCCTGCTGTTAGGGCATACACTATTGTCAAACAGATATATAGTAGTACACTGCAATAAAAAGTAAATATCAGAAATATAAAACCTCCATCGATATAAAAAAAACGGTAAAATATGTAGAATAATAATACTGTCAAACCATTTTTGCAAACAATACAGTCTGTAAGTCCTGCATGATACATTACATGATATACCAATACTGTATTTAGTATCATCCAGTCATAACAACCTGTACATGAACTTTATATCACTTATAGTGCTTGGTGAGTTTTGGTGAGTTGTTTTTTTGTGCATTTTACCCAAATTTTGGCACATTTTTAAAAAAAATTTGATTGGTGTCCAAATCAATTCTACACAAATTAAATATGCTCCAGTTGACTGGGAAATTAGAATATAACACTCTGAGGTCTTCTAGGACCTCCTAGGATTTTTTAAAATATCTTTTTATTATCTTTTTATTTTTTTCAGAATTTTTGCTCTTTCTCTCCTTATCTCCCCTTTAATCTGTTGAATGCAATGACAGAAATAGCAAATAATGTCAGAGAGACACTGACATATATAGCTATAGGTAAACGCATGGTTGACACTAGGCTGTCACATGTGTTATGCTATTGTATAAAACTTACAAACATTGTCTTTTCTCTGGGGCAGATGGCGTTTAAACACACTGTTATCTGAAAAAAACAGTGGCTTGTTAGGACCAGATGTCCAAAAATTATGCCTTAATGATGACAGATCCCTGCACATATTATTGCCAAAGGGAAGAGTGGCTTGTTCTGCATGTGTCCAAAAATTATGTGTTAACAGGGGAAGAATGCCAGCCTGTATTTATACATACACAAGTGTTAATTATCAGAGAAACAGTGGCTTGTTTTGAAGTTGAACCAGCTTGAAAAAATTCTGGGGAACAGCAGGATTACAATGTGAATGTGGTAAGGGTAAGGTGTGCAGGGGTGGAAATAGTAGCAGTAGCAGGAAAAAATGGAACAGACAAGGCATCAGATGTGTGTGCTGCTGTGCTGGGTTAGCAGTAGTAGTAGTAGTAGTTGTGGCGGCTGTGTAGCAGTTATGGTGGCAGTACAGATAATGGAAGTGACAGTAGGGTTAATAATAGCATAGAGTAACAGTTGCAGCAGTGAAGGCAGCAGCTATACTATACCGAACATGATAGTAGGCAGACAGCAGCAGTGACATGATGGCAGCAGCTATACGGTATGGAACATGATGGTACGCAGGCAGACAGCAGCATTAGCATGATGTGACACCTTTAGCAATGACATATCTATTTATTGGCTTCATCCGCAAATGTGTAATAAGCCTCACTGATCCATGCCTCATTCATTTGGACAAAAGTGATGTTTTGTACAGTAGCAAACCTGCCATGCTCAAAACCCTCTAAGATGACACAAGGACAAGACAAACAGAGAGATCATACTGGCCAAGTCTGGGCAACTGTTCTAATCTGACTGCCTAGAAGTCTATGGGGTCAGGGAATAGGGAACCAGGGTGTTGAGCTGTTATGTCTCCGATTGCTGATTTGCATTAGCCTGACTTGCCACATGAAATAAATGACTCCATAATGTTGATGATACTGAACTGGCTACTACTGTGGCTTCTGCAGTTTGTGGTAGTGGAGACAGTGGAAAGTGGGGGTTTAGAGGGGCTCAGTGAGGGCTTGAGCTGCTACAAGCTACTTACATAGTATATCCTGTAATAAAGCAATTTGACATCTCTTTTAGCAACAGGAAAACATCCCCCCATTTTGCTTTGATAGCGAGAGTCTTAAAGCATTTATCATGTGCACCATAAAAGGAGCATATGTTCCCCCAAATGCAGAACGGCCACAACCTTCCTGCCACTGTCGCTGACCACCTAAACCAGTTGGAGTTGTCGGGGAGACAGCTGATGAGATGTTTGCTGCTTGATGCACTTGAGCAACTGATCAGCTATGTTGTTACTCTCACCCAGCCCGATCAGCTCTTCCATGGCATGGCAATACTTCACTTTACTCATATGATAGGAGAGAGGGGGATTGGGAGCAACTCTCTGCCCTGTTTGTGTTGCGGACAGAAGTACTGTATGTCAATAGAGGAGGATGTGGAGGAGGTGAATAAGCGCCTGGTGTGGGAACCAGACAGACAGAAATGTAGGGGTGTCAATAGAATCTGGCCTTGCTGCTGCAGTGCTACTTCATCGTTGTCACAAAAAGCACAAAAGACATGTACTGTCCCTGCCCATAACAGCTGCTCCAGGTGTCCACGGTGGTGTGCACCTTGTCACACAGTGAGAATTGCAATATTAAGCAATTGTTTTGAAAACAAATGGACAGCTAGGCAGACGTTTGAATATTATACAGCAGAATTACATTTTGGTGAAGGTGCAGAACTGTACCACCAGAAACTTGGCCAGGTGGGAATTCAGCTTGCACACATACTAATTGCTGGTCAAAAATAGTTTTCCCATGGCCACACATTCAGTTATGAATGTCTCATTAGCTATGAGTGTCTAAAGGACACTTTACTGCTTGGGGATGTGGGTTAGCTGCTTCAAAAAAGACTAGAAGGAGGACAGACTTGTTCTGATTGAGGATATTGGCCAGTTCTATTTTCCTGTCTCATGTGCTGCAATAGAGTCCTGGTACCTATGTTTGAGTAAGAATGCCCATGGCTTTTTTTAATCCTACAGATCTCTTGGACCAGTTCCGAGTGACCACAATAGAAGCTGTTTTTTTGGGAAGGTTTTGGCCATAACTTGCCTCTTTTCTTTATTGCCACCATGACCACCCCTTTTTTCTCTGTCATATCCTCCTCAACACCCTGATCTGGCTTCCAGGTCCTCTGCCACACACCCTCCCTGACACTTTTATCGGACTGTGATATGTCATGGTTGGCTCCTTGGACCCTTGCAGATTCCCTGCTCTGTATTTGCCCCAACTGCCAGTGTCACCACTAGGGTTGAGCGAATCCAAACTGTAAAGTTCGGGTTCGTACTGAACTTTAGGATTTTTGGACCCCGGACCCGAACCCGAACATTTCCAGGCCATTTTATATAAGATCAGTGCACCAGCATTGCATCTGAGATTTTGGGACATTGCAAATCACTATTTTTTTGGGCAAACTACAACATCTGGATTAGTCAGTGTGCAATTTAAGGTAGAAATACACCCATCATTTTCTGGGGTTTTAAAAACACACTTTTTTGGCAAAAAAAAATAATTTCCTGATCTGCAAGTGTTAAATTCAAGTTTAATATATACAGCATTCATATTCTGTTACCAAAAAAAGACTTTTTTTTTAGCAATCTACAACATCTGGATTAGTCACTGTGCAATTTAAGCTAGAAATACACCCATCATTTTCTGGGGTTTGAAAAACACACTATTTAAAAAAAAAAACTGTATTTTCCAGATCTGCAAGTGATCAATTCAAGTTTAACCACCTCAGCCCCTATAGCTTAAACACCCTTAATGACCAGGCCACTTTTTACACTTCTGACCTACACTACTTTCACCGTTTATTGCTCGGTCATGCAACTTACCACCCAAATGAATTTTACCTCCTTTTCTTCTCACTAATAGAGCTTTCATTTGGTGGTATTTCATTGCTGCTGACATTTTTACTTTTTTTGTTATTAATCGAAATTTAACGATTTTTTTGCAAAAAAATGAAATTTTTCACTTTCAGGTGTAAAATTTTGCAAATAAAACGACATCCATATATAAATTTTTCTCTAAATTTATTGTTCTACATGTCTTTGATAAAAAAAAAATGTTTGGGTATAAGTTATAGCGTTTACAAACTATGGTACAAAAATGTGAATTTCCGCTTTTTGAAGCAGCTCTGACTTTCTGAGCACCTGTCATGTTTCCTGAGGTTCTACAATGCCCAGACAGTACAAACACCCCACAAATGAACCCATTTCGGAAAGTAGACACCCTAAGATATTCGCTGATGGGCATAGTGAGTTCATAGAACTTTTTATTTTTTGTCACAAGTTAGTGGAAAATTATGATTTCTTTTCTTTTTTTTTTTTTCTTACAAAGTCTCATATTCCACTAACTTGTGACAAAAAAAAAAAACTTCTATGAACTCACTATGCCCATCAGCGAATACCTTGGGGTGTCTTCTTTCCAAAATGGGGTCACTTGTGGGGTAGTTATACTGCCCTGGCATTCTAGGGGCCCAAATGTGTGGTAAGTAGTTTGAAATCAAAATGTGTAAAAAATGGCCGGTGAAATCCGAAAGGTGCTCTTTGGAATGTGGGCCCCTTTGCCCACCTAGGCTGCAAAAAAGTGTCACACATCTGGTATCTCCGTACTCAGGAGAAGTTGGGCAATGTGTTTTGGGGTGTCATTTTACATATACCCATGCTGGGTGAGATAAATATCTTGGTCAAATGCCAACTTTGTATAAAAAAATGGGAAAAGTTGTCTTTTGCCAAGATATTTTTCTCACCCAGCATGGGTATATGTAAAAAGACACCCCAAAACACATTGCCCAACTTCTCCTGAGTACGGGGATACCAGATGTGTGACACTTTTTTGCAGCCTAGGTGGGCAAAGGGGCCCACATTCCAAAGAGCACCTTTCGGATTTCACCGCCCATTTTTTACACATTTTGATTTCAAACTACTTACCACACATTTGGGCCCCTAGAATGCCAGGGCAGTATAACTACCCCACAAGTGACCCCATTTTGGAAAGAAGACACCCCATGGTATTTCGTGATGGGCATAGTGAGTTCATGGAAGTTTTTATTTTTTGTCACAAGTTAGTGGAATATGAGACTTTGTAAGAAAAAAAAAAATCATCATTTTCCGCTAACTTGTGACAAAAAATAAAAAATTCTAGGAACTCGCCATGCCCCTCACGGAATACCTTGGGGTGTCTTCTTTCCAAAATGGGGTCACTTGTGGGGTAGTTATACTGCCCTGGCATTCTAGGGGCCCTAATGTGTGGTAAGTAGGTAAATGACCTGTGAAATCCGAAAGGTGCTCTTTGGAATGTGGGCACCTTTGCCCACCTAGGCTGCAAAAAAGTGTCACACATCTGGTATCCCCGTACTCAGGAGAAGTTGGGCAATGTGTTTTGGGGTGTCTTTTTACATATACCCATGCTGGGTGAGAGAAATATCTCGGCAAAATACAACTTTTCCCATTTTTTATACAAAGTTGTCATTTGACCAAGATATTTCTCTCACCCAGCATGGGTATATGTAAAAAGACACCCAAAACACATTGCCCAACTTCTCCTGAGTACGGGGATACCAGATGTGTGACACTTTTTTGCAGCCTAGGTGGGCAAAGGGGCCCACATTCCAAAGAGCACCTTTCGGATTTCACCGGCCATTTTTTACACATTTTGATTTCAAACCACTTCTCACGCATTCGGCCCCTAAAATGCCAGGGCAGTATAACTACCCCACAAGTGACCCCATTTTGGAAAGAAGACACCCCAAGGTATTTCGTGATGGGCATAGTGAGTTCATGGAAGTTTTTATTTTTTATCACAAGTTAGTGGAATATGAGACTTTGTAAGAAAAAAAAAAATCATCATTTTCCGCTAACTTGTGACAAAAAATAAAAAATTCTAGGAACTCGCCATGCCCCTCACGGAATACCTTGGGGTGTCTTCTTTCCAAAATGGGGTCACTTGTGGGGTAGTTACACTGCTCTGGCATTCTAGGGGCCCCCCTAATGTGTGGTAAGTAGGTAAATGACCTGTGAAATCCTAAAGGTGCTCTTTGGAATGTGGGCCCCTTTGCCCACCTAGGCTGCAAAAAAGTGTCACACATCTGGTATCCCCATACTCAGGAGAAGTTGGGCAATGTGTTTTGGGGTGGCTTTTTACATATACACATGCTGGGTGAGAGAAATATCTTGGCAAAAGACAACTTTTCCCATTTTTTATACAAAGTTGGCATTTGACCAAGATATTTATCTCACCCAGCATGGGTATATGTAAAATGACACCCCAAAACACATTGCCCAACTTCTCCTGAGTACGGCGATACCAGATGTGTGACACTTTTTTGCAGCCTAGATGCGCAAAGGGGCCCACATTCCTTTTATGAGGGCATTTTTAGACATTTGGATCCCAGACTTCTTCTCACGCTTTAGGACCCCTAAAATGCCAGGGCAGTATAAATACCCCACATGTGACCCCATTTTGGAAAGAAGACACCCCAAGGTATTCAATGAGGGGCATGGCGAGTTCATAGAAATTTTTTTTTTTTTTGGCACAAGTTAGCGGAAATAATTTTATTTTATTTTTCTCACAAAGTCTCCCTTTCCGCTAACTTGGGACAAAAATTTCAATCTTTCATGGACTCAATATTCCCCTCAGCGAATACCTTGGGGTGTCTTCTTTCCGAAATGGGGTCACATGTGGGGTATTTATACTGCCCTGGCATTCTAGGGGCCCTAAAGCGTGAGAAGAAGTCTGGAATATAAATGTCAAAAAACTTTTACGCATTTGGATTCCGTGAGGGGTATGGTAAGTTCATGTGAGATTTTATTTTTTGACACAAGTTAGTGGAATATGAGACTTTATAAGAAAAAAATAATAATTTCCGCTAACTTGGGCTAAAAAAATGTCTGAATGGAGCCTTACAGGGGGGTTACCAATGACAGGGGGGTGATCAATGACAGGGGGGTGATCAGGGAGTCTATATGGGGTGATCACCCCCCTGTCATTGATCACCCCCCTGTAAGGCTGCATTCAGATGTCCGTATGTGTTTTGCGGATCCGATCCATGTATCCGTGGATCCGTAAAAAACATACGGACATTTAAATGCAGCCTTACAGGGGGGTGAGCAATGACAGGGGGGTGATCAATGATAGGGGGGTGATCAGGGAGTGTATATGAGGTGATCACCCCCTGTCATTGATCGCCCCCCTGTAAGGCTCCATTCAGATGTCCGTATGTGTTTTGCGGATCCGATCCATGTATCAGTGGATCCGTAAAAATCATACGGATGTCCGAATGGAGCCTTACAGGGGGGTGATCAATGACAGGGGGGTGATCAATGACAGGGGGTGATCAGGGAGTGTATATGAGGTGATCACCCCCCTGTCATTGATCGCCCCCCTGTAAGGCTCCATTCAGATGTCCGTATGTGTTTTGCGGATCCGATCCATGTATCAGTAGATCCGTAAAAATCATACGGACGTCCGAATGGAGCCTTACAGGAGGGTGATCAATGACAGGGGGGTGATCAATGACAGGGGGGTGATCAGGGAGTCTATATGGGGTGATCAGGGGTGATCAGTGGTTCATAAGGGGTTAATAAGTGACAGGGGGGGTGTAGTGTAGTATAGTGGTGTTTGGTGCTACTTTACTGGGCTACCTGTGTCCTCTGGTGGTCGATCCAAACAAAAGGGACCACCAGAGGACCAGGTAGCAGGTATATTAGACGCTGTTATCAAAACAGCGTCTAATATACCTGTTAGGGGTTAAAAAAAATCGCATCTCCAGCCTGCCAGCGAACGATCGCCGCTGGCAGGCTGTAGATCTACTCGCTTACCTTCCGTTCCTGTGAACGCGCGCGCCTGTGTGCGCGCGTTCACAGGAAATCTCGCGTCTCGCGAGAGGACGCGTATATGCGTCCACCCAGAGTAACAGGACCGCCGCAAAGACACAATCCTGCGTACGGTGGTCCTGAGGAGGTTAATATATACAGCTTTCATATTCTGTTACCAAAAAACACTTTTTTGGCAATCTACAACATCTTGATTAGTCCGTGTGCAATTTAAGCTAGAAATACACCCATCATTTTCTGGGGTATGAAAAACACACTTTCTTTTTTTTTTTTTAAACTGTATTTTCCATATCTGCAAGTGTTAAATTCAAGTTTAATATATACAGCTTTCATATTCTGTTACCAAATAAACACTTTTTTGGCAATCTACAACATCTCGATTAGTCACTGTGCAATTTAAGCTAGAAATACACCCATCATTTTCTGGGGTTTGAAAAACACACTTTTTTGACAAAAAACAATACTTTCAGGCCTTGCAGCATCAGCATTGCGGCATCAGTGTGAAATTACAGGCTTATATACTGCTGTCAAATTCAGTTGTTAAACAAACACTCGTTTTGGGCACAAAAAATGTATTTGGTTGCCTTTGATGCAGATGTCATTGTGAGATACACCCTTAATACATTTGGGTTACATTCAGAGATTTGAAATACAGCCATTTTGGGCAAAGAAATATTTACTTCAGGCCTACACTGGTTCAGGCCCTGTGAGATGCTCACTCTACATACAGGGGTTTGATTCAGGGATTTGAAATACAGCCATTTGAAATACAGCCATTTTGGTCAAAGAAATATTTACTTCAGGCCTACACTGGTTCAGACCGTGTGAGATACCCCCTCTACATACAGAGGTTTGATTCAGGGATTTGAAATACAGCCATTTGAAATACAGCCATTTTGGGTAAATAAATATTTACTTCAGGCCTACACTGGTTCAGACCGTGTGAGATACCCCCTCTACATACAGAGGTTTGATTCAGGGATTTGAAATACAGCCATTTGAAATACAGCCATTTTGGGCAAAGAAATATTTACTTCAGGCCTACACTGGTTCAGACCGTGTGAGATACCCCCTCTACATATAGGGGTTTGATTCAGGGATTTGAAATACAGCCATTTGAAATACATTATTGAGGCTTAGTCTGGTTCAGGCTGTGTGAGATACACCCTTTACTTACTGTCGTTCTATTCTACTATTAATTAAACACCCAGTTAGGGCAAGATCCTAAATTTGAAAAATATGAGGAGAGCGTCAAATAAGGGACGTGGCCCCGATCGTGGTGCTGCTGGTGGAGCTCCTGTTGCAGGGAGAGGACGTGGTCGATCTGTGCCAGCTACACGCACAAGTGAAACCCCTTCCTCAGGTGCGAGGAGGCGACGAAACCTGCAGTGGTATTTGGTCGGGCCTAATGCTGCTCTACGAATGGTGAGGCCTAAACAAGTACAGGCGATAGTAGATTGGGTTGCTGACAGTGGATCCAGTTCCTTCACATTGTCTCCCATCCAGTCTCCTGCTGAAAGACCACAGTTGGCACCTGCAGCCGCTGTCCTTCAGTCTTTCACCTCACCCCCTTGCAAATCAGCCAAGCAGTCTGAGCCCCAAGTCATGCAGCAGTCTCTTCTGCTTTTTGATGACTCTGTTAGCAGGGTTTCCCAGGGCCATCCACCTAGCCCTGTCCCAGAAGTGGAAGAGATTGAGTGCACCGATGCCCAACCACTTATCTTTCAAGATGAGTACATGGGGGGGACCATCGCAGCACGTCTCGGATGAGGACGAAACACAGGTGCCAACTGCTGGGGCTTTCGGAAGTGTGCAGACCGACAAGGAAGGCAGGGGTGAAGACTGGATGGATGATGATGTGGAGGACGATGAGGTCCTCGACCCCACATGGAATCAAGTTCATGCGAGTGACCTATGTAGTTCAGAGGAAGAGGCGGTGGTTGCACAGAGCCACCAGCAAAGCAGAAGAGGGAGCAGGGTGCAAAAGCGGAGCGGCCGTCCTCTAGACAGTACGCCTCCTACTGCCCACCGCAGCAAGGGACCGAGCACACCAAAGCCAGTTTCCTGGCGTGGCAGTTCTTCAGACAATGTGCTGACGACAAGACACTAGTGGTTTGCACGCTGTGCAATCAGAGCCTGAAGCGAGGCATAAACGTTCTTAACCTGAGCACAAACTGCATGACCAGGCATTTAAGTGCAAAGCACGAACTGCAGTGGAGTAGACACCTCAAAAACCAAGAAACGTCTCTGGCTCCTCCTGCTTCCTCTTCTGCTGCAGTCTCGGCCTCTTCATCCACCTCTGGAGTGACAGTGCCACCTGGCACCCCGCAAACAGAGGATCTGCCAGCAACACCAACACCTAGGTCACCAAGCATCTCCACAATGTCCCACGGAAGCGTTCAGCTTTCCATATCCAAAACGCTGGAGAGGATGAGGAAGTACCCCCCTACCCACCCACGATACCTAGCCCTGAATGCCAGCATTTCTAAATTACTGGCCTTTGAAATGCTGTCATTCCATCTGGTGGAGACGGATAGTTTTAAAGGCCTTATGGTGGTGGCTGTCCCACAGTACGTCGTGCCCAGCCGCCACTACTTTTTAAGGAAAGCCATCCCTTCCCTTTACAACCAAGTAGGGGACAAAATCAGGTGTGCACTGCGCAACGTTATCTGTGGCAAGGTGCACCTGACTAGAGATACGTGGACCAGTAAGCACGGTCAGGGCCGTTATATCTCTATAACAGCACACTGGGTAAATGCAGTGGCGGCTGGGCCTGAGGCGGATAGCAGTTTGGCGCATGTCCTTCCACCACCGAGGATTGCAGGTCGCTTCAGTTTGCCTCCTGTTGCTTCCTCCTCCTACTCTGCTTCCTCATCCTCTACCAGCTCCTCATCCGGTCAGCGTAACACCTTTACCACCAACTTCAGCACAGCCAGGGGTAAACGACAGCAGGCAGTTTTAAAACGTATCTGTTTGGGGGACAAACCCCACACCGCGCAGGAGCTGTGGACGGGCCTTGAACAACAGACCGATGAGTGGATGGTGCCAGTCAGCCTCAAGCCCAGCCTGGTGGTGTGCGATAATGGGCGAAATCTCGTAGCAGCTCTGGGACTAGCCGGTTTGACGCACATCCCTTGCCTGGCGCATGTGCTGAATTTGGTGGTGCAGAGATTCCTTAAAACTTACCCCGATATGTCAGAACTGCAGCATAAAGTGCGGGCCGTCTGTGCGTGCTTTCGGCGTTCTCACCCTGCTGCTGCTCGCCTGTCAGCGCTGCAGCGTAACTTCGGCCTTCCCGCTCACCCCCTCATAAGCGACGTGCCCACAAGGTGGAACTCCACCTTGCACATGCTGGCCAGACTGTGCGAGCAGCAGCATGCGATAGTGGAGTTTCAGCTGCAGCACTCTCAGTTGCTCGGCGGAACAGCACCACTTCACCACCAATGACTGGGCCTCCATGCGAGACCTGTGTTCCTTGTTGCACTGTTTCGAGTACTCCACTAACATGGCCAGTGCCGATAACGCAGTTCTCAGCGTTACTATCCCACTTCTATGCCTCCTTGAAAAAACGCTCCTGGCGATGATGGAAGAGGATGTGGCACAGGAGGAGGAGGAAGAGGGATCATTTCGCAGGGTTTCCGGTCAGTCATTCCCAAGTGGGTTCCTGCACCCACAAACCCAAGGTACACAATTGTCCAGCCAGGCCACAGTTCTGGAGGAGGTGGAGTTTGAGGAGATGGAGGAGGAGGAACCATGTTCACAGCAGGGCGGCACCCAGACCATCTCATGGCCATCACTGGTGTGTGGTTGGGGGGATACAGAGGACACAGATGATACACCTCCCACAGAGGACAGCTTTTCGATGCCTCTGGGCAGCCTGGCACACATGAGCGATTACATGCTGCTTGCATGTGCATAGCAGTCATGGAGAGCTCTTAGGGTTGTATTGGGCTCACCTATAAGCTCCTTAGTTTGGGATCAAGCCAGTCGCTCGTTTATTTATATGTTCAAGCTATCTGCTAACTTTATCCGTGACATTCCGCTATACTCTTTTGGCCAACATTTGCGCCTCAATAGCTTTTCCCACAATTCTGCTTGATTTTTTTGGCCCACATTTGGGCTTCTGTAATTTGTCCCACATCTGTGCCTCAATAACTTTTCCCACATTTCTTCTCAATCTCCCTTAATTTTGGTCTCTTTTTCTCACACTCTCTCTCCAGCCTGGAACCCTGATTTCCCACCACCCATAATAACCATGGTAGGCGCATAAAAGAACATCGAAAGTTGATAGAGCAGATATCAAATTGGATCGTGAACATCACAGGGACGTGTGAGGGATGGTGGGGCAATAAGTATGCACACGCCTACATGAACTAACTGACAGGGGTCAGCCCCTGCAACTTCTGGGTCTCCAAATTGGGCACATGACTGAGCTTGCCCTTTACGCCTTGGAGGTGCTGGCCTTTCCTGCAGCCGGTGTATTGTCTGAATGTATGTTTAGCACTACTTAAGGGTTATATTTCCCAATGTTTTGGGGTGTACCCTAATTTAAAAAAATAAAAATACATTTTAAACCAAAAAGCAGTGTAGGCTACCTCCTCCTCCTCCACCGCCACTTCCACCTACACCGCCACATCCACCGCCTCCTCAACCTCCTACTCCATATGAACCTGGCTGGTCCTCCTAGATCAAGATTATTATTTTTTATTTTTACATATTTTATGTTATTTAAAGTCATTTCCCTATCCACATTTGTTAGCAGAGCACTTGCCATGCTCTTAACCACATTTTGATGACCTCTAGCCCTTTCCATGACATTTTTACAGCCATTTTAGTGCTCAAAAGTTTGGGTCCCCATTGACTTCAATGGGGTTCGGGTTCGGGGTCAAGTTCGGGTCCCGAACTCAAACTTTTTTCCGAAGTTCGGCCGAACCCGTCGAACCCGAACATCTAGGTGTCCGCTCAACTTTAGTCACCACCACTGCCCCAAGAACCACAACTGTGGCCAATACTACACCTACTGTACTACTATTGGCTGGATGGCTGATGCTGCTACTGCTGCTACCTTCTCTATTCTGATTCTCGAATGATAAGGCCTGGGTCTTTCTTTTTACACTCACACTCAAATTTTTTCTGAGGTCTATAAATGAAAAGTTATGGTTTTTCTGTAAATAAAAGGTCATAAGTTTGGTAAATAGATTATTACATGGTAATAATTGCTAATGTTTATTTTTTTTAAGTTAAAGACAGGTGAAATTAAATGTCCACCCCTCCCCTCCTTCTACAAACACACTGCACACTGGTATTGACAATTTACTTTGGTAACAATTAAGTTTTTGCAGTCATTCAGTAAAATATGTTTGAACTGCATGGTCTGTAGCAGTAATGCGTTCACTAACATAGGCATAAGAATTATATTTTTGCAGTAAAATTTCTTTAAACAACATGGTATGATGCAGGAATGCATTTACTAACACAGGTATAATGCAATTTGTGAAGTAAAATGTCTTTGAACTACACAGTATATTGCAGTAATGTGTTCATTACCACAGTATAAGAATGACATTTTTGAAGTAAAATGCCTTTGAAGCACAGGATATCATGCAGAAATGTTTTCACTAACGTAAGAATGAAATTTTTACAGTAAAATTTCTATGAACTGCACAGTATCTTGCAGTAAAACAACATTTTCTGTAGTAATATGCAACACATTTAAAGGGATTCTGTCACCTCTTTTTACCCTATAGAGCTGCGGACATGCACGGCTAGATCGCCGCTAGCATGTCCGCAATATACCTGTCCCATAAAGCTGTGTCCTTTTATTGTGTTTAAAAAATGATTTTATAGATATGTAAATGACCCTGGTCATGCATGCGCAGTTCCTTCCCTGAGAAAGGATTACGGCGTTCTAACTGTGAGCAAGGAGGAGATTCGGAGGACGCAGGCGGTGCTGGGCTCCTTCACAGGGGGGGACGTGGCTGGGCTCCAAGAAGGTTAGTACAGCCCCTTGGGCTCCTTACCCGGGTCATTTACATATATATAAAATAATTTTTTTAACACAATAAAAGGACACAGCTTTATAGGACAGGTATATTGCAGACATGCTAGCGGCGATCTAGCCGTGCATGTCCGCAGCTCTATAAGCTAAAACGAGGTGACAGAATCCCTTTAATAGCATAAAATGTGCATTTAAGTATAATTTACTGTCTTGGTAACCAGTGAAGGATCCCCATTCTCCATTCACCTGTATTATGTCATTAATTGAAAATTATGAATAGGTGGCTATTTTAAAGCACAGTGTTCTTTATCAAGGGGATGTGAGTTGACATATTATTGATCTATTATACA
The DNA here is from genome assembly GCF_905171765.1 of Bufo bufo. Lineage (NCBI taxonomy): Eukaryota > Metazoa > Chordata > Amphibia > Anura > Bufonidae > Bufo > Bufo bufo. The sequence goes on along the minus strand of NC_053397.1, from coordinate 46,472,800 downwards.
TATCTTATTATTGTGATATACTTTTATATCCCTAATAAGCACTAATTGATTGCAACACTTTGGTGGTCGATTCGTTTGTATCAGTAACTGAGAGATAGATAGATAGATAGATAGATAGATAGATAGATAGATAGATAGATAGATAGATAGATAGATAGATAGAAGATCTTCAAAAAGTTAACCAAGACTGTTCACAAAGTTTATTATTGTACCTATTAGCACAATATAATCATATATTTATATAATTTATATATTATACAGTATTAGATATAAACAGCTTGCTCACAAAACATCAGAGCTGTGGAGCAGAGGTGAACATTCAAGCCGCTCATCAATTGTTTTTCTGCTCAGTTGAGCAATTTAACGAGCTGTGATTTAATGATATTTTACACAAACATGTTGAGTGTTATTTAGGTTTTGGACTATTTCCTTGTACAGATTACTAGAAAACTTCCAGGCCTATTCCCTCTTGAACAAAAGCATTTCTTAAATATAACTGTCAAGTTTACTTTGGTAGAGTTGAGTTTATTTTACTTTAGTTTATTTTCTAATGTGTTGACTTTGCGTCAATCTTTTCTTTTTCATTGTTTGGAGCTATAGGTTGATGGGAAGAGCGGTATGAGTGGAAGACAGATCCAAGCAGTAGAGATGAAGGCCAATCTTTTTCTTCGTCCTGAGGAGAAAACAATTGTACTGTAGCTGTGGTAATTGGCTGTTGTCTATGCTTGATGTAAGGAAGGGCAGCAGCACAGAAAGGCATTTCTTTATTATTGATCCACATGAAGATGTGAGTTATGCTCTTTAAGATGATTCCCTGTTTAGCAATCAGAAGGAAAACTTGCTGCTTCAGAGAAATGATAGTAAGAGGAATATAATCAATTACTGAGTGAACACAAGATACATTATTTATGAACATATATTGTGTTTAGAGGGTTTACTCAGTATTGTTCTACATTTTGTATAATGTTTTATCTGTAATGTATCATTAAAACAATGATTTTGCTTTTTGGGGTAGCTCCACCGCATATTCCTTTGTCACCCTTTTGGCTTGAAGATAGGCAAGGTAACCAGCAGCTATGGCCACTCCGACCAATCCCTGTGGCTGTTCATTAATTTTAACATTAAAAAATAAACTTTTTACTTTGTTATGCTTATCTGATTTAAAGAGGACCCATCACCTCTTCTGACATGTCTGTTTTAGTAATCACTTCCATTCCCCATGTAATAACAATTATGAAACATCTATTTTTATGACTCTATGATCTACCATCCCTGTATAATTCCTGCTAAAATTTATAAATGAATTACAAGCAGTATGCCATGAAGGTCTGACACTGGCAACACTGATTGGATAGTATCAGACTATGGAGGGACACACACATGACACCCCTGGCAACACTCAGATAAACTATTATTGGAAACTTCTAACAGGAATAATAAAGGAATATCAAATCACAGAGTTACAAGAGTAGGTGCTCCAGAATTGTTATTACAAGGGGAATATGAGCAGTTACTAAAACAGACAAGTCAGGAGGGGTGACAAGTCCTTTTAAATCCCTTCATGACATGCCATTTTACATTGGTAAAAAGATTACCTTCACTACAATTTACATCATATACGTTTCTAAAAAAAAATTGTGGGAGTGCTTCCTTAACTTCTTGGAAACTAATGATCAACTGCAATATGCTTATATGTATGAGTGACAAAAAATTTGCCAAGTTACAGAGAAACTAACTTAAAGGTAAAAACCAATATGGTTGCAATTTTGCCACTCTTGCAAATAATGACAACCACAACAAAAATTATCAGAGTCTCAGTAACAGTTCTTCAACCCCTTCCCGACATCAACCATACATGTAGAGAGGATGTTGAGTCTTTAAAGATGGCTCCTGCTCCAGAGTGGAGCTAGTGCCATAGATACCGGGTGCCTGCTATTTCACATAGCAGACATCCAAGGATAATATCTCCGATCCCCAAAATAGTATCAATAAAAACAAAAGATGAGCTCTAACACCGTAGACATAACTATAAAGTTATTAGGGTCAGAATATGGTGATGAAAAGAAAAAAATATATGTTCCCAAACCAAATTTTTTTTCAGTATTAAAACACAAGAAAAACTATATAAATGGGGTATCATTGTAATCGTACTAACCTGGAGAATAAAGAGAACAGTTTTACTGCATAGTGCTGCAAAAACAAAATTGTTTTGTTTTGATAGCAGCCTTTGGCTTGTCTGAATTGTTGAGTTTGGTGTCTCTCATCTTTCTCTTGACAACACCCCATATATTCTCTATGAGGTTTATGTCAGTCCAGTCTGCTGGCCAATCAAGCACAGTGATACTGTGGTTAATAAACCAGGTATTGGTACTTTTGGCAGTATGGGCACTGGGCAGGTATCAAGTCCTGCTGGATAGTGAGATCGGCATCTCTATAAAGCTTGTCAGCAGTAGGAAGCATGAAGTGGTCTAGAATTTCCTGGTAGAAGACAAGACGGCTATGCTGACTTTGGACTTGATACAACACAGTGGACCAACACCAGCAGATGACATGGCTCAGCAAACCATAGCGAGTGTGGAGACTTCACACTGGACCTCAAGCAACTTTGATAGTGTGCCTCTCCACTCTTCCTCCAGACTCTGGGACCTTGTTTTCCTAATGAAATGCAAAGTTTACTTTAATCAGAAAACAGGACTTTGGACCACTGAGCAACAATACAGTCCTTTTTCTCGTTAGCTCAGGGAAGGGCTTGTTCACATGGATTCTGTGATTGTTTTCTGTTATAACATCGTTATAATGGAAAATAACGGAAACCATAAGACAGAAGTCAAAACGGAAGCCTTTGAGAGGCATTCCGTTTTACTTTCCGTCATAATAGAAGTCTATGGGCAATCATTAGTGTTGTGCGCGAATATTCGAATCACGAATTTTAATCGCGAATATCGGCACTTCGAGAATTCGCTAATATTTAGAATATAGTGATATTAATTTTTCATTTTGAATATTCTAGATTTTTTTTTAATCAGTAACCTCCCTGCTTGCTTGTGGGCCAATGAGAAGGCTGCAATGTCTTTGTCTGAGCTTAGCAACATCCCTAGCAACCAATAGGAAAGTTGCCGACCCCTTACTATATAAGAACCTCCCCCAGCAGCCATTTTCTACAGTTTTCTTAAAGTTCTGAGAGAGACATCAGTGTCATTGCTGTGCTCTGTGCTTTCCACACTACATTAGATAGATAGTTAGTTAGCTTATATATATAATACAGATAGTTAGTGGGAGATAGTCAGTGTAGGTTATATCCTGATATAGTGCAGCTGTTGCAGTGCAGGGTGTTAGGCAGTGTGATAGGTTCTGCTGTCCATACAGACATGCAGACCTGCTAAAATGTGAAGTTTTACGTACTGCGCCAAAATATTTGCATTATTAGTGCCGATTAGCGCAGTCGCAAATATATTGGAGCACTCTAACTGCATATAAAGCCATTTTTAATGTTCTGCCATGCCAACCATTTTCTCCAGTCTCAGGAAACTTCTAGCAGCTTGGAAAATGTAGCAAAAGTGACCCACGCCTGTATTTCGCGCGTATTACGCAAATATTACAATGCCGATTTTTCGCAATCAAGAAAATAATCTCGAATTCTCGAATTTGCAAATATATGATGAATATTTGGCTAAATATTTGTGAAATATCGCGAATTTGAATATAGACCCTGCCGCTCATAACTAGCAATCATAACGGATCCGTCTGGTTTCCGTTATGCAGAACAGAAAAAAAGTCCTGTCGACAGGACTTTGTATTCCGTTTCGCATAACGGGAACCAGACAGATCCATTATAATTCCCATAGACTCCTATTATGAGGGATCAAAACTGAATGGTAAAGCTTCCGTTTTGACTTCCCTCTTATGGATTTAGTTTTTTTCCATAATAACCATGTTATAACTGAAAACAAAAACGGAATCCATCCCGCCCTAAGACACTTCTGATGTCTCTGTTTCATGGCTTGACATAAGGAATACAGTTGTAGCCCCTGTGCTGGATATGTCTGTGTGTGGTGTGAATGGCCTTTTCATGACAACCATTTCAAGGATGCTGTTATCCCTGTTGCTTGTGCACCTTTTTCTACCACACTTTTTCCTTCCACTCAACTTTCCATTAATATGCTTGGATTACAGCACTCTATGAACAGCCAGCTTCTTTAAAAAATTACCTTTTGTGGCTTACTCTCATTGTGGAGGGTGTCAACGACTGTCTTCTGGACAACTGTGAGGTCAGCAGTCTTCCCTATGATTGCATAGCCTACTGAACCAGACAGATTTTCTGAGATATTGACTTTTGGGTTTTCGGATGTGTCACTTGATTTAAGCCTTAATCACCAACATTAAAATAAATTAACACTTTAACTAGATCATTTTGTACGTAATGAATCTATATAATATACAATTTTCACTTTTTGAGTTGAATTACTGAAATAAATTAACTTTTCAATTATATTTCAATTTATTGAGATGCACTTGTAGTGATCTAAGTTTAGTTTTGTAGTAACATGCAAGGTCTGTTTGTTGGAGTTGTAAGGCCTGATTCAGATGGTCATTCTGATTTATGTCCTGGACATATCCTGATGTCTGGATGGCGGCAACGTGTGTCTGTTTTTTTCCTTCCCCCTTTTTTGACCCATTTATTTGAATGAATGGGTCTCAGAGAGAAATCGGACAACAGTGGTGCATACAGTGAATTTCTCCACACAAACTAATGGTCCATTCAAAAAATCAGACATCTGAATTGTACCATTTTATTTAATGGTTCTGGGTGTAGTCAAGGCAGCACAAGGACAGAATTTCCTTTCATCGGAATCAGGCCTTATACAGACTCCAAACTGTTACATTCACGTGAAAAAAGCCTTACATGCAGCAGAATAAATTGAGTTCTTACAGCTCTTCAGTGCATTGTCAGGAAATTTCAAGCAACGCTTCACAAGGTGGGTAACATCTGGAATACAAATCCCCTGAAGTCAGCCCTCTCTTAAAGAGAAACCAGATTCTACAGTTCGAATTAAAACTGCAGCTTGTCTTACACGTAGTGATTGAAAATACAGCACATCAACTACAATTAGCAATGCATAGCTTAACTCCAGGTTTGCCTTCATGTGACTATTTCCATAGGCACTTGTGTCATAATCAGTTTAAAATGCTACCTCAAGCCAATCATAATTCCCTTTAATTAAAGGCTGGATTCAGTCTGAAAATATCCACTTTACTCAATATTACATTTCTACCAAACGGTAAAACAAGTTGGAATAGGATAAAATAATAGGGACAAAATTCAGCAGTCAGCACAAATCAAATATATCACTTTCCATTAAGGAAAAGTAGAGTATAACCATAGTATGTAAAAATGTTATTCTTTAGTACTAGAGATAAGTGAATTGATTCTACAGGAATCAAATTTGTTGTGAATTTCCTGAAAGAACTAATCTTGGTGACTTTTGTGATTTATCCTGCAGAAATCGTAGAAAATGACGACCACCAATTTGCAGACCAGTAGACAGAGAAAAAGGTGCCTCTCACAAAAATAGAAATTTTTTTCAATGCTATTTGTTACCACTAGGGATGAGCGAATCGACTTCGGATGAAACATCCGAAGTCAATTTGCAAAATACTTCATTTGAATACTGTACTGTACAGTATTAGAATGTATTGGCTCCTATGAACCGAAGTTGTTACTTCACGAAGTCTTGCGAGACTTCGCATAATAACTTCATAAATCTATTTCTACTATAAAAAAAACATTTCCCAAGTGGGCGGAGCTAGCGCCGAAGCTGAATAGCCGCGTCTTGCTGAGCTCCGTACACTGACTTGCTGTGGAAACAGCTTACACAAGCACAGAGACCCTAAACATGGTCAAAATCGGAGGACAGAGACCCCATGAACCAGGTGCTATCTGCAAAATGGTTAACCCTAACTCGGGTATGGCTAAATTCCTTAAGAAGCAAGGGGCAGGGCCAGGCTATAAAGAATCCAAAATATCGCAGCTGAATGACCGTGCTTCTGACAACGGAGAAGAACGTCAGTCTGACGGGGAAAGTGAAGCAGATGACATAGGATCCCCCCGTGCCTTACCGGTGTCCAGGCGCTTTATCAAACAAGCTCTGGCAGAAGCTTTACTCCCGCTGAAACAGGAGATATCAGTCCTGACACAGGAAATCCACCACGTAGGCCATAGAGTAGAAACTCTGGAGACTACACAAGCAGCTGCATTACAACACAGCTCCGCGGTGGCTCAATCCCTCTCCATCTGCCAGACGCATATTAACTCTCTATATGTAAATATGGAAGATCAAGAAAACCGCATCCGAAGAAATAATCTTCGATTCAGAGATATACCTGAAGCGGTGACAAATGAAGAAATCCTGCCCGCTATCAAACAAATTGCAGTCTCTCTCTTGGGGAGCGATGATCCCTCAGATTGAAAGGGCCCACAGAGCTCTTAGACAAAAACCCCAAAACACCGAACCACCCAGAGACATTATCTGTCGTTTCCTAAACTTCGTGGATAAAGAATGAATTCTCACCGCTGCTAGGTCCGCAAACAGCATTTCATTTAAAGATCACTCTATAACGATATATCAGGACCTATCCCCAATTACCCTCCAGAAAAGGAAAGCACTTAAACCTCTCACAGATCACCTACGCAACATGCGAATCCCATACAGATGGACCTTTCCCTTTGGACTTTCTTTCAACCACTCTGGAAAATCCATCAGAATCTCCACATACGGTATGAAGACCTTCAAGAAGTCCTCTCCTCAACGGACATTCCTCCTTTGGATATCGCAAACTGGGACGCAGTCTCGGACATCTCATCACTTCCATCACTTCCAGATCTAGCAAGGATGACTCCGTGGGAGAGGGCTAACACGCCAAAACAACAATGGATGAAAATAATAAATAGCCTCTTGACCCCCAAGAGGATCGCCTGGTCCACCTCTTAATACCTTTTTGTTGATATAATTAGTTACGACTAAGGAGAAGGTCTCCGAAACACGTAAACAGCTTGTTTGTAATACTGTCCCGCATATGATGTGATTTAATAAAGAGGTTTATTTTATGGGAAGAAAAATAAGTGCCGGAATCGTCTTTTTCTATTTCATAATTAGTATCCGCACTGACCAAGTATAATCCATTTATTTTCCCTCCCCTAACCTCCCTTGATCATTCCTCCCTTCTTCTCCTAACTACCCCTTCCCTCTATTACCCTATCCCAAAACACCAAAAAACTTTCCTCCCCCCCCCCCCCCCCCCTATTTCTTCCTCCCCCTTTAATACCTCTCTGGTTTCTAATTGATAACTCCCAAAACACAGCAGGTCTTTCTAATTGGGTTGATACCATCCTTTCCCCCTGGCTAATAGAGGCCTCTGAGCTTCTTACAAATGTCCTCATTGTTGGTTGCCTCATTGCGACCCTGGTTTTGTTATTGGTTTATTTTCTGTTATGTTCCTTTTTTATCACTTCACATTCACAGAGCATTGTGGTACTATGTATATGATTACATGACTGAAACATGCAGAGTTCTGGTTCTCCTCAGGTCTGCCAACTATCCCTACATACCTCTCTATGTTTGGGATCCACAACATAAGGATTTTGAATCCCCCCTTACTTCCCATATAATCCCTCATGACCGATTTCAAATTTACATCCTATAATGTGAAGGGACTTAGATCTCCCTCTAAAAGATCCCAAATTCTCTCTCTTCTATGGAAGAAGAGTTGCTCAGTAATTTTTCTCCAGGAAACCCACTATAAACAGGGCAACTTCCCAGACCTCTCCTGCTCTAGATTCCTGGAGTGGTTTCATTGTGACTCAAACGGCGCAGCCTCAAGGGGAGTCAGTATTTGGCTTTTGAAAAAATGTCCCTTTTCAATATTCCACCCATATCTAGGACCCAGAGGGAAGATATATCATCCTGAAGGGTCTTATTGGTCACAAGATGTTTACTTTTGTGAATGTTTACTCCCCTAACTCCGACCAAGTCCCATGGTTTCTATCTGTCCTATCTTTGGTGGAATCTGTCCAGGAAGGTACATTAATCTTAGCTGGCGATTTTAATCTTGCTCTGCTCCCTTTAGTAGATACGTCCTCCAAAAGATCCACAGTGTCGATCAAACTTTTGAAAAAACTTAAATCCAAATTATACGAAATGGGTCTGATTGATGTATGGAGATGTCTGAACCCTTCTACTATTGATTATACTTTTTATTCAGCTCCAGGTCATTCATATAGCAGAATTGATTATATCTTCGTAACCAAAGAGTCCTTGCATCAATGCACAGATCCTGAAATTAGGAACATCACCATCTCAGACCACTCTCCGATTTTCTGCACCTTCCGCTCCCTACCTGAATCTGGTAAGTCCTCCACTTGGAGACTTAATGAGTCCATATTGAGTGACGATGGCCACAAAAACCACTTCTCCTCCCTCCTAGAACAATATTTTAAAACTAATGATACTCATGACATCTCCCCACAAGTACTATCGGATGCCCATAAAGCATTTATACGAGGTCACTTCATTAGTAAATGCTCCTTTCTAAAAAAACAAGCAGAGTTACAACTTTCATCCCTATTAGACCAAATCCATGCCTTGGAAGCGTTACATAAACAATCCCTAGCTCCACAGCACTTATCTGACCTCTCAACACTTAGATCCGAACTCAAAAATCTACTTAACAAAAAAACAGCCAAATACTATCTATCCTCCCAACACAAATTCTATGCCCATGGCAATAAAGCCTCAAAATTTAGGATGAACCACATTAAACGTAAAAAAAAACTTCCAGATATGTAACCTCTATTAAATCCTCCCAATGTCATCAACTTTTTTCTCCTGAGGCCATTGCTGAACAATTTCGCCTCTTTTACAAAGACCTTTATAGCTTACCCCCTCCCAAGGTCTCACAGCTCAAAATGGACAGAAACTTGCTTACCAAATCCTTTTTAGACACACTAAACCTCCCATCCTTAACCCCCACCCAATGCGAAGATTTGACAAAACCATTCACCATCGCTTTAGCCCTTAAAAATTCTCCAAAAGGTAAATGCCCCGGGCCGGACGGTCTTTCAAATATCTATTACTCCACCTTCCAATCCATATTACTCCCCCACCTGCTTTGCGTGTGTAACTTAGCCTTACAAAATTGCCCTCTCTCTACTGACATGACAAATGCAATGATTACTATTATACCCAAAGAAGGCAAAGACCCTACCCTATGTGCTAATTACCGCCCAATATCTCTCCTAAATATTGACCTAAAACTCCTGGCAAAGATGCTTGCAACAAGAATCCATTCCTTCCTTCCTAACTTAATTCACTTCGATCAGGTAGGTTTTGTAAAAGGATGGGAGGGCAAGGACAATACAACAAAAAATTTAGATGCCCTTTATTACACCACATATAAAAAAATGCCACTGGTTCTCCTAGGCACCGACGCGGAACAAGCTTTTGACCACATAGACTGGTCTTACATTAAATTCACCCTACACAAATTCAACTTTCCTGCCCCGTATATACATGCTATTTTCACAATGTACAATAACGCTTCCGCTACAGTCCTAGTAAACAACCTCACCTCTTCCCATTTCCAGATTAAAAATGGAACGCGCCAGGGTTGCCCTCTCTGCCCTCTCATCTTTGTCCTAGTTATTGAAACCCTCATGCAGGCCCTAAGACAGGAGAGCAACATCCAAGGATTGAAAATTAGGTCCAAAGAATTTAAACTTGCTGCCTTTGCTGATGACCTCCTAATTCTCATCACTAACCCTCTTACATCCATGCCCAAGATACTCTCACTACTTAACAATTTTAGTTCTCTATCCAACTTCAAAATGAATCCACAAAAATCACAAACCTGCATACTGGTCTATCCCCATCTTGCATCAAAGCCCATCTTGCATCAAAGCCCTTCAATTAATCTCTGCATTCAACTGAACTGACCAGCATTTAACATATTTGGGTATCAAAATAAACTCTCATCTTCCTGACTTGTTCCACCTGAATTACACCCCCCTTCTGAAATCCATCGCCGCTCAATTAGACTCACTGGAAGGACACCATCTTTCTTGGTTCGGCAGAAAAAAATATGGTAATGTCTTTAGTCATCCCTGGACTCACTTATCTCCTCCAGGTATTGTCTATTATGATTCCCTGCTCCTTTTTCAGAAAATTAAATAGCCTCATTCGCCAATTCCTGTGGCAAGGAAAGAAGTCCAGAATCTCCCTTTCCACCCTATCCAAACCAAAACATTTGGGAGGTATAGGTTTACCTGACCCTGAGTTATATATGAAATCCATCCACCTTTGTGGAGCAATAGATTGGATTCGTAATCCTTCCCATAAACTTTGGCTCTCAATAGAGAATGCCAACTTTAACTCCTCCCTCAGGTCCCTCTTGCTGGCAGATAAGCCACTCATGGCCCTATCCCCAGTGTCTAACCCCTTGATACGCCTCACTATTAAGGTATGAAAATGGTTCTCCTCTAACTACAGTGACTTACTGCCTCTCTCCCTCCTCCTTCAGATTAAAGATCAAATTTCTTTGGCCCCAGTGGAAATTAGAACATCAGCTCCACTAAAGCTCAAGACATTCTCCACGCTTTTAACTGACCTCTTAGACAGAGATGGTTGTGTTTTTTCTGAATCGGAGCTCGCATCCTCTCTAAATATCTCATCCTCCAATTTCCTCACTCTCAAATTCCTCAGAGCTGAGTTAATCCTGCGGACTATTTCTCCACCCAGCAAGAACTCACCTAGTTGGCTTGAAAACCTGCTAACTATTGTTTGTTACCACACCAAATTGATCTCCTTTCTCTATAAAAAGCTTAATCTCCCTCCCATAAAGGTTAAACCGACCTTTGTTGGTCTATGGGAAAAAGATTTAGCCAGACAATTTTCTGATAAAGAGACCAGTATTCTCCTTAACATTCCACATAAACTTTCAAGGTGTGTCCGGGTGCAGGAGAACGGATATAAAATATTGTCTAGGTGGTCTAAAACTCCTGATAAAATAGCTCTCCTGTACCCCGACGTTCCCGATAGGTGCTGGAGATGCGGCTCTGAAAGAGGCACCTTCATACACATTTGGTGGAATTGCCCTCCAATATCTGCATGGTGGAAACAAATTTTCCAGATGAGAAATGCTATATGCAAATCCAAATCCCCCTGCACCCCGGAAATTGCCCTCTTATCCTGGTAAGTGCTGGTAATCAAAAAACCTCCTTGATAACCTACCTGGTCTCAGCAGCCCGCCTCCTAATCCCTACAATGTGGCGCTCTGCTAAAATCCCATCCATTGAACAATGGAAAAACAGAGCAAACCAAATCTATTGTTTAGAAGAACTCTCCAATTGGGAATTAGGGACTAGAAATAAGTTCCTCTCTACTTTGTCCGCTTGGAGGAATTACTGAAATTTCTCTTAATTTGTCTGGTTTTCCATGTCTCTCACACCTGTACCTACCTCAACCTTATGGAAATATGTTTCCTTTTTATCTCTACATAACCTCATGTATAATGTACTCTCTCACTACACTCAGTATAACCATATTTTGACTCCTGATTGAGGTTCATTGTTAACCTGTTTTCTCACTAAATATTTATTAATCTACTGTAACCTCTTGCTCTTGAAAAAGTATTATCGTCTAAAATCTATAAAAATTGTTTATTAAAAAAAAAAAAACATTACCCAAACTCGGGTTCGGTTCCAAGTGTTACAGGGTTTGGGAAATGTTTTTTACAATAGAAATTTATTTATGAAGTTATTATGCGAAGTCTCGCGAGACTTCGCAATGTAATAACTTCAGCTCATAGGAGCCAATACATTCTAATACTGTATGGAGCGCTCAACCCTAGTTATCACCAGCCACCACTTGTTTACCCATAGCCATATATATTACTGACACTTTGACATTACTAATGCTGTCTCGGAGTTAAAGACTTGAGTCCTCAGAGTCTTATGCATGACTTTCCAAGCTATTGGGACACTACGATTCAGACTAGTGAGGCGTGAAGCGGGCTTCGGATGCTATATCTGAAGACGCTTCACTCAAAATTTCAGATTAATGCTGTATGGAGATACGTCTCCATACAGTATTACATTTTTTGGGTTCCGATGAGCCGAAGTCAGTTATTCCAGAAGTCGTGCAAGATTTCGGTAGTTGGTTTTTAAAGTGGAAAACCATTCTAAAACTTGGAACCGAACTCTGCTTCGATTCCGATTGGTACCTCGGAACTCAAGCTGAGTTTGGTTCCAAGTTTTAAAGTGGTTTTTCATTTTAAAAATCAACTACCGAGGCTATTCAATGAAGTCTTGCAGGACTTCACAAATAACAAACTTTTGCTTATCTGAGCCTGTACATTTTAATGCTATACATGGATCTCCGTACAGCATTAGGCCTCAAGCACACGACCGTTCAGTTTTTTACGGTTTGCAAATCGCGTATCCGCAAAAAAACGGAAGCCGCCCATGTGCCTTCCGCAATTTGCGGAACGAAACAGGCGGCCCGTTGTAGAAATGCCTATTCTTGTCTGCAAAACGGACAAGAATAGGACATGCTATATTTTTTTTGCGGGGCTCGGATGCGGACCCCAACAACGGTCGTGTGCATGAGGCCTTAATCCGAAGTTTCGAGCAAAGCAACGGAAAATGGAAAATGATGGCTGATTGAATCGGACCTGAAGTGAATTTTGGGAAGTTTATTCATCTGTATTTGGTTCTAAAACAGGTGATGACAGAAATCCACTACTATTAGAAGAAACTGAAATACTGTAATTCATGAGCATTTATAATGAAACAACAATAATCTATCTGGTTTATCATTTGTTGTTACACTGGTAGTCTGTTTCCAAAGCATCTCCAAGCAACACTCCATGAAAACTATGGACCTAATACGAATGGCATCCATCATGTGTCTGTGGAAAACTATTAATGTATGAGTACACACATTATAGTCAATGGATATGTGTGGAGACCACAGACAGCACATGTCTGTGATTCACTTATGTGTGAAAGAGACCTTACATGATGTCCTCCTGTTTATCTTTTTATCTGCAGATCCACAAATTGCTAGGCTCCTCTTCTGCCATCCAGGATGGCCACATCGGTGCCTGAAGCACATTCTGCATTTAGTAACCCAATACACTTCCTGCTGGCCTTGGATTGACCAACATTGCTCACGTAAACAGTGCTGGCCAATCCAAAAGCAAGGCTGGACAAGTAGGAAGAGTCTTGGGCTACCAAATGCATAGTATCTATCAGGTAGTTTAAGAAGCAGTGTAGCTATCTTGGATGGCAGAAGAGGAGCCTGGCAATTTGTGGATCTGCATTCGGCAGTCTGAAAAGATAAAATGGAGGACACCAGATAAGTGTTTTATTTGTTCCCCAGTTAGTGTGATTTTTTTTCTTGAACTAGACATGATCAACACGATCTAAATAAATTAATATGGAACAAATTTTCACATTTGCCACTGAGCTAATATTTATATATAGCGCCTTGAAAAAGTATTCATATCCCTTGAACTTTTCTGCATTTCATGTTACACCCAAAAACTTAAATGTATTTTATTGGGATTTTATGTTATATACCAACACAAAATAGCAAGTATGTGTAAAGTATTAAATAAAAATCTGGAAAGTGTGGCATGCATTTGATTTTAGCCCCCTGAGTCAATATTTTGTAGGACCACCTTTTTCTGCAGTTACAGCTGCAAGTCTTTTGGGGTATGTCTCTGCCGACTACGCATATCTAGAACCTGAAATTTTTGCCCATTCTTCTTTGCAAAATAGCTCAAACTCAGATTGGATAGAGAGTGTCTGTTCATAGCAATTTACAAGTATTGACACAGATTCTCAATAAGATTTAGGTCTGGGCCATTCTAACACATAAACATGCTTTGATCTAAACCATTCCATTGTAGCTCTGGCTGCATTTTTAGTGTTGTCCTGCTGGATGGTGAATCTCCTCCCCAGTCTCAAGTGTTTTGCAGCCTCTACCAGGTTTTCCACCAGGATTGCCCTGTATTTAGCTGCTACCATCTTCCCACGATGCTGCCACCACCATGTTTCATGGTGGGGATGATGTGTTCAGGGTGATGTGCAGTGTTAGTTTTCTGCCACACAGTGTTTTACATTTAGGCCAAAAAGTTCAACTTTGCTCTTATCCGACCAAAGGACCTTCTTTCATATGTTTGCTATGTCTCCTACATGACTTGTGGCAAACTGCAAATGGAACTTCGTATGGCTTGTTTTCAAAATTGGCTTTCTTCTTGTCATTCTCCATAAAAGCAAGATGTGTGGAGTACTTATAGTTGTCCTGTGAACAGATTCTTTCACCTTAGCCATGGATCTTTGTAGCTCCTCCAGAGTGACCATGGGCCTCTTGGCTGCTTCTCTAATTAGTCCTCTACTTGCCTGGGCTGTCAGTTTAGGTGGACAGTCATGTCTTGGTACGTTTGCAGTTTTGCCATACTCCTTCCATTTTTTGGCTTGAATAGTGCTCCGTGAGATGTTCAGAGCTTTTTTTTTTTTAATAACCTAACCCTGCTTTACACTTCTCCCCAACTTTTGGTTTTCATGATGCTATTTGATCACTAATGTTCTCTAACAAACCTCTGAGGCCTTCACAGAACACCTGGAGCTATACTGACAAATTAAATTACACAAGTGGACTATATTTTCTAATTTGGTGATTTCTGAAGGCAATTGTTCACACTGGATTTTATTTAGGGGTATCAGAGTAGAGGAGGCTGAATACAAATGCACACCACACTTTTCAGGTTTTATTTATAAAACATTTTAAAAAACATTTTTTTCACTTCACACATAACGTATTTTTCACCCTATAAGATGCACCGGCCCATAAGACGCACCTAGAGGACAATAAGAAAAAAATGTTTTTCATTAGACCTCAGGTCAGACAAACAATCAGATCCCCAATATTAATAACACCCCAATAAGACCTCAGATCATACCCCCCAATCAGACCTCAGCTAAGATCCCAATGTGAATAACCCCAAATCAGACCTCAGATAAGAGGCCCATGTCTCTCGTCAGCCCCCATGCCTCTCATCAGCCCCATAACCTCATATCAGCCCCCATGCATCTCATCAGCCCCCATATGTGCCTCCATATCAGCCCCCATGCCTCCCATAAGCCCTACATATCATTCCCCATGACTCTTATCAGCCCCCATACCTCTTATCAGGCCCCATATCAGCCTATGTGCCTCTCATCAGCCCCCATATCAGCCCCTATGCCTCTTATCAGTCCCCATATGAGTCCTCATACTTCTCATCAGCCCCCATATCTGCCTCCATGCCTCTTATCAGCCCCATATCAGCTCCCATGCCTCTCATTAGCTCCCAAGCCTCTTATCAGCCCCCATATCAGTTCCCATGCTTCTCATCAGACCCCATATCAGCCCCCATGCCTCTCATCAGTTCCCATATCAGCCCCCATGCCTCTCATCAGCCCCCATGCCACAGAGAACATAAAATAAGAAAAACACTTACCTCTCCTGCTCCAGACATCTCTGCTCCTCACCTCCAGCATGATCTTCTTCTTCCTGCCGTCGGCTGTGCTGTGACATGACACGCACAGTGTGAGGTCACAGAGCGCCCTCATGCTGTGCGCAGCCACAGCACAGCCAACAGCCGAGGACCAGGAAGCGGTGATTACAGAGTCTTAACTGCTTCCTAGTCCTCCGAAACTAATGAGTGCTTCCATTATGGAAGCAATCATTAGTATTCAGCCCATAAAACGCAGAGACATTTTTCCCCCACTTTTGGGGAAAACAATGCGTCTTAGGGGTTGAAAAATAGGGTAATTTCTATGTTGTGTTGGTCTATCACATAAAATACCAATAAAATGCATTTAGGTTTGTGGGTGTAAAGTGAAAAAATGTGGAAAAGTTTAAGAGGTATGAATACTTTTTTTAAGACACTGTAAGGGTCCATCACACGTCTGCAAAATGGGTACGCATACGTTCCGCAATTTTGCGGAACAGGTGCGGACCCATTCATTTTCAATAGGGTCGGAATGTGCTGTCAGCATCCGCATTTGCGGATCCGCACTTCCGTATCCGCACTTCTGTTCCGCAAAAAAATAGAACATGTCCTATTCTTGACAAGAAAAGGCATTTTCAATGAGAGTGCCGGCGATGTGCGGTCCGCAAAATGCGGAACGCACATTGCAGGTGTCTGCAAAACACATATGGACGTGTGAATGGATCCTAAATATGCTTTTTTTTACAGTTAAACAATATACAACATATCTGCCCATAATAGAGTTTAACTGCTACTAGGTACAGTATTATTATGATGAGGGTTCTCTAAACAGAAAATTTAGAGGGTTCTCTAAGTACAAATTCAAGGTCCTTGACTGAATTGACTAGTACATAGGGTACATACCCTATATGCCATTTCCTGCCCAAATTTTTTTTTAGCACATACGACAATTTGAATCCAGAGGAAAAAAAAGCAGGCTGGATTGAGATCTAAATTTATCCAAGCAGGCAAGTAACGCGGGTTTGTGAGCGTTCGCGTGTTTGATTTTTAAGTGTGTGTTTGTATTAAGTGTGTGACTTTAGATTGCGTGACTTCAAATTCAGGGACTTTAGGAGGAGACTACAGTAAGTTAAATTCTTATCACTGCATTGAATTGTATTTTTTCCTCTTTTCTTGCGTAATCCCCATTTAGTATGTGTTCAATTATTGACAATGCAGTCCAGTGCACATCTTGTCTAATGTATGCAGTCCTGGAACAACCATTTGAGGGTGCATATCTTTGTTCAAAATGTGAGAAAATTGGAATCGCACATCAAGTATCTAACTGGGCGAATTTCAACACTGAGAAACGTTGACAATTTGGAAAAGAGTTTGCTGCTCACTGAGCAAACACTCTATGGGGTAGATGTGGGGGAGGGTGGTACCGAGGAGGCTCAGGAAAGTGAGGTAGCTAGATGGATAACATTTTGAAAGCTGGGTAGAGGGAAGAGTGCCAGGGAGGCTAGCCCTGATCTGACACACCCCAACAAGTTTGCATGGTTGGCAGATGAGGGGGATGTCATTTCAGGGAGAGCACTGCTACAGCCAGACATTTCCGCTGCCAGTCAGTGGAATATCAGCTCTAGTAAGCAGGGGACCAGGAGAGCAGGACAGGCCAGACAGGTGCTGGTAGTGGGAGACTCAATTATTAGGGGTACAGATAGGGCGATCTGTCCCAAAGACCAGGATCGTCGAACGGTGTGTTGTCTTCCTAGCGCTCAAGTTGGACACATCGCGGATTACTGGGAGGGGCTGGAGAAGATCCTGCGGTCATGGTCCATATCGTAACCAATGACAAAGTTAGAGGTAGGTGGAGCGTCCTTAAAAATGATTTTAGGGATTTAGGTCAAAAGCTTAGGGCAAGGTAGTAATTTCCGAAATACTACCTGTACCATGAGCCACACAAGAAAAGCAGCGGAAGATTAGGGAGGTTAAAAAGTGGCTCAAAAACTGGTGTAGGAAGGAGTGGTTTGGGTTCCTGGAGAACTGGGCCGACTTCTTTGTTGGCTACAGGCTCTATCGTAGGGACGGGCTGCACCTCAATGGGGAAGGGGCAGCTGTGATGGGGAAGAAGATGGCTAGAAGGTTGGGGGAGTGTTTAAACTAGGAACTGGGGGGAGGTTAATTACGTTATTGGATGGGAAGATAGTGCAGATAGAGACCGGGGGCAAGGTAGTGGGACTGGGGGAGGAATGGAAGGAGGGACAAGAACAGCTCAGAAGGAATAGTGTAGGGTAAAACATATACATAATCCTCTTAAATGTATGTATACTAATGCCAGAAGCCTGACTAATAAAACTGGTGAACTGGAATTCGTGATATGTGAGGAGGACTATGACATAGTGGGAATAACTGAAACATGGCAGGATGATAGCTATGACTGGGCGGTTAATGTACAGGGTTACAGTCTGTTTAGAAAGGATCACCAAAACCGGAGAGGGGGAGGGTTCTGCCTTTATGTAAAGTCCTGTCTAAAGCTCAGAGTCCAAGAAGATATAAGTGAGGGACATGAACATGTGGAGTCACTGTGGGTAGAAATACATGGAGGCAAAAACAATAATAAATTACTAATAGGAGTTTAGTAATTTATTATTAACCTAATAGTCCACAGAAAATCTGCTACTAAACGAGATAGACGAGGCGGCAAATCATAATGAGGTCGTTATTATGGGGGACTTCAACTACCCAGATATAGACTGGGAAACTGAAACTTGTATATCTCATAAAGGAAACAGGTTCTTGGCAATAACCAAAGACAATTACCTCTCCCAACTGGTTCAGTACCCGAGGTCGGGAGACACCTGAGAAATAGGGACCATAAAGTAATAACCTTCCAATTGTCATTCAAAAGAGTGTTTCTTCAGGGAGAAACAAAAATACCAAACTTCAAAAAAGCTAAATTTAGCTAACTAAGAGAGGCTGTAGGCCTAACTGATCGGGACACAGTCCTCAAAAATAAAAATACAGCCACAAAATGGGATATTTTAAAAAGCATCCTAAAATCGAATTGTGAGAGGTACATACCTAATGGGAATAAAAGGTTAAGGAACAAGAAAAAACAAATGTAGATAAATAGAACTGAAAAGAAAGCAATAAATGACAAAAAGAAAGAATTTAAGTCACTAAAACAAAAGGGTAGCGAGGAAGCACTGAAAAACTATAAGAAAAAAATTGAATATGTAAAAAACAAATAAAAGTAGCCAAACTAAAGACCGAGAGATTAATTGCCCTAAAATGTTCTTTAATTATATAAATGGCAAAAAGTATAAATCTGAAGGTGTCGGCCCTCTACAGAGTAACGAGGGGGGAGTTGCAGAGAGTGATGAGGAGAAAGCAAAGCTATTAAATATTATTTTCTCCACTGTATTCACTGAAGAAAATAAATTGATGAAATGCAGAATGTAAAAGTTAATTCTCCATTAAAAGTGAAATCACTGAATAAAGTGGCCAAAATGGGAGGAAATGCTCAACCCCAAACACTGTATTGTGTTTATAATTGGGGGAGCAATTCCTCCGCAAGTGATCCGCTGCTAACAGCAATCCCCAGCAAAAATACATACAATGGAGGATGCCAGCAGCGGACCACATGCACCACAAAAACATCCTACACAAGATGAAATATTGTGTGGATGAAAATATAAAAATACATAAATCACTGAAAAAAGGTGCACCACAATAATATGCGACTGACCATACTGGCTAGACCCTTATGCTTATGTTCAAAGCTGAGACTTTAGCCAATATCTTCCAGTCAGGAACATATCAAAGCCCTACGCACCCCGTCAAGGTATCTCAGTGTGGCATGGGTCCTACCGCTAAACTACCTATTGTGTGTGAACACAGTCTGATAGGTGCTAGGGACCGACTCACAGCCAAGCTCCTACATACCTCCATAGTAAGAGCCCTAATACAATTGGAGGGAGGAGGAGGCTGCGAGCCCCACCTATAACAGGCCATGTGACACAGGCTACCAGGTGCACCAGAATGTTACATATGACAAGCATTAGCACATTCAATACATGTAAAGAAAAATCACTGAATAAAGTGGCCTAAATGGGAGGAAATTATCAACCCCAAACACTGTAGCGTGTTTATAATCGGGGGAGCAATTCCTCCGCAAGTGATCCATTGCTAACAGCAATCCCCAGCAAAAATGCATACAATGGATGATGCCGGCAGCGGACCACATGCACCACAAAAACATCCTATACAAGATGAAATATTGTGTGGATGAAAATATAAAAATACATAAATCACCGAAAAAAAGTGCACCACAATAATATGCGACTGACCATACTGGCTAGACCCTCACGCTGATGTTAAAAGATGAGACTTTAGCCAATATCTTCCAGTCAGGAACATATCAAAGCCCTACGCACCCCGTCAAGGTATCTCAGTGTGGCATGGGTCCTACCGCTAAACTACCTATTGTGTGTGAAGACAGTCTGATAGGTGCTAGGGACCGACTCACAGCCAAGCTCCTACATACCTCCATAGTAAGAGCCCTAATACAATTGGAGGGAGGAGGAGGCTGCGAGCCCCACCTATAACAGGCCATGTGACACAGGCTACCAGGTGCACCAGAATGTTACCGATGACTGACAAGCATTAGCACATTCAGTCGGTCCCTTGCACCTATCAGACTGTGTTCACACACGATAGGTAGTTTAGCGGTAGGACCCACGCCACACTGACATAGAGCCTTCTATCTTCATTCAGCAGGACCTGCGGTGACGTCACCACGCTCGCCATGTGGTGAGCGCTGTGACATCATCGCAGGTCCTTTCACAGGTCCTGAAGAAGAAGACCTGTGCGATCAAGGCTGCGCGATCAAGTGAATGAGGTGAGGTTTTTTTAAAATATTTTTAACCCCTCCATGGCCATTTTATTTAGCATTCTGTCTTAAGAATGCTATTATTTTCCTTTATAATCATGTTATAACGGAAAATAATAAAGTGAAGTTCGGGTCCCCATTTACTTTAATGGGGGCTGGGTTCGGGGTCAGATTCGGGGTCAAGTTAGGGTCCCGAACCCGAACTTTGACCTGAAGTTCAGCCGAACCCGAGGAATCGGTCATGTCAAACTAATTTAATTAGTTTCTATAAAATGGATGTCGTATATCTGGACTTCTCCAAAGCATTTGACACTGCACCACATAAAAGTTTGGTATATAAAATGAGAATGCTTGGACTGGGAGAAAACGTCTGTAAGTGGGTAAGTAACTGGCTCAGTGATAGAAAACAGAGGGTGGTTATTAGCGGTACACACTGAGATTGGGTCACTGTGACTAGTGGGGTACCTCAGGGGTCAATATTGGGCCCTATTCTCTTCAATATACTGTATTTATTAATGCTCTTGTAGAAGGCTTGCACAGTAAAATATAAATGTTTGCAGATGACACTAAACTGTGTAAAGTAATTAACACTAAAGAGGACAGTATACTACTACAGAGGACAGTATACTGTATATATATACTACAGAGGACAGTATACTACTACAGAGGGATCTGGATAGATTGGAGGCTTGGGCATAGAAGTGGCATATGAGGTTTAACACTGACAAATGTAAGGTTATGCACATGGGAAGGAATAATACAAGCCACCCGTACATACTAAATGGTAAAACACTGGGTAACACTGACATGGAAAAGGATCTAGGAATTTTAGTGAACAGCAAACTAAGCTGTAGAAACCAGTGTCAGGCAGCTGCTGCCAAGGCCAATAAGATAATGGGTTGCATCAAAAGGGGCATAGATGCCCGTGATAAGAACATAGTCCTACCACTTTACAAATCGCTAGTCAGACCACACATGGAGTACTGTGTACAGTTCTGGGCTCCTGTAAACAAGGCAGACATAGCAGAGCTGGAGAGGGTCCAGAGGAGGGCAACTAAAGTAATAACTGGAATGGGGCAACTACAGTACCCTGAAAGATTATCAAAATTAGGGTTATTCACTTTAGAAAAAAGACGACGGAGGGGAGATCTAATTAATATGTATAAATATATCAGGGGTCAGTACAGAGATCTCTCCCATCATCTATTTATCCCCAGGACTGTGACTGTGACGAGGGGACATCCTCTGCGTCTGGAGGAAAGAAGGTTTGTACACAAACATAGAAAAGGATTCTTTACGGTAAGAGCAGTGAGACTATGGAACTCTCTGCCTGAGGAGGTGGTGATGGTGAGTACAATAAAGGAATTCAAGAGGGGCCTGGATGTATTTCTGGAGTGTAATAATATTACAGGCTATAGCTACTAGAGAGGGGTCGTTGATCCAGGGAGTTATTCTGATTGCCTGATTGGAGTCGGGAAGGAATTTTTCCCCCTTTAGTGGGGAAAATTGGCTTCTACCTCACAGTTTTTTTTTTTGCTTTCCTCTGGATCAACTTGCAGGATAACGGGCCGAACTGGATGGACAAATGTCTTTTTTAGGCCTTATATACTATGTTACTATGTTACAATCAATAAATTATTGTATTCCAGAAGTCTCGGTATATAACAATTTCATGCAAAAAAAAATTAAACACAGCAGGCTATGGACAATATCGAGCTTTGTGGTAACGATTACCGGTACATTTTTCCTCAAATGGCTGAAAATAAAAAAATATACTCACTAGTGATGAGCGAAGTGAGCTTCAGATCCTAGATCCGAAGTTGCTTAGCTCAAAACTTTGGATTAATGCTGTATGGAGACAGCCTCTGATGAAGCAAAGTCAGGGAAAAACTTCAGGATTTGATTTTTAAACTGAAAAAAAAAAAACGTTTTAGAACTTGAATCCAAACATACAGCATTAATCCGAAGTTTTGAGCAAAGTGACTTCAGATCTAGGATCCCAGGAGAGTGTGTAAGGGTCTCTAGCGGAGCAGTGGGGTATGTAATGTAATTACATTTTTTATGTCACACATGCTACTATTAGGAAAAATCCTTTAAAGACAAAACAAATACAAAAGTGCCAGTAGTAGTAGCATTTAACTTAGTACATTGCAGTTTTTTTTTTATTATTATGCTGTTTATAGTATTAAATCTTCGAACACAAATTCATTAATTTTGTACCTCTAGTTAGAAGGAATAATCTCTGCTCATAATTTATGCAGCGTAAAGTGATACTGTCTACAAAAAAATAATTTTGTACAAAAACAGTCCCCTTTCCGAACGATTGACATATCATTATTTTCTTAGAACAGGTTTATTTTAGCTTGCCCATAGCTCGGCAGTGGAGATGACAGTCTATACTGAGTTGTTTTCAGACCTAGAGAGTCACAGAATGAGACGACACTGAGTGTTACCCATGTGGTACCAAAGGTGAAGTGTAAAATGACAATAATGACAATGATAATGAAAAACAGTAAAAAAAAAATCTTGGGGAATTGAAAATATAAGTAGCAAAATACCAATTACACTGATATGTCACATTGAGCATTCCCAGCTACTAACTAATCACGCTACGTAAACAGCTGAATTTTAATACACAGCATGTGTGTGACTAACACCCTTATAATGTGCTCATAAATAGGTTCAGCACAACATTTTTAATAGAATTAGGAACATTTTAGCATGTAGAATAATTGAGTCAGGTTGGAAAGTGTTGATGTATTTTTTCTTTTTCTAACTACCTAATATGAGAAATAAGAGCCATAAACATAATAGGAAAAGATCATTAAAATGTTACAAATACTTGTATTAGTGCATCTGGGATAGCTAATGGACCATTATCTTCTGCCATGTTTGTGGTTCACCCTAGATTGCTACTATGTTTTTCGATGTATCATTTCACGGGGCCAAGAGAAAATTATCTATCTATAGGCAGAGTGAGGTAAGCTTTGGAGGATACCGTCTCAATTCTTAAAGTTTTTTTTAGGACCTTATTGTTGATTACCTATCTTTAAAGGGGCTCTACACTTTTTTCTTACCGATGATCTATTCTTTGGATAGATCATCAGCATCTGATCAGTGGGGGCTGACACCTGGGACCACAGTGGATCAACTGTATTAGAAGGTCGCAACGCTCGCAGTAATGCCACGGCCCTCTTGCTGTTTCCTGCAGGCCAGTAATGTCACAACTATTTCACTGGCCTGGGCACCAGGTCAGTGAAATAGTCGTGACATCACTAGCCTGTGGGAAACAGGACCTGCTGCACCAGAAACAGGGCACCAAAACTCAAATGCTACGTACACCAAACACAGCTGATTGGTGGAGGATGTTAGAATTTTAAAGTATATGATATTGATGACCTATTCCAGAGATAAACTGTTTAATAATCACAATAGGCAACAAATGTATCTTGATCAGAAGAAACAAAGATAAAACAAAAAGAGAAAAGATATGCACCTAATAGGGTAGTCATTTAAAATTGTATATTGCTATTGATGGCCTATTCTCAGGATAATCCATCAATATCAGATAGGTGGGATTAGCGCCGATCCTGTGCCGGACCTTCAACGCTATATCCAATGTGAAGTGGGTGGATCTGGTTACTGCAGCACTGGTCCCACTGAATTGAATAGAAGCAACATTGTAGTAACCAGCTGTGTCCACTACACAATGGAGGGAGCTCCAACACCAAATTCTGACACCGGAGGTACTTAGGAACAGCTGACTAATCAGATATCCTAGGCCTATCCTGCACATTCAAAAGCAAATAGTTGTACTCACAAGATCCAGGTCTTGATAAATTTGTATTGCACTGAGATGCTGCCCACGGTCCTAATTGTCTTTTGGAAACAAATAAGTCCACAATGGATCTACCACAATAACCTACCACATAGGCATACAAAATATATCGCCAAATAGTGGAATAGAAGCTATAGATCTGGATATACCAATTCAGAGATGCACAGATTATGCATACTAGTAAGCAAGATTGCGATGACATAAGCCTCCACACTGTCCTTTGCACTTCCAATGTTCATCTCTTCCATGTGGGGTCTTATGATATTGGCGCATATGCAGTAGACTTGTTTTCTGCCCTGCCAATAATCAAGGTAATGCACTTCATGAGTCTGTAACACAGGCATCTCTAGGCGTCTAGATACAGGGCCTGAGCCCTGCATGACATGCATATTGCCCCAATCCTCTCCTTACTTCAGCTGCAGCAGGTTGCGGATCCCTACAAGGCTGCTAAGCGCTGAAGTGTTGCTGGTTATCTAGGAAGTGTGTTTTTATTTTTTTAGGTTGTCAGGCTGGGAAGAGGAACACAATGTTGGCATAAACTCACCTAAATTGACAGAGTGAAAGTCGCCGAGCGTAACCCGAGGTATTCGGTTACATTCTCATGAGGGCCTACGGAGGCGCAGAGGGCAGTCTTAAAGGTGATTGGTGCAACTCACAAACTACATGGCCAGGCGGTGGGTTTGCTACATGATAGAGAGTAGCCCTCCCAAAGCTATATTTTCTTGGTGAAGGAAGGGAGCAAAACACACAGTACTGTAAAGTTTTAGGCAGGCGTGAAAAAGTGATGCAAAGTAAGAATGCTTTCAAAAATAGAAGCTTTAATAGTTTAAATTTAGTCTGTAGCAAGCCAATGGCCTCAAACATAGACCCAAAAATCATTAAGAACTATCTTCAGCATAAAGAAGACTTAGGAGTCCCCCAGAGAACCCTGATCTCAACTTCATCAAGTCTGTCAGGCATTATATAATTAGACAGAAGATTTGAGCAAGCCTGTAGTTAGTTCTCCAGTATATTTGTAGCAACCTCCCTGCCAGGTTCCTTCAAAAACTGTGTGCAAGTGTACCTAGAGGAATTGAAACTAAGAGAGGTAACAACAAATATTGATTGGATTTCTCTTGTTCATTCACTTTATAAACTATTAATACCACTTTAATCTTCTGTCACGGTGGGGAGTGGAGGGAAAACTCTCCACCATATAGTGTAAGAGAATGGGGAAGCAGCTAGGCCTGGACACCAGGAAAAAGAAGCAGGTCACCTCCTAATGCATCCCTAATCCTGGGGAAGGGACAGCCAGTAAACAGCCACTGGATCGGCAGGTAAGAGCCCAGAAACAACATGCACTTACCTGCCGTGGCCACAACAACAACCAGACCCCCATGCAGGAAGCATGGCGGCCCCAGGCAGAGCTGTTCACCGACTTGTGATTCCCCCTCCGGGGAACCCAGACACCCCCTTCCGGAGGTTATGCGACTCACAGGGGAAATGTCTAGTGAACATGCTGGAAAACAGACATGTAACGACAAATAGACATACAGACATACAACAGACCCCGCACATAATCCACACCAAACATAGATACAAAGGAAGGTAAATATATAAGGAACATAGGGAAGACATCATGGTGACATTGCTGTCTAGCTAGGAGGCCCTCCCACTAGACAGATGATATATCCAGGAAAGGAGCAACACTCCAGCTTACACAAAGGCTGGAGGGCAAGTGACCTCTTACTCACCACACCAGGATATAAAGAGCAAAGAGGCAACACCCAGGACATGCCTAAATACACACCAGCCAGATAATAACCCCTCCAGCACCAAACAGAGAAGGGAAGCAGAATAAAAGGGGCAGGCACCTACATGCTGCAACAAACACACATTGCCGCTGGCAACAGCATGTACGGCAACCACGTCACGGCGAACACAACAGAGGCTGCGACATCTTCCTTACTTTGCAACATTTTGCCAAGCTGTATAAAACATCTGCATAGTTATTGTACAGTCAGGTCCATAAATATTGGGACATCAACACAGTTCTAACATTTTTGGCTCTATACACCATCACAATGGATTTGAAATGAAACAAAGTAGATGTGCTTTAACTGCAGATTGTCGGCTTTAATTTGAGGGTATTTACATCCAAATCAGGTGAACGGTGTAGAAATTACAACAGTTTGCATATGTGCCTCCCACTTGTTAAGGGACCAAAAGTAATGGGACAATTGGCTTCTCGGCTGTTCCATGGCCAGGTGTGTGTTATTCCCTCATTATCCCAATTACAATGAGCAGATAAAAGGTCCAGAGTTAATTTCAAGTGTGCTATTTGCATTTGGAATCTGTTGCTGTCAACTCTCAAGATGAGATCCAAAGAGCTGTCACTATCAGTGAAGCAAGCCATCATTAGGCTGAAAAAAAAAAAAAAACATCAGAGAGATAGCAAAAACATTAGGCTTCGTCAAAACAACTGTTTGGAACATTCTTAAAAATTCGGAATGCACCGGTGAGCTCAGCAACACCAAAACACCCGGAAGACCACGGAAAACAACTGTGGTGGATGACCGAAGAATTCTTTCCCTGGTTAAGAAAACATCCTTCACAACAGTTGGCCAGATCAAGAACACTATCCAGGAGGTATGTGTGTCAAAGTCAACAATCAAGAGAAGACTTCACCAGAGTGAATGCAGAGGGTTCACCACAAGATGTAAACCATTGGTGAGCCTCAAAAACTGCAAGCCCATATTAGAGTTTGCCAAAAGACATCTAAAAAAGCCTTCACTGTTCTGGAACAACATCCTATGGACAGATGAGACCAAGATCTACTTGTACCAGAGTGATGGGAAGAGAAGAGTATGGAGAAGGAAAGGAACTGCTCATGATCCTAAGCATACCACCTCATCAGTGAAGCATGGTGGTGGTAGTGTCATGGCATGGGCGTGTATGGCTTCCAATGGCACTGGTTCTCTTGTATTTATTGATTATGTGACTGCTGATAAAAGCAGCAGGATGAATTCTGAAGTTTTTCGGGCAATATTATCTGCTCATATTCAGCCAAATTCTTCAGAACTCATTGGACGGCGCTTCACAGTGCAGATGGACAATGACCCAAAGCATACTGCAAAGACAACCAAATAGTTTTTTTAAGGGAAAGAAGTGGAATGCTATGCAATGGCCAAGTCAATCACCTGACCAGAATACGATTGAGCATGCATTTCACTTGCTGAAGACAAAACTGAAGGGAAAATGCCCCAAGAACAAGCATAAACTGAAGACAGTTGCAGTAGAGGCCTGGCAGAGCATCACCAGGGATGAAACCCAGCGTCTGGTGATGTCTATGCGTTCCAGACTTCAGGCTGTAATTGACTGCAAAGGATTTGCAACCAAGTATTAAAAGTGAAAGTCTGATTTATGATTATTATTATGTCCCATTACTTTTGGTCCCTTAACAAGTGGGAGGCACATATGAAAACTGTTGTAATTCCTACACCGTTCACCTGATTTGGATGTAAATACCCTCAAATCAAAGCTGACAGTCTGCAGTTAAAGCACATCTTGTTCTTTTATTTCAAATCCATTGTGGTGATGTATAGAGGCAAAAATGTTAGAATTGTGTCGATGTCCCAATATTTATGGACCTGACTGTATGTCTTGGTGCTCCTGCCACAAATCTATTGAGACCATAGCAATTCCCAGGATCTGCAATACGAACATGCAGTTAAGTTGCTCCCTTAAGCTTATATTAGACCTGCAGATCATCCAGGCAATTATCGGGAAGGAATCCTTCCTCCCTGGCAATCTCCTGCTCGTTAAAAAGGACGAGACCGCTGCTATTACATGCAACAATCTCCTCCTCAGTATGGAGAGGAGCAATCGCTAATTCCTGCGTTCATCTCTATATTGAATCACTGTTTTCCCGTAGCAGATGGTGATTACATAGCACAATCTACCACTGGCAAATGATGATTTTTAAACCTGCCGAAAGATTCCAATTACTCGAGGAATAAGAGTTAGCTTTTTCATCGGGTAATTGGTGGTGGTATTACACTGCCAGATCATCACTAACAAGTGTTCATAGTGATCATCTGCACAATTATCTGCCTGTCAAATATAAGCCTAAATTGCTATTCGGAATTAGTGACTTTTAAAAATACCTTTATTTTGTTATAGTGCGGGTATAGGTATGTTCATACCAAAAAAGGTGTACTACAATTTCAAAAGGATTTATATATAAATTTCTTTTGACAGGGTAGTAGTGACCCCTGGTAAACACATATGCTAGTGACACAGAAAAAACTGTCAATCGATTCAGGCGGATCGAGGATCAAATTGAAAAATAGTACACGGTCTGAGGAGGGCAGGGCAGACAAGATGCTTACCCTAAAAGCCCTAAAAACTGCTCAGCCCAGGGTAACCCCCTGATGGTGGAGGTTCCCTGTCCCCGAACCTAGGACTGTCAAATC
Source organism: Bufo bufo (assembly GCF_905171765.1). NCBI lineage: Eukaryota > Metazoa > Chordata > Amphibia > Anura > Bufonidae > Bufo > Bufo bufo. The sequence continues at coordinate 46,444,083 of NC_053397.1, read as the reverse complement.
CCTAGATTAACCCTGACCAGGGAAAGATAATGGAAATACAGTGATAGTATCAAAAAATAAATGTATATATAACGGAGGGGACCGGTGGTTCAGATGACCAGGGTCACCACCCTTCCTCTCCGGAATTCAAAAATAAATACAAACAAGTGGGTGGCAGGGGGTCCAGATGCTCTGGGGATCACCATTCCACTCCAATACACAGTACGCACGTTTTAAAATATGCCCATCTTATAACACAGACCTCAACGCGTTTCACATATTTTAAAACGTGCGTACTGTGTATTGGAGTGGAATGGTGATCCCCAGAGCATCTGGACCCCCTGCCACCCACTTGTTTGTATTTATTTTTGAATTCCGGAGAGGAAGGGTGGTGACCCTGGTCATCTGAACCACCGGTCCCCTCCGTTATATATACATTTATTTTTTGATACTGTCACTGTATTTCCATTATCTTTCCCTGGTCAGGGTTAATCTAGGGATTTGACAGTCCTAGGTTCGGGGACAGGGAACCTCCACCATCAGGGGGTTACCCTGGGCTGAGCAGTTTTTAGGGCTTTTAGGGTAAGCATCTTGTCTGCCCTGCCCTCCTCAGACCGTGTACTATTTTTCAATTTGATCCTCGATCCGCCTGAATCAATTGACAGTTTTTTCTGTGTCACTAGCATATGTGTTTACCAGGGGTCACTACTCCCCTGTCAAAAGAAATTTATATATAAATCCTTTTGAAATTGTAGTACACCTTTTTTGGTATGAACATACCTATACCCGCACTATAACAAAATAAAGGTATTTTTAAAAGTCACTAATTCCGAATAGCAATTTATGTTTAACTCTTGTGATAAATTAATCCAATAAAAATCTAATTATTAGGCAATTATAAGCCTAAATTGCTCCCTTTGAAATAGATTGGGCAGTTAGGTTTTTGAATGGTCATCTTTAGAAGTCCTTCATAAATTTTTCTTTAGATGTTTATCAATGGAGAGACCACTGCTATTACATGCAGCGATCTCCTCCTCAGTATGGGGAGGAGCGATCACTAATGCCATCGCTCTTCCCTAGGTTTTTGAATGGTCGTCTTCGGAAGTTCTTCAAAAATGTTCCTTTAGATTCTCATCAACTGAGGATACCACTGCTATTACATGCAGCGATCTCCTCTTCAGTATGGGGAGGCTAACGCCATTGATAAACCTTATATACACTGCTCAAAAAAATAAAGGGAACACTTAAACAACACAATGTCACTCCAAGTCAATCACACTTCTGTGAAATCAAACTGTCTACTTAGGAAGCAACACTGAGTAACAATCAATTTCACATGCTGTTGTGCAAATGGGATAGACATCAGGTGGAAATTATAGGCAATTAGCAAGACACCCTCAATAAAGGAGTGTTTCTGCAGGTGGTGAACACAGACCACTTCTCAGTTCCTATGCTTCTTGGCTGATGTTTTGGTCACTTTTGAATGCTGGCGGTGCTTTCACTCTAGTGGTAGCATGAGACGGAGTCTACAACCCACACAGGTGGCTCAGGTAGTGCAGCTTATCCAGGATGGCACATCAATGCGAGCTGTGGCAAGAAGGTTTGCTGTGTCTGTCAGCATAGTGTCCAGAGCATGGAGGCGCTACCAGGAGACAGGCCAGTACATCAGGAGACGTGGAGGAGGCTGTAGGAGGGCAACAACCCAGCAGCAGGACCGCTACCTCCGCCTTTGTCCAAGAAAGGAACAAGAGGAGCACTGCCAGAGTCCTGCAAAATGACCTCCAGCAGGCCACAAATGTGCATGTGTCTGCTCAAACGGTCAGAAACAGACTCCATGAGGGTGATATGAGGGCCCGACGTCCACAGGTGGGGGTTGTGCTTACAGCCCAACACCGTGCAGGACGTTTGGCATTTGCCAGAGAACACCAAGATTGGCAAATTCGCCACTGGCGCCCTGTGCTCTTCACAGATGAAAGCAGGGTCACACTGAGCACATGTGACAGACGTGACAGAGTCTGGAGATGCCGTGGAGAACGTTCTGCTGCCTGCAACATCCTCCAGCATGACCGGTTTGGCATTGGGTCAGTAATGGTGTGGGGTGGCATTTCTTTGGAGGGCCGCACAGCCCTCCATGTGCTCGCCAGAGGTAGCCTGACTGCCATTAGGTACCGAGATGAGATCCTCAGACCCCTTGTGAGACCATATGCTGGTGCGGTTGGCCCTGGGTTCCTCCTAATGCAAGACAATTCTAGACCTCATGTCGCTGGAGTGTGTCAGCAGTTCCTGCAAGACGAAGGCATTGATGCTATGGACTGGCCCGTCCGTTCCCCAGACCTGAATCCAATTGAGCACATCTGGGACATCATGTCTCGCTCTATCCACCAACGTCACGTTGCACCACAGACTGTCCAGGAGTTGGCAGATGCTTTAGTCCAGGTCTGGGAGGAGATCCCTCAGGAGACCGTCCGCCACCTCATCAGGAGCATGCACAGGCGTTGTAGGGAGGTCATACAGGCACGTGGAGGCCACACACACTACTGAGCCTCATTTTGACTTGTTTTAAGGACATTACATCAAAGTTGGATCAGCCTGTAGTGTGTTTTTCCACTTTAATTTTGAGTGTGACTCCAAATCCAGACCTCCATGGGTTGAAAAATTTAATTTCCATTTTTTTATTTTTGTGTGATATTGTTGTCAGCACATTCAACTATGTAAAGAACAAAGTATTTCAGAAGAATATTTAATTAATTCAGATCTAGGATGTGTTATTTTTGTGTTCCCTTTATTTTTTTGAGCAGTCTAGAATCACTGTTTTCTGGCAGCAGATGGTGATTACATAGCACGATCTGATGCTGGCAAATTAGGATTTTTAAACCTGCTGAAAGATTCCAATTACCCGATGAACAAGTGTTTGCTCGCTCATCGGGTAATCGGTGGCAGTATTACATTGTCAGATCATCACTAACAAGTGTTCATAGTGATGATCTGCACAATTATCTGCCTATCTAATATAAGCTTAATTTGCTCCCTTTTAAATAGATTGGGCAATTAGGTTTTTGAATGGTTCTCTTTGGGAGTCCTTCATAAACATTCCTTTAGATGCTTTTTATAAACACTTTTATCGCAGCTACTTCCCCTTATTTACACGACTCTTGTATCTGAGGCATCATGTTCTCCATAACAGATATGGAATTGTTAAAAAAAAATTGAAATCATTTGCTAGATGTAAAAGGTTGATGTGGCTACCATATATAAGTCTTTTAGTTTCAAGTCTGAACAATATCTCTTGTCCAATCAATCAACAATTTGTACAATCCATCACTCAAAGGAGCCAAATCTTAAAATGATTTGTGAATGTTTTACGACAGAACCTGGGAGGATAAGAATCTAATCCTACTTTGGGCTATCAGTTATCTTCATACCACAGAGGCTAAAGGAGCAGGCGGACAAATAACATGGATGGGTGTCAAAAGACAGAAAGGTTAGCATTTTCAATGTGATTTATTCTCTACAACCCAATGTGATCTGTCATTCATTTTCCAGGTACCTGATATGCCTTCCTGAATTATCCCCTACTAAATCAGAGATACGTTTGATAGGATCTTTTAGCCTATTCACATTATATTAGGGTTCATTATTGGATTGTGTGAGGGGCAGTTTCCAGAAGTACTGCTTTAGGTTAGTGTTCACCTTCCAATGAAAATGATCTCAGGCTATTAATGTCTGCTTAACGAAGCATTGTTACCAGTACTTACAAGGATATTATTGCTGGTAAGCATTTCTGTGGAAATGATAGCTTCCTGTGGAATTCAAGCTCATCATAAATGATCTACTACTGATTTTAATATTCCCTGCAGCTGTATTACAATCAAAAGGCATGTTAAGCATGATAACTTATCAGCTATGCGTTTGCACAGTTTAGTTTTGCTAAATTGGTTAAACAATGTGTGAATTTTGGAACTAAACCCAAATATATCTGACACATTGCTGTGTCCAAAATACTGTATCAATTCATTTCATTTTATATCTGTAGAGTAGCAATCAAAGCGTATTTGCTACATACCATCAAATTTCTGTACGGTCTATTGATTTCTGCCACCACTAGGGGGAGCTTGAAAGCTTACTGCATACAACATTTTTTCTTTGAATTCATTATTAGTTACTAGGCTGTTCCACCTACTGGTGGCTAATGGCCAGAAATGTTTAATTTAATAAAATAAAATGTAATAGACAAACATGAGCTAAATGTAGAGAATCCAGGCCAGGTCAATATAATTGTATCATTACCAGCATAATATGTCATTATGTGTCTATGCATTTATTTATTTTACTCACCTATATAGAGCTGAGGAATATGTCAGTGCTACATAAGTGACTAAAACAAATAAATAACACTATCACCACTTGCTGTCCCCAATGGAGCTCGCAATCTAAGTATTGATTATTTTAGTAATCAAGTAATCTACAAATTAATCCAATGATTAATCAAGCACTCTAATAAGAAAAAAAAACATTTAAAAGAACATTTTCCTTTATAAAAACTCATCATCCCCCATGCCATCATAAGACCCCATCCCATCCGTCCTCAGCGCCATCAGCCCCCTCCATGCCATCAGCTACCCCCCCAGTGCCATCAGCCACCACCCAGTGCCATCAGTTCCCCCATGCCATCAACTCCCCCCAGTGTCATCAGCCCCCCATGCCATCAGTCCTCTGGGCCATCAGCTCCCCCAGTGCCATCAGCACTAGCGCCAGTGAAATCAAATACTAGGGGAGCCACTGACACTCCACAGCTCTTCCAGCCTCTTCTTCACACGCTGCACTGTCCTCCTGACATCACACAGTGTCAGATCATAGTACGTGCTTACATGCACTATATCCTGACAATGTGTGTTCATCTGGAGGACAGGGCAATGCGGTGCCGACCGGCGGGAGAACACAGAGCAGTGAGAAATAACAAGCGCTTCACTCACACTCCATGGTCACATGGTACAAATGAATCCTCAATGCAAAAAATTGCATCGAGGATTTTTTTGTGTCAAGTTACTCGATTGATTCGAGTAATCGTTTCAGCCCTAAATCTTTTATCAGGATGTCTTTGAAGTGTAGGAGTAAACCGGACCCAAACGAAACCCAGGCAAATACAGGAAGAATATACAAACCCCATGCAGATGTTATCCATGATCAGATTTGAACCTAGGATCCCTGCTAAGTACTTAGGCACTATATACTTACCTATGGTAGGAGTACGGATGTAGCAAACATTGACTTGACATTTAATGCGCTAAATGCACAGTTGCAGCAAACACATGCTACATCAATTGGTTTGGGGTCTAAGTCGGTTGAACTGGCCCTCAAATTCTATTCGGTCCTAAAAAATTCAGTCGGAAACTAAAGTACCCTACTTGTCCTAGAAAGTCGTGTATAACACTCTGAATTCTCCAAGGACTGTATCCAATCCTCTTTCAAGCTCTTTAACACCATGACATAATTTGTAATCTCAAAGTGACATGGACATATATGCTTATAAATGAACGGATGTTAGCCGGTGGTAACACTTAGCCTTTTTAATGGGGTTATCCGATCCTTTGTAACTGATGATCTATCTTCTCGGTAGGTCATCAGCATATGATCTGTGGGGGTCAAGTGAATGGGGCTGAGATGTCCCTAGGCCACGTGACCGATGGTCATAACTTCACTGACCTATGGTCATAACTTCACTGACCTAGGCTTCTCGAACAGCTGGTCGGCAGGTGTTCCAGATGTCAGACTTACACCGAACAGATGCCGATGCCTTATCCAGAGGATGCATGATCAGTTACAAAGATTCAGATAACCCCTTTAACAAAACTCTGCACTGCTGATTTAAAAAAAAATTAAGAACAGGTCAAAAAATTACCCCTTTTAAGTGGAAGATGCCTTCTTATGTCTTCTGAATTGTCAAATAGTGTAATTTTGTGCAATTTGTGCAGGAGGAATCCCCCACAATTTGATTAATTTAGAATTTATTCTCTTATCTGATTGTCTACTTGACCATATTTCTTGAAGGAAAAATATCATGTTTATAGAACAATAAATGTATCAAATGAGTATTTGGGATAAAAATGTATTTATTTTAGAGATGATAGAAATTCTTGAAATTTGTTTCGTCTTCAAATTTTTAAAAAATTGGATTCGGGTACAAATTGATTCTGCAAAGAAAAAAATGGAGGCTAGCCAATACATCCCAGTGCAAAGGTGCATGTCGCCATGGCTGAAAGCACAAAATAAAAAACAAATGCAATGCAACAGCACTCTGCAAATACAAATCATAAAGTAAATACAATAGTGCCATACTCACTATAGAAAATGCGCTAAAGCTAAAGCTATGTTTTAAATGTGAGATTCAAAAATACAAAATAAAAAAAGATACAAAATAATTTGTGCCTGTCTGCCCATGACAAGGCGATCTCTTAGGACAGGAACCTACACTAAATACTATCTCCTCTGATGCCATTCTGGCCTCCATTAAATTCAGGGATTTAATAGAGGGAGCAATTCATGCTCCATATGTATGTTGAGTCCACTCTGAATGTTACCTTTCCTGGTGCAAAATCACCTCCAATAAATGCAGGGAGAGCAGGCTACAGCTTCATACTTACAATAATTAAAATCAGCCTATGGGACAGACAGGTTAGTAAGGAGACTAAGGGTGGTTGTCCACCAGAAAAAAAACGTAAGCAAAAGTGATTTTACATGTTTATAAAGACTAAATAGAGTATGATGGGCTTTATCTGTGAGCTGAACCAACTTCTATTTTCCGTTATTTTATTGTCTGTCAACTTCACTCTTACTATCATTTTCTAGTGCAACTGTGAAACAAATTTAGCACAAAAGAAGTCTCTTAGTAGAAGCTTTTTTTTTTCCAGGGATCATGCATACCCTCTTTGATTATCATTTGAATATCATTACAGAAACCTTTGGGATAATTCTACATTTCTATGCACTCATTTTCAGTACCAGCTGCAATCTTACACAGTGAAGTGTATGCACCTAAACATTAGCAGCCCAGAATGATACTCAAAGTTTAACGAGTTTAAAAAATTATCTAAGCCTGATCATAGATATTGAAATTAGCCCTTGATGATATAATTATTTCAGTCATTATTCATTATCAGAATGTCTGTGTTGTTAAACAATATATCTGTGCACAATTTTGCAGGATCAGACTTTTCTAGCTCCTTCATGCTCTAGCGCCCTGGTCCGGCTGCAAACTCTGCTTTCCATATAGTTAATTCTCTATATAACATAACCAGTGCAATGCCCTACATTTTTTATAGTGTATTTTCATTCGAAATCCCAACTATTACTGCAGATTTCTGTTGTTACAACAAAAAAGGGTTAAGGAAGCCACACATTTAACTAAAGCTGACCAAACCCAATCATTTCAACCAAAATAATAATTTGTTGAGTAAAATTTTAATTTGATAAAAAAGATCATTTTCACCAATGAAAGACCTTAATTATCTGGAAAAACCCAGCCATATTTAAAAATGTTCCCAGTGCATTCCCAAAAAGATCATTCATCCTTTGCCCCGTGTCAATAAAAATGTATGACCAGGTTGACTGACTGTAACAACCAATATGGACTAAAATATGCATGGCTGCACCGGAGCATTAGTTATGTTCAATGGTTACAGTTTATACAGTAGTTACAGAGTACAGTGGAAAATAGACATAAGTCTTTCAAGTTCAACCTGGAGATGGGTGGTGATATGAAATTTTGGAAGGGGAGTTAAGACCCAGACTTCAACACATTTACATAATCATGAATCTTTATTTCTAGGAATTCATCTAAGTTTTTAAAAACTGCCCACTGTTCCTGCCCTTGCCACATCCTGAAGTAGACTATTCCACAGATTTACAGTGCTAATAGAAAAGAAACCTTATCGCCTCTGGAGACTGAACTTTTTCTTCTCCAGATTGAGGCAGTGTCCCCTTGTCTTTTGAGGAGATTTTACATGGAACAGCTTTTCACCATTATTTTGACTGGACAATTTATATATTTGTATCGGTTAATCATGTTCCCACTAGATGCATCTTCTTAAGACAAAATAAATGTAATTATTTTGCTATTTCCTCATAACTAAGACCCTCCATGCCCCCTATCAGTTTAGTCGCTCTTTTTTGTACTTTTTCCAGCTCTAGGGCATCCTTTCTATGGACAGGTGCCCAGGACTGAACTGCATATTCCAAATGAGGCCACACCAAAGTGGTAACATTACATCCTTGTCCCACTGGTCCATGCCTCGTTTCATGCATCACAAAATCCTACTTGCCTTAGAACGGCTGATTGACATTGCATTCAGTTTTTTAGTCTATGATCTACAAGTGCACCCAAATCCTTCTATAACTTTCCCATTGTTATTCTCCTTCCCCCAGACATATGATGCATGTAACTTATTTGTAACCAGATGCATGACTTTACGTACAGTATATGCACATTGAACCTCATTTGCCAAGTTGATGATAAAACACTCAGAGTGGTGTAATCTGCAAAAAATACAAATCTATTAATCTCATCCTCTTTATCATTAATAAATAAATTAAATAATAGGGGACCAATCACTGAACCTTAGGTACACCACTTATAACTGGGGACCACTCAGAATAGGAATCATTGACTACAACTCCCTAGAGGAGATCCTTCAGACAGTTTTATCCAATTAAAAACTATACTTTGAAGGCTATCAACCTTATTTTACCTATTAAACTTTTATGAGAGACATAAATCACTGCAAAAGGTGCACCACAATGATATGCAACTGACAATACTGGCCAATCCCTCAGGCTGATTTAAAAAACTGAGACTTAAGCCAACGTATTCCAGTCAGGAACACAACGGAGCCCTCAAGGTATCTCAGTGTGGTATGGGTCCTAACACTAGACTACCTAATGTGTGTGAACACGGTCTGAATGGTGCTAAGATCTAACTCACAGCCAAGCTCCCACATACCTCCATAGTGACTCACTCATGCAGTAGGAGAAGAGATAGGGCTGCAAGCCCCCCCCCCCTATAACAGGCCATGTGACACAGGCTACCAGGTGCACTAGAATGTTACCATACAAATACATAAATCACTGCAAAAGGTGCACCACAATGATATACAATTGTGGTCCGCTGCCAACATCCTCCATTGTATGCATTTTTTGCTGGGGATTGCCGCTAGCAATGGATCACATGCAGAGTTATTGCTCCCCCAGTTATAAATACGCTACAGTGTTTGGGGTTTTTGAGCATTTCCTCCCATTTAGGCCACATTATTTGAGTGATTTTATGAGAAACAGTATCATATGCCTACTGACCTCCTCATTCAACAATGCAGGTTAGTCTGACAACTTCTGTCCTTAATGGTTATTATTTCTGATATTATTTACAAAAAACAAAATGGCTGCACACCATTATATATACAAACAATAGAGCTAAGAAATGGGGGTCATTCTAGATAAAAGTGGTACAATACCGACTATAAATGAGTATACATGAATAATGGAAGCTCTTAGCGCACATACATGTCGGGCCCACCTACCAGGCGTCAAGGTGGCTTCCGCAGATGGGTCCCTATCACTAAAGAAACTGCCTCACTTTGGACTTACTTAAGCCTACAATATTCAGGGCAGTGTAGGAACCAGCTACAAACATATTCTGCTCAGAAGTCCCAGGTAGATGGGCGTGTCCAGTCTAAAAGGGGTGCCACCCCCAATATATTGCAAGAAAATTTAGACTAAAACCTTCAGTGGTACAATGCTGACTATAAATGAGTATACATGCATAATGGAAGCTCTTAGCGCACATACGTGTCGGGCCCACCTACCAGGCGTCAAGGTGGCTTCCGCCTGGCAGGTGGGCCAGATGCGTATGTGCTCTAAGAGCTTACATTATTCATGTATACTCATTTATAGTCGGTATTGTACCACTTTTATCTAGAATGACCTCCATTTCTTAGCTCTATTGTTTGTATATATAATAGTGTGCAGCCATTTTGTTTTTTGTAATTATGTTTGCTTCATGGATATGCACCTGTGATCCTGAAGGTTTTATTTTAAATTTTCTTGCAATATATTGGGGGTGGCACCCCTTTTAGACTGGACACGCCCATCTACCTGGGACTTCTGAGCAGAATATGTTTGTAGCTGGTTCCTACACTGCCCTGAATATTATAGGCTTTTCTATAATATAATTGCAGTTGCCTGCCAGTGAGTGTCAGGCCCACAGACTGTACTGTGCCCACTGCCCACCACTCATATAGGGTCGCACAGCACCTTGCAGATAAAAAAGTCATTACATTTTTCCTCTGTAATATAATTGCAGTTGCCTGCCAGTGTGTGTCAGGCCCACAGACTGTACTGTGCCTACTGCCCACCACTCATATAGGGTGGCACAATACCTTGCACGCATAGTACCACTAATCTAAAAAAAAATGACAGGCAGAGGCAGGCCACCCAGCAGGGGCCGTCGTGGTGCTGTGATTTCCTTTGGCCGTAGAATAATGCAGAACAATTATATGGAATAGTGGTAACCTTTAATAATTAACTTTTATTAATATTTATAATAAAATAAATGCCCTTAGATGAGGTGCAGAAAAAGGAGGAGAGGGGTCGGCACCCACCCTACTCGTGGTGAATATACGAAACTCCTAGGGAGGGGGTAGGGAAAAGGGGGAAGGGGATGCTTGGTCTCAGCCCCTAGTATTACCCTGGTCAAAGGGCCCTTTTCCTATACACCGCAACCTCCTATACAACCCCTAATGTGTCCCTAAGCAGTGCTCTGACTGCCCAGCTTCGTCCTGAAGGGGAGGGAAAGGGGGGGGGGAAGTCCCTAGAAGCAGATGAGGTACACCACCCACAGATACGCTCCCAAGTCCCTGGAAGCGACTGTGAATAAAAACACCAGACCAGTGAAGATCTGTGTCCTGAGAGAAATTGTGTGTTAGGGTGTCGCACGGTGATCACCCAACACATGTATAATGATTCCTGCTGAAAGGATCAGTAACCATAAGGTGGCCCGACGCGTTTCTCTGTTGTGTTGCAGTTCGTCAGGGGCCCACAGGAATTGATGTCAGCAACAGTATCAGTGGCCTACCCTCAGATGGGGGCAGGTCACCAAGATTTCAAACAAACTGTGCTCAGCAGTGGTTAATAACAACAACTGATATGTATCATTCCTCCTTCACACAACTCCCATAGTGTGGCAGTGTAACATTAGCCGCAATCACAGATGGGGGTGGAAAGAATATTACTTATCTTGTCAGGAATAGCCGGTCAGTGGACCTGTTCCCACGATGTATCTGCCTCTGCCTCTGATAACAGCGATGCCATTTGCAACCTGTGCCAAAAGAAACTGAGTCATGGGAAGTCCAACACCCACCTAGGTACAACTGCTTTGCGAAGGCACATGATCTCACATCACAAACGCCTATTGGATCAACACATGAGTACAAACAGCACACAAACTCAAAGCCACCATCCTCCTCCTGGTCCAGCATCTTTAGCCACGTCAACCACTGCTGTCCTCCTTGCCCCCTCTCAAATACCCGCCACTCTGCATGCCGGATGACTTGCGTGACTTCTCCGCCACCAACCAGGGTACAAGCCGCAATGTTTTAGTACACTTTCTGCTTGAAAAACATCAAGCGGCTGCAACAATACCTAATTTTTCAGGCATGTGTACATGCCTAATTTTTCTGGCCTCTGGTTCTGCACTGTGGCTGCAAAAACAAAACAAAAAAAAGTCACATACATGTGTCAATTCCCCTTCGTGATCATTACCTTGTTGTGGTGAAGGGGCTTGCGTATCACAATGAAGCGATCGCCTCTATGAGTGTGTTGACAATGTTGGCACACCCCAGATGATAAGGTTGTTGCTTCATTGTGAACAGACCAAAAGTGATCGGCTGGATAATTTGATAATCCAGTGATCGGCTGGATAGGGGACAAAACAGAGATTAAACTGGTAAGAACAGATTTTTTTAATAAAAAAAAAAAAGAGGACAGCTACTGCGGAGTTGGGTATTTTTTGGCCGCGTTACTGAACGCTCATGCACAATGGCTATAGACTCATGCGTCCTTTTGCGGAGGTGACAAACCTGGTCAGTCAAACCCAAGGCAACATCATCGACCTCATCCCATGTGCGTTTTTTCTGGAGCGTGCCCTGCGAAGAGTGCTGGATCAGGCCGTAGATGAGCATGAAAAGGAAGAGTTGTGGTCACCATCACCACCAGAAGCAGCCTTGTCGTCGTCGATTGCTGGACCTGCGGCAATGCAGAGAGAGGAGTCTGAAGAAGAGGAGTCAGAGGAGGAAGGTGGCTTTGAGGAGGTGGAAGACGAACCACAGCAGGCGTCCCAGGGGGCTTGTTGTCACCTTTCGGGGACCCTTGGTGTTGTATGTGGCTGGGTGGAGGAAGAGACCTTCAATGACGTCAGTGAGGACAAGGAACGGGACATGGCTAGCTTGGTATCCATCCTTGTGCAAATGGGGAGTTTGCGGTTATGCAAATTGACTGTTTGCGGTGCGTTAAACGGGGAGTTTGGACTGTCAGAGTTTGGTCTGTCACTGTGAAGCGGGCATAACCCTTACACTACCTGATTGATACAACATCATACCTGATCGTATACACACACTGGATGTTTTATAGCACGTTATTCCAAACAATTTAGGAATGTTAGGTGACTTATGCCCTTTATGGATTAAATCCCGACTCTGCGTCAACTACATAATTTTCCATGGGAGTTTTGCCATGGATCCCGCTCCGGCATGCCACAGTCCAGGTGTTAGTCCCCTTGAAACAACTTTTCCATCACTATTGTGACCAGAAAGAGTCCCTGTGGGTTTTAAAATTCGCCTGCCTATTGAAGTGTATGGCGGTTCGCCTCTTTCACCCGTTCGCGAACATTTGCGGAAATTCGCGTTCGCCATTCGCAAACGGAAAATTTTATGTTTGCGACATCTCTAGTGACCATGCATACAATGGTAGGAGGCTGAGAGCTCTGAGCCCCACTCAAGACTGGCTGATATAGCCTGGGCCTCACATGTGCACCAGAATGCTGCCTGTGGATGGAAATAAAGGCACATTCAGACTAGGAGTTTCTACACCTCCAAAAAGTTCAATATACAAACTACAGATTGGCGTGGCATTAAAAAGCAGGAAGTGCTCAACCCCATATGCAGTGGTGCATCTATACGGGGGGACAGATCCTGCACTTGTGGCCTGCTGCTAATGGCAATCCCCAGCGAAAATGCATACAATGGAGGATGCCTGCAGCGGACCACAAGTACCACAATGGACATCCTACATAGAATAGCAAATGTGTGGATGTGATTAACAGTGAAAACAATATAACAAAAACAAATACAGGTGCACTCTGCGGTCTTACTAAGCCTCATACTGGTGTAAAATTGAGAGATTAGCCAACATATCCTGCTTGGAGGACATGTCTGAGCTCAAGCAACGCGCCAAGGTTTATCAAGTAGCTCAGGATCTAACGCTAAACCTACCTGGGCCGCATGGGTAATACCAGGAGCCAGTGGGCGAATTACAGGAGCGCAAGGTCCGACTCATGGCAATATCCTAGTAACCTCCTGCATGTGACCATGCATACAATGGTAGGAGGCTGAGAGCTCTGAGCCCCACCCAAGACTGGCTGATATAGCCCAGGCCTCACATGTGCACCAGAATGCTCCCTGTGGATGTAAATAAAGGCACATTCAGACTAGGAGTTTCTACACCTTCTACAACCCAGTATGAGGGTTAGTAAGACTGCAGAGTGCACCTGTCTTTGTTTTTGTTATATGAAATTCAATGTAGTCCAGCAACAGCCCCGAAACCTAAAAAATCTGATGAATATTTGGATGGAGGAGTGGACCAAAATCCTCCATGCTACAGTGTGTGCAAAATTGGTCAAGATCTACAGTACAGGAAACATCTGACCTCTGTAATTGCAAACAAAGATTTCTGTACCAAATATTAAGTTCTGTTTTTCTATTATATCAAATACTTATTTCATGCAATAAAATGCAAAAAAATGATTTAAAAATCATACACTGTGATTTTTGGGACTTTTTTTAGATTCTGTCAAAAAATTACAGACCTCTCCATTCTTTGTAGGTTGGAAAACTTGCAGTGTATCAAATACTTATTTTCCCCACTGTATATACAGAACAAAAAAATATATATATTTAGTGTCTTTTCCTGATCCTCACTGATCATCTCTATCATTATTTCGGTACCAACCAAGCACTTATACTATATATTAAAAAAAAAAAAAAAAAAATTCTAAGGGGGGGGGGGGGGGGATGGGGGAGTTGTTTTGCTCTCTGTGGCCACCTGCTACTCATTTGCAAGTGCTTTTTTATTGTCCTTTTTACAGTATGTGTAGGCCATGTGGTGTTTTATTTTGGCCATTTATACCTGTTCAACCATCAAAGTACTTCTGTGTAATGTGTTTGGCCACCTGAAGCCATATCATGCTGTGTAAACAGCGATCTGCTGCCCAGAAACAATGCAGATGTAGGAGGGCGAGTGATCGCAAAAGGGATCCCTCATCCTCATACTGTGGAGGTCATCGCTGCATGTAGATGCAGGACTTCACTTCCACTGAACGAGTAGCCGACAGTAGGGAAGTAACATTTCCTTCAGACAATCAGCATCTCATCGTCTCGTGTAAATACACCTTAAAGGGTTTGTCACGTGAATAATGTATCGTATAGTACATGCCAATTTCTTTCTAACAAAGCTAGAACCCGCCCTGTACCTCACATGGATCCAGTGATCTCCACATTAATTGCTCTGCTACATTTATATCAAGCTCACAGCTCAAGGGGAGTGTCCTTTCTGCTGCAGCTCAGGAGGCGTGTCTCATCTCTCCCTCTCACAGCTCTGGAGGCAGTTGAAAGATGAAACTGAGCATGTGCGGCCATCTTATTCAGCCGGTCAAAGAAATAAGAAAATAAGTGGCACTATACACGATACATTAATTTTATTGAATAACTAAATTTTATTACATGCAATTACAAAAGTATTCAGATCCATGTGCTGGTTTGAAAACGGTAGAATATTTTTCATGGGACAACCCCTTTAAGGCTTTTTGGGATCCAGGAGACATAGTGCTATCTAGTGGACGTATTCTATTTATTGCTTGCTGATCTCTGTGGTCAATAGATCTTTCCTCCTGTCTTCTTTCTTGATGCATCTTAGGAACAAATCCCAACCCATTTAATAACAAAACTTGAGTTATTCCTGTACATATGTATTCATGTGGCTACTATAAATGTGCAGTCAAACCAAACTTTGGTGTTGCTGCTGATCTTTGCTGCTGAAAGCAGGCTCTGGACAGAATCTGTTATCTCCCACTTCTGGCAGCTAAGAATATAGTACTTTCTTACCGTATTTCTCTTGTAGGCATGTTCTCAGTTATACCACCATGCTACTGCTTAGGCTTTGCTCCTTCCTCAACAAGTAGGAAAAAAATCTCTTTTAGCTGCTACATAGAAGATCACTACCAGAAACCTGGCTGTGGGGATAGTGACTTAAGAAGTCTTTCTACCAGCACTCAGCTTATTAGGTGGACATGCTCGATGTTATATTCTTCAAACACCAGGTGGCGCCATACTGTTTAAGTAAATGCCATAACTCTTCATTGAATCTTTTTTTATGACAGCATGTAAATTGCAATACTTGTTCATTTTGAATTATTTGTACCATGTATCGGATATTTTATGGTGACACAAGCATTTAATGATGAATTCATCACATATCATAACATTCAGATAGTGTAGAAATCCCAAGTATCAAAATTAATTGTGATTGTGAGTTTACTATTATTTAAAATATTATACTAATGACGTATTAAGTCGTTTTGTATCCTAAAATAAACCACTTCATTGTCGATTGTTTTATGCGGTAATAGCAGGCACAAGTTATCTTGCACAGTATGTAAAACCTAGTGAGGGTAGAATTGATTCTCAGGGTTTGATATCCTTAGCTAATTGAGATTATTCACATCTTGGAGACTAAATGAAGTGGATAATTTTTAAATATTTATCTATATAAGAGAGATAATTCACTAGATGTAATGTTTGTCACAAATCAAGCTTATCGCCTTCTTGAGAATCAATAGAGAGACGAGTTTTTAAAGATTTGCTCATATCTCCTTGCTTCCCTTCTTACAAAGTTCAATCATGTTGTAGTTGGTTCAAGTAAGCTCAAGTGGACAGATTGCAGATTCTTTAGCTTTGGTTTATCGAAATAAAATAAATTCATGCGATATTGAATTATCCATCTGTTTTACATTCCATGGTTTCTAGAAATTTGCAGCGACTGTTCCCCTTGACACCACATAACATATTTTCGTTTCATCAAGCCTACAATCGTAAATCAAATATCTTGTTTGAAGAAGTTGAGAAAATAGTTTGTTTAGCGTTGTCAGCATTATGAACAAATGCTAAACTTGTTCCCTAGTCAAACTCAATAGAGGTACTGGCATAGATCTCCAAACTGTTCCCTCAAGGATTAAAGAAATGGCTGAAAAGAAGAATACAATTCCAAGTTCGCATTAAAAAAAATGCAAGAAAATCTAAAATGGAATTATTGTTTTGGTAATGAAAATAAGTTTATCATTTAACTTTTTCCATGAGATGTGTAAATAACAAAACGAGAGTTTCAAATGTAAAACATAAAACACGGTTTACAATTCTAAAAACCAAACACGTATAATAGAGAAAACGGAAGAAATAGAAAAATACAGATACAGAGCTACTGTAATATAGTGGCCATTGATCTAATGTAATAGCTTGAGTTTGATGTCCAAAAATCCTTATATTTATAGGACTATATGATAATAAAAGCAATCTATAAAGTTGTGTACAGTAAATATAGAAGAACTGATTAATCAAGTTTAACATTTTGTGAATGGGATTAATATTAATTTTGCTGAATTTTTTTCATCTCTAGTGTTAAAAAATCAAAAGGCCAAAGGGCTATCCAGGATTATACCAGGATGACCTATTCTCAGAATAGGCCATCGAAATCTGATTAGTCTGACACCTCACACCCTTGCTTATCATCTTATCAAACAGAGGTCAGAGTTAAAACTACACCTATTGTGTTACTTCAGATGGCTACTGCAGCCCTGCTCCCACTGAAGTGAACTGAATCAGTACTGTAGTAAACAGCTCCATCTGCTACACATGAACGGACAGTGTAGATCTGACGCCAACTTCCAGGACCAGAGCTATTCTAATAAGCGGGGGAGCATGTCGATCAGGCACTAATGGCCTATTGTGGAGGTATGCCATTGCTTGTAACATCCTTCCTAACCCCTTTAAGTACCACACAAAATCTTTTATTTGTTTGTTCTAAAAATCTATTGAATTCTTAATGTTTTACCATTTTGGGGGTATGTATACATTTGCTTTTAATTGTTATTAATGGGAGTCTGTCAGCAGTTTTGAGCATGCTAAACTGCTGCCAACAGTAGGTAGGGGCTAGGAAAAACAGGACAAAAACACATTTTGTGGGGTTTTTCTCACCAGGAGTAGTGAGAATATGAAGATTTATTCTGCCAGATTCTGCTCCTGCAACAGGCCAGGGTGGGACTTCACTGTGAAGTGCTCTCTGCAAGGACCTGCTTCACAGCCCCCTCCTCAGAAATTAGTGGTGGCTGTAGTGGTCTCACAGCAGAGGAGAGGGTCTGTGTACCAGTTCAGTGCTGAGAGAACTTTACAGTGAAGCTCCACCTATTTGAGAGGCTGGAACCTAGCTAAATAAATCTTCATATTCTCACTACTCATGATAAGAAAAGCTCTACAAAGGTTTGTTTGTGCTGCTCTTCTTAGCATCTACCTAGTGCTGTCAGCAGTTTAGCATGGTCATTGTCATTATTTATTTTTTCTTCCAAAAAGGAACTTTATCTTTACTTTTTTTTATTTGCTTTACAAAATACCATGCTAATATTATGTCTGACAGTATTCTGTGACAGTGTATCATGAGCACAGTGACAGAACCCATGTAGTTACATCAAGGTGGCCAAACTACCTCAAGCATAGCTGCCAACTGTCCCGAAATTTTGGGGACTGTCCATGATTTTCAGATACAGTCCCAGCAAATTTTGGCTATCCAGGGCTAAAAAATAGGCTGGTCGAATGCCTACCCCACCCATAAAAAGGTGTTTCTGGGCTGGTCCAGGGCGTTCCCAGGGGCAGGGCTCAAATGATGGTAAGTATGCTCAGGTAATTACCATAGTGTACTGCTACATTAAAGTGATTATAGGTATTAAGAGCCATCCCTAGTAAAATAATGTTCTGCATAGGGATGCCCCAAAATGTATGATGCTCAACCAATTGAGCAGCTAAGAGTCAAAAGTTGTGAGCACACTAATCCACTGCTGCTAGGTCCAATTCCTGGGCTTCATTTTCTGTAAGGAAGGTAGACTCCCTGTTAGCGTTTCCCTAAAGAAAATCATATATCTGATATACTGCATGTAAAACCAACTGTTAGAGACAGATAATTGATTCTACACATTCTCAAGCCCATTATTAAACAGGTCACATGTGGTTGTCAACATAAAAATGGTATCAAATAATGATTGTTTGCTTTAGGTATCTTTAAACCTCAAAGAAAGACAACTAATTTCTAAATGGAAAAACTCTGTAAAGGTCAAAGAGCATGTGTATCCCTGGAGGACCCTGCGTATCCATGTATTACTCAAACAGTCCTTTGATTTTGATAAGTACAATATCATTATTCATAATTCCTGTGGTTCTGCTTGAACCCCACAGATTACAGCTGATAATTAGAGGTTACAGCACTGGAATACCCAGGTGCATAACAAGTTACCAAGGGATGCCAAAGAAAAACGTAGAAAAGGGCCCGCTCTACCAAATGCACAATGTGATAACATAGTGGAAGGATGATGACATCACAGCATAGAGATAATTCACACGAATGTTACAGAGCGAAGATAATGTACTCAGAGAAGTTATAACTATGTAATTGTAAAATCAATGATATCACAGTGTGTCACATTCATAGGGCGTACAACAATAAGACAGAAATCATAGAAACTAGAGATGAGTGAATCGCCTCGCTCACTCTTTCCCTTTCTCTCTTTTTTTCCCTCTCTCAATTCATTTACCCTAACTGAATCATCACAAATTCAGGTTCAGATGCAACTTGAATTTTTGCAAAATTCATGTCGAATTCAATTCATTTAGAATCAATTCACTTAGACCTGTTTCACACTTACGTTGTTGTTTTCCTGTATTAAGATCCAGCAGAGGATCTTAATACCAGAAAAAAACATTTCCGTTTTAGTGCTCATGCATTCTGATTGGAAAGAGATCCATTTAGGATGCATTGGAATGTCTTCTGTTCCAACAGCATTCCGTTTTGTGTCCAGTCATAAAAACGGATCCTTTCAATGTATTTAGTGACTGATCCGTTTTTTTTTCCTTTTTGATTTCACATAACCGCATCCTGACGAAACGGATGCACCCTGATGTGCAAAATCAAAACGGATCCATTTAATTCTGTGTTGGGATCCTCTGTCTGATCTCAATACCGGAATTAACAACTGAAGTGTGAAAGTAGCCTTATCTCTAATAAACACACAAGTGACATCATAGAAAAACCCACCTAATGATGTCACAATGCTGAAATAATGCACACAGTGACATCACAGTACTGTAATAAATAGGCCAAATGATAATTGGTTTAAAAAAAATCTGAAACATTCAACTTTTTCGTTTTAAAGTTTAAACTTTCTAATTATTTCTTTTACATAGACTTTTAATAAATTTGTAAAAATCCACTTCTTGAAAAATCTGGGGTGTAATTACTGCAAAATATAGAATTTCTTTCATTTAATCAATGTTATTCATAGCTGAAAATGTTTTATCCATCACTTTTTACATCTCAAGAAAAAAGTAATTTATCATTTCAGTATTTAATTAAAATATTTCTATTGTTCCATGTGTCCATTTAAATTGACACTCCTCTTCATCAGCACATTCATTCGATCTTAAGGATTTCCAAAAATAATTTTAGTTCATAATTAATGGTCTTCTTACATGAACCTGGAAGTAAAAATAATATGAATGGCATTTAATTTATAGGATTACAGGTATCATCTAAAGGTCATTTCCAGAAATATTCTATTCAATATCTTTGGACACTCATCAGCTAATTCTAATGCTTTTGAATTTCCACTAAAAATAACAAGGTATTTTTTCCTGCCATTTCATTTTGACAGACTGGCTGGACAGCCAAATCGCTGTCCGTTTAATTAAAATGTAAATCATTTCTGTAAGGTATTTCCTATAGGTATAAACAAAATTGCGCATGCTTCAGAAGAAAAGCAATTACAGCCGTTTCATTGCATACTGTGCTTATCTAGACGCAATTTAGTAACATAATAATCATACAACGAACCTAACATACGCCATATGAGTAAATACAAAATATAAAGAAATATGGTTATTAGTGGCCAATAGCTCAAAAGTTTCTTCTAGAACACAGGGCTTAAAGAGGTTATTCAACAGCTATAATAACCCTCCCATGACCAGGCCCCTTGTATGCATTATACTTAGCTGCTCCTCAGCTCTAATGTTGATTGCGAATATTCTAATCGCAAATTTTGAGAATTCAGGAAGATGTAGAATATAGTGCTATATTTTTGTAATCGTGAATATTCTAGATTTTTTTTTCCATCAGTAACCTCCCTTCTTGCTTATGGGCCAATAAGAAGGCTGCAATTAGTGTTGAGTGAGCATACTCGGCCGAACAGCAGTTCTGCTCGAGCATCGCTATGCTCGGCACATCGCAGGATCCTGATCAGTCTTAAAATGCAATCAGTTAACATACATTTTGCCGGATCTGGCAGGCAGTTCAGGTGACGGAACTGCCTGCCAGATTCCTCTGCTGCAAGTGTGAAAGTAGCCTAATAAAAATGATCTAGGTGCGCAGGTCCACCCAAGCCATCCAACAGTTATGAAGCAACTTTGAAGCTTGCTGGCTCTCAGTCAGATGAGAGCTGGTTTTGAATGTCTCAGTGCACAATGCTGCCATTGTAAGGTATGCTAACTGTATCTGTCTCACGGATAGATTGTTGGCTTGCACATACCCAGCTTTTGGCATATAGCCTTTGTGTGGTTGTCTATTGTATGTCATAGGTAATAGGAGTCCAAGATGCACCCAGATGTCCTCCCCATGCTGTTTCTAAACCGTTTTGGTGGTGTTTCCATCAATTTCGAACCCTTTGCTGTAAACCAGACATCTTCTTCAGAGTAGGGGGTGCCTGGTTTAATGCTTGGGTTCTCCCTTTGTGCTCCGTAGAGCATCTGAGCACTTTGGTTCTTGATCAACACTAGCTGCAATATTTTTTTCAGAGCTTAGCAACATCCCTAGAAACAAATAGGAAAGTTGCTTACCCCTTTCTATAAAATAAACGCCCCAGCAGCCATTTTCTGCAGTTTTTTTGCAGTTCTGAGAGAGAGAGAGCAGTGACATTGCTGTGCTCTGTGCTTTCATCTGGATCCTATTCCTTCTCCAATTACCTTAGATAGTTAGCTCATATACAGTCAGGTCCATAAATATTGGTACATCAACACAATTGTAAGATTGTTGGCTCTATACACCACCACAATGGATTTGAAATGAAACAAACAAGGTGTGCTTTAACTGCAGACTGTCAGCCTTAATTTGAGGGTATTTACATCCAAATCAGGTGAACGGAGTAGGAATTGCAACAGTTTGCATATGTGCCTCCCACTTGTTAAGGGACCAAAAGTAATGGGACAGAATAATAATCATAAATCAAACTTTCACTTTTTAATACTTGGTTGCAAATCCTTTGCAGTCAATTACAGCCTGAAGTCTGGAACACATAGACATCACCAGACGCTGGGTTTCATCCCTGGTGATGCTCTGCCAGGCCTCTACTGCAACTGTCTTCAGTTCCTGCTAGTTCTTGGGGCATTTTCCCTTCAGTTTTGTCTTCAGCAAGTGAAATGCATGCTCAATTTGATTCAGGTAAGGTGATTGACTTGGCCGTTGCATAACATTCCACTTCTTTCCCTTAAAAAACTCTTTGGTTGCTTTTGCAGTATGCTTTGGGTCATTGTCCATCTGCACTGTGAAGCGCCGTCCAGCATTTGGCTGAATATGAGCAGATAATATTGTCCAAAACACTTCAGAATTCAGTCTGCTGCTTTTGTCAGCAATCACATCATCAATAAATAGAAGATAACCAGTTCCATTAGCAGCCATACATGCCCACGCCATGACACTACCACCACCATGCTTCACTGATGAGGTGGTATGCTTAGGATCATGAGCAGTTCCTTTCCTTCTTCATACACTTCTCTTCCCATCACTCTGGTACAAGTTGATCTTGGTCTCATCTGTCCATAGGATGTTGTTCCAGAACTGTGAAGGCTTTTTTAGATGTCGTTTGGCAAACTCTAATCTGGCCTTCCTGTTTTTGAGGCTCACCAATGGTTACATCTTGTGGTGAACCCTCTGCATTCACTCTGGTGAAGTCTTCTCTTGATTGTTGACTTTGACACACATACAAGTTCCTCCTGGATAGTGTTCTTGATCTGGCCAACTGTTGTGAAGGATGTTTTCTTAACCAGGGAAAGAATTCTTCGGTCATCCACCACAGTTGTTTTCCGTGGTCTTCCGGGTCTTTTGGTGTTGCTGAGCTCACCAGTGCGTTCCCTCCTTTTAAGAATGTTCCAAACAGTTGTTTTGGCCACGCCTAATGTTTTAGCTATGTCTCTGTTGGGTTTGTTTTGTTTTTTAAGCCTAATGATGGCTTGCTTCACTGATAGTGACAGCCCTTTGGATCTCATCTTGAGAGTTGACAGCAACAGATTCCAAATACAAATAGCACACTTGAAATGATCTCTGGACCTTTTATCTGCTCATTGTAATTGGGATGATGAAGGAATAACACACACCTAGCCATGGAACAGCTGAGAAGCCAATTGGCCAATTACTTTTGGTCCCTTAACAAGTGGGAGGCACATATGCAAACTGTTGTAATTCCTACACCGTTCACCTGATTTGGATGTAAATACCCTCAAATTAAGGCTGACAGTCTGCAGTTAAAGCACATCTTGTTAGTTTCATTTCAAATCCATTGTGGTGGTGTATAGAGTTAAACATCTTACAATTTTGTTGATGTCCCAATATTTATGGACCTGACTGTGTCTGTGTATATATATATATATATATATATATATATATTACAGATAGTTAGTGGGAGATTGTCAGTGTAGGTCAGATAGTGATATAGTCTAGCTGATAGGTTCCAGTGCAGGGTGTTAGCTAGTATGACAGAAATTACTGTTTCTCTGCTGTCCATACATACATGCTACAGACATAGTGTTGTGATGTCACAACAATACTTAGTGCACCAATTAGTAATATCTACTTAGACCTGATAAAATGTGAAGTTGCATGTATTGTGCCAAAAATATGCACATCATTAGTGCCGATTTGCGCAATCGCAAAAATAATGACTAGAGATCACTAATTCTAGAATTTGCTAATATTATGCGAAAAATTCGGGAAATATCACGAAAATGAATATTGCCCATGCCGCTCAACACTACTCGGCACCCGCGTTGCTCTGGACCCCTGCACGGGTCAAGTCTCCCTAGCATCTCATGCGATCCCTGCATGGCGCATCTCCCCATTTTGGGGATCAAAACATCCAGTGATGGGGGGAGCAGCCAATAGCAGTCCATGATGAGGGAGGCTCCTTCTCATCATGGACTGCTATTGGCTGCTCCCCCCATCACTAGATGTTTTGATCCCCAAGATGGGGAGATGCGCCATGCAGGGATCCAGGGAGCAGGTAAGTATAATGTATATGAGGGGCCTGGGAATTGGGAGGGTCAGTATAACAGTTGGATAACCCCTTTAACTTTAAATAATATTCTAGAGGAACATAAAAGCTCCATGCATATATTGTCCTTTGTCAGATTCAAGCCCAGGTACTCAACAATACAAGACAACAGTGTTATCCCCTCAACCAATAGGCGCTGGGTAGGTTGGCACAAATGTGTTTTGCTAAAAAAAAAAATTGGCTAAGAGTCTC
This sequence comes from Bufo bufo, assembly GCF_905171765.1. NCBI lineage: Eukaryota > Metazoa > Chordata > Amphibia > Anura > Bufonidae > Bufo > Bufo bufo. Next base: position 46,419,962 of record NC_053397.1, on the reverse strand, counting down.
AGATTTTATCATTAGAGTGAGGGCTTAGTCCATATGTTATGTTTGCATCTATTGCTATAGTGCATTATTTTCTGTGACTTTGGAATAGGGATGAGCGCGAATATTCGAATAGCGAAATATTCGTACGAATATTACAACTTCGTAAATTCGTGAATATTTCTAATATATTAAAATATATTTGTTATAACGAATATTCATTTTTTTTCCCATCTGAACCCATTAGTCATATTAGTAATTTACAGTACTTTAATATCACTAAATTAGTGCTAGTAATTTAGGATCACAAATTTTGTGATAGTAAAAATTACTACTATCACTAATGGGTTGGCTTGGTAGAATTGTTGAATATAGTGCTATATTCTCTATCTTCGTCTTCCCTTATGCGACCCGATTCACTCGCATATGTAATTGCCTATTTGTCGCATAACATAAACTATCCTACATAAAGAGGGAAATTATAAATCAGTAACGATTCTCATTACTGATTTATAATTTTCCTCATTATGTACAGCACTATATTAAGTAAATTGCAGTCTATATGTGTATATTACGAATATTCGCTATATTGCTATAACTTTGCTTTTTAGAATATTACCAATATAACGAATATTCATAAAATACACATATAGACTGCAATTTAGGCAAATTAATGGAAACCCTATTAAAGGATAGGATTGTGGAACATCTAAAATCCCATGGATTGCAAGATGAAAAACAACATGGGTTTACTTCAGGGAGATCATGTCAAACAAATCTTATAGATTTTTTTGACTGGGTGACTAAAATAATAGACGGTGGAGGGGCAGTAGACATCGCATATCTAGATTTTAGTAAGGCTTTTGACACTGTCCCACATAGAAGACTTATCAATAAACTGCAGTCATTGAGCATGGACTCCCATATTGTTGAGTGGATTAGGCAGTGGCTGAGTGACAGACAGCAGAGGGTTGTAGTTAATAGAGAACATTCAAAACAAGGTCATGTTACCAGTGGGGTTCCACAGGGATCTGTACTGGGACCAATTTTGTTTAATATCTTCATAAGTGATATTGCAAAAGGCCTTGATGGTAAGGTTTGTCTTTTTGCTGATGACACAAAGATATGTAACAGGGTTGATGTTCCTGGAGGAAAAAGCCAAATGGAAAAGGATTTAGGAAAACTAGAAGAATGGTCAGAACTCTGGCAACTGAAATTTAATGTGGATAAGTGCAAGATAATGCACCTGGGGCGTAAAAACCCAAGGGCAGAATATAGAATATTTGACACAGTCCTGACCTCAGTATCTGAGGAAAGGGATTTAGGAGTAATTATTTCAGAAGACTTAAAGGTGGGAAGACAATGTAATAGAGCAGCACAAAATGCCAGCAGAATGCTTGGATGTATAGGGAGAGGTATAAGCAGTAGAAAGAGTGAAGTGCTTATGCCGCTGTACAGAACACTGGTGAGACCTCACTTGGAGTATTGTGCGCAGTACTGGAGGCCATATCTCCAGAAGGATATAGATACTCTAGAGAGAGTTCAGAGAAGAGCTACTAAACTAGTACATGGATTGCAGGATAAAACTTACCAGGAAAGGTTAAAGGACCTTAACATGTATAGCTTGGAAGAAAGAAGAGACAGAGGGGCTATGATAGAAACTTTTAAATACATAAAGGGAATCAACTCGGTAAAGGAGGAGAGCATATTTAAAAGAAGAAAAACTACCACAAGAGGACACAGTTTTAAATTAGAGGGGCAAAGGTTTAAAAGTAATATAAGGAAGTATTACTTTACTGAGAGAGTAGTGGATGCATGGAATAGCCTTCCTGCAGAAGTGGTAGCTCCAAATACAGTGAAGGGGTTTAAGCATGCATGGGATAGGCATAAGGCTATCCTTTATATAAGATAGGGCCAGGGACTATTCATAGGATTCAGATATATTGGGCAGACTAGATGGGCCAAATGGTTCTTATCTGCCGACACATTCTATGTTTCTATGTTTCTATGTAATTTAGCTAATATATGTCACCGCCAGTTCTGTGAGAAGGTCTGACAGACGTTCTTCTCTACCTCTTGTATGACGTTCTTTGTTTTGGCTTCACTTTGTCATCTCCTTTCCTTCTGCCAGGTGTCACTTATTTAGACTAATTGTCTTCCTTTAAATTCCCTCCCATACTGCCTCACTTTGCTGTTTATACTACTTCCTGGATGAAGTGTTCACTGCTGAAGGCTGCTGCTGCTGTTTCCTCAGATAAGTCTTTTCCTTTATTGTGTTTCCTTGCTGGCTTGATTCTAGGTGACCCTGACTCCGTCCGTATTAAGTGCAGGGAGCCAGTGGTCATGTCCCCTCACTATTATAGGATTTTCAGGTGTCACACGGTCTTAGGTACATGGGCATGCAATCGTCTACCATTGAGACCCTTGCATGTGCTTAGCAGTCAGGGAGAGCTCTTAGGGTTTTAAAGGGCTCACCTATATGCTCCTTAGTTTGGGATCTAGTTAGTCGGTCGTTTATTTATAAGTTCCAGCTATCTGCAACTTCACCCGTGACAATATAGTGCTATATCTTTTTTTTATAGTCTAATTTTTTTGTCTCTTCTCAACTTCATTTTTGGAAAAAATTGACACTATAAAAAAAAATACTACAGCACTATATTAGTTAAATTGCAGTCTATATGTGTATATTACGAATATTCGCTATATTGCTATAACTTTGCTTTTTAGAATATTACCAATATAACGAATATTCATAAAATACACATATAGACTGCAATTTAGCTAATATATGTCACCGCCAGTTCTGTGAGAAGGTCTGACAGACGTTCTTCTCTACCTCTTGTATGACGTTCTTTGTTTTGGCTTCACTTTGTCATCTCCTTTCCTTCTGCCAGGTGTCACTTATTTAGACTAATTGTCTTCCTTTAAATTCCCTCCCATACTGCCTCACTTTGCTGTTTATACTACTTCCTGGATGAAGTGTTCACTGCTGGAGGCTGCTGCTGCTGTTTGCTCAGATAAGTCTTTTCCTTTATTGTGTTTCCTTGCTGGCTTGATTCTAGGTGACCCTGACTCCGTCCGTATTAAGTGCAGGGAGCCAGTGGTCATGTCCCCTCACTATTATAGGATTTTCAGGTGTCACACAGTCTTAGGTACATGGGCATGCAATCGTCTACCATTGAGACCCTTGCATGTGCTTAGCAGTCAGGGAGAGCTCTTAGGGTTTTAAAGGGCTCACCTATATGCTCCTTAGTTTGGGATCTAGTTAGTCGGTCGTTTATTTATAAGTTCCAGCTATCTGCAACTTCACCCGTGACAATATAGTGCTATATCTTTTTTTTTTATAGTCTAATTTTTTTGTCTCTTCTCAACTTCATTTTTGGAAAAAATTGACACAATAAAAAAAAATACTACAGCATTATGTTAGTTAAATTGCAGTCTATATGTGTATTTTACGAATATTCGCTATATTGCTATAACTTAGTTTTTTCGAATATTCGTAATATACATATATAGACTGCAATTTAGCTAATATAGTGCTGTAGTATTTTTTTTTAATAGTGTAAATTTTTTCCAAAAATTAAGTTGAGAAGAGACAAAAAAAATAGACTATAAAAAAAAATTATAGCACTATATTAGCTAAATTATGTGTATTTTACGAATATTAGTTATATTGCTATAACTTCGTATTTTAGAATATTCGTAATATTCTAAAAAACGAAGTTATAGCAATACAGCGAATATTCGTAAAATACACATATTAGCCAACCAATATAAAAGTTGCCTTATACAGTTTAAAGAAAATCGCAATACGCGAAAAATTTAATCGCATATTATTCGAGATGAATAGAATAATGACGAATATTCGATTTTGATGAATATAAGACGAATATTCAATTGAATATTCGTGAAATATCGCGAAATCGAATATGGAACCTCCTGCTGCAAGCTGAATATTAGTGCCTATTGTGACTAGGTTAGGATCACCAGATACCGCAGATCACAATACATGACAATGGTGGTCATTAGTGTTGATCGAGCACCGTAGTGCTCGACTGAACACATCAGGATGTTCAGGTGCTCGACCGAGCACCTGAGTATAATGGAAGTTAATGGGAGAACCCGAGCATTAAAACCAGGTAACCCCTGCTCTAAAGAGGGGAGGGTGCCTGGTTCATAGGAAAATGTCAGAAATTGATGGAAAGACCACAGAAATGGTTCTGGACCAGCATGGGGAGGATGTCTGGATGCATCTTGTACTCGCAGGTCACTGCTGGAAACGATGTTGTCCGAATAGTGCACCACTTTTACAGACTGACAATAATACACACAAAACCGAAGGAAAAAAATCGATTTTAGAGGAAAAATTGATAGGAAACATTCTTTCCTGTATATTTACTTGTATACAAATTGCAAGTGCTGCTAAAAATTACAAGGAAGAGGCACTCCGATACAACCTGTATATCACAGAAAGGAGGGCCTCATTCACATTGTGGTACAATTGTTCATGTAGTGGGACTCATACACTCATAAAGCCTATGCACTTAGTGAAAGGGCTGCCAAAAATTACAAGGAACCGGCACTCCAATACACCCTTTGTTACACATAAAGGAGGGCATCATACACAGCCTTGAAAAATTATGATTGATGGCCTGCTGGTAACCGTCAAAAACATTTGGAGCAAGGGCTTGCTGATTTGACCATCTAAAACATTATGGGCGAGGGTCTGCTGCTGCTTTGGTGACTCTAGATAACCTGGGTACGATCGCACGTCCCCATGATGGCGACGATCCATTTGGATGTCTGCCCTATCAACTTTCAATGTTATTTTCAGCCTAAACTATGTAGACCATGGGTAACGGAGGAATCATGGTTCGATTCCGGAGAGAGAGCCAGAGAAACAGCTACGGCTACCACATCCAAGCAAGGCATCATGTGCACAAATTACCTATTAGGTATAATTAGGTGAGAGCCTGCTGGTGAGCTGACCCTGTAAAAGATTTTAGGTGCAGGCCTGCAGGTGAGCTGACCCTGTAAAAGATTATAGGTGCAGGCCTGCTGGTGAGCTGACCCTGTAAAAGATTGCAGGTGAAGGCCTGCTGGTGAGCCGAACCTGTAAAAGATTTTATGTGCGAGGCTGCTGGTGAGCTGACCCAGTAAAAGATTGTAGGTGAAGGCCTGCTGGCGAGCTGACCCTGTAAAAAATTATATGCGAGGGCCTGCTGGTGCGCTGACCCTACAATTATATGTGAGGACCTGCTGGTGCGCTGAGCCAGTAAAAGATTGTAGGTGGAGGCCTGCTGGTAAGCTGACCCTACAATTATATGCGAGGGCCTGAAGCTGAGCTGACCCTCTAAAAAATGATATGCGAGGGCCTGCATGTGAGCTGACCCTGTAAAACATTATATGCGAAGGGCATATATGCGAGGGCATTATATGTGATGAATAAGCATGTTGATATGATGGAAGAGGAGGAGGAGGAGGATAAGAAAAGGAAGATTCAACCATTTAACTTGTTTGTAGTGGAAGGGGTGCATGGGAATACAGTGTATTCAGTACATTATAAACAAAACATTTAAGTGCCTTTATATTCAACAGTTTTCCTCTGGTGGAGTCGAGAAGTCATGGTCAATCCAGGCCTTGTTCGTTTTTATAAGAGTCAACCTGTTAGCATTTTCAGTTGACAAGCGGATACGCTTATCTGTTATAATGCCACCAGTAGCACTAAATACTCGCTCAGACAAAACGCTGTCAGCGGAGCAGGCCAGCACCTCCAAGGTGTAGAGTGTCAGTTCGAGCCTTGTGTCCAGCTTGGACACCTAATAGTTGTAAGGCACTGAGGGATCATTGAGGATGCTATGTACCCCTTCACCATCTTCCCAAAATTTTCCCTCCTTGTGACACTAGGCTGCACATCAGGGTAAGGGTGCTGGCGTGGTGTCATGAAACTGTCCCAAACTTGAGAGTGTTGCCCTGCCTCTGTTGGAACTGCTGTGTGTGCCAGAGTACAAACAGCCAAGACTTCGCTGTCGTCATCAGGAGGATCCCTCTCAATCTCCTCATCCTCTTCCTCCTCTTCTGCCCAACCACGCTGAACAGATGGAATTATGGCAAACTTCCATGGGTACTACCCTCTGTGGCGGAGGAAACCGTCTCCTGATCGTCCTCCTCTTCATCGTCCAATTCGTGCTGAGAAGACGAACTGAGGGTTCCACATGCAAAACGTCATCCTTAATTGTGAGCATCGAGCATTTGAGTAGACACAGAAGTGGGATGGTTACGCTGATAATAGCGTTATCGCCGTTCACCATCTGTGTTGATTCCTCAAAGTTTCTTAAAACCTTACAGAGGTCAGTCATCCATGCCCACTACTCGCTTGTGAAAAGTGGAAGCTGACTGGAAAGGTGGCGACCATGTTGCAGCCAGTGAGCTGGCAATTACAAGTGCTGCTGCAGTGTTGACAGACTGGCTGAAGCTGTCGGTGACTTGCGGAAATGTGCACACACGCGGTGCACTTTCACTAGTAGCTCAGGCAAATTGTGGTAAGTTTTAAGAAACCACTGAACCACAAGTTTGAGCACGTGGGCTAGGCATGGGATGTGTCTGAGCTTTCCGAGCTCCAATGCCACCACCAAGTTCCGGCCATTATTAGACACAACCATGCCTGGTTCTAGTTTAAGTGGCTAGAGCCATAGCTCAGTCTGGTCTCTTATACCATGACACAGCTCTGCGGCGGTGTGCTGTTTGTCCCCAAAGTATATTATCTTCAGCACGGCCTGTTGCAGCTTCCCCACTGCAGTGCTACACTGCTTCCAGCTACCATCTGATGACTGACTGGTGCTGCACGCGGATAATTCGGAGGTGGAGGAGGCGGAGGAGGAGAAGTGGGAGTTGCAGTCACTAACGTAGGTGCTGGCGGAAACCCTGATCGATGTAGGACCCGCAATCCTTGGCGTTGGTAGCACCTGTGCCATCCCAGGGTACGACGTTTACCCAGTGTGCCATCAGGGAAATGTAGCGTCCCTGGCCAAATGCATTTGTCCATGTGTCCGTGGTTAAGTAGACCTTCCCAGTTACTGCGTTGGTCAGGGCACAGGTAATGTTACGGGACACATGTTGGTGTAAGGCGGACACGGCACACTGTGAAAAATAGTGGTGGCTGGGGACTGTGTAATGAGGGACAGCCGCCAACATCAGGCTGTGGAAGGCTTCAATGTCCACCACAAGCCTAAATGGCAACATTTCCAGGGCCAGTAATTTGAAAAGTTGACCATTTAGTGCTATGGCCTGTGGGTGGGTGTCTGGGTATTTGCGCTTGCATTCAAATGACTGGGGTAAGGACATTTGTACGCTGCACTGGGACACAGAAGTGGATGTGGTCACTGATGGTGCTTGCAAAGGTCCAGGTGCAGGGAGAGATGCATCCGTGCCTGCACCTTTGACAGAGGATTTTCCAGCACGTAACACAGGGGAAGAGGAGGCAATGGTGTGACCTGCAGACACAGGTTGTGGACCCAGGCATTCATCCCACTTATTACGGTGTTTGGATGTCATGTGGTGGATCATGCTGGTGGTGGTGAGGTTGCTAGGTTGGGTCAGTGATCTCATCATCCACCACCTCCTCTTCCACTTCCTCACTCTAATAATCCTCCTGATTTGCTGACCTAACCACAACCTCAGTGATTAACAACTGTGTCTCATCCTCTTCATCAACCTCTTGAGACAGTAATTGCGGTTGACTCATTGGCAACTGTGTCTCATCATCATCCACCTCATTAAACACTAATTGCCGTTCCCCACAGTCATGTTCTTGTGACTGCGGATGTTCCAGAGGTTAGGAATCAGGGCTCAAGATCTCATGTCCCTCTTCGCTTGGCGAGAGGGCCAAATCAAGAAATGGTGATGAAAAGAGGTTCTCGGAATATCCAAGTGTGGGATCACTTGTTTGGACAGACTGTAAATGGTGGGAGGAAGGAGTATCAGGGTGAGGATTGTGTTTACCAGACTCCTAGCTACTGAGACTAGACTTGGTGGAAGACAGGGTGGTGCTTAACCGACTGGAAGCATTATCTGCTGCAATACAATAGGTCACCTGGTCGCACTGGTCTGACTTCAAGAGTGGTGTCCTGCACCACCCTGCAAACTGGGAAATGAAGCTAGGTATCTTTGATGATTGTTTTTCTTGTGTAATCTGGTAGCAGGCACTGTTTCTCCGCCCCCAGGGCCACGGCCGCTGCGTGCACCATCAGCATCATGGCCACTTCCCCGTCTTACTACTCGCCTTCTTCATTTTAAATGTGATATATGCTTGAAAGTATGTCACACGTACAGTAGCGTAGGATTTGTAAGTGTATGTGCAAAAATTTTTAAAAAGGTATTTGTGATGAGGAAACGTTATACAGGACTAGAGTTGAGCGAACCCGAACTGTAAAGTTCGGTTTCGTACCGAACTTTAGGTTTTTTCGGCACCCGGACCCGAATATTTACGTAAAAGTTCGGTGTTCGGCGCTTTCTTGCCGCTTTTTGAAAGGCTGCACAGCAGCCAATCAACAAGCGTCATACTACTTGCCCCAAAAGGCCATCACAGCTGTGCCTACTAATGGCATGGCTGTGATTGGCCAAGTGCAGCATGTGACCCAGCCTCTATTTAAGCTGGAGTCACGTAGCGCCGCCCGTCACTCTGCTCGGATTAGTGTAGGAAGAGGCTGCAGCTGCTGTGAGGGAGAGATCTGGGAGAAATCTTATGAAGAACTGCTTTTTTACTCAGCGATCTACAGCAAATGTGTTTTGTGGGTGCTGTGCACAATTTTTTTAAGCCTGCACTGAGCCAACTACTGCTAAAAACGAACTTTTTTTTACTTCAGTTTGTCAATATCAATACATAATCGGCAGCCATTTTATGCAACGATAGTGCACCAGCACAGGAAATCTGCATGTCTGCATGTCCAGAAATACAGCTTTTTACTTACTGGGGTTAAAAAATAACTTTTTTTCATATAGTGCACTAGGATTAGACGTGCATAAGTGAGTGTCACATTTAAGCCAGAAATACAGCTTTTTGCTTACTGGGGTGAAAAAAAAACATCTGTTTCATATAGTGCACATCTAGGATTAGACGTGCATAAATGAGTGTCACATTTAGGCCAGAAATACAGCTTTTTGCTTACTGGTGTTATATAAACCCTCTGATATAGTGCACATCTGGGATTAGACGTGCATAAGTTACTGTGAAATTTAGGCCACAAATACCGCTGTCATATAGAGTTAAAAAATATATATTTAGTGCAATACCCTACATCAGGGTTTTTATTGGTGGTTAATAATTTTTAACAGACTTAACCACTTTTTAATTTGCTTTGTGAACGATAACTATGAGGCGGTCGCAGTCATGGTCGTGGTGGTGGTGTTGGTGGAGTCTCTGGTGCAGGGAGAGGACGTGGCCGTTCTGCCACAGCTACACGTCCTACTGAACCTACTACCTCAGGTCCCAGTAGCCGCCAGAATCTACAGCGATATTTGGTCGGGCCTAATGTCGTTCTAAGGATGGTAAGGCCTGAGCAAGTACAGGCGCTAGTCAGTTGGGTGGCCGACAGTGGATCCAGCACGTTCACATTATCTCCCACCCAGTCTTCTGCAGAAAGCGCACAGGTGGCGCCTGAAACCCATGCCCATCAGTCTGTCACATCACCCCCGTGCATATCGGGGAACCTGTCTGAGCCTCAAGTCACGCAGAAGTCTGTTATGCTGTTTGAAGACTCTGCTGGCAGGGTTTCCCAAGGGCATCCACCTAGCCCTTCCCAAGGGGTGGAAGGCATAGAATGCACTGACGCACAACATGTTTCCTGATGAGGACATGGGAATACCACCTCAGCACGTTTCTGATGAAGCCAACTGCTGCGTCTTTCTGCAGTGTGCAGACCGAAAAGGAGGTCAGGGAGGAAGATTGGGTGGAAGAAGATGCAGGGGACGATGAGATCCTAGACCCCACATGGAATGAAGCTCGTGCCACTGACTTTCAGAGTTCGGAGGAAGAGGCAGTTGTGAGACCGAGCCAACAGCAGGGTGCAAAAGCAGAGCAGCCGTCGCCAAAACAGTTTACCTGCTACCGGCCAGCGTCACCAGGGACCGAGCACACCAAAGGCAGCTTCAAGGAGTTCCCTGGCATGGCACTTCTTCACACAATGTGCTGATGACAAGACCCGAGTGGTTTGCATGCTGTGCCATCACAGCCTGAAGCGAGGCATTAACGTTCTGAACCTTATCACAACCTGCATGACCAGGCATCTACATGCGAGACACGGGCTGCAGTGGAGTAAGCACCTTCAAAACCAAGAAAGGGCTCAGGCCCCTCCTGCTCCCTCTTCTGCTGCTGTCTCGGCCTCTTCCTCTGCCTCTGGAGGAACGTTGGCACCTGCTGCCCAGCAAACAGAGGATGTGCCACCAACAACACCACCTCCGTCACCAATCATCTCCACCATGTCACATGGAAGCGTTCAGCTCTCCATCTCACAAACCTTGGAGAGAAAGCGTAAATTCCCACCTAGCCACCCTCGATCCCTGGCCCTGAATGCCAGCATTTCTAAACTACTGGCCTTTGAAATGCTGTCATTCAGGCTGGTGGAGACGGACAGCTTCAAACAGCTCATGTCGCTTGCTGTCCCACAGTACGTCGTTCCCAGCCGCCACTACTTCTCCAGGAGAGCCGTGCCCTCCCTGCACAACCAAGTATTGGATAAAATCAAGTGTGCACTGCGCAACCTAATCACAGATTTGTGGACCAGTAAGCACGGCCAGGGACGCTATATCTCCCTAACTGCACATTGGGTAAATGTAGTGGCGGCTGGGCCCCAGGCGAAGAGCTGTTTGGCACACGTCCTTCCACCGCCAAGGATCGCAGGGCATCATTCTTTGCCTCCTGTTGCCTCCTCTTCCTACTCGGCTTCCTCCTCCTCTTCTACCACCTACTCATCCAGTCAACGACAGACCTTCACCACCAACTTCAGCACAGCCAGGGTTAAACGTCAGCAGGCCTTTCTGAAACTGATGTGTTTGGGGGATAGGCCGCACACCGCGCAGGAGTTGTGGCGGAGTATAGAACAACAAACCGACGAGTGGTTTCTGCCAGTGAGCCTCAAGCCCAGCCTGGTGGTGTGCGCTAATGGGCAAAATCTCGTTGCAGCTCTGGGACTAGCCGGTTTGACGCACATACCTTGCCTGGCGCATGTGCTGAATTTGGTGGTGCAGAAATTCATTCACAACTACCCCGACATGTCAGAGCTGCTGCATAAAGTGCGGGCCATCTGTGCGTGCTTCAGGTGTTCTCATCTTGCCGCCGCTCGGCTGTCTGCTCTACAGCGTAACTTCGGCCTTCCCGCTCACCGCCTCATATGCGACGTGCCCACCAGGTGGAACTCCACCTTGCACATGCTGGAGAGACTGTTCGAGCAGCAGTGGGCCATAGTGGAGTTTCAGCTGCAGCACGCACGAGTGAGTCGCACTGCGGAACAGCACTACTTCACCACCAATGACTGGGCCTCCATGCGAGACCTGTGTGACCTGTTGCGCTGTTTCGAGTACTCCACCAACATGGCCAGTGGCTATGACGCCGTTATCAGCGTTACAATACCACTTCTATGTCTCATTGAGAAAACACTTAGGGCAATGATGGAAGAGGATGTGGCCCAGGACGAGGAGGAGGAAGAGGGGTCATCTCTAACACTTTCAGGCAGTCTTTTAGAAGTGGCTCAGGAAGAGGATTTTTGCAACAGCAGAGGCCAGGTACAAACTTGGTGATTGAGATATGATTGGATTACGTTCACCTTTAAACACTAATCACTGAACAACAGAAAGTTTGTGAATTTGTATACTTAAAATGTTGAACTTTATTAGTATACCTTAAAAAATTGGAACGAGAGTATTAATATCCTATAGAAACTAATGTTCACAATAGGGGTTATCCCTTGCATAGCAAAGTATGCACAGATTAGCACTAGTGTTGAGCGCGAATATTCGAATTGCAAATTTTTTTCTCGAATATCGCAATTTCGAGATTTCGCGAATATTTAGAATATCGTTCTATATATTCGCGAAATCGAATATTCGTTTTTTTTCTTTTTTTTTTATTATATTTTTTTCTTTCCCACTTCCCTAAAGTTGTTCTTACCTGTCCTTTGGATTCCTGGCTTCCTGGCTGCTCCAGTCAGTGGCGTTTTCAACTTACTGCTATATTCCATATTAGCTAAATTACAATCTAATCTATATGTGCATTTTACGAAATTTCGCAATAGTCGCAATTGCGATGCGAGTAATATAACACGAAATATTCGCATGAAGATTTCAACTTAGCACTGCTATACTCCATATTCTAGCCTAATATGGAATATAGCTGTGCTAAGTTAGCACTGCTATATTCCATATTAGGCTAGAATATGGAGTATAGCAGTGCTAAGTTGAAATCTTCATGCGAATATTTCGTGTTATATTAGTCGCATCGCAATTTCGACTTTTTCAAATGTTCTTAATATTGCTCTAACTTCGTCTTTTAGAAATTTCGTAATATTGCTCTAACTTCGTCTCTTAGAATATTACGAATATTCTAAAAGACGAAGTTAGAGCAATATTACGAAATTTCGTAAAATACACATATAGATTGTAATTTAGCTAATATAGTGCTATAATCCCTTTTTTTTCTGTAATTTTTTTTTGCCTCTTCTGAACTTAAGTTTTGTAAAACATGTACACTATTAAAAATTATTACTATAGCAGTATATTAGCTTAAATACAATCTATGTGTATTTTACGAAATTTCGTAATATTGCTCTAACTTCGTCTTTTAGAATATTACGAATATTCTAAAAGACGAAGTTAGAGCAATATTAAGAACATTTGCAAAAGTCGAAATTGCGATGCGAGTAATATAACACGAAATAGTCGCATGAAGATTTCAACTCAGCACAGCTATATTCCATATTAGGCTAGAATATGGAATATAGCAGTGCTAAGTTTAAATCTTCATGCGACTATTTCGTGTTATATTACTCGCATCGCAATTTCGACTTTTGCAAATGTTCTTAATATTGCTCTAACTTCGTCTTTTAGAATATTCGTAATATTCTAAGAGACGAAGTTAGAGCAATATTACGAAATTTCGTAAAATACACATATTAGCCTAGCCATAGTCATTAGCATAGGAACGTTGCCTTATACTATCAAGATAAATTTTCGCAATATGCGAAAAAATAATTTCGCGATAATTGGAATAATTGCGAATATTCGATTTCGACGAATATAACACGAATATTCATGCCATAATTTCGCGAAATATCGCGAAATCGAATATGGCACCTCCCGCTCATCACTAATTAGCACTAGTTCCGGCCAGCAATTACTCCCACCCCTTTCACTTTATATAGGGTACATGAGGGGAATATATATCTGTCGGAAAAGAGCTTGCAAGGTGAATAAACCCCTATCAATTGTGGAGCATCCACCAATGAATTGATGTGATGCTTCCACAAATAAATCAACAGAGACCGAGCACTGAGAGGGGGGGGGATTACTAATTGTTGCAGGGAGAGGAGTGGGCAAAGGTGCTAGATGCAATATTACTCAGAAAATTATTGTATGCTCATCCTGCATAGCTTCTCAAAGGCCCCCAAATACTCCTATTGCCTTCCCAAGTAATGTCACCCTCTCACAAATAATTCAGTGCCCGGGACGGCACATCGCCCTGTACCTAGCAGCTAAAGTCTGTGTATGTCTATATTTCGCCCACTGTCTGCTCGACGCGTTTCTTATAACAAATCATCAGCAGCAGGGACTTAGACAAACAACACTTAACAGACAAACACACAGTGCTGCCCTCTCAGTTGTGGAGGCGGCAGCGTCGGCGCTAGGATGGCCGTGATGTGGGCGCCGGAAACAGCTGTTTAAGTCACCTAGGCCACTCCCATCAAAGGCGGAGCTCATCCCTAAGGCGGCCAATCAAGGGGATAAACGTGCGGTTGCGTAACAAACCACCGCCCCTAAGCTAGCCGCCCCACTCCAGGGACGGGCCATACGGAGTGTAAAAACACCAAAGATAACAGGAATTCATCGGCAATTATTTAAAAGGCAGGAAGGCATCAGACTGCAGCAAAGCACGCTAGACGTGAATATACATGGAGCAAGTGATGTTATATTACATTACATTACACTGATTCCTCTGCACCCACAACTATACTCGGTATTGGGAGGGCTGTCAGAGGCTGTATAGATGAACAAATAGTGGGAGGGATAAGTACAGATACATCAATGAATAAACCCTACACAGATTGCTGTTGATGGCTTAAAGGACCTATGGTGGAACAATTCCCAGACAACCAGCTAGAGAAGGCACCCTCCCTACTATGACTATTGGGACCATATCAGATAAAGCAGGCAAAAGAAATAAATTCATTGAGCCCCTTTGGACGCACTGTCTGTAATCGGAAGGTCCATTGTGCTTCCTTCTGTAATACTCTTTAGTCACCACCTCACTATCTCCTCACTATTTCGATTCCCTGAAAATGAATTGAATCCAAGTCACTATCATGAGTTGAGGCAATGTGACGTGCAATGGGAGTGTCTGCACCCTTTCGAATGTCATTTAAGTGTTCCCCGATCCGTCTCCGGAATTCTCGGATCGTTTTTCCAACATACTGCATCCAGCATTTACAGGTTGCCAAATACACGATGCCTCGGGTCTTACAATTGATAAATGACCTAATTGAGTATTGCTTTTGCGTGACCGTACTGGTAAAGCTGCCCCCAGTCTGAATGGCATTACACGCCACGCAGCCACTGCAGTGAAAAGTGCCCATAGGTCTAGTCCCTAGCCAGGTAGGTGCCATAGGGTATTGATATAAGCCGTGCAGCAACCTATCACGCAGGTTTCTCCCCCTGCGATATGTGATACTCGGCCCATCACCCACAAAGTGACCCACATCTGGGTCCGATTGTAAAATTCCCCAGAATTGGGCAAGAGTAGCTCGAACTGCCTCATGGGCATCATCAAAGGTTGCAATGATGTGAATTTTCTCATCCTCCATTATTTTCGCCCGTGGAACAAGTAGAGTATTACGGTCAGCCACCAGCGAGTACTGATGTGCCTTTGCAAGCACATGTTGTGGATACCCTCTCCTACGGAATCTCTGTTGTAAGTCTTTGGCTGCCACCAGATAGTCCGACACCCTGGAACAGTAGCGCCGCAACCGCAAGTATTGTCCCTTAGGGATGCCCTTTTTAAGGGGCCCCGGGTGGCAACTGTCCCATTGGATAAGACTATTCATGCCCCGTCTCTTCCGGAAGAAGACTGCCAGGATGAGCTATGCAGGATGAGCATGCAATAACGCTCTGAGTAATATTGCATCTAGCACCTTTGCCCACTCCTCTCCCTGCAACAATTAGTAATCCCATCTCAATGCTCGGTCTCTTTTGATTTATTTGTGGAAGCATCACATCAGTTCATTGGTGGATGCTCCACAATTGATAGGGGTTTATTCACCTTGCAAGCTCTTTTCCGGCAGATATATATTCCCCTCATGTGCCCCATATAAAGTGAAAGGGGTGGGAGTAATTACTGTCCAGAACTAGTGCTAATCTGTGCATACTTTGCTATGCAAGGGATAACCCCTATTGTGAACATTAGTTTCTATAGGATATTACTCTCGTTCCAATTTTTTAAGGTATACTAAGAAAGTTCAACATTTTAAGTATACAAATACACAAACGTTCTGTTGTTCAGTGATTAGTACAGGTACAAACTTAGCCAGCCAGGGCCCACTACTGGAGGACGAGGAGGATGAGGAGGAGGAGGATGGGGATGAAGCATGTTCACAGCGGGGTGGTATCCAACGCAGCTTGGGCCCATAACTGGTGCGTGGCTGGGGGGATACGGAGGACGCAGACGATACGCCTCCCACAGAGGACAGCTTGTCCTTACCTCTGGGCAGCCTGGCACACATGAGCGACTACATGCTGCAGTGCCTGCGCAACGACTGCAGAGTTGCCCACATTTTAATGTGGGCTGACTACTGGATGGCCACCCTGCCGGATCCCCGTTACAAAGACAATGTGCCGTCCTTAATTCCCTCACTGGAGCGTGATCGGAAGATGCGCGACTACAGGTGCACGCTGGTAGACGCGCTCCTGAGAGCATTCCCGACTGACGCCGGGGGACAAGTGGAAGCACAAGGCGAAGGCAGGGGAGGAGGAAGAGGTCGCCAATGCAGCTGTGTCAGCGCCAGCACCTCAGAAGGCAAGGTTAGCATGGCCGACATGTGGAAAAGCTTTGTCACCTCGCCGCAACAACCGGCCCCAACTGCTGATATGGAGCGTGTTAGCAGGAGGCAGCATTTGAACAACATGGTGGAACAGTACTTGTGCACACGACTACACGTACTGACTGATGGTTCTGCCCCATTCAACTTCTGGGTCTCCAAATTGTCCACATGGCCAGAGCTTGCCCTGTATGCCTTGGAGGTGCTGGCCTGCCCTGCAGCCAGTGTACTCTCTAAACGTGTATTTAGCACGGCAGGAGGCGTCATTACAGACAGACGCAGCCGCCTGTCCACAGCCAACGTGGACAAGCTCACGTTCATTAAAATGAACCAGGATTGGATCCCATGAACCAGGCTTGGTCTGTACCTTGTGCAGAATAGACATTTATACCACCATCAAATATACATTCTTGTACTCAAGTCAAGTGCAATGATTCTTTGTTTTATTATTTTTTTATTTGTCCCAATATTTTGGGGGCTAGCTACCCCAATAAAAAAATAAATAAACATTATTGGCTACCTGTTCCTGCTGCCTCCACCTACAACACCACATTCACTGCCTCCTCAACCTCCTACTCCATATCCACCTCCTTCTCTGAGTTGCAGGTTAATAATTTGTAATTTTTAGTTATTTTATTTCATTTTAAGTTTTTTCCCTATCCACATTTGATTGCAGAGCAGTTGCCATGCTCTTAAGCACATTTTACTGCCTTTTACATCCCTCTAGCCTTTTCAAGGACTATTTTAGAGCCATTTTAATGCAAAAAAAGTGCCAATTTTAGTGCCCTAAATTGAAAAAAATCTTATTTTCAATTGTTGGGTGACATTTTACCATTTTTGGCGTGTACAAACCCCTGCTGTGCCTGGGTGACAGGGGCCTAAATCTCTCAAAATCGTCTGTTTAATTGCTGGGTGACATGAACCCCCTTTTGCCGTGAATGAACCCTTGCTGTGCCTGGATGACATGGGCCTAAATCTCTCAAAATCGTCTGTTCTATTGCTGAGTGACATGAACCCCCTTTTGCCACGAATGAACCCCTGCTGTGCCTGGTTGACAGGGGCCTAAATCTCTCAAAATCGTCTGTTCTATTGCTGGGTGACATGAACCCCCTTTTGCCGTGAATGAACCCCTGCTGTGCCTGGGTGACAGGGGCCTAAATCTCTCAAAATCGTCTGTTCTATTGCTGGGTGACATGAACCCCCTTTTGCCGTGAATGAACCCCTGCTGTGCCTGGGTGACAGGGGCCTAAATCTCTCAAAATCGTCTGTTCTATTGCTGGGTGACATGAACCCCCTTTTGCCGTGAATGAACCCCTGCTGTGCCTGGTTGACAGGGGCCTAAATCTCTCAAAATCGTCTGTTCTATTGCTGGGTGACATGAACTCCCTTTTGCCGTGAATGAACCCCTGCTGTGCCTGGGTGACAGGGGCCTAAATCTCTCAAAATCGTCTGTTCTATTGCTGGGTGACATGAACCCCCTTTTGCCGTGAATGAACCCCTGCTGTGCCTGGTTGACATGGGCCTAAATCTATCAAAATCGTCTGTTCTATTGCTGGGTGACATGAACCCCCTTTTGCCGTGAATGAACCCCTGCTGTGCCTGGGTGACATGGGCCTCATTCTCTCAAATCCTCTGTTCTATTGTTGGGTGACATGAACCCCCTTTTGCCGTGAATGAACCCCTGCTGTGCCTGGGTGACATGGGCCTCATTCTCTCAAATCCTCTGTTCTATTGTTGGGTGACATGAACCCCCTTTTGCCGTGAATGAACCCCTGCTCTGCATTGCTGACAGAGAATTAAATATAGTGAAAACATCTGGTACTGATCGGAAGATGCGCGACTACAAGCGCACGCTGCTGATGGCATTTCCAAGGCAGAGGATGGGGAAGAGGTCACCAACGCAGCTGGGGATTCGCCAGCACCTGAGAAGGCAGGGTTAGCATGGCCAAATGTGGAAAAGCTTTATCAGCCTTGGAGGTGCTGACCTGCCCTGCAGCCAGTGTATAGTGTGAACGTGTGTTTAGCACGGCAAAGAGCATTATCACAGGCCGCAGCCAATGTGGACAAGCTTACGTTTATTAAAATGAACCAGGCATGGATCCCACAGGACTTGTCCGTACCTTGTGCAGAATAGACATTTATACCAGCCCCAACCATCCATTCTTGTACTCAAGTGCACTTATTCTTTGTTTTATTTTGTTATATGTCCCAATATTTTGGGGGATACCCCAATTTAAAAATAAAAAATAACACAAATCAGTGTTGGCTATTCCTCCTTCACCGCCGCTTCCACCTACACAGCCACATCAACCTACACCGCCTCCTCAACCTCCTACTCCTAGATTTTTCAGTATTTTATGTTATTTTAAGTCATTTCCCTATCCACATTTGTTTGCAGAACAATTGCCATGCTCTTAGGCACATTTTGATGCCTTTTGCAGCCCTCTAGCCCTTTCCAGGACAATTTTAGAGCCATTTTAGTGGCCAAAGGTTCGGGTCCCCATTGACTTCAATGAGGTTCGGGTTCGGGGTCAAATTCGGGTCAAGTTCGGGTCCCGAACACAAACTTTTTTTTCAAGTTCGGCCGA
Organism: Bufo bufo; assembly: GCF_905171765.1. Taxonomy (NCBI): domain Eukaryota; kingdom Metazoa; phylum Chordata; class Amphibia; order Anura; family Bufonidae; genus Bufo; species Bufo bufo. Next base: position 46,401,100 of record NC_053397.1, on the reverse strand, counting down.
ACCTGCCGAACCCGAACATCCAGGTGTCCGCTCAACTCTACTGATCTTCATCTAAGTCACAACAATAGACAATCACAGTCTGCTTAAACTAATAACAGACAAAGAATTAAATATAACATTGTTTTTATTGAACACACCATGTAAACATTCACAGTGCAGGTGGAAAAAGTATGTGAACCCCTAGACTAATGACATCTCCAAGAGCTAATTGAAGTGAGGTGTCAGCCAACTGGAGTAGTCAAATCAATGAGATGAGATTGGAGGTGTTGGTTACAGCTGCCCTGCCCTATAAAAAACACACACCAGTTCTGGGTTTGCTTTTCACAAGAAGCATTGCCTTATATGAATGATGCCTCGCACAAAAGAGCTCTCTGAAGACCTATGATTAAGAATTGTTGACTTGCATAAAGCTGGAAAGGGTTATAAAAGTATCTCCAAAAGCCTTGCTTTTCATCAGTCCACGGTAAGACAAATTGTCTATAAATGGAGAAAGTTCAGCACTGCTGCTACTCTCCCTAGGAGTGGCCGTCCTGTAAAGATGACTCCAAGAGCACAGCGCAGACTGCTCAATGAGGTGAAGAAGAATCCTAGAGTGTCAGCTAAAGACTTACAAAAGTCTCTAGCATAGGCTAACATCCCTGTTAGCGAATCTACGATACGTAAAACACTAAACAAGAATGGATTTCATGGGAGGATACCACAGAGGAAGACACTGCTGTCCAAAAAAACCATTGCTGCACGTTTACAGTTTGCACAAGAGCACCTGGATGTTGCACAGCAGTACTGGCAAAATAGTCTGTGGACAGATGAAACCAAAGTTGAGTTGTTTAGAAGAAACACACAACCATATGTGTGGAGAAAAAGAGGCACAGCACACCAACATCAAAACCTCATCCCAACTGTGTAGTATTGTGGTGGGGGCATCATGGTTTGGGGCTGATTTGCTGCGTCAGGGCCTGGGTGGATTGCTATCATCGAAGGAAAAATGAATTCCCAAGTTTATCAGGACATTTTGCAGTAGAACTTAAAGCAATCTGTCCACAAGCTGAAGCTCAACAGAAGATGGGTGTTGCAACAGGACAACGACCCAAAGCATAGAAGTAAATCAACAACAGAATGTCTTAGGCTACTTTCACACTTGCGTTCGGGGTTCCGCTTGTGAGTTCCGTTTGAAGGCTCTCACAAGCGGCCCTGAACGGATCCGTACAGCCCCAATGCATTCTGAGTGGATAAGGATCCGCTCAGAATGCATCAGTTTGGGTCCGTTCCGCCTCCATTCCGCTCAGGAGGCGGACACCCGAACGCAGCTTGCAGTGTTCGGGTGTCCGCCTGGCCCTGCGAAGCCAAACGGATCCGTCCAGACTTACAATGTAAGTCAATGGGGGCGGATCCGTTTGACTTTGACACAATATGGTGCAATTTCAAACGGATTTGTCCCCCATTGACTTTCAATGCAAAGTCAGGACGGATCCGTCTGACTAACAATTAGACTTAGATTTTTTTCTGAAATATAATGCAGACGGATCCGTTCTGAACGGATATCATCGTTTGCATTATAGGTGCGGATCCGTCTGTGCAGATACCAGACGGATCCGCCCCGAATGCAAGTGTGAAAGTAGCCTTAAACAGAAGAAAATACGCCTTCTGGAGTGGCCCAGTCAGAGTCATGACCTCAACCCGATTGAGATGCTGTGGCATGACCTCAAGAAAGCGATTCACACCAGACATCCCAAAAAACAGTTCTGAAAAGAAGAATGGTCAAGAATTACTCCTGACCGTTGTGCACGTCTGATCTACAACTACAGGAAACGTTTGGTTGAAGTTATTGCTGCCAAAGGAGGTTCAACCAGTTATTAAATCCAAGGGTTCACATACTTTTTCCACCTGCACTGTGAATGTTTACATGGTGTGTTCAATAAAAAAATTGTAATATTTAATTCTTTGTGTGTTATTAGTTTAAGCAGACTGTGATTGTCTATTGTTGTGACTTAGATGAAGATCAGATCACATTTTATGACTAATTTGTGCAGAAATCCATATCATTCCAAAGGGTTCACATACTTTTTCTTGCAACTGTATATATTTATTACTATTATTATTTCGCCTGCCATTATTACTTTAATGGCAGGCAAACCTGAAAAACCTTTGGCCCATATTTGCAGCCACCAAATGCTTAGTAGAAGTGCACAAATAGTCCCACAACATGGACAGTGACATACTAGAGGGCGATCAATGACAAAAATTCCAACAAAAAATATGTATCTTAATCAGGGGACATTTTTATGCGTCTTAAAGGGAAATTCTTTGTAATGTGCCCTGTTGGAGCCTAGAAAATTTATATTTTAGGCCACGGGAGTACGGGCCTTAAAAATTAGGCATTCACCTGACATTAAAGAAATTATGATTATGTGGCTCGAGGTACATTATACGGTCAATGGATAAAAATTTTACTGTAGGCCACTGGACTACAGGCCCCAAACATTAGGCATTCACTGGACAGAAAAGATCAAATGATTATGAGGCCGGAGGTATATTACACAGTCAATGGATATAAATTTTACTGCAGGCCAGTACAAATACAGGTCAAATACATATATTTAAAGGAACTAAAAATATAAAATTGGATTAAAAACATGGCTAACGAAATCTCCCCTCTTGAAAAAAAAACTAATGATAATAGTTGAAATTCGATAACCCGTGGTCGTCACTGGTGTTGAATTCCTCCGAGACCGCCACAATCATTTATTCAGCATACATAAAAGAACAAGTAAGTATATGGCTGGAGGTAGATTACATGGTCATTGGATATCAATTTGCCAGCAGGCCAGTGTACTACTGGCCCCAAAAATTATGCATTCAACGTACATAAAAGAACAAGTAAGTGGCTGAAGGTAGATTACAAGGTCATTGGATATCAATTTTCCAGCAGGCCAGTGTACTACAAGCCCCCAGAAATATGTATTCAGCGTACATAAAAGAACAAGTAAGTATGTGGCTGGAGGTCTATGAATATCAATTTTACTAAAGGCCAGTACAAATACAGGTCAAATACATATGTTTAAAAGAACTAAAAATATAAAATTGGATTAATAACATGGCTAACGAAATGCCCCCTCTTAAAAAAAAACCTAATGATAATAGTTGAAACACGTGGTCGTCACAGGTGTTGAATTCCTCCGAGGCCCAAAACATTAGGCATTCAACGTACAGAAAAGGCCTTTTATGCCACTGTATTTACCTAAGACAGGGACCAATATTTGTTCTAGGTGGTGGCAGATATTTGTGGGCTGGCATGAGGAAATTAAATTAAATGTGGTTGTCACAGGTGTTAAATTCCTCCGAGATCCATTCCTCATTCATTTTTAGAAATGTAGTCCACACTGTCGTGGGCTAGGCGAGTGCGCTTATCGGTCACGATCCCCCCTGCTGCGCTGAACGTACTTTCGGACAGGACACTGGACGAGGGACAAGCCAACAATTCCATGGCAAATTGTTCCAGCTCTGACCACAGGTCAAGTCTGCACACCCAGTAGTCCAGGGGTTTATCGCTTTTAAGAGCGTCCACATTGGCCATTAACCCGATGTAGTCGGACACCTGTCAGTCTAGGCATTCCCTGAGGCTGGATCCGGAGGGCGGCTCTCGATGGGTTGGTTGCAAGAATGATCTCATATCCGAAGTGACCAACACATCTTCAAACTGCCATCTTCTTGCATGCGCTGTTGGATTGGTACTCGCAACTGTTTCTCTGTGAGTGGAAATTCCTCTGCCAGTGCCCACAAAAGCAGAATGCAGCATTTTTCGAAGCAAGGCCTGGAAGTGCTGCATTCTGACCACCCTCTGTGATGCTGGTAACATGTCCGCCATTTTGTGTTTGTACCCGGGGTCTAAGTACGTTGCCACCCAGTACTGGTCCTTGCCCTTTATGCTTTTTATATGGGGGTCCCACTTCAAAAACTGCAGCATGAAGGCCCCCATTTGCACGAAACTGGAAGCGGTGGAGTGGCCTGGCTCCTGCTCATCGTCCAGGATAATGTTGTCCTCGGTCTCCTCCCCCCCACTCACGGACAGCACAAGGGATCCCAGAAACGTTTAAAGCATGCTCTTTTTGCTCCTCCTCCGCCCCAGCCCCATCCTCCTCTGACTCTTCTTCAGACTCCTGTTGACTTGTCTCAGATGGAGTAGCCACCCTGGGAATTCTTCCAGCTCCTGCTCCTCGACAGCTTGATCAATGACACGACGCAATGCATGCTCCAGAAAGAAGGTGTAAGGTACGATGTCACTGATGGCGCCGTGCCTGTGACTGACCAGTTTGGTGATCTCATCAAATGGCCGCAGAAGTCTGCATGCATCGCGCATGAGCAGCCACTGGCGCAGTGAAAAAAAAACAAGCTCCCCAGAACCTGTCCTGCCGCAGAGTTCGTACAGGTAGTCGTTAACTGCACGCTTCTACTGGAGTAGCCTATCAAGCATATACAAGGTGGAGTTCCAGCGCGTCGGGCAGTCACAAATCAGAAGTCTGACGGCAGGTGGTGTCGCCGCTGAACGTCATCAAGATGAGCCATGGCCTTGTAAGATCTTCTAAAATGGCCAGAGATTTTCCTGGCCTGCCACAAGACATCCTGGACCCAGGGGTATTTGGCAACGAATCGCTGCACAACTAAATTCAGGACGTGTGCCATGCACGGCATGTGTGTTATTTTTCCCTGTTTCAGCGTGCTCAATAGATTTGCACCGTTGTCGCACACCAATTTACCAACTGTCAAATTGAGCGGGGTTAGCTACTGATCGGCCTGTGACCGCAAAGCTGAAAGAAGTGCAAGACTGGTGTGGCTCTTGGCTTCCAGACACAACAGCCGCAGCACAGCATGGCAACGTCTCACCTGGCACGTTGAATAGGTTCTGGGGAGCTTGGGGGCGCGGCGGAAGAGGCGGTACCAGTGGAAAAGGAGGAGTCAGTCGAGGAGGAGACGGAGGATGGAGTAGGAGAAGGAGAAGAAGAGGCAGGCCTGCATACAATCCATGGCGGTAACACCAAATCCACACTGGTGCTACGAGTTGAAAGCTTGACGGCCGTCAGAAGGTTCACCCAGTAAGCAGTAAAAGTTATGTACCTTCCCTGCCCATGTTTTCTAGACCACGTGTCTGTCAGACACTGTGTGCCAGAGATACCTTCACTTGCCGCTGAACCTGGCCATACAGCTCCGGGATGCCCTTCTGGGAGAAATATTTCCTTCTGGAGACCTTCTATTGCAGTGTTCTAATGGCCACAAATTTTCTAATGGCCTCCGAGTTCACCAGTTTATATGGCAGTAGTTGGCGGGCTAACAGTTCCAACAAGCCATCGGTCAGCCGTTGGGCAAGAGGGTTATCCGGCCTCATCATCTTTTTTCGCTTAAAGATTTGGGCCACGGAAGCCTGCCTTTTGCCCGATCAACGCGACGATGGAAGGTGGAGTGAAGGACAAATGGGAGGAGAGAGGAGAATGAGAAGAAGAAGAGGCAGGACGTGGAGCACCAGGAGTGTGTCTTTGTGGGTTCTGAAGGTGTTGCTCCCACTGGGCTTGGTGATGGAAGGCCAAGGGGCCTTCTTAAGGTGGTCGCCCCTAGGTGAGTGTTGGGCTTACCGCGACTTATGCATTGACAGCACAGGCTGCAGATGGCAACACCGTTGTCAGCAGCTTAAAAAAAAAGGCCACACTGCGGAGCCATGTGCCAGCGTCCCGGGAGTGCAAGATGTGACCGTGCATGGTGGATGGCTCGTTCCAGATACATTAGCAGTCTGCTTTTTGCCTCCTGTGCACTGTAAGTTCTGCCTGCTTCTCCTCCTTCTCCTCCCTATCTGCTGTTCCGTCTCGCTTTCTGAACTCCCCTCTTCTTCCTCTCTTGTGGGCAGCCACATGACATCCATAGACACGTCATCATCGTCCCCACCACCACCACTGATTAGAGATCTCGGAGTAGGCAGCAACAGCGGGGACCACCCTCCTTGGGCTGATGTGGGTACTGTCGTCAGACCCCTGAGTGGCGGCCGTTGCTAACTCTGCTTCCTCATCCAATGCCAAGAATGGCTGCGCATCATTAAGGTCTGGGAATGAATGGGAACATAATTTCTCTGACTCGAGTGGAGGGGCTATGGTGGTGGTGGTGGTGGTGGTAGTGTCTTTGGGGGTGCACACAGCAGAGAGTGAAGAGGGTGCAGATAGAGAGGATGAGGAGGGTGCAGAAGGCTGAGTGAGCCACTCAACCAAGTCTGGTGCGTACTTTGATGTAATCGCACGCACCTTCTGCAACTTCCCACTTAGGCCCCGGCCTGGTGCACTTGCCCGACCCCTACCACCCCTGCGGATTGTCCTGTCTCTTCCTCTGCCTGTCATTTTCACCCCTGTGACAAATGTCCCTATAGAAGAGCAGTATTTGTGGAAGAAGGTATATCACACACCTGCTTTAATCAGTTTTTTTCGGTGGCAACTTGTGTATCACATTAGTAGAAATTATTTGTTCCAATGGCGTTTGTCACTATCTGTAGCTGCGGTAACACAGCAAAACCGCAAACAAATGCTGCACTACCCAAATGCACTATATAGAAAGTATATATTGGTATATAACACCCCTGCTTCAATCAGTTTTTTGGGGGGACAACTGGTATATCACACCAGTAGAAATTATTTGTTCCAATGGCGTTTGTCTCTATCTGTAGCTGAGGTAACGCAGCAAAACCACAAACAAATGCTGCACTACCTAAATGCACTATATGGAAAGTATATAATTGGTATATAACACCCCTGCTTTAATACATTTTTTGGGGGGGCAACTGGTATATCACTTCAGTAAAAATGATTTGTTCCAATAGCGTTTGGCACTCTGTGTAGCTGCAGTATTGCAGCAGAACCGCAAACAACTGCTGCAGAATACAAATGCACTATTATATACTTTCTATGTAAGAAAGTATATTATACACCCCTCAGTAAGTCACACCTATTGATAGCACACCTATACCAGTCCTTAAAAGGACTTTTGTGGCCCTATTAGCTAGCGTTTGGTGTCCCTAACAGCCTATCCCTGCTCCACACAGCAACCTCTCCCTACACTGGCAAATGACTGATAGATCGGGTTTATTTATCATTTAGGTGGTGTGTCCATGTGCTGAAATGTCTCAATTGGTCGTCCTGTACCACCTCGTGGATGTGTCATGGGTCAAAGTTCTTCACAATGTAAAAGAATATGGCGCCGGCGGACATCGCCATATGTTCGCCCGTTCGGCGAATGAACAAAGTTCGCCGCAAAACGACCGCCGGGCGAACCGCAAAGCCATTTCTACATATAAACATGTGCATATATAGATGAATATGGACACATATATCCATACATACATAGATATATCTAAACACACACATAAACACAGATTGGTCACTTATCTCTGCAGGAGAGGAGCAGTCAGGAGGCACAGAGGAGGAGGAGGGGGAGCACCGCTGATAGCATGCAGAGAGTTTTTTTTCTTCCTGACCTCTGCATGCTTCTTCTGAGCGCGGACCAGGTGGCATCAATCAGAGTCAGCAGGCACGTGTGTAAAGCCGGCTCCTCATTGGCTCAGCGTGCCTGCTGACGTATAATGCTGCTGCCCTGCTGTCCTCAGCCTGCACTCCCGACTGATTAGGGGAGGGGGCCCATATTAAACCATATTAACATTAGCCCATGATTAAACTGTCTGTGCAGAGTAGGGGGCGGGACCTTCTGTGTGCTCCAGGCCCCCCTGTGCCGCAGGCCCGGTAGCAATGGCGTGGTCTGCCTATATTGTCGGTACGCCACTGGCAGGAAGACAGTTCATTTGATTAATATTCTTAAATTGGGAGAGAAGTGAATTTTTAGTTTCAATAGCAATTAGCTAGTATGATTTCCCCTTTACAATCACGTAAGTGATGAAGACATTCTGGCAAATACCTGCAGGAGTAAGGTGGATGTAAGAATGCCCTGCAGTTTGGAAACTCGCTTACGTTTTATAAATCCATTGACTAATTAATAGCTGTCTTTAACAGTAGTATGTGCTAGGCAGAAGGGCAACTGCATCTCTCTCAAATTTTTCACAGCCCTAAATTTTATTATAAGTATGATCCCACAATGAAAGCAAGAAATAATGATAGTAACGTTAGTGGATAGTGTTTATGGATTATCTTAAAATATTTACTAAAGCTTCACTTTAATACAGTTATCTACATCAAAATGGGGTTTGTCAACTGGTGATAAAATGATATTTTTACTAATAATAATAAGTATAATTGTATGTGCCAATAGATGTATAGGATAGAGATAGATAAACAGAGAGATAGATAGATAGATAGATAGATAGATAGATAGATAGATAGATAGATAGATAGATAGATAGATAGATAGATAGATATGAGATAGATAGATAGATAGATAGATAGATAGATAGATAGATAGATAGATAGATAGATAGATAGATAGATAGATAGATTATATAGACAAAGTAGAAAGTTGAGATAGCACTAAAAAGGTATGTGGTTTATTCCAGATGCAACAATTCAGCTAAAAAGCTTTTTTCAAGCATGCATGCACCATAACAAGAGCTGAGATGGATAGATAGATAGATATGATGATTGATAGATGATGATAGATATATAGATCAGTAAAACTATAATACAACTAGCAAATCAATTGAATCAAATATTAGGGTGCACACTTCACCAGACCTTGGCCCACAAAGTCCATAGTTAGCAAACAAGAATACATGTATAATCAGGCAGCACAAAAAAAAAAATAATGGTCCTTTTATTGTGCCAGATGCAATGTTTCTGCTTTGTGAGAGCTTGAGATTTTGAGATCTATAAATATATATATATACACACACACACATATATGACCTAGAGTATCTCATGGTTAAGTGTAGACTGTTCTATCTACCGAGGGAGTTCACCTCCACTATAATAACAGCTGCATATATCTCACCGGATGCTAATGCCAAAATGCTATGAGCGAACTTCATGCGGTCATTAGCAAACAACAATCTGTACACCCTGAGGCTGCATTTATTGTAGCGGGTGACTTTAACCACTCCAACCTAAAGTCGGTGCTGCATACCAGAGGGGATAAAACCTTGGACCATGTCTATACAAACATTGTTGGAGCCTACAAGTAGAGATGGACTTTCGGTTTGGCCGGCGGTCGTTTCGCGCCAAACTTTGCTCGTTTGCAGTTCACCGAACAAGCGAACATGTGGCGATGTCCGCCGGCGCCATATTCTTTTGCATTGTGCCGAACTTTGACCCATGACATATCCATCAGGTGGGACAGGACAGCCAATTGAGACGTTTCAGCACATGGACACACCCCTTACCCTATAAATTAACCCGATCTGGCCGCCATTTTACATTCCGTCTTTTGCCAGTGTAGGGAGAGGTTGCTGTGTGGAGCAGGGATAGACTGTTAGGGACACCAAACGCTAGCTAAAAGGGCCACAAAAGTCCTTTTAAGGACTGGTATAGGTGTGCTATCAATTGGTGTGACATACTGAGGGGTGTGATATACAGTACCTATAATATACCTTCTAACATAGAAAGTATATTATAGTGCATTTGTATTGTGCAGCAGTTGTGTGCGGTTCTGCTGAGATACCGCAGCTAGATAGAGGGACAAACACTATTGGAATAACTAATTGCAAATGGTGTGATATACCAGTTGCCCCAAAAATGATTAAGGGGTGCGATATACCTGCTTCCACAAAATACAGATTAGGGGGTTTGATATACCTACTTCCACAAAATACAATTTAAAGGATAACTGTCACATTTGGACCCTAATTAAAATTTTCATATACGTAGTTGCTATTACCATGATATTCCAGAATAACTAACTATTAGACTTACCCCATATTTCAGAAGATTCAGCTGTTAGCAACCAGTCTGCATAAAACTGCAATTTCACTATTCTGTTAAGATGGCTGCCACAAGCCATCCACATATCCCCCCTAAACAGTGCCATCCACAGATCCCCCCTAAACAGTGTTATCCACAGATCCCCCCCCTAAACAGTGCCATCCACAGATCCCCGTCCCCTAAACATGGCCATCCACAGATCCCCCTCCCCTAAACATGGCCATCCACAGATCCCCCTCCCCTAAACAGTGCCACCCGCAGATCCCTCCCTAAACATGGCCATCCACAGATCCCCCTCTCCTAAACAGTGCCACCCGCAGATCCCTCCCTAAACAGTGCCACCCGCAGATCCCTCCCTAAACAGTGCCATCCACAGATCCCCCTAAACAGTGCCATCCACAGATCCCCCTAAACAGTGCCATCCACAGATCCCCCTCCCCTAAACAGTGCCATCCACAGATCCCCCTCCCCTAAACAGTGCCATCCACAGATCCCCCTCCCCTAAACAGTGCCATTCACAGATCCCCCTCCCCTAAACAGTGCAATCCACAGATCCCCCTCTAAACGTTGCCATCCACAGATCCCCCTCCCCTAAACAGTGCCATCCACAGATCCCCCCCTGAACAGTGCCATCCACAGATCCCCCCTAAACAGTGCCATTCACAGATCCCCCTCCCCTAAACAGTGCCATCCACAGATCCCCCCCTAAAAAGTGCCATCCACAGATCCCCCCCCTAAAAAGTGCCATCCACAGATCCCCCTCCCCGACGCTCACAGGAGTACATTTATAAACTGTAATCCGTAACTTTAACTGTAAGCATAGCTCATCTCTTTAGTTGGATATTTTACTCTTAGCTCCGGTAACAGCAGGAAGTGCGGGTGGCGCTCACTCACTGACGTCACGCGCCTGCGCCGCCTAGTGGGAGGAGGCGGCGCAGGTGGGGTGACGGGGACGCTTGCCTGGGGGTTAAAATATACCATCAGATTTGAGTTTTCACGATCTCACCTGATGGTATATTCTAACCCCCAGGCAAGCGTCCCTGTCACCATGGGAACGCTTGGGGGTTAGAATATACCATCGGATCTCGGGCGGGACTCGGGCGAGACTAGGCAGGACTTAGGGAGACTCGCTGTGCTTCGCTGTCAGTTTTGGCCAGCAACATGAACGCGCACAGCCTCCTTGTGCGTCCTTCGTCTTCCATCTGAGCACAATTGGAAGAGTCATAGCAACCTGATTTTAATCTTAGGTAAGAATAGCATATACTGGGGACATAAATGTGGTTCTTAGGAGTTATTTACTAAAGAGCCAAAGTTAAAACATGGCAAACAAGGTGACATTAATCACCAAAATCCAATATTGAAAAAAATAAAAAAGTGACAGTTATTCTATAAAGGGAGTCTTTCACGCAGATTCGCCCTATTAACCTAATAACAGTGTTATGTCCACGGCATCCCCCCTATTAAAACGGTGCTTAACGTTTGTTCCTTGCTAGCATCGTTGTGGAGAAAAACACTTTTAATCCGCATGCAAATGAGTCTGTGAAGGTGCCCCCTCCGCTGCGTCTGCCCGCCCTTAGTCTCTGTTCTAACCTCCCTCCTCCCGTCCGTAATCCCGCACATGCGCCGATGAACGCGATATCGGCGCGTGCGCATTGAATGAGCACTGTCGGGCCGGGGTATCGCAGTTTAGCGTGCGCGTGCGCGGGATTACGGACGGGAGGAGGGAGGTTAGAACAGAGACTAAGGGCGGGCAGACGCGGCGGAGGGGGAGTGCCTTCGTATGAAAATGACCCAGGGGCCTGGGCACCGGCCGTTGTAACGCCGCCCCTGGGCACCTTCACAGACTCATTTGCATGCGGATTTAAAGTGTTTTTCTCCACAACAATGCTAGCAAGGAACAAACGGTAAGCACCGTTTTAATAGGGGGGATGCCGTGGACATAACACTGTTATTAGGTTAATAGGGTGAATCTGCGTGAAAGACTCCCTTTAAAGGGTGTGATACACCGGCTTCCACAAAATATTGATTGAGGAGTGTGATACACCGCTTCCACAAAATATTGATTGAGGCCTGCGATACACCAGCTTCCACCAAATATTAATTAAGGGGTTTGATTTAACAGCTTCCAGCAAATACTTATTAAGGGGTTCTATATATCTGTTTTCACAAAATATTGATAGAGGGGATTGATACACCGCTTCCAGAAAATATTGATTGAGGCCTGCGATACACCAGCTTCCACCAAATATTAATTAAGGGTTTTGCTTTACCAGCTTCCAGCAAATACTCATTAAGAGGTTCTATATACCTGTTTCCACAAAATGCTGATAGAGGGGATTGATATACCGGCTTTCGCCAAATATTGAGACCCGCAATATACCTGCTTCACGAATACTGCTATTCAATAGGGACTTTGTCACAGGGTCATTTTGAAAAAGACAGGCAGAGGAAGTGGCAGATAATTCCGCAGGGGTGGTAGAGGACGGGCAGGGGTCGGGCAGGTGATCCAGGCCGAAGCCTAAGTGGAAAGTTGGAGAAGGTGCGTGCTATTACATCAAAGGACGCATCAGAGTTGGTTGAGTGGCTCACTCAGCCTTCCGCTTCTGCACCCTCCTCATCCTCTCTATCTGCACCCTCTTCACTCTCTGCTGTGTGCACCCCCAAAGACACCACCACCACCACCACCACCATAGCCCCTCCACTCGAGGCAGCGGAATTATTTTCCCCTCTATTCCCAGAACTTACCGATGTGCAGTCATTCTTGGCATCCGATCTGGAAGAGGAGGTAGCAACAGCTGCCACCCAGTGGTCTCATGACAGTACCCAGATCAGCTCAAGGACGAAGGTCCCCGCTGTTGCTGTGCATACTTTGAGATCTCTAATGTCAGTGGTGGTGAAGGTGATGATGATGACGTGTCGATGGATGTCATGTGGGTGCCCACAAGAGTGGAAGAGGAGGGGAGTTCAGAGGGAGAGACAGAGCAGCAGATAGGGGGTAGAAGGAGGAGAAGCAGGCAGAACTCACAGTGCACAGGAGGCAAAAGGAAGACGTATCTGGAGCGAGCCATCCACCATGCACGGTCACATCTGGCGCTCCCAGGACGCCGGCACATGGCTTCACAGTGTGTGTTTTTTTTAAACGCATCAGCTGATGATAATAGTGTTGCCATCTGCAGCCTGTTCTGTCAATGCATAATTCGCGGTAAGCCCAACACTCATCTAGGGACGACCTAGGGATGACCACCTTAAGAAGGCACCTGGCCTCCCATCCCTGAGCACAGTGGGAGCAACACCTTCAGCGTCCTGCTTCTTCTCGTTTTTTCTCTCTTCTCCCATTTGTCCTCTACTCCACCTTCCACTGTGCCGTTGTCGCGTTCATCTGGCAAAAGGCAGGCTTCCGTGGCCCAAATGTTCGTAAAAAGTTGATGACACCGGATAACCCTCTTGCCCAACGGCTGCCCGCTGGCTTGTCGGAACTGCTAACCCACCAACTACTGCCATATAAACCGGTGGACTCGAAGGCTTTTAGAAAATTTGTGGCCATTGGCACACCGCAATGGAAGATCCAAAAAGGAAATATCTCTCCCAGAAGGGCATCCCAGAGCTATATGGCAACGTTCAGCGGAAAGTAAATGTATCTTTGGCACACAGTGTCTGTGCCAAGATACATCTGACCACAGACACTTAGTCTAGCAAACACGGGCAGGAAAGGTAACTTTTACTGCCCACTGGGTGAACCTTCTGACGGCTGTTAAGCATGCAACCCGTGTGGATTTGGTGTTACCGCCACGGATTGCATGCAGGCCTGCCTCTTCTTCTCCTCCTCCTACTCATCCTCCCTCTCCTCCTCGGCTGACTCCTCCTTTTCCACTGCTACCACCTCTTCCAATGCACCCCCAAGATCCCCAGAACCTATTCGATGTGCCAGGTGAAATGTTGCCATGCTGTGCTGTGGCTGCTGTGCCTGGAAGCCAAGAGCCACACCGGTCCTGTACTGCTTTTAACTCTGCAGTCACAGGTCGATCAGTGGCTAACCCCACTCAAGTTGACTGCTGAGCACGCTGAAACAGGGCAAAATGACATACGTGCCGTGCATGGCACACGTCCTGAACTTAGTCGTGCAGTGATTCATTGCCAAATACCCCGTGGTCCAGGACGTCTTGCGGAAGGCCAGGAAAATCTCTGGCCATTTTTGAAGATCTTACATGGCTATGGCTCGCCTTGCTTTCAGCCGTGACACCACCTGCTTGTCAGACGTCTAATTTGTGACAGCCTGACATGCTGGAACTCCACCTTGTATATGGTTGATAGGCTGCTCCAGCAGAAACGTGCCATTAACAACTACCTGTATGAACTCTGCAGCAGGACAGGTTCTGGGGAGCTTGGTTTCTTTTCACCGCACCAGTGGCTGCTCATGCGCGATGCATGCAGACTTCTGCGGCCATTTAATTAGATCACCAAACTGGTCGGTCACAGCCAGTGTCCCATCAGTGACATCGTACCCTACTCCTTCTTTCTGCAGCGTGCATTGCGTTGTGTCATTGATCAAGCCATCGAGGAGCATGAGCTGGAAGATGAAGAAATCGCAATGCTGAATGAATTCCCTAGGGAAGCTACTTCATCTGAGACAAGTCAGCAGGAGTATGAAGAGGAGTCAGAGGAGGATGGTGCTTGGGGAAAGGAGGAGGAGCAGGAGCAAGAACAGCAAGCTTTAAACTTTTCGGGGATCCCTCCCTGGTGCTGTCCGTGGATGGGAGAAGGAGACCGAGGACAACATTCTCCTTGGTGATGAGCAGGAACCAGGGCGCTTCACTGCTTCCAATTTAGTGCAAATGGGAGATTTCATGCTCCAGTGTTTGAAGAGGGACCCCTGTATAAAAAGCATAGAGGTCAAGGACCTGTACTGGGTGGCAATGTACTTAGACCCCCGGTACAAACACAAAATGGTGGACATGTTACCAGCATCACAGAGGGCTGTCAGAATACAGCATTTCCAGGCCTTAATTCGAGAGATGCTGCATTCTGCTGTTGCGGGCGATGGCAGAGGAATTTCCACCCATAGAGAAACAGTTGCGGGTACCAATCCTACCGCGCATGTAAGAATAGGGCGGTTTGAAGATGTGCTGGTCACTTCGAATATGAGATCATTCTTGCAGCCAACCCATCGATAGCCGCCCTCAGGATACAGCCTCAGGGAATGCCTAGACCGACAGGTGTCCGACTACATTGGGTTAACGGCCGATGTAGATGCTCTGAGAAGCAAGGAACCCCTGGACTACTGAGTGTGCAGGCATGACTTGTGGCCAGAGCTGGCACAATTTGCTATGGAACTCTTGGCTTGCCCCTCATCCAGTGTCCTGTCTGAAAGGACGTTCAGCACAGCAGGGAGGATCGTGACCGATAATTGCACTCGTCTAGCTCATGACAGTGTGAGCTACCTTACATTTCTAAAAATGAATGCGGCATGGATCTCGGAGGAATTCAACACCTGTGACGACCACATTTAATTGAATTTACTCATGCCAGCCCACACATATCTGCCACCACACAGAACAAAGAATGGTCCCTGTCTTATGTAAATACAGCGGCATAAAAGGCCTTTTCTGTCCGGTGAATGCCTAATGTTTGGGGCCTGTACTCCACTGGCCTGCAGTAAAATTGGTATCCAATGACCTCCAGCCAAATAATCACTTGATCTTTTCTGTACAATGAATGCATAAGATGAATGCCTAATTGTTGGCTCCTCATTGGAATTCAACACCTGTGACGACCACGTATTATCGAATTTCACCTATTATCATTTGGGGTTTATTCAACAGGGGGGATTTCGTTAGCCATGTTTTTAATCCAATTTTATATTTTTAGTTCTTTTAAACATATGTATTTGACATATATTTGTACTGGCCTACAGTAAAATTTTATCCAATGACCGCCTAATGTACCTCCAGCCACATAATCACTTGATCTTTTCTGTCCGGTGAATGCCTAATGTTTTGGCCCAGTACTCCACTGGCCTACAGTAAAATTGTTATCCAATGACCGTCTAATATACCTCCCGCCACTTAATCACTTTATGTTTTCTGTCCGGTGAATGCCTAATGTTTGGGGCCTGTACTCCACTGGCTTGAAGTAAAATTGTTATATAATGACCTTCTAATATACCTCCAACCACATACTCACTTGATCTTTTCTGTACGATGAATGCATAATTTTTGCGGGATGTAATCTAACTGGCCAACAGTAAAATTGTTATACGGTGACCGCCTAATGTACCTCCAGCTGTATAATCACTTGTTCTTTTCTGTATGGTGAATGCCTTATGTTTTGACCCTGTACTCCACAGGCCTGCAGTAAAATTGTATGATTTTCCTAGTCTATGACGTAAAGTCATGATTTTATGAAAGACACTGAGGCTCCTATTGCATAATCTCTCTTTACTGACAACCACAGCAGCAAAGAAAAACATACTGAAAAATTAACATATCACCATGGTAACAGGCCCACCCCTCCTGAGCCCCTATATAGTGTCCATGGGCCAGGAGAACCTCCTCTTTCTTGATGGATGCCACACCAAAACTGCTTCAATGAGAAAACCACTTGAACTGTATGAACCGGACCGAATACTGGAACCGAACACTGGAAGTGAAGTGAAAAGATAAGAGCTGTACTTATCTGTGGCAGCAGCAAAGAAAGAGGGGGTTCTCCTGGCCCATGGACACTATATAGGGGCTCAGGAGGGGTGGACCTGTTACCATGGTGATATGTTAATTTTTCTGTATGTTTTTCTTTGCTGCTGTGGTTGTCAGTAAAGAGAGATTATGCAATAGGAGCCTCCGTGTCTTGAAATAAAATTGTTATACAATGACCGTCTAATATACCTCCAGCCACATAATCACTTGTTCTTATCTGTACGGTGAATGCATAATTTTTGGGGCCTATACTCCACTGGTCTGCAGTAAAATTGTTTTCCAATGACCGTCTAATATACCTTCAGCCACATAAACACTTGATGTTTTCTGTCCGGTGAATGCCTAATGTTTGGGGCTTGTACTCCACTGGCCTGCAGTAAAATTGATATCCATTGACCGTCTAATATACTTCCAGCCACATAATCACTTGATCTTCTCTGTACGGTGAATGCCTAATGTTTGGGGCCTGTACTCCTGTGGGCTACAGTAAAACTGTTATTCAGTGACCACATAATGTACCTCGAGCCACATAATCACAATTTATTTTATGTCAGGTGAATGCCTAATTTTTAGGGCCCGTATTCCCATGGCCTAAAATAAAAATTTTCTAGGCTCCAGCAGGGCACATTTTTGAGAATTTCCCTTTAAGACGCATAAAAATGGCCCATGATTAAAATACATATTTTTTGTGGAAATGTTTGTCATTGATCCCCCTCTAGTATGTCACTGTCCATGTTGTGGGACTATTTGTGCACTTCTACTAAGTATTTTGTGGCTGCAAATATGACCTGAAGGTTTTTCTGGTTCACCTGCCATAAAAAGTGAATGGGGCCCGCGCAAACTTGCAAGTCGCGAACATTTGATCTCGTTCGCAAATCGTCCTGGCCAATGTTCGTCCATCACTACCTACAAGACAACGCCCCTCCCCCACTTGGGACAGTCTGATCACCTTTCTTTGTTTCTCACCCCCAAGTACTTGCCACTTATCAACCGTGTGAAACCTTCAGTGAAGACAATCAAAGTGTGGCCAACGGAGGTTGATTCTGTACTCCAGGACAGGTTTAAAGACAAGGACTGGAGCATGTTTGCCTCTCAGGCCACCTGTGGTTCTCACACTAATATCGACTCTTACACGTAGTCAGTACTGGAATACATCAACACCACAATTGACAATGTTACCACAGAAAAGCAGATCACAATGTACCCAAAGGCACGTAACATTGCCTTCAGATCAGGTGACGCACAGGCCTTCAGTACATCCAGGGCAGACCTGAAAACGGGCATCAAGAAGGCCAAGCACAGCTTCAAGCTGAAGGTGAAGGAACACTTTGTCAACTCTGACCCATGACGCATGTGGCTAAGCATTCAGGCCATCTCTGACTATAAGCTCAGCAATTCCACACAGACAGCTATGACTGTGTCCTTCCTAAATGAGCTAAATGATTTTTACGCTCGTTATGACAAGGACAATAAGGAAAAGTTTGCCAAAACCCTACCATCTGATGACTACCATACCTTTACTCTCACCATCACAGATGTCCATAACACTGAGCAGTATCCACTCTCGCAAGGCTGCTGGCCCTGACGGCATTCCTGGACGTGTGCTTCGAGCATGTGCTGAGCAGTTTGCAGGGGTCTTTACTGACATCTTCAACCGGTCGCTTGCCCAGTGCCAGTGCCAAAACACTAATCACCAATGTGCCTGAACGACTATCGCCCTGTAGCACTCACGCGTATAGTTTTGAAGTGCTTTGAGCAACTGGTCCTGGCACACCTAAAGTTATGCTTGCACCCCACACTGGATCCTCACCAATTTGCCTATCAAAGTAATAGGAGTACAGAGGATGCAGTATCTACAGCGCTTCACTGTGTACTCTCACACCTGAATAACAAGAATACTTATGCAAGGATGCTGTTTGTTGATTTCAGATCAGCATTCAATACAGTCCAAGTTTATCACCAAACTTGTGGATCTTGGAATCAGCAACCCTCTCTGTAACTGGATCATGTGCTTTTTGACCAACGGACCCCAGCATGTTAGGTCAGGAAATAACTGTTCCACCACCATCACACTCAACACTGGCACTCCACAGGGCTGTGTGCTGAGCCCGTTCCTCTACTCCCTTTTCACCTATGACTGCAGGCCTAAGTATGGATCCAATTCCATCATTAAGTTTGCAGATGACACCACGATGATTGGTCTCATCACTGACAATGATGAGTCTGACTATAGGGAAGATGTAAAGCACCTAGCTGGCAATAACCTGCTCCTGAATATCAGCAAAACAAAAGAGCTCATTGTGGAGTTCAGGAAGGAGAAGAGAAACAACCATAACCCCATCCACATAAATGGCACGACTGTTGGACAGGTTTCCAGCTTTAAGTTCCTGGGGACCTACATCTCTGAGAATCTGTCCTGGTCAACCAACATCTCCAGCCTGGTCAAGAAGGCACATCAGTGCCTCTTTTTTTTTTTTTGTCTGCTCACATACTGGTACCTTCTATCGCTGTGCGATAGAGAGCATCCTGACCAACTGTGTTACAGTCTTGTATGGGAATTGCTCTGTTGCTGACCGCAAGGCACTGCAGTGGGTGGTGAAAACTGCACATTGCATCACAGGGACTCCACTTCCTGCTATTGAGGATGTTCACAAGAAGAGATGTCTACATCGGGCACACATCATTCTTAGGGACTCCTCTCATCCTGCCAATAAACTCTTCCAGTTACTTCCTTCCAGAAGGCGCTACAGGACCCTTCAGACTAAAACCAGTAGGTTTAGGAACAGTTTCTTCCCCACAGCTGTCACCCTACTGAACTCAGTCCCCTGCTGAACCTTTTCATCCTCACTCACTTAACCCTCTACACTCCTCCTCCCCTCCATTCTTCCCAATGACCATGATCATGACTGTCATTCATTCTCAACTTTCACTGTATGTTCACATTGATTACTGCTATAGCTGGGTCACTGTCATAGCATAAGTCTCTGTTATAGTACGAACTTACACTGCATTGTTCACTATTATAGTCTGTTCATAGCGCTACTCTTCCACTTCCGGAGCTATATTCATAGCATTCTGCAGATCTGTTTACTATACATCTGTAAATTTGGATATACATAGCACATCTGTATACATGTTCATAGCACATCTGTATACTTGTTCATAGCACATCTGTATACTTGTTCATAGCACATCTGTATACTTGTTCATAGCACATCTGTATACTTGTTCATAGCACATCTGTATACTTGTTCATAGTACATCTGTATATTTGCCGTCTGTATAGCAATATAGAAACAGTTCATCAGCATATCTGTATATATGTATACATCAGTACATCTGTATATTTGTCCATAGTAGATCGGTATATTTGCTCTCTATATAGCAATATAAACACCTGTATACTTAATTTATCTGTACATAATCTGTATATAACTATTCCTACTTTCTACACTATCTGTATATAACTTGTTTTTATTGCACTTGCTGCTCTTTGCACTTCTGATTGGATGCAAACTGTATTTCGTTACTCTGTATTATACAAGTGCAATTACAATAAAGTTGAATCAAATAAAAAATCAAATCAATGACGGGAGCAGTCATTTTGCCCGTCAGATGCTGCGTTCATAGCTGATTGCAGCATCTGATAGTAATAACAGAATGTTAAATAAAACCAAAAAAAATCAAAAATCATACTTACCTCAGCACGAAATCTCGCGCGGCCTGTGATGACATCATACATCACCGTGCATGGGATTTCGTGTGAGATCTTCAAGAAAGATGGCGGCAGTCAGCCCATTGAGAGCAAATGGATGAGGTATGTTTTTTTTAACACTATTTGAGGTAAAATCGTTTTTTCTACCACGAAGCACAAGGAAATTTGGCTTTGCGGAGAATAAAATTTAGCCTGAAATTCAGATCCCTCAACACTATTCATAAGGTAGTGACCATAAACATGTAAACAAACAGACAATGTATGCATACTCTAAGGGCTCTTTCACACGAGCGGATGCCGTGTGGGTAATCCGCTGCGTGAAAGAGA